>NC_137462.1:191807724-193171885 GCF_964235325.1 Thermobia domestica
ATAGGGCCACTTTTTTGAAAAAGGTTGAAGATAACGATATTCTAGATTTCGATAAAAATGACTGAATGTTGTGGACATTGTGATCCTGAGAAAAAGTCTTAATGGGCATAATCATCAATCACTGATCGTTTGGCCACTACGAGGCCACTTTTTTTTTCAAAGCAGCTGTAAATATTGTGATTCTGAGAAAAAGTCTCAGCTGGCATAGCCAATAATCAATGACGGTGTTGCGACTACAGGGACACTATTTTCTTTTTTAAAAAAAAACAAGAAAGAAAGAAAGAGCAAACAGTAACGGTATTCTGAAATTCGGTGGAATTGCTTGAAACTATGATACGTTGTTGATATAGTGAACTTGAGAAAAGTATCAATGGGCACAACCACCAGTAACTGACCATTTGGCAACTACGGGGCCCCATTTTTTTTTAAAAAGCAGAAGGTGGAAACTTAGTGGAATTGTATGAAAGCCTGAAAAGTTCTATCTCACAACCCGGAAAAGGGATGTGGAGAGTAGCGGTCAACATAATTTAAGCATAGACAACATTCCGATGTTCATCTTGCAGGACAAAGAAAACCCTGGAAAGATCTAGACAATTTTTCTTAGGACCACGACATCTACAACATATCACAGTTTCATTCATTTACACCAAAATAAAAAATAACGTTATACTCGGTTGTTTACAAAAATCTAGACCTGTAGTAACCAAACGGTCAGTAATTGATGGTTGTATTAATTAAGACCATTTTTTTCACGATGAGAAGATCAACATATCACATTTTTACTCGTTCTCACCGAAATCCAGAACATCACTATACCCGCTGTTTTCAAGAAATTAGTCCTGTAGTGACTAAACGTTTAGTGATTTCTGGTTGTGTCCATTGAGACATTTTCTCAAATTGACAATATCTACAATATATATCACGATTTCAAGCAATTACACTGAAATTTAGAATACCGTTACATTCAGCTCTTTTCTTTAATAAGTGGTCCTGTAGTAGCCAAACGGTCAGTGATAGATTGTTGTGCAAATTGAGACTTTTTCTCAGGAACACAATATCTACCACATACTACAGTTTCAAGGAATTTCACCCAAATCCAGAATACCGTTACTTTGTGCAGTTTTCAAAATAGTAGCCCTGTAGTGCTCAAACGGTCAGTGATTGGTAGTTGTGCCTATTGCGACTTTTTCTCAGGATCACAATATCTCCAACATTTAATATTTTCAGTCACTTTCATCGAAATCCAGAATGTCACTATGTTTGACTGCTTTCAAAAAAGTGGCCTCATAGTGGCCAAACGACCAGTGATTGGTGATTATGCCCATTAAGACTTTTTCTCAGGATCACAATGTCCACAACATATTAGATTTCAGTCATTTTTATCGAAATCTAGAATAATATATCGTTATCTTCAGCTGTTCAAAAACGTGGCACTGTAGTGACCAAACGGTCAGTGATTTGTGGTTGTACACATTGGGACATTTTCTCAGGAACACAATATCTACAACATATCACGGTTTCAAGCAATTCCACCGAAATGCAATTTCTATAAGGATTGTGCGGGGTCCTTTGTCATTTCCAAGTAGACATTGCCCCAGCAACCCTTTACTCCCAAAAACGACAAAACACGTATTTCCTACTTTGAAGTCATCTTCGCATCGGCAGAGTTTTGTTTCTTAACTGTTGTCCTTTTAATCAAGGGGACCCTTTTTTGAAAGGGGTCATTTGCCGCCTCAACCTATTTTTCGAAAGAAACAAAATAATACGTGTTGATGTGTCAAATTTGAAGAAAATTGGATGACGAGAAATCCTTGTGAAGCTATCCCCTTTACATTTTCACTTTTTGGACTTGACGGGTTTTTGCCCCAAAGTCTTCATTTCTTCTCTAACTTCCGTAATGTTCAAGTCTCTGGACCATACAATCCAATGTTCCAGATATGTCAGCTGACCAACTTCTTCCTAAGACCAATATTACGCCTGCTAGTTAAGAGAGATCTTTTCTTATTGAATGCTTCTTTAGCTATGGCAATTTTTGTTCTAATCTGTTTTGTGCAGTAAGCGTCTCTCGTCAAAATATCTTCCAGATACTTGAAATTATCGTCCTCTTTAAATTCCCTTTGTTCTACTCTAACCCATAAGGGAGGTTTCCACGGGATATTCTCAAGACTTTCGACTTTTCGGTGTTAGTTTCCCGAATTAAAATAAGCCACTGCAAAACCATATTAAATTTCAGAAAATTAATACTTTTTATAAATCATTAACCAACTTTAACAAAAGCGCTAAAAAGGAGAAAATAACAAAAGCGTTTAAAAGGAAAAAAACGCTAAAAAGTAGAAAATAATTCATTACTATTTTCTATTAAAAAGTTTAAATTTGTGTGAAGCCAAACAAATTAATGCCTAATATACAGTAAAGTACGTTTGGATAACAATTTTATGAGCAATTAATTTGTTAGCTTAGAATGTAGATAATAATAATAATAAATTATTTTTTATTTTTAAGCGCTTTATTATTATTATTTTCTGGTCTTTAGGATGATATGTTTTTAGATCTATGTATAAAATGTGGATGAATTTTGCTCACTCTTTTCCATGCCAAAATCTGATAACAAACAGACACACATACGTACATACTAGGGAGGGCCAATTCCAGAATCAGAGAAATTCCGGAATTTGGAAAATTCCAATTTCGAAAAATTCCGGAATTCGGAAAAAAATCCGATTTAGGAAAAAATCCGGAATTTAGAAAATTCCGATTTCGGAATGTTCCGGAATTTTCTAATTTCCAGATTTTTCAGAATTCCGGAATGTTTTCGAATTCCGGAATTTTCTCAATTCCGTAATACTTCCGAAATCCGGAATGTAAATCCACACTCCGGAAAATTTTGGCCATCCCTAATACATACTTACACACACAGACACACACACACAGTATTTTATTATTATTAAACAAAGAAGGATGTGAATATTGATGAAAGGGGTTTATGCTTGTGACTCCGTCCACCAAAGGCAAACTCGGAAACATTAAAATAAAAGACTAAATTGATCAGAGTAAATAAACTCCTTGCAACTAATCGCGTATTTTTAAAGGTATCATTATAATGAACTATATATATATATATATGTATATATATATATATATATATATATATATATATATATATATATATATATATATATATATATATACCTGTTGGTATAAATATATATCTTTTTCTGGGTATATGCACAATCTTACATTAATAAGGATGAGTATAATGTCATGTGTAGAATTAATACAGAAACAATTTTAAAAAAGTAAACCATAACAAAGCTTCAATAAATACTTTCAAAATCTTTGACATTATCGATGAATAAGCTCCATAAAGCTTATTGTTATTGCTTTGTTAATAGGATATTATAGAATACAATGAACCTGTCAAAGGTCTAAATTGGAGGAAATTAATGATCGGAGGATATTTACAAAACTTTGTCTCGCAGCCTTATTTTTTTGATTCTAAGTTTATCTATCATATCCACAGTGTCAACTCATCATATTATCCATATTCATAAAGTATTTCTATTGACATTGTAAATATAGATACGTGAAAGTCAGTTCATAATAATCAGATTTTCATAAATATTCTATAGACATAATCAATCACCTGAATTGAAGTATCCAAAAGCAGTAGTCAAAGTTATCTTTCTTTTTGATTGTGTGAAATACGCAGCTGATGGTTCCATGCACAGTATTTTTTTTTTTAAAATTTTTGTAGAACTCTTCCACTTCTTGAGGGTGATTTCCACTTCGAGTAATAGGATAATTCTTGTCTCCAGGTAACAATATCATGTTTTTAAGGAAAATTGGATTTTTATGAATGTTGTAATTAAATTTTCACAAAGTTAAGGGTGAAATCAACGTCTCATCCTCAATCAAAACATCACATACGTTAGGTTCCATTGGGAAACCTCAAAAAAGGAATACGTAATTTATCATGATACTTAGTAAACTTTTAGAGAATTATGAAAACCTCAAAAGGAAGGCTATGAAAGGTTTTATGACACTCGGGTAATGTTTGTGGAGTTGGGAAGCTTTAAAGATGGCACTGTAATGTTTCATGAAACGCGGTAACTTTTTAAAAGAAACTTGGAAGTCTCAAAGAAAGCATATGCAAAGTTTCGAGAAACTCGGGTATCCTTTTTAGGGAATTAGGAACCATCAAAGAAAGCACATGCAATGTTTCATGAAATTCGAATAATTTTTAGTGACTTGAAGAACTTTAAGAACAAATGCAATGTTTCATAAAACTCAGATCATTTTTCAAGGAATTAAAAAACTTCAAACAAGACGCATGAAATGTGACATGAAACTAGAGTAGTTTTAGGAAATTGAAAAGGCTTGAAGGAAAGAACATGAAATGTTTTATGAAAGTCGGATAATTTTTGATGAATTGGGAAGCTTCAGAGATAGCATATGCAATGCAATATTTCATGAAATGGGGTAACTTTTAAGAAACTTGGAGGTCTCAAAGAAAGTATATAGAAAGTTTCGTATGACTCGGATAACTTTTAAGGAATTAGAAAGCCAGAAGGAAAACACATGCAATGTTTCAGGAAATTCGGATAATATTTAGGAAATTGGAAAACATTAAGAAAAGCACATTCAATGTTTCAGGAAATTCGGATAATATTTAAGAAGTTGGGAAACATTAAGGAAAGCACATGCAAGGTTTCAGGAAATTTGGATAATATTTAGGAAATTGGAAAACATTAAGGAAAGCACATTCAATGTTTCAGGAAACTCGGATAATATTTAAGAAGTTGGGAAACATTAAGGAAAGCACATGCAAGGTTTCAGGAAATTTGGATAATATTTAAGAAGTTGGGAAACATTAAGGAAAGCCCATGCAATGTTTCAGGAAACTCGGATAATATTTAAGAAGTTGGGAAACATTAAGGAAAGCACATTCAATGTTTCAGGAAATTCGGATAATATTTAAGAAGTTGGGAAACATTAAGGAAAGCCCATGCAATGTTTCAGGAAATTCGGATAATATTTAGGAAATTGGAAAACATTAAGGAAAGCACATGCAATGTTTCAGGAAATTCGGATAATATTTAGGAAATTGGAAAACATTAAGGAAAGCACATGCAATGTTTCTTAAATCTCAGAACGTGTGATTAAGATTTTACTTTAAACAGTAAATCATCATCATTATACTGAAAACGTGTGATCTCATCGCATGAGTTACTCATTTGCTCTAGAAACTATCAAAATCAAAATTATACTTGAAATTTTAAGGTATAATGAAAACATTATCGTTTCTCTATTTTACAAGTTAGTAAATATGCATCTTACAATAATATACGAGAAATGTGACTAGTTAACTTGTGACCACTACTTAGTGTCTTATATTTGTTTCAAATTACTTTGTTAATAAGTATGAATATTAGTGGGCATGTTAACATTTTTTTCTTTACAGAATTGATTGAAAGATTCAAATTAAAGAAATAGTTTGAGCAGTGTGATAATATGAATTGTTTTGCACTTAATTTGATGGTTTTACTTCCTGGATAGTCGTAATTCTTTGTGCTGAGAAAAGTATTTAAAATTAAGTTCAATAACTGTGTTTATAAGATATATACTGGAAGCGTGATTATGTACTGTTGAATTCGTTGTTATACATCCTGCATTATTTCTGCATCACATCAGAATAATAATAATAATAATAAAAAGAAAAAAATCTTCTAAGTGAAATATCACTAGAGTCCTCAAGGCTAGGAGGAGAGTTAAGCCGGTTTTACCGCTATTGCCGGAGTGACGGATCTCTGGAACGCTACAAAATGGAGTTTACCTCCTTTGCAAAAGACTCATATGCTCAGTTGATTATGCGATACATAGGCCTACCCACGTTTATTTTTATGCATATATTAATGCGACTACACTATTAAAAATGATTTATTAAATTTCAGAAACCGATTCTTATCTGTGCACCGAGACAATATTATCTTAGAAATAAAATTTGGCAATTCTCATTCATAAGGAAAGTAACAGTTTATTTTCTCGTTCCACTTTATACAACCTCATCTACTTTTCTTCATTTCTCATTAATGAGAGTTTCAAACTCTTGTTTCTAAGAAAAGATATTCCCGGTGCACAGATAAGGGACTGTTTCTCAGATTTAAGAAAGTATTTTTATCATTGTAGTTCATTTCCTTTTCTTCTTACTGCCCTTATTCCGATTATATCTCAGTTACGTTTCCGTAGCCCACTTCCAGCTTCTAAAATCTTGTTTCTGATTAAAGAGATTTCTCGTTCTATGTAGCAATGATCAGTTTTAGATAACTACTTCAGATATTCTTCGCATTTTTTACTTGCACGTGGTATAGAACATTGCTTTACCGAGTCACAATTCGAGTTCCGAAGAATATGGAACCTCAGCTTATTATATTGTATCATGATTGACAAAAGAAGTTTCTAGGTGTTCGGTCAAAAATCACTTGGGTGGCCAAGCCTGATAGGTATCCGTCTACTATCATTAGTGAAATCTTCAAGTTCCACCATCTAAAGGAAATTTTCAGTCTGCACCATTGAGAAATACGGATAGTATGTTTCATGGCTGATCAAGACGGTTTCATTTAAGTTCAAGTGATTCTTAGTATGTGGGTAGTCTCCTAGTTAGATACCAGACACCTTTTTTAGGGTCCAACAACATGGTATTCAGAAGAGAGAGAAGGCGGATTCCACGAAATTAAGAAGTTTAATAACAGAAAAGAGTTTGTAATGATTACCATGAGAGACTTCAACGGCACAATAGGATAAAAAAAAGACAAACAAAATATTTATAAAAAGTTAAGATATATTGAACGGGACAAAGTGTAATCTTTTGGTAGAATTCATTGAAGCCGAGAAGCTGTGCGTTATGAATTCCTTCTAGGAAAAGTCACACAAATAAATAATTGGATACAGCGATACACAAGTAGAACAACAAGAAAAATTAACTAGATCTGTTAAAGAGAAGATACGTGATTAAAAACTGAAATATTCTGAACTGGTTCAACAAAGGAGGTGATTGTCAGTAATAAGGTATAAACTGCATCTGAGAAACAAAGACCGTAGGGTGGGAAAAAGCGATGGTAGATAGTAAGATTCTTCCAAGAGCAGGTAACGTATTTCTACTTGGACTGAACAACCGTTTTGTCGCACCTAAAGAGAGTATTGTCATACCAGAAGCTACGCATTACAGAAAATTTAAGTCAGTTCTACACCAACCTCATGAAGAAAAGGAAATGAAGACAAAAAGATAGAACCGAGCCTAAGCAGTTAACTGAAGCAGATTGTAGGGAATAAAAATAGTATAATACAACCAGAGAAATCGTTGTAGAAATACTCAAGGATATTTAACTGTTCAACAGCAAATTCTATATAAGCGATGAACCGAAAGTGAAAGAAAATTATGATGAAGAAACATAGATAAAACCCAGTGCAGCAAGAATACGTCTTACGCACTGTAAGGAATATGAAACGGGGAAAAATACCACAAGATAGAGTGACATTAGACATAGTAAATTGGTGAAAACCAGGAAAAAATCCTAACATAACTATATACAAAACTATTACGAAGTGGTTGAGCTGTCTAGCATGACAATACTCTTGTATATGAAAGGGAACAAATTATTTCTAAGCATTTCTAGGCCTACAAATCTTCTTCCTGAGATATTTGCAAAGTGTTTGCAAACGTATTAACTCTCTTATTTGATAAAGTGAACATCGTCCAACAAGAAAACAGATTGCATTTAGAAGTGGTTTCAGCACGGTAGATCATATTCAAAATGGTGAAGAAATTGATAGAAAGGATAAACGAGTATGAATTTCATATATTTGATGTGTTATTTGACTGTGAAAAACCTCTAAATTTTGTACTGACCTCGGCTGTTATTGACACTCATAAATCAAGTTGTGTCGAAGAAGCTTATATAAGTTATAGATAATATTTAGAAACAAAGCAGGGCACATATCCAACTATTATGCCTGTATAAAGACTATAAGAATAGAGGTGGAATACGTCAAAGTGAATTATTTCTTAAAAACCTTTTCAAAAACGAACTTCAGTATGCACTGTGTTTGATCAGTTGAAAAAATAGGGTGATCGATGTAAATGGGAAACATCTGATTCACCTCCATGTTGCTACTGATATCATTTTCTTTGGAAACAACAAGACAGATCTGCAAAATCTGATAAATAAGTTTAATTTGATGAGCAAGAAAGCCGGTTGAAAATGAATGTTGAAAACACGAAAATGATGTTCAGCAGAACTATTTCGTAGCCAAAGATTGAAGTTAAAAGTATGGAAATAGCAGAAATAAATACTTAACTCTGTCTAGGTGAACTCCCTTCCCCCAAAAAATGGCCCTTTGGATGCGCTAGTGATTGTCAATATGACTTCCTTCTTGCAGAATTCTTAGAGCCACTACTTCTCCAAAATCCATCTTTGTATTATCACCAGATTATATTTTTGTCTATATAGAATTTTCATTCACAAAGACTTCTACAGAGTTGCGCATAGTTTAGCATGACTTTTGTCCAGCTACTTTAAACGATTTAATATTAACAACCTTGTGATATTTGGTAACATTTGTACGATGAACTAATCTGGGTATTCTTTATTTAATTTTACGTTCCACACTGAAAGATTCTGAAATAATTTATGAATTGAGAATGTGGGAGAACATGAAGACAACCGACAGGTATTGTGTAGTTCACCACAAAGCCTAAAATCAAATGACAAGCCCACTCAAGCTAGATGTAAGGGCTTTATCAGTTAGTCATAGCACACTTTCTCCTCCTCAGTGAAGTTCTTAGATACATAGCCGCCTATAATTTTCCATTATCATTATCTGCTACGGTATTTGGGTCTAAAAGAGAAGTAGCAATTGAAGAGAAATAGAGCGTCAGGATGCCCTGTTATTTCCTTATTAAGACAGAAATCTTTTCATTCAAATTTTAGTACGCTTATTCTGTAGTCCTCTCTTCAAAAATGAATTATAGATAAAGTTGATAGAATTTAAATCCTGTTAGAGTGAAAGATCAATGGACAACCAGGTTTTTGAACAGATGAAGAATGCAAGTAGTTTTGTTTCCTGACATTTAGAAGTAAGATGGAACAGAGAGTATTTCAAAATGCAACATAAGATAAAAAATATATATCCATTGAAAAGCTGTAATATGCATATAATACAATACGGAAATTAGAGATAAGCAATATAGTCTACTATGAAACATTTGCAGCATGATTTAAATTTAAAAAAAAAAAAAATCAAGTGCCATAAAGTAGAAAAGAGTTTTGCAATCGATTTGGTTTGTGGAGGGGGGAGAGATGTTTCGAACTTTTTAGTGACTTCTCATCAGCGAGAACTTGGCAGTAATCTTTCTAAATTCCTTCCTCCGAAAGTTAAGCAAATAAATAGTATGAGAAAAGAGAAGAAAGTGATGAAGTCAAAGCAAAAGAGGAGGCGAAGAACCAGGAGACATATATATAAGAAATAAAGAAAAAGAGACAGAAACATTGTATAGAGCGTTTTCATCGCCCTTCTATCTTTTGAAGTTGTCTCCATTGTCTCTCTTTCTGTCTACCCTTTAGCCCTGCGACACAACGTTTCGACAGTCTTACCCATCCTCTAGCACTAAGACAATTATGCAAATCAATATCTCAGAACCTTTTCCTCTTGGGAACACTTCTGGTGCTATGCAACACACACACACTCAGTACGGAGTCGAAAGAAGTATCTCTCGATATAGGAGAGACGGTTTCTCCTGTTTTTACTTCTGAAGCTTCTTCACCTCCGCTCTTCATCGCTGCTAGTCTATTCTCATCCTTTCCTTCTCGCTAATCCCACCTTCTAACCGCAACCATGTTAAGAGTAAATGCAGGGTCCCATTAACAGAGAATTTCTACCGTTTTACGGCACGTACTAGTAAAATGTACCACACCCTATAAAAGACTGGAGCTAAGTTAGCGCACTTGAATTCTCGCTTGCTTTCTCATTTTCATTCCGGTTTCTATCGAGTAAGTTCCATTTCTTTTCAGGATAATGCTCAAGATTTTTTTCCCTTTCTTTCTAAATAATGTAAGAGTAAAAATGCCCAAGTAACTCTCGCCGAAAATTTGGGATAATAAAGAAAATTCTTTGTCGTTACTTTTCTCTCGTAACGTTTCGACAATTCATCTGCTATTATGAACGCTTCTCAACATCTTATTTCGTTTTTGCTCTACGGAAATCAGAATTGAAACCAGAAATACTAGCAAATCTAAACAATTTCTGGTTTCGATAAAGTGGTAATGATAAATCTCCTGATTCTCGCTATCTATTATCATTTTCATTTTATGCCATTGAACGTTAAAACCGGAAACAGTTTCTAATATTTCTTGTTTGAATAGAGGGTTAACAGAGGACATGGAATGTCGACTTTATTCTTAGGATCCTGAATCGGTTACAAAAAAAAGTTTTCTATGTCTATTGCCGTTTTTGCTCTATGAAAATCAATATTGAAATCAGAATTACTTGTAAATTTGATTTACTTTCCGTTTGAATAGACAGATAACGAAAGAGATAGAACGTAGTCTTCGGACCCTGAATCGATTCCAGAAAACCGCTTCTTGAAATCTTATAGCCTACCATTTTTGTTCTATAAAATCAATATTGAAATCAGAATTACTAGTAAATTTGATTTACTTTCCGTTTGAATAGACGGATAACGGAGGAGATAGAACCTAGTCTTCAGATCCTGAATCGATTCCAGAAAACCGCTTCTTGATATCTTATAGCCTACCATTTTTGTTCTATAAAAATCAATATTGAAATCCGAATTACTAGTAAATTTGAATTACTTTGGTAGAATGTTGTGGATGATCGTGATATGTTATCTTGAGACGCTAAATCTTTTGCAGAAAACCGCTTCTCGCGGTTGCCATTTTCGTTCTATGGCTACAAACATTGAAATCGGGCGAGTCGAAATTGAATCCCCTTTAATTTGCAAAGATAGTTTGATAAAGGAGATAGAGCCCATTCTTAGGACACTAAATCGACTTTTTTAAAAAGTTTCTCGATATTTGTTAGCATTTTGGCTCTGATACCTGTCTACAGATGGACGAACAAACTTAACTGTTGTATAAGACTTCCTATCTTTAAGCATAGCATAGTTTGTCAATATTTAAAAATGATGCTGAAATACACACTAACAACCTTTTTATTATGATACTAGCTGGGTCTCCCACTCCAAAGACGTGTACGCTAACAGCTTAGCCACTAGGAAGCTCTAGATGGTTTCCAATAGATTTAAATATCGTACAATGTAATATCGTTGATAGCAATATAATATCTCAAACCATTCTGGAGATATGGAAAGCAAAGGTAGCAATTGCTGAACTGCTGAAAATGTCATATTTGTGGATAATTTCTTAAATATTGCTTCATTTGCTTTAATAAAACTACAGCAATAGCTTTCTGGTAACTGTAATTAAAACAAACATTTAAATTACATAATTTCGAGCATAGTTTCAAACTTCACTCACTTATGTAACAAATTGATGAAGTATCACAAGTTTTCGTTTAACACTGTAATATGTAATAATCTGGCGTAGTGATATTTGAGAAAACAGAATGTTATGTAGCATATAAAACACCTTTAATCTGGCAGTATTGCACAATATGCCAAACAGCTATACCCTGTCGATATTTCCTTGTAGAAAATTCCAGTGCTATTTGTCTACTAGCTTAAAAGTTACAAGATTATTCCAGATAAATGGTCTAGTAGCCTGTCCGAAGTTCCAAAGATGTATTTTGATTTTGATTATTCATCGGTGAATTATGCATATATATCGTCTACATTTTTCTTTTTGACATGGTAATGATTATAAAAGATAAAATTTTGCTTCAGGTCTATATTTTTTCAAATATATTGAACTACTTTTGAGTGAAGTTTTTACTTGTACGTTTTGTAGTAATCTCCCGTGGACTACAAAAGAGAAATAATATATGAAGAACACACACACACACAAAAAAAAAGAACAATGGAGTATAAAAATAAATATTGGTATCCTGCACAGAGTGCATGCCTATTACGTAGTCACTTTAACATACGAAACAGTCACTACGGAGAAATCAATATTATATAAGTTATGAAGTAAGAAAATGTAGATATAATTCATTCTAATGTTATGTGATATGTAAACATGCATGTCTGTGTGTGTGTGTGTGTGTGTGTGTGTGATATGAAGGTAAGCTATCTTATAGTTCCATACTTCAATTTTTGGTTACTCAGTCTAGGTTGGTTGACTTCGCTATTTACTGTAAAAAGAACCATACATTTTCTTGCGTTCGAGGCAATGCGACAATCGCCCGTTGTTATGCTAATCAAAAATTAGCTAGATTGCTTGATAACTATAATGTTTGCTTAGCCTCAATTACAGATCAGATGGCTATAGTTTTTGCATTTCACATTAGTTCACCGTGTTGTGTACGGGGACAATCTTACTGGAAACTGTCGCCCCATGAGCTAAATGATACTGACTTTTATGGGTTAACTATAGGCACAGACATCACTTCGAAGGTGAGAACAATATGTAAAAAGTAAAACGGTTATTTATAAATAACTTTCGAGACAGGAATAAGATGCAATTTTATGACATTCATAGAACATGCTTAGAGTTATGAACTACGACGCCAATGTCATACCAAGACATGCAGTTTTATAAAGGTAAAATTTTAAATTTTCAAAGAGAGTGTACTCAAGAATTACGATATACTTGTAAAACTAACATTGGAGTAAATAGTGAACATTTGGCTACGTACCATCTTTTCCAAGCTAGGAAATGTAAACAGTGGTTTTATTTTAAAATTGACCTTGAACACTTAGCAAAGTTCTCAATAATTCGAGCACATATTTATAATACTTACCAGAGTTGTATAATACACCAGAGAACATGGCTACTGTCTTGCATTTAGGTGTATGATAGATTGTACTGTGAAATCAGACTACAATGACATGTCCATGCAACCATACCAAACCCGGAGATTCAGGAGGTAATAGTCAGTTTACAGTGTTATAAAACTCTTGGAATAGATGGATTAGTAGCAGAATTTCATCAAAATGTGTTTCTTGTTACTATTGCTGATGATTTTTCAATTATAAAAAAAAAATCTTGGCAATTAAATTTTACACCATTTTAAGTTATTGAGTCTTTCGCTATAGGTGTAATTATATTAGTACCAAAGTAAAATTCCTAGTTGTCTTAAGCATTATAGAGTACTAACTATTTTAAATGTTGCCTGCAAAATAATGGGAAAATGTTTCTTTAATAGGTCAAGAAAGATGTTTCCAAGCATCTTTCACCCGATGAAAGCAGGAGTTTTAGAATGTAACAAAGTACTTGATGTACTGATAGATCTTCGAGATGCTGTGGCATATCTTGGTTATAAATGTAAAGCAGACTTTGTCTAAATGGATTTAAGGACAACTTTTGATTTGGTTAACATTATATCAAGTAACGGAAAAAAAACTTGTATTTTATCCAGCTGTGATAAATCAAATAAAATTCTTGTAGCTTTCAATGATTATTTCATGATGTTTGCGATATTCGATAAGGGGTATTTTCTTTCTATGGCTTTGTTTAAGATTTATATTTTACCATTGATTTACGAATTACAGGCAATACAGATAGGCATTTGCTGTGCTGATCTGAACCTCTTAGTACGCTCATGTGCTGGCGATAGTACTGTTACAGTACGAGATGATGTTCATATTCTTGACATTCTTCAGGTAATAGAAAATATTTGGCATTGCATTGGAACACGCATGAATTAAAAAAAAAAAATACTTCTTGTATCGAGTGTATGGAATTTTTAAATGATCCTATTATGAAAACAGACAGAGTATATATATACACTAGGTTATTTTTATTAAACGATCCAACAAATAATCTTAGAAAATTGAACTATCCGATCACACGATGAAATGTTTATATAATTCGTGAAAATTTCGTGACTATTATCTTGAACAATGAGTTTGGATTGTTAACATATATTTTACAGCTCGCCTTTGATACTTAAGTCCTGTTATATCATTGCTAAGACAAATTGATCATTGTAGGAAAGCTGCAATTTATTAGTTTGTTTGGAGAGGTAGCAATTTTGAAACCTCCACGTATTCTTAGTCAACCTAAAAATGTTGGAAGTCTCAACTTGATAGATATATATATTGAAAAGACACTGTTTTGCTTCATTAAATCTACGAATTATAGCTCCTTACACCTACTTTCGCTTAACTATGGGATCTCTATTGGGTAAAGGGCATGATGATAATCCCTCTTCTTGATATGTTGATCCCTTAAAATTCTGTAAAGTATGTGTATGAAGTTTTGTTGAACTCGAGCTACATTACCCTAGACATGGATATTCTTGTATTGATCTCGTACCAGTATAAACAATCTGTTGCTATAAAAAGACAAATTCCATAATTATAATTGGGATGTGATATGGGCAACTATTATTAATGAGGTACTAAATGTCAGTCAGAGCACTACTTGGTACCGAATTGTATATGATATGAATTTACAGGAAGTTAAGTTAATGTTAATAGCAATATGTTTTCATTGTAATAGAGACGACAGTTCACAACATCGACTTTCCAGTTATGACTTGGTGACAGAAATTTGGTTTACCTTTCGAAATTTTGGGCGTATTGTATCTCGTTGTAGTATCAAGCGCATTTCACAGATGATACTTATATCTCCTGACTTTTCATACTACAAATAAAACAGTATAATCTGGTTGTGTGGTGTGACTGTCGAATATTTGGTTCAAAGTCAGAAACTAATTCTTGAAGACAATTACTTTCATTTAATGAAAGTACGATGCAAGATAAGAGAAAACATCAAACGGAAATATTTTGCTAACTATTTAACCGTTGTAGGTGATAAATTAAACATGGTGCATTCATATATATTTTTTTTTTTTTTGCACTACACTTTCAAGGGTGTTATAGTATAATCTTATTAATATGCTGATGTTTGTTACATAATTCATGTTTCTTTATTTATCATATGTGGTGGTATAGTTGAACAATATTGTTACATTGTAATGATGTAACTTCAATTGAAAATTAAAAAAAGTTGTAGATATGTAAAAAAAAAAAAGTGGCTAGCGTTTGTGCCTTTGGTGCATGTGGTCTCGAGTTCGATTCCCGGTGAGACAGCACAAAAATTTAGTTTTCATTTTTACAGAATGACGTGCTTTTACTACTATAAATAGAATAATAATAATAATAAAATTACAATAATTTTAATAATAAAAACAGCATAGGCACGATGCTGCTAATGACGGATAACACCAGGAATCTTTCCTTCCTATTAGATGTGAACACTGTAGTACATCAGCTACTAAGGCTCCTTTTTCATTGGTCGAAAGTACTAATATGTTTCTAAACAACGTAAATGCTGTATATAGATCGAGCACAATAATATTTATATGAAAATAGGTTTCTCAGATATGAAGGAAAAAGAAGAGACATTTTGTGCCTTAACCAATTTAACGCGTTATAATCTAGCAGCTCAGTCAAGAAAAGAGCATACGTCACCCAGCCTTTTCCTCTTTCTTCTTCTTAGTTTTTTCTCTCTTCCTGAAAAAATAAAAAGAAAGAAAGAAAAAGAGTAAAGAAAATGAAGGGAAGGACTTCCACGATGAAACACATGATCTCTTGCAACTCAATTACAAGCAGAGATGAGCCAACGTCTTCCATCTTCAGTCTTATGCCATTAAGAAGCTTCTAGTCACTTTCGTTCTTCCCTGTCTTTCTTTATAGAAACGAAAAATTCAGATTCTCTTCAATAGCTCGTTGTAGTATAAAACAGAAGCCCACTAGTGACATCTTTTGTCTTTAATAGAAAATTCACCCTCTCGTTTCTCTTTTACCTGTCATATTGTTTGTTTCTGACGCATATTCGATTCTTGACAGCTTCATAATTATTTTTGCTGTTCATAAGAACAAGCTTGGGATTCTATTATTTTACCTTTTTCTCTCTACTTTTCTTTGAAACATCTGTGCCATCATCTTTCTTAAGAGATGTTTTTAACGATGTCTGTCGTGATAAATTTCATCTCTCACTCTTCGAGAAGATAATTACAATGAATGTTTACTATTTCATGTATCAAACTCTTATTACACGATTTAGCAGAATAAATTATGTATTGTTTCTTGTTGTAGACGTTCACAATCGAATTTAAATTCTAATTATTCTTATCATTAAGGATAAAAGTGGATTTGAAAAGATAGGAGGACTCATACGCCACGCCGTCCCCCATACCTATCTTTGCCCATTGTAATATTTTAGGAAGTGGAGGGACGCCATGTATGTATTTAAGGAAGTGGGAGAAAGACATTCCCCTGCGTTTCCCCTCACTTTTTCCCATGCTTATCATTCAGAATATAGATCTGTCTCATAAGGAAGTCCACAAACTAAAATTTGCATTATTTGTCGTGATCAATAAGCTAACATAGCAAGCCCTCACTAATACTATTTTCAATTTTTATTTTATAATGTTTTCATTATTGTTTAGTATCAATGAGATAGCTACAGAGAGCACATAATCATGAAGGCTAAACTAATAGATTTATAATGATAATTCTGTTTAGTTAAGAGAGAAATGTATGGACACGATGCCTTTTGTGGGCTGTAACTGCAGGGAGTTTAGTTACGATCAAGGTATATGTATATATTATACAAGTATTACAAATGTAGAAAAGCATTCCATTGTTTTCAAGCACTTGACACATCTGTTTTCTAATCCGTGAATCACAGTTCGATTCCTGGTAGAGTCTTTCCAAGTGATACAAACCCAAGTAGTGATAAGGACTATACTTCTGATACACTCTGTCTCATGCAGCCACAGTACTGAAAACGAGCTTTAAATTAAAATTAATTAACCAACATAGCTTTATTAAAATCTGAAATTATCATAAACTAGCTGGGTACTTAGCTCCCAGGATCTCGCATTTGCTCGGCCTAACACCTCTTATTTTCCTAACGTATCTCTAATCTTAACGGATTTCTAGATATAACCATATTATTACTACGTATAACAATTGTAACTACACTCTTTCCCTTCCCATATTTATAATTCTCTTGTAAAGGAAACATCAAGCAATGCTGAAACAAGTCTTTAATTATTTTATGTTTAAAAGTTTAAACATCAATTTTCATGCTTCTAATTTATTAACGCCCAAATGGGTTTTCCCAGTTCTGGTAAAAAATTTATAATCTAAGGTTCCACCTTAAACCCTCTAAGAAGCTCTTATATTTATGAGCTTTAAAAATCAATGTATGCACTCTGTGGTACTACTTAGCCGGTTCGCTAGAACCGGTTGTTAAAAATATTTCGAGTTCACAGAACCGTTTGTTATACCCAGACATAAACACACATATACATACATAACGCATGATCTAACCAAGAATGTAAAAAAGAAGATAAACAAATTTGTGAAAACACCACCGTATTTTCCCCGTTTGCATTATTGTGAAAACAAGCAACTTTGAAATGTCTCAATTCAATGGGAAGATAGAAATTTGAATTGGAAGGCGCCAAAATATTTATCTGATGCGCCCGATAAAAAGTTTTCCAGTCATGTCAATAAACGGTTTCCAGATCTTTATTGTTAATTCTTTTGAGTGTTCCATATTTGTATTGGTGAGAATACATGTTTGAAATTTTCAGGCAACAAAAGGTTGGTTTTGGTAAAGTTTTGACTACATTTTACTAACAAAAATACACTATTGTATATTCTCTCATATATTTTCCCCTCCTAAAGTCGGTTTGGCTTGAACGTGACGCTTCAAAATACAATAGAAACAGTTCTTAGTTCAAACCCAAAGTGGTAAAATTTGCGTTACGTCCTAGAACCTAAGAACTCTTGTATCTACATTGCATGGTTTGTTTCCTAAGAGAATTATATCTATCAATCCATCTATCCATCTATTATCTCTCTCAGATTATCTATCTACCTATATACCTATCTCTCTCTCTCTCTCTCTCTCTCTCTCTATATATATATATATATATATATATATATATATATATATATATATATATATATATATAATACAGAACCGGTTGTTCTAAAATAGAATAGCACAACTGCATATACTAACACTAATACACATTACATATGAACATCATTACAATTATCAAAGTACAATTGTACTTCGTAATACATTCTAATACCAGTATGTCTAAAAGGATATTTTGTGGATAAAATTATCACAGATCTTAACATTGCGTAAAAAAGGAAGAAAAAAACTCCATCAATAGCTAACACTTCTCCAACTGAACCAGATTTGTTACGCAATTCTAAAGTCCCTAATACAACAATACCGTGAGTAAAGTTAAATTTTAATAAACACAACCCTCACTACATAATTTGAACAAAATTCTAAAAACCTGCACGCATATTAACGGATTTTTTCGAGATATTGCCATTTGATTTTAACAATTGCAACCTTCACTCCGTTTTTCTATAACACACCTTAAAATATTTTAAATGAAAAATATAAGTACCAAATTTCATATCTCTAACATTAACGGATTTTGAGATATGACCATCTTATTTTAACAATTGCAACCCTCACTCTTTTTCTTCTATCCGTCCTTTATCTTTCCATCTAGAGGAAATACCAAAACTGACGAAGTACTTCTTTAATTATTTTAAATGAAAAGTACTAAATTTCATGTTTCTAATCTCACGAATTTCGAGATATGGGTATCCAACTATAACAATTGTAACCCCACCCATTTTCTTCCCGATTTCTTTTCTTTCCTCCTAGAGCAAATATTAAAAAATAATGCTGTGAAACATGTGCCTAATTATTTTAAATGAGAAGTCCAAATATCTATTTTTATGTCTTTAATCTTAAGAGATCCATAATTATGATTCCCTCCCCTTTAACCTTCTAACCCCTTTTCTTCCTTCTAGGTCAAATGTAAAAAAAAAAAAAAAAAACACTGATACACGATTCTAATTATTTTAAATGAGAAGTCAATATACCAAATTTCATGTCTCTAACTTAAGAAATATCCAGATATGAACATATTACTACACCTCTTTCCCCTTTACCCGTCGAATTTCCAAAACTCCTTCCTTAGTGGGACTTACACGAAATCCTGCCGCCAGTCAGAACGCTAGACTTTGATCTGTACTATCAACAATTAGCGTAAGTGCGTCTATCAATTCAAAAGAAACAACCAAAACTGATCAACAAACAGGGTGTCGTATACAACACGACAATGCCAGACCACATACATCTGTAAATACCAGTCAGAAATGAGAGTATTATTTTCAAATACCTATAAATTTATTCTAATTTTGAAATTCAGGGACTCAATCCTTTTTGACGGCCTGATATAAGGTACCGGTATATATATATAGTGGTGCTATTCAGCCGGTGATCAGCGTGCATATGTTCCAAAGACATTTTTCTCGTACAGGTGTCCGGAATCACCTGCTGAAGTTTGTCCGCATAATTACCGTTATATCCATCTCTAATATATTTTTTCGACCGCCCTCCTAATTTATCTTGATAGGGAGAAAACGAAGAACGAAACTTTGCAACTATAAGGAGGAGGACATCTTTGTATGTGTTGTTTCCTAACTTTAAAATTGTTTCCTAACTTTCCTAGATTTGTTACTAATTTGAATAAATGATTGTAGGATATTGCATACTATTTGTTATATTGAGGTGTGCATAGTTCATGAGAATTATTGAACAATTGAAATGGTTTTATGGTCCTCGGTAAAGAAAAGTACTAATTCAGATGCATCTTAATTATTTTTGTAACAAATTATATAGAGTTGAAAGAAGGTTACAGAAATTACGAATTAAAACAATTAAGCCTCTCCTGGAGGAAGACCTCAATGCACGGAACTTCTTGTGTGTCGCTTCTTCGCATAATTAAGTAAAAGTTATTTACAGGATAAATTTGATGGTATAAGCTGAGGACCATCCTACCAAAGTTTTCCAAATCTATAGTGGTTAACTAACTATGCCCGTTCTGACTAACCGACTGACCCCCTACTTACTTATTGTTTAGTTTAAATATTTCTGGTTTTTGACTTTCCACCTGTATAAGTGCCTTGTTTTGTTTTTGTAATTTTGTCATTTTTACTTTCATCTTTTGATTTCACTTTCTTGAAAGTGAACTTGTTTATGGAAACTCAGCTTGTATATTTTTATTTTTAATTTAAAAAGTTTTTTTAATTTTTTATATGTATACATTGATGTGTTTGAAATTGCATTAAGTATTAAACAGACTCAACAAACAGTGCTGCCAAAACAATATAAAATTAAATGTTTTCAAATATCACTACGTCAGATTATTGCATATTTCAAATCAACATGACAAACGTAAACTTAAAATACCACTTTTATTATTCAGTGTTGCAAACTAAGGATGTTATAATATCACAAACATCCAAAGTTTGGAAGCCTCTAACGCATACACAACGGAGACGTACAGAATAATACACATTGAAAGTATTTTAGTGTTGGATACCATGGTCATGGTACTTGTTTCGAATTAATAAGAACGAGGTTACCAGGGCTTGAATTTTTTTTGGAAAGCCTTTATTCCGAAAAAATGCTGATATAAGTATCATATCTAGTTACTTGTATGGTTTGTAATGAATGTATAAATTATTCGATATCTCGATATCTTAGCACTTCGATATCTTAAACCGTTCCGGAGATGTGGTAAACATTGCTGCAGTTTGAAACACTGCTTAAATCATGTAATTGTGAGAACTTGTTGTAATTACAGCTACTAAAAGCTATTGCTGTAATGCTATAGAAGAGAAGGGAAACAAAAATCATTTTAAATATTTTCCACGAATACACCACTTTCAGCACTTTGTGAACTTTATCAATGGTTATCAGAAACGATTAGAGATATCGAAACACTGTAAACGATAAAATAATTTACACATTCATTACAAACCATTAAGTAACTAGATATGATACTTATCTTAGCGTTTTTTTCGAAATAAAGGCTTTCAAAAATATTAAACTTTTCAAGCCCTGGTAACTTTGTTCCTATTCATTCGAAACAAGTCGTACTATGACCATGGTATCCAACAATAAAGTACTTTCGATGTGTATTATCCTGTACATCTGTATTGTACTGTGTGTGCGTTAGAGGCTTCCAAAGTTTGCATGTTTGTAATACTATAACATCCTTAGTCTGCCACACTGAATAATAAAAGTGGTATTTTAAGTTACGTTTGACATGTTGATTTGAAGTATGTAATAACCTGACGTAGTGCCATTTGAAAAAAATATAACTTTATATTATTTTGGCAGCACTGTTTGTTGAATCTTTCTGTTTAATACATACAAAGATGTCCCCCTCTTTATAATTGCAAAATTTCCCTTTCTCTCTCTTTTGGTTTGTCCGTTAAGGCGGATGATCAAGATAAATTGTCCACCCTATACATATATATATATATATATATATATATATATATATATATATATATATATATATATATATATATATATATATATATATATATATATATATATATATATATATATATATATATATATATATATATATATATATACAGAGTGAGTCATAAGTCTCCCTACAAATCATGATAATACTACGCTACATTATTTATAAAATATGTTCCACATGTTTCCCTTGCATGTCGAGACAAAGTGACAGGCGATGTTGCACTTGTTACTTGTTTACAAGCTGCACTGATTCTTTGTTTAAGATGATCCAAATCCCGAATTTTCTCCAGGTACACAATCGATTTCAGGTCGCCCCACAAATAAAAATCCATGGGAGAGAGGTCTGGTGACCTTGGTGGTCACTCCACCGGACCACGTCGACCGATCCAATGCCCAGAGAACTGCTGATCCCACCATCGGCGCATTTCAATGCCCATAGCGGGGTGGTGCTAAATCCTGCTGAAAAAATGCAGGGAAGTCCTTACTCTCATCCAACATTGACATGAAGATGTCATTTTTCAACATGTCAAGGTAACCTTTGGCGTTAAGGTTTCCTTCAATGAAAAAAGGGCCAACAATACTGTTATTACATATCCCGCACCACACCATGAGTTTCACTGCACCTTGCTGTTTGTACTCAGACATCCAATTGTGGATTGGTATCACTCCAGTACCTCACATTTTGCCTGTTCACCTCACCACGAACATAAAAATTTGCCTGATCTGTAAAAAGGATGGTACTGACGAAATCATGATCACTATGGTACATGTTTAGTGCCAATTCACAAAACTCTACCCTGAGATCAGGATCGTCTTCTGACAGCTTCTGCAACATTTGTACCTTGAATGAGTGAGACTTGTTAGTATGCAAGATACGCATGACACTGCTTTGGCTGATACCAATTTCTGCAGAGAGGCGTCGGGTTATCTTTTTCGGACTTTTGACTATCGCTGGCAGCACCATCATTGACATAACTTCATTTGTTGCCGTCTTCGGTCTTCCACATCGAGGTTCGTCGGCCACAGAACCTGCCCTCTTGAATTTCTGAGTGAATTTGGCCACTCTGTCATGGGTTATCTGCGTTCTGTGTGTTTCATTGAACGCACGTGCTACATGACGCGTGGTACCACTACCAGCCAACAGAATGATGTCAATACGTTCTTCCTTCGTAAGTGGCATTCTTTCGCTTCTTTCACTTTGGTTCAACTACCTGGAAAATAAAAAATAAACATTAGTCATCTTGTATGGAGACTTATGACTATATATATATATATATATATATATATATATATATATATATATATATATATATATATATATATATATATATATCTTTAATGAAGGTCCTTCAGTTTTATCGAATGCACAAATTAGTTGTCATGAAATTCAGTTGGTCATTTATGGAAATTCTCGTTGTCTTATTTACATTCAATTTTTAAACTTATTTTTATATCATGACATCATCAACAAAAATGTATCACACTGTAGCAATTTCATAGATTTTGTCGAGTTTGTTCATCTTTCTTGGTTTGTTTTGTTGCTTTTGTTGACGATTCAGGTTTCAGATTGCCAAAGAGTTTTTCAACACTAGGTGCGAAATCGGCTCCGGAACTAATGAATTTTCGGGCAATAATCACGAATGGAAAATCATTGCGAGCAAAACCCACGACGGGCAAAAGCCACATGACAACATCATCAGCATCTTCTTCTCATCACTTAGGGGGACCAGGTCAACAAATGCTTACTAGGCGTTCTTGAAAGCGTTTCAAACTGTTTCCAGTTCGTTGTTTTTATAAAACATTTACTACATGTATACAGTGTACTACATTTTAACTTTTTTTCTTGAATTTTATTGTTTAATTTTGTATCAAACTAGCTGATATACGCTTTCTTTGGACCGGAATAAATACGCTTACGAAAGATATTTGAAACCCTTTTCCCGTTGAGATGCACATTCCAATGAAAGTGTACTGATAATACCCATAAGATATTTTACTTCTGGCATAAAGAAACACACAATACCCTGAGAATAAGCCCTTTTATCAAAGTGGCATGACTAAAACCCAGCTTGGAGTGGGTATTAACTGTGTTTCAAAAGTATTTTCAACCAGTTAACCGTTATACTGATCCTGAAAACTATTGATTCGATACTAATGTCGGTCGACATTTCGAGTATTTTATTTTTCACCATTTCTCATTCCATGCCAATGGAATAGATCTTCGAATTAAACGGTCTCGGGAAGTCACTATTCATCTCAGCGACCCCGAAAACTATGGATTCGACATTAACATCGTTTGTTTTGTTTCAATTTCACATGTCACGCCTTCTAAATTCCACAGTATTTTTCTCAAATTGTGAATTATATCTTGTCCTGTCTCCTAAACCATTATGATCAAATAGGTAGGTGCACCAGCTATAGATCCATGTGTGCTACGAATGCGAAATTGTATTATGTCTTATGTGCAACGAGGATTTGTGATTGAATAACAAAATTGAATAAAATACAGGACACAATCGGGGAAAAGGGCAAAATCAGGAAAAGGTCAAAATCGGGAAAGAAGTTCCGATAGTGAAAGAGGTCTGAAGGCTCCAGGCATTCCAGGCTGGAAATTACATGTATAAAACTTTGTATTAAACTTCTTAAGCGAAAAAGCAGCCTTGTCACTTGCGAAATACAAAAATGTTTAAGTAAATAACACAATAGTTGAATCTGAAAAGAAAACTCAAGGGTTTAACGGACATTTTGATTGTTCCTTCGATTCCGTTATATATATACTGTATATAGGAAATCATTTTCTACCAATGAACACTACATGATATATTTATTGATTGACATGAATAAAGGGAACAGAAATTCGCTGAGCTTTGTACCAACCTGTCAACCTTGCCCTTTTTCTTTTACATAAAATCTAAATATGAAATGGTTATGAAGAAAATAGACAGACACACTAATGGGAAACGAACATTGTAAGATAATCAACTTAGACAGGGGAAGTACATCATATAAGGGTCACAGTTTAAAAAGATTTTAAATTGAAGGGGAAAAGACACATTTAGAAATTGAGAAGAAAATGGTAAAAGAAGAAGAACAACAATGTTAAAGGAATTTAGTCGTCGGAGTTTTCATGGTTGACCTTCTCAGGATCAGACAGCGTTGCTAACTCAAGTAAAGAGTATAAAAGTTTGTTTATTAAAAATAAGTTTATCTTTATTTTTGATCATTGACCTGATTGTATAACATCATCATCTTCATAGATATTCTGCCTTATTGGCAGGTCATTTGCAACAGCTGAGAAGCTTCTATGTTCCACAATCTTCAAATAACCTCGTCGTTTTCACGGACGATTTCTCTGTTTTGATATTGTAAATCAATTGTAGTCTCCTTCGCGCCCTCCCTACTTTTTCCTCGCACTATAACCTCTAGCACGTTCCTCATGACACAGTTTCTTCTTAGCCAATATCCCAACCAGTTTCTCTTCTTCTTCTCAATAATATCTAAAAACTATTCTTTTCTCTCTTACCACTTCTAAGACCTCTTATTTGTTTTGCGTTAGACTCAACTAATTCTCTCAATTCTTCTCCGCACTCACATTTCGGAAGCTTACAGTCGTTTTTCATCATTTTAGAGTTGTGTGTCCATATTTCTGCCCCATACAGGACAATTTTCCACAAGAAGCATTTTATGAGTTCTTTCCTCAACTCTTTATTCAAGGTTCCACAAAACAGACTTTTCTTCCTCTTAAGGGCTTCATCTGCCATTCCTATCTTTAGTTTTATTTCAAGTTTGCTATGCGTACAATTTAAAGTGGAATTCAAATACCATGTGGAATTACTGGGAATCGATTCGTCATCATTATCACCAGGACCAATTGCAGAAACTCATTAGCTGCAAGAAATCTCCCGAATCTAATTTTACTTAGATATTGTTTCTTACAAGACAGGATACCTCGTTGTAATATATCGATTGTGATAAGATTGCACAAATATAGAGAACATCGAAAAGTAGTGACAAGTATTATATATATATATATATATATATATATATATATATATATATATATATATATATATATATATATATATATATATATATCTGCTAACAAGCGCATTGAAAGGATCAAATAGGTGCTTAAAAATGGGGTCAAAATGAGATTATGTGGAATATAGCGAGAACGAGAAGAAGTATCGGAAAGGTTAAATGTACGAAGTACTACGCATAGTCGACGCAAGACAGTGAGGTAGAACACACACCCATGCGAAGAAAGTAAAACATCCGGAAATGGACAAATCACGTGTATAACAGTGTCATAACGTGTTACAGAAATGAGTAAAAAGGGTGGTAAGGAGAAGAAGAAAGAAGAAACGAAAACATAATATATATGTTTTTTTCTTTGCGTGCATACGCCTCCCACATGCGAAAGAGACGCAGATTCATCTCAATGCACGAAAATGGGAGAACACGCAGGAAGGATGCCAACTCTGTTCCTATAGGCCTTTGGCGCGGGAGACCCGGGTTCGATTTCCGGCGTTAGCTCATGGGGTTCGGATTCCACGTTAATCACTAGGTCCACGTCTCATATAGCCTCGCTGCTGAACGGGACGTTAAACTCAAAATCAACTCAATCAACTCTGTTCCTATAGAAGGGGCCGCGGTGGCTCAGTGGTAGAGCGTTCACCTCTGGTGCTTGGGGTCCCGGGTTCGATCCCAGCCCCCGCCAAGTGAACTTTGTGGTGGACAAACACCGTGTGCGTGGGTTTTCTCGGGGTTCTCCCGTTTTCTCCCACTTTCTTCATTCCACCATTTCACTCATTTCTCATTATCACAGTCTCCTTTAGCCTAACCGGCATAACCGTGGGACGTAAAACTCAAAGATTTCATTTCATTTTTTCTGTTCCTATAGACAGCCAGCGAGACAGTACTGCGCAGTGGGTTGCATATATCGCATAATGGGAACAACGATGAGATGGATGTTGGAAACGTAAATATGTGTAGGCAGTAGTAACACAAAAACAAAAATGTTAGTATCACTGTTATGTTTTAAGCGTATTTTCATAGTGATGTAATTTTCATACTCACGCGTGGTACTGATATTACTGTTGCTGTGTATCTTACGTATGTGGATCACCTGCTATTACATTCTACTGTACTGCTATGCATTTTTGTTCCCATTACTCGAGGCTGGCTGCCTATAGGAACAGAGTTGGCATCTTCCTGCGTGTTTTCCCATCTTCGAGCATTGAGACAAATCTGCGTCTCTTTCGCATACGGACCACGTATGCACCCAAAGCAAAAACACGTATTTTCTTATTTCGTTTCTTCTTTCTTCTTGCTTCTTACCACCCTTTTCGCTCATTTCCGTAACACCTTGTGACAATATTATACACGTGATTGATCCATTTCCGGATGTTCTGCTTTCTTCGCATGGGTGTGTTCTCCACCTCATTGCCTTGCGTCGACTATGAGTAGTATTTCGTACATTTAACCTTTACCGATATCTCTTTTCGTTCTCGCTATATTCCACATAATATCATTTTGACCCGATTTTTATGCCCCCATTTGACACTTTTAATGCGCTTGTTGGCCGATATTGAAAATACTTGTCGCTTGTTTTCCGATGTTCTGTATATCTGTGCAATCTTAATCGATGTGTTATACCGGGGTACCCTGCCTTGTTAGGTTTATAGTATGTGTTTTCTTATGCTCTTTACATTTATGAAAACAGGATTTCCACCAAGAAATGATCCAAAAAAAAATATGACATGGAAAGGGAGGATAATAATCACTACGTTATTAGTGAAGCTTCTGTTCAATTATTTGATTTATTTTTACATTCTTTTCAGAACGTAATCTTACAAGACAAGAAATAAAAGTTGACTTTGGATCGAAGACAGAAGTACCTTTTTCTAGGATCGAGATTCTAATTTTGCGTCCCACGATACTCTCTGTAGGCTAACGGTTGCAGATGATAACGGAAGTGAATAATTATGAAATAATATTGGTGGAAAGATAATGAGAGAGGAAACGGAAAAACCTCATGAAAACTCACAACCACAATGTTGTCCACAGTTAATTCACAATGACATGGGATCAAACCAGGGGCTTCTTTCACCAGAGATAAGTCCTCCACAACTGAGCCACCTTAACTAAGATTGAATCTTTCATTATGAAATAATTTCACAATTGGAATAAATGTTACAAAATCAATTTTAGAATCCACGATAATATCCATAATAATAATGATAATAATAATAATAATAATAATAATAATAATAATAAATATAATAATAATAATAATAATTATAATAATAATATATTATGCCCATGATGCCCGGAAAGACTCTTATTTTGTCAGATGACACAGTTTAATTGGATAACGTTTGGTTAGTGCACCAACTTCAAACTGCTTTTCTTCGGCTTTCTCTCATAAAATTCTCTATATATCATCAAAACGACCAACCCTTAAAAAGTTCGTTAATAATTTTTTTTTGTTTGTATGCGTGCGTGTGTCTGTTATTTGCGAATTTTTCAAGTTTGAGCTCTCCACAGCCCCGCAACCAGAGGGAGACTAGAGGGGTTTGGCCCCCTAAATGTTTCGTGGCCCCTCCAGACCTCAATACAAAATGCTATTATTAATACAAAAAACACAATTTAGATATTTGTAAGGGAATTTTTAATGACTTGGTCCCCCTAACATATTCATGGCCCCCCAAACCGTTTCGAACCTGGCCCTCCATTTGATAGATTATCAAAAACTATTTCAAAGAAGTGGTGGAATTTTTCGTTACCGTTACCGTTCCTGAGATATTGGCCAAAAAGTTCCGATTTCAGGAGATTTAACTAGCCATATCTCGAGAACCGCAAGTCATAGAGAAATGATATTGGGGTTGATCAACACCTAAGATAATGGTGAACATTCCATTGTCAAATATTAACCGGTGGTCACTGGTTATATTTGCATTTTCAGTATATATACTATGATAAAAAATGGCACCTCAATATAGCTAATTCAATAGATCCTCTAATACGCAAGTTTCAAATATGTAAGTGTATTATCTATTGAATTTAATCAAATAAATTCAATACACAACTTCATATAAATTTCGAAAAAAATAATTCTTCTTAAGTTCGTTCTTCTTCTTCTTTTTTTTCTTCGAAAATTTGGAATACCAGAAAAAATGTGGACTCAATCATAAGCGTTGATCAAAAGAGGTACTGTAGGGAGTCCGTTGCTTACAAATACACTACCAAAAATCCCATCTAAAATATTGAGAGCATACTAAGAATAAAATGTGTATCAAATAAAAGATTTTATGTGTCAAGTGGCTTGATATAAATGCATTAACGTACGTCCTCTCACAGCCTCTCTTGGCAAAATAGTGCAAAAAAATTAAATAAATAACATTTATTAGCCTAAGCAACACATTAATTTGGGATGCTAATAAAGATATAGCACTTTAGAGGAGATTGGGTTGACAATACTGACAAGGAATTTAGAATGAAGAAAAGAAGATGGAAAGAGTATCTAGATTGCGAGAACTAAACAAAGATGTTTTTTATCCAGCAATATTCGCATGCAGTATATTTCCCCTTGAATCCTTGTTAAAATCTGTACATGATGCTGAGGGAGAAGATTGACCGAACATTGAGACAGGAGGGATAAAGGAAAAGGTGGGGGGAATGTATTGTCAGAAGGGAAAGATATACGCCATCCAAATAGAATGAGTCACAACGAACTTATCCCGACGCTATTGTTCCAATCACTAGAGTAAATTGATGTCTTATAGGTTCCCTTGGAGGCATGAGGTCTTTGTTATGGGGTTGTATCCACTGCATACCCATACCCTTTCTCTTCCCATCTTCTATCAACCGTATTACTCCGTCCTCAATCTCGTCTCTTCTCTATCTTCTCTCTCTCTTTTCCTTCTAATCCCCTCCTCCTACTTCACGAAACTGTGGTACGGGAAGTACGGAATGCTATCTACTTTCGTTATTGGCCAATGATTAAAGAAAACTAAGTTTATGGACGTTAAGTGTTTCTTCTGTGCTTATTTAGTGATGTGGAACAAAGTAGTTTCATTTCATATCGGTTCATGTCCCTTGAATTTTTTCTGCTTGTATTAACTTTTATTCTTTCTTTATTTTGTTTCTTCTTGCTTGAATCATTTGTAAATCATTTGATTTTTTTTTAACTTCGGGGATTGGTTTTTCGTTACAAACGGCATCATATCGGGAATCTAGAAGTTGAAAATTATAAATAACAGAAGCAGTAGGTCAAATTAAACAGTGATATATAATTTCCCGATTATTAAAAGAAACTTCTCAGTGCATAACGGTAATTCATTACAAGTTACCTAATAGATGTCGCCAACTGCGCTTCACCATTGCTTGCCTGTCTGACACTGATAAATGTTGCCAGCTGCACTATGCCATTGCTTGCCTGTCTGACCCTAATAGATGTCGCTAGCTGCTCTACAACGTTGCTGCCCTGCCTGAAGCTAATAGATGTCGCTAGCTCCGCTACACCATTGAGTCGCTGTGTGATACTAATAGATGTCTCTAATTATGCAACATTATTACTTGCCTCCTGATGCTAATAGATGTCGCTTGCTGCGTTATATCATTGCTTACCTGTCTGACGTTAATAGATGCCACTAGCTGCGCTACACCATTGATTCCCTGTCTGACACTAATAGATGTTGCTAGCTGCGATATGTCATTGCTTGCCTGTGTGACGCTAATAGACATCACTAACATGCAAATTTCCAATTTAAAATAATTGTCACGGTGTAATAGGAGCTTAGAAATTATATCGTTTCAATTTATTTTTTTCAAAATAGGAGAAACATCGTAACCATATTTAGAATTGAGTATTAGTATTCTAATGTATTTCTACAGTTCTATGGTAAATTACCCACCAGGCCTGTAGCCAGAAAACTAAGCGAAGGAAGGAAAGGTTTTATTGGTTGATTAATGTTTAGAGTGCCTTTCCAGCACTGAGGCTATATGAGACTGAGAACTACTTGAATTTCATTTTTGACTGCTTTGTATTATAGAAACTAGTAACTGAAAGTTTCAGGAGGACTGAAGGTCGTCACAGGGTGGAGGTTGAGAGCCCGGCTAGATGAGGAAAAAGCTATTAACAAGATGATCGTGTGATAAACATATTCTAGTGGATATTTATCACCGGGTAACAGATGCAGTGGAATATCCAGAAGTTAAGCAGGACCCAGAGAGGAAGGTGAATATAAAAATATGAAAGTAAATAGGAAATAACGAAAAGATTAGAAAATATAACAAGGAAGTAAGAGGGAAATGTAGAAGGACATGGAATCGAAAGGAAAAATTACAGAAATAAGAGTAATCGAATAGAGAAGGAAACGAGCATCAAGTGAAAAAACAACAACAAACAAGAAAATATAGAACAAAGGAAATTATTCTAAGAGAAAAGAGGGAAAACACGAAGAAAAACAAAAGAGGAGAAAGAACTCGAAGAAAGAGACCATATAGAAACACTGGAAAAAGAAAATAAGAGAAACAAGTGACAAAATATTATGAAAAGCATGGAAGAGAAAAACCAAGAAGTTGAAAGAAGAAAGAAATGGAACTTTCGGAAGAAGAAAATCCCGACATCGAAAGCAAGTAAAACATGGGAATACCGAAGAAGAAAACGAAGAAGCTCAAGAAAGAAAAGAAAGAGAAACAAATATTATTTTTGTTGTTCATATGATGAGCCTTTGAACACTTTGCAAATTGCCTTTTTTCGGACAAAGACAAGCCGAACCCCTTTGACGCGTTACGTAATATGTGGACGACCCCTTTGATACGTATTACATTCATTACACTCAAGATCCCAGTATCCCGGACAAAATCCCGGAATTCATATTCAAATTTCTGTCTGCCCATTGAATTGAAACAATTGAAAGTTGTTTGTGTTCACAACAATACAAGCGAGCGAGAAAAACACATAGGTGTTTTCACTATTTTGTTTGGCTTCTTTCTTTCACTCTTGGTCAGGTCATGCGTGTGTGTGTTTATGTTTAGGTATAACAAACGGTCCTACGAACTCGAAATATTTTAACAACCGGTTCTAGCGAACCGGTGCGAACCGGTTCAATAGCACCACTGGTTAAAATGCTTAGCCGTTGTGGTTTTCGAAGGCTTAAATTCAACCCGTATCTGGCCGGCTACAGTATATTTTAAGCGCCTTGGCTGAGGCCCAGAGTTTTTCTAACCAAGGCTGTATGGTCAAAAATAAGACAGTGCCAAGTAAATTCAATCTTTCTGAAATGTAAATGCAAGATATACAGTGCATAGAAAATGTTTTAAGTTTCTCACACTTGGTACTTGGCAACGCTGTGATAGCCAGTAATGGAATCATAACTTCACGTTTTCGATTTAACCACTGTCCATAGCACTTTTTTAAATTGAAATATAAAATGTGGTCCTAGGGGGAGCAGTATTTAGTAAATCAAGTATCAAGTATCTGCATATTATGGAAATAGCAGATCTTATTTGCGTAACCGTTTCCACTTAGTGATTGCAGAGGTCAAGGCTATGACAATGGAAGTAATATGAGTGGACAGTCGAAGGGTGTGCAAAGTCGAATACTCCAGACAAATCCTCTAGCCGTATTCTTTCCTTGTGCGTGCCATACCTTAAATCTTTGTGGTGTTGAAGCAGCTGGAAGTTGTTCTGAAGCTATTAAATTTTTGGTATACTTCAAAAGTTGTATAATATATTCAGTTCTGGTCTTCAGAGATGGAATTTAATTAAGAAAGCAATTGGATGCTCCCTTGAAAGCATGTCAGATACACGTTGGTCTGCAAACGTGGTATGCGTGAAGCCATTTGCAACTAATCTTCTGGGGATAAAAGAACATATCAGGAATCTGAAAGAGCTCGAACTGAATGTTGTAACTCTGTATGGCGTAAACGGGATTGAAAGTTGCCTAAACACGTTTGAATGTATACTTATGTCTTCAATATGTTGTAAAATACTGACAGCCATCAACAACAGGAAAAATTGTCTTGCAAGCAAGAGAAATTACTTAGGATGTCGAAGTTGACAATATCACAAGTTTGATAGAAGATTGAAGTCTACTACGCAGTAAATGGGAAATATTTTGTAAGAACGTAAACTTGTGAGTAGAAATCTAGCAAAGACTTCAGCTTGTCCAGAAAAGCGCATAATCAAGAAACGTTTCTCAGGCGGAACTGTTGAAAAACAAGAAAGGAAGAACCTCGAAGAAATTTTCAGTCAGTTTTTTTTAAAATCTGGATTGCGTTACAGTCAATCTTAAATGCCACTATAAGGTAATACTTGATCTAAACACAAAATTCGATTTCTTGTCGAAGTATCCAAATTGAGCAATGATGAACTTGAGGGAAAAGTAATAACATAGTTGGAACTATATAGCGATGATGTATCAGGTGGTATCATTAATGAAATGGTTCATCTACAAGCGATGAAATTCAACAGCAACTTCAGTGCTGTTCTGACACAATTTCTGTTGCTCAACTCAATTCTGACCAAAAAACTAGTTAACATTTTTCCGAATGTTACTATTGCTCTTCGTATTTTTTGTACTCTACCAGTATCTGTGGCGGAGGCTAGAAGATCTTTTAGTGCACTTGCAAGAGTAAATTTAATGTCCTACGGTCATCGATGACTCAATAAAAGATTTTCCGATTTGGAAACTCTTATAATAGAGTCTACTCTAACCCGTTAGCTAAACGTTAGTGATAACATAAATATACATTTGCTAGGAAAGCAAGAAAGGCTGTTTTGTAAATTACGAAGTGTAACTCTAGTAATGTAATTAGCACATGTGTTTAATGTAATTAGTACACATGTTTAACCCATTACCGCTGTGCGTGATCATATGATCACAGCGGTTCGTATTTATCAAAACAAGTCTTGTGTAACTTGCTGTCAGTGATTTCTTTACATTATATGCTTTGTTTACTAGGAGAAGGTATTGGTAACACTATTCAAACGAAACAAGTTCCATATTGTTGCGTCATTGCAATCTGGAGGCACAGATATCGGCAATGCACCAAAAATAGAATAAAAACGGCATTGTCTTCACAATACGCATTAAAATATATTCTTATATTTTATCCTTTCAAATTATTTTGTGGTTCTATTTTAGAGATGTCAAAAGTTGTAACAGATTACATTTCACTTATCTGAAAATATTTAGGGTATGATTATTCAAGTTTTTCATCAGTGTGATCGTATGAACACGCAAGGCGTGTAAGCAGATTTTTCTCTCTTATGTACGTGCGTAAAAATGTCGATAGTACAGTAAAATTTTGGAGTTATATCAATTTAGAACAGCTTGTGTATGCTTTCATTTGACGTTTTTTTCGCTTTATAATAATAATAATAATAATAATAATAATAATAATAATAATAATAATAATAATAATAATAATAATAATAATAATAATAATAATATATGACTTTTGCTACTACTTTTTTATAACAAATCATTGATATTTTGGAATCGAATGACATGCAAGACACGCAAGTCATGTATCTTGAACCCATAAAACCTCACATCTTTTCGGATGAAGATTCAAGAGAAGAGGATTGCAGTGATTCAAGAGGAAGATTCACGAAAATCGACAACCTTACAGGGCGACAATTTACCATTTACGCTGAAGCTGTTTTAACATAATAATCGACTTGAAGATGATGTGACAACAATGTGGTCACAACTGCGTCTATATGTCAAAGGGATCAGCCAGGCGCGGATCCAGGACGGACTTGTGGAGAGGGGGGCGGTAGGTTGTAATACTGCTACTTAGAGCTACTTTTAAGCGCTCCAAACTCTGGAATGGGTTTTATTTATATATAAAATTAGAAAATTTCCTCTTTTGTGGGGCGGGAGCAATAGCCTTTATCGCCCCCTGGATCCGCCCCTCGGTTCAGCCTTTTTCTAGTGTTGAGTGATATTCTCAGAGTGAATACGTGTAACACGTCTATATTTAGTAGGAGAATACAACAAGCACATGGAAAATACTGATCAAATAGACCAAAATATCTCATATTATCCCATTGCAATCAGGTTCAAATAGTAGTGGTGAGCACATTTCTCTTGGATGATTGATGTACCGGTGCGAAATACATGGCTTCTGTTGGGCAAAAACAGGATAGACGGCTCACATGTATAATTTTCAATTTATTTCCAGAAATATAGACATTCCATAGGTGCAGGACGTCTAGTTTTTTCTTTCTAACTTGAGTAGTGAACAATACGTGTAAGTAAGTAAGTGTAAGTAAGTAAGTAGTAAGTAGTTACGTTCATTTTGATGGGATAAACCACTTGGAGGTACGCTCTAATCGTAAACGTTGTGCATGTACCCTGTCTTCAACCACAGTTCTTACTAAATGTTTCAAATGAATGAGGTCTTGTACGTACACTGACAGTTTTCTTTTAAATTTCCATAAAGTCCATGCGCGCCCGAAAAGGGGGGCAGGGTGAAGCCCGCCCCCTGGCTAACGTAAATATATACGTAATATAGCAAATCACTTATATTAAATACCAGACGTAATATAGCAATAATGGAATGGTCCCCCGTAGATTTCTTTTTCGGGCGCTCCTGATAAGGTACCATTGATAATGGACTTCATAACCTACAACTCCATAATCCCAATACTGTACTTATTTTGTCTTCTAAATTGCAACAGTTCCTAAGGCAATACAAGTTTTTTCTTTCTTTTACATATGTATGAATAATTTAACAGGGCAGTCATATACTCATGCTACCGGAAGGTGCTTACTTAAACGCCTATCGTGTTCATATGATCACGGTGTAACCCAATGAAACCGTTTACGTCATGATCTCAAAATTTCTCATACGTGCTCCTCACATCTAAGTAAGCCAAACTTACCAATTTCACCAAAATTGAAAACAAAAAATAATTCCGGCGTTAATGGGTTAATGTAATTAGTAGATGTATTTAATGTAATTAACATAATGTAACTAGTAAATATATGAGATATAGTTCGGCAATTTTTATACCGGGCCCGATGATAACTCAGGCTCGGGGTCCGAGTTGGCTTTCGACGGGCCTGAAGATGCGAAATTATGGGGTGTACATACGGGGAATACCTCCGCACTATATATTTTTCAAGTATTATTCCCATCATTAATAAGTTAGTGCAGATGAATAAAGTGACAGTATTTTCGCAATCTAATTACGTTAGATCATTCGTAATTAACTGCATTTAGTACGCAATTTTCGGATGAACTAGTTGTTTGCGGTATTCCTAATTTTACGTAGCTTAATAATTATAGATGTTCAAATATGTGAACTTTATAACAAAACATTCCAGTGAGAAGAGTTTCTTCTTCACTTCTTCCTCCCCCCCCCCCCCCTGCCACTTCGATTATGATAGTTTTCCACCCTGAAGCGTAGACATGAAATTTTAAAGTTTAATATTTCATGATTACACGATTTAGAGTACAGGAAACGTATGATTAATGAAAATCGTATCTTCACTGTTCGGCTTTTCCCGTTTTGCCTTATGATTCTTATCGCAGGAAACGTCAATCAAAAATTGGTAATTAATGACTTGTTATCGTAAGGCAAAACGGGAATTCCCCTTTCGCCGCACAATAATTTTCATATATTGGTAGCCCTATTTTAGCAAATATAAATGTAATTAAAATGTTCAACAGAAGGATAATGAGAAATTGGGAAGAAACAATATTCATGTGAAAAGAAGATAACAATGTAATGAAAAAAATGAAATGAAATCTTTAGTTTTACGTCCCACTCTTATGCCGGTTAGGCTAAAGAAGACGATGATGATGAGAAATGAATGAAATGGTGGAATGAAGAAAGTGGGAGGAAACGGGAGAACCCTGAGAAAACCCACGAGCACGGTGCTTGTCCACCACAAAGTCCACACGGCGCGAGCTGGGATCGAACCAGGGACCCCAAGCACCGGAGGTGAACGCTATACAACTGAGCCACCGGGCCCCCAACAATGTAATGAATTGGAATTCAGAACCTAGAATTAATGATCACACGGCAAAGGTGGACTGACGAAATTTTGACTTATGAATCCGACCATCATGGCTCACGAATCCGGATTTTCGACGCCCTACTGCGATTCACGGGAACAAAGTTATTAATCACAAATAACCAACAAAGAAAGAAAGAAAGAAAGAAAGAAGAAAAACGGCATAAACATAGTTCTACAAGTTCTGGTGTGCGTAAGTCTCTTTTGTGCTTAAAACAGTAGAATCACTTTTAACACTATCCACCTTACATGTATTTTATTTCTCTTAACCTAAATGACAATAGTTTATTCTGACTACACAAATAGAATTGTAACTTCCCGAAAACAACTTAATTCGAATCAGAAGTGCAGAAAAGTTTTGAAGAATGAAAAAAATCCTTGCCGACGGTCACTACTTCTGTGTAAAGAAGAAGGACAAATTAAAACAATAGTTCTCATAATCATGTTTCGTTTATTGCATAATGAATACATTTTTGTACAAGGTCCGATTCACAAAACTTCCCAGATATCAAACAGTGTGAGAACAACGTTCATTAGCGTGCAAAAAATTTCAAGCAAAAACTGTACGACTATACTTAGGTAGGGGAAAAAAAGAATAAATTGTTCCACAACCTAAAGGGAGGACAGGTTTATTTCGTAAAATTAACATTTTAAAGATGAGAGAAACAAGGAACTTACAAACAGTGATATATATATACAGGGTTAACCAGGGAGAGGAATGGGGAGCTGGACCTCCAAACCATATCCTGTTAAATAAGGTTCGCTTGTTATATGTTAATTAAACTTGTTTAATACTTACAGCCAGGGACGCGAGCAGAAATTCATTTCGGAGGGAAGGTGTACAAATTCAATATGAGGACAAATTGTTTTAAAAATTTTAATATCGCTCCTAAAATTAGACAAAATTTACAGAAAAGTCGGGTTTTCGGGAAGGTGGGATTCGGACCCCGAAAACCCACCCCTTGCCAATAGCAAATGAAGAATGTAATATAAAATGAAGTATGTTTCTTTTAAAAAATGAACAACGCTGATACGTTAAAATAATTTTAAAAAAATGAAATTAATCATCTATTGCGATACATTGATTTGCCTAACTGGAGGCACAGTTGAGAATTTATTGCTAAATTACATATTGTATAATGATGTCTGAGTTTAATCTTACATTTTCTTCTAGTTCTTTTTTCTTTCATTCGTATCTACAAAAACGCAAAATCAAATAACTTGATTTTCATAAATGATTTTTCCTTCGTTATTAATAGTTTATAGATACATTTTGTACAACCTATTATTCTAAATCCACGTTCTGCGAAAACCAAAGCCTCGATAAAATAGCATACAGAACACATAGTAATAAACGTATATGAATCATAGGTATTTCCAATAATCATCGACAATACTGTAGTTATTATTCTGATACATTTTACCATAGTTTATACATTATGATCAAAGCAACCCTTCTTTGAATTTTAAAAAATTGTGTGCATAGGAAACTTTTAAGCGATCTAGCACACGAAGGTGTTGAAAGCATCTGTCTAGCATAGAGACTAAGGTTAAATTTTCAAACAAATATTTTTCCTAGAAATATATGGCCTAATACTTTCTTCTTTATCATGTTGGCGATTCCCGGGTAGCCAGGTAGGCAAATCCGCTCTTGTCAGTGGGATAAATTATTGAAAAGGCATAAGAATTAATGTTTATATTCATGTAATTAGATTATTTCTATGTATTTGCAAGGACAGAGCAAGGGGGAAGGGATTTTGGAATTTTTGTGTAATTGTTTTCTGTAAGATAGGAGTCAATCAGGAAACAAGTTGATGCTCAAGTAGTTTCATACTGAGTCTGATGAGTAAAAGTATCTGATCAGTACTGAGTTCGTCACTCGAAACTGTGTAAATGCAAGAGTGTTTAAGTGTGTAAAATGGCCGTATCTTCCATTGCAACGAAACGAAGGGGAAAGTTACTGTGTTAAAAAGAACATATTTATCAGATAAACTATCGTCGCCAGTCAAAATAATATTGCAATTGTAGCGAAGAGTGTAAGGTCACTATTGTTCTAATTTGTGATGAATTTGAATCTTCATCTCGTGAATAGACTGAGAAAAATCCGTTCTCCGGAACAGTGGTATATTGCACAAATATACGGAATCCTCTTGCTTACTACAGAAATCAGCATGGAGTTATCTATATGCTACATACGCACTGCTCTTAGATGTTACATCATGCCGTTGCGGGATGTCTGACATCTAACAGTTTTCCGTATATCACATGCGTATACTTATGTTACATTCCTCAGCTATATGTTCTAAACCTCCATTTGTATATGAGATCCTGACGGCCTATATTGTTTGATACGGAAACTACGTATAGATGGAACACTTATACGGAAACTATTATAAAACATGCGTTTTCAGTTATATGTCTGCTGTACGTTAAGTCTAAAAACTACAGGAATTACGCATGTAACCTACCTTTTTAAGTATGCCACCTACAATTTTTTTTCTCAGTTACACGCATCCATCGAGAAATGAACAGATTGAAAGTTCTATCATACGGCATGAAATGAAATCTTGAAGTTTTACGTCCCACAGTTATACCGGCTAGGCTAAAGGAGACGATGATGAGAAATCAATGAAATAGTGGAATGAAGAAAGTGGGAGGGAACGGGAGGACCCCGAAAAACACACACACAGTGTTTACCCACCACAAAGCTCACTTAGCACGAGCTGGGATCGAACTAAGGATCCCATGCGCCAAAGGTGAGCGCTTTACCATTAAGCTACAGCGGTCCCCGAAGACTAGTTGAATAGCAATTAATAGAAGAGAAAACAGACATACTAAAAGTCTTTGGGATCCCTGAGAAAGGATAAGGTACAAAAGCGCTTGTATTCACAAAGTTGTGATGTTTAATAAATCTAAGAAATGAAATCTTTAAGTTTTACGTCCCGCGTTTATGGCGGGTAAGCTAAAAGACACGTCAACTAATGGTGGGGGACTCGTTACAAGTCTGGAGCTCTGCTTTCCAAGCTTGACTCAAATGTATTTATGCTGATAAGCTGTTAGGAAGTTAATATACACTGCTTCACGTTCTTAAAAAGCAGCTTCTGATTGTTTTAAATATTTTATAGTATGCCAACGTGCTGCTAATTATCAAATTCAATTTGCAATGGTCTTTATTACATAAGCTCATTATGTTTATAATTCAATTAGGACGTATTCAATTGATAATTACTTAATTGAGAATTCTTCAAGCGACTTTTTACTTCATTTCTGGACCCGTTTTGATAACCATTTATTTGGAACAATGTGGACATATTTGAAACAATTTAGATAGTAAAGGGGACAGGACTACAAATCGGGCAGAGTGTTGGCACTCAAAGTTAAATAAAGTGCTGGGAATCTTCACCTCAATATATATAGACTAATTGAGTTAATGAAACAACAACAATCAGAAAATGAAGCTTCGATGGTCATGCTTTTTGCAGGACATACTACAGACACCAGAAATATAAGTGGAGACAAACATTCGCCTGCGTACTTTGAAATGTAGCATGAATGGTAAACAGATTTCTCTAATGCAATCCTTAGATACCGTTACTCATTGTACACATATGGAAGATAAATAAGATCTTGATAGATGTTCTGTACTTCTTGTAGTTACTGAATTATTTTGTTATATGAACAAACAAATTAAATTATATCTATGAATGCATTTGCAAGCCTATCAACGTAAAGTTCGTAAGGCGAAAGAGGAAAATGTACATTGAGATTTCCTGTTCCGTCTTACATCAAAATGGAAAGTGATAACAGGATTTACATGCAAATTCCATTGCTAGAGGTCATAAGGCGAAACGGGAAAAGACCAACAGTGCAGGAATCAATGAAAATGAATGATTGTGAAATTAAGTTGTGCTCTCACACCGAGAATCGAACCTGAGATGACGTGCACCATAGGCGCACATGTTATCCACTAGGTCAGCGGGAAAGCCTTCAGGGATCCCAGAATACAATACCAACGTTAGTTTTTAAATCTTAGTAAGCGCGTATATTGTAACTCCTTTAGTAAATTATCTGCAGTATACGACAAGATCAAGTTCCAAAACGAAACTTGTCTCCGAATGTAAAGTGAAATAGGTCACTGGAAAAGTGACAATCGGATTCACGTTTCAAAGAAAGATATGTCAAAAACACAATGCTTCAATTCCCTGTACCTTAATTCTCTCCTTGCTAGGTAAGTCTCATCAGCCCACACGAGAAGTTCGTAAATTCACAACGGCAGCCTTTGCTGTGCTGTTCAGAGGAATAGTGAAAATACTTTTCCTAGAATTTACCATCTCCCCTATTGCCATAGCAGAAGAAAAGAATACCAGAATAAAGAATATATATTAGCATTTAGTAGGTAACTACCAAGTTGAAGCTCCATCACAATATACATGTGACAAAGTAACTTGTAAGAAACAGTATTATTACTATATACAAATACAATGTCTTCATATTTCAAAAATACATTTTTCTCATTTATTACCTATAGAGTATCCTACATGAATAGTATTTTCTGCAATAGAAATATGTAGATTTAACAATTTATAGTAGCTAGTTTGTATCGAAAAATAAATTTAATTGGCGCTTTTCAGTGCAACATGATGGCCGACATAGATACATTTATGTTTCACTATATAAAGATTCAAATTTAACTTTCGAAAAAGCTATTTTGAAGAAGAACAATTCTGATATTACGCTCACTCAATCTCGTATCACCAGTCTGATACTACGCTCACTCAACCTCACAATCACATTATTTCGATCTCACACTCAAATCGCCAGTTCGACTTCACGATCAGATCATTTTGACCTCACACTCACAATGTTCTTTCTACATCACACTCACTCGACCTCACGATCTGAACATCATCTCGACATCACGTTCAAACTCACGCTCACATTATGATTACGAGATCATGCTCACAACATCATTTCGACACCACGCTCACTCGAATTCACGCTCACATTATCATCTCGACATCACATTCACTCAACCTCATACTCACAACATCCTTTCGACATCACGCTGACTCGACCTCACACTTACATCATCATCTCGACATCACGCTCACTCGACTTCACGATCACAACATCCTTTCTACATCACGCTCACTTGACCCCACACTCACAACGTTCTTTCAACATCACACTCATTCGACCTCATGATCAGATCATCATCTCGACATCACGCTCATTCAAACTCGTGAGCGTGAGTTCCGAACTCATGAGCGCCGACCTCATGAGTTCGGGCACCTTTGGTAAGGACTTGTACTTTACAGCAATCCCTGATGTTTGATCAGTTAGAGCAGTTCAGGAGATTTGCTTGAGTTAGATGTGTTCTAAGTGTCGAAATAAGAACTTACTTTCCAATTGCAGAATGTCGCAAAACGTTTTACAAAAGTGGTTAAAGCGGTATAAAGACAAAGGTGTTAATTTCGGGGAGGAAAATGTATAAACAAAGAAACCAAAAATCAACTGAGAAAAATCTAAACAAGATATTAATTCAGAGAAAGATGTAAATATAAAAATAAAAATAAAAATAATATTATTATTATTATTATTATTATTATTATTATTATTATTATTATTATTATTATTATTATTATTATTATTATTATTATTATTAAAACTAAATATTCTAGCGCGAGAAACGCAGTTATGTCTATATTATGAAAATGAAAATGACTATGTTTGTGACACTTAATCTCTTGAACCACAAAACTGATCTCGATCAAATTTTCAACATTGATGAGGTTCGGGCCTGGAATGGTTTCTATCTATTCATTTTCATGGTAGAACTTAGGGAAGGGGGAGGAGAGGAGATATAATAAATAAATAAAACTTAATAACTCCTCAACCACCCGACCGATCTCAATCAAACTTTCAACATAGATAAGGTTCGCACCTGGGGTGGTTTTTATTATATCAATTTGACGATGCAACTTAGAGGAGGGGAGACATTCAAAAATGATCGAAAATGACCAATATCAATGTCGAATCCGTAGTTTTCGGAGCGCTGAGTTGGACAGTGACATTTCCGATCCCGTTTAAATCCAAATTCAGCCCACAACTTGGGGAGGAGGAAGGAGGAGACATTTAAAAATGACCAAAAAACGTAGTTATGTCTATATTATGAAATTATAGATAGGTCCTTTCTTTTTCTTTCTTTCTTTTTTCTTTTTTTTTTTTTTTCAAATAGAACAGGCCAGAGTTGTCGTCCTGATAACTCTGGCCTTTTCGATCGCAAAAAAAGCAAGGACCAACGTATAACTGAAATCACCAATCTAGAGAATGTGTTCTACTTATAACAAAATATGAATCGAACACAAAGAAATTGACATATGTAATATGAACTCTATGTTTAAGAAAACTGTTGTAAATGTATTATGTAATACACCAACACTATCATTGGGCTTATGCCTGTTGTGTTGATGGAAAAAATACACACACACACACACACACACACACACACACACACACACACACACACACACACACACATATATATATATATATATATATATATATATATATATATATATATATATATATATATATATATATTTGACCGATATTAGTGTCGAACCCATAGTTTTTGGGGCCGCTGTGATGAACACATTTCAGATGCTGTTTAAGTCTAAATTCAGGTACTCAGCATGGGGATGGAGGAGTGAGGAGACATATGAAAATGATCGGTATCAGAGAACGCTTTAGTAACAGTAAAAAGGACTGACTAATGAAACATATTACTATTTTCCGTAATTAAACTTATCGAAGCGAATAATTGATGCTCATATGAACACTAAGGGCCCCCGAAACAAAAATCCTGGCTACGCTACTGGTTGGAGTAAGTAGGTATATTACATATATAAATTTCACGTCCCAAACTTCTGTGGGATATCGGTTCAACTTTTACGTCATTGATTCAGTTTGGGAGAATAAGTAGATAGTAACCTGAATGAAGAGATAAGAGAATGTGGCCATAATGCAAACACTTCGTGATTTTTTTGTTCTCTGTATTTGTTTTTAATTTTAGGGTCAAAGAAGAACATCAGAGCTTTCAGGATGACTCTCTCTCTCTGCATATATATATATATTGGCAGAAAGACAGTAATGGCACTTTACACGTGATTTTACACATGTTGCAATCAGTGTGTACGAGTTTGATGTTCATTCAATGACACCCACTTCAATCCAAAACTAGTGTATTGTTTTTCGTTCTAGTTTTTTTTTTTCAACTGTGATAATCGGTCAGATAATCGACAGGAACAAGAGTTCATGATATGCTCATCTAATTTGTCTAGAGGAAGGCTCTCAAATGGAACGAAATCCATTGCAACGTTGTGAATAGCAGGGCTAATGTTTAACATCAAAGGCACATGGAGTGGAAATGGTATAGTAATTACCATGAACGAGACATAGCCATTGGCGGGAGCAAGCGACCTCATGTCCGTGTCAATCCGAACGACAATCTCTTTCCATTTAGGAATTGACCACTTTTCTACGCTTGGTCGTGATGCCGTGTGTGTGCGTGTCACACGATAGATATTGTATGGTAGTATGTGTGAATGGTGTGGGTGTCGAATGTCTCATTCCATTTCATCCTCTCTGAATATATATATACACTATGTCATTCTAATGAGAGAGGGAGTGACAGATAAAGAAGAGACGGGAATAGAATTAATTTAATGGTTAAGCACTTTTTACTCATACATGTCCATTTGCCCTCCATTCTAGTGTCCATCTCAGCCCGTGAATATATATATATATATATATATATATATATATATATATATATATATATATATATATATATATATATATATATATATATATATATATATATATATATAGCTTATTGTAGGAGGACATTTTTCAATATTTATTTCTTGAACCGAAACTACTATCATATCATAATATATCTGAATTAGAACACTACTTTTATTCCGTTTCTTTTTTAATTATAACAAATTCACTGTATTAGACTACATAGCTACCTACATACCACACTAATAAGATGTCTTGCAAAGTCAATTTGATTTGATTTGATTGTAGTTTAGCGTCTCTTTCAGCAGCGAGGCTATATGAGACATGGACCTACATTTAAAAGTGGGATCTGAATGACATGAGATCCCGCCGGGACACGAATCCGGGTCCTACACGCCAAAATCGAGAAAGTGTCTTTACGCTTTATATGATCCTTTCTTTCTTTAAAAAATAAATGGCAATGTCACTATATAAAGGGAGTTAATGAACTCAATGTCACAAATTTAGGAGGTAATTCCATATATGATATCTATGGAATCATGAAAGGAAAAGTTCTACTAAATGTGAGTTGGAAAACACCTCATTTCAGACCGCTGAAAATGTGAAACATCACGTTTTAAAACGCTCTTGCTAGAAAATTTATCTCTCGCAACTGATTCACGAAATTACACAGAAACAAGTATAACCAATGTTTAGACGCTGTGTGTAAATGTCCAATATTCTTAATTTCCCGGCGAGGTAACGAATTATATGAAGGTAATTTGGGTACAAGAATACTTATTACATTTGTTTCCGTTTTTCGTTAATTAGGAATTCTTTTCTTTTCTTACAAGGAATAACCTTCTGAAGTTACCACACGGAGTTCATATGAGTGAACCGAAATCAACCGACCTGATTTAAACTCGACATTTTGGTATAGAGTATTTGAAATCTTATGGTGGAACATCCTTGGAAATGAAATCTTTTAGTTTAACGTCCGAAGTTTATGCTCGTATGATTAAGGTAAGTGAATGACGATGGTATCGAACCGAGGACACTACGCATAAGAAGTAAGCGCGCTACCACTGAGCCATCGTGCCCCTAATGGAGCATTGAAGTTGTAGAAACAGGAAAGCGTACTTTTTGTATGGCAACACGAAATATTAGGAGTCTCAAATTTGACCATAGTGACCTGATTGTTCTTAAAGATCAGAACCATTGTAGTGGAACCTGAGCAAATACAAAAGCCCAGCAAATGAAAATGCAAATGGCATAAATAATAGTGTTAAGATAAATGTTTATAGTACAACGTAGAAGGAATATCTACAGAAGAGAAGCTGTTAAGGTAGAACTCTTGAGTAAAAAGTTGCAAGGAGGGAGACTGAGGTGGTTTGGGCAAGTAGAGCGAAGTATTGTATAATACCTGAGAGAGACGATTTGAAGACTGGGAGTATTAAAAACGAGGAATAAGAGTAGATCCAAGATGAAACGGGAAGACTAGGTATAAAAGGGTTTAGAGGAGAGAGGGCTAAAACTAACGCACCGCACGAAATTAAATGAAGGAAAAGTATTCTAGATGGAGTAGAAGTATTCCGACCTAATTTAAAAATTAAAAAAGGCAAATACAAAGAACGTGAATTCCGGAAAGGTAAAGGCACCAGAGATACCATTGGGCTGATGAGAATTATATCAGAATGAGTTCTTGACGTAAACGAAGAGCTGTTTGTACAGTCACGAACATTAATAAATGGAGGTTGGAGTCATAAGAAATAATGACTTCAGCCTCCATTTATTAATGATCGTGACTGTACTTCATAGACTGTCGAAAAGCTTTCGACAAGGTCAATTGGACAAAACTTCTGCAAATACTTAAAGAAATTTGGGTCAACTGGAGAGACCGACGACTCATTCAAAATTTGTACATAGGACAACGAGTCAAGTTGCGCTTGAATGAAGAAGAAACCAATAGTGTGGAGATTGGACGAGGAGTCAGACAAGGATGTAGTTTGTCGCCTCAATTATTCAACATCTACAGTGAATGTTTAATGATGGAATCATTAATGGGAATTGGAGATTTCAAGATTGAAGAGCAGATCATTAACAAGACCAGATATGCAGATGATATGATTATTATAGCTAGAACCGAAGAAAGACTGCAGGAGATGATAAACAAAATAATTGATATTGGAAAACTATATGGAATGGAAATCAATATCAAAACATCGAAAGTAATGAAGATATCCCTTGGAAATGCGCCCTCACGAGTCATAGTAGAACAAAAAGAACTTGAAGATGTCGATTATTTCAAATATCTAGGGAGAATTTTGACGAAAGACGCGTACTGCACCAAAGAGATCAGGTGATAATTGCATAGCGAAAGAAGCAACAAGAAAAGGTCACTGTTAACTAGCAGCCTTAATATTGGACCAAGGAAAAAAGTGCTATTTATGGAGTATTGGACTTTATGGTTCGGAGACTTGGACATTACGGAAGTTAGAGGAGACATATTTAGCGAGTTTTGAAATGTGATATTGGAGGAAGATGCAGAAGATAAAATAGACAGAAAGAGTAACAAACGAAGATGGTTTAGAACGGATAGGAGAGTAAAGGACGCTTCTAGGCACCATCCTTTGTAGAAAGGCTAATTGGATTGGACACATCTTGCGACGAAATTGTCTTCTTGATACCCCCATAGAAGGAAAGATGGAAGGAAAGCGAGGAATAGGAAGAAGAAGAACACAAGTGATCAATAATTTGAAAAATAGAAGAAAATATTGCAAGTTGAAAGAGAAAGCTGAAAATCGAGAAACATTAAAAATGTTTAGAGGCCCGAACTGAAAATTAAGAAGAAGAAAAGAATCAGAAACCTCATTAGTCCGAGAGAAAGGCGAATGCTTAATAATAAATACAAAACAAGAAATAAGAAATCAGAACTACAGCTTGAAAATAGTAGAGAAAGCTGTTATGTAATTAAATGAAGAAAATAGTATGAAAAACATTTTATACTAGGTGAAGTCTCATCAATCATACTCAAACGAACTATTTATAACTACACAGAAGTCCAAACTTAACATACAATTCCCCAGACTTCGAATGTCTACGTACGTACTTTCTCCCAGTTTTCTCGAATAGGTACACTCATGTCCAAAATTATTGTCGAATATTTATAACTGTCTTTTTGTAAAATTATAATTTGATAACGATTTTGCAGGGTACTTTTAATACTGATACTGTGTAGAATCGGGAAATGTATATTTGTGGTAAATTTCATAGGAAAAGATTTATCAATACGAAAATTATAATGAGTAAAACAAAATGTTGCTAAATGGACAAGAAAATTTTATTTTCGTTTTATTGTTCTTATTTACTGCTCTTTTGACATGAAATTTGCCACATACATGTCTTTGCCGATTATACACATACTAACATTATAAGAAATACTGGGCGAACTCGTTATCAAATTATATTCCTACAACAACATATTCATAGACATGCGACAATTTTTGACATGAATGTACCTAAGAGACAAGTTTAAGTGGTTATGAGCGTCTCTCTTTAGAATCAACAACTGCTACATCAGCATTTTCTATTTATTCTGACTAATTCTTGGATGCACAATAGGTTATGTAATACAATGTAATCATATTTTGTACAAATTGTTTCTTTTATGTTCAATACCCTTTAGAATTATTTGTAAGGCATATTTCTTTTCAAGTTCATGTACGCAGTTATCTCATCGTTTAAAGAGAATGGGGACCACATTCGAGACACACCGTGGTAGCTCACGGACTATGTTGAGGTAAGGATTCTGATTTCCTTGAAATTGACACCTACAGAAACCTAGAAGATCTTGAATCCGCTTCTCAACAATGTATTGTTGGTATGATATAAACCCTAATAGAAGAACCTGCTGAACTGGTAGCATTGCTTTATTATCTAGTATAGAACACTTTATCAATGTGGAGCACAAATGGTTGGCACGATTGGAAAATTTTCCCCATTTTGGATAGAAAACCACCTATTTCCAATAACTTTCCTAGTTTTCCATTTTTTCATATCTTTAGTCATAATGGAAGTTATTCATTGTCCAAGACTCTTGATACACACTATCATCAATATGGTGTTGAAATAGTCAGCATCAATATGTCAAATAATATCAATATTTGCTTTTAAATATTGACATTCAATTAGTATACGTATTTTGATTTTATATTACCCACTATTTTCTTTATTTAAATTTACAATATACGTATACTGTATCTTGCCTCTTAATTTGAATGGATCATCATAAAGTGCTAATATTTCATTCGCGGTAATCTATTTTTAGAGAAAACAAGCAAACAATGCCATATTAATATATTACACTAAACAAACACGGAAAATAATTTCTGTAATGGAACAGAAAGCTGGAGGTTCTTACGTAGAAAATGATTTCACTCAATGTTGATTAAATTTGATTTTATGCTGTAAATCCCCTAGAGAATGCTTGTTGTATAGTCACGTAATAATATTTACTTGCTCATTTTAGTTAATGTTAATATTAATTAGAATACCGGAAATGACTTCTTTTTTTTACGTTTTATTTGTTACTTCTCGTATCAACTTCCAGGATGATACCAGAGTATTAGTATCATATGAATTTTATCATTATTTTTGAAACAGATTTCAATTTATTATTATAGTATAGTATTAATTTCTTAATGTATAGTATATGCATATAGTATTCATAGCAAATATCTCAGAATTTGGTAATACCATATAACCCATAGCCTTAAACCCAGGGCAAGAGAAGGCATAAAGTAGACCTTGCAATTAGGCGCAAAAGTAGGACCGAATTTTAAAATGCTTCATCTATCCGGTAATCTATTTAATATGGGACAAAAGATATTTAAACACAATGAATGCCTCTGTAGAGACGACTAAAGTTGGCAACGACACAATATAAGACATAATTTTTGAGAGTAAATAGGAGAGGAGATAAAACTCTTCCAAAAGAAATAAGTACATTTTCCAAGACGAAACATCGTCAATTCTTGTGTTATAGGCAACTATAGAGAACTTAATAAAAAAAGTGAAAAGTTATCAGCAATGGAGAAAAGTATGAACCAAACGCGAAAATAAATCAGTCTCTTGTGCCAGTCCTTATTTTCCTAATTTTCTGACTACTGTTAGAAAATGAAATATAATAAAATACAACAGAATGAAGAAATTTCAATATGGCTTCACTGAAACATGTAAAGGGTAGAACTGATCACATATACAGCCTAAAAATTATTTAAAATATCTACATTGAACCTTCACGTAGAATCTGAGATGGGAAGATTATCCATTAGTTATTGACACATTCACGAAATACTAAATAGAAAGTTTGCTATTTCACCGCAACATTCATATTTTTGCGTAGCCAAAGTCAAGTCTTCTTGTCAAAAACGGATCATATCAGATATTTCAAGGGAGATTAGTAGCAACAAATGTCATCAAAAGAATATTCTGAAAAATGTGAAATAATATCAACTGTTTTTATTACTTTGTTTTACGGAGTTCAATCTTGTTAAAATATCTATCAATCTTACTTTCGATAATTGTTTTCTGATACAATATTTTGAATATTTCTTCCAATTAAGGAATCACAACAGTACCTTGTAAACGTTCTATATTCTCCGAGCTACTCTCGAGCTTCTTGTATATGTCTGTCGTTTCGTTCATTCAAGTTTCTCTCATCACGAAAGTATTTCTCGACTGAAAACTGAACATTTTTCTGTTGCCAATTAGCGTATAGTTTCAGCAGTGATTCAGTCCTCACTAATCCATTTAATGTTTGAAGTAAGCGTAGTAGGAAATGGTCAGTTCATAGATCTAAACCAATGTTGAGAATTTGGTACATGATCATGATGGAAAATCTCTAAATGTTCAAGCCTACTTCGAGGAATATAGAGTACTACATCTTCTCTGGTCTATACGATTGCCTGATATGTTGACTATAAAACAGATGTTAAGATGCGGTTGATATGCATCTTCTTCGACACTGTTTTTGAACAGATAGTGTGGACGTGCTGTAGATCCTCATATAAACACCATGACAGGCGATACTTCAGAAACAGATCCAACGTCTGTTTAACTCAATGCCACAACGTATAGAGAATCTGTCGACTGCTTGGATTGGGATTTAGATTCTTTTTAAGCACTGAAGCTATGAGACACGGACCTACAGCTTAACATAGGAGGATTTCAACCATGTGAGCTCCCATCGGGAATCGAACCTGGGCCTCCCGTGCCAAAAACGCGTTCCCTAACTATAAAGTCACTAGAAATCTCTATATAGGGAGACTGATTACAGCACATGTAGGCTTCACATGTTACTAATTTATCAACGTTAGAAGTATTAGATATTTATACCATACGTTAAAAGCATGATATAAATTTCATTCCACCCATATGTGTCTTTCATGATGGTGTAATTTTCACAAACAGTAGCCTATGCTCTGTTTACTCGTGAAAGTACTCAGACATCTAACTGAATTTGTTTACATATGAAGAAGAAATAGAGGAAGAAGATATGGAATTCAGTAAAAAATTAAGCAACACAATTTCCCTTGACTCATTTCTCGAGTACACAATTTATAGTAAGGTGTTTGGATAGATGGAAAGAGTGGGGGCGGGGGGAGACTTCATTCGCTTGTTTCTTTAAATTTTGAAACCACTTTGTTTTAATATTTTACAACTGCATTGGGAAGTAGTTGAAAATACGTTCTTAGCCCATCCATTTTCCCCTCCCCCCATATCCCAGTAATCTTGTACTTCTATCTTTGAACATGCAATCCTGAAACAAGTAGACAGTGTTACTCAATTGTAAAGGTGCAGGATGTAGCAAGTCGGGAAAGGGAATTGACTAGTCAAGCAACATGCACTACCACATGAAATGAAACTTCAGTTTCTTTTTACATTGCGGTGCGGAACCTGTCAAGAGAAACCCAGCCACTGATCTCATTATTCCATTACTTATTCAAAATCAAGTCTGAGACTTTCGCTCAACACAATCTCTGCTGTAAATTCGTTTTCTTCTTTCTTATTTTTCATATTTATTTTGCATTTCATGCTTTTTTTTTTAGCCCTTCTCCAGGATTCGAAGAAACCATATATATATATATCACAAATCCCCATTTAGTAAAATATTTATGATTTCTTAACCTCAAACTAGTATTATTATAATCCCCTGTATGGTTCATTCTGAGAAAAATATTTTCGCAATTCGTCATATGAATTCTATCTATAGTCGACTTTCTTCACCTTTGTTACTGATTATCCTCTTAAAGAATGGCATGCTAAGAACACCTCCGGATTAAATTATTAAACATGTTGAACAGAGAAACTAATTTATTAAAAAATCAATGGTATATTGCAGTAAAGAGGTTGATGATGGTGATTTTCGAATTGATTAATAGTGTTTTACTCTAGTTCTTAGTGTTACTTCAGAGGCGGCTCTTGAGTGAAGTCAAATTTATGATAAACAAACAAACAAAAAAAAATACTTCAAGCTCAAAGGGAAGGAAGGTTACCTAAGATACTCAATTTGTACTAGAGGTCTGCACAAGCACGGACCGAGTCCGCGGGCCTGACTCGGGCCTACAAAGCATATATCACTTCGGGCCCGGGCCGGGCTCGGACTGTAAATTTTTAATTATACAGCCATATTTCTCGGCCCTTTCCGGGCCTAACTTTGTAAATGTACTGTAGAACGATATTTATTGGACGTTTACCTAACAGCACAAGAAGTGCTAGGCATGTGCCATTTAGGTGTCCCAGCTACTTTTTAGGTAACCGACACTTGGCACATATGATATTCTTGTGCTGAGTATGTACTTCAGGTACCTACAGTTTTAGGTACTTGTTACACCTAATTGATATTTGCAGCTTTGTACCAAAAGTATAGCTCTTATATACCTGGCTCAGTTTCGCCCTCTAACAGTCATTTGTTTTTATGTCGTCACTTGGGACATATATCTGTCATGTTCTAGGTACTTCCTTTAGGTACGTACTGTTTCAGATACACAAACAGCACAAGATGTCTTAGGCATACGCCAACTAGGTGTTCAAAATTCATCTCCCGCATTTAATACATTTGTTGCTTCTTTTTCTAAGCGATTGTGTACTAGAAGCAACAAATGCATCAACTTTATTAGATGGCAACTGTCAACGATCATTTGAAAGTGAATATGGAAGAACCATGAAATAAACTAGATAGATCATGTCATTTTGTTATAAAATTACATGGCGAGCAGATTTTATCTAATTCCAAACTGTTATCGCCGAATATATGCGGTTAAAGAGCACTCTGATTAGCCAAATTTAAAAGACCTCTACAATTTATCCTTCTACAAGCGACGTTTTCTGCATCGCTTCCATGGCCAAGTCGGAAGAACACACGGCTACTAATCCAAAGGCTGGTGGTTCGAGCCCGCCCCGGGGTACATTTTTTTTACTTCTTTAAAGTGTTTTTTTAGACCCACCTTAATGTAAACACATTACGCATATAGGCAATTGAACATATTTTGGGGGAGTAATGTTGTGGTTCACTGACGCTAACGGCATGGGGAACATACCTAGAACATACTAGGCACGTTCCCCAGGTACATGTCAGGCATGTGCCTAGGGGCAGACATAGACTGTGACTATCACTTATCCATGTGATTTCTTTCTCAGAAGTATATAAAGCACATACTGGACACATTCCCATGTACCTGAGGGAACATGATAGGCATATGCTTGCTATGTAATTGTGCTGTTAGGGTTGGACCATTCTCTCTGGAGAACTTTCTAACCACACAGCAATTAAATTTCTAATTGCTGTAAATAAAAATACAATTTTGCGCAAATTATAAAGTCTGTATAATTCGGGCTTATTTCGAGCTCATTTGATCATCGCACGAGTTCGGGCCGGGCTCAGGCCTAAATGCTAAAACATATTTCGGATTTGGGTCGGGCCTCACATTATAACTTGACAGGCCGGGCCGGGCTCGAGCTAAAAATTCCGGCCTGTGCAGACATCTAATTTGTACACAGCTTTTTGAAGCTATGTGAAGCTTTTCTCTCTTATTTTGTACACACACACACACACACACACACACACACATATATATATATATATATATATATATATATATATATATATATATATATATACAGTAGGAAGTCGAAAATCCGAACTAATTGGGACCACTGGTAGTTCGGATTTTGAAATTACTCGGATTTTCGAAAATGACCAAGAAAATGCCATTTAGGCGTAAATGTACTGTACGGTATGCTCTTTTATCGATACAGTGGTTATACAGTACATACAGTAATTACAATACCGTTCATAAGGCTACTTACAGTTAATGTTTCTGAAGAACCTACTCGTACACTAAATTACACTGTTCTTATAACTCTCACTTAAAACTTAACTTGTATAGGCCTAAGGGAAAATAAAAATAAAAATATATACGACAAACAATTACATATGAATAAGCTTTTGTAAAAACACTGACTTCCCACAACGCCGACGGACAAGGCTATTGTTTGTTTATCACTAGCGCTAAGACAAAATGTAAAAAGCTTCTAGGGACCGCGTTCGGATTTTTGACATTCGGATTATGGACGTCCTACTATATATATATATATATATATATATATATATATATATATATATATATATATATATATATATATATATATATATATATATATATATATATATATATATATTGCCTGTGCAACTTCCATTTAGAGCCTCCACTGACGCCTTCAGACACAGCGAAATGCCGGCTTAACGAAAGACTCCACCTGTGTGTAGTGGCAAGTTTAGGTGTAATACACAGATATGACTATCCTTAAACGTGGCTCAACAATTTGGATTTGATTGATTGTTTTGGAGTTTAGTGGCCCACACGTACTGAGACATTGTTATTCTTAACCTACCACGTAAAGTTAGATCCAAACCAATACTCGAGATTTTATTTCAACGAATGTTCGAATGTTCGTAGAAAGCACGCGCGTTAACCGCTTGACCACAACTTGACAGCACAGCTCAACGAGCAGATAGCCCAATTCAATACATAAATGATTATGTTACAAATATCAAAGTTGTCAAACTTAATAGAGTTTTACAATTAAACAAAATATTCAGTTAACATTACTCATTACACTGTTTCGTTAAAGAAGAGAAAATGTAAGTATAAATAGAAACAATAGAAACATAAGCGTATTGGCAAACATTTTATTTCTTCTTGTCTTGCCGCTTAAAAAAAATAAGAGAAAAGTGTGTAAGCCAAGTGCTTTATAAAGGTAATAAAATAGTTATTCAGTTAGATGGCCCACATTACATTTCTCCCTTTTGACCACCCACAGACAGATTCGTAACCCACATATAGTTTGGGCAAATCATTAAACGGGAAGAAGGGTAATAAAGAATGATTGAATAAAATAACTATATTGTCGCCTTTTTTTCTTCTACCGTTCTTCATTTTAATAGCAGGTCCTCTGACCAATAGATAGATATCTGTGGTACAAGGTACAGTAGTAATGAAGGGGAAGATTACTTCATTTCGGAGGAGGGAGGTCGAGAGTTCATCCCTGTCTCGGTCTGATCTCTCACATACTTAACTAACAACATTTATTATGAGTCATTAAAAGTCTTGTATCAGCGGTTATTGGATGCCCCTTGTAGCTACCATTGCATTCCTTTCGAGCTTCTTAATGATTGGACAAGACCCTTTCTGGATGCTTTTAGCATCTTCTTAACAACATATTACCATTCTTGAAGCACTCAACTTAATCGCGCGTATACATGTCTTAACATATCATTTGACCTGATTCAAATATAACAGCATTATGCTTCCTCTTCCAACAGACTTTGTTTCCCATCAGACGACTTGAATAGATCAAATTCTGCACGAAGAAATTAGTTACTTTCTGCTGAACGAAAGAACAAATGTAAAAGTAAATGTTAGTAAGAAATTGGCAAACTCTACAATATTTTATTAACGTATAACGGGAACAAAATTGGGTTCAAGAACGGGACACATACCAATCTATAGGTGTTATTGCACTACATACAAAACAGCAAGCTTGTGTGTAAGACATTATGCATATTTTTCGAGCAAATAGAGATTTTTATTTCCATTTGCGAAACTTAAGTTGTTGCTGTATGATAGTTGTGCCGCTCATTGAGATAAAACTGATCCTGAAATATACCTTTGTTAATCTCTTAATCTGTACACTAGCAAGATGATAATATGGTTAATGATATTTAGGCTAAAATTATCATTAACTCTTAAATTTTAAGTTTTTGTTTAATTAAAATTTTCAGAAAATAATTATAGATCATTCGAAGACCAGATCGAGACAAACAATATAACATGTAAAATTCTGACTTTTAGGGTAGAGTCAAAAGTGGCATACTGAAAATTGTGGACTTTTCCAATTTTATTTATTTTTTTTTTTTTTTTATAAAAAAATACTTCTTATGTAAAGTAGTGATAATAACTACAGATAAAATATACGGTAAGTTAATTTCAGAAATGTGGTTTGTTAGTGAGTTTGTGGCAACCCAATGACCATGACTCAATAAATATTTTTTTTGTTATGCCTATGTTTATTATGTTTCGGCGGATTTACTTTTGCACCTAGAAAGAGGGTTAAAATAGGGAGTCCAGAGGGCCAAAATCATAAATAAATAGGGATATTTTTATTAAAAAGTTCTTTTTTTTTTACGACTTTCCCGCCTCAGATACATGATACAGACATGTTAAAGGTACCGTTTGAAAGGGTGTTCTATTCTGAAAAGAATGATGGACAAATTGTAATCCTAGGATAAACAGGGATGTCTCAGGAAATTTTTATATTACAACCGGATATTTCGGAGTAACCTAGGGCATTATGGGGCTCATTGGTAAATATTCTTCCGCCGTTACTATTCAAGACAGAAGCTTGAAATTTTGTACACACATTTAGTACACCCTTAGTAATTTTTCAGTTGATTTTGAGATCTGTGCGTTAACACAGGGGGGCCCAAACGGGCTCACAATTTGAAAAAAAATTAAAAAAATCCAATTTCTCTCAAAATTTCCACCTCAGAGACACGATAGGGACATATGAATAGCATCATTTGAAAGATTGTTTTATTTTAAAGAGAATGAGATACAAACCATGATCCTAGGATAAATTGGGACAATGCTGTAGCTGCTTCACTAGAAGTCTATATTTTTCCTTTAAAAAAGCTAGAATTTAAAAGGGTTAAATGTGGAAATAAATAATAGTAATGTTTCGTTCGTGGTGATAACCCGTGACGATTTCAGAAGGTTTTCCTCGATGGAAAAATGTTTTCACGAGGGATAAAAGTAGTACTGTGAATATACCAGTAACTCAGGTTGAGCACAATCAAAGATATGATAGAAAGAATTTATCTCTTGAGCCACCCGTTGAAATCATCATACGATCTTGTAAATCCTTAATGTTCTCCCTCTGTCTTAACTTCTGAAGTATTTGCTCTGTTTTCAATCAGCCTGTTCAAAGTTCAATGTGTAAGAGAATCGATGTAACGGCGGATAAAAGTTATTAAGCAACTAAAGAGCCTTTCGTGCCAGTGGAGTAGATTCATGAGAATCATATGAACAACAACTTGGTGTTAAATATCTTGGACGAGTTCGTTGTGCATTTTGAAAAGATACTGATGAAGAAGATGTTGTTCTAATGCGAGGAAAAGAGGATAGCGATAGCTCAGTTGTACAGTGTTCTTTGGTGCGCGGTGCTCAAAGTTCGGTCCTAATTCGAGTCAAGTAAGCTTTGTAGTTCAGGAAGACTGTGTATGGATTTCCTTGGTGTTCTCCAGTTTCCTTCAATTTTTTATTCCAGAATTTTATTCGTTGTCATCATCTCCACCTCCCTTGCCCTCGGACAATAATCGTGGAACGTTAAACTTTAAAACATGGTAAAAGAAGACTTTTCCAACAAACAGAGTTGAAAATCATCCACAAGATATGCAAAGTGTGCAGACGTAACAAACAATTCCTAGAAAACCTGCATTGGAGTTGTAGACACCAGAATCGATATGCACAAATATTAGATTCGTGTGAATGAATATCTGCCCCAGGAATGTGTATATCATTTCCGACCCCCCCCCAAAAAAAAATCCTGGAAACTACTATATCTGTTTAATCAAAGGAGTCACTGTCTGCGATCACACGCTTTTGACATCGCTCAGTCAACGTTTGGATTCCGCAGCGGAATAAGTCTCTTCGATGCGAAGTAATCCCCAACGGCCCGTTGCACTTCCTGATCGTCAAGGAAGGTCTTCCATTCCCAATAAATGATCTAAATGGTGGAAAAGATGGAAGCCGGTGCGAGAAAAGGAAGAAGTATATTGTGGATCAGGGAAGTTTCATACTGCAGCATATTGAGAGTCCGCAACGTTCTTTGAGCGACAATTGTGCTTGAATTGTCATGCAACATGTGCACACTTGTCTTTAAAAGTTTTCTGGTTGATTGTGGTCAAGTTACGGTGCATTTCAAGGAGTTCAGCACCTTTATGATTCGCAATGATGGTTTCACTTCGTCGTAGAAAGACAAGATAGATCAACTTTACCATAGATGAACATACCAGCAACAACATTTTTTTCGTATTTTACAAACCGTCCAGGACTTTGATTATTGTCCAACCGTTGTCCTCATCGTTTACGATTATCATAGCAGACTCATTCTTCATCAAACGTGACCATTTGATTCAGGAAATTCCCACTTATTATTTACACTTACAGAAGGGATAATCCAAATGCAATCGACCAATGATGGTTGCTGACAAATTTAGTTTTTATTAATTTTTTTTTTTTTACCTAAGTTTGTACCACATTCAGGGAGTTGAAAGCGGGCATTCCTTTATTTTTTAGCCGCGCAGGTTTTGTCGTAGCGTCCATTTCGTATAGGCGCCTGAGAGTATTTTGAACTTTTCAGAGGATTCGTTAAACGCTGCAGCTTTTTAGGTTTTAAAGATAATGAGTTCAAACGAAAACTATATGAAAGTTAATGAAATGGACAACATTCTGGGTTATGTGCAAATTGAGACGTACTTCAGAACGTCGAAAGAAAATGCTCTGAACATTGCGGTTGAAAACCTAGAAATTGCCATTTTAGAATGTTCATTTTGAAACAAAATAAATGAGACTCGCCTTCAATATTTTGTCTACTTAGAGACTAGATAGCAGACAGCGTCCCGAAAAAGTTTCAGATCTGAGAACCATATACTTAATTCTTTGGGAATTTTTAAACATTGCAAATTTTCGAGTTTAAAATAGACATTATTGGAACGGGACATTCCAAATTCCATCTAGCTCCATGCTGATCCTATGGACTACAAATGATGATTGATAAACCGGCTCGATCAGATAGACTCTCAAGTAGAAGTTAAGAAATGCTCACAATCACCAATAACGAGCTGGCAACATAGATTCCAGTTACACGTGTTAAAGAAATGTTCAATTTCGCAGAAACACTAATCTATTTTATAGGATGTCTTTACTGCCAAAGAGATCTCATTGCTATCCTTGACGGCATTAAAGGAAGATAAGAAAAAGAAGACAAGACGAACTGAGTTCGAATGACCTCAAAAGACTATATATTTTTAAAATATTCTTTTACTGAAGATTTCTTTATAGTTTGTTATTAAAATACTTACAAATATATCCTCATTTTATTATCCTAATAAACCAATATGGGTATGTTGCCAGTAAAATAGTTTAGATTGATCGAGCCCCTGGTGTCTAACCACAATATTTCATGTCACGCCTCCCCCCCATTACGAAATCCTGACTAAACGAACTAATATATGCTGCCAGTAAAATAGTTTAGAACGATCCAGCCCCTGGTGTAATAACCACAATGTTTCGTCACGGACCCCTCCCCCTATTACGAAACCCTGGCTACGTGCCTGATAGTTCATTTTAAATCTGTGCACATTTGTATACGGTGCTATTTCAAATAAAATACTTTTATGCTGACAACACTGGTTATGGTTTTCATGGTTTTGTTCTTATTATATTGTGCATCTTTTATTTTGATTGCCTTAACGGTTTTCAAGATATTTACTTCAAATGTACATATTTCCATAATAAATTATAATTGCTTTTATATTCGAACTTCAAAGCCTCCTAGGTCGTATCCTTCTGTTCCATAGCACCTTAAATTTTGCTCATTTTCATTTCTCGTGAAGCTCTATCAGATGTGCTATGTGACAATCAGATTTGAGCGACAACTTATGGGACGTTCCCTTGTGAGTATCTCACCAGACATCAGAGTGGTCATTTCATCCTCATCAAGCTAATACTTTCTCCGTCCATGATAACTACAGCATTCTTCTCTTGCATCACATCTTGTTCTCGTAAACAACTTTTTTATTGATCTATATGCTTTTGTTTTACTGCGTTGTAATCATGTGATGTTTATTGTAATCATTTAATGGAAATATTGTAATCAAGTAATGGAGATATTGTACTTAAATAGGAACGAAGTTACTGAAGATTTTTTTTTTTTTTTACGAAGTAGAACAATTCTAGGAAATTAATTACATTATTTCACTACGAATCCCGTTTATTATAGTATCTACCTAGGTAGTATGGAGTACTTACTTACATTAGGAGTGAAAACATATAAAAGCGTAATTTTAACTATTGTTGTGTATGTATCTAAAGCCTGAAATCTAATGGATTGGGACAAACGCAGACCTGGGAAAGCAATATATATATATACATGTATAAACAGAAAAAAAGTAACTGAACGAGAGAAATTAATAGAACAGTGGAAATATAGCAAAGCGTCACGCAGAATTCTACAACGAGTATTAGCGTACAACAAATATATATATCCAGACTGAAATGCATGTACTAATGTGAATCAATAGATCTCACTGAGAAGAACAAAATTACATGTTTTAGAGCAAATTCTCATGCGTAGTTTTTGAGAAAATCGAGATAAACTTGTCTCGCTAAGCCTAAAAATATTATACTTACGATAACAACGCCATCTACTAAAATGAAACTGATTCTGAGGTACACCCTCACTACGCTCTTCATTGTGACACTATATAGACAGCACATATAGTATAGGCAGTGGCGTATTTAGGATTATGTTTCGGGAGAGGCTATGTACAACACGTGAATAAGTACTTATATTTTTACTTTTGGGTGCCGACAAATTTTAATGAAGTTGTGTATATAACAAATTTATTTCGGGGAGGGGGGATCTTGAGCCCTAAAACCACCCTCTAAATACGCGACTGAGTATAGGTAATGAGGTATAGTCCAAAATTATCATTAACCCTTAATTTTAACATTTATTTAACTATAATAATAACGCAAGGATGAAACGAATATCAATCGACCTATCATATCGAATTAAACAAATCGACTTGTTTGAAGTTAAATTTTCTCAGGTAGTTTCTAGGAGAAACGAATTTTTATTTAGAGTTAAACAGTCCGTCACATGTTGCTGATAATAATTAGTGGTCCTTATTCTACTGTACTTTACTGTTGTTAATTTGTGAGTAGCTATATTTAAAATGAACAGTTTTAAGTATCAGGCTATATTTATTGTAGTTCGCTCTCTTGCAAGTTTTTAATAAAATTATTTATCCTACCTGACACGTTCTTTGTTACTTGATGTTCAGTTTTCCGAATCATCCATCTTCTATGTAAATACTTTTCACATTTGAATATGGAATTTCCATGTTTTATGAACGTTTTTGTGTTGATTTTTATTGTACCGTAGTCGCTAACGCTCCCGCCTTTGGTGCAAGCGGTCTCGGGTTCGATTCCTGGTGGGGAAATTCGGTCGGAAAAGGTAGGAGTAGGATTTAAGTTTCTGGGCTTTCGGCATCTATCGTAGTGTTAACCCGTTACGTATGAGGAATTACTTCCCTCGGTGATCACACCATGCGAGGAAAGGGAAGGAATGAAGCGGTTTGGGACCTGTATGTAACATCCCGGCATTTGCCTGGTGTGAATAAGGAAAACAAAAGAAACCTCACTCATCATGACTGACCTGAAAAAGCATTTAGACTTTTTCGACTGAGTGTCCACATCGGGAATCGAACCCGAGAACACTCGCACCAAAGACGAGAGATTTAGTGACTATGTTATACGGGAGCCACACAGTTGGAAAGGTGTAACAGCTTTTTCAGACCAACATCCTGAGCGAGGTTTTTCTGGGTTTTTTTCATTCTCACCAGGCAAATGCTGAGATGGTACCTAACACAATCATCCCAGGCCACTTCCTTCCTTTCCCATTCCTTTCTGCCTCTCCAATTCTCCGGGCAGTGTGACTGTTGAGTTGAGTTCAGTTGATTTTGAGTTTAACGTCCCTTTTAGCAGCGAGGCTATATGAGACGTGGACCTACTGATTAACGTGGGATCCAAACCACATGAACTCCCACCGAGAATCAAACCCAGGTCTCCCACTCCAAAGGCGCGTACGATAACCACTTAGCCACGAAGGAGCTCCAATTATAATCGTCATCACTCATATATATATATGATTGGCTAACGTGGCCACAGATACTGGAAGAACAGAAATCTAATTCCTAGTCTAATACTAACAAATTTTTAAACACTTCTTGAATGGAAATGTTTCTTACACATACAACAGGCCAAAATCAGTTGTTTCACGAAAATTGGTTTATTGCAGAAATTGTACATGTTTTCCGCAAGCACTACAATCGAATAATATCAGTACTATAAATTTTCTGATTGCACACAATTGTGCGATTGAATTTACCACAACGTGGCAAGTATAAAATTTTCTAACACAACTTGATATTAATTTATAAAATAGCACTTTACAAATACAGTATTATTAAATTTGATAATCCCACTCACTAGTTGCAAAGTAACTGGAATTAAGTAAAAATCAACGCAGTTCTTTTATCATTTCATAAGCAAAATACCAGAATACAAGTATCAAAATACCAGGAAAGAATTGAAAATATCAGCAGATTTTAGGTTTGTGCGAATGAAACTCCCACTTTCACATCTGGTGGGATACCTACCACAGCAACATCACAAACTAAGTATCCAACATCACATCTATACACGTCCAACGAACGGGTTGCGATTCCCAAACAATTATGAGGCACAGAGCTGTTCAATAGAGTTGTGCGAAACAACATCATAGAGAACACAAAAATATGAATGACTTTTCTTTAAGAACTGAAACTGGGACATTTTGCACAGCAAATGGCAATAAATAAATAAATACATACATAAGAGTGCACTGCGACACAGCATTTCAAAATGATCACGGTGGACACCGAAGATCACATCGGATGAATTCTTCAGAAACACCTCCCAAAAGTTCTCGTCAGAATTGTCAGAAGTGTCAAGCATACATCATACCAATGTCGTTGTGCATCTCCGTTCAATCGGTAAGGTGCAAAGTGGCTCTATAGGTACCAAATTAGTTGACGTCAGTGAAAAAGAATCTTCGTCTCGTGTACGATTCTCTGAATATAAGGAATGACCGGGAAAGATTGTCACTTAAGATTAAAAAAATGAATCTTTTACGACAAGTAGTCAGGCAGAGGATGAGTCCTGAACGAAGTTCAAGACTCCAACACCCCTAAATGTTGCTGATATGGTAATCTATGTTGAAGTTAATCCATCACATCTTTATCCGTCGATTCGAAACCATCACTTCATATCTCTTATATGCTGAACTACATGCAATGGATAGCTTTGCTTGCAAGCATCTAGAAATGCTCAAAAGACATAGTATCTCCATAATGCACGACAAAACGCTCGCAAATCTCCCGCAATTGAGTTCCAAACTCTCCCTGAATTGCAGTATGAAATCTTTCCTTATCCACTGTACTCTCCTGACGTCTCTCCCACCGACTACCTTCCAACATCTCGGTCAATTCTAGGAGGGGGGATATTTTCTGATGGCAATATTCGTAGGTTTCCTTAAGAGAATTTCCCTCGACTGACACAAGATTTTCCCTTTGCGTATCAAACTTTCCTGGTTTCTTGAGTGTTCAACTCCCATAACAGAAATTTTGTAATAACATTGGTTTAGCTATATTAAGAGAAGAGCCAACCACGTTTGTTTTGTTCATTTGTTTTTTCTTCTATTTCTTTTAGTTTTTCTTTCATTTATTTTAATACACATAAAAACACCCTACAATCAATGGGTACAAATTATACTACTTTGAACATCCCCCGCCCCACACACACACTACTCCTATTGTATTGGTTCATTTCTGAATAACAAAGAAAATTTTATATTGGTCAACCAATTTGTGTGAGACTTTAGCTGGATTTTCACGTTTTATGAAAAAAAAAAATATTTTTCCCTCTTTGCTAAATGTATTTATGGAATTTCCCTAGCTTAGGGAAATTTCCCTCAAACTACAAACATTGCTTGATGATCGGGTGGTGCAAGGCGCGACTAAAGACTTCTCATTGCAGACTCCAGACTTCTCTCGCCACGAAACGCAGTCGTTAGCTGGGTGATAACAAATGTGTTTGTTTAAAAGTTGCGATCATTTTGAGTAATTAGGTGTTGTAGTTTTCTTCTTTCTTTCTTTCTTTACTTTCACTTCGAATTGATGCACTTTGGATGCACGTTGCATTTTTCATCAACCTAATGCAAACATACTTAAGTACAAGGGAAGAAAATAAATCGCTTAATTTCTTTTATAAAATTGGAATCACTCGTAATGTTTGAATTTACTAAATGCTTTCATTACGGCGAAAATCATTATTATTATTATTATTATTATTATTATTATTATTATTATTATTATTATTATTATTATTATTATTATTATTATTATTATTATTATTATTATTATTACTGTAACTTAGTTGTCCTAATCTTGGCATTTTCACAGAGCATCCTCTATGTCAAATGTAAGTACTTGTTTAGATCAGAATATAGCTACAGAAAAACAGTTTAGCTATTGTATTCTTATTCAAAAAATATCTTTGTTTTTAGTAAAGTATTTACCAATTGGTATGGTATTCCAGTTTAGACTGAGAAATGAGGCATTGCATGGCAAAATGGCGTAACTCATTTTTTAAAAAGCAATAAGATTAAGTCATTTCCGTGAACTTGAAATCATAACCTGTTGGATGGCAAAATTGCATATCTCAGAGTTAAAAGAACTAGGCCAGATGGCAAAAGACGGTGGCACAAAAAACCAATTTTGTCCGATTTTTCTTTATCGATTCAAATAAAAGTTTCAATATCTGAAAATGTCTCAAAACTGACAGCCATTTTTCCATCCAATGCCTCAAATTATGATGAACAACGTCCTAAGAATAAGACATTTAAAAAATGGAAAGAGCAGACAATAACATTTTAAAGAATTCAATATTTACTTGTAAATATGCAACTACAAACCACCACGCACTTTTTATATATAAAATGCAAAATGTATGAAAAGCATAATTTTCTCTTAACCATATTTCTTTTCACTCCTGTTTGAATTACCTATTTGAATTATAGGTATATATATATATATATATATATATATATATATATATATATATATATATATATAATGTGTGTCATGTCCCGGCAGTAAACTCGGAAGGAGTTGGCAGAAAGTCGGAAATCTTAGGGACAGCTAGCACCACGGTTTCTTGTGTTTAAAATAACATATGTCGCAAGTTATGTTTTCCACGGTTTTTTTTTTTTTTTTTTTAAACAGCCCATGCTCTGAATCTATGCACTTTCACTTCAGGTCATATGAACTGTCGATATAGTTCACTAATAACCCCAGTGTAGACTTATATATATATATATGGTGAGCAGCATAATTTTTTCCTCAAGGTCTTAATCCGACCCTGACTATAGACTATAGAACATAATATTTGTAACTTATTTAAAGAAATTATTTTTCATTTCACATTTAATTTCTAGTTCGTTTTGCACTTCCTGTGTTAAATGTAGATACAAATGAACACGTATAGAAGTGTTTGTGTTGTATATATTTAGCTAAATTTCACGTGCGTGTGAATCAATAGAGAATTTAATTATCATTAAACGTATATTTATTCGAATATCGTATTGTCAATATAATAATTGCGTTAGATGTGTGCTGAAGTTGAGTCCGAATAGAGAAAAATGAGGTCAAATAATTATTGACTATAAATGTATACATGTATACTCTCCAATCTAATATATTACAAACAGTATATCTAAAGAAACTCATATATATATATATATTGGTTGAAAATGTTAGAGGCAAAGACTAATGGATATTTGTATTGCAGGTTGTCCTCCCTCGCATTATGCAACTGAATATGGTAAAAACAATTGACTTGATATCTTGTTTAACTCGATTACATGCTTAATTTGTCTGCCTTTCTTTAGGACTAGACAGACTCCAACGAACTATTATTACTAAGTAACTGGCCACTGCTATCAAATGAACATATTCTCAGGGTCACTGGGGCCAACCTAACCAGGTTATACTGTTGAACTCACGAGTTATGAGGTGAACTGTTGAGGTATGAACTCCTCATCTACTCAGATAGATGAACCCTCTAAGTTAAATATTATTATTATTATTATTATTATTATTATTATTATTATTATTATTATTATTATTATTATTATTATTATTATTATTATTATTATTATTATTGCCGTAATATAAATTAATGTTAAACTGTCTGAAATAACGGATTTTGCAACAGAATGACTAAACAAAATGACGAGATTTAACTATGGAAAAGTATAAAGCAGAATAATTATCAGTAAAATTGAAAAAAAGAAATCCAATTTTTGTTTCATTTTGAAGCATCTTTCTAAGAGTGCTTTTAGCTTCATTTTAAAAGCACTTAATTCATCAGCAGACACATCTTCTCGTAGCTAAATCCGAAAATACGAGTATTTAATACTTTCTTTTGAAGTGAATATATGTATATGCGTGGTAAGGCTGTGATTTCCCGTCATTATACGCCACCACGCTTATTTATTCATTCTCCAGAATTCAAAATTTCGTTCTTTTTCTTTCTTTCTTTCTTACTTTTTAAACCACACTCTTTGGAACATAACGGGAAGGAAAATACTAAGAAAACGAAAGGAAGGGGGAAAGAAGAAATTGCGAAAAAAGTGTAGAGTACTTTTAGCTTTCTGTGTGAAGAAAGAAAAGAAGAATTAAAACGCCAGGAAGCAGAGGCGAAGAGGAGAGAGAGAGAGAGAAAAGACAGATGAAGTTCTGTACGCGTAAGGAAAAAGGAACTTCTCGCATTTCTCTTAATTAGCTTAACAAACCTTTCTGGATTCTTTAAGTTGTTCAAAAAGCATTCCAGAAAATCTACTCGCATTTAGTCACTCACTCACTCACTTCGTTTCTTCGTTTCCCTCATCCCTCTTCTTTTTCTTTCTCTCGACATTCCGTTAGTTTGGCAGTAAATGAACATCCGCGACGTTTCGGTCTCCATCTTCAAGTGTTCATATATGAAGAAGAAGTAATCCAGGAAGCTGAAAGATCATAGCGTATACTGACGGAATGCAAGAAATATAGATGTAAAGAATAAAGAAGAAAAAGGAGGAAGAAGAACAGGATAGGGGTGAAAGAGCGAGCAAAAAGGGAAATATTATGCATGGAAGAATGGAAAAGAGGAAAAGGCATGCAAAGCAAGAGAGAAACTTATGAATATTCAGACAGCAACAGAAGAATGCACTACATAAGCCAACCGGAGAAACGAGTCGTTGAGATTCCTTCACTCTATGAATGGATGCTTAGCGGGTAATAGTCCAAACTACGCACTGTGTTAAGAGAAATTATGAAGTCAGCAAGGGATAAATACCAAAAAGAAAATCTCTACTTTGTAGGTAGGGTATTAAATTTATTGCATATACGCTAGAGTTCTAGGAGGGCGCCTTTTACAATACCATTCCACGAACAATAAATTTTGCTGTATATTTCAATGCATTACGTTTCCTCAGATATCAAGTATAATTTTATAAGACTCATGTGCGCTCTGTAAAAACTTACGGGAATTTAAAACGAAATAGTGCTCTGCTAAAGGTAACCAAAAGGCAAGCAAAACTAAAGAACAATGTGGGAATTACAGAAGTTGTTTGCGATCTATAGTAATGAAAATAGTCATGCCTTATCGTTCGAAATGCCACCATTGATGATGTTCAATGTGATGGCCGTCAGTTTAGGCTAACGTTCTCAGCAGAGTTTTGATTGGAGCAATCTGGTACGAAGTACAGTCATGTCGAGATTAGTCTATTCCTTCTGATAGATTTTCCAGACACAGTGCGATGTCATTTGCATCTAAGGGTCCAAAATCACAATAATCCATTGGAGAGCCGTTCGGTGGATGTTACTGTACAGGATGACATGAACACCCGTGCGCGTTCTGTCTGCCGGAAGTTGGCGGGTGCAAGCAGATGGAATAAATGACATGACTTAACGACTTATCACAATACAGCTGTACTTTATGAGAATCTGCAGCTTAGAAAGTTGAGACTTCTATACAAATAGCTGGGTCAAGACTGTTGCCTTATGACAGTAGACAACAAGTTGAAAGGTCGAAAAGAAATTTTTTTGAAGAATTATATTTCGCATTCATCTGTTATGGGAGGTCAATACAAAAATCATGTTAGTTTTTTTTTCTAGCACTTACCGTTTTGACTCAATAGGCATTCCTTATTTACATTTATTTGAAACAATAGCATACATAAATATACAGTTCATGTAATAGAAAAAAGTATTGAAAATATTGAATGCGTTTAGTTTATATAAATTTTAAAAAATGAAATGAAATGAAATCTTTGTTTTACGTCCCACAGTTATGCTGATTAGGCTAAAGGAGACGGTGATAAAGAGAGATGAGTGAAATGGTGGAATGAAGAAAGTGGGAGGAAACGGGAGAACCCCAAGAAAACCCCCTAACACGGTGTTTGTCCACCGCATAGTCCACACGGCGCGAGCTGGGATCGAACCAGGGACCTCAAGCACCGGAGGTGAACGCTCTACCATTGAGACACCGCGCCTCCTTATATAAATTAAATTTGTATGAATGCGAAAGAATATAACAATATATAATGTACCGTATTACTTACATTTTCTTGTTTGTAATGGTAATTACGTGTATCTTGCTTTTCTCTTACATGAATGCCCATAATCTCGCAGAGGAACATTTACTCATTATGTGAAGTATCACCTCCGCTGGTATAGTTTCAAACCATAGTTGCATTGTATATAAATATTTAAATTATAGGTAATTTACATACCTATAGTCAGATTTTTTATTGATATTATTGTTATATTATGTATACTAATATGTTATGCTCTGTTACATATGACTGCAACTATTCAGAATGATATGTTTTGTATATAGTGTTAATAAATTTTTGTGTGGAATTTGAATCATTTTAGTACAAAGCGAATATAATACTTATATGCTATGTATCATGTCAGGGTGACGTAGACACAGAATATGGATGACTTATATATAAAATCGAATCGACGGAAAGCAGAAGAAAATATAGAAATATTGTATCAATAGGAAGACTGAAACTTCAGCAAGCTGAGATCTTGTCCTTATAAAACGATTAAGCACAGAACTTTGGATGTTTTGTTGCCAACTCAATTATTTAACGAATCTCAAAAATATGGGTAATGGAGCAAAAGGCTTAACATGTGTACTTGAGTGTACCTAAGCCAGAAGAAATACCGGTAGTGGTTAGTTTGTACCATTACAATGTATTGGTAATAACAACTACAATGTGTTGTTGGAAGAATTCGCTCACAATGCATTTCTTCAGCTGTGTTCTCTCTACTAGTAGCTCAACGTAAAAATTACTCACAATTCTTAATACATTGACAAATTTTGCAAATATTTAGCGTCTTTCAGGAACTTTGCGTCCCTCTCAACGATTTTTAACAGCGACTCTAGGTTCCAGAGCTTGCTCCCTGCTTTCGTACAAACTTAATAGGCTTGTTTTGGTATAAGTCACAGTTGAAAACAAATATATGCGGTCATATGAAACGTTATTATTCTTAAAATGAGTCCGAATGTTTCTAAAATTTTATCGTATCGTGTCTTCCTCCAAAAGAGATATTAAAAACTTTTTCTTTTAGTCTAAATATATGTAAACATTTCATATTAATTGTTCTGTGGAAATGAGAGTGGATCCTGGAACAGTCGGTGTGTTGTTTCTGCTGACCAGAAGTGAATAGGAAAAAAGGGGATATTTTTAATGTAAACGTATGAAAGTAATGACTATTATATAAAATTAAATATGATATATATGTATATTTATATGAATTGTAATTTTCAAGTATACGAGGTGCATTCGAAAACTCGAATGATTAACATGTAAAGGTAAACGGTCCAGAATTCTTTTTCTTTTTATTGAGTAAATAAATAAAAAGGAAAAGTCCGTCGAGGGCCATAATATACAACAGTACGTTGTATATTTGTATATTTTTACTACTTGTAAATCCTTATTTTATTTGGGCGTAAGATATTTTAAAATATGTACTAGGCTGATTATGTAATTCGAAGAAGAAAAAGAAAAAGAAATATGTTAATTATAATATCGATATAAAAAGATATTCATATGTTTCATATGTTTTATATGTTTTAAATAATAGGATTTTGGAATGTCGTTGTCAGGACAACATATACACGGTGTATAAATAAATGGATTTTTATTCAACGGAGTTTGACATTTTAATGGCTCAATAATCTTAAAAGAACCGTTCTATAGCTTCGAAAGGTTTATAAAATTAACTATATCATACAATATATGTCACCAGACCCCTTAACCAAAATACAAAAAGGAGGCTGAGATGATTTTTGAGAATTAACTTGAGTTCACCTATATTCACTGTACATAAATATCTTATTCTTAAATACGATTTTCCTTACTTATCTAGGTAAAAGAAAAAAATGAAACGCGTAGAAGAATTAGCACAGTTTAATGTGATCTAATATCTTCTGAAAGTTGAAAATTAATTTCAAAATGAGTTCGTAATTCTATGAAGTGACTATGCGTATCTGCAAAAGATGAAGGCATAGCATTCAGATGAACACAATACACAAAATCCTGCTTCAGACAAAACATTTATTTTTCTGGAAACAAGAGTTATTTAATCATCCCTTCTCCAGAACGGAAAGAATCATTACGAAAGTGAAGAAGACCAAAGCCTCCACCATGATAGAGAGGTGAAGTTAAAAATGAAAACTTCGTCGCCTTGTCTCGGAGAAACCATGGACCAAAATTACTAAAATTTTCTATGGATTTCTTGCTCCGCCTCACAACCAAATTGGAACTACAGTTTACAAATTCATTCAATGTTTATTTATTTATTTTTATATTTTTAGCATATATTAATCCAGTGGCTTAAGCGAGGGACGCGGTGAGGTGAGGTGATTTTGAGTTTAACGTCCCTTTCAACAGCGAGGCTATATAAGTCGGGACCTACTGACTAACGTGAAATCCGAACCCGGACCTCCAACGCCACAGGCTCGTACGCTAACCGCTTAGCTACGAAGGAGCTCGGAGCAAGAGAGGCTTTGAAGCTTAAACTCCCAATTTAAGTAAGATATTCTGGAAAAATAAATATTTACTACAATAAAATCATATACAAAAAATACTCTTATCTTGATGATGAAATTCCGTGTACGTCACTGCCTGACATTGTTGTTGCTTTTCGCGTTAGATCATTGTTCGATGTAGGTACGGTGACCAGAAAGTAGGATGTATTCTTTTTAAAAGTAACATATTCTTTTGTATGTACAAACTCCCTATGCTCTCTTGTCTGGTTAAAATCATTGCTTTACATTCTTTTTCTGTCAAACTGATTTGAAAAAAAAAATGAAATGAAATGAAATCTTTAAGTTTAACGTCCCACGGTTATGCCGGTTAGGCTAAAGGACACGGTGATGATGAGAGATGAATGAAATGCTGGAATGAAGAAAGTAGGGGGAAACGGGAGAACCCCGAGAAAACCCACGAGCACGATGTTTGTCCACCACAAAGTCCACACGCCTAGTGTTGTAAAAAAACGGTTTTTTTTCTGTGAATTTTTTTTCAATAAAAAACATCGTTCTTTTTCATGTTTTTTTTTCAAATGTCTGTTTTTTTTCTGGCAACTATTATTTATTGATTTATGTTGAAGATTCTTGAAATAATCAATAGAACTTGAGTCCAAGCCCTCGTAACTTACAAATCGTTTGTTTCTTTGTACCTATACGAGCAAAATCGTGTGATTATTCCTTTCGGATCCAGGTCAGTTTTGGCGTTTTCCTACATTTTCAGTTAGTGACTTATTGCTCAAAATCCATTTACCCGATTGATATGGTTAAGACCTTGTTTTTTTGAAAAGGAATGTGGCTATTATTTGGTGTAAGTTACATTGCAGTGTTGCCAGTGGGTGGGAAATTCCTGAGTGAAATGTAGAGGTGAAAATTTACAAAAAATTCCCTAACTGAATTTCAAGATTTTTGTATCTAGCACCACAGTTTTAATATGGGTCCAAGTCACCTAAAAAAATTATTTGTTGTGTTCACAAGGAACAGTGAAAACCTGAAATCGCTGGCTTCCATTCAAACAGAGAAAGAAAAAATTCTCTTTTCCATACACATGAAATTTTGACACTTTTTACGCCTCAGAAGCAAAAATCAACAGATATGCCGGGGCTACAGCTTCTCTAATTATCCTATTGAAATTTTTTATGGTGCGTTCTGTAGGCTAAAGAGAAGGCTTTCAGCTAGTGGTACACTGGTTCCAACGTAGCGAGCTAGAGGGAAATGATAGAAAGGAAAAGGGAAATTGCCAAATTTTCCCCTAAAATCGGGAATTAATTGTTTCGGCTGGAAACAATGCCATCAAACAGACGTAAACTATCTGAAAGTAAACCTTGGTACCCAAGAATATATCCTACAAGTATCATGGCGATATCTAACAAAGTAAGCATGAAATTTAAAAAAAAAATCCCATTCTACCGCAGAAATTCACAATATTCTTACCATTTACAGAACATGGTTTATTATAAGCCTCAACTATACTCCCCCTAATTATTCTACCGAACATTTTTATGGTGCGCCGTGAAGCTAAGGACGAGGCTTTCAGACAGTGGTACGTTTGTTCGAATGTAGCCATTAAGAGGGAAATAATAGAGACAAAAAGGGATTTTTCTTAAATTTCCCCATAAAATCGAAAATTAAAATTTTCTGTAGCTGGCAACAGTGCTAGCAGACACACACAAACTATCTTAAAATAAGCTTTGGTATCCTTCTAATATATCTTACAAGTATTGTGACGATACCGAATAAAGTAAGCAGGTCATTAAAAATACTTCATTCTACCTAAAAAAAATCACAGTTATCTTTCCACTTAGGGAACAAGATCTACTGCAAACCTCAACTGTACTTCCCCTAACTACCCTATTGAAACTTTCTATAGTGCGTTGTGAAGGGCAAAGACAAGACTTTTAGGTACTGGTACGTTTGTTCCGATGTAGCTAACAAGAGGGAAATAATAGACAAAACACGTAATTTTCCCAAAATTTTCCACTAAAATCTGGAATTAAAATTTTCTGTAGCTGACAACACTGCCACCAGACAGACGAAAACTACCTTAAAATAAACACTGGTACATTACTAATATATCCTACAAGTATCATGGCGATATTTAAGAAACAAAGCTTCTAATTACCAAAAATATATTTCGATAAACAGAAAAGTAGAGTAAAATCAAGAGTTAGAACCTAAATCCAAATTTTTCGTGCGCCCCCTAATTACCCCACTGTAACGATATGTACCCGTGTTTGTTCAGTAAGAACAAATGTTCGACTGGCATAAGTTGACTTGCACTGGGACTTATAGATACGGATTTATAACAAACATTTCGAATTGTTTGCCCAAATTTAAGGAAATTTTAATTTTCGTAGTTGGCAACAATGCGCACAGGTCTGTTCAATTGATGTGAACAATTAGGTATCCATCCGACGTATCTACCTGATAAGTCTTAAGGTCTCTCTGCAACGAATAAAGCTACAGATAAGAAGTAATAAAGAAAATTCGAAATTCAAAAGTTCTCGAATTTTTGACTGGGGTGAAATTTGAGAAGGAAATTCGACACAGAAGAAAAAGAAACTAATATGATAAACTATGGTCCAACCATATTTGGCAAAAAAAAAATCTTGATATTTTAATTAGTGTCCATACAGGAGCGGGTAAAAATGGGACACACCCGTATGTGGCACTTTGGCCACCTGGATCTGAAAGAGTTATTGTAGATTTGATTAAATTTTTTTGACTAGTAACTCGTGTTGTAGTAGTTATAGTATTGACTAATAATAATATCGTTGTTGTAAACAATCATTTTATAAGGAAAATTTTCTCTCCTTTCTACATCTTAGTTCCAATACTGTTGCTGAGAAATGTAGGGTGTTTCAAAATGAATATCGGGGCTTTAAGTCTGCGTAGCACTTATTACATTTTATGTACAATTATAAACAATACATCAAATAAAAGAACACCTAAACAGTTTTTGCTACAAGTGTTCGATATGAGCTTCATTCGTCATACGGCACATTTCGAGTCGATAGGTGAGAAAGGCCCGTCAACTTTCCGTCACATGGCACGAAACATTCAATTCACACAGACGGTTGCACTCTAACTACAGATTCAGTCTTTGCAAAATTAAAACACAAAAAGCTTTCTGGTCTCTAGTCTCCATCTTTGCTACTTGCTCTTTCTAACGGCAGACAGAGAAAACAATGCATGTGCATGCGTGCGTACAAAATTGTTTGAGTTGCTCTTTCATTTGATAATACTTATAATTGTAGGTTAATTGTAATAGATACTACAAAGTTTCAAAACCCTAATATTCATTTTGAAACACCCTGCATTACTTCAAATTATGTCATCCTATATTCATGTTTTGTATGTACACTCATGTCCAAAATGACTGTCGCATGTCTATAAATATGTTGTTGTAGGAATATAATCTGATAACGAATCCGTCTGGTATTTCTTATAATGTTAGTATGTGTATAATCGGCAAAGATATATATGTGGCAATTTCATGTCAAAAGAGCAGTAAATAAGAACAATAAAACGAAAATAAAACTTTCTTGTCCATTTAGGAACATTTTGTTTTACTCATTATTATTTTCGTATTTATAATTCTTTTCATATAAAATTTACCACAACTATACATTTCCCGTTTATACACATAGTATCAGTATTAAAAGTACCCTGCAAAATCATTATCAAATTATATTCTTACAAGAAGACAGTTATAAATATGCGACAATTATTTTGAACATGAGTGTACATATCATCAGGGTCGGCCCTAGGTAATTTGTCGCCCGTGCAATGACGTAATTTCTCCCCTTTTTCTCCAGAAAGAACAAATCTTAAAAGTCACGATTTTAAGTATGCTACTCCAGCTTGAACAACGAAGGGGAGGAAAACTTCACTCGCACTCAGAAAAGCTTAAATACTTACTACAATCTCGTTGTGTCTATTTTTTTTTTAAATAATAATCTATTATGTTAATGAAATGCAAAGTAAACACACTTTGAAAGGAAAGATGATAATCCTTTTTATAGAATTCAATATGGAGTTTCAATCTCAACATATCAGTTTGCAATTCAAGTACAACTAGCTATTTTATCTTTATTTTTTGATTTGCCATCTACATCTGTTATTTTTTAAAAGCTGTTTCCACTTTCAATGATAACAATCTTATTTGCGACAAAGAAAAGAGAAGCTTTCATATCAGAACTCTGATAACTAACCAAAGGGGACAGGCGTTCGAGAATTGTGTTCTTGTATTTGACAACAATCAAGCAATTTGTTCTGGGATTTATTTTACCATTTGCTTTAGCACTGACCATGTGACTTAAACTTATGCGACCTAAACATAATTTATGAATGTAGTATTCAAATAGAAGGTCAGCTTAGTAAATTTAACTACCATGATCATGAAGTCTGTTTCCAACAAGAAATATTTATTTTAAATGAAATATTTATGACAGATATTGCAGCCCCGTGCAAATGCACGCGTTGCACATATGGTAGAGCCGGCAATGCATACTATATATCTAGTCGACAAATAATTTATATATGAAATTTAGAAAAATATTAGTAGGCAAATTAGTATTAGTTTTTACCGTCAGACAAGTTATTTGCATAGGCCTACTTTCACGAAAAAACAAATTTTCATTTATACTTTTATTTCTTGGTTGATATTGGTGAAACACTACAGAAACCCGGATTATTAGTAGGTACGCTACTCATATAAATTGTAAAATATTTATACCGTATCAGTATCTAGTGTTTAATTTATGTTGCATTTTATGGTAATTATACCTACATAAAAATACTTCAGACTTAAATGGCGTAAGATACATTACAAATGACTATTTGAAAAAAAACGAAATTTAGAAAAAAAACGAGAGACAATGTTTTTTTTTTTCTAAAAAAAACGTATATTTCTGAAAAAAATACGAACGGTTTTTTTTCTATTTACAACACTACACACGCCGCGAGCTGGGATCGAACCAGGGACCCCAAACACCGGAGGTGAACGCTCTACCGCTGAGACACCGCGCCTCCTCAAACTGATTTGGCGTTAAAGGATTCAAAGCTCAACAGTTACTATTAATCTCTTTTTAGTGATTTCCAGGAATAAATCATCTTAACAGAAACAGTGGATTTAATGTTTCATTCTTACAATCGCACTCAGGTCAGGAAGTAGTAAATTTTAACTTGTCAAAACGAAAAGAAATATGATTTGCTCTGTGCAAGTCAGTTTATCGTTTTTGGTTAGATTGCAGTTTAGCGCCCCTTTTAGGACCAAGCCATGTGAGATGTAGACCCAGGCCCGTATTTAGTGGGTGGCAGGGATCTCAGCTCCCGTGCAAGCCCCCCTGATACTTTCTGTTCTTTGTTAGTATGTACTATATACATATAACTTATAAGTGTAAGATAAACTCAAGTTAGCTCCCCAAATAATGACTCGGTCCCTCCTGTCTTAGTGTTCTGGCTACTGATCTGTGTGAACCCACAGCTTAAGGTAGAATCCCGCACAATGAAGAATGCATTCAAAATTTTCAAGGACTTCAGAGTAGGAATCGAACCCGGCACGCACTAGGCACTAGACCAGTGGAAAGTGCTAGCTCATCACTCATGTCACGTAGTCATGCCCTCTGTTGCTTTCATGACTAAGCAAACTGCAGTAACCACTATCAACAGATTCTCTAAGAAGACATAATGTATGAGTTATGGCCAGGGGTGTACCAACGGTGGTCCACCGGTTCTGGACCCCACCCAAAACATCCTAACTGAAATACATTTGAACATTTTCTCAATAAAACTATATTTGTTTAACAAGGAAATGATTGATTTAGCATGAAAATTTGATCTTACACTTCATTTGTACTCTTTCTCTTATTCTAGTTCTATCATTTTATTTTCTGAAAATATAGGTGGAAGTATTTTACAATTTTTAATCGTCTTTTCGGGTGCAGAATAATACTCGTTCAATACTACACAGACGTAGTGATGGAACATCCCCCCAGGGCTGTACCGTGGAAAATCAGAGCCCGGGGCGAGAGTATACGACGGCGCCCCCATACATATACACGTATTCCAAGCAATTTTTCCTATCTTTTTCCTTTTTTCTCCCGAATTTTTCGCCCCCCTTACTTCGGCGCCCGGGGCCTTCGCCCCGCTCGCCCCTCCACGGCACGGCTCTGCCTCCCCCTCCCAACAAAGCTTGAACCCCTCCCAAGAAATATTTCTGCGTGCGCTCTTGATTATGGTACATGCTCTTCTTATCTTCTTTTTGGTCAAAATATTTCTGGTCACCCTAGTGAAGATACAGATGAGTTTGCTTTGATTTGGGAATTTTGCTGCTTCTGATTGACAGATGTCGAAGATATTTCAATGTGTGTGAGTGAGGAGAATTCATCACTGTCATTGGTGGATTTTAGCTGGATCTTCATTCTCGAGCTCTACATACCAATATTGAACTTCTTCAATTTAGTGCTTGACAATAGCAGAAGCAATATGAACATTGATATGCTTCCGCAAAACCAACTTTCATTCATCACTGAGTTACATCTTTTGCCACCAGATGGCAATTTCTTAAGCAGTTACGAAAAATAAGTAATTAATGATTAGAATTTTACTATTTTAAATCACAAACACAAATTAATCACGTTTAATAACGTGTTATAACATATATTTTCCTCACGTATTTACTTTGTCCTTATTTTGATTTCTTCATTTATTTTATTTTATTTTATTTATTTTATTTTATTTTATTTTTATTTTTCTTATTTATTTATTTTTTTATTTTTATTATTTTTTTTTTTTTTTTTTTGCTATTTTGTGTTTGTGAAAGAAATAATTTCATTTTCAGAGACAGTTTAATAGTTACTTATAAGAAAACAGTACAAAAGAAGCATAATCTTAAAATTTCTCCTGGTTTTGGAGCTAAAAGTAAAATGGTTTCTCATATAAATCAATAGGCAAATATTCAAGTGGCGGAGTTGAATAACCTTAATAACCTCCGAAGTCTTTACCGAATAGAAAGCTTTCTGTCCATATCTGGTACCTTACAAATTGTTTGGGCAGCATTTGAATGTACATTATCCTGAGAAGGAAGAAATATTACGATAAAGCCACAATTTTGAAATTTTTGGAAAACATTTCCTTATCCGTTCTTACCTATAGCTACGCTGAAAATTGACTACATTAACTTTTTCTGAATGTTATATGTTATTATTTTTATGTCACTGAAATCAGAATCTCTTTTTATATCACAAATAACTATCATATTAATTTTGCTTCTCAATATTTTAAAGAAAAATCTGCATTCAACAATCGTATTTGCATTGGACAGGAGCTTAACGTGAAAGGAGTTCTATGCATATGGCAATAGCATGCAAGTTACATCCTTCTGATAATGAAATACTGATATCAAAGACCTCTTGCCGCCGAGAAACATGTTCTCGCTCATGGTACAGTATATAAAACGAATATGTATGTTACACTATTAGAATGATATAGCGATAGATCAAAAGAGGTTCAATTTCCGCTTTCGTCCATCGAAGTGGGAATTGCGTTCAATTTCCTATTCGCACGATGCTCCTGTTCGGGAGATATGATTTGTAGTGGGTGTTCTATCACACGCTTCTGGCATAGCAACTGTGTTCGCTTCTTTTAATATTACGTAAGAAGTTTTATGTCATCTCCTTCCCGCACGTGGAGTCATGTATTTCGATAGGTGATCATCTGTATGTGTTTTCAGATTCCAGAGCACAGTGCTGGCCTCTTCAAGAAAGAATACTTTCAGCTTCCGGATTAAGAATAGCCAAGGCTCACTAAAGGTAATATTTATAATGCAAAAAGTAATAGTACCAGATCATTACAATATTTACTCTCGATCTTCAATTGTTGCTAATGTGTTTGTTTTTCTTTTGGGGAAAGGGATAATGTTTAACCTCCTTGTTATTCGCTAAGAAGCTAAACGAGATGGACCTACATGTTTAACCTGAAATATGAATCACATGTATTTTCGTCAAGAATCATGCGAAATTTACAGCGTCAAAGTCATATGAATATGAAAAGTAAAACTAATATCACAGATATACAAATTATTATAATAGTTTACTTTATTAGCCAGAAAATATTGTATCACTTACTTTATCCTTTATCATTCTAATGGGAATAATGTCTAGAGTGCTATGTTACCTTTCATATGTATTACCCTTATCATTAGAATACAACTTTTGCAATCGAAACTGTTTCCTAAACTGGTGATGGCATTCATAGTATATATTTTTTTTTTTAATTTTTGAAATCATACACCGATTTCACCCACTAGAAATACACACTCAAGGTTCCAAGAGTGTTAAATTTTTTAAAGCAAGTCACCCTTAAATACACTAATGGAAACAAATTTAAGAACTCCCCATATGCACCATCGAATTGTGCATGTAGAAGCTATACTGATTTTAAAGTCGCATCACACCGGCTACAATAAGTAGGCTGATTATAGTGTCTATAGAGGGCATCCTGTTAATAGTATGAATGTCATCCAAGAACTTAATGAGTGTAGTTGTGGGTCAGAATCCGTTGTGTGTGGACCGTAATCATTGTCTTTCGTGAGTCCGGAAGCGATATTTGGAATTGAAAGGGTAGGAGAAGAATATGAAGATGTTGGAACGAAGAATAAGCGAAGTAGACCTCTCAGCTCTACCCCTATTCCTCACACTGAACGTCCGTTGCATGAAGGGAACCGAGTAAGGACGCCAATTTCTCTGTAACTTTGGGGGAGCCCATTCAGATGTGTGTTTAGTTGCAGACAAGGGTCTAAGAAAGCATATATGAGGATTTTAAGACGAATTCAAATTATGCCAAATATTGCATATTCATAAAAAAAACACATATAACAATAAAAAAACACATTCATGAAAGCACATGGGGCCCACATAAGCATTGGGAGCCCAGTCCCCCCGCCCTCTTCCAAGACCGGCGCCCTTCGAACCGAGTCATGGAGTGTATGACATTGAAATTTTGTACAAGTGTTCTCTTTAGGTCCCAGGCTATAGGATAAGACAAAATTTTGTGAAACTCTATACTCAAGAGGAAATGCATTCTCGTTGTTCAACATATTTCTGAAACCTTTGCGAAAATGAATTACAAGCAATGTTGTCTGTTACAAGAAACTTTTACTATGCCCATCCGGCTTCATCTCGTCGCAGTTTTCCTGTTATGTACGCACCCATATTTCATGTATTTTCGCTAGGAATTGGTGTAAAACTTCAAGCTCTGAGTTTTTCCTTCAATTTGTCTAATAGCACTGTAACAAATCAATGATTTTCTTTTCTATTCTTTTTTATTTAAAATAGTATTATGATAACGAATTCTATTATGACGTATTTATTCGGAGATATTTTGTGTCTCTATTATGAATTGGTTTTCTGTCATTATAAATGTTTACTAGGAGATATGTATATTGACATTAATTTCAAGCTTTAAAGGTGTTGTAAACAAAGACGAACTTCAAGGTTTCTATCTCCTTTCTCCCTTACAAACCATACCTGGTTCAATTCTTGTTCTAACCTATCAATTGTTTCTTTCAAACATCAATTGATTAAATTACTATTACAAATATTTACATCGAGTTTTATAGTACTATAAATTTCGTCACATACCTTGTGTCTGTATTTTAAATTGATCATTTTGAGCAGAAAAGAGATAGCATTAATATGTCAGGGAAGATCCTCAATGTAATTCCCATTTGCATGGCTAAGAATAAAGGTTTGAGTTAGATGTATGTATAGGCTAATATAAATCTTGTTTCAAACTGGGCAAGTACATGTACGGAAGAGCAAAGATAGCTTGACTGAAGACGAGGGGAAAAAACATCCGCAGTTCATCAATGTCTACACGCATGACAAGGCTTTCCAATAACCAATTCGTTTTTCTACAGCAGCCCGAAACCACTGAACCTGGAGTCCGTCAGGTGGATGCATACATTACTTCACACCTATTTTGTCTCGAACACAATTAAAATAAACCGCAGATACAAGTCCCAACAGAGCCTGCATCTAGTAATCAATTTATCTTCGTTGATAAATTAGCCAATTAAAAAACAAAAGTTAAGCCGCTCTTACCCAGCTACAACATCTAACTTCCAACATGTAAGTGACCATGAAACAATGTTATTCACGCCCTGTTCTTTTTTGCTGCTCCCATTTCTTAATACATGCTTTTACAACTTAGATTTAAGTGTTATTGATTAGTTTTTTTAAGGTACAGAATTTGTAAATGAATCAGTGTGATTTGATTCTACTGTGGAGATAGATTGTTGAACGATGTATTTAACAGAGTAAGTCGATTTTCCACATTATAATAGAAATATTTTACAAGAATCGTAATAAATAAACGTACATTTACATCAGCATTTGAATAGCTTATAAATATATAGATTGTTAAACGACATATTAAACAGGATAAGTTGGCTTTTCCCATTCTAATAACTTGAATTGTGATAAAGAAATTATATTTACAAAATTTTTAAAAAAAGGTTATAAATTAAAAATGAAATGAAATGAAATGAATTCTTCCACTTTAAAGTTCCACAATATGTCCTTTAGGATAAGGGAGACGATGATTTAGACAAGTGAATGATGATGGAAAAATTGGTGGAATGAGAAAGTGGGGAAAAACTGAAGTATCCAGAGAAAACCCACGGACACGATGTTTTCCACCATAAAGCTACTGGAGCGGGAATCTAACCCTGGACCCCATGCTCAGAGAAAGAGCTATACCACTGAGCCACTATAGCCCCGATTATAAATTAAGATACAAGTACGTAAAGTGTACATATCTTTATTTCATATTTAAAATTATATGGGTTTAAGAACATTTGTTGCGTTTTACAATTTTGAATAAAAGTTGTGAACAAAAATTGCTTTAAACAGAAGTAGTTCTAAAGGATTTTGATAATTATTATTTTAGATGTTTGGTTTTGAACCACCGCCTGCTTTCCATTTAATACAAACTAAATTTTACGTGAAAAGCAAGCCAAACTTAGTAGCGATTGAAAAGGATTATATATATATATATATATATATATATATATATATATATATATATATATATATATATATATATATATATATATATATATATATATATATATATATATATATATATATATATATATATATTGTTTGGTTGTATTTGAGTTTAGAGTCCCTTTCAATACCAAGCTATACGGCACTTAGTCCTGCAGGGCTTAACGTGAAATCAGAAGCGCATGAACTCCCACCGGGAATCGAACTCTGGTCTCAGGCACCATATATAACATGATGTTGAACTATCTTTTTTGATAATGATAGATATTTAAGAAAAAAATTGTACGAAGAAAATTCACCCTCATGAATTCAAACAAAGAAATCCTTACGGATTTTTTCTTCAGAAATGGCGTGACATACTTTTTAGAGAATTACAGTATTTATAAAATATGAATAAAATCAATTGAGTAGTTTAAAAAGATAATTGCGAAAGAAAGCACTCTCACCAAGAATAAACTACCCTTAATAATGAAATTGTTCAGGAGTACATCAGTTTGTAAGAATGTTAATGAAAGATTTAATTATGGAATATGAACGAAATCGTCTGAATAGTTTTAGGGAAAATTCTACGAAAGGAATTCACTGCTACACTTTTTCTAGCAAAATTACTTACATTTTTAGCTAGTTAGTGAAATGGTTACTAATGAAATATAAACCAAATCGGTAGAGCTCCTATCTTGAGAGGTTTGAAGATAATTTAAAAGAGCTTCCTTGAAGAATGTTTTTTAAAACTTCAAAATCTTGTCCAGATATATTTAACAATATTGATTTCAGGCAAGTGAACATACATCAGGACAAAAAGACGAACGAACGAATGGATCTTAAAAAAGAATTACTTTTTTCGCACTTAGAAGTATGAAACAAATAAATCCCTTGAAACTTTAAGTTCGATCTTTCTCACCACTCAAAAGTAATATAGTATTTTGGGTCTCATAGTCATTATGATAACAATAATGGACCTTATAAGATAGTAGTATGTATGTTTTTCACATGCTATCTCTTGGGCGAAAGCAAGTTTTTGATTTTTTTTTCTCAGTAGATAGCTAGAGCAACTAGCACCTTTTCAGTACATAACTAGCAACTTTTCAGTTTAACGTCCCACGATTATGACCTTTAGGCTAAGGGAAACGAGAATAAAGCAAGTGAATGATGATGAAAGAGCAGATGGAACGAAAATGTGGAAGGAAACATTAGTACCACAAGAAAAACCACAGACACGATGTTGTCCACCACAAGCTTACTTCAACGGAGATCGAACCAGGAACCCCACGTGCCACAAGTAAGCGCTCCGCCACTGAGCTGGAGAGCAATTGTCTCTGTCAAATTTGTTAATAGAGTCAATCTGATAACATCTTCACGGGTTACGGTGAGTAAATATGGCTATCCACATCCCATTCCACATCCCATTTTCTACTTTTGAAACAAACGTGTATAATTGTATAATACTAGAAGTTCCACATCGCTCCGTTAGATGGCAGCATAAGTCATCCAACGGCTAACATGTAACGAACGAAATTGAAAATTTTAGGCGTAATCCTTTCTACTGTCTTTAACAGATTTATTTAGGTTTCTTCAAGGAAAGAAAATGAAAAATGAGTTCGGACCAAAATAGGCTGATTTTGGAAAAGTAACATTGGAAAATGTGGGCCTTTAATATGTACTTCCTTTTAATTATTCTTCTTTGTCAAATGCAATCTAACCTATGCCAAAGAGAGGGCGTAACCCTCTAATGGCTGGGAGTAGGAACTTATTTTATAAGGATAAAACAAAATTTGATGAATAAAGATTTCCATGTTACCCTATTCCCGTACCCGGAAAAAAAATATGCAATAAACACATCCGAATTCCATATCCAAACTTACGTTAACACTTCTTATAATTGCTATTTATGATTTAAACTTTTTTTATTTTATTTATTTATTTTTTAATTTTATATACGATGCAATATATTTGTGCATACACGAAATTGTTTCTGCTTTTGAAATTTAAATTAAAAAAGAATACTAAAGCCCTGCTCACTTGTGTTTCTCGAAGAGTTTTCTCTCTTCGCAAGAACAGTAATAAATTAATGAACACGTATTACCAAGTAAATGCCATGGAAAACAAACTTGCGCTGGTTCAAAATCCCAGGTCTTAAAAGAGTAGAGAATTTCCCATGTAGACTTCGTTTAGTCTTATTCTGTTTCTTATTGAAACTTACAAGAAGTACACCTTGTAACAATTGTTTCCTTCCTTTAACGAAGCGTCCATTATTTAATTCAGATTTCCAATCTATGCTATGTGTAAATGCAGGAAAGCTTCAGAACAATTATGTTCGTCAACCGTCAGTTGACAGGTACGCTAGGAAAAGCAGATAGAGATATCTAGAAATTGTCTTTTGATATAACTTCAGCTCCAACAAAATGAATTTCTTCTTTGCTCTTATTGGGTTCAGGTTAATGGGAACTTAGAAGGTTGTAATATCAGTACCTCCGATACTCCACACGATAACAGCGAATTTTTGAATTCTGTTTTTGACAATAGACAGACACAACAATTATTTAAGTTGAGTTCGTTCAAGGAATCAACAACTTAATGTCTTCGCAGATAATGCTAGCTATCCATATCTTGCATTCCATATAGAGATATGCTGACACTACACGTAAGCTATATTCCATACATAGATATGCTGACCCTATCCATAGAAGATATTCCGTACATGGATGTATTGACCCTATTTATATCCTATATTCCATACATAGATGTGCTGATCCTATCCAAATCCTATATTCGACACATGGATGTGCTGAGCCTATCCATAGCCTATATTTCATACATAGATGTGCTGATCTTATCCATATTCTATATTTCATACATGGATGTGCTGACATTATTCATGACCTATAGTCCATATATGAATGTGGTGTGCTGACATTATTCATAGCCTATATTCCATACATGGATGTGCTGACCCCATCCATAAGCTATATTCCATATATGAATGTGCTGAGCCTATTCATAGCCTATATTCCATACATGAATGTGCTGACCATATCCACGCAATGGATGTTATGACCCTATTCATAATCTATATTCCATACATAGATGTGCTGACCCTATCCGTATCCTATATTTCATACATAGATGTGCTGATCTTATCCATATTCTGTATTCCATACATGGATGTGCTGACATTATTCACAACCTATAGTCCATACATGAATGTGGTGTGCTGACATTATTCATATCCTCTATTCCATACATGGATGTGCTGATCCTATACATAACCTATATTTCCTATATGGATGTAGTCAGATTAGGGATTTTAGATTTGAAAAAAGTAAGATATTTTTTAGGTTAAAAGTTCCCTGAGGTTAATAGAGTTTTCGAGATTAACAGATTTTTAGAGTAAATATTTTAGAAACAATATTGGTGAGGTTAAAATCTCATATACCGTACTTTAGGTATGAGAAGATGTAGACCTCATATATTTAGAATATGGTAGAATATACAAAAGCTAGAGTATTTTTTGTCGTTTGTTAGTCGATTTAAACCCAAATATAAGATTTTTTAAAGCTAAAAAAATATATTCATGAGATTAAAATCTTAGTTACCTTGGGAATGAGTAGATATATAACACTGACCGCTTAAACTACCAATATAGATTCATTCAAAAATGAGTTTCGCGTAGTTTTCTTAACTTTTTTTAAAACCAAAATTTATTATTTTTTGAAGCCGGAAGTGCCAATGTTATCACTAATGATTAGAATATTGGATCCCCATAGTTGGAAAATCTATAGTGGTTTCATAAAGTAAAATAAAACTCACCTGGGTTTTTCTTAGTTTACAATTATTTGGATATCACACGTAGTACGAGCGTTATTGTTAGGACTAGTGTTCGTCACTATTAGATATAGGGGTACCAGGGCATTAGTGTTAGGAGAAATCATAAATACAATCTCATAGATGTTTCACATTCAATAAGTAAGTAAATAAAAGAAATCCATTCCAGTAGAATGAAAACTATTAAGCACGTCAGATACGGAACAAACGACATTCTTTTTGACGCCATACTAAAAACTTTTTCTCAGAAACTACGCATGAGACTGTAACTTCAAGCTTGCAATTTTGTTAAGCTCTGTGATCTGTTTATTGATATGTCTTGTCTTTGAACAATATTTTAAGTTAAAATAAAATTTCAAGTTTTAATCATAATTTTGATCCATACTAGGGATGACCTAAACTTTCCGGAATCCGGAAAAAAATCCGGAGTTCAGAAAATTCCGGAATTATCTGAATATTTCTAAACTCCGGAATTTTTCTGATTTTCGGCATTTTTGCGATTTTACTTTCCGGATTCCGAAAAGTAAAAATTCCTGAATAGATCATTCCTACTCTATACTTATTTAACCCTCTGTTGTAAAGGTAGAGTCGCGTACCGCCACTGCAAAGATGGGTTGTATTGGACTCCATCACCTCAAATAGCTTTGGCTATACTTTTAGCACATTTTTTAATGAGTTGGGATATAATAGTTCTATCATATGATTTTACTATTATATTATTGAGATTTTGCTTTTCTTTCTTCTTTATTTGGCTAATCCGTGGTGTCATTTAGTAGTTACAACTGTAAGTCATACGGCTGGGGGTATGATAAACCCCAACTTTGCGACGGAGGGTTAATTATAATGTGCACTGTTGTCTTACTACGTCATAAAAAAAAAGGTTGATGAAAATGAACTTCAGTGTTAGTTTTATCTTAATAGGTGATGTGGTCGCATTACAGATTCATTTTTTTGTGTTTACAAAATATTTTATTTTCTCTAAAACGACGCATGCGGATTTACACTTACCCATATCATTTTGATTGGCTGAATGAGTCTTATCGATTGAGATATGTCTCATCATTTGTTTACGTCTTACACTAATAATTGACGTAGAATTTATTCTTTGTCTATTTTGAGTACTAAATTGATCTATTAAAAAGCTTGTGCCGTTTAGATACATACTTAACTGTTCTGTCACGAGTTGAGTCAAGGCAGCCGTTAGTCAACGAAATGAGTTATCACTGTCATGTAAGATGTATGACTGGTTCACGTATCTCCAAAAGTTTCTGAGAAAGCAAAAACCTCCTTGAAGGTTTTGAAGCATGATCAATTTTAAATTAAGGTTTCTTTCATGAGATATTTATTGTTAAAAAAAGAAAGAGAGAGAGAAAACATATCGAAACCACAGTTAATTATTTACATGTAATTTTCTAGGAACGAATTGCAAAGGCGATTAGTAATTTTGTTATTATTATTACCTTTATGATTATAATTATGTCTGATCGGATAGCCACATCCCGAACACTGGCGGGGCTCTTGTGCAGCGATGAGTGCCCACACGAACACTTCAGTGTGGTCTAATGTGGTGAAGTATCTTGTATTGCTGCGGTTTCCTTTGACTGAATAGCATAGTAAAGTGTGTTTGCAATGGTACCTAAAATGGTTATGGCACGGAGAGCATAATGGCATAATTGCTCCTTCTTGGTAGAATCCCGCTTTTGTTTGTAATTCCATAATGGTCTAATCCATGTCTTGAAGTATCGTGCCTGCATTCTGTATCACCACACCATGGTCATGCACTGAGCATTCTGATATAGGGTTTCTGTAATCGTTGGTGTTTATTATATTCTGTAACCGTTCTCTTTTAATATATAGTAAAGTGTATTTGAAGTCTTGAGCCCGGTTGGGATCTATTTACGTGCTAACATATATAGTATACAGAGTCCTGATCTTTCTGCATGGGCATAACTTTCTACTGCTTCCTTGGCCAGAGCGTTCACCTGATCTTTTGCCAATTGAATACGTCTGATCGATGATTGCAGAACGTCTTATACACAGATACTTGTACAGTACATTCCCTAGGTCAGCTGGACAAGTTTTGTCAAAGTATCGCAAACGCTTATCCCAGGACGGTCTTCAAGGCCTCATCTTCTTTACGCCTGGTCTTGTCGAAGAAGTTGTGACTGTTACTACTCAAGATAGACCACTGACGTTCAGATTTTCTGGAATGCTTACACGGGTCTATCACACATCATAGCAAGCGGTAAGTGTAATCATTTCACACTTGTACCTTAACCTATCTCTCTGTCATAATAAACATTGCTACTACTTTTCCTCCATATTATATTCTTGGAGGAGAAGTGTAGAAAATTATAGTGTCTTAAAATATTGGAAATAGTATGAATGAAATATAGTTGTTAGAGTTTTCGTCTTGATTTTTTTAAAGCTAAGGAGTATCTTGTAAACTCGAAATGACATATCCTAAATTTTTATTCACAAATCAACCTAGATGTTAAAGAATGGTCACCAAATCTTGAGATTGCAATTTGTTAAGCAGTTATTTTTTAAAACAAGTTTTCCAAAATATGAAGTTTTCAAATGGCTTAATATTTAGATTATGAACAGTCAAATTAGAATCTGAACCAGTACCCAAATTTTGTATCCGAGATTTCACAATGCCATCAGGCTTTGCACTTGTCACTATTCGATAGTTTACCTTACGAGTTTTAGGAATTAGCCTTTGAAATTTCTTAAACCGTTACGGTATATTATCCCCTCTCTTTCAAGTCATTTAGTGTTGGCATCTTTCTTGTGTAATTTTCAAATGCCATTTTTCTGAGTTCTATACGTATATGCTAAGAAGCGTTCACCAGCAGTGTTTCTTCCAGACATGTTTTAGTGCCCCCTACCGGAGAAGACCAAAATTATAGGTTTATAATATAGGTCTAATAATAAATAGAATAGTACTAGCAGTGCCCCCGGAATCCTAAATTTGTCCCCCCCCCCAGGAACATTTTTTTTAGTTGAAATTAATAAATTGGTTTGTGGTTTCAGAATCTTTCATCTCCAAATTGCAGGTATTGTTTCTGGGTTTTATCATAGGTTATTTCGGAATAATCCTGCCTGTTATTTGAGACTCCTTAAAGAGTTAAAGTTGTTGAGATAGTTGCTGTTCGTTGCCTTGCAAATCACAGCAGTAGAAACCCTGCAGATTTATTGCAAAATAAACTTGTTTATACAGAATATATGATTTAATATCGGTCTCGGACACAAATTCACGTACTTACTTTCACTGCTACCAAGTGATGAAAGTATAAACCTTTGATATGAAGGCTCGGCTGAATCACCTTGAACGATAATTCCCTTGAGACTAACCTAAAGTGATGTTTTTTATTTTCTGCTCAGCGCTCAAATTAAAATAGTCAGTTCGTGGATTCGTGCCATACACTTTAAACTTCAATGTTTCCCACAAGTAGTAATCGCACATGCTGAAATCAGGTGCTCTTGGAGGCCATATTCCCTTTTAGATAAGTCTTCAGAAAATACATTGATTCAGCTGTAGTGTGACAAATAGCGGTATGTTGTTGGGTACATACGTAATTTGATTAACGCACCATTAATTTCCCCATGAACGACATCAAAATATGTAGAATTAACACTTCTAAAGTGACTGGTATCTTTGGAGTCGTTAATTCCATCAGAAGAAAGAAGAAGGCGAGTCATAGGAGCAACGTTTTATCTGCAGTTTCATATAAGTACATTCGTGCAAACATTAATTAAATTAAATTACAAGTTCCTGATATTGGGACCCAGTTTTAAATAATATATTCTGTCTTTTCAGACTAAAAGGATTAAATTTTATATATCGCATGCATACCTCTTCATTTTAATATGAAGGTGTGAATCCGATTCTGTATACTTTTCATGGTATCCCATCTCTATCTCCTTTTCAGGTTCGAGAAATACTGGTATTTCTAAACTTAAACAATCTTTAATGAACGGGAGAGATCTTTTGCCACTGACAATAGAAGCAGAAGAAATATTGCATGTAGCTACATTGAATATAAAATACAAAAAGTGTAGTTACTACCAGTATATAGACATTATATGGTTTTGTATGCATCAGGTACGAAAAAAGGTGAAAGGAATTTTGCAACAAGGGCATACAACGTAATATCCTATTCATAAAAAGAAATGAAGGGAAAAAATAAGGGTTCATTTGTAGTTTGTTTAGTAACAACCGGGGCTTAAGATATTCTCTTGCAAGTGGTTGCATCATTAATATAGGCTCTTTGGCAATGCCACATTCCCGGCGTGACAACGCGTGTGGAAAACCTCACCCAAGAACTTTTCTGGTCTATAGAGAACAAGGAACTCACTACTGTTAACGTTCCTCTCATTAAGAATTCAAGGCGGGAGATTTGTGAGGTGGCGGTCTTTATCTAGTTAGCTTTAAACAGGTTTTCAGGAAAAGCGCTTCTTGTGTATATGGTGGTAAGTGAATACTTTGTGAAAGAAATTGTTAGAATAAACATGACGTAAGCTACGTAATAACTTTCTGCACGAAGGATGTTTTCCTTTTCTTTTAATTGAGATGAAAATTATACCTTTTGTTGCATTTATTTTTCTTCTTGTTTTCTTTCGGTATTTGAGATTAAAGTACGTGTTAATTACTGAGCCATATACTTTTTCTAACTTGAAAGGCGGGAACAATTTAATTGTTAAATTATTAAAAGTGTCCAGGATTAACACCTTTGTTTTGTGATGAATGTCATTTAGAAACGATAGTTTTTGTTGACTTACAAAACTCTGCTACGCATGAACATATGAAGTTTTATCTCGTAGTGCTGTAAAATTATTTAAATATTCGTTTTAAATATGCGGAAAAGCATTCGTTATTCGCAGAATCCCTTTTAGAAAAACATTTGGTATATGAATGGCAAGCCAGAAATGTTAGTTATCTGAGCAATTGATCGAGTAACCATTACAATTATTATTCAAACAATTATTTGGAAAACGAATAATTATTCAAACAACTATTCGAAAAATAAATAACTATTCAACCAATCATTCGGAAAGCGAATAATTATTCAAACAATTATTGAAAACGAATAATTATTCAAACAATTATTCGGGAAACGAATAATTATTCAAACAACTGTTCGAAAAATGAATAACTATTCAACGAATTATTCGAAAAACGAAGAATTAGTATATTCAGAAAATGAATAATTATTCAAAAAATTACACGAAAAATGAATAACTATTCAAACAATTATACAAAAAACGAATAGTTTAAAAAATTATTCTGAATACGAATAATTATTCGAACAATATAATTTGGAAAACGAATAATTATTCAAACAATTATTCAAAAATTGATTAATTATTCAAACAATTATTCGGAAAATGAATAATTATTCAAAACATTATACAAAAAACAAAGAACTATTCAAACGCTTGCCCAGAAAACGAATAATTATTCAAACAATTTTACCAGAAGCGAATAAATATTCAAACAATTATACGAGAAACGAAAATATATATTCAAAAATTATTCGAAAAGTGAATAACTATTCACATAATTATTCGGAAAATGAATAACTATTCAAACAATAATTCGGAAAATGAATAACTATTCAAGCAATTATTCGGGAAATGAATAACAGTTCAAACAATTATTCGGAAAACGAACAATTATTTAAACAATTATTCGAATAACGAATAATTATTCAAACAGTTATTCGAATAAGGAATAAAAATACTCAACCAATTATTCGGATACTAAATTGTTGAATAACGAATAAGTATTCGAATTACTCTTTGAATAACGATTAATTAATTATTCAAAGAGTTATTTGAATAACATATTTCAAGGAATTCATTATTCAAATATTCAAATACCGAGATATTCGAATTTTAACAGCACTATCTTATGGAACAACTCCGTCCGTCCGCCTGTTTGTATATTTGTCATCATATATCAGAGCGGAAAGGGTAAAATATAACCTAGAAATTGAGAGCTGTGATCCTGCAACCGGAGAAGTGCAACCGATCAAATTGTGCAGGAGAGGCAAACTAAGAAAGCTGCAACTCGTCCTGTTGTTCCACTCATCTTTGCATATACAGAAAAGTCCTACTGAATTACTGAAGCACGATAAAGAAAGCCTAAATTTGAATGTTGTGCCTCAGTGTTGCTTAAGTTTGCACTACTCCAATTGCTCCCTTCCATGGATCAATTGTTTCTCGATGTGGACTCAGCAGCCCAGGAATATATTTCAACTCTACTTTTATCCTTCTTTGGATGAATCAAGTATAAATTGCTTCGTGCCCTATTTTCCGGTGAATTCCAAACAAATGCCCTGCATATGGAATTTACAATGGTCATGTTTTGTATTTGCCTATGAACATTACAATGAAAGAAAGAAATTGTAATTTTTGTATAAATTTCCAAAACATTTTTTTTAAAATCCCATATAAGACAAGTACTACATGACAAGTGAGATACGTATAGTAGCAAAAAAATGATCATTCATTTTATCTGTGCAAGATTGTCCTTCAATTGCTATTCTAACAGGATGTAGTACTTTTTATTATGTCCAATAAATTGATTTAGAGATTTGATTGCATAACTATGGAAGACGCATAGCAGTTGAAGGTCAACAACCATGCCAAGTTGATCTCGATCGGATAGGTTCAGTTTTTTATTTATTTATTTATTTATTTAAAATCTCACTGAAAAGTTCACCCCCATAATTCTGGAACCGAAACTTGTACAATAATATTTTACATATTTGTAAAGCAGTTCAAATTCTACCTCAATACCAAGTTTGATCCTGACTGGATAAGGTCGGTTGAATCGTCGATATATATTGTATTCAGGGAAAGATCAGATGAACAATGCAAATAAATGTAAATCGTACACTGTTCTATGTTCGCTTTTTTCTGGTAGTTTTGGTGCCCCGTGTAGCATAGCCACTAATGCTCTTCCATTTCGTACGAGTAGTTCTGGGTGAGCTTTCTGAGGCCAGTCATCCTCAGTGAGGTTTATCCTGATTCTTCCTCATTCATAACAGGTAAATGCAGGTGTTGTATCTAACATACAACATCTCAAATCACTTTCTTTGTTTCCCACTCATCCGGATACTGTGATCGTCGAGTGACACCATATCTCATACGTGAAGGCTAAAATGACCAAAGGTGTCTAAAACCCAGAAATATAATAAATAATCTAGCAGTTATATCCTTTGGTATCGAAATTGCAAGTACTGGGTGACCATATTACTTATGCATTGGATCAGGAAGTGGTAGATCTTTTACTTCCTGTTTCCATATTAAATTCCCATCGTCCAGAAACCCATTGTAATCTACAAACTAATAAAAAACAATAAAAGTTACGGGCCACTGTACTAAACATTCTTGTTTCAGCTCCTTAAACTGAATCATGTGCTCAAGTTGTAAATGAAAAACTTTCTTGTGAAACACAAACAAAATTCTAAGACGTTTTCGGAAAACTTCACCGAAAGAAAACTCATTCCCAAAGTTAACTACCCCCTTGTATATTTTTCCATAAGAAATAACTTATGCCATATGTTAGAGTATTAATGATATATTTGTTTATTAGAATAATAATAAAATGGCATGAATGATATTTTACAAAATAGTAAAAAATACGCACTAAGAGTTAACAACCCTTTGTAGATATTCTCATAGAAGTTTTTTATGTAACATAATAATAATAATAATAATAATAATAATAATAATTATTATTATTATTATTATTATTATTATTATTATTATTATTATTATTTATTTATTTATTTATTTATTTATTTATGAAATAAGACCAAATTCACCTGAGCCATTTTTGAGAAAATGGTCTGAAAAAAAGAAGAAACTAACCCTCCTTTTTTCAGGACAAACTAGTCACGCCATATTGTCAAATTACTAACAAAACATTTGTTTATGAAATATGAACAAAATCGTCTGTCATTTTTGAGAACATTGAAAAGGAACTCGCCCCGAGAGAAAACTAGCCCTTCTATTTCTTTCAAGGCAATTAGTTCTGTTAGATTGTTAGGTTATTAATTAAATATTGGGTTGACAACTAAGTTCCCGCCGTTTTTAATAATGTTAGTTAAAAGGTTATTTTTCAATAAACATATACAAGTAGTTAATCAAGAATGTATTCTCCTTTGTTGTTTACAACGTTTTCCCAACGTTCAACAAGTTTTTCAATACCTCGTTGGTAGAAATCACCTGCTTGAGACTTGAAAATGTCAACCAACCAAGCTCCCATTTCTGCATTGGTATTGAAAGAAACTCCCCGCATAGCATTTGAAAGAGATCGAAAGAGGTGAAAATCCGTTGGTGCCAAATCGGAAGAGTATGGTGGATGTAGCAGCACTTCCTAACCATGAGTTTGAATGACTTCCTTGGTCATATTAGCGATATGAGGGCGGGCGTTGTCGTGCAGCAAAAGAACACCATGCTGCCGATTAGGTCTTTTCTCTTGAATAGCCGTGTTGAGTCGTTCCATTTGTTGCACATAAAGTGCCGCGTTGATCATTTGCTTCCTTTCAAGCAATTCGAAATGGAGAACCATTTCCCAGTCCCACCATATCACAATATCGTTTTACGCGGATGAACGTTCTGTTTCGCACATGGGGTCGCTTGTTTACCGGAGCTAAGCCATTACTTACGCTGCTTCACATTCATGTAGAGGCACCATTTTTCGGTGAAGAAATCGTTCCTTGTGTCCATGGGTTGCACGGTGACGAGCAAGCAAACCAGCGGAGATTGTGGCTCGTTGAGTTTTGTTGGTGACACTTAAAGTGTGAGGCACTCATGCTCCACACTTCTGAACTTTGTCCATCGAGTGAAGATGCTTCTCTACAGTATTGTGCGAGCAATGCATTGTCTCTGCCAGTTCCCTTGTTTGACGCGGATTTTCATGCAAAAGGTGGTTCAATCGCTCTTCATCGAACTCAACTAGACCGCCAGAACGAGGTGCGTCTTTGAGGTCAAAATTTCCTTTTTTGAACTTTGCATACTAATCACGAGCGGTTCTTTCAGCTATAGCACCCACTCCATACACAGCACAAATGTTGCGAGCAGCTTCTGCGGCCTTACAACCTTGATTAAAGGCAAAAAGAAGGAGCTGTCGAAAATGCTCATTCTTCTCAACTTGACATTCCATGTTAATGATCTGTAAATAACAAGAAAATGTATCTTAGTAACAACGAAACATATATTTAGGTAGAACAATATATTCTATTTCGAATGATGTACAACTTCGTGTCAAAAGTATTTAATGTCATACAGATTTTTTCAATTTACAAAAACGGCGGGAACTTAGTTGCCAACCCAATATTTATTTATGAAATATGAACAAAATCGCCTTAGTTATTTTTGAGAAAATCGCAACTTTTATTTTTACCACTAAGTAAACCATCCTCATTTCTAAAGGTAGGAAGAAATTAAAAAAAAAAAAAAAAAAAAAAAAAAAGACTGTAGGATCACATAAAAACCTTAAGTTTAAAATTGGTGTTGAGATACGTTGAACAGTATGGCCTCAAGACGAGTGGATATCAGGATGAACAGATGGACAGATGTCAAAAAATCCTTATTGTGTGGGAGAGGGCATTTATGAACTATGAAACGTGTAAATCCGTTAAAATTACAAATTCTTGTTTTTTTTTTTTTGGGGGGGGGGGCGATTACCACACTTTCTTCTCTTCTTTGGTCGCTCGAAAGTAGAAAGAAGGAAAAGAAACAAGAACATTGTGTATTCTACGTCGTAAGTCTACTGGTTAGCGCACGCGTTTTAAGGGTACGATTCTCGTAGGATAGAAGTTTGAACGGTGTTTCGGATTCTTTTTTAACTGTAGGTCCGCATTTCAATAGCCTTGAACGCTAAAGTTCAAGAAAAGAGAAGAAAAAGATTATGTAAGAGTTAATTCTGAAACTATGTTGATTTGCAATTTTGAATAAGCTCTCCACGCTGATCTAATGGCTAACGAAGCGCACCTTTGGGGCACGTAGTCTGGGTTGGATTCCTGGTGGTAGAATATTGGCATTTGAGCACATTATGGTTTTCCCATTCTGTATGAAACTAGGGATGCGCACGAGTCGAGTCGAGACATCACTTTTACAGCACATTTTCGAGACGAGACAGCCTCAAATCTTGTCTCGTGCGCATTCCTATATGAAACTGTAGGTCCAAGTCTCATATAGCCTCGATGCTGAAGAGGAGCGCTAAATATTGAGTTGAGTTGATTTTAAATTTAACGTCCCCTTCAGCAGTGAGGCTATATGAGACGTGGACCTACTGATTAACGTGGAATCCGATCCACATGAGCTCCTGTCAGGAATCGAAATCGGGTATCCCATGCCAAAGGCACGTACGCTAACCACTTAACCACGAATGAGCTCGACACTAAATTTTTATAACGAGCAATAAACTTGAATAAAGTTTGCTTGGTATAGAAACAAAGTAATTCTGCAGTAATTGGTAAAGAAAAATTTAAAGCTAGAGAAAAAAATTTAGCCTTAAAAATTCATTGCAGATATATTGTTGTCTTTTAACTTTACAAAGAAAAAAAGGAAAAACGAACTAAATTAAATTTGCATACCGGCTGTAGCAACCTTTTGACCTTAATTGATAGTATGGGTCTAAGTGAATTCCCCCAGATTACACTGTAATTCAAATTACATTATAATCTGATGTATGTAATATGAAAATTATTATCGAAAACAAACACCAACGAACTAATATATATATATATATATATATATATATATATATATATATATATATATATATATATATATATATATATATACGTTAATCCTGAGCATTGTATGTATTTTCACTTCCCCCTTGCTTTATCACCACGTGCGAAAAGACAAGGAAAAACCTTTTGCAAAAAAATAACTAAAAAAGTACTTAAACGAGTCCGAGTTTTTACACACATGGGACGCATACTGTACTCCCTTCTTTCGGCAGTGACGTAAGCCTATTAACCGGGATGGTTCCATTTTCTATACTCTCTGCACACTACTTCTCTCAGGATCAGAGTCAGCGATAGAGAGAAACACGGTGAGGGCGAAGAGAAGAAAAAGATACTTTATTTTTATTTTTTTAAAGGGAGATAGTCTGAAGTACGAAAGCTGAGCAGTATCTCCAAAAAGAGAGAAAAAAAACTTTCAAAGAGAGACAGAGAGAGAGAGAGAGAGAGAGAGTACTGTGTATGGAAATGAAATGGAGGATTTGGTCAGATATCTGTTACCGCTTCTGCAGTGGAAAAAGGCCATATATAGGGAACTAAGAAATCAAATCTGCTACTCTTCCAATGCTATATACATATATTTCGAACTGTTTTTCTTCTAAAAGGAGGGCAGATATTCCTGTTTCACCTTCTCTCTCTCTTTGTGTGTGTGTGTGTGTCACTTTCCATGATTGGTACAGTGGTGACGGAAATGCGAACGTGGTTATGGACAGCAAAGAGAGAAAGAAATGTAGAAAAAATCTGACTGAAACATATTTTCGAAAAATGATTTTTCTTTTTCTTTTTTCTCTTTCTCTCTTATGTAACCTACCACTGTATACGTACATATATAACCTTGCCAAAAAGCTGACTACTGATTTCTTTCCTGTACATGTTCCTCCATTCTGTAAGTAGGTAAATAGGTATAAATATACTATACTAAATCCCGATTAATAAATTGAATTAGTCGTCTGTTTTAAGTATTTAGTACACATATTCATGAATAGTCAGTTTCTGAAATTGTCTCGTTGTGTACAAGGATGTTTCCCAGATTTCGTCTCGTCTCTTGGTACTCAGTCAAGAATTACTTTTGTCCGTTCTCTCTCTCCCCCTTCCTCCCTCTCTCTCTCTCTCTCTCTCTCCCTCTCTCTCTATATATATATATTAGATAGATAGATATAGACATAGATATGCACAAAAATGAATATGTATAAACAAAAGTAAAATGGAACAGAAAAGATACGGGGACTCATGACGTGACGCCTTCCTCCGTGCCTATCTTTGCCCATTGCACTTTTTTAGGAATTGGGGGGACATCATAGGTATTTCCTTTAAGTGGGGAACTATGTTTCCCCGTGTTCCCTTCACTGTTACCCCTGTGTATAAAGAAAAAAAAACTGATAGGTTTCATCTGAAAATTTTGAAAGGTAGTGGTGTGTTGAATGTAGACATTTATCTTGAAGAGTGATTTCACTCTTGAATTTTTGTTGTAGATGTGAATTCATCAGATGCTTTAATACTTTTTTTTTTTTTTGTTGTGTTAATACCACCCTTGCATGACACGTACAGTTTCAGTAGTTTCTGCTAGGTAACCATGAGACGTAATGCACCTATACACATGGTACCACAGGCACAGACGTGATTGATAAAAACTATATCTAGGGAATATACAGACAAATCCATGATCTCATAATACATTGCAAGAAATTTTGTGTTGAAAACAAGCATTATTTCAATGGGCATTATTGGAGCAAAGCTTCTCTTTACTCGACTTAACGTTAATTTGTCCGGACAATCCTCTAAAATGCCGGAAACTTCCCTAACCAAATTTGACATGGTGATTCGAGAAACACGCGCAGAGTATTGTAAGGGGTAGCATGTCCCGATCGGACATACCAATGAGGAATAATCACCGAAAAACGGGATGCCCAGAGACTTAACATTGGAAAGCATTTGGCACGTGAATTCTCATTGGAAACAACAGAAAATAGAATTTTCAGCGTAAGAAATAGGAGGAAGCTCTTTTCGTTTTGTTTTGCGAACACAATTTTTTAAAGCTAATATCTATGCTTTCGGCTGATATGCTTAATTCAACCATTTGTATGTCGTGTTCGTACACAAAAACAATTGATATACTAAAAAATTGTATGAATAATCAATAAAGGCCAATTCAAATTTGCCATTATTGCATACCTAGTGTTTAATAGTGAGATACTACTTAGTCTATTACTATTAATACCACTGGTACTTTATTATTATTATTATTATTATTATTATTATTATTATTATTATTATTATTATTATTATTATTAGTAGTAGTAGTAGTAGTAGTAGTAGTAGTAGTAGTAGTAGCAGTAGTATTAGTAGTATTAGTAGTAGTAGTAATAGCAGTAGAGTAAAAGAGAGAAGTGGTGGACAAACACCGTGGTCGTGGATTTTCTCGGGGTTCTTCCGTTTCCTCCCACTATCTTAATTCCACCATTTCATTCATTGCTCATCATCACCGTCTCCTTTAGCCTAACCGGCATACCCTGGGACGTAAAACTCAAAGATTTCATTTCATTTCATTTAAAAGAAAGAAGATAAGGAAAAACTTCGGATGGAGATAAAATATTGGCACAAGTGCAGGTATTTTGATGCACTTACATGTTTCACATTGAAACGTTTTGCTCTGTTTCAAAAAGCATTCTTGTTACAAATTGATTAGCTTCCATTCATTGTTGTAATTCACTAATTACCTACTTATTTCGACGTATAATTTGTTGTCCAAAGACTGATATCTACATATCTTTTGTTTTCATCTTTTACCGTATTTTCCACCAAATCTTCCGTTAGAGTGCCATTTTATTTCCAAGTATTGTTCTAACCAATTACTTGTCATTTTTAAAAGATATTATTTCCAATGTTATCTATTTTCTTTCAAGTTTCCAAACGCACATTCACTTTTTAAAATCATATCCTTGAAGTATTTTTAGTGTTTTATTTTATGATGACTTAATCCTAAAATAATCTCTTATGCACGTATAAGACAGCAATGTCTTATTAGTAGACTTCGGATCGATATGCACTAAAAACGGCAAAATATACATGCAAATATGCGCTAAAAATCACGAAAATATGCACTGAAAATATGCAAATATGCACTAAAAAAGGGAAAATATGCACCAATCAAAAGCTAAAGTTAAATGAGGATTTTTATTATCTTTAGAAAAATAAACTTGTATTACTTGAACTACATATACTTGGTGTACAACTATGATGCATTCATGCTACAATAGACAACTATATAGTTTTCGGTATTTTCTGGCAAAGGCCTGCATTTGTCAGTCAAAACATTGCTGTACATCAGGGCCGTGCCATGGGGGGGGGGCGACGGCCCGGGCGCCGAAGTAAGAGGGCGAAAACTTCGGGAGAAAAAGGAAAAAAGATAGGAAAAATTGCTTGGAATATATGTATGGGGGCGCCGTCATATACACTAGCCCCGGGCGCTGATTTTCCACGGTACGGCCCTGCTGTACATCGAAAATGTTCCTTCCGTGTCACGGGTCGTTAAGAGACATTATTTCAAAGAAGCAATGTTACTTGCCGATAAATCTTTAATTCGTGCGTCGTTGTTCCCAGGGACACTTGATTTGCATTAGACAAGAATTTTATACCAGGTGTTTCGCGTCTATTGATTGTGCTTTACGAAAAAATGTTTGTCCGATTGGTCTTGGCGCAGCCTGTTTCGTTATTGAATCAAACAGCTCAAATGCACTAAAATGTCCTAATGAACTGAAATGAGTATTGATAAACACAAGTTCGCTTTTAATGTTTTCAGTATCCACGGCTTCTTAAATACATTTGGTTTCTTCGGGTTCAAAAGGCTCAGTATGTGAAATTGAAATACATCTACCCTCATATTATATGCGCCAAGTATTGTGAATAAAGAATAGATATACTCAGAGAAGTAAATAAACATTTTTGGCATAAGCATATAGTAAAACCTAGCTAGCGAAATTGAACAGGACTCGTAAAAATTCCCCTTAAAGGTTTTAAAGTTAACGGAGATAGATCTATGCAAGAAAATAAATAAAGGACATAGAGAGATAAAATAAAATGTTATACATACCTTATTAAATTACAGTGCTTAGTTATGCTATATAAATTCATACACATAAAACTTAGTGAACAAAAAAAAAAAAAAAAAAGCCTACATACATTTTCCAAGGTCAAGACAAAAAGTAGATGCTATGTCCTTTTCAGCGCTCCTCCCTCTACTTTTGGCTCCCTTTGACTATTGTGTATATTATGCTCCCCCTTCCATGTCTCTAGACCAGCTAGAGAAATAGTTATAGGTTTGAAAATTACTATATAAATTGCACTTCGTTCAAAAAGTTGCATGGTATCTAGGGCCTTATATGGCGCTAAACTATAAGTTAAATGTGTAGGGTAACAAGTAAACGAAGACCTTTACAGACAACGTAGTTCATATACCTAACCTCTCACGGAATGTCTAAAATTTTTCTAAACGCTGCATTCCGGAACTTGAAAATTTCCGTTAAAAAGTGTATTTTAACATCCGTTGTTCGCAACACAGGTTCCGCCTAATCAAGAAAATTTAACACTTTTTTTACTTTAAATTCATGGGAGATGTGACCCCGTGAAATATTTCCGTTTATTAAGGGGCCTTTTTACTGTAAAAAGGGCCTTTTAAAGCCTGCATTTAAATCCCTATGTTCTTGTTTAAAAGAAAATAAATCCACTTCAAATTACTTTTTGTATCGAATTATGTGTTAATCCTAGAATATGTTCTTCTAGCGTAACATTGTCCGTTTAAAACAGTAAGAATTTACAATGTATAATATTGATACTTTAAATGGAATAAACTGATTTGAGCGAGACATGGAGCATGAATGGGAAGAAGGTAAAGTTATTGAAAACATAACAGAAAACTTAGAACAAAAGTTACGTGTCGAGAGACTGAGATGCATATCAAAACAACACAAGCTTATATTTAAATAATCCCATAATCTCCTTAAAGGAAAACTCAGTAACTTATCTCAAAATGTAACTGCTGCGACAAGTTTTAGATTTTGTAAAGCAAATATTTTAATTAATTGTAGAGCATATTTTCAAAAAGGTTGTTCATTTCTTCCCTGAAATTTTTTAAAGGGTTTATTTCGGATGATCTCTGTCGAGTATGCAAAAAAAAAAAAAAAAAAAAAAAAAAAAAAAAAAGCCACAACTGGGTTCTTTCATACTTGCAGAACTCCTTACCAAACTTGAGACTGCTATATAAGAAGGCCAAAAAATAGGGCGCTGCTGAAGTGTAAACTTTTGCTGTCGAACAAAATGGGAATGTCCTCTCCTGAAAACAAGCATATTTAGTTTGGAAATATTACTTGTTTAGCACACATTTTGCAAAATATATTTTCTCCTTGAATTGTTAACGTCTCTCGACCTCAATCCATTGTTTCAGAGGGTTAATTAATCGTAGTGCTACATCTTCAAATTTCAGTTTTAACTAGCTCTCAGAATTTTGTCCATTTTTGTCCATCCAAGAAAAATTTTGTATCACTTAAATAAACGACGGAAGGCCATTTCAAAATTTGGGCCACTTCTATCACCTGTCGTACATCTCCAAATTCGAATTTTAAATAGCCCAGAATTTTGTCTGGTTTTTGTACATTGGTGAACCACGAAGATTTTTTTTTTTACAATTGAAATAAACGAGAGAGGGCCATTTGAAATTTTGGCCACATCGATCACCTGTAGTACGACATCTTCAAATTCGAATTTTAACAAGCTTAGTATTTTGTCCAATTTTTTACATTCTTGAACCACCAACAAATAGATATATACCATCCAAATGAACGAGGGAGGTTCATTTAAAAATTTGGCCACTTCGATCACCTGTAGTGAGACATCTTCAAACTCGAATTTTAATTAGCTCAGAATTTTGTTGAATATTTGAACATTTTTTACCACCAGGAATAATTTCGCACCATTCAAATAAACCAGGGACGGACATTTAAAAATTTGGCCACTTCGTTCACCTGTGGTGAGACATTTCAAATTTGAATTTTAACTAGCTTGATGGTACAAAACTAAAATAAACAGTGAAAATTCTAAGTTAGTTAGAATTAGAATTTAAAGATGATACACTACTGGTGAACGAAGTGGCCAAAATTTTGAAATTATCCTCCTTTGTTAATTTGAGCCTTCAAAATTTTTTCTTGGTGGTACAAACATGTACAAAAATTGACAAAATCCTGAGCTAATTAAAATTCGAATTTCAATATGTCACACTACAGGTGATCGAAATAGCAAATTTTGAAATGAACTTCCTCGTTTCTTTGGATGGTACAAAATGTTTTGTTTGTGGTACAAGAATTGGACAAAGCTTGTTAAAATGCAAATTTGAGCATCACACTGATCGATGTGCCCAAAATTTCAAATGGCCGTCCCTCGTTTATTTCAATTTTACATATTTTTTCTTGGTGGTACAAAAATGTACTAAAATCTGACAAAATTATGAGCTATTTAAAATTCAGATTTTGAACATGTCGCACTACAGGTAAATTGAAGTGGCCAAATCTGGAAGTAGGCCTCCCTCGTTTATTTGAATAGCACAAAAATTTTTCTTGGGTGAACAAAAATAGACGAAAATTGGACAAAATTGTGAGCTAGTTAAATTTCAAATTTAAAGATCTCTCACTACAGGTAATCGAAGTGGGCTAATTTTGAAATGGTTCTTCCCCTTTTACTTGAATTTTACAAAAAAAAAAAAAATCTTAGGTGTAGAAAAATGGACAAAAAATTCGACAAAATTCTGAGATAGTTAAATTTCAGATTTGAAGATATCGCACTACAGGCCATCAAAGTGGCCACATTTTTAAATGGCCCTCCCTCGTTTACTTTAATTTTACAGAAAAAAAAATATTGGGTACACAAAAAGGAACAAAATTCTGATGTAGTTAAATTTCAAATTTGAAGATGTCGCACTACAGGTGATCAAGTTGGCCCAATTTTTGAAATGTTCTCCCTTTGTTAATTTGAATCGTACAAAATTTGTTCTAGGTTAGACAAAAATGGACAAAATTCTGAGCTAGTTAAAATTCAGTTTGAAAATGTTGCACTACAACTAAATTGACCCTGTTTCAGGAGATAATTTCTAGAATATTTTTCTTTCGGTAATTTTGTCCTGCCACAGGACCACACAATTTCAAATCCACACACACACAACGGTAGCAACTTTAAGTTTTGAGATGGGTGACGTGGAAATTTTGTTGTAGGTGATTTGACACCGTTATTTATATCTTCTATTCATTAAAAAAATGTCAATCATACGTCACTGCTGGGAGGATGAATCACTCACCCCTTTCTTATTCTCCTTTTACATGACCTTGGAAGATATTCGAAACCGACAACAACAATGTATCACTTCAAGGTCTTGAGTCTACTTATATTAGATAATTCCATTTATGACGAAAGTTATTGTACATTAAAAATTATCAATTTGGTCGTTTTTTAAAAATATGCATTTATATGCAATAACGACATAAACATGCACTAACCTCCGAAATATGCAAATATATGCACTATAAAACGCTACTATTTTATCCCAAAACAGATGAAACGAATTTCTGTTTAAAGAGCATATCAATATCACACCAGGAATAAAACATGCAAATATGCAAAAATCCGAAGTCTACTTATTAGCTCTTATAACACAATTAAAATCTAAACCATAGACAAAGTAGCTACAAACAAGTCTAAATATAGTCTTAGTAATTTACCGGTATTTATTCTATAATTGGTATATACTCGTAGAATAAACTAACATCAATAATTTGAACAGAATATATCGAACTATGTATGACAATATCTTTTTCACCTTCTTATAAGTAGATAATTTTCTGAATATCTTGACTAGTTTTCTTAAACACAATCCAAATTACTGACATACAAAAATAATAATGATTTACAATAAAGTTCGGTCACATGTTCCAAAGTACTTTTTCTTTTTCTTTTTTCTTTTTCTTTTTTTTCTTTTTCTTTTTTTTACCAGATCACGTAAAACCAACTACCATGTTATAAATCTCTATTGTTCTATCTATAAAGTTAGCGTATACGTCTTTGTTGTGGGAGACTCGAGTTTGTTTCCCGCCCGGAGCTCGTGTGGTTCGGATCCCATTTTAAATTGTTGATCCACGTCTCATGTAGCCTCGTTGCTGAAAAGGACGCTAAACCCCAACAGAACCAAGAAACCAATCTACTCTTCCATACACTGAAATTTCATTTTTTTACCCCTGAAATTTCAAATTTACCACTGCTTTAGTCAGGGGCGGATTCAGGATCGCCCCGATCGCCCCCCCCGGAAAAAGGAAACTTTCTTATTTTATATATAAATAAAACCCGTCCTAGAGTTTGGAACTCTTAAAAGTAAGTCTTAGTAGCAGTATTACAACCCACCGCTTCCCCCAGCTTCCCCCAACCCACCGGCCTGGATCTGCCCCTGACTTTAGTGTTAATTGCGTCGGAAGTATTGTGATTTCAAAATACGAACAAAAGTATAGAAAGTAGACGGAAATGATCCCCGAATTCAAGGATTGGTTGAGTCCTTTAGTCAATATATATATATATATATATATATATATATATATATATATATATATATATATATATATAGATAGATAGATAGATAGATAGATAGATAGATAGATAGATAGATATATGACCATATCGTATGTGTGTATGTGTGGACGTTGACATTGTTAAAAACACGGTAAGCCATCCAATAACTTGCAATTGAAATTTTAAAACCGTGTATATAAGTAAAAATTTCTACAAATAATTTCCAGCGACTTTTCACCCATAGTTCACCCAGAGATATTTTATCTTTTCTTTAGTGACTTTTTTGTGTCAACGTTTTGACAACACTACCGCTGGGTTCACTATCGTCATTAACATTCGCAGTCTCGCGCTCGCTCGTGCATCGGCTCTTGGCTCGCTATCAACTTTTAAGACTCGTGCTCACACAAGCTCTCGCTCATTTAATGAGCTCAAGATCGATAGAAACCGAGGGACAGAGTCACGACTGTAGATATACTCGACTCAATAGACACATGGATGATCTGAGTCATTCTATAAACTTTCTCGTACTTATACATTGCATAGTTAAAGAAATCTAAAAAACTATATATTATTCGGCGTAAGCTCTAAACTGCGATAAACAAAGCCACGTGAAACTAAATCTCGCTGATTTGCTGTTGTCCTACCGACGCTTGTACTCCTCCGCAAAATAGTTCGTGTAATTGCATTATTACTTTTACTATGAAGCTTCATATAAAACTGTTATATTATTATAAATGACAAAAATATAATACGGATTATCTAATAATACTGCAATTGAGTGTGGCTAATGAAACAATAGAAATAAACACTAAGCATGCGCAGTAATTCTGGCGCCAACTCAACTGTGGACGCGTGTTCTGCTTTTAAAGTTTGAAAGATGACTGGCATGAATCTCAGTTCCGCGAGTGTTGTGGTGAAACACCAACAAGGCAAACCTTTACTCACTAAGCAACAATTGTTTACGAGCGAAATTCAAATACTTTTTTTTTTAATCTTTCGAGTTTCTTTTCTGCTGCTGCTGTAAGTATCTGGACAACACGAGACAGTATTGTCAAAATGCACGTGTATAATTTGCTCCTCCCCGTGGGGAGTGGGAGTGATACATCACTAGCCAATCGTATTTGTGACAAGCGGAAGGATACAAATATTTTGTTTATCGGAGTTTAGAGCTTACGCCGAATAATGTGTAGTGAGTATTGACGAAAACTACAGTTCTTGTCTGCAATTCTCCAATAAGATAACTGAATCCTTTGTCTTTTGTTTCTGCTACTTTATAGGATTCGAAAGGAAATCTCAAACCATAACCTTTACTAATAGGTTATCGTTTAAGTCAAGTTTACTGCTCAAAGACATTTATTCTTCGTCTCATAGATAGCGGAAAATAGACCATTATGCTTAATAGTCAATACAGGTTATTTTAGTGAGGGTTGCGCCTCGTCGTTAAAGAGTACTATAACAGAAAATTAGATTACTTGAGATGTTAGACCACCTTACCTCCTTTTGATCACTAAGAATTGAACCATTCTCTTACGATTGGTTGTAAAAACAAAATGACGGCATACAGCTTACGATGATTGGCTGTTTTGAAATCTTTTAGACCTTTTCGTTCCCTCTCCCCTCTCCCGCCACCACCGCGCTGTATCTTCTCCTCTCCTATTGTTAAAACAAAACACAAAGCAATTGTTGTTTCCTGCTATTTTATACGCTGAAGAAATTAGAAACGAAGAAAATTTATTCTGCAGTTTACGTACAATCAAGCGTCTGTCTCGATTTGTTGTCGTAAAACTTCTGTCTCCAAAGGGCTACATTTGTAAAATCAAAAAGTGTTTTCATGTCATTTCGAGGCTTGTGGGTTCGTTTGTAATTGCACTGTCGTAACGATTTTCAGGTGTGTCTTTACAAGTTAATGTTGCACCTGCGGGGATACTTAATGACACAGAATTACTTCTGTAACCCATCTTCAAGTTTGATTCATTATTTTGCACTACTATACGTAGGCAAGGTAAAAAGTTCTCAGCCTGGAAGTAAAAAGATTCTGTAATATTTTACATACAATTATTTTTGTGTACAGCAATACAGTTATTTTTCTAGATAGTCCCCTTTCAGATCAGTTAACTTTGTCCAACTTATTCCTCCAGTGACTAGATTCCATTCCTTTAAGTGCAGTTCTAGAATATCTACAAGATACCTATCTACGACTCATCTGGAACTAGGTGGAAGTCCAACGGGTATTCCAACATTTGATGTTTCAAATACTTAGTTTTCTCATTGGCAATGCACCTTATTCTGTCCTAATGAAAGATTTTAGTTTTTAATCCAGGATTCTTTTCACGTACTTCTTCATTCAGTTGGTCCAGAAGACTTGTCTAGTATTTGCCACTTATTGTCTTATCTTTTGTAAGGTAATTAATAAAAATAACTGTTTGTGTCCCAGGAAGCACTGGTCAACTTTCTGTCCGCGAAATCGCCTTCCTCTTTTCTGGTATAAGGCTATCGGCTTGCACCTATTACTTAGATTACTGTTTTGTTTCTGACGTGTAGTGATGGATCAACGTCTCATCCACAGAAGCAAATCGGCGCACAAAATCAGTTGGTTTCTTTTTAAAACGGACCATACATTACTGAGAAATCCGTTTTCACTCAGCATTCAATACACGCGACACCCATGTTGCACAAAGCTTTTTCATGTTTAATTCTTCATGTAAAATATATCCTACTCTTTCTTCTGATATGCCTATGTCATCAGCTATTTTATACACCTTTAATCGTCGATCGTCCAATAACAGGTTGTGCACTTTTTCTATATTTCAACTTGTAGTTACAGTTTTGGGATGTCCTTCATGTGGCTCATCTTCAACACGTCACACTTCAAGTCAGCTATCAATTTCTTAATTGTTAAAAATGAAGGAACAGACTGTTATAAACCTTCAGCAAATTTGGCTGTATTTTTGTTGACTACAAACTGCCCAAAATACATACTTTTTTGACGTTACGGTATTCCGCGTTATTCATTTGAACAAAAGATACACTCGCAAGATTTTGAACAACTGAACACTAACAAAAGCGAGCCTAATTGCTGAACAATGCGTAGTTTTTTTTTAGATCTAGCATGAAACTTATCCAAACATTTAAATTTTTCTAGGCTACGACTATCATCACGCACGTGTTTTCTTCGCATTTTTTACCATGTCCTCTCTTTTTTCTCCGTGTAATATCAGTTCTGATTTTTTTGTAATAGTTTATTCATACGTAAAGTTACTTTGTGACCTAAGCAGCAATTTTTAGCACTTTACCCACCTGAGACATCACGCTCTAAATATGGCATCATAATCACACTGAGAAAAAAAAATTGTAGGTGGCGTACTTAAAAAAAAAAGGTTACATGCGTAATTCCTGTAGTGTTTGGACTTAACGTACAACAGACGTATAACTGAAAACGTATATTTTATAATACTTTCTGGATAAGTGTTCCATCTGTACGTACTTTCCGTATGAAACAATATAGGCGGTCAGGATCTCACATACAAATGGACGTATATAACATATAGCTGACGAAGGTAACATAAGTATATGCATGTGATATACGGAAAATTGTTAGATGTCAGACATCCTGCAACGGCATGATGTAACATCGAAGGGCAGTGCCTATGTAGCATACGGATAACGTATGCTCCGTACAGATTTCTATAGTAAGCAAGAGGATACAGTATATTTGTACAATATACCGCTGTCCGGAGAACGGATTTTACTCTGTGCACAAACTTCAACTTTCGGACCCTCATAAATCTGCGGTGCTAGGAGTATCATAGCTGTGGATACTTCTGAAGACTCTTTACATACAACAGTATCCAGCACAAAACTTATGAACCCCTCACTTTATGTCATTCCAACATACAGCCCTTTTAAAAATTTATTTTTCTGTACTTTTTCTGGCGTTTTCATGTATTGATTTGCTACCATGCATAGATATTTTAGAAGGAAAAATATATATTTTCCGTGTACCTAGGTCTCTTCTCTAAACATTCGTTTTTGTTTGGGTTTCGTCTGATTCGTACTCCTCAGCAACTGTAATTTTCGTACACGCTTGCAAACTGGCACTCCACTAACAACAAAGATGGCCATTCAGAAACACTTGTACATACGACAACGTGAGTAGTGCTATTGACCTCCTCATACACAAGGTTCATCACATTTCAATTTCTATAATTTTTGGAGATGGTCGAGCAACCTGCTCTGGACCACTTCGTATGGATTAACCCTGATATGAATATCATCACTATGCAAGACCGAGAACTTTTTACCTTGCACACGCACATTCCTCATATGAAAATTCTTCGTTTTAATGCCAATAATTTGTTATTGATAAAATTTTGATATCCGTTCTACAAAAGGAATGATAAGTGCATACAGTACGTTTCCCTGTACTCTTATTTAAGATGACAGTGAATTCTCTTCCTGAAAATCACGAGATTTTAAAGGAAAGTTTAGTCTTTCCGTTATAAACCTTTTGATTGTGATTATGTTTAGTTTATGGTGTGTACATCATTGTATTTAGGATGGAACAATCTTTCGAATCTTACCATACGCATCTGTTACAATTCAAAAATTCGGGAAAATTTGCAAAATGCTTTTATTTCATTTGGGTGCTTTGTCCAGGACCTGATCTAGTTGTGTGCACTAAAGTCAATTCATAAAACACTGTGTACCCTAGGTTTTAAAGTTTGCAAAGTTTCATTGCCGTATGAATAGTCGATATGATTGTAGATATTGTTTCTTGTACAGGAGTGCAGTTTTTGTAGGTAGCACAGCTTGTAAATAACACAGCAGATTCAGTTCAAAACCTCTTGTTGCCGCGAATTCTGTCGAGGAATTTGAAGCTTAAAATATGTAAAACGATAATCATGCCTGTTGTTCTGTATGGTTGTAAAACATGGTCCCTTACTCTGAGGGAAGGACACAAACTGAAAGGAATTGAGAACAAGATCTTGGAACGAATATCCGGACCCAAGAAGAACGGAAATGGAGAAAGGCGTAAACTTTATAACGAGAAACTACATAGTTTATACGGTTTACCAAACATTGTTAAGGTCATTAAGTCCAGGAGGCTCAGATGGACAGGTCATGTAGCCAGAATGGAAGAAAGTAGGAACACTTTCAAAGTCTTGGCTGCAAGACCAATCGGAAAATGACCATTAGGAAGACTTAGGTGCAAATGGAAGGACAATATTAAGATGGATCTCGCAGAAATAGGAATAGAAAGTAGAAACTGGATCCAGTTAGCTAAGGATAGAAATCAGTGGAGAGCTTTTGTGAACGCGGCATTGAACCTCTGGGTTCCATAGGCCATAGGTCTAACGGCTTGGGAAGAGAGGGGAGTAGATGGAGCTTATGCATATTTGTAGCTTTGCTATATATGTAGTAGTACATATATAGTCTACAGTAGAGTACGTAGAGTATATTTGTAGTTTTTGTTCTTTATTATCACAATGTCCTATGTTTAAATGATAGACTGAAAATTATTAAATATAATTTTTAACGTTGATCTGAAACACTACATTAATATTTCGTAGTTGGTTGTAAAAATCATATTTTAACGTTATGCCATTATGAGGTTTATGAGCAATATAAATTGTATGTGGAATTCTAAAACATTCTCTTTTCAAAGTCTGTTATATGGTATAGAGAGTTGGAGTATGAGTGTGTTTGAATGTTTTATATGTAAACTGTAGCACGTAACTACAGGTAAAATAGGCTTCGGAAAAAACACTTCTGGTGTAATAAAGTAATTATGAGTCACCTTTTTCACCATTTGATTCATAGATTGTGAAAAGTTTACAGTTTTTTTTCATTAATAATATTTAATATTTTTGTGGTTTGAAGTAAGTTTATCGATGACTGGGTGTAATTCTGTCCAATACAGTATTGTTCACTACATCGTTTTCTGGCATTTTCACCATAGAGACTACAATATAATATAATACGTGTTATACACGCAATATTACCATGCACTTCATTCCAATTGTAGTACCTGTGAGTCACGGTTGGCGGTAAGCAACTTCCCAACGTCACTTCAGAAATTCAGTGCGAACGGCGAGAAGATAATCCCATCTGCGTTCATTTACGTTAGGGTCATTCTTAGTGTGAACGAGGGCCAGGGACAAACTTCACGTCCTCTTGGGTCAATCTATTTTATATTTAAAAAGTATAGAACCAAGGGATGTACCGTTTCATACTAATAAACAGATTAATGTACCAACACCGTGTCTAGGTATAATGATGTATCTCAGAAAGTCAGTTATGTGATAGCTTAGAAGACTATAAAGGGGAGAACTTCCGTTGTCTGCCATCATCCAATCATTTCAGCTCATATATTTTCAGATCAGGGGCGAGGGAAGTCAATTATGTGTACTCTTAATAACATACACGCACCTTGGGATTTGGCTGAACGCACTTCTCGTTAGAGATAATCTAAAGACTGCTAAATCCTAAAGAGGAATATTTCTCTGCGTATTCATTTGGATAAATTTCTCCTCGAGTATCATTTATTTTTCCTTTCCCCTCTAACGAAACATGCAAAATACTGTCGTGGAGTTGACATTCTACATTTTAAGGGTGTTAAGCCACCAACCAGACACATTATGAGTATTGTTATGTTGTTCCTTGGGCCGTAATTATCACGTGATATTTAAGGAATTGTGCAAGCGCGATCAGCCGAGGAGTCTGTTGGCTCATTGCAGCAATTTGCATTCAGTGAAAGTCTGCTTTACCCTATTATTTGTTTCCTTTATGTACAGTACACATATTATACATGCTTAACAGCAGAAAAGTGTGTTTATTTTGTTTCCTGATTTAAAATTAGATTTACCATAGACAAAGAGATATATGAAGAACGTTTATGGTGTTGGAGGAAGCAGTATTGAGAATATAAATCTGCTTTTCTTATTTGCTACCGAGCTATAGGTGGGAGAAGCTTTAAGATGGCTTGAAATTTTCTGTGTGTAGTGTAGCATTTAGTTAGTAAGTATGTGCGTTGCTCATGGAAGATAAAATGCGAAAAATCTTTACCAAAAACACAAATGCAAAACCAAGTAATCTCTAATGTTTTGAGTGGTTTTAAGAGAAACAAGTATCCTTAATTATCAAATTTTCATCTACCATGTATTCCTAACAAGTAGTGAAACATTTTAGTATTTTCATCTTTAAACATTAACGAACTATGAATGTTTACGCTTTGCAAATAAATAAATAAATAAATAATAATAATTATATGATTGAGAAAATTATTCGCAGCTAGTTTTTATTATATTGCAACTGTGTAGCTAAAGGAGTTCTCTCTTTGTAGCTAATGGCAAATGCACACGTCTTTGATGTGGAGTACCCGTGTTCGATTTCCGGCTTGAGCCCACGTGGTTCGGATCTCACGTTAAGTTGAAGGTCCACGTCTCATATACCCTGGGTATTGAAAGGGGTGCTAAAATCCAATCCAGACAATCTGTAGCTAAAGCACTTATTATTATTATTATTATTATTATTATTATTATTATTATTATTATTATTATTATTATTATTATTTAGTAAACATAGTTTACTTTCAGGTTAAAAAAATAGGTTAGTCCCTACTTTAAATTATAGGTCGAATTCCACGTGAAATTGCAGATCCATATTTCATAGATTTATCAATTATTGATTTATATTTGCCTTTTCTACAACTTAAAGTGAGATCTTCATGACAGTAATATATTCGACACTCTGCCACCAGAAATCGAATCCGGAATTTCGTGCACCAAAGATCCGTACGATGCCTATTCAGTGGTGTCATTTTAGATTTTTCCAGGGGGAGGAGTACAAGACCTTCCATCGATATAAGACTTTTCGGATTTTATTTTATTACTATACAATTTATTAAAATGCACATATTTCTTAAACTTAGCCAGAAGGGCAATTGCCCCCTGCCCTTGCAAATGACGCCCATGCAAATATTAACCCTACGTACACCAAGTGGTTACGCGTAACACTGCATACTAAAGGGGAGGAGGTTAGAAATGTCCACCACATATATATCATTATTTTCCGTGTCAGAAAACGTAATATTATTCTCTACTAGCAGCGTTCACCCCGCTTCGCTGCGGTCACCCCGGAACGCAATAAACTTTGTTACTTAGATAATTTTTACTTTTTCGCTTTCAAGTGATATGATAAAAACCATAGAAGATTGCAGTAAATCTTAACATTATATCGCCTGTCATTTATGTTAACCCGCCCCGCTTCGCTGCGGTCATCCCGGTGCTGGCATATTGTAAAAGTGTCTGTAAAAATAAGCAAATCAATTAAAAAATTTTAAACAGAAGATTCAAGCTATTTTCCGCTGTATATCGCCTGTCATTTATGTTAACCCGCCGAGTGACACGGTCATGCGGGTTGCATATAAATACGTTTATTTTTACCTATGATGAACTAATAACAAAGGATTTGTGGACACCTGAATGGTCAATTATCTCAAGACACTGGTAATTAAAAATTAAAGTGATATGATAAAAACCATCTAGGGTCCAAATCCTAATAACCCCCCAAAAATGAAAGAAATTGGTTCAGCCGTATTAGCGTGATGAGCGGACAAAATTTTGTACGTTCTCTTTTATATATATAGATTTTGTGCCCATTTTCTGTGACAGAAAATAACACTAGGTAACAAATTTTGACCAACTTTGTGTTTATCTGATTTTTTTTCTTTTTTAAATATCGTTGTGTGGTACTAATGACGTGCATAACATTAGTTTTCCCGAAATGTCGAAAATCGCCTTAAAATTCGTCTTTAACCCTTAGAAATCGGATAATTTGTCGAATTGTTCCTCCATTTCTCGTTAAAGCGTAACAACTAAGAAACCATTTGCCCTAACACAACCGATTATGCCTTGCTTTTTAAGCAAAGAAACAGGCTTTTAAACTGTGTAAGTTCATTTGCAATATTACATGCGAAAGAAAATTTATTTAACAAATTTTGAGAAAATTCTTAATTTTTCCTCAAAATTAAGTATTTTTTTATTTCTGGAGTTGGCAACACTGTTTGTACAGTTAGACAAATTACATCAGATATTTTTTTGATCAGAGATTGATTCTGTAAGTTTTAAATTGATATTCACGAGACGACGACAAAATGTTGAGGACAAAATCAGAAATTTGGTTATGAAATCAACTGGAACTTGACGTCATTTTTCATTTCTGTGTAATAGTTCCTAACGCCTATTTTCAACTAAAATATATTACATTTCTAACACTTTTCGTACGCAGAAGTTAATATTAAATGGCTAGTCTATATAAGCCGCAGTTTTGACCCAGTTTTGATTTTTATCGAGAAATTTAGAGCTAATTGCTATCTTACAATATGCTTCACTGAAGAAATAATGCAGAATTAACTTAGTCACTATGGAGTACGAAGACAGCGCACAAAAAAAAAAAAAAAAAAAAAAAAAAAAAAAACTTAGCAAAAATATATCCACTTTCACTACAAGAACATAATGAAGAACATTTTAAAAATGAGCACGCTTGCTTTTTCGCTTGTGCGAAGCTGATTTGTCATCAGAGACCAATATCTAAATGTAATCTACCATCACCGTGGTGTCCCAGCGCCCTTGGTATCTTCTTTCCAATTTGTTCAATGTCTTGATGAAAGCGTTCACCATGTTCTTCACTCACATCTGCTAAATTTGGACGGGAAAAAATCAAGATGGGAAAACAAAAAAATGCAATTTCAAGCCACTCTACAACTCAAATTGCGATAAAGGTCAATCAAAGAATTTATTAACTCCCTATAATTTTCACTTTTATTTTTACCGTGAAAACCTTGCACTACCACCCTAAAAGCTTACCAAGCACTTTTTTCCTGTCGAGTAATTCTATTCTGATGTTCTTCAGACTGAAGCATCTCACGTATCTATGGGCCAGTAAATACGCCAGCTGTGATTTTAGCGTCAGTTAACTGTGGAAACATTTGTCTTACGTAAGAAAGAGCTGCAAAATGTGAATCTAATGCTCTGATAAACTGTTTTACAAGTCCTAATTTTATGTGGAGTGGTGGCAGTAAGATTTTTCTCTTTCAAACTAAAGGTTCATGTATAACATTGGGAGTGCCAGGAAGTAAATATTTCCTTTCTGACGACACCTTGAGTGTATAATGACGGTCAGTAGCTCTGCTATCCCAAAGGCAAAGAAAACACGAATATTTAGTATTGCTACTCTGCAAACCTAGAAGAAAACCGATCATCTTAAAATCTCCATTTATATTTTTGGTACTCAATCTTTTCCAAAGATAATTTCACGTTTTCGTAGTCTTCCTTCATGTGGATTGAGTGTGCAACTGGTATAGAAAAATTCACATTTCAGTTGTGCAGAAGAACTGCCTTCAAACTTCTAGATGAACTGTCTATGAAAAGACGCCACTCCTCTGATTTATGTGGGAAACCGATAGTTTCAAATAGACCACTAACATCATGACAATAACAAACTTCGTTCCATTTTGAAAAATTGTGAAAAGGTCTTATGCCTCTTCCTATATTTTGATATTTTACGTGTTAGAAGCAGAAAATTCCACTCATTTAAACGTGAAGCAAGAAGTTCTGCCTTTGATTTGGGAAGATCTAAATCTCTTATCAAGTTCTTGCTGATTAAGCAAATGTGGTTCCTTTTTTCCTGGTTTCATGCAAAAAACTAAGATCAAGATCGGAAGATTCCTCTGGCTCTCCTTCAGATGACAATATCTCTGGTCGTTTGGGTACAGGAAGTTCGTCACTATGTGGAACTGGAGCAATGGATGAAGGTAAACTGGGGTATTTTATTTTTCTCCTATTCTTTCTGTTTTTATAGAGTGTCACGTCAACTGAACAGAAGTAGCAGTCATTATGGTGATTAGTAGGCTCTTTCCAAATTCGAGGAATAGCAAATGGCATATACTTTCTGGTTTCCCGTAACCAACCTTCTAATGTAGAGCGGCAACTACCGCAACACACATACGGAGCCCAATGTTTCTCTTGATCACCTACGGGCAATCGAAAGTAAGCTTCATATGCGACACAGAACATTGTTCCATGTTCCAAGCACAATGTTATGATTAAGTTGTTTGGGGCTTATGTAATATCCACAAACATAACAAAATGAATCTGCTGACATTTTACAACGCCTACTTGTAGACATTTTACCTTCCACACACAGCACCTAGTGAAATTAAATCAAATGCCACTGATATAATATAGTTACCACTATAGTTACACAATACTGTATGCAGCTGGCTATCCAAGTGGAGTCATATAGAAATTTACTGACTTTACTTAAGTAAAAGTTAATATTATTTGTAAAAGTAAGGGAAAAAATAAGAAATTATATTTTTCTAGACAGTTATTTTCATTCAAAATAAATGTTGCATTCAAAATTTGTAATCATAGAACGCATATGTTACGAAACAGAACTTGCTAATTAATCCGCAAGAGTTTGTTCTGCGTTGCCTTCTATGGACAGCCGAAGTAAAGGATGAAATTCTTACTCTAAAATGGCGTTTTTGAACAAAGACGATTTTGTAAAATTCCTTCCAAACAATCGACATTTGAGGAAAACTAATACCAGATTCGTAATTAGCACGTTAAAATCATTCGGTAAATGTAAAAACATTATGATAAACAATTTCTTGTTGAGCAGTGTAATGATTTACGTTATGGACATCTTTTAACCCTTACTTGGTGTGTGGTGTTACCCGTAACCAGGGGCAAAAGTGGATCTGTAAAGGTGGGGGACGGTAGGTAGGTGGGGGGACGGTAGGCGTTACACCAAGAGAAGTTACTTTATGTACACTCATGTCCAAAATAATTGTCGCATGTCTATAAATATATTGTTCTAGGAATATAATTTGATAACGAATTCGCCCGGTATTTCTTATAATGTTAGTGTATGCATAATCGGCAAGGACATGTATGTGGCAAATTTCATGTCAAAAGAGCAGTAAATAAGAATTATAAAACGAAAATAAAACTTTCTTGTACATTTAGCAACATTTTGTTTTACTCATTCTAATTTTCATATTTATAATACTTGTCCTATGAAATTTACTACAAATACACATCTCCCGATTATACACACAGTATAAGTATTAAAATACTCTGCAAAATCATTATAAAATTATATTCTTACAAGAATACAGTTATAGATGTGCGACAATCACTTTGAACATGAGTGTACATAATGAAAACTTTTTGTAAAAAAAAATTCTGGAAATTAATAGTATTGAATGCAAAAAATAACATTTATATTATTTTTGATACGTAACGTGAGTTATGACGACACTAAAGGAACATCCATAAATATTCTTATCCTTATAAGAGTTTGAAAAATTATTAAGCCACTTTGGTGTACGAAGAGTTAAAGCAGCAAAAAGAACTATATTTTACTTCCTACATAATGAAAGATAATACTAAACTCCATTACAGACTTTAATTATAATAATTTAATAATAGATGTTGTCTTGTATAGCCTGGGTGTTAGAAAACGACTCTGTACTTCAATCTCCCTACAAGGCAGAACTTTATTCAGGAAGATTTGGCCTTTCCTCGAAGTACTAAAAGAAAATAATATCTTCTTTAAATTAGAAGGAAACAGTATTCCTAGTGAACTGTATAAATTCAAGTTTTTTGTTATGTTATGTTATCTTATATTCTGTAGCTAAAAGAAACCAAATGATATGATGAAGATACAATTGACAGAATTAAAATAAAGCTGCTGATAGCGGAGAAGAAACCATATACTGTTTCCCTAAAACTTAAAGTTTTGGTGTTATATTTACAAACTTTCTACGTCAGTAATGAGCTCTATACATCTAAGCAATCGTGTCTTCCACTAGAACTCGTAACTCTAATGGTAAACGTGAACCATAAACTTCGATTGAGATGATCGACCCCAAAGGGGTAAACGATGTGCCGCCCAATTACCAATGACGTAAGCAACAACTCCTCCTCTGTGGACAGTATGATAACAATTCATTGGCATATATATATATATATTGGATACACCAAAGAAAGTGGTCAGAAAGAGGGAGGGAGAGTATAAAGAAAAATGATTTATCCTTTCCTGCTATTTTGTTTCTAATTGCCATTTCTAATTTTTCATGTCCAGTTAAGTGGTCACTTTCAATACCACCGCCGAAAATAATGTAAACAGCAAGTTCTCTAAAGCATTATCTGGTTCTCAATCTAATTGGTATTCAAGCAAAGAAAAATGTGAATGACCTTGATATACGCTATGTTTACGAGAGTCACACACCACCGTCTGTGGTCCTGTTGTGATGGGTTTACCTGTATTTCTATATTCGTACCCACATACACACCACTATTATGTCCTTCTGTTAGTGTTTGTGTATCTATGTATGTATGTATGTTCGGTTGTCTGCGATATTTTATAGTATGTGAGAAACATTGTTAAGTGTTTGTGAGTTTATACCAGTTTATGTGGTTTGGATGTGAGCTTGGGTAAGTTTTGCAGCCTTGAGGTCACGTGAAGAAAGGCAGACAGGCAGGCGGACCAGAATCCATCCAAACCAAAGACCTTGTTTCAGATGAGAAGATCACCTGCCGTAGAGGAATGTTGATCTTTTACACCTGGCTCTCGTATGGAGCACAAACATTGGGCAATGGAGATTTGTGCGTCTTCCATAAGTACATAAGTACTACATTCATATTATTATGTATAAATCCTTACTGCGCAATAACTGCAAATTAATTTGAATTTAAAAAATACCAAATTATCACTATCATATGTATGCCTTTATCGTTTACCTTGTACACAGTTTCAAGTTAATCTCTTTATGGGTTCGATCCTCATTGAGATTATGAGTGAATCAGGTCGAATTGAACTCCCACGTCTCAAATAACCTCACTACTGAAAAGAGACATTAATATCCAATTATTTTTAAAAAATAAATTATAAACTAAAAATAAATTAATAAAAATAAATCAAAATCAAAATAAATTAATCTTGAAATAATAATTAAATAAATGTTAGTCGTCGTCTTTATACTTTCAATTTTAAAACACTTCCGCAGTGGGAGTAGGTTTACATGTAGATCGTATTCCATTTAAGCTGCCTTCCACTTCTCAAGCACATATCCTAGCTATTGGGAGTCAAGTAGTGTTTCTTTATTTAATATTAATTGAATAAATAAATAAAGTATTATAAAAGAATATTTTCCTTAATATCTGTTACTGATGAATTCGGTCTTCATTTTTTATTTCGAATATATCTTTTCAGTGAGTGTGTATAGGAAACAGACCTTCCGCTTAAGCTGAACCTCTACAATTTAAATAACCTCTTTACTTTTAAAAAAGAAAGAAAAAGAAAAGAAAAAAGAAAAAGAAAAACGTTAATATCAATAAATATATAGTCTCGAAGTAAGAATTTTCTTAATATCTGACATTGATAAATCCAGTCGTCTCCTTCATTTTTTCTTACTTCTGCCACACCTTCTCAGTGGGAGTATATATGGATGGGATCTCACTTAAACTGTACCCTGAAGTCTGAAATAAACCTTAGTGTTGAAAGTGGACGTTAATCTCAATAAATAAATAAAGTAATGAAATTAGAATCTTCTCCTTCATATCTACTATCACTAATAAATTCAGTTTTCACCATTTTTTACTTCTATCACATCTTCCAACTTAGTGATTCAATTTAAGAGGTCTTATCACTACGAAATTAAAATGCCGTTAATTTTGCAGTAATTCCGTGATATCCTCAAATAGATAAAAGATAATCAAAATGTGGAACAAGATCGCCCTAGACAATATTATTTTGCATGAGGTACCGTTATCACGAATCACCTAGCAGCTTTCCGTTCGCAGCTATTTGGAAACTCGAAAATAAATTCCGATTTTCTAAATGACTTTAAATCGAAAGCAGATAATTGAGTCATGGTAACGGTATCTCATGTAAAATAATATTGTCTAGCGAGCTCTTGTTCCACTTTTCGTTTATATTTTATCTATTTGAAGATATCACATAATTACTGTAAAATTAACGGTATTTTAATTTCGCCATAATAGGGAATCTTAAGTTCTGTCACAACATCTCAGATATCCTCACGACTGAAAAGGAATGTTAATATCGACAAACAAACGAAGTCTTGAATGAATGCTTTTTTCCTATTGTATGAATCACTAATGAATCAAATCTCCTTCTTCATCTCCATCATTTTACTTCTACTACACCTTCTTAACGAGAGTATATACGGATTGGATCCTATTTAAGCTGCGCCCCGAAGTCTTAAATAGCCTCACTGCTAAAAACGGACGTTAATCTCAATGAATAATAAATAAATAAAATCTTAAAATAAGAATCTTCATAATATTTTTTGCTGATCTGTAATAATACAGGGACATCTCGATTATCGTGATTAGCAGTGTACTAGTATTGCGGTTTATAACTTGATATCATAGTTCCAATTATTGTGTTCCAAATTAGAATTATAGCGGTCACGAGATGTAGCTACTACACGTGTAACCACAATTACATTTTGTTCGAGTCTCCGCTCTCCGGACAGCGATCCGTTATTATTGGACGAGAAGTATTAGTAAAACTGAAAGTTCTTAAAATTTAATATTAAATATTTTTACTTCTACTTTTGTTTTTTGTTAAATATTTTTATTTTCAAGTTTATTTATTTGTCTATTATTACTATTATTGAATGAATTTTCAATTTCTTACTTAATATTTAACACATTCCTTCTTACCTCATATATAAAATCTAATTATATTTTATTTTAAAAATCCTTGGCAATTTTCACTCATTTTACACATATTATTTAACCCGATTATAACGGATTCGATTATTACGGTATTTTTCATAGCAACAATACACGATAAAGGAGGTATTTTGGTACCTTTGTGTATACCTTCATTTTTATACTCTCTAATTTCTCTTCTACTAACACCTAGTTAATATTCTCCATTCTTGTGTCCATGTCCAGATTTTCGAATATAGTTTTATTTATTTATTTATTTATTTATTGTTTCTCACTGGTCTCTTCTAATATAAAGGTAACTAAGAAAGATCTGTCGCTCTTTGTGGAGGTCTGTGGTCAATTGGGCCTCACACCTTGAGGTGAATGCGAATGGAGATAAGGCGAAGGTCAATTGTTGGTATGGGTATATCCAACATACTAGCTGGTTGTGGCAGTTCAGTTACACCGTGAACGTGCGTACGAACAGAGTGAACATGGGACCTCCACAGAGCGTCATAAGTGCATGTATGCTATATGAGTTAAAACTGGGGTCAAACGCCGCTACAGCGGGGTGAAAAATATGCCAGGTCTTTGATGGGGCGGACAGTGCAGCGATGGTTTAATAAGTTTCAGGACGGTGACGAAACACTTGAAGACACACCACGTGCCGGAAGACCAACACATGTACAAAATGAAGATATCCTGACAGAAATTGAGGCGAACAGTGGTCAGATATGTCAAGAACTGGGACTACAATTCAGTGTGGGTGGAATAAGCATTCCGCAGCACCTCCCTCAACTTAGGAAGCACTACAAGTTTGGTCGACGTTTCCCACATGATTTGACTCCGTGCAAGAAGGCAACGCGAACAGACACCTGTGTTTCTTTGCTGTCTCGTCTGAGGAAGGAGCCATTTCTGGACAGGATGTTGAGATGTGATTCGAAGTGGTTCCTATACAAGGCTCCACGGCGCCGTCATCATTGGCTAGCATCGCATGAACCGGTTCCAAAACAGCCGAAACCAGCACTGCACCAGAAGAAGGTCGTCCTGTGTGTTTGGTACACTGCTCGCTGCATCGTGCATTGGGAACTGCTGCCAGCTGGTCAGAACATCAATACAACTGTATACTGTTAGCAGTTGAGCCGTGTTCAAGAAAAACTCGAAACTCGGGAGCCAGAGAGCTTTCTCGTGGCTAAGCGGTTAGCGTACGTGCCTTTGGCGTGGGAGACCCGGGTTGGATTCCCGGCGGGAGCTCATGTGGTTCGGATTCCACGTTAATCAGTAGGTCCACGTCTCATATAGGCTTGCTGCTGAAAGGGACGCTAAACTAAAATCAACTAAACTCAACTCGGGAGCCAGCATTTCTGAATCGAAAGGATCCTCCTGTTACAGCCCAACGCTGAGCCCCACGTGGCTAGGATTCCCCGGGACAACATTCTACGTTTTGGATGGGAAACACTATTACATCCGCCATACTCCCCAGACATTGCACCGTCTGATTATCATGTGTTCCATTCCTTGGACATCACCTTAGGGAACCCCAGTTCAAATCCCTAGTTGAGGTGCTAAATGCACTTGTTACCTTCTTCGCTTCGCGGCCACAACATTCTACCACGATGGAATCCATGACCTTCCAGGACCTTAACAGAAGGTCGTCGATGCTGATGGGGACTATTTTTGATCTTCCATGTAGTCTTAGCTGACATATCGATGTTCGAACGTAGCGGATGAAAAAACGACAGAACTTTCTTGGTTACCTTTAGAGTGTTCATATTTTTATTCTTTGAAGATCTCCAAAAATGTTTCCTTTATCTTCGCGATACCTTCTGAAAATAATATATTTGTGTCCTGATGCTACTACTTTCTTCAATCTAAATGATATAGCAAATGCTCGTTATTCTGGTAAAATGGCTAATGCAAGACTAAATTTTATAGATAAATATAGAAGGAATATTTCGAGGCAACCATCCTACTTGTCTTGTCCTTGTATTATAAATATCACATGACACAGTAGGGATGCGATGGAGCAGTCGGTAAGGCGTGGGTAAGCATACCGACTGGATGCTCTAGTTCCGATCCCGATTAGGGATAGAAAAGTGTTTCTACTTGTATCCTCTTCTAACGCCGCTGGGGTAGGTATTCACTCAGAATCCGTAATGTGAGTGCCTGCAGAAACCCCGGGCATAAAACCAGTGTAGTTTTGTATTAATTATACCTGCTTCTATATCTGTCAAAATATAGAAAGTGTGGAACTTTGGTCCCAATGTGACCTGTGCCAAAGAATCGTTCTTTATCTTTTACGTAACATAGGATTGTTTATATAAAAGCCTTTGAAAAGTCGATGAATGGAATTAAATCAAATAAATGATGTTCTCCTTTGTCAATTAAGTTTTTAAAGCAATATTAAAATGACTTATTTAAGGTTATCTCAATATTGCATTCTAAGTTCTTTTTGCAAACAAGACTAAACCTCCAGAGCTTGAAAATTAGTTAATATTTAAAAAGCATCTTAAGTTTCAAGTTGAATTTTTGAGTAGCTTATTAGGAAGCACTTGCGATTTCCATTTACGTCATTCCTGGTTCAATCTGAGTTATTGGCACATGAAAGATCCTTCTAGACTGAGTTTTGTGTCGAAGAACTTGGTTCTATGAATAGATGTTTTAGAATTGTTTATGGTTTGATACTGGATATATGATATGAAATATCAACAATCAAATGAAACATTCAATTTCGAACAATCAACCAATTAACAAATGATAGACAATTGAGTAATTTTCCGACATAACTAATATTACATACAACGGTCTTTATCAAGGCACTTTGCAGGAACTTGAAGGAGAATGGAAGATATCATTTGGAGAACAGAAGAAATATTCACACCCAGCTGGAGACACACGAAGGCTAAACGTGGTATAAAAGAAAAGAAAGTGACCAGCAAATTAAAATAAACGTATGAAAAAGCATAACGACTATCTAACGAAGAACTTAATATCTAATGCTAGATTCCCTATTTTGTTGCCTTGACGACTGTTGCAGTTACGGGAATGAAGTAAAGAAATTGTCATAAATATATCTATACTTCCATTTTCAAAATAGCACAATAGCTAGAAGCTCTATTAGAGAATAAACGTATCTTGATGATGATAATTTGCTGTTCTTATTACGATGTACACAGTTCATGCATTGTAAAAGATACAAATATGACAACGATAAAAGATGACATAGTTTTCACGTTATCTAAAACTTAATAGGAAATTATTATTGCTGTAATGCCCTAAGAAGAACCGTTTAACAAACAAAGTTAAGCTAACTTCTTTCATGCATGCACTCAGCAACCCAGTCGGAAATTGAAATAACTACGTGGAGTAAGATTTGAAAAGAATGATAACTTTCCTTCCCCACTATTTTACTCATATTAAAAGACTGAAAAGATAAGCCAGTTAGTAGAGAAGGATACACAGTACGTGGTTTGCCGCTTTCAGAAAATTCCCCGTTGCCTCTGATCATTATTCTGTCGTGTTTCAAGATTGACTTGTTTTCTTTGGTGTATTGTTAACACGCTACAGAACTTACAGGCTTCTATGTTTTTTTATTTTTTTATTTTTAAATAAACGTTAAGCACGCGAAATATCGAGCTCAGCAACAAATTAAATCACTTTGTTTGTTACTTTGCACGCAGGAGATTTTTAAAACATTTCCTCGTCAGTAAGGGTATCTTGTTTACTGTTTCATCCAAAAGTTAACTGTTATATGTTATTCAGAAAAGGATGTGAAAATTTACCATGAGTGAATTATCAGTTGAAGAATATTAATGCATATAAAGCTCTAGTCTTATTTTCAAGTGATGGATGTTTCCTAATTGATGATAGCTCATTCATGCTTGTCGTAATATTATAAGTTTAGACAAAGAAAGTAAGTTTCCTCTACATCAGTGGCGTATTTAGGTGGGGGAGGGCTTCCGGGCCTAAGCCCCCCCAAAAAATCTTACTTACTATAGTAAAGTATATGAAATATCTTGCAGAATTTTCACATTTTCAGGCAAAGCCCCACCCCGAAAGTTAGCAAAGCCCTCCCCGAAACAAAATCGTAAATACGCCACTGCTCTACATTCAAAGCTTTGTCTAATTTTAACAGTGTTCGACTTGTTTAACAGTAGTTTAAATGATTCCTCAGTGGATCGACAAGTGCAAGATTCAAATCTTCCATAATGCCTCAAGGTAAGTTTTACGTCCAACAGTTACGCCGGCTGGGCTATAGGAGACGGTGATGATGAGGAATGAATGACAATGGTGGAGTGAAGAAAGTGGGAAAAAATTGGAGAACCCCGAGAAAATCCATGCAAACGGTGTTTGTCTACTACTAAGCTCATTTGACGCGGGTTGGGATCGAACAAAGGATCCCATGCACCAGAATTGAATGCTCCAAAGCTTTTTTTTTTTAAATAAATGTTAACTGATTCACAGAACGTTCCTCATTAACTTGCTTATCTACTTATTACTGGTTTCAACTTAATTTTACTCGCTTTTAACTTATTTAACTCGTTTTACGAGTAACTTAGAACGACAGGGATGTGAACACAAAAACATCGAGGACAGTTAAAATTCCAAAGGCTCTCCTATAGGGAATCGATCTCTGTACCTCGTACACCAAAGGCGTGTGTGTGTTAAAATAAGTATACACCACCCTAATATAAGTAAATACGTAGACACCCGCAGGGCAACACAATTTCATGAAAAGACTGAACATATATACCAATGACCAATAAGTATGACTTAGATATAGTATGAGTATACATTACAACAAATGATGCTATAACGCGCGAACTTTGCTACGAGAAGCTGAGGGAGTTTACCTGAGGTCGTAATTAGGTTTTGGTAATGTGTCAGAAGGAAGTAATGTGAAATACACGGAAGTGAATTAACATAATCAACGTAGCTCTCTCCTTAAACTGGGAAAGTATTGCCTCTAGCTACCGCGATATTTTGTCCATAGAGATATAGAAAACTATTGTGCTGCCAAAATGTCTTGAGCCGTGGCAAAAATGCGAACTAACGCTCACACCCTCACACACCCACGCGTTGAGCCAATAAGGGTTCAGCTCTTGCTAAGCGAGAGAAAGCGAGTGAAATTCCTTCAGCCGATAGCAGCGCTTGCAACGGAAGACTAGGGATCAAGTCAATGTAGCATATCTATACCTGACATGACCAGTCTTTCCACGTGGAGAGTAAGGTTTATACAAAATATTTGGAAGTAGAGGAATGTGCAAAAAAAGGAAGAAAGGAACAAACAAAGAATAGCACGACTTTTAGCGTTGCCGTCAATCACAAAAGTGCAATGACACTTTACAACAAATTTCAACCAAGATGCACCAAAAGCCAATTCCATTCGGTAACAGAAGTACATTAGTATACCGGTACAGTTACAGGATGCCTTTATTAGAGGAAATTAACCGATCTGCTTCCACTGAGTGACGAAACTGTTGAGAGCCTGCGTGCAACTTACATACGTACCCCGCAGAATACGACAAATAGAGCAACCAGATACCTGAACATTATACAATCAACTGTTTACAATCAACTTTAAGTCTGCAGTGCTGTTTCGAAGTTTAGGACACCACTACTAGAACTGACTCATGCCGCAGCTGGAGTCCGATAGTGTGAACTTCATCTACCAACAAGATGATGCTCCTCGCCACTTCTATATCGATGTTTGTGCAATCTTAATCACGCGGTTGGACAACAGATGAATCGGGGGAAGTATCAGACACCCTTATCCTAGGCTCTACGTTCACCCAACTTAATACCCTGAGATTGTGTGTCAGGGAGAGAGTAAAAAAAAAAAAAAAACTGTACTTAGCAGCAAACGTCACAGAACTGTGAGCTCGCATCAAGTACAATTTTGCGGAAACTGATAAGAAAATGTTACGTCAAGTGTGGGATGAACTTGATTAAAGACATGATAATTATATGCAGAATCAGTAGGGGAAGACATATTGAACACTTATAACAGTTAAAAAAGAACTTCCCTGAGTTTGTCAACATTATTATGAAATGTTGTGACAATATCTCAATTAAACCTTCAGCAAGTTTATGAATCCACTCCAATCATTTGTAATACCCCTGTATATATTATTTATTTGAACAATTTCTCTTCAATATTATATCCTCTATGACTACATCTTATTAAATAAATTGTATAAGTGATAGACAGGCGTTTAATGTTATCTATATAACTTCAGGTTTTGACATATACCTTTAAAAAAGTGCATGTAGTTAAAAGCCAGTTACAAGAAAACTGTTTTTAACTTACACAACGTACTGCTATTGGAGGTTTATTGAAGGTTCAACTTTTGGTACCCTCATTGTTTCTCACAATTACTGCGAGCGCCATTGAAAACAATGGATTGGTTTGCCTAGTTTTTCTGTGGGGGCATTTTTTTTTTTTTTACTTCTAGTTGCTTTGTTCATGCTTTGTTTCTTTGCTACATCCAATAATCGCCCGCGTTCCGCTTTGAGGCAAGAAGACAAACACCACCGCTAACGGTTTTTTTTATTTAGCTTTTTATTATTATTTTTGCTTTTAAAAAGTTTTCCCTTCGGCGGTAGAGAACGGATTTTTATCTTGTCGCTTCAAGGTGTGGATATCCAATTGAGATCTCCCTCTACACATCCTTTTTTTTTTAGTTTTTCTACACGTTTTGGACTTTTTCTCTCTGCACTCTCTCATTTCCACGCTATATGCTGCTGTAATATGAAGTGTTTAAAGCAGCGAAAATGGTATTAGTGCCCACGTGGCAATATCTGCATTGACAACAGAGCGAGATTATTAACTGTGCTTCAACAAGCTTTATAGCAGAGTTTTTTTTTCCAAACCCTATTTCACATGCTTTTCCTCTCGTTCTGCTTTAACCCTTTTTCTTCCTCTGACCCATCTCTTTATCTCTTTTCCTCTCTCTTTCTCTCGCTCTCCAACTCCTGAGTTCCGTTCGTGACACTAATGCAGGCTAGAACGACACTTTAATCCTCCATCAGGGACGCAAAATAAAAGGATTCTGTAGCAAACATGATCTGGAACTCAGTAGAGATTTCTCTCTAGAAAGTGCAGTTCGTTAAGTGCTTAGAACTCTTAACTTTTTTTCTCTCTCTCAGAAGGAAGTATGTTCAATTCCTGATCAATGTAACCTTTATAAAAATGTTATTCCATATATATTCTGTTATGATAGATCTTCAGATTAGCGCTTCTTTATCATATGAATTTTTTTTCTTCTACAAAATTATACTTCAATGGAACAAGCATGTATACTTAATATCTAATGTATAATATGTTTGATTTGGGCCCACAATAGATGTAACGATTTTTTTTCCTATCACATTATTGTTTAGCATCAAGTTTCGAAAATTAAATAGTAATAAGGATTTACTCTGTTGTTTTTCAGAGAAATATTAAGACTAGATTTCTTTAATATATCAATAATCAATTTCACAAGTAAAATAGATAATGGTATTTATATTTTTATGTTCTGACGTGAACGTCGACAATTTAATTTACTGTTTTTTTAAACGTATCGAAAGAACTCTGAATTCAAAAATATTAACCTAGTATAAAGAAAGATATATAATTCCACACAGGAGGAAAAAAAGTTAATATGCAATAATTGATCAATAATTCCACATAATTATTATCTGAAATAGGTGACGAGTTATTACGTATTCAACTGCTTTCCTGTCTACGTAATTATTATTTCTTTCTTTATGTTTGAAAAAGTGAGATTTTGAGATACTACCCTTCGTCGAATAGTTGACTATATATATATATATATATATATATATATATATATATATATATATATATATATAAGAAATGGTAGTTAGTTGACTGGTATTTTAATCATCCTTTCCAGGATGAATGCCTTATCACTTTTAACATACTTCTATACCAGGGGTATCCATGTGAAGTCCCTGTGTGCGACGAACCGTTGATCTAAAGTCATGAGGAACTCATGCCAAAATGGTATTGTAGACATATTTATTTATTTGAAGAAATACATTGCGGAAAATGACCAGGTTCCATAGGCCATAGAATTACTTTGTTAGAAGAAATACGTACTACTCTGAAAAAAAAAAAATATTTGAAAAGTACGTATTTAATCTTATAGATAAGAGTTCGTGATAGAATAAGATTATTATACTACCTCGTTAAGGTTGATCACCACCCGGAAGTCAGTACATATTTTAGCTCATTCCCTTAACTACTGTGCAATGCAGTGATGCCAATTCCTTCAGAGCCGTTTTCCCTTCACAAGCTTCAGAATTTTCCTTTTCCGGACAAAATTTCCCTTCATCCAAACCGTTCAAGTGCTTAGTAAACGTATTTTTGATCGTTTTCGCTTCCACCCCAATCTTATAACCACAGATACCTGATAAGCAGATACCTGACAGCCTTCCTTTGAGCTTACGCAGAATTTGAACTTGATTTGTTGTTTAGGTATCTAAGGCTCCGCGATAGAGGAGGGGAAAGGATATGGAAAGGTGTAGGCCAGGACCTATGTTAAAGGTGCAATCTGTGCATTTGCCTAGTGTGACTGAGGAAAAACCCTATAAATACCTCGGTCAGGACGGACAACCTAAATAAATCATAAAAAATATAAAATAAATATTATGTAAATTTAATTTTTATCCTAGACATCATTATAGATTTTAATATTAATGTAACCTAAGGCACAAAGAAAATATTAAGTATATATTTGGTATGTACTTACTTAAGAACAGCACTCCCATATTTACTGAAACGAATACGAACAGTTACAAAGAAAACTCTAGTTGCTACTCTCTTTGGCTGTACACAAGGAATGTTCGTAAGCACAATACAAAGTTTAGAGATGCGGAATTCTTAAGAATTAATAATTCTGTCCGCAAAGCCACCAGAAAATTTGTAAACTTACACAAACACACATACACTAATGACCCAGTATTCGCCCATATATACATATTTACATTTACGACACGCAGATTTTCTTCTCTTACATCGATTAATCCTCTTCACAATCAATTTTCTGGTTGGGAAAAACATCTTCTGATTGGGAAAACCGAACTGTTACAATAGTTGGAGTGATAATTTAATTGAGAAATATTTCATCCTATTGCATTGCATTTAATTCAACAATGGGAAGATTAATTTTGATAAAAGACTTTAAATAAGCATTGTTGTAATGTTTCGAATTTAACTGAATACGGTATGTTGATCGATGTGTAATGTTGATAAATATTAACGAATGCAAAGCAAGATAACTTGTGAGAATATATGTGAAATATGTGCAACGGATTATGTTTGGAACTAATAGGATATTGAATTTATACTGAATTTTAATGAGATTAATCAGATACGTAAATACATTCAATCTATAAATGATTGAAGAGAGGTTCAAATTTCCCTGCAATATTGAGAGATTACACGCAATTTCCCTTTTCCCCTTTTCTCCAAAATTTACTCAAAATTTCCCTGCGCCAAGGAAAATTTCCCTTCAATTGGCATCACTGGTGCAATGAAATGTTACATATTATAAATATTGTACTATAAGATATACTTATGTTTCAGCTACAACGCAAGGCATTGATTCATTTAGTTGTGTCTTCTGATATCGAAAAATGTAACAAATAAAACAAAATATTTGATTCGTTTTACAAGGAGCACACAAGATGGCATTTACTGTTAGATCTTACTAGAAGTGCTCAGTTTTATGAAGTGTTTATTTGTACGTGTAAGGTATTTTATCTTATTACGAAATAGATATATTTCGGTTTGACCGTTTTTCGTGATATGTTTCACATTTTATTCAAATATTAATTTACATTTAAGGAAATAGATTTTTGAGAAGAAATTTGCGCAGAACGCCATAATGCTTTGTTGCCAAATTTGTATGTTTACTGTGACAGTCACAATAAGAAAATTCTTGGATTCTAGCGTTACAGTTCGAGAAGCGGAACTTAGCTGTGAATTCCTGTAACGTCGAAAGTTAACTTCTCCAGTAAGTATCCAAGCAGAATTCCATGATCACGTCCTTTATTATCTGTCATCAGTAGCTAAACGCTCGACACTATCTGGCAAAGCCGCACTATTCAAGCAGCGTTTAGCATAGCACCGAGAATACCTAGTGATCCATCTTAACCCTAGTATATACTGTTTCTTTGGTAGTATCGTAATGAATAGGTTGAAGGGGGATGCGGCACAGGATCGACACGGCACAGGATCGACACGGCATACGACCGACAATTCAGCTCAGAAACCTGTTTCGGTCCTGTGCCGTGTCGATCCTGTGCCGTTTCGGTCCTATGCCGTGTCGATCCTATGCCGTGTCGATCCTGTGCCGTTTTGCTCTCACGCCGCTGCTCTGAAATAATTTAACTTTTAATCATGTGCCTAAAAAAATAATATTTTTATTATCTGTTTAATATTTGCTCTTACAAATTATAAACTCCTGTCGATTCTATGCCTGTGCAAGTTATATGCATAGAATACGTACGATCGAAACGGCATAGAGCCGACACGGCATAGGATCGACACGGCACAGGATCGACACGGCATAGGACCGAAACGGCACAGGATCGACACGGCGCAGGACCGAAACGGCATAGGACCGAAACAACGCACGATCATCCCCACTGCGTGGTATCTATAAAACCAAATATTTATTTCTCATAAAAGCAATCAGAGACCTGTCAATTGATTTTAAAATATAAGAATTATAAGATATTTACTATATGAATATTAATAATTGTGAGTGACAAAAGAATGATAGTGCTAAATGGACAAAATATAATTTCTTGTGTGCTTGGTCAAAAGCATTTCTATATGTATGGAATACTTATATTTATTATTATTATTATTATTATTATTATTATTATTATTATTATTATTATTATTATTATTATTATTATCATTATTATTATTATTACGTTTTAACTCGTTTTGAAATCATGGCCTGATTCCACTAGAAAGCGAAAGCCATGAGAAATGTAAGCTAAGTAGTAATATGGAATACTTTTAATGTTGCTCACTAGAGGAAACATGCTCGCATGTCTTCTCGTCTCGATATCGAGACCACAAGAGACTTTTTTAATAAGAAGCTCAGTTGGGAAGTAATAACTGAGCCGATGGCTCGAACCGGCTCGCTCGGGGTGAACCATCGGCTCGAGCTGGCTTGGTTGGATGAACCATCTGCTCGGTTCGGCTCATCTGAGCCGAAGGCTCTTGCTGACACGGTTCGGTGAGCTGTTGGCTCGGCTCACTTCTCGGTTCGGGTCCATAGTGAGTGAGCTGTGAGCCCAGCTGCTCAAGTTGTTTACAATTGTAAACCCGGGCCGAACAGTTTTGAAGATATTTGATTTGGCCAGTGCCCTATAACTTTTAACAATGTTTGGCTCGAGCCCGAATACTCAACCTAAACCCTCAACCCAAATTCACAAGCTCGTGAACAATATCCTTGACTCCTAGAATTCACGACTACCGAGGTTAGCAATCAACTAGTTTTTTAGTATTCAAACACAGACCGCGTTTCTTTCATGTTTAAACACAGTGTTGTTATAATTATAATTATAATTATTATTTATTATTATTAATAATAATAATAAAAGTTGTACTAGTAGTAGTACTAGTATCATTGATAACCTATATTGTCTATGCAAGATACTTGAAGAGAATACTCGAAACTACAAACCAGATTTGGTTCGACTCGACCCGAATTCGAGTCGAGTTGGAGGAAATTTTTCGAATCGCGTTCAAAGATGTCTGTTTTTAGTCGAATCGAGTTTCAAAGAATACTCGCTCGTACTCACTCGTGCCCATCGTAGGATGATCACATTCTAACAATCGAAAAGTAGGACACAAGTATAATAGTACTGTATATGATATCTTACTGCGTCGGCAATACGCATATCATTATTTCAATTAATGTTAACCTTAAGTTAATGAACATTTTTGTTAAGAAGAAGCACTGAACAAAATTATTAAAGGAATTAAACACAACTCCAAATGCTTTGATGAATAACAAATTGGTTTATTTTATGAACGTACAGTCAAAGTTCGTGTTGGGCTAAATAATAATAATAATAATAATAAATTTCGAAGCGTGGTATTATTTTAAGAAATGAAAGAAAATTTAGACCGGCACAAAGGAACTTCTATTTAACTTGGTTAGCATCACTGTCATAAGTTCAATAAGAAACCTTTCCTACTTTACCGATATCTCAACAAGGCCTTCTCAGTAAAAGCGATGTATTGTAAAAAATGGTTTGTTGATTGTTCTCCATCCCTAGTCTTCTGAGGAGTGTTAAAAAACACAGCGGTTCATCATTCAGGAAAAGAGTGTGTTTGATTCAAAATATTGTGAATAAAGAATGAAACATTAAGATATTGCAAATAAATTAACTCTGGACATTTCGCAGGACATTTTAAAGAAGAAGGATATTTCTCGATTTCCTAGACATCTTCGCAACACGCAGGACAGCTCTTTGAAAAACAGTACTGTACTGCGAAAATCAGTACGTCTGGTTACCCTAGCCCATCCCTACGAGTAACGCAGTATGGCATTTTAGCCAATGTTACCTTATATGAAAATATTCATAACTTATAGCTGTCAAGTAAAAATGTGTCCTTGCATTTACATAAAGCAATTCAGAAAGGGCAATAATAATAATAATAATAATAATAATAATAATAATAATAATAATAATAATAATAATAATAATAATAATAATAATAATAATAATAATAATAATAATAAAAGCGATAGTAATAGTAGTACGGAAAATTGAAGTGATAACATTTGTTCACATATTCTAAGTTTCAGACCTAAAAGTAACGCGTTACTTTCGAAGTAAAGTAACAGTTACTTTTTGGGGGCAAGTAACGCGTTACATTTTAGGAAAAAGTAAAGTAACTTGTAACGCGTTACATTTTTACATGTAACTTACCCAAAACTGTCCATGGGAAAATTGTTCACTGCTCGGGCCAAGATTGTTTCTGACTGTCGACAGATGGATGCCGTTTATGGCAGACCTTTGCCTGAAGTACTGCCCAAAGTTTGTAGTCCAACGGGTTAAGATCCGGGCTGCTAGAAGGCCAATCAGTGGTAGAAATGAAGTGAGGGACGTTCCGCGCCAGCCAGTCCTAAGTTGGTTTCGCTGTGTGGCCTGGAGCGGAATCCTGTTGGAAGGTCCACCTTTCTCCAGGGAACATGGTAGCAGATAGTGGTTACACTATAGGTGTTAGCACTGTGTCCTGGTATACCTTGGCAGATGTTTTAACACCTTGTTCGCAAAAATACAGCTGGGTTGTGCTTGAGTAGCTCACTCCCCACCAAACCATCACTGAGGCAGCATGATGTGTCGGGTGTCATCCAGAAGTCCTAAACGGCAGAACTCCTAAAAATATAGGCACTAGACCTGAATTTTAGTACTTCTGCAGTTTAGAACTTGTGCCGCGATATGATTTTTAGGACTTCTGGCGTTTAGGACTTCTGCCTTTTAGGACTTGTGCCGTTTAGGTCTTGTGCCTTTTTCATTCACTTGCTTTAGTTCTGAAATTCGCCACCACCCCACGAAATTGCGACGATGCAGCAACTAGTTGGCAATAATGTCACGAACGTAGCTAATTCCAACAATAACAGCTATATTTGTACTACTAAGATTATTATTATCACTATCTGTTCTGCACTTATACGTGAATTACATAATACAACTTATTTCGTTCTAAGAATTAATTACATAATTAGTTAAGAAATTCGTTTCTTTCGAATGGAGATACGAGAATCCCAAGACAAATTCCTAAAACAAAAATAAATAAATAAAAAATTGAAAAAATGTTTAAAAAGCATATTTTACCAGACTTCTGAAAGCAAGAAAACATTCAGAATTTCAATATATACTGTGTGGAGCGAATTTTATTAAGAGGAAGACAAAAATCCACCAAAGTTTACTTAATTAAGACAAAAGCTCACTAGACATTTCACGAGTGAACATTAAATACCAACGGTATACATAAAGAACGCAGTAGATTTAAAATTGAACAAAGAACATTTATTATGCAATACATTGGGTGACATTCATAAGTTCTAAACGGCACAAGTCCTAAAAATATAGGCACTAGACCTAAATTTTAGGTCCTGTGCCATTTTTGCAGAAATTACTACATAGTCATTTAGGCGTGTAGCCTGCAATTTTTTCTAGGGGAGCTTGATTTTTATATATTAAAAGCAAATCAAAAGTTTATTTTCAGATTACGAAAGCTTCAATAAGACAATAAATTTATACATATTACACATGTACATAAATACATAATATTATTGTATTTCCAGTTACTTCCTTTTTGAAACCTGGACCTTGACAGAGCGTAAATTTAAAACCACAGCTTGTGGGAAATGTACGAATAAGTTAGTTATAAGAAATCGGAAACTGTTCATGGAAGTCCATTTGTTTGACTGTATTTATCTTCTGTACTCTTATATAAAAGAGTAAAGATGAGTGATTTTTGGGCAAACTACTACAAGTAGAGTCGATAAATTTTAGTTATAAAATATAATTTTCTTATAAAAGCAGTACATAAGAAAGAATTTTTGGAAATAAGTATCGTAAAAAGGGTGGGGTAAGATTTTTTTAAAGGGTAGTGTATCTCGCAAGTTTCTAAAGCTAGTAAAATAAAACTTGGCATATAAGCTTTCCTATTAAAAAAAACTGAAAATTGAAAATTAAAAATTGAACACATACCGTCAAATGGGGTGAATAGAAACATGGGGGTGAATAGAAACAAAACTCCCAGATTAGTTTTGGATTTATCTGGACGATAAATTAATCAAGAAAACTGAAATTTCTTAACATAGTCGTATACGGCTAAAGTGTCCAGGGCAGAGACAAAATGTTTTACTGAGTTGGGAACACTGAGGTAGACGGCAGTAGCATTAATATGTTACTAAAATCTTACACGGTATTTTAGCGCTCCTTAAACTTTCTTGGTAAGTATGACATTTTCATATTTGTTGCATTTGAACATATGCCTATTTTGTAGTTTGTTGTTTCATTTACTGACGTTCATAGTAAAAGTTTTCCTTTTGTAAATTATTTTTAATCAAAATTTAACTTTACTGGGTTATTGTTATGATTTTTAATTAGTGGGGTGAATAGAAACACTTCTTGGGAAATTCTTGAAATTCCTCAAGGAGTGGAAAATTCTTGAGGAGCAGAAAAAAGGACCTGATAGGAATGTATCAACCATCTCTAAGAACAAATTTCCAAGTCTTCTGAAAAAAAAAAAAAGTGTGAAACTGAAGGAGGAAAATATCAGGGCTGGATTTGAAAAGTGTGGAATTTTTCCCCTTTGTCGAGACCAAATACTGAGGATGTTGCCAAGAAAAGACAATGAACGAGAAGAAACAGAACAGCAAAAGTCATCTCAGACTGTAAACCGTTCCCTTATGGATCTTCTCAGGAGAATGAGAGAAAATGAAAAAAATTAAATAAGGGAAGAAGAGAGTACGAATAGATGTTTCTGGTAAGAGTTTTGGTTTGTTTTCTGAAAATGATACATTTTCATCAAATCACAACGAAACTCAACCTACCTTTGTATTGTCGGAAGAGGAGAAAGACAACACTCCAGAAGACAACATTCCAGACGATCACGAACTAGATGATGGTTTTCTAAAGCTGGTGATTTTGCTGTGGTAAAATGAGAAGCTAAAACTCGATGAGACTATTCAGCACCCAAGTGCGAAAATGGGAACATGATGCATATGTGGGAGTGTTTTATAAGAGAGCACATAAACAATGAAATTTTCAGAACGAAACTGTTGGGTTTTATTAGGAGTTCGTCAGCACGCTTTAAGTATATGATAACTTTTGGGCCCCTTCGTGGCTAAGCGGTTAGCGTACGCGCCTTTGGCGTGGGAGACCCGGGTTCGATTCCCGGCGGGAGCTCATGTAGTTCTGATTCTACGTTAAACAGTAGGTCCACGTCTCATATAGCCTCGCTGCTGAACGGGACGTAAACCTCAAAATCAACTCAACTCATGATAAGTTTCCCTGATGATTTCAGTGGTTTAAATCTTATTCAAATATCATCAAAACTATATGGTCGTTTATACCTATATTGTGCATTGTATTGTTTTATAAGTTTGTAACTTATGTAATACTGGTCTTATTGAACTAATATCTTGCAGGTATCAAATAAATAGTTCGTTTCAACAAATACGCTGTTTCTTTTTTACCTTTCCAATAGTATAAAAGAAACAACAATGAAAATAAAGTAATTGTTTCTATTCACCCCATGGGTAGGGGTGGATAGAAACATTAAGAAAAATCAAGGTGAAGAAAAGTGGAGTTGATAAATTAATATGACGTTTACTGAAATTCATTAGCATATTAAGACCATTCTTTTGGAATAATCTCATACGCGAAATCTTTAACATTACCAGACTTATATTCTCATATAGCCAAAAATGTGTTTCTATTCACCCCATTTGACGGTAAAAGGGAAAGAGCAAAGGGAGCACATTTTTTTATGTTCGATTTCCCCATTACTTACTCAGAAAATATGTAAATAAATTAAGGAAGGATTTGTTTAAGCTAGATGCGTGAAACTCGGCATTTGAACTTTTAACTAAAAGTAATAAAATACTATATGTTTCAGCGTCTTGAAAATTACACTTCTAAGCGAAAGGAGAGTCAGTTTCTATAATATTAAAATATCCCACTGCTTATGAGATTTGGGCAGAAAACTCTTTTTCCTTTAGGCCTCGGTTCATCCAGTTAAGCAAACGAGAGTACAAAGTGGCTGATTAATTAGGTTCTTTTAATTATTTTAACATGTTGACGTAGTTTAATTCTTTTAAAACTGTATTCTTTCACATTCTATTATAAACATATTTCATTTGCTGTAATTATTAAACACGTTTAATAAACATAAAACAGACTAACCTCCGGTCCCGGCCAGAATATGTTTTTGGTGTTAAGCCATCATTTGCCGTCCGTAACATAACCTTTGATTTAAACTTCACGTACTATCAAGACTCAAGTCTCAGAAATGTAGCATATATGAAATATACTACTTCTACTACTATTACTATACTACTACTACTACTACTACTACTAAATATTAATAATAATAATAATAATAATAATAATAATAATAATAATAATAATAATAATAATAATAATAATAATATGTACTTCTGAAATACATATGTATCTATGTGTTATTAATTCTTTCATAATCTTGAAAGAAAATTTTGATTTGTTTTTAGTTTGTAAAAATGAAGGCCCTCTAGAAAAACTTGCTGGCTATACCCTGAATGACTATGTATTGGTTTCTGTACACGTATTGTGTTATCACTTACTAGTCTAGTGTTATTTTTAGAACAAGACAATGGTTCTTGTCTTGGAATATTACTAGTTTGGTTTGGTAGTACAGTGATAGAGTGTGACCTATGATTTTATTTCCCTGTAGGGTATGCTATCTGCAATGCAATAAACTGTATATGCTTCTTCTTCCTAACAAGGCTGGGCGATAAGCCCCTGCAATTCCATTACAAATAAGGACGATATTATTTTATAAACTACTTGGTGAACCTTTGTTAATATAACGCTATTAGTTCTTACAACCTTTTGTTAATCTTATTTAACAATTGCAAAATGGAATAAGAGAGAAAATATATAATGATGATGATAGTTTATTTACATAAGGTATACATACAACAAAAGGGAATCTGTTGGTCACTACTGTGTATCTGCTAAACCAGGGTCAAACTCTGTGTGTCACAAAGGTTAGTTTAACAGAGTTTAAAATAATAATATATATTTTGTTTGACTTACAAAGATTATCATATTAGCAAAATGATTTGAAATAACACGCCAGACATAGGATAAGCCTTGGGCTATATCGCTTAGAATTGTTTTAAGAGTAAATATATCATTTATGCATTAAATTTCATTACTGGCTACTTACACGTTTCGGCCTCGTATTGGAAGTCAGCTTCTCGTGTTCTTTTCATATTCCACGATAACTGTTTTAATTGCACACTCCGCCAAATTACCTTTCCGACCTTACAATACTTTCTTGGAAAACTTCGGCTAACATATATCACCAGACGTTTCGAAAACCGACATCCTTTACTTCAGGATACAATGCGTTATTTAGCACTTCACCCAACACCTCACCGTTACTATCATTCTCCACTTTCGCTCCTATAATCTACCACCGTTAGATTACTCTTTACTTATCATCGCCGATTACGTCATTCATGAACATCTTCCTCTCATTCACCCATCATTTCCAGCACAGTGATTACCATTATTTACTAACATGGGACTCATTCATTTTCATCATTGAATAGAGCAGCCTCTAGGCTAAAGATAAGCTCATTTGTCTAACTAATATCACCCACGTGTTGTCCTGTGTATGCATCTCGCCACATCATTCACGCCCATTACTATATCATACGTATCGTGCATTCTATACCTAATCCTTCGTTATGATCATTAATGTTCTTTCCTTATAATATACTGCCTGATTATTTTCTTATTTATCTTCTTACTAATAACAATCATATATATGTAAAGTAACTTGGCTTCAGTTATCGCATCCTTATTGGTATGCAACCGTGCACATCACATTGCATCAGTTTGAGGGAATATTATTGATGAATTGGCAATGGCTTTCATGTTCTTGACGCTAATCCTTACATTTCCGACGATTTGAACTCACGTTTACTGAGTATGAGTGCATTCTGGGGATTTTTCGTAAAGTGTTTCCACACATTTGAATCACCCTGCTTCACTGTTATGCTCTACCGACACTGCAGATGTCTTTCTAGAGCATTTGAGTACAAATTCGCTATACTTAATACTCAGAACATCACTGTTGTCCGGCATCCATACCTGGCGATTATGCAACCACACACAACGGGCATGGTGTCCGCCATTTTATATTTGTTCCAGATATCGACTTAATACAAACGAATTATTGTTACCTGGTACAAGCCTATCAATTCATATCCATTTAGACCAAGTTTCACTTGGAAGATTATCCGGGACTCCCTACGTTCCTTTGGGGAACCCTTGCGCGTGCATGGTAGGATTGTGAAACATGCAAAATTCAATGGAGCAGGTATGACTTCTTCAGTGAATTTTTTACCCGCCCTCTTTATGTTGGTTAGTTTCCGAACTATTGGCGTCCGAAACTCATTTTTCCACGCTTTGTAGATCTGAAACTATGTCCGATAGCCGAAAGTTCAAGAGAACTTTTTTTCTTGTCTCAGTGGCAGGAGTCACCTCTCAAGAGTTGTAACACTTATTTTGCAACACTCGATATCTATCTATCTATCTATATCTATATCTATCTATCTATCTATCTATCTATCTATCTATCTATATCTATCTATATATATATATATATATATATATATATATATAGTAAGTAAAGATCTAAGGGTTTACTTGTCCCTACCATAAATCCTTCATTGTAACCAGATTCCGGCGTTGCCGCTCTAACTCAGGTAGAACTGTATAAAGCTCTCAGTATGGCTAACCCCATTACGGTTATCATAGTAGCCCGAGCCCGTGCAGACCAATAAACACATTACCCCACAGAAATGAGTGCCATAAGTCCATGCCTTCTAAAGGCTGTTATCATTATTATTATTGCTAATATTAATATGTAATATTAGTAATAGGCTTAATAAAGATTCTGCCTGTTTATGTGCTCTGCTTGTAAGTATATTATTTCTAACTTTAAGATATAGTTATAGAGGTCATTATATAATTGATCAGTTTCTTTCTAATGTGATTCGTCACGTATATAAAAACTGGACAAACTGCAAATTAGGATACTATACACAGGAAATTAATAATGATAGCTTTATTACTCAGATATTAACCTGCATACATTAATACATATGAGATTTAGATACTTAATAGAATGCTTTTTAATCATTTCTTTCTTTAAAAATAAAGTTTTAAATTGTCATTATAGACAGATGGCCTGTCGAATATTATTATTATTATTATTATTATTATTATTATTATTATTATTATTATTATTATTATTATTATTATTATTATTATTATTATTATTATTATTATTATAGGACAACAGTGATGGCTTATTGCTTGCAGTGCCCAGTAGTAGTTGTTTCCTTTCATCTTCTCAGTTAGAACTTCAGACTGCAGGTCAAAGTGAGCTTCATGGATCACCTGCAAATGCATCTAAGAAGATAGTGTAGAATCCTTCAGATGATCTCCTGAACATGTATGGTTCTATCCAAAATCTGGAACTAGAAAACTGACAGCTCGGAAAAGGAAGAGATGTGCTATTCTCACAGACACTCTAGAAAAAAGTACTTTCGAAATGAAAAAGAAGCATCTAAAAGCAACCGAAAACGTAAAATCATCAGCTGAGAAGAATTTATTCTCAAGTCGTCTGTTTGGTTTCTGAAGAACCGTACGAAGAACAGGATACAGAAGAAGACTAGGTACAGTGTTTATGTTGTGAGAAGTGGTCTCATTGGTCGTGTTCCGAGAGAAATCCGTACTACATCTGTATAGTTTATAGACATTGACTGCCACAGTGAAAATGAGTGAATCGATGTTCAAGCTGTAGATTTGATAGCATTAAATTTCTGAATCAAGTCCGATTGTTGCAACTTACCCCAGATGATGTTGCAATTTACCCCATGGGTGGGGCAAGTGTCAACAGTCGGACTTAGTTCAAAAAGTGGATGCTATCAAAACTGCCGTTCGATGTTTTGCACTTCTCTTTTTATGGTATGTAGTTAAGGCATGTACCTTTTAATACACTCAATATAGTTTTTATATCTATAATAATTTTCGAGTAAAAAAACAGACCTGAAAATTGTTGCAACTAGCCCCATCTTCCCCTACAATCACTTTTTCAAAAAAAAAAATGTATAAAGCCAGTAAAGCAATTAACATGTAGGTCTATTTTCGAAGATAATATAGGAATTTTTCGTGCTGCTAATTATTTATTTTTAAAAAATCAGATGCTGAAACCAATCGATATAGCGCAGTTTAAGCAATTCAGTTTGTTTTATTTAAAAAGAAAACTCTCTATTTACAAATTTGATTGTTCCTATGTATTAGAGCAGTCTTCGAAAAATCAGTGCCTATTGTATTTCTAAAATATAGCTGGAGCCGCGGTGGGTCAGTGGTAAGTTGGCGTGTTAGTTGCCCAAGAGGTAACACGTCTTTCGCTGGTCGTCCGTCCAGTGTCGTATCGTGCGAGAGGCATTGAATGCGCCCAGTGTACTTTGTGTTTGCTTGGAATTTACGCTGACTTGATTACAATATATTTCAGTTTAGTGGTGACTAGTGAGTTTATTTAGAATTATAAAATGTCTATCAAACGTGTCAATACATTAAAATTAGGATTTCGTGCGATTCCTAACCGTCCGTCCACAATAAAAATCCATGAGTTTATTCAAACTACGTTTAAGTTAAAGGAAGAACAAATACTGAGTATTGAGTTGGATATTTATCGTAAATGTGTGTATATTAAGTTATTGTCTGACTTGTTGTGTGACAAATTATTAAGAGATCATGGTGATAGTGTTCAATTTCAAGATGATAGTGGAACATACCCCGTGACTTTAGAATTAGCTGATCGACCTTTAACCTATGTGCGAATACATGCTATTCCCACGGAATATAGTGATACTGATGTCACGCGTGCCTTGTCTATCTATGGAGAATGTAAAAGTATAAAAGACGAAATTTATGACGATACTCATATTTATAAAGTTAGATCTGGACGAAAGATCGTGACTATGTATTTGTTTAAACCTATACCGTCCTTCCTGGATATTCGTAACCAGAAGTTCCTAGTAACTTATTTCGGTCAGGACCGTACTTGTTATTACTGCCAATCTAGAGATCATTTACAAGATCAATGTTTTCAGCGTCAAAAACGGGCCTTTGTTTCAACAACAACCATGGAACATACTGAAAGTGATAAGGAACGCTCTCGGGTTTCGCCAACCCAAGAAATTAATGTGGTTAAACCTGCTAATTTGCCTACTTTAACGTCAGATGTTGACTTTCCAAAGTTAATGACTGAGCTTACTACCCCTGTGATACAGGGCCGTTCTCTAAACACTACTCCGATAGTGCCAAAAGACAGTGTTCCTAGCCGACCATCTTCCGAAGCAATTAAGGAAAACGTCTCTCCCAAGGATATTAGTGATAGTCAGGACAGGACCTCATCCGCAGCCCCTCCAGCTTTACATGGTACTTCTTCACTGGCTGAGTCAGATTTTCCACGGGAACATCAAGTTGTCACTGAACAAGATAGAAAGACGCTTTTGATAGACAGTGATTCCTCCTCCACTAGTGTTGTTGATGGTGATCAGAAGCTCGAGTGCATCTATAGTGTATCGGAAGTTTCCTCTGTAAGTCCCATTTGTCCAGTTCAGTCCAAGGAAAAAGATCATCCTTTCCCCCCTGTGAGTTGTCCTAGTGGGAAAAAAGGATCTGATGCCCGGAATTCCCAGGAAGCCTCCCAAGACAAGAAACGGAAGAAAGCAGGAACGGCTATAGCTCAAGTAAAACAACCTAAGAAGACGGATCAAGGACCCTTAGAAGTATCACCTAGGATCACCCGGTCGTCTGTAGCTAAATTAGTGAGTACGGAATATCTACCTGATACCGCAGTTCCTTCTTCAGGTGAGTCACCAACAGTTTCTACTCCTACCTAAACATTCAGAAACACAGTGCTTGCAGCCAAATAGTGGTGTGGTATTATGAAGTGTGTTGCTAACATTAGACAACTTCCTATAACAATATTTATGTGTACTATCTTAAAACTAGCAACTATAAATATCAACGGAATACAATCGCCAGTCAAACTTGAAGCTCTCAATGACTTTCTACTTAAATCTGAAATAGATGTAGCTTTTCTCCAAGAAGTTGGTCCAAAGATTGTAAACGTACATCCATCATATAATGTATATAATAATTGTACATATAATAGCCTTGGTACTGCAATTTTGGTTAAAGAAGGCATCCCGCTTACAAATGTAGAATTACATCCTAATGGTCGAATTATCAAAGGTCAGGTTAATGATATAACTCTAATCAATGTTTATGCGCCCAGTGGAAGCCATAATAGAAAAGAACGGAATAATTTTTATGCAAATGAGGTAGCGCCGTTTTTTAGTGGCCCAAATAATGTTATCTTTGGCGGAGATCATAATTCAAGTATAACTCACACAACAGAACCAACTTACCATTATTGCCCTACCTTAAATGAATTGGTAAAGAATTTGTCTTTGGTAGATGTGTGGGACTTCAAACACCCAGATTTAAGGGGGGACACATTTATTACAAAAACTTCGAGCTCAAGGATAGACAGGATTTATGTAAATGATAACTTCAAATCCAAGGTTGTTTCTGTATACCGATATCCCACGTGTTTCACTGATCATCTCTGTTTAATAATGGAAATTAAAATTAATGACCAGAAGATTGCTCGGGGACGGGGATATTATCACATGAATGAAAGTCTGCTCAATGATGAGTCATTTTGTCAGCTCTTTTCTAAAAAGTGGGCTTATTGGCTTAAACAAAAGAAGTGGTTTAAAACATATATTGAGTGGTGGAATCAATACTGTAAGGACAAAATCCGAAGCTTTTGTAGGTGGTATTCCTCTGAAATTTATGCTGATAAGCGAAAACTTTATAATTTCTATTATAAATGTCTATTAGAGGCACAAACTGAAGCGATGACAAATCGCTCGGCCCTTATCTCTGTACGTAAATACAAAGCCAAATTATTACAATTCCATAAACAGAAAATGGAAGGGATTAGGTTACGTAGTAAAGTTCCAGGGTTTCCGGAAGAAGAACAATGCTCTCTTACACATGTGTTAACAGAAGCCAAACGTGGACGGAGGAAACTTATCACGTCACTCACAGATGCTCAAGGCTCCATTCAAACTAGTCCGGACAATATTCGTAACACCCTGTATGATTATTACTACCAGTTATTTGGGGTCGCTGCTGCTACCGGCTGCGAAAATAAATTACTTGACAGTGTGCCTGCAGTGCTAAATGATGAAGACAATCAAATTTTATGTGCTCCGTTTACTAAAAATGAAGTACAAAGAGCTGTAAATGCTGCAAAAAAAGGAAAATCTCCTGGGCCCGACTCTATCTCTGGCCGTTTATATGTTAAATTTTGGGATATAATGGGCGATACACTAACATTGATTGTAAATGAATGGTTCTTTGCTTCAGAGACTATCAAGCGCCCTAATCCAGCCGTCACGGTCTTTATCCCTAAAACTGTTCAACCATCTAATGTTAGCCATTATAGACCTATATCCCTTCTTAATACAGATATCAAAATTTTTAGTAGATGTATTAAAAACAGATTACAGGACTACATGGATAAGTTATTACAAAATTTGCAATATGTGGCTGTTAAACAGAAAACCATCTATCACCTTTTATTAACTATTCGAGATAGTATTACTATTTGTAATGATTGCGCTCTTAAAGCGGCTCTGATAAATTTAGATTTTAAAAACGCCTTTGATAATATTGAACACTCGTACTTATGGTCTGTTTTCAGAAAATTCGGTTTTAATGAACAATTTGTTACATGGATGAAATATTTTTATAAAGATGCTCACACGAAGTTAAATGTTAACGGTCACCTATCCAACAACATTCCCATCAAACGTTCAATAAGACAAGGTGATCCCCTTTCAATGTTGAGTTTTGCTATTAGCCTTGCTCCCCTGTTATATGCTATGAATGACCGCCTAACTGGTCTAAATATTATTACCCCTGCTATAAAAGTGGCTAGTTATGCAGATGATGTAACAGTTTTTGTCTCTTCAAAACTAGATTATTCTCTCATGATGGAATGTGTTCGTGAATATGAGGTAGCATCTGGGGCTAGATTAAATGTTTGTAAATCGCATATGTTAAACATAAACAGTAGTATTGATTTTAATGATATAGATACCGTCCCTCAGGCCGACAGTATCAAAATTTTAGGAATTACCTTTTATTCAAACATAATGCACACTATTGATCATAACTATACGAATATTGTAAACACACTGCGTCATTCAGGTTATGTAAATCAATCCAGAAATCTATGTTTATATTCTAGAGCTAAATTTATAAATGTTTATCTCTTAAGCAAAATCTGGTATTTGGCAAATGTATTACCTATGCCTCAACTCATAGGGAAACAAATTCAAAGTTTATGTGGTTGGTTTCTATGGAAACATCAGGTCTTTCGTGTTAAATATGATGTAATGTGTTGTTTACATTCACAAGGTGGCATCGGTCTGTTCAATGTGCAAGAAAAAGCTGCAAGTTTGTATGTTACTCGCTCAATGACCTTGTACACAGACGAAGCGAATAGTGTAACACAACAACTGCTCACTTACGTATTAGCACGAACAGAGAGGAGTCTACCCCTGTGTATGGACCTCCCTCAAAGCTGTAAGTACTTGGAAACTGTTTTGTGTGATTATATATATCTGTCGCAGCTTTTTGATTTTAAAACTTTAAGTAGTAAACAGCTGTATGTTTTTAAAATGACTAGATTATATGTCCCACCTAAAATTGTGTTAGATGAGTACTTGTGTAATTGGTCCAATATTTGGGCCAATATCAATGACTTGACCTTGTGTGTTGCCAGCAAATCTATCTGGTTTATGATTGTCCATAATGTTATTGATACTAAAGAAAAGAGAAACAAATATGGTTTTAGTCCTGACGCTCTTTGCAATAGATGTAACAATATAGATACGTTGATTCATAGAATCACGACATGTCTGGAATCCACAAAAATCTGGTCTCAGTTACGTCACTTTTTAGCCATTCTTACTCGTAGTTCGGAACGCAATATAAATATTAGCATAGTTTTAAGACCTGATTATCGTTTTTATCCCGTTAGTAAACAACATAGTGTCAATTGGTATATAGGAACGACCGTCAAATATATTTTTAATTCCAACTTAGAAGCAGGGGGAGCCTTCTATGTACAGTATTTACAAAAAGAATACTCCAAATTAGCAAAGGATGTACGTAATAAGCTATTTGCAAATTTTATAGCCAACTCATTGTTCTAGTAACTTCCTTTCTTTGTGCCAAAAGCCTAACCACTTCAATGTAATTGATTCTTGAGTTACAATAAATTTTCTTTAAAAAAAAAAAAGTGGTAAAGCGTTCACCCCTGGTGCATGGGGTCTCGGGTTCAAACCCTGCTCCCGCCAAGTGAACTTTGTGGTCGATAAACGCCGTGTGCGTGGATATTCTCGGGGTTCTCCCGTTTCCTCCCACTTTCTTCATTCCACCATTTCATTCATTTCTCATAATCACCGTCTCCTTCAGCCTAACCGGCATAACCGTGGGACGTAAAACTCAAAGATTTCATTTCATTTTCTAAAATATAGCTGTATTGATTTATTGGTATATATTTACCTTCAGTTTGTTTGAGAGAAAATTATTACAAGAACTAAAAAGTGTTTCTCTAGTAAATACGTTTACATAGTTTAGCTATTGACGTTACTAAACAAATTTGGTTTTTTTAATACATAAAATGGCGCCCGTATATATATAGGGTGTAACTTAATTAATATAACAAACGTCGTTAGGTGATTCCTGACACCGAAATAAAACAAAAACTATACAACAACCTGGGTGTAACACCCGAAAATTTGTCGGAAAAATGTATAAACCGCCATAACTCATGAACAAAACGTCGGATTGAAGTCGGGCAAAAGAATGTCCATTGTTTTTAGTCGTAGATTCGATTAGTGTACAGTGACGATGCAAGGATGACTTCCAAAGAAACTGGAGTATTCCTTTGAGTATTTTATCAAACGTTGAATGAAGAAATGATCAATCAAGTACAAGATTTAACATTAAAAAATAATAGTGCATCGTTCAAGTTAGAAGAACACTCAGAATTCGAAAGAAAGAGAGATACACATGTGTGATTCATCTATTTTGTCTCAGTACATAATGACGTCTCGGAAGAAGATTTTAAATGGAACGAAGTCTTTAACGTATCACACTTATATCTTCTAGGCTAATGGTAACGGATGATAAATGAACGGCTTCCTGTCCAAGAGTGTGTGAAAAAGGAAAAATAACTTTTATCCAGATTAGGGTTAAAACGACTGTGCATAGGACAGTCAGGCGGCATGTAAATAAATATAACATCGAAAAATGCAAAGATCATATGTGATGAACGAGTGTACAAGGAATTCTCCACATGACCCAGGGATTCCAAATATTGTGTGAATAGATATGGGGCAAAAGTAAGCTGCATTAAACGGTTTCTTCCTCGTAATATGTAATTCCGTGGAATATGGTACTTCTGTGCACAGAAGCAACAAAAGTGGAGAAACAAGGGATGTTGTACACGTTGCATAACCATACCAAGAAGTGCGCTGGAATAGTATACTTGATTTATCCGTTAGATGAATCTTCTCCCAGGAATACTTTTGATGGCGTTTTCCCCTTCCTTCGAGTTGGCAAACCTCAACTTTTCCTTGAGCTATGAAAAACTTCATTGCTATTGTGAATATACCAAAATACTATCCTAGTGTAGACCACTTACATTTTGATTTTATCATTGCCGGAGAAATTTTCTCAAAGGAAGCTCGTTGAAAGTACATTTTAAAAAAAGGATAGTCTTTTTTCGACATTCTAATGTACATACCTTAGAGCTGTATGGAATACCTACACGGAGGAATACCTACGGAACTATCGTCCCTTGTGTGCCAATTGCGAGTGGCTTACAGAAGGCTGTCTTGAAGTTTTATTGTGGAATGGCTTCAGTTAGCATGGCTGAGTTGTAATAAGCATCTACGCAACTTGTGAGTGATATACATAGTCAGATGCTCTACTGTTACACGTGTAATTGCTGTATAACAGGATGGGAAATGTTGTGTTCAACGGTAGAGGGTTGTGTCCAGGTATTTAAGGTCGTGTAAAAGTGTAGACGTTGGTGTTTAAGTAAAATTGATTGTGTTAACCTGTACACGCCTGCGCGATGGAAGATTACCCTGTCCACGAGCTGGCAGATATGCAACTCATTTATGGAGTAGCAAAGGGCAATAGCCCAGAAGTGAGGCGTTTATATCGTGACCGTCGCCCTCAAAAGAGAGTAACTTTCCTTGTATTTTTCCACGCCTCCATATTCGACTTCGAGAGAGGGGTCCCTTCGGTTTCTCGTACGTGAAATCGGAGGAAATAGCCCCATATGGACAGCTGAACTTGAAGACAGCGTACGTCGAATGATCAAAACCGTCTTGAAACTATCATGTGTATGGCGTAAAAACCCACATGCAACTCTAGTAAACGATCAGCAGCAGAAATTTGGTGTGGTGTGGTGGATAATTTTGTGGTAGGAACTTATTTATTATCGGTCTGCCTGTGTGGGAGTACGTATCTTTTATTTTTACGTAATTTTCTCCCAAAATTGATAGAACATGTGCCCTTGAAGATAAGACAGCAGATGTGATTTCAGTATGATAGTACACCTGCACATTTTGACAGGAATATGCAGACTTACCTAAATGAAACATTCCCAGATTGGGAGAGAAAAACCTGTGTTATGACAACCTCGTTCATTCTACCTCACGCTGCTTGATTTTTTATTTCGGGGATACGTATGAAACTCCGGCCACGACAGTCGAAGAACTTGTAGCTCGATGTAATATAGCTGCAGCAATCATCTACGAAATTTCAGATGTGCTTGATCACACGCGGAAAAATTTGCTTCGCCGATGTCATCTTTGCAATGCGGTCAACGGTCGACAATATCAGACTGTGAACTGTTATTCTTCATAGCTGTCTCGTGTACACATACTGCATTGCACAAATACTGTACAAGGTACCTCTGAGTATTTCAGTTATCCTACTTTCTCCGAAACAGAATAAATCGATAATTTGAAATTGTATTTCTTTCTTTCCTTGTGCAACACGCGCAAAACCTTGAGTATCGTCGAGTTTCATTCCTTCTGTACTCGTAGTTATTATCTTCCACGAATTTACGCATTACGGGGAGGAAATCTTTTAATCTAGCTTACTTTGGCTCAAATTATATTCACATAATTTGTGGGAATCACTGTTGTTATGTGAAGAATCCCTTATACTCTAGTTCATCGTACATGATCTTTTGCCCCTGACTGTCTTATGCACAGTCGTTATAAACCTACTCTGGATCAAAGTTATTTTTTTCTCATTTTTACACATTCTTAAGTTGAACAGGAAGCCGTTGATTGATCATCCGTTACTATTGGCATAGAAGTTATAATTATGATAAGCTAAAGACTTCGTTTCATTTAAATTCTTCTTCCGAGTCCAGGAATCACCTCCAGACGTTCATTACATTAATGAAGTTACACACTATATATATAATGATAAAAAATAATACCGATATTAGTGTCGATGAAATAGTATTTGGAGTCACTCAGACGAACAGTAACACTCCCGATGCAGTTTAAATCCATACTCAGATTCCATTGCCCTTTATGCTCAAAATGAAACTATTCTCCCCGTGCGAAGAACGGGTATTCTGTTAATAATTTATTATTAAACATCACACCATAAAATACAAAGTGTATCACGTAATGTACACGTTATACTGTTACTTCTTAATGTATAAATGGAGGATGAAGGACTATTATTGGATCAAAAGATCCAATATATTTCAGACAATAAATTTCTTGTAGGCTTTATATCTGGAGAACAACATATAGTGTACCCAAACCTAAACTATGACTGAACTCAGTATGATGTGCTTAGTGCCTGAATAAAACGAAAGCTCGATTTAGAGGCCATTCAAAAATTCTGTTGCCCTTGATCCAAAAAATCTAATATATTTCATTCAATAAAAAAAAAAATCTTGTACGTCTTACATCTGAAGAACTACATACAGTGCAGCCAAACCAAAACTATCACTTAACTCAGCATGATGTGCTTATTCCGAAAGTAATACGAAACCTTGATTTAGGGACCGTCCAAACGTTTGTAGCCCCTGATCCAAAAAGTCCAATATATTTCATTCAATCAATAATTTTATTGTATGTCTTATATATGGAGAACTACATATAGTGTAACCCAACCCAAATGCGTAAAAAATATGAAAAGTCGATTTAGGGACCGTCCAAAAATTTTGTGGCCCGTTATAAAAAAAATCCAAAATATTTAATTAATCGAAATTTTTCTTGTACTCCTTATACCTGGAAAACTACATATCTGGAGAAAACTCGATTTAGAGACCGTTCGAATATTTTATGGTAACTGATCCAAAAATTAATATTAGCCAAGATCATAATACTTTGATCCATTTTTTAGATCATTCCTAAAATTCTTGTTTTTATCCAATCTTTCTTTTAAACAGTATCACTCTCTTTGTTCTCAATTTGAAATTTATCAAGCAATTATAAAGCATTGCTTATTATCCAATTTGTATTCGGTGTAGAGCTTCAATTTTCTCAAAGTTTCAAATAAGATAATAAAATATGATTTACTATCGGAATTCGTGTCAGGTATTATTATTACTTTTATTGGTGTTTTCCTTTCTTTCAATTGTTAAAACAAGAAACTACCTTGCACTGTCGTAAAATATGTGCTCTTTTCCAATAGCATAATAAGTGCTCATATAATTTTGAACTTTAAAATTAAGGATTGAATCAGTACAAGAAGTACAATTTGGATAACGAATGACTTATAATTGATGTTTAGTGGCGTACTGAAGTAAAGGGATTAAGGACTTTGAAACCCCCCTTGAGCAAGGTATTATGCAAAATTAAGCACGTTTATCATATTAGCACGTTTATATATATAAACACTTGATATATTTTATAAACTTGTGTTCCTAAAGCCCCTGAACCCCCTAAACATTTGCGTAGAGTACTGATTGTGTTTCTCTTATTATTTTAACCGTTTTATGCTTTGAACGAAATTTGAAGTGCAGGAACCCTGTGAAGGTGACCACCTTTACTATAAAAATTTCTTTAATGGTTCTTAGTTTTTCTTCAAAACAATCAATAACGAACGAAAAATAAATGATTGAGTTTGATTTTAAATCGAAATTTGAAATACCACCAAAAAGTTGGCCCACCCAACCTTATTTTGTAAATGACTCTTAATAATTTTCAAAACAAACTATTTCCTCTTCAAACCAATCAATAAGAAAGGAAAACATGTTATTAGCTTGAGTATTGAATCGATATTTAAAAGCAGAAAAAACAGTATGAAGTTGACCACCAAATGTATCCTGGAAATAGATATATTTTACTGGTTGTTTTGAAACAAGTGATTTTTTCTTCAAAATAAGCAAACCGCCCCGAAACAAATCACCTTCATCAACATTATTTCTTAATTATATTCTTATGTTTTTCGAATCAAATTACTTTTCTTCCAAACAAGCAACAACAAATCCATATCAAACGATTGATTTTGGTCTTGAATCGAAATTTGTAAGTAAAGGAATCAGGTTGAATTTGATTACATTCTAAATTTATTTTGTAAATCTCTTTCTCTATTTTTTCGAAACAAGCGATTTGCTCTTAAAATCAACCAATAAGAACCGCTTGGCTTCGGTTTTGATTCGAGACTTTAAAGTGGAGCCAATATGAAATTCCATCACCCATTTCTCTTGAAAAGACTCTTTATGTTTTTCGAAACAGACTATTCTTTTTCAAAATAATTAGTAGCATACGCATATCAAACAATTGATTTTGATTTTCAATCAAAATTTTAAGTGGAGGAACAAGGGTAAATTTGGCCATATACCAACTTTATTTTGTAAACATCTCTTTATGTTTTAAGAAAGATACGATTTTTACTATTTTTCTTCAAAAAAGTCAATAACAAACGAAAAACAAACGATTGGCTTCCGATTTCAATTCGAAATTTGAAAGGAGGCAACTTAACATAGGTGCATTGCTTCGCTTAAAAAAAAAAAAAAATCCAAACGCAAATTCTAAGCCTACAGTTTTAAAATTGCAGTTACATGTACATACTTCAACTTAGTATACATAAAAAATTACAGCATTATAAAAATATCAGACAAATAATATTATTTATTCGGTATTGAAAACCTCGAATCAACTATTGGAGTTATTTAGCGTATTTTTTTTAATATCACAAAATTAAAGGTGTATTTATTACGGCATGGATATATTACGCACAATATTTTTATACAATTTGTATATATATATATATATATATATATATATATATATATATATATATATATATATATATATATATATATATATATATATATATATATATATACATATATATATATATATATACATAATTTTTTAAAAAATAGACCATTTAGAATTATTTATCCTTACAATTTTTTATATCCACAAATTCAAGGTGAGGGATATGCGATATTGATATTTTCAGAAAGTGTTGACCACCCTACAGAGTGTCGATCCTGTGCCGTGTCGATCCTATGCCGTTTCGGTCCTGTGCCGTGTCGATCCTGTGCCGTTTCGGTCCTATGCCGTGTCGGCCCTGTGCCGTGTCGATCCTATGCCGTGTCGATCCTACGCCGTTTCGTTCCTATGCCGTTTCGATCATATGACGGTTCTCTCCTATATATCCTTGAGAAAATAATTGTTACTTAATATTGCGTAATTATAAAATAATGTATTTTTTATTATTTCGATCGTATGAAAGTTCTGCTGTCGATCCTATGCCGTGTCGATCCTGTGCCGTTTCGGTTCTGTGCCGTGTCGATCCTATGCCGTGTCGATCCTACGCCGTGTCGATCCTATGCCGTGTCGATCCTACGCCGTGTCGATCCTATGCCGTGTCGATCCTATGCCGTGTCGGTCCTGTGCATGTAACCCCTTTGTTCAATTCAATGATAGCTTTCGATTTATATATACAGGGTGTCCCAGGAGGAAGGGGTAGTATTTTGGAAAATGGTAGTATGGGTGATTCTAAGCAAAAAAGTTCATATGAACATAGGTCCTTATCTCAACTGTTTGAAAGGTACAGGTTATGAACCATTTTTACTTTATGTTGCGTATTGCTAACCCTGTATTTACTCTACAGAGGTGGGGAAATTTGTGAAAGTTAAGGTTATTTAAAGAAATTGGATGGCAACACTGATTCTCAAATGTCCCTCAATAATTTCTCTTCCAAAGGCACCACTGCCACATATTGCATACCGTTGGAAAGGCCAAATCATCATCTTTCAGATCCGCCATGAGTTAACTCTGTAGAATAACTACAGGGTGAGCAATATGCAATATAAAATAAAAAATGTTTCACAACCTGTAGCTCTCAAACCGTTAAGATTAGGATCCATGTTCATATAAAGTTTTCTGCTTAGAATCACTCATACTATCATTTTCCGAAGTATTGCCCCTTCCTCCTAAGACACCCTGTATATATCTCATCTTTGTATTATTTTCATTACACGCTAGCACAATTATAATTTTATTTCACTTTTAATTTCCCTTTACAATTCTAATTCCAATAAATGTTCTATCACTCCCATTTAAGGGTATTGTATTTATCACTTTTAGAATCAAGCTTATTATTAATGTGAATCATACACGAGGCTCTCAAACAGTCGGATAGATAACTATTTAAAATGTATGGTAAAACTAGAGAGAACAATACATACCTTTCTGGGGTATGAGAATGCATTAACTTTAGCTCACCTCAGAGACCTATACTGATAATCAACACAGTACTCTTGGGTTTTTCTGGTTGTGAACAGCAAAGATTTCAGTAAGCGAGGAATGAAGGTTGTAGAAAAAAAAAATCTGTGAAAAAGAAATACAGGTTTCGTGTTAGGGAAAAGAGATTATCGTCGCTGCGCCTCGAAGAACCGCTAAGTGTTAAAATTACAACTTTTCAGAAGAAGCAAAAAATATTCCGAACTTAAAATTTTGCCAAATATACACGGAAACACTTGAAAAATGTAATAAAATTGGTTCTGCGTAAATTATGCACTGGACATTGTTGTAGCTTGCTTCAACAATATTATATTACTATTTTTGTGTTTATGTAGCACATGTCGGTTTACCGTTTGCGCCTTTATAAACACAGACGATTTGTATACATTAGTCAATACGTACGTGATGAGAACCTCAAGCCTTTAATTTCAATCTATTACTTTTTCGTTGTTATGGCGAAACAATTGAATATTTACTTATCACATTATAAGGGACACTACATGACAGCTTTCGGGTTTATTTGCACGGCGTAACTCATTTTCGACCAAAAAAGAGTCACATAGAGGTTCTTCAAGGCGCAGCGACATTATCCAGGTTGTCTGTATTCTCTCTAGCTCGTACCATAGTCTTTACTATGAGTATGTTTTGTACACTGGCGCAAATCCCGGGGGGGTGGGGGGTGAGGGAGACATATCCGCTCCAATCTTGGAACTGGGGGGACTGTCCCCACCAATAATCCAATCTGAAATGTGTTTTGAAGAGAGATGTGATTATTTGTGTCCGGTCGCCACAAAGAAAAGTGAGATGAAATTGATTTCCTCCAGAATAAGCCTCAAATCTGCCCGCCTCTCAATATTGAAGACAACTCTGCTCTCCTGATCTTCCACAGCATTATTTTTCAACTTCATAAATATTTTGAACATCGCAAAAAAAAAAAAAAAGGGGGGGGGGGACGGTCTTACTCCCCCCTCCCCAATGTTGAAGACAGATTTGCGCCGCTGGTTTTGTACTCCTATTTTCCGGAGTAAAAAACTCTCGTACGGTTCGGATACTACTTAAAATTATAGATTCATGTTGCATATAATTGCAATGCTGAAAGAGGAATCAAACGACTAATGACGAATCATACAAATCTAAGATCATTAACCTTCGGACGCTCGCGTGTAATGACGTTATACCAGCGATCGCGTGGCTGTACCTTTTCTGCCCTTGCGTTTTTAGTAATTATTGCAACTTAATATCACGAATCACTGGTAATTCAATCAAGAGCTACACATACATGTACCTTTTGACTAAGTGTGTTATAAAAACTTTTGGAATTAGGCACTTATTTCTCTGAGAAAGCGGTTTAAATGCCGGTGAGCGCCAAAAGATTAAAGGATCGAATTTATTCAAAATTGGTTTCCAGGGAACGCACGTACTTAGTAATTTAATTCGAGGGGATCCAAACCTTTTCAGGGGGTCTAAATTCAATGTGAAAATAAAATATAGTAAAATTTCTAAAACAACCTCCACAATTACACTAAATTTACAAAAAAGTCTGGATTTAGGGGGTTCTTGACCCTCAGGACCCACCTTGTACCAGGGTTAAATATAATTGATATAATTAAGAAAATGTTGCTAATGGCTTGTTACTCGGAAACATGAATGTAAATTGAAAATAGATAATAATTTTGGGTGTAAACTCAAAAGCATCAAATGATAGGAGAGAGTGAGGAAAGTTACATGATATTACAAACCAAAATTTAACTCTGTGCTGAAAATTTTTTACAAGTACTTCCAAAAAATTATGAATTTGTTAAAGTAAATACAGGGTGTACCGAAAATAATAGCAAAAATGAAACCATAGATTCCTGGTTTCTATCTGGATGGATGCACACACACACACACACACACAGAAAGAGAGAGAGAGAGAGAGAGAGAGAGAGAGAGAGAGAGAGACATACACACACAAACACCATCATAAATATATAGCACGAGAAAAAAGACGAAAAAAATTTTTGTCGTTTCAAACGTGTTTTATTGTCAATTGAAACAGTACACAATAGTACAGGGCAGGAACACGTACCTGTGTGATCTTAGAATCCCTGCTATCTTGTGGATTCTTTGGGAGACTCCTGATGCCATGGAATGTACGTATTTGTAATGTACTATTGTGTACTGTTGCAATTGTCATTAAAACACGTTTGAAACTACATTTTTTTTGGTATTATTTCTCGTGCTTCATTCATCCCTCTACATGTAGTGTTTACATATGAACTAATCTTCCATTTGCATATTTCAGAATTTTAAAATTCTTTACCATTTTCGAGAAAAAAATCTAGTTGCCATGACTTTTGCAATGACCCTCGTGTGTGCGTGTGTGCACGCGTGCGTGCGTGTGTGTGTGTGTGATGTACACTGACACACAAAGAACTAATTGACAATTAAAAAAAAAGATATTTCTCTTCTAATTATAGTTTGAAACACAAAGGGCTGTGGGAAACAAAAATAAGAAAGAAACTAATGAATCATATAGACCCAGACCTTATTATATTAAAAAAAAAAAGTTCATTTTTAGTATATTTCAGTAGCAAGCTTTTTCTATGTCAATACCACTTAATATTATGGTAATAATAATACTTGCAACTAATTTTAAAAGAATCTTTAAGAAATTTACCTGTTACATTACTTTAGAAACAAAGCATATTTAATTAGAATAATATAAATAATATAAATATAAACGTTGTTTACAAAAAAAAAAAAAAAAAAAAAGGAGGAAAGAAAAATTTAAGAGCATTTTGGTGTCCTGCTATAAAAGAGAAGAAATGCTATGGATGGTTATGAGGTAAACATGTCGAGCTGATTGTGCAGAAGAGCTTCAATCAATAAACGATATTTCCTCGTGTTTGTTTTTCTAACAATCTTTTCCTAACAACATAGCAACCAAAGTTTTCTCGGATTGATCTCTGACTATTGATTCATTGTATATATAAGTCAAATTTTTCGTCACTACAGTCTAAACGCCGGAAATTGTGCGTATACACTGGGAATCAAACACGGCTACAGCTTAGTCGTGAAATTAACAAGTCTATTTTCGCCGGACACTGCTTTAGGTTGCACATTTTGTTTATTTCTCTTTGCGTTTCAGCACTCAAGCTATAGGAGACATGACCTATAGTTTAAGCTGGAGTTCGATTCAACGTAATACGTTAAAATTGTAATGCTGTGTTTTGTAATCTATCCTTTTGCACTAAAAACATATGCGCTAACCATTAGACCAGTGGCAGGAAGACAACTTTTAGTTGGCTATTGTACGATCAAACACATCTGACTTCCGTATTGTAGTTTCGTAGCATTGTATATACTTCAGGCAGCGTCCCAATTGTTTCATAATACTGATGTGTCCTCTTTAATAGTATTGCCACAAAATCGACGAGACGAGGCGAGAAATTCTACAATTTTATTATCCTATAACTGAAAAATTTTGTTATATTAGCCTTTAACGATAAAAGCATCTGTCATAATATTAGCCTTTAACCATAAAAATTCTGCCATATTAGAATTTAACGATAAACAATCTGTCATATAGCCTTTAACGAAAAAAATCTATCAAACAGAAAAAAAAAATCGAAAATCAGACATATACCAGTTACTAGATCTCCCTGAGTATTAATATATATATATATATATATATATATATATATATATATATATATATATATATATATATATATATATATATATATATATATATATGGGTCAGTGTAAAGACTCGTGCATAATTTTCGAGAAAGTTGAGAAAAACAAATAATAGTGTAACCCACCTTCCCAAAAAATGAATGCTGAACGAAATCCACACCACCAATTTTTGGGTAACCACCACTAAAGTACAGGGTATTACCATTATGAAGCTTTTCATTGTGATACTAACAAGGCGACAGTACGTAGTACAGTTAAAGAGAAATAGCCCGATATTATGATTAATTCTTAAAGATTAGTTTCGATTCAACTAAAATATTGCCCAAAGATAAGACATACAACAGTTGATAGATCACATCATCATCATTATTATTATCATCATTGATATTCTGTTATTATTTGCATGTCTTTTGCTGCAATTGAGAACTTTCCATACTCCAGGGTCTTCATCTGACCTCTTCGTTTTCACGTACTATTTTTCTGTTTTGATATTGTCTATCAATTATAGCTTCCTTTGTCCTCTCCCTCTCTTTCCTGCCACCATACCCCCTAGTAGATCCCTCATGATATAGTTCCTTCTTAGCCAATGTCCAAACCAGTTTCCCTTCTTCTTCTCAATAATATCTAAAACTATTCTTTTGTTATCCATCATTTCTAACATTCTCTCATTCGTTTTCAGCTCCAACTAATTCCCCATTCTTCTCCTCACCCACATTTCGAAAGCTTCCAATCGTTTCTTCATCAATTTTACGTAATGCTCATGTTTCTGACCCATACAGTACAATACTCCACACGAAGCATTTTACGAGTTTTTTCCCCTCAGAATTCCACAAAATAATACTTTCTTTCTCCTAAAGGCTTCTTTCGCCATTCCTATTCTTGTCTTTATTTCACGTTCGCATTTCATATCAGCACTAATAATAGTACTCAGGTATCGAAAACTAATCATCTGTTCTATTTTCTCCCTTTCTATTTCTATATTTGACACCAACTGCTTTGTTCCAAACACGATGGCTTTTACCTTTCTAAACAATTATTTTCAAACCATAACGTTCACAGCCCTTCCTCAAGAGTTTTCTAACATTGAATATACATCTAAAGTTAACAAAACGATATGCTTAACGCTATATTCTGGTGCGTGGTATCCGAGAAAATCGCGAACTTTTATGACTCTAAAATTATGTTGTTTGTAGTCAATAATAATTCGGCCTCCTGAAAATGATCGTTTAACGTTATGATTATATAACGTACGTGTAAAAAAAAAACAAACAAAAAAACAAAAAAAAACAAAAAAAACATGCCTTTGCCTAACAGTGACACAGAAATTACATGATTTATAGTGTATTGTTCTCTAATTATTAAATTCTTTCAGTTGAACTGTAAAACTGTGACTATTTTTAGATTCTGCATCACGCGATTAAGTTAACTCTTTCGCTGCCACCTCGATTTCAGTATCCCAACCCAATGTGCCACCTGCACTTTTGCAACATTAAGCCTTTGCAACAAACTAGCTACATCTACGCGAAAACCAAGTACACTACAGAAAATGACCAGGCCAACACTGTGTGCCACCCGAGTATAAAAGCTCTATACCTGCTAGAGGTCTGCCCAAGCCGTGAATATTTAGCCCAACCCGTGAATTTATAATGTGAGGCCCGACCCGAGTCCGAAGTATGTTTTAGGATTTAGGTCCGAGGCCGGCCTGAGCTCGTGGGATAATCAAATAAGCCCGAAATAAGTCCGAATTACAGAAACGTAATCATTAACGCATAATTGTATTTTTATTCACAGCAATTACAAATTTAATTTTACAGTTGTGCTTTAAAAGTTCTCCAGAAAGAACGGTCCAATAAATATTTAGGATAAGCCCGAGAAAGATGGTTGTATATTTAAAAATTTACTGGCCGAGCCCGGTACGGGACAAAAGTAATATATGCATTGTAGGCCCGATTCCGGCCCACGGACCGGGTCGTTCTTAGGCCCTAGGGCTCGGACCCAGCCCGTGAAGACCTCTAATACCTGCGTGCCATTTTACAGAGAATGTCTAGCATGAGAACTACCTCTTGACACCCAATGGTGTCCATGGCACACAGCAATGGGTATGAATGACGCCATAGGCGTCAAGTGGCACACAAGAGGTATGAATGACGCCATATGCGTCAAGTGCCACACAAGAGGTATGAATGACGCCATATAGCGTCAAGTGGCAGCGAAGGAGTTAACGATGAGGTGGGCTTCTAAGAGAATGAAATGAAAATCTTTCAATTTAACGTCCCTCGTTTATTACCCATTAGGCTAAGGGAGACGGATGATTAAGGCAAGTGAACTGTGATGGAAGAATTGGAGGAATGAGAATATGTTGAGTACTCGAAGAAACTCCATCTGACATGATATTGTTCAGCACAATAGAATTGTTGAATATCCAGTATTTACTTTGCGATAGATTCGTGAAAATGATATTTTTCTTTTGCTTTTAAAGGTACCAAAACATGATTTAAGTTGTATATTATTCAGAAAATACACTTCCTTGTTAGAAGCCGTGAGAGACCAGGGTTCGATTCCCAGCGGGAGCTCATGTGCCTCGGATTCCACGTTAATCAGTAGGTCCACCTTTCGTATAGCCTCGCTGCTGAAAGGGACGCTAAACTAAACTCAACTCAACTCAAATTTACTTGGCCGGGAATTGAAACCAGTTATCTCCACGGCTTCTAACAAGCAAGTGTATTTTCTGGATAATGACAAATATACAACTTAAATCATTTTTTGGTACCTTTAAAAGCAAAAGAAAATTCCGATTTTCACGAATCTACAAAGTAAATACTGGATATTCAACAATTTTATCAGCGTTTACCCCCCCAAAAAAAAAGTTCAAAGATGAAACATATTACAATCTATAGAGTCCATCAAGCTGAATAAAATAAAATAAATGAGTGTAATTCTCATGAGTAGTTTTCGGGATAATCAATATAAAATTTTTCTCGAAAATTCAAAAATTCTCGAAAATTCTGTATATGTTGAACGATAATCACGCTCTCTAAACTAAGGTTCAAGTATACAGTAGTCAAATTTTTCATTTGTCAGTAGTAAGAGGATATTGCACAATATAGTTAATGAGATATAGCACAAAATATACCAAATATACCATAAAATATACTATATGTGAGTATAGTTTTAAAACGCTCATGCAGCATCTATTACAGCTTAATATTTTTATTGTTCAATCAGGTCGCATATGTATTGAGAAGGAGTGCGTCAAAGTTGGTGGGGGTCATGACGTCATCTCTTTGGCATTCAAGAGTATAACACAAAAAGGCTTACTTTGTTCTCTCGCAAGTGCTGTCTAAAAGGTTTTATGAGATCGAAGAACACATATACCTAGGTATATGTCGTCGACATGACAATTAGACAGAGTACACGTGTTATGACTTCTTACAATTTCCTTATCATTCTTTACTTTGAGTTAAAAGGCACTGGTAGCATAAACTTTTAGAAAAAGGGATTTTTTCAGAAAAAATCCCAATTTCCCTTGAAATTTAGGTATATTACTGTATATGGACATGTAAGTGGTACCGTTTGAAAGATTGCTTTATTCTAAAGAGAATGAGGTACGATAAGTAGTGATGATGTAGTAGCTGCTTGACTGAAAGTCTAAAATTTACCTTCAAAATCCCAAAAGGATAAAACTTACGTTCTTTGTTGCCCATCCGTTGCAGTTTATATTTTCTAGACCTCCAAACTGTGCTATGTATTAGGTGTTGGTTATAACATTATAAAATAGCTATGTCCCTCCTACTGTCTGTCTGTTGACAGTTATCAGAGCAAAAATGATACGAGATACCGAGAAGTGCTTTTTTTTTTTTTTTTTTTTTTTTGCAATAGATTGAAGTCCCAGCAAAAGGTTCCATATCCTCCAATAAACCTCTACTGAAACCGGAAGTGCTACAAATGAACCATGTCCGGTTTCAGCGTTGATCTCTATAGAATAATATGTAGCAACAAGTGGTTTTCTGTATTTGATTCAGAGTCGCAAAGAAAACGTATTCTATGCAGCTGTAACACTCTGCCGAAAGCGGAACAGGTCCAAATTCAATTGGAGCGAATTTTCTCCTTACTCAACTTAGGGGTTCGCTTGTCAGGATACTCTTCCGAGATGCCTTAACCCAAATTTTGTTTAATTATTGGGTTTTGCGCTGATATGCCAAATTCAACTATTTGCAAGTGTTCGTTCGTTGAAACAAGTGATACACGAAAAAAAATTCAATGAATAATCAATAACGCTTCGCTCCTAATTTTGCAATTATTGCTTACATATTATTACTTCAGGTTTCAATATTGAAAACACATTCAAGACCGGAAGAAGTGGAAATTTACTACTTGACAACATTCATCCCTCACTATGCCTTTATTACATCCGTAAGTTATAGACATTTTCCAATATTAAATTGGCATAATTTCAAAGTCAACCGTAATTTCACATTTGTGAAACGAAACTTTCTGTTATTCTGTTGAAATAGTTTTCTGTTATTAATTTAGGTAGTGTATATATATATATATATATATATATATATATATATATATATATATATATATATATATATATATATATATATATATATATATATATAAACATGAAACGTTAAGTAGTAGATCGTATTTATTGTTGTTTGCATTTCTCTAACAGTGGCCCACATACTACTTGCAAAGTTATCTCGTCTCGTCTCGTCTCTTAAATTTTGTAGAAGTTTTGCCACGTTCCGTCTCGAATTTTTTCTCGTCTCGTTTCGTTGCACCTTTATTATTATTATTATTATTATTATTATTATTATTATTATTATTATTATTATTATTATTATTATTATTATTATTATTATTATTATTATTATTATTATTATTATTATTATTATTATCATCTAGGATACGTAACGAGAATACCCATGTTTTTCGTCTTGTATCGTCTCAAACTTAAAAATTGCACTTTTTGTCTCGAAATCGAGACGAGACAAAAAAAAATTCGTTTTCTAAGCAACAAAAATCCACTAGAAATCAACACGAACCACCCGCACTGATTTTTAAAATATATTGATGTATTAAACCAGGTCCATGAGACGAAAGATTATTTCTTAAAGTGAGATCCGAACCATCTACTCAGATTCTTATTTTAAGCAAACTTATCTCAGCGAGAATCGAACACTGAAACACACGAACAGAAATCACGCTCGTTAGACTCTTGGCAACAAAAGAACAATAAAAAACATATCATACTATGTAATATAATGCGTTGGTACAATAATTTTACACTGCAACCTTTGTCCGTTAGACATTGCGGACTATGTGTTGTTATTAATGTGTTAAATAATAATCCCAATGGATGATATTTGGACATATTCCCATATCCACAAAACTTTTCTGAATGTATTTTATTTTTCCCGGATAGAGTCAGAGGACGTTGAGAAGAGGAAAAAAAAATCATTTGAGAAAGTCTTCAGGATCGAAGCAGGATCCCGTGCCAACTGGGTAGCCACACAGCCTGACGGGTAATTAAACATTTCACGTTTAAAGCCACACGCAAATGTAAATTTTCTTAGTGGTGGGGATTATATAGGGGTTGGGATTCTTCAGGGAGCTAAGTAGGGGATGTAAGGAGGAGAAGGAGGAGGTAGGGTAGTTTCGTGAACTAGACATTTGGCAGTCAAGTGTATTGAAAAAAAAAAGAGCAGACGAAGACATGAAAAGAAAGCAGAAAAGAGAGGGATTGGAAGAAGGATATGGAACCTTCCTGTGTTTGTTGTGTGTGAGAATGGTGGAAGGGGAAAACAAAAGAGGGGAATAAACCCCTCCAACTAACCAAATTTATGACCGGAGATTACTTTGGAAAAAATAGAGAACGGGAAAGTAAAGTGACGACAGACGGGTATATAAAAGGAGATCATATAAAGCCTAGAGAGAAAAAGAGAAAAATTTTATAAAAAAAGAGAGAGATGCTGCTAACTAACAGTGAATCAGTGTTGCAAATTTTAAAAAATATTTCTACAATATGTTATTCTCGCTATAACATGTGTCAGTTGGTTTGTTTTGTGTAGAAAATAGAAAAAAAATGATAATATAAAAATAGAAAGTAATGAATTAAAAGAACTATATGAGTAGGGATTCAGAAAAGCCGTCGTTTTCGAAAAAACAAAATAAGAAAATTTTTACTTTTTTACTTTTTTACTTTTTCTCATTCAAGTATCACCTTTGTTCCCCTATAGTAAGTTTTACAATTAAAAAAATGCTTCTATAACATTCACTACTTATGAGTCCTATCTTCAGACCAAGGCTGGTTGTATTTATTGGTTCTCGAACTGGCATTTTATTGCTGGCAACGAAGTGTAAGTTATGCAATCCAACATATCGCAAATGTCAGTTTGGTTGCCTTATCAGATCATTTGGTGCCATCTTATCAAATTCCTAAAAGTTGCAGATCTTGTCATGTGTATTGTACAGTTTACCTAAATTGAAACTGACAAAAAGAACAATAAAAGTATCTCTAGGAAATTTGGGAAAGTTTCTTTTTAACCTACTCCAGCTCTATTTTAACTGTCTCAATAAATGCTATATATATATATATATATATATATATATATATATATATATATATATATATATATATATATATATATATATATATATATATATATATATAGGTTTTTGGTTTTTGCATATGTACTAAATGATGATTTTGTTCTCCAAACCCTAGCTACCTCATTTTCAGAACTGTTACTGTTAGGACTATTAAATTTTCACTAAAACATTTTTGTCCTAGAACATTCTCCTAGAAGAGCTCTACAAACAATTCGCTCAAACTAGAAAACCCATTGCACCGATCGATTTGTCCTTTACTTTTCCTATATTGAATACTCGATTGATTATCCTTGATTATTGAATGTCTCATATAGGGCCCTATCTTTTTAAAAAATTCTTCAGAATGCAGTCATTAAATGCGTTTTCGTGTTATAATGGGAAAAGAAAGGTGTTATACTGGGAAAAGAAAGATGTTATAATGTGAAAAGAAAGGTGTTATAATTTGAAAAGAAAGGTATTATAATGGGAAAAGAAATGTGCTATAATGAAAAAGAAAGGTGTTATAATGAGAAAAGAACGGTGTTGTAATGAGAAAGGAAGGTGTTAGAACAAAAAAAAAGTGTTATAATGTGAAAAGAAAGGTATTATAATGAGAAAAGAAAAGTTTTGTAATGGGAGGAAAGGTGTTATAGTGGAAAAAGAAAGGTGTACACGACTATTTCTTCATTAAAGTGGAATTAGTCAAAGAGCCGTTTAATTGTTTTTTTTTTCTTCTTCAAATTATCCGAACTCTTGCATCTCTATAGGTAAGTACCAGATTCTGCAGTAAGAGAACTAGGTGTTTTTCCTTTCCAAAGTGTTCTTCCTTTCTTACAGTTGTTTATAAGTACACCAACTCAACAGTACGGATTTGTATAACTAACAAACATACATTCAGCTTTATACAGGGTGTGTTAACTTGGACATTTCCCTATTTGGCAAGGTCTAGAAACATATTTCCATGAAAAGTCTGTTTGTTGAAAATCTGACTGGCAGAACTGTTCAACATATTTCAAGAGACTTTTTTATGAAGTGAGTAGGCTTGTTTTTAAGTAGTTGTGTAGTATTTTCCTGAGCGATGAGTTTATCTGGTACCCCATGCAGTCTACAGATAAGTTCTTGGAGGCAATATCTCCCCCCCCCCCCCATGAAGACGAAGTCCTTGGTGTCACACATCCTCTTGCCCCCACGCAATCGACGTCAATGGCTTCAACTCTTTGTCTGGTAGGTAACCCAAATCATTGGGTAGTCCGGGTTGGAGTAAGTAAAAGATAGTTGATTCGGAATGGAAGCAGTGTTGAATCTAGAAGGAAAAAGCTGAGAAGGTAACAGCCAGAACCCAGACTGTGATAGGTATTATGAGTTTACTATAAACTTTCAAAAATATATAAATAGTAGCTTAAGTTATTTTTGTCACTCAAAAAACTGGGGGGCCTAGGCCCCTCCGACTCCGGGCTAGATCCGACATTGAATGGGAGTGGGGTAAGTTGTAAAGATTCTTTTACCAATCTACGATTCTTTTCTGATCATACATTTTGAAATGAAATGAAATGAAATCTTTGAGTTTTATGTCCCACGGTTATGCCGGTTAGGCTAAAGGAAACGGTGATGATGAGTAATGAATGAAATGGTGGAATGAAGAAAGTGGGAGGAAACGGGAGAACCACGAGAAAACCCACGCACACGGTGTTTGTCCACCACAAGGTTTACTTGGCGGGGGCTGGGATCGAACCCGGGTCCTCAAGCACCAGAGGTGAACGCTCTACTACCGAGCCACCGCAGCCTCATACATTTTGATACACTAACAATGGGTATATCATAAAAATAAGATAAGAAAGGTGTTTTCTTTCAATACGGACAAAATAACATATAGTGTACATTGAGTAGATTGCTTTACTATCACAACTAAGTTGAATCACTTTTTCTGATAGATCAAAGACAGTAAACGCATATGCTTCGAAACAGCTATACAAGAATTCGTTTCTTCCTAAAATTGTTTGATTTTCTTAAAGAAAAGAAATAAAGGAGAGAGAGAAAGAAGACAGACCTAAAGAAGATCGTGCCGAGCAGCCAGAGTCTGGATCAGAGTCGACATTTGCATGGCGCGAGGAATGGATGAGACAGACGGCAAGTGGTTAAAGAAATAAGTGAGATAAAAATAAATCTTAATTGTAAGGGAGGGTGTTTCAAAGACAGACTATATAAGGAAGAAGAAAAGAATAAACGGTCTGAAGAAGGAAAGAAAGAAAAGAAAAGTAATTTTCTATTCCACCGTCATCACATAAGAGTGCGGAGAAAGGGAAATAAGTCGATTAGAGTGAACGATAAGACAGAAATACATCTTTCTATTCTTTGCTCCTTAAAAAAAAATCCCCTCATTCTTTCTTAGGACTGGAAAAATTCTTTACGGAAGATGAAAAATATCTTAACTGAAAAGAACAAAGAGATGTGAAGATAATCACTCTAACTAACCACGAAAACATTTCTTATTTTTCAAATCAGTATTGTTCCCTTTTTTTAATAGTAAGGACCACTGCAACATACTCATTTTTGTCTCCATACATGTGAGTATGTGATATAACTTAGGCACCTAGTAATTTTTTTTTCTTCAACAAATTTAAATTGAATGGTATTCTTAACAGTATAGGCTTCTCTATATTATGACTGCCTTTGTTGTACATAATTCAAGATTCAATATCTAAATGAAGAAAGAGATTTTTAAAATATTCTAACCCAGGTCCGTAGTCAGAACACTAGGGCAGGGGACAAAATATTTTTGGGGAATTTGAGTTAACCATGCGTTCATACATACAAACTAAGAAGTAACTGAAAATTTTAGGTGGAAGGCTGAATTCCCTGGCTATTCTATAGCTAGCATGTGCCGACCTATCAATACTTGGCAATGGGACAGCTGTTTCAATAAAGAGCTAACAAAATCCAGAAATTCCACTGCTGGCAGCTGATGTGATCTGTTGATCTTCAAAACAGTAATTCAATTAGGCTTTGCACAAAGTTTTCACCAGAAATACCACTATATAAGCTTAAGTATTTGTTTTCATATACTGTATGTAATTTCATTGACAGTAATATGTTGCAAGCCGCAGTCAGGAGTTAACATTAGGAGATGGATTTGAAGTTTAGAAGGAATAAATGAAATTTAGAGAGGATACCGCACATTTTGGATCATTGTTTCACTGTGCTTCCTACAGTCCCGATGCAAGTATAATAGATAACTCGAGTAATAAATAAATAAGTAAATAAATAAATAAATAAATAAATAAATAAATAGGATGCACGATAGCTCAGTGGTTTCGGTATCAGATAGTCGAGCAGTTTAAAGTTTTAGTTTGACGATTGTGGGCGAAATCCATTGGGAGTTTGAGTCCTTCTTGAGATCATGGGTGTTTTTAACTGTTCTCGAATTTTCTGTGTTCATATTCCTGTCAGATTGGATTACTTAGAATTTAAATTGTGGTTTGTTTCTTAGAATGCAGCGACTTTTTCAGCAGCGAGGCTATAGGAAACGCTGATCTGCAGTATAACGTGGGTTCCGAATCACATGAGCACCCACTGAGAACTTCAAATAGATGAATAAATTTGAAAGGGTTTCGGTTGTGGCGACTTTAAAAAGTTCTTGATTCGAACCCTGGCTATCTGAATTTCTTATGAATAACAAAGTATCCATGGCATTTTCAAATCAATGACGAATCATTGACTATAAGACTAGTGGCTAGCTAGAAATATCATCCTGGTGTGATTAGCGGTACTACGTCTATTTGTTCTGAAAAGCACTATTCTTTAACTTACATGCATTGTTATTTCTCGTATAGTTTTTTTTTATATATATATATACAATACGCGATTACAAGCACCTCTCAAAAATTTTAACTATGGAGTGGGAAAAAAGGGTTTGCTTATATTCGGGTAAATAGCGTATTTCTACTGGCTCAGTAGTAGTTCTTACGTTTAACGTGCAGAGTCACAGACCTAATTCCAGATTACGAATGCGTGTATTGTGAGGCCAACAGATTGTCTATTAAAATTTCTTCTACAGTCTCTGTTCCAAAATTATACATGATGTTTCAAAACAACACCGACAACGTTTGGGAGATGATTCCTGATCAAGAGAAGACGAAAATTATAGACCAACCAGGGTGCGCAAATGCTCCCTTTCGGAGTTATAGGCTGCCGAAAACGTGTAAAGGTCCATAGCTCCAAAACTATGGGACCTACCGTAGTCGAGTCGAGACTTTACTTAGGAATTAATATGGGCGCTATCCAAAAATGCATGTTTCAGAATCCTAAGGTACTCGGGCAACAATTTTTATAGAGGCGGTTTGGCTACGGGCATATAATTTGAAGTATTCACCAACTCCCTCTATAAAATATGTTGTGGAAGTACCGCATAATTCTAAATCATGGATATTTGGATAGGGCACATACCAGTTCCTAAGTAAAGTCTTGACCCGACTACGGTAGGTCTTACAGTATTGGAGGTATGTACCTTTAAAGTTCATTTTTTCACGTTTTTGACATCCTATAACTCCGAAAGGAAGCATTTGTGCACCCAGGTTGGTCTACGCTTTTCGTCTTATCTTGGTGTCAGGAATCACCACTCAAACGTTGTCGATGTTGTTTTGAAACACCCTGTATATATATATATATCTTCATTTGGTCACACATGTATTACAGGCCTATCAGTCTCATTTGCATCGACTTAAAAAAAGTTATCAATTCGGCTCATTTCTAACACAAAGTACCAAATTATTATTATTATTATTATTATTATTATTATTATTATTATTATTATTATTATTATTATTAATAATAATAATAATAATAATAATAATAATATTTAGTATTCTGCCGTTTCGCAGGTCCTGGAACTAATGATGATTTTTTAAAATTTATTTATTTTATTTGAGGTTTGGGTAGCGAAATGTTTCCTCCACGTTTCTCGATCTTCAGCTTCCTCCTTTAACTCCCAATATTTTCTTCTATTTTTCAAATCATTGATCACTTGTGTTCTTGTTCATCCTGCTCCTCGCTTTTCTTCCATTTTTCTTTCTATGGCGGTATAAAGAAGGCAATTTCTTCGCAAGATGTGTCCAACCCAATTTGCCTTCCTACGAATAGCGTCCTATTTCCTTCTATCCGTTTTAAAACAGCTTCGTTTGTCACTCTCTCTGTCCATTTTATCTTCTGCATCTTTCTCCAACATCTCGTTTCAAAGTTTCTTAAATATTTCTTATCTAACTTCCGTAACGTCCAAGTTTTTGAACCATACATTCCAATACTTCATACATAGGACTTGACCATCTTCTTCCTTAGTCCCATATTAAGCCTGCTAGTTAAGAGTAAATCTTTCCTTGTTGAATGCTTCTTTTACTATGGCAATTCTTCACCTGGTCTCTTTGGTGCTGTAAGCATCTGTTTAAAATGATTCCTAGTTACTTGAAATTATCAAGACCTTGTACTAACAAGTAGACCTCACCACTTCGCCGTTGCGTTAGCAAAAGGAAACAACTACTGTCCTAGAGTAGGGTTGAATATAAGATATTGACAAAAATTTTAGCTGCTAATGAGCACTAGAAATATGGGAAAACGAAATAGAAACATGAATGTAGGAAAGCCATCTATATTATAATTTGATAGTTGCAACACCGATATTTTTTCGAAATAGATAGAGGAACAACAGTTATGACTTTAACTATGTAAATCGAGTTAGGAGGGATGTTTTTATGGCATTCCAGATCATGACCGCCATCTTGAAATCCGCCATATTGGATCGACGTCAATTTTTTCAAACGGAAAGATGGCCATGTGAGGTATCAAACAACAATGATTTTTTTCACCCAATCTCATACACTAATTAGTTTGTCCATATCTAGAACGGTTTACGACTTACAGTTCTTTCAATGTTGAAAAGTTCGTTGTTTGTAGCAGATAACAGATAACTACAGTGGCAATGAACATAGCTCCAGAGACAGCATTCTTACAGAACAAAATTACGGCAATGCAAGAAATGAAAGTCCTCAGCATTCATAAAGTGGTTCTGACCTCGCCACTTCGTGTGTGCGTTTGTAAATTCAAACTGTAACTATAAGCAGCTGGGGCAGCACGATGAAGAGAATAGCAATATTGGTTGCCAATGGCATTCCTGGTCGTAGCAGCTACGGTATAAGGTAGAAGCTTACGTGCATCGTGTACCATTCTACAACGCCAAGCTCTTTGTAAGGAGACAAGTGCAGGAAATATATTATTCTCACTGTGAGTTCTACCCGTGAATTTGAAGTGTTTGAGAAATAGTTACTTCGTTTATTGCATTAAGCCTGTAATTCTGTAAGGTGCGTGCGTGTGTGTGTGTTAGGGAGAGTGTGTGCAGGCAACAATTCTAGATTAAAAAACGACACACCATGGCGTTAAATAAGGCAAACATTGCTATGTACCTCCTGCAGCAGTACAGACATTACGGTTCAAGCACAATGAAACAAATATATCAGAACAGGAAAGAGTAATCGCAGATGACATAATTAGATTCCTAGCGGATGAAGAAGTGGAATTTGAAATGGAATACACTCTGGATATTCTAGAGGAGGCACATCTTGAGATAAACAGTCAAGAAGCTAGTGTGGAAGCGGAATGATATGTGAATTGCTATTGGTCGAATACAGGGAGCAGGAATTCACTTATGCTGGATACCTGAGAATTATTTAATAATGAAGAGGTGCGAAGTTTAATAGCTCCACCTGGGAAATCAGTGGAAGTGTGACAAATTCCAAAAGGTACCACCGGCATATTTCAACCTTTCAACGTATTTTTTTAAAAAACAATACAAAACATTCGCATACTATATGTGATTATGCAATAAAGGACGAACATTTCCATTCAAAACTGCATGACAGAGATACTATTGTCACTCTGCATTCCCTTGTGTACAATCAATTTCATTCGCTTCATAGGAATGATTCAATAAGCATTTTGTAAATCAGTATAAATGAGCCGATCGAATGGTTCGAAGTGCCGAAGAAGCACGCTTTCAGTATTTCCGGCATTAACTTTTGTGATATTTTTGACGCTTCATTTTTTATTAGGTGCTCATGGTACTCTGCAAAATTCTGTTTTGACCGTTTTATGAATGCTGAGGACTTGCATTTCTTGCATTGCCGTAATTTTGTCCAGTAAGAATGCTATCTCTGGAGCTATATTCATTGTCACTATAGTTATCTGTTATCTGCTACAAACAACGAATTTTTCAACATTGAAAGAACTGTAAGTCGTAAACCGTTCTAGATATGGACAAACTAATTAATGTATGAGATTGGGTGGAAAAAATCATTGTTGTTTGATACCTCACATGGCCATCTTTCCGTTTGAAAAAAATGACGTCTATCCAATATGGCGGATTTCAAGATGGCGGCCATGATATGGAATGCCATAAAAACATCCCTCCTAACTCGATTTACATGGCTAAAGTCATAACTATTGTTCCTCTATCTATTTAAAAAAAAAATATCGGTCTTGCAACTATCAAATTATATTGTAGATGGCTTTCCCACATTCATGTTTCTATTTCGTTTTCCCATATTTCTAGTGCTCATTAGCAGCTAAAATTTTTCTCAATATCTTATATTCAACCCTACTCTAGGACAGTAGTTGTTTCCTTTTGCTAACGCAACGGCGAAGTGGTGAGGTCTACTTGTAAGATTATTAAATCTTACTGTTATTCCTTGAATTGCGTAACATTTTGTAAAAAGTTTGTGCACTTTTTAAACGGGTAGAACTGTTTTATTATTTTTCTCAAGTGTTCTTATTTTCTATTTCTTTCTTTTTATTTTGACATTCACTTCTCTTTTCTAAAAGGGATTAATCACAGGGACAGTATTTTATATATTATATATGCGATCTACAGATCATACCCAATCTTGATCAAATTTGGCATGGCTTGGCATGGAACCTTGGGTCAAAGTCAGGAACTTCGTGCTCATGTCCATAAACAATCTCGTTTTTTTTTTTTTTTTTCAATTTTTTTTAAAGGTATATCTGGTTTGGTACACATGTGAAATATTTCCCTATATCTCTCATTACGAGGTCGTTGGAGGTTTGGACCCTATATATTTATATTGTACACATTAACGAAGCTCACATGATCTTGATGAAACTTGGCACGATGGTAGAGGTCAATTAGAAGATTGTTTACTTATCTTCTCACAAATCTCCAGATATCCTGAGGCGGAAAACACCAATTTATATGTAACGCAATCGTGTCGAAAACCACCAATTTATATAATGTAAGGTCCATGAGATATAAACCTGGGACGGAAATCATCAATTTATATAGCGTTACACTATAGCCCACAGTTCGAATATTTGTAATCTAATTTACTATTTTACCGAAATTCACTTAAACACTCCATCTTGATATTACCTTTTATTATAATACGTAATGAAGAAAACATTTACACATTCTAAACAACATACATGTATATTATAGAATATGGATCCTTTGTTATATATCATATATATATCTCGTTGCTATGACAACTAATAACACATATTGTCTGATTGCTATGTTAACAGAACATCAAAACATCAATAATAATATCTGAAGGAAATTAATTCTATTTCTTTTTATATTTTCTTCTTCTTTTTGCTAGCTTGTGTATATTTTAATAGCACGTATTGCCCGTAAATACAAGTAATAATATTTAAAATACATAATATCGTTATAATTTATCCTTTTGGATACATTATTTAAGAACAGCAACTGGAACTGATGGACTAGAGGTCTTACAAATTCTCCCTATACCTTATAGTTTACTTTCGAAAATGAATTAGTAAAACTTTGAGTAAGAAGTACAAACGAGAAATATTAGGTACTGGCATCAATTGGCCGCTTCGCTAGGTTCTAATAAAAAAAAATGTTAGTCAGTCACTTTTTACTATACTGAAGCGCTCTCTGATAGACGACGGTTTTCTCTTTAAAAAATTAAATATTACTATTGTGGGCTGAATTTGGATTTAAACGGCATCAGAAGTGTCACTGTTCATCTCAGCGACCCCGAAAACTATGGATTCAACAATAATATTGGTCATTTTGGATCAGATATCTATATCTATATTCTATATCTATATCTTTATCTCTCTCTCTCTCTCTCTATATATATATATATATATATATATATATATATATATATATATCCCCTCCTTCTCCCCCAAGTTTCGAGGCTAAATTTGGATTTAAACGGTACCGGAAATGTCACTGTTCATCTCAGCGACCCTGAAAACTATAGATTCGACCTAATATCGATCATTTTGATAGTTTTTTTGTGTCTCCTCCTTCCCCAACTTGCATCGTCAAAGTGAAGTGATAAAAACCATTCCAGGTTCGAACATCTATGTTGAAAATTTGCTCAATATTGGTCGGGTGGTTCAAGGGTTATTAAGTCACAAACATAGTTTCAATTATATTTATATAGGTAGATAGATATTGTATGGGGAACACATTTTCGTATTGAGAATGTCTCTGGTTCGATTCAAGAATGTTTGAAGGAAATTATGAAACAAATGCATATTAAAAACAGACCGTCCCCTGTTCAGGTTTGAGTACCTTCCTGCACGTACTGTTATCGTATTTAAATAAAGAATACTAATAATGCTGATTTGCGGTTCACTATCTTACAATTAATTTTCTTTAATATTTGGTACTCTTCTACTACATAGAATTTTCCAGCACACAAAAAGGTAGTTAAGATTCTTCTGTTCCCAATGTCTCCTTTAAAGTGGAAGAAGAAGTTGCTGTTATGAAAGATTACCGCGACCTGACTAACTTGAGTTAATTGAGTAGAAAGTTGGTTAAGTAACCTGGGAATGGAACAGCTCTTACAGTAAACTTGTCGCATTTTAGATAAGGTGAGAGAAGTAATAACCTTTGCCACATTCTCATTAAACTTTTACAAGGTAACATTTCTTCTTCTTCTCCTTCTTCTTCTTCCCTTTCTTCACCCTCACATCTAACTGTCTGGCTCTGTTTTTTAATTTTTTCTTTGTAAAATTATAGGTTTGTCATCTAAGGTTGGCATACAAAATTTAATTTCTTATACGAATCAGGTGCCCATTATTTCTTCTCAAATTTGCATTATTCAGTTTGTTATTTGTTTATAGTTAGGAACAGGGGTAAAAGTAGAAGAACACGGGTGACGTCGTTCCATCACTTCCAAATAATATCTATGGCGTCCTCCACTTTCTAAAAATCACAATGGGCAAAGATATGTACGGGGGGCGGCGTCATGCGCCTCCCTACCTTTTCAGATCCACTTTTACTCCTGGTTAGGGACATGGTAGTAGTAGCAGGCGAGGTTCTACTTCGGTATACTGTAGGTGTTGTTTTTATTTTGAAGCTATGATTACAAGTGAAATTATAATAAATATGGAAAAATCGAATTCAGATATTTCATGGCCTCACCATGCCAATAAAAGGATTTATTTATATCTGCTCATCTGTTCCGATGAATGTTCTCTTTCCTAGATACCATACTGTTCAACGTACAAGAAACAAACTTTAAACTTTTTTTTATAGTGGGTTGGAATTTTCTCCACCCCTCTTAAAATAAGATTAGTTTACTGGAGGGTGAAAATAAAGAATAGTGAATTTCTGAAATTTAGGCCTAACGATTTGGTTTATATTTCACAAATTAATATTACATTAACAACTCTATAATGTGAAGTCATTTTTCTGGAGGAAAATCTATAAGGGTTAGTTTTACATTTTGGGTGATAAGTTCTTTACAGACAATTTTTTCCAAAACAACTCAGATGATTTTGTTCATATTTTGTAGACAAATATTTATTAGCAACTAGATAATATGACATTAATCGTTTCTCCTGAAAAAATCTACACGAATAATTTACTCTCAAGGGTGAATTCTTTCTTTCTACGATTTTCTTAGAAACTGGTTCATTTGTCTCCACACTTCAGGCATCTTTGGCTAGAACAGTGCAGAGGGCGTCACGCATAGCCTGAAGACTTTGGTAGAAGAATAGTAGCAACTGTCTTGTAGAGCTCCTACAACAAACAACTAAGAGAGACGTACCTTCAACATTGTCTTAACGATGCAGAATTAGACGTTATAGTATTGGGTGCCACTTCATTTCGCGCTCTCTCGCATCCAAATACGCATTTACAGAACGTTGATCAATCACACTTACGTACATCAGTGGGATGTTGGTGTTCCTTATATGTCCATAAAGGCTTGCCACTCTCGTCCAGTCGTTGGTGCATCCACAAGACAGAAAAAAACAACCAGTTCCATTCTCTGTGCCTGAAAACATTTTACCGAATACTGGAAACTAAGTAGTTGGAGAGAATAGAGTAAAAAATACCGTAAGTATAAAATGAATAATAATAAATTTATTTCACAGATACAATTAGTGTTGTATAAGAGAAACTGTTTTTTGACAATTCTAAAGAAAAAAATACTTTGGTTTTGGCTTAAATTTGTAAGGTTGGTATGTGCAAATTCGTCATGTTTGCAATTTCACCAATTATCTAAATGGTGAGTCCAATGGTATTAGTATTTAGTCAAGTAGTCCATGCTACATTCATTGAAGCACTTGACCACGATAAGCCACTAAGAAGAAATATAGTTTTTGTATGCTTTTATTATGATAATGATCTAATAGCGTGAGTTGGAAATTATTCCAATTATGACGTGTAACTAACGAATTGTTTATAACATTACTATGAACAATTAGGTATACTCGCATTTGACTCTAGTATTTTCACCCTATGTTAACGACGTAATATCTGTGTTTGCTGTGTTAAAGGTGTTAAGTCCAAAAATCATAAATCGTAGTCATTTGACAAAGATTGGGATTGAAAAGTTTGTGACAGGAGTGTCATTTCAGACTTTGCTTGGGTGAGGCAAGACCCCTTGATATAAGTAAAATTTCGCGTTTTTCACTGATTTACTACTATTCTATTGATAAAATCTATATACATCTCAAACTCAGGGGAGGGGCCAATGCCCCTCCCTGACCCCCCTAAATGACGCCCCTGGTTTGTGATTGTGTAAATTCTTAAGAAACAAAGTTTATTAAGTACTTTACACTGCTGGTGAAATAGTGAGTGTTTTACATCTGTGCATAAATTGTTCCCACAAACTAGTATAAAAAGATTTTTAAGTTTAAACGTTTAGAACATTTTGGTCTTAAGCATACACCTTTTACGTAGCAAACATATATATATATATATATATATATATATATATATATATATATATATATATATATATATTGTATGCAATTTCGCCATGGCGGACCCACGATGGAGAAATTTTGAACTTTGATATTTTATTATATTTTATTATGGTTTCTGTTCTTGTTTTTATTTTTGAGAATCCAAAAGGGAATTATAAGAAATTATTTAAGAGTTTCTGATCAGAAAGAACTGAGATAACAGACAATATTATAAGTAAATTGGCGAAATTGCTTGAGGACCATTTTGCCAATTGAAAGGTTTCCGTTTTCGTGCTTGAAAGCGATCAGTTGTCATCTAAGGAACAAACCTTTTCTTTTTTAGATAACAGATTTCAGATCTTTTAAGCTACCTAATGCAACCATCACATTTAATATATCTATGTTAGGGTTTTACAGTGATCGTTGAACTTTGAATGGCGAAATTACGCACACTTACCTAATAAAAGTAATTTTATTCAGGTTCCTATTAAATGCAAACGCTGTTGACTTACTGTAGAACCAAGTAGTAAATACACCATTCTAACATTTGCACTGGTAGCTGCAGCCGAGTTATTTTGCTTATGTTAAACTGGCAGTCTGATGAACAAAGGAGAGTGAGAAAATGGTAAGAGTAAGGAAACGGGTCACTATGCGGCAGACAGAAAGACAGAAGAAACTTGTGAATTAGTTCTCTGAGATAACAGTAGTAGAGGAAGATGTCTAAATCAGAGAAGGAAGAGAAGAAGCAGAAGGAAGAAGAAGCTATGAACAGGACAGAGAACTGTTAAACCCAAGAGACCCAGTGACTACCTACTTCCTCTACTTTTCCTACTTGAAGTAGAATGACACACTCGTTGCTTCTCTATGTGGGCGTCATTCCTTCTCGCAAGAATAGCTAACTTTGTCGACGTCATCATGATAATTCTAGATCCTTGTCTTTCTTTCGCCGACATGTTCTTCCCTAGGTCTAGAAGGTTCTAAACTTAGCTTTTCTCCTCAAACAATGAGCAACTATGAGTCTATAACACAGTAGAATATTCAAAGTAGATTAAGTGTGAAACTTCCTATAAATTTGGTGAATGTAAGACTATGTACGTGTCTTTTTCTTGTAGTTTAAGGTCTCACGGTTATCCCCTTTAGACTAAAGAGACGAATGATTAACAAAATTGAATCATTGTGAAATTTGTTTTGTGCTCCCCATCGAGAATCGAACCCGGGATTATATGCACCAAAGGTACATGTGATAGTCACTAGATCAAGACAGAGCGCTATATCTTTGTTACGGTTTGGTGATTAAAGCGAAGCGAAGCGATTTACGGAGCGAAGTAGCTCAAGCGGTAGAGCGTTGGCTTCGTATTCGGGACGCCGTGGGTTCGATTCCCGCTGCCGATCATCCTGACGGATTTTCCAGTGTTTCCCTCAGTCCTACCAGGCAAATGCCAGGATGATATCTACTAAACAGGCCATGGCCGATGCCTTCCAAATCCTTTTCATTGTTGTTGCTATTGTTGTTCTTATTGTTAGATATCCAGTACAAAATGGCCTCTGAGCTGTACCTGGTGTTTGTTAAATAAATAAATAAATAAATAAATAAACAAATAAATAAAGGAAAAGATTGCAAGTACAAAGTCGCTGGAACAGTTGTTGGAATAATAAAATGGAAGGAACGAAAGATACAAGGTGGCGCCTCGCCGACTGACACGTTTCAAACTTGAATATTGCATAGGCGTAATAACTTATATTGGTTGGCAGGGTGGGAACCGAAAGAGGAAAGAAATCTACATTATATGGTCAGTCGCAATGGAGCATTGGAGCACAGAACATCGTATTACCTCAGTTCATAGTTATTAGAAACTAAGTCTGTGCCAGAAGTACGAAATTTTAATGTTAGTCGACATGGTAAGGTTCCGTCTCGGAATGCCATATTAGCTTGGGTGGAGAAGTTTGAAGAGACTGGTAGTGGAGAGACCGAACTCCTGAGAACGTGGAGATGATGATGATGATGATGATGATGATTATTATTATTATTATTATTATTATTATTATTATTATTATTATTATTATTATTATTATTATTATTCTGCCTTTCGGCAGATTCTGGGACTAATGAGAATTTTTTTTCAATTTTAGATTTGGGCCTGGAAATGTTTCTTCCACTTTTGTCGATCTTCAGCTTCCTCTTTTAACTCCCAATATTTTTTCCTATCTTTCAAATCATCGATCAGCTGTGTTCTTTTTCTTATTCCTTGCTTCCCTTCCATCTTTCCCTCTATAGCGGTGTGAAGAAGACAATTTCTTCTCAAGATGTGTCCAATCCAATTGGCCTTTCTACGAAGAATGGTGACTACAAGTGTCCGTTTTAAAATATCTTCGTTTGTTGCTCTCTCTGTCCCTTTTATCTTCTCCATCTTCCTCCAACACCACATTTCGAAGCTCTCCAAATATTTCTTCTCTAACTTTCGTAATGTCCAAGTCTCTGAACCATACAGTCCAATGCTCCATATTCTATATAGCACTTGACCAACTTCTTCTTAAGTCCAATATTGAGCCTGCTAGTTAAGAGTGATCTTTTCTTGTTGAATGGTTCTTTAGCTATGGCAATTCTTGACCTAATCTCTTTGTTGCAGTAAGCGTCCCTCGTCAAAATACTTCCCAGATACTTGAAATTATCGACCTCTTCAACTTTTCTTTGTTCTACTCTGATCCGTAAGGGCGTGTTTCCACGGGATATTCTCATGACTTTCGACTTCTCGATGTTAATTTCCATTCCATACAGTTTTCCAGTGTCAACTATTTTGTCAATCATCTCCTGTAGTCCTTCTTCTGCTTTAGCTATTACCTGATCTTGTTAATGATCTGTCCTCCAATCTTCAGTTTCCATTAATGCTTCCTTCATTAAACATTAACTGTAAATGTTGAATAAGTGGGGCAACAAAATACATCCTTGTATCACTCCTCTTCCAATCTCCACACTATTGGTTTCTCCTTCATTCAAGCGCATCTTCACTCGTTGTCCTATGTACAGGTTTTGAATGAGTCGTCGATCTCTCTAGTTGACTCCAATTTCTTTAAGTATTTTCAGAAGTTTCGTCCAATTGACTCGGTCGAGAGCTTTTCGCCAGTCGATGAAGCACAAACACAACTCTTCCTTTACATCAAAAACTCTTTCTGATATAATTCTCGTCAATCCAATAGCATCACTGGTGCCTTTTCCTTTCCGGAATCCAAATTAATCTTCTTCTAACCTCTCATCTATCTTGCTTTCCAGCCGCCTGTTCAGTATGCTTGCAATGATCTTTCCAGTGTGGGGAATCAGGCTAATGGTTCTGCGATCGCTGCACTTCTTTGCTTGATTTTTTTCGGCAATGCAATTATTGTAACATCAAAAAATTCCTTTGGCCATTCTCCACTCAGGTAGATTTTGTTAATAAGTAAACCAGTACTTTCATTGCATTGTCTCGTAATTCCTTGAGCAAATCTATTGGTATGTCGTCGTTTCCAGTGGTCTTTCTCCTTCGCATGTCTTTGATTGCTTGTACTATTTCACTTTTTAATATACTGGGTTCTTTTTCATCATCACCCACCTCTTCCTCTGCTTCGATCGCAATATCTTTGAGGCAGTTCTTCTGATCATACAGATAAGAATTCTTTGATGGTCAGTGGTTTCATTACCTTGTTGATCTTTGATGCCGAACATTTGTATACTTTTGTTAGCTCTCCTTCCTAATTCTTGTGCTTTCTGGTACATCATATCATGTCTGCCGCGCCGTTGAAGTTCCATTATTTCTTCACATGTCTGATCCATGTACACTTCTTTGACTTTGTCCGTTTCTCTTCTCAATTCATTATTCAGCCTTCTGTATTCATTGATGTCCTTGTTTTTTTTATCCTTCTGCATTCCTCCATCTTCTTAAGCATTGCTTCAATTATCCACGGTTTTCTCGGTGCTCTTTCCATCATGCCAATGTTGTTGTAGAGTGTTTCAAGTAGAATCTGTTTAACTTTTCCCCAACTATTCTCTATATTGTCAACCATATCTCCCATTGCACAGAATTTTTCTTCAATCTCTTGTTTCACATCATCATCGATATTTCTTAGTCGCTCTAAGTTCCATTTTCGATTTCTCCTCCCATTTATCTTGATCGATTTTAACCAAGTTTGCACTCAGCCACCAGTAGATTGTGATCCGAATCAATGTTCGCTCCTGGCAATGTCTTTACGTCTCGTACACTATTCCTGAAACGTTGCTTCACAAGAATGTAATCGATTTGGTAGCATTTCTTATCTCTTCGACTTTTCCACGTGTACAGCTTGGCTTTTATTTTCTTAAACCACGTGTTCATCACCATCAGATCATGTTACCTACAGAAATCGATAACAATTTGACCTCGTTCGTTTCTTCTACCTAGTTCAAATGGTCCCACTACCTTATTTGCAGCTCCTTCTAGTATGCTGTTGAAGTCTCCCATTTCTATGGCGTTGACTTTACCTCTTCTTTCCTGATGCAATATGTCACTGATCTGATCATACATTACTTCTACTTCATTACATCATGGTCGGTTGTTGGCATATACACTTGTATTATCACAATATCCACTGATGTTGCATGTAGTTTTACGAACATCAAACGGTCACTGCAGTATTCCACTTTGGTTACACTTCTTGCTACTTCGTTCTTCATTGCTATTGCGACACCATTCTCGGCCTTATCGCCACCCGAATAGTATATTCTGTAATTTTCCGATACTATCTCATCTTTTCCTAGCCATCTCACTTCACTCAAGCCCACTATGTCCACTTTACACATATCCATTTCCACTTTTAAATTTTCAAGTTTTCCCTCACGTCGTAGAGTTCGTACGTTCCAGGTTCCCATGCTGAAATGAAAGTTACTGTTTTTAACTCTGATGATTCTTCCCGGAGTAGTTCCCTCCCGGAGATCCGAATGGGGGACTATTTTACCTCCCACGTTATCATTCCACCAATTTTATTATAATAATTCCCTTTTATTAATCACGCTTTTCCTTTAGCCTAAAGAGCATAACTGGAGGACGTTAAATTGATTATTATTATTATTATTATTATTATTATTATTATTATTATTATTATTATTATTATTATTATTATTATTACATCTGGGGCTGAGAGGTAAATTATACCAAGTCACTTTTTGGCCGACATTGAGTTATCATATTTTTTTCTTACTTACATTAGTACGAGGGACACTACGAAATTTTTGAGATGTGGACAACTGGAACGCAAGAAGTGAATAGTTTTCCCGCAAATAAAGAATCGACAATTCAATAAATATTTTCCCGCAATTCAACAAAATATTGTCTTTAAAACACTTTTTCGCTTCTCCTGTGAAATTGATATATATAGACTATTTTATGACTTATACTACTTTACTTCTCAGCCCCAGAAATATATATACAGTATATTCCATTTCGATTTCTAATCGTAAGGATTTTGTCTGCACAATTGCAGATACAACTTGTCAAAGTAATAATGCATAGTGAAAACTCATTTACGAGATTCCGAACTAGAAAATATTGTGGCTTTGATTGAGAGGACTAAAATACTGTAATTCAATGATCAAAAAAAAAAAAAAAAAAAAAAAGACAAAAAAGAAAAATGCAAATTTAATTTTTTAAAAAACGAAAATGGAAACAGAAAGAAAAAGAAAAAGGAATAAACAATCATACATTTCCTTTCACAGTTAATTTGCTGTTAATGTCACTATAACTACAACAAATGAAGGCTACCCATTCTGCTTACAAAAGATTCGGATGCAATTTAAAGTCGAGTCAGGTGGTCTCTTACCATTTTTTTATTCTTATTCTTTTTTGGTCTGTCTGTCTGTGGCAACATCATAATGACATTCGGAATCTTCTGTATATATATATTTGTCAACTTCTTTGGTTTCGTTTTTTTGGTCAATTTTTATTCGGTGTGTCCCTTTTGTCGGTTTCTTCTGTCCTTTCTCACAATCGCAAAATAATGAGGAGAGAGACAAGAAAAAAGAATGTACAGTATAATAAGGAAGAACTCTTAATTCCTTAGAGCTCGTTTTCTGAAAGTAATTGTCACCAAGTCTCTTTAATTATTTATTGTTAATATAAATAACTAAGTACACATCATTTTGAAACGCTTTATTACGTTATTTCTCAATAGAATTGCACAAAATTGCTGTCAAACATGATGTCATTTTGTCGCTGTTCAATTACAGTGGTGGATAGTATGAGAAGTACTGTTGATATTATAACAAACATGATTGGTCGTTACTTCCATTTATTGTATATTTTAATATAAATCATGGGTTATTTCATTACGATAGTACTACTTCTGTTCGCATCATTTTAAATAAACAAGGACATATGACAGCCTTTTGTGATGGGGTCTTTGTAAAAATTTACTAAACTATATTACCTTTTAATGTTATATCTATGTACAGAGTGACTATGAATGATTTATCGTGTTTAAAAGTGAAATATATCAGAAACTATTAACACTAGGAATGCAATGGATATACCCGATTGCAATGAAATGAGCTGAGCGAGCTTAAACTACGTAATCAGGAAGCGTTTTTCGGTGATTATTCCTCGATGGTACATCGGATTTTTGATTTCGACCTATGTTGTCACTCAGCACGACATACTCTATCAGCGTGCTAAGTTTGGTTGAGATCGGCCAAACGGTCTAGGAGTAAGAGTTTTTCGGTGATTATTCCTCGATGGTACATCGGATTTTTGATTTCGACCTATGTTGTCACTCAGCACGACATACTCTATCAGCGTGCTAAGTTTGGTTGAGATCGGCCAAACGGTCTAGGAGGAAGCGTTTTTCGGTGATTATTCCTCGATGGTACATCGGATTTTTGATTTCAACCTATGTTGTCACTCAGCACGACATACTCTATCAGCGTGCTAAGTTTGGTTGAGATCGGCCAAACGGTCTAGGAGGAGTTCGCGGACAACCAAACGGCTAACCCGAGTATAAGAGCTTCGCTTCGCTCAGCTCAATAATACGTATGTGCTAATGATGAAATGAAAGAAGACGTTTAAAAATTTAATTTCTCATATTCGTATTCTTGGGTTGTAACTACAGATAGAAACACAAGAATAGTTTCCAAATGGCGTCCATGTGCTGTAATAGAAAGCAATTTGAGATTTGGAACCTGAGAAATACTTTTTCCGTTGTTTCGGTACAAGGCTTTCCAATGATACTTTGCAACTGGAATGCCAGGTCACCAAAGTATTCCGAAATAGTATCGACAGTTTTAGGACACTGGCTGCCTCTGTAAAGGTAAAAGAATAAGTCGCCTAAGCTTTCGAGTTGGACGATGTGCTGAAGAAGATTTAGAGCTTTTCTGTGTCTCCTTAAATCTCCCGACATGGCCAGTTTCCATTTCCTTCCTTTAGGGGCATGTTACAGACAGTATTTGTGCCTCTTTTACCAACAATTTTGAATTAGCTACTCCAGGATCGTATTACAGCTTGATTTACGATCATTAGTAAAGATAGGCTAGAGTACATGTGGGTCGAACAAGACTTTCAAATATATACGTGTCGTGTGACAAAAGAAGGCCATTTGTAGCAGTATTTATGAAACTTGGACAGTTTCTGTATATTTTCATCTATCATTCATTATTGTATGTGTTATCATTCATTTATCATACATTAAAAAAAATACAACCTTTCAAATCCGACGAATTATTTATACTCACCATATTACCCAGTACATCTATTGTATATTAAGAGTTACCATGAAGTCTTCCGACCTAGGGAGTAACTTTTAGCCTGAAAACTTCTTTATTCTAATTTGTTTGGCTCTTTGTATCTAAATAGGGGCACGGAGGGATCAGTAGTAGAGTGCTCACTTCTGGTGCAAGGGATCCATGGGTTTAATCCCAGATCACGTGAGTTTGTGGTGTTTGTGGATTTTGTCAAGGTTCTCTCTCCTCCCTCATTCTCGTTCTACAAATTGTTTCATAATAATTCTCTTTTACTAATCATTCGCTTCTTTTAGCCTAAAGAACAAAACTGTTCAACATAGATTTAGAAATCACCCGAGATTAATATATTTTTACTTACTCAAAGTTGCTGATAAATTGCGATGTTTTCAGCAGCTAGGAGTGTTACACGTTTAAATCCATGAATACCACTGATAGCCTCCACTGCAATTAATGAGGTGTGTTGTTTGTATGGATAATATTGTGAAGAGAAATCTTTTTCTTTTTTTTATTCATTTGGTTTTCATTTACAATATATTCTCTTTGTCTGTCATGATGAGGTTTTAATGTTTTGTGTGCATACTGTCCTGTATCAGAAGAATTAACAGTGATAATAATCATTATGTTATATTAATCATTGTTATGTTAACGTATTACATGTAGTATCCTGGTTTCGTATTTTGCTCAAAGGATGAATGTTATCTATTGTCCTTTCACCAATCATTTATTATCAACATTGATTTCTCACCGTGTCTTTGTTTATTCTGAAGTGAAAAATGTGGAATGTGAAACTGTAAAATAGAAAAACAAATTACTCTTTTTGTGTTTACATATTCAGTAATTTTACTACAATAGAGTGACAGTACCTTTGTCAATCGTTCACTATAACTTTACAAAACATAGGCCTACAAGTTTTTTTCTATTTTGTTACATATGAAAATTTCTAATTTTTATTAATAAGATGATTAATATAGGTAATTTGGAAATGAAATTTTAATGCTGAACAATTATAACGTCAACTGAACACCCAAATTTATAATTTATAAGAATGGACGTAAAATTTATGAGGGGGCCGCGGTGGCTCAGTGATAGAGCGTTGACCTCTAGTGCGTGGGGTCCCTGGTTCGGTCCTAGCTCGCACCAAGTGTACTTTGTAGTGGATAAACACAGTGGGTTTTCTGGGATTCTCCAGTTTTCTTCCACTTTCTTCATTCCACCGTTTTATCCATTTCTCATCATCACCGTCTCCTTTAGCCTAGTCGGTATAACCGTGAGAGGTAAAATTCAAAAGATTTCATTTTTGTTAGTTTATGAATATTTAACACTTCTTGGTTGTAGTATTATCTAATACATTTTTGTAGATACTACTTGTCTCAGTTTCTTATATTATTCTTTCGCTTCAAGTTATTAACTACAATTCAAAAAAAAAAAAAAAAAAAAAATCGTGTAAGGTCAGCAGAGAGAGCCTGAAATATTTTTTCCATACCAGAAATCTATGAATGCAATTTCAGACATTAATGAAGTAGGACACTAATATTTCTGCAGTAAATGAAAGATCTTGCAAACCACAAATTAATTGTTTCGATTAAAAAAATATATATACCAACTTTCAAAAGTTATCACATAGGTAATCCTTATTGCGTTATTAACAAGAAAAAAAAATATTAAGAACAGGGTAGGAATAAGAGTGCATAGCACTTTTTAATATAAAAGGTACTGTCGATGATAACACTACATGAAAGAAAGCAATTTAATCTAAAATTATCTTCAGTTAAGGTTTATAATATAATGGTCTCCATCAAAACTCGTCCAACCCAAAATCCTTCCTTATGTTCTTCATTCTCCATTCAATTGATTACTTCTTGAAGTTATATATCAAGCGAACTAATTTCAATCAAGCTTATAAATCTGGGAGGATGGAAAGTTCAAAACAGAAATAAAAAAAGAAAGAAAGAAAGAAGCGAGATCAACTTTTAAGATGAAAGAGCTATGGCGCAAAGCAACAGAGAGACTTGGGGCTACAAATTTATTACAAAGATTTCGTTCTCTCTTTTAGCCCAACTGCTATGTTGTATATAATCCATCAGAGTTGCTTGCTCTGTGTTCCAATCATCCAAAAGTGGAAAGGAAATGCGTTTTTCTTTTCTTTTCCTTTTCTTATGGACCACATTGTTCGTGGTCCATCCTTGGAGGTCTCTTGGCTATTAAACAATTATTATGGAGGTAGATGGAAGCAAAACAGCCGTGTGTATGAAGATAGAGTTATAAGGCAAGAAAGAAAGGTCTCATACAGCAGGTGGCAACCGGTGATTGTGAAGGACACCGCCACTCACTAGCCCCGTTTAGACATTAATATCAGATTTACATTGTTGCCAACTTTATATTTTTCTCTTCTCTTTTTCTTTTATACCATTACTGTAGTTTCTAGTAACAGTTACGACGAATCAGTGGCAATAATCGCTGTTATAAAATTTATTTATTTATTTGAAGAAAGAAAGAAGAAAATTTAATATATTGGTTATCCAATATATTAAATCATGTACATAAAGAATACATAAATATACTAAATTATAAAATAACAATATACAAAATATTAATGGAGTAATATAAAAGAATAAGGAAAAGTTAACTCCTACAGAAATTAACAAGTCAAATTTCCTACTTGTAAGTGCTATTACTTCTCCAAAGGAAATCGGACTCCCTAGATTCCCTTTATTAATAGAGTTTAAATTATTAATCTCGATCGTATCTTAAATCATTGTGAAGTTAGATGAAGTCTAATGGTTGAACTTATAGTAAAAGAGAACTGCTATTAAATCAATGTTTAATCATAGTATATATATATATATATATATATATATATATATATATATATATATATATATATATATATATATATATATATATATATAGATAGATAGATAGATAGATATAGATATATATAATATTCCTATTTCTTGTGATCGAGTAACGATTTTTAAATATTTTTGAATCCTTATGTAACACCGAGCTTATGAAGGACAGAATATGCTAGAATTGAAAATGGAATAGGGTAGATTCCAGAAGTTATATATGAACATTGAAATATTTACTTGAATTTCATTTATGATGTATTTACATGTCGATTCGGTTTTTATTTAAATAAAAATACATAACTTAAGTACTAAAGTAAGTGTATAGTTAAGTCTTCTGCACAATTTAATCCTTGTTTAATATATTGCTTCAAGGAACTTACTGGGTGGATATACTTACTGGTGCCGCTAAGAGGGTATAAAAAGTATTAATTGTATAATTAAAAGCCTGTCATTCATTACAAAATGTAGAATACTTACGAGGTTCGAACCAAAATTAGGCGCTGTTTTCCCATAACAACTGCAATTTTTACTTTTCGAATTACATATTCTTATCAGTTTTCAACAAAATTTTCACCCCTGCTACACATCATTTCAATCTTTGTGTCTCATTATCAAAAGTGCCTGAGATGTTTTCCTTCTCTTTTTCTCTTTTAAGTGTATGTTTCAGATAATTGGAAAATATCAGTTTCAAAGATATTTCTGAGCTGAAAATGTGTCTCTCGCAACGCACGGATAGAGATCCCTGGGGGAGTTTCTGAAAACAAATGGATGAAAGACCAAATTGATGTTCTTACCCGGTAGAAAGCTTCTTATAAGAATGATCATATTCTCTTCATTCAGCTTCGGTTGACCTAACGTGAACCAATTTTAACACCTTCAAGTTGAAATGAAAAATAAAGGGTAGGTTATATATATATATAAGTTAATAAACCTCAACAGCCCTATGTTTGCAAATGCAAACAGTAATAAATACTCGTATCTTATATGATAAATTTAAATTCATCACGTAAGGGAATTTTTAAATGAAAATATGGCCAAGTTAATAAACACGCAGGATCACTACTGGGATACAAAGTTCTGACTCTGATAGGATAAGGGGTAATTCGTCTAATAGACCGACAAGTATAAATACTTAAACCTACCCTGATATGGCACCTCAGAAATATATGTTATTTATTTAAACCACATATTTTCACATATATATTAACCCTTTAACCAAATCACTACATAAGCTACATCCTAATAAAGTATAAAATAGAACTCTTGTATAAGAAATATTAGCGTTTATTTAGCTGATTATGAAAAAAGATATATTAAACGTAGTTGCTTTACTGATAATGTAACATAAAGCATTTTATATACTAGTACAGACGACAAAATCTAATGCCCCGAATTTTGATTATTTTACGAACTCTTTAACACAAATTTATTAGTAATGAGAAAGTGCTACTTACAACCTCCATTAACACTCATACAACATGCATGAGAAATACAAAAACAAATTAACAAGCACCTGGAAATGGAATTTTTCAGTTTAACGTCCCACGAATATATTCTATAGGCTAAGAAAGACGGATGATTAAAGCAAGTGAATGATGATGGAACAATTGGTGGAATGAGAATGTATAAGGAAATGGGAGTACCCCGAGAAAACCAGCAGATACGATCTTGTCCATCACAAACTTACTTGGTCGGAATCGAATTAGGAACTCCACGCACCAGAGGTACGTGCTCTATTACTGAGCCACCGTTCCTCCCACAATAAATACTAAATTACATACCATAATAAGGGAAATTCCAACATTGACCCCATGGAAACTATCATTCATCGAACGACCAATAAAATGGAGAAACTGCCCAAAGTATTTATCATTCGAAACAGGTGTTTGAAGCAAAAGTACAACATTTATGCTTATACAATAATACGATATATGTACCACACTAAACATGAGCATATTGTACAGATTGTCACTGAAGGATATGAGAAAATTAACTGCGAATATAAAGTTTTCTGAGTAATTATAGAAAAAAAAAAACTTTTCTTAGTGTAGTTCTGATATATGGCATGTCGTATCATATTGTATTCCACCTAAGATATGCGAATCTTGTATGATAAATACCGGATATATTTTTAGAAAATCAAACAAATGTAACATAGGTTTATCAAAAACGGTGGTATCATTACCAAATACGATACCATTATCTCATAGAAAGGAATAAAAATTTAAATACTGACTCCATTTGTGTCGTGATCATGTCATGGAATCCCCATGGAAGGAGCTAGCCATGCCTAATTTAAAACTCTATGTTATAATAAGCGTTAATAGCAGTTAAAGTAAAATAAGCCATATTGAAAAACTCATTGTCAATCTCCAAAATTACACAACATTAAAAGAAATTGTTAAATATTACCTTTACTTAGAAGAACTGATGAACAAGATTCTGCCATTGTATAGAATTCCACTTTGAATCATCTGATTACTAGCCAAAACAGTTCCTTCACAGGTTACCCACATTACACCAAAGAGATGAAATTTCAACTGATGTAGTACAAATCATCTCAATTGATAGATTGTTCCATTCTTTCAAATTTGTTTCAAATATAGGTATATAATCAAAAGCAACTCATGGAACCAAATAGTTTATCCAAGTAGCGAAGTATAGAAGGCTGGTCCATGACGATAAAAAATAGTGTTTCAATAATTTCTGTCCAACTCCAAATTTCAAAATATCGATGGACTAGTATTTTTCACACGAGTTTCTTATTCTCTCCTAATTTTGGTGTAGAAATGCCAATGCAATCGTGCGTCACAAGCACCTCAAACAATGTCAATATGGCAGACTTCAACATTTATTACATTATTATTATTAGGATAAATAATAAATTGGCGATAAATAACGATATATTCACACAAAAGACTCAAAATTTGTCCTTCTACGAGGTTCGGGTGGTCTCAGAAATTATCCTACATTAAGTTAATATATCCAAAGGCCAATTTATATATACAAATTCCATGAAAAATAGCCATTACGGTGTATCGAAAAATAACTTTTTTCGAACTCTTAAGGTAGGTAGTGCGGAAAAGTGGTCATTTGTGGCCAAAAAGACGCCTGACTTTTCTCTGATTTTTGGGAGGTCGTTTAGGTGGCGCGCATTGACCCTGAGTTTTGATACTGATTTAAGTATGCATCACGCACAACAATTTCACAAAAATGACATTATTTGACTTTTTTATGTATTTTTTCTGTATTACGGTCGTTTATTGTTTTGTTTATGACAAATATATTAAATTCGTACATCAGGGGTGGTTTCCTATGCCGTTTACTTATGCTTTAGATCGAAAATTGTTAATTTTAGGCTAAAAATGCCCTTTATTCTATTGATATTTTCCAGTTGTTTTTGACTACGAGTTTTGTTCGAAAGTTTTCTGATACAAAGGACTAAATAATAGATTTGGCTTTCTAATTGCTAACATTTCTTCAGTTACTTTCCAGCGCTTCGCTTATTTTCGTAGCTTATTATGCTTTGAAAATAACCGAGAGCCCACCTCGAGGAGGTGGCTGGACTGCAAGGTCCACCCACCACAAATTATGTTTGCAAACATGATTTTACTAAAGAGCACGTCCAATTTCATTTTGATGAACTCTGTGACGACTTTCACAAGTCGATCCACTCTTTGGATCTAGGTTAAAGTCTTGAATTTCCGATATTTTTTCTTTTTGCTTTTAATATAGTAATCTACTTCTTCATTTTTAATATTATTGGTCAACAAATGTTCGTGGAAGGGATCATGAAGCCCAATCACTTATGCCATTGTCTTATTATTAAAACTGATGATTGGTAATACAAAACTGCAAAGTCTTGGCCTTTTTTCAATTTTCTTGCTTTTGTTAACTCCTCACCAATCAAGATTTCTTATGTCCGAGTTATGGTTTATAATAGTTTCGCCAGCTCTCCACTTTGGCTGTATCAGATACTGATACTATCCTGTTATAAGCTGACATTTATCAATTGATACAGTTACTTTGGGAACAAAAAAAGACCCAAGATAACTAACATGGATCATTAAAGCAACTTCTCCAACTTTTGAAGATTTTGGTGTAATAAATGAATGAAAAGTAAGCCATCTTATTCGACCTATTACAATTTTATTATAAAATAAAGTACAGGGTGGTCCAAAAGTATGAAAACACTAATAAGTGGTAAAAGCTGGGAAATATAACTAAAGTAAGAATGTAGGAGGCAATAGGGGTGGGGAAATTTTTGAGGGCACATCACAATTATGTCCGCTGTCTTGAAGTTCGCCATCTTGAATTTTACGCAATTGCTTTAAACGGGAACTATAGCATGTGATATGTCATATTAATACTTTTTTTGTTGTGGAAATTGAATGATACTATTACTGTTACTGTTTGTCACTGATATTGATAGTGTCTGATGAAGCCAAAGTTAATAGTTAGTTGGCGATACTTTTACACGTTAATATTATATATATAATAAACATATTGTTTTACTCAGTGAGTAGCTTAAATCAGATTTAAGTCTGTTAAAAGCAAGGCTTGTACAATGGGAAATACTAAAACAATTTTGTCTTGTTCGATTCTCTAGGAATCCTTTCTTAGTTAGTCTCAATTCTCGAAAAGGCTTTTTCCTCTCGTCTTGTAAATTTATGTACCAAATTTATCTCAAAGTTTTTTTTCTTTAATTCCATCTAGAAGTAATTAGAATTCTTCCGCCTGACAATACGTCCGCGAAGGGTGTGATAACAATATTTAGACCATATATATTTTTTGGGAATATATTATGTAATGGCTAGCGTATCTTTAAACATTGATAACTGCTGTTTATTGTGTTCATACACTCTTTTTATCATTTTATAGTATTTTATACAATAAATCATGTCATACCAAATCAGTGCTTGTGACCTAAGATTTCGGCAAAGTAGTGTTACCCACAAGACTTGTGAAATTTATAATTTCGAACCAAATAGTGATCACAATACTGATATTTATTTAGTTAGTTATTTATTTACGAACATGATTCCAGATACAGCTGAACGCCACTTTACGCTGGAATATCTAACAAATCTAAGAGATTAACATAATAATAATAATAATAATAATAATAATAATGACAATAACAATAATAATAACCACAAAGTAACAATATGTAAGTGGTAACAAGAAAGGTTGACAATAGCTGACTAAAGTTTATACACTAAAATGACGTCTTAGTGCGGAGTTATATGCAGCTTCAGAATTAAATAAATCTATAAGTGTATGTGACATTTCCTAAACTATACAACATCTACAACAATCTATAGGTGTTGTACAGTTTAGGAAACCTGTAGAACAGAGAACGTTGAACTATTGGAAGTCTAGGTCGTATTATATAAGAAAGGTTTTGTGTTTGTCTGGAGGAAATTCGGAAATACAATTCTGAGAGTAGCTTTCGGACCTGAGTTGACAATGTGTGAGTTTATACAGATATTTGAAGTCACAGATTTTATAACGAGAGTCAGGTAGCTTAATATTTGGTGTTTGTTACAGTTTGTGTTTTGTCATCCCACGTGTGCGAGATACTCTGAAATGTACTATTGCAAGCAAGAAGTTTAAAACTTAGTTTAACTTGGATAGGTTTTTAGCTGTCATTGTCCAAATAGGTGAACAATTTTTCCAATTTAGGAAAAGTTATTGTCTTTTAGAAAGTTATTAAGGAAGAGATGTTTCGTATTTCTGTTAATCTGTACAAAAGTCTTAGAAGACGCATCAAATGCTTAGTAGTAGTGTTTATATGTTTTGTGAAAGTTAGCTTTGTGTCAAAAGGAACTCCGAGATCCTTATGACTATTGACTCTCGTGATGGGCAAACAATTTATGTTGTATGAAGTGTGTACAATATTTTTCTTTACGGAAAATGTTATGGATTTACTCTTATTGGGATTAACTTATGTAACTTATTTAAAGTTACTTATACTCTTATGTAATCGTATATCTGCAACACCCATTATCTCATTCACTACACTGAGAAAAATCCGTTCTCCGGACAGCGGTATATTGTACAAATATCTGGAATACTCTTGCTTACTACAGACATCAGTACGGAGCATACGTTATCCGTATGCTACATACGCACTGCCATTAGATGTTACATCATGCCGTTAAGTCTTCCTTATATTACATACATATATGTATGCTACCTTCTACAGCTATATGTTATATACGTCCATTTGTATTGAGATCCTGATCGCCTATATTATTTCATACGGAAAGTATGTACAGATGTAACACTTATACAGAAAGTATTATAAGACATGCTTTTTTCAGTTATACGTTTGCTGTATGTTAAGTCCTAAAACTACAAGATTTACAAATGTAGCATACGATTTTACGTAAGTCACATACATTTTTTCTCAGTGTAAATAATTTTCCAAATTTAATAGAATGTGCATTTAATGCTACATAAAATATTGTGTACAAACAAAACTTACAAAATTAAAGAATTAAGTATAAAATTGTTTTCATTTTACTCACACGTGTCAGTTATTAAAATTATATTTTTGAAAATACAACCAGATTTTTTTTTATACATGACATCAAGATAGATGCCTATTCAGAACAGTAAGCCCAACAAGTTTATCTTGGTCGTAAGCACAGCAGAGAATTTACCTGAAGGTGGCAAGCATTGCAACTCTCTGGCATGATGTTCAATTATAGCTTACGGCTACAACAAAACTAAACTGGGATTCGCAACTAGGGTGGAGAATTTCATTGGTAGGCTGCAATTTGCGGTCGCTCAAAAGACTAAAGAGGTGAAATGATAAAAGATGGGTTGATTTCTTTCTACCTTCTGTACTTGTTGTTGCTGCCTGAGCACGGATCATCACGTGCATATAAAGAATGGGCTACCTTCTTTTTCTTTTTGGTATTTGATGATTATTAACAAAAGGAAGTGGTGATCGTAAGCACCTAAAAACAAGAGACCAGTCTGTAAATGCTGTTTCGGTGTTAAATAAAAAACAAGATTTAATTTTTGAAAGAATGGTTACCTTCACTTGAAGAATTAAACTCTTTCAGTAACAATACAAAAGGATATAATATACAAAAAGAAATCTACAAGCATTCGTTCTTTTAAAGGAAAGGACTTATCAGCAGTAATGAGTGATTACGAAAACCTGTAGACAAGAAGGCTGCTTTGCTCCTTATTGGATAAAACAAAAGAAATTGTATTATCTATACTTAAAAGGATTTTCTTTCTTTTTCTTAGTGACTAATTAGAAAGAAGTTCAAGGATGGGTCTAGCATATGTAATGGCTATGTTTTGTGTAGTTATTTGACATAATACATATAAGATCTTTGCCGAAAAGATCAAAAAGTTTCCGCCCATTGTTACAAATGGGTAAATACCACCTTGTATATACGCACATATTTAGCTTAGTTCTGTTTTATTTGTGTAAAAACAAGTCCTTCCTTTGTTTCCAAGTACTTAGGAGCAAGTTGTATATAAATTATGAAAACAGTTATAAAGCATAAACAAAAAAGAAATAGTTGATAATCTGCTATCAGAGTACAGAAGAGTTTTTGTTCTTTAATTAATTAAATCTGTAAAAATTACTACCTTTATACTTATATAGGTTATATACGCATAAATTTTCTAAGCTATACCAATACCTATTTGTTCTCTCTCGCCATTGTCAATGTTAATACATATTGACTTTTAGTTAATGAAACCAGTGCACGTGAATTAATTTTTAGGTAATTATAACTTGTACTAGAAAGTGGGATTTTGTTGCTTCAAGTCAATTTTTACCTCACCATTGAAGTTAGCTTTGTCACATTCACAATACAGTATTAAAACAGTTGAGAATACTTCATGAGCATTGCCAGAACGAACTTAAACAGAATTAATTTTTCTTATTGACTTCTACAGGTTTTATACCAATTGTTCTATGAATGATACATTTTTATTATACTCATTAAACAATTCTTGTAATATATTTATCCATTTATAATTTCCTTGAGTACTCAATTTTATCCACATGTTTTGTTTAAAGGTTCTGTTAAAACGTTCTACCATATGATGTTTTACGAAGACACATGCTCGAACTGGAGGGAACAAAATTGAAACATTCGCAAAACATAATCTCTCTATGATTTAAGGTTCCCGAGATATGGCTGCTTAAATTTCCCGAAATTCGAACTTTTTTGGAAGATATCTGGGGAACGATGAGCAGTTGGCCACTGGCTATCGGTTACTATTTGATGCCAAAATATTCATCCTCCTTCTAGGTATTGATCAACACCAATATAATCTCTCTATAACTTACGGTTCCCGAGATATGATTCCTTGACTCTACCGAAATCGGAACTTTTTTGGACCATCTCTGGAACGGTGAGAGTGACGCGAAAAATTTCATCACTTCGTTGAGCTAGTTTTTGATGCTCTGTCGAATGGAGGGCTCAAAATTGAAAAATTTGCAAATAACACGCACACCCACCCACCCACACACACACACACAGAGAGAGAGAGAGAGAGAGAGAGAGAATTCAGTAACAAACTTTTTAAGTTAGTTGAAAAGTGAGTAAATTGTACGTTCTATACTGAAATCCTGTCATTATAAAGAAATTGTGAATACGTATTACTTTAAGCGTGATTCATAATTGCCCCTCCGTCCATAGAATTTAACATCATATTTATAGCCTTCGAGCATCACATCATAACTTAAGTGAATATCGTATATGATTAAAAAGTGTTTGCGCCGATATTGTTTTTTTTTTCTCTAAAACGTCAGACGAAAACACATGTATGTTAAATTTGTTGTCTATATGCTTCATTATAATAAGCTGGAAGCTAAAATAATTTGGAAGTTCCACTTACTCATATACATACACCCCCAAGAGACAAACCTCATGAATTTTTCCTTACCTTGAAATTATATTTTGTTATTGTAACATTTACCCTGTAGGTGATAGTTTTCATTTAAGCTTCAACTAAAATACATATCACAGTCACATATTAACTATGTAGCTATTCGGTAGTTTTGTTCTTTTTTTTTTTTTTTTTTTTTTAGCTTGTACCCCGGAGCAATGCTAGTAACAATTGACTGTGAAGGTGTTACTTCACACATAACTTTCTTGATATATATATATATATATATATATATAGTTTAGTACGTGAATATGTATGTATATGTGTGTGAAAACTACTTGAACAGGCAGGTAGATTGATGGTGCCTGATAGGAGCACGAGATTACCATTGAAGACTTGTTCGGGATTTGTATAAGGGCTACTTTATATTCACTCATGAAGAACCTGCCTTGTTTTAGGGTACAGAGTGTTGATCAATTCTTTTCCCACGAGATAGTACTATGTGTAATGTCCATGCATGAGATTTTATGTTTATGTATGTGTGTGTGTTCGTGAAAAGAAAAAAAGTAAGCTTAAAGTAGCCATGTTTGAAAAAATGAACATATTTTTTTCTTTTAAACCTTAATTTGTAGATAACATTTTTTGCTCTGTTAGCTGTTTCAAAGTTGCTATAAATAAGTTTTGTCAATTTCTAGACCAGTGATAAGTAACAGTGGCGGATCTAGAAGCTAAAGATCAGGGGGGAAAGGGGAGGGCAGCCAGACCTAGACGATGATAGGTATATCACGATTTTACTCAAATGATTTTAATTTGAAATCCGTTTACGCACTTCGTTAACAGGACCAGCAATAAAAAAATGAATCATTCATTTCACCAGTTACAGTTAGATATGAAGTCCAAACTAGCAATTAATAAATTGTAGGCATTTACAGGTGCGGTAGCTAATAAAATTAAGCAGAAGACGTTGTGCTTTACAGGACAAAAAAAAAATGTAATTAACATTGAAGTTAGAAATTGTCGTAGAAAATAAATATTGAATATAAATATACCACCCAACACTATTAATGTTATCCTAGAAATATGCTGTAAACCTCTATTGATAGAACACTATTATTATCTTAAAAAACTAGGGGGTCTAGGTCCCCTGGCACAGGGATAGATCCGGCACTGATAGTTAAATTACAGAAGGCGTTCCAGACGCAGACTCCTCTGAATGATTGTATCCAGTCCCGACAAATTCCTAATCTGGCGAATTTAAATTCGCTCTTGAGAATCAGTGCATTCAAGTTGGAACCAGATTATGGGAAACTTTTGAAAATGCGTTCACAGTTTCATTAATCACATTTCTTTTCATAATATTTCAATCATTAATAGGGCTTAGTATTACAAAAACTTTGAAACGTATACCATTATTGCTTTTAATAAATTATATTGAACCTCTTAGAGTTTTTCCTTTTTCTTTCGAACCTTTCTAGAAACGTTTACCCATCACTTATCTAGACAATTACGCTAATAAAGTAGTCTGCTGTGAATTTCATTGGCGGTAGCCATATCAGTTACAAATAAATCGTTGCTGGGGCACTTACAATGGTACTGCCGTATGCCATTCATGATAAGTATAAACTGCTGATTGATTAGGGTTACAAGGCGCTCTCTTTTACAACGATATGTCCTCTTTTTCAAGCCTTAAAAATGGTCTGGATGAGTTTTTAATAAAATGGGGAAATGTAGTGTTTTGGGGACTATAATGTTCAATATCCTAGGAAATACAACATATTCATCAAGCAATAACCAGGAAGAAAGTAAATTTGTATTTCCTTGAATATTGTTGCCTATAAGACCAGATTTCGTGAAGTCTTGTCTCCAAAAGTATATTAGTTTCCAATGAAGAGTTCTGTATGGTGTCGTATCGAGTCATTTAACTGTTGTCTCGTTTCGGGTGCAGCACTATCAGTAATCGCTATTATACATTAATATGTAATACATTTTAGTTGCATAAATTATATTTTCTCGCTGTGCCAATAAGATATTTGTAGAGTAAAATATAATCAGTTTTAATACGAAATCTAAGAATGTTATTTTTTTAAAGTCTGATATATGTTAACCCCAAGATTAATAAAGATGATATACTTTAGCTATTCCTAAACAACATAAATAACTCATATATTTTCCCTAGTTTTTTTTTTGTTGTATAGCTATATGTGAAGTGGTCCGTTTGAAAACAGCACATGTTCACCTGATACAGCTTTTGGCAAATATGAATAAGAAAACCCTTTTACGGCCATGATAGGATTACATACATGCTACAGTTTTTCAGGTGGGAGATTATAGGGACAAATATTTCTTTTTCTGGTTGAACTGTATATTTTATTCGATTACAGATGCAAACAAAAAATAATATCCAATTAAAATCTCAATTTCGAATTTTTTGGTGAAATTTATCGTTTTAATTGGCATATGATCTAATGATGTAAATTTCTGCTTTTAATGAACAAATGTAAATTACACATTTAACGTTTACACAAGCAGTTGGAACAGCTCCAGGTAACAGTTCCTTTGTTTGTAGCCACTAAACTAAACCGGAGACAAAAATGACGTTTTGTGCATCAGTTTATCCCCAAGTAGACGTAGGAATAAAGGAGGAAGTGGTTGGTTGGAGATATGACGAAGAGAAACACATGGAACAAAGAGAAAAGACAAGGGAAGAGAACGAATTAGAGAAGAGTTAATAACACATGACTAATAATGGCTCCATGAGTACCGCATTTACAAGATCCGTCGACTACAGCATAGCTGTCTTTATAAGCGCTAGGTTTTCTGCCTGTTTCTTCCCTTTTCTGTGTGGTTTAGTGAGGCAGCACACTGTGACCTCACAGACCATCCAGATGGAAATGATTGGTCTGAATCTAGGCTAGGTTCGAGTAAGTTGTATGTATGGAGTTGAAATGATGAAATACGTAGGTAGAAAGAGCTCAAAGCTGCACATGTGGTCGGAATGAAATTGACAAACGGAATTACATGAATATCGATGTATGGATGACACTTGTGATAGAAAATGACAATATGATGGGTGTCCTACGCAAGCGTGCTGCGTGACGACGGTGCGTGACATCATGAAGAAACTTGTGTGAACTACCTTGCAGCGCTACAAATAAGCGATGCATATAATGCGGCTATTATGCTGCCAAAATGTCTTGAGCCGGCAAAAATGCGAACTAACGCTCACACCCTCACACACCTACGCGTTGAGCCAATAATGGTTCAGCTGTTCCTAAGCGAGAGAACGCGAGTGGAATTCCTCCAGCCGATAGCAGTGCTTGCAACGGAAGACTAGGGATCAAGTCCATGTAGCATGTCTATACCACGTAACTTGACAGCTGGTTGCGAGCGAATGGAAGCTGTGACTCATACTCAATGTGTGAACTATGCATGAGGTTGGTGAGCAATCGGTCAAATGGTAGTAGAGAGTCTTAAGCCGAAGTGGCAATGTGGTTCAACATGTCCCTACAAGTGGTCTCTAGGATGTGACTGCCTTTGCAGGAGACAGGAACAATAACCAGGACAAGAGTTGAGATGAGCGCAATAGTTTTGGTCTTGGTTTTGCATGCAAGACCGACACCAAGACGAGGGATTTTAATGCAAGACCAAACACATACCTGCAAGACTCGCGCAAGACCAAGACCAACAGGTAAGAGTCTTGCATACGTACTACCTAAATATTTTTTCAGAGCTTGAAAGGAAAGAGAATATCCTTCACTTGAACTTCTTGGCTTCAATAACTGCAAGCAACAAAAATATGTAAAGAAATTATATTTTTTGAAGGAAATATGTTTATTTATTGCTGGCAATTACAACATACACAATTCTTTGCTGTGTTCTCGCTTCAGGAAGACCATAAGAAGCACGAATTTAAAATTTATACCTGTATCGATCAAAGCCAAATATAAAATATATAGATCTTATGAGTTGTAGAAGGCTTCTTTTCGTTTTATGCAATATACATAATTTTCAAGATCACTTCCAAACCCTTCTAAATCCATTTTGAGAGGGAAAAAAAAGAGAGATAGTGCTTCTTCCAAGATCTTCGCACTTCCTGCTATCTGAAACAAGATAAAATGTGTGGAAAAAACTTCTTTGTAACATCTATCTAATACGGTTCACTGCTTTCCTAGAAAGAAACTTTAATGCAACAGGTCATTATGCTTTTTTACGCAAGCAAGACCACAACTTTTCGCTCCATCTCTTGGCAAAACTGGGGTAGAAATTTGAAATATATACATATATATATATTCCGAGTTCTTGTGAAACAGCTAGGTTGAGAAGAACGCGAACTAGTATTAACGCGGGCTTCGATCCACGAGTGGGACTTTAATCTGGTCTAGGCAGTTGGAAGGTGTTCTTATCATTATTTTGATCAACTCTTACAGTATAGATGAGGGTTGGCCAACATGTGGACAGCGGTCTACTATAGGCCAGCGGGTTTTGCGAGCTAACCCGTGGTGCTCTTTGGCGTACTGTCTGTAGGTATCGATCATTGGTCGTTGGAGTAAATGGATGTTATATGAATAATGATATAACAGCCATTTCTGGTGAATCTGGGAATTGTTTCGGATATTTTCATTGGCTAATCATTTATTACAGCTTTCTTCATTGGCCGTTTCATTTTCAATTGGAAATGGATTACGCGTACAACTTACATTTACTTTGTTATTGTTTAATTATTATCAGTAACTGGCTAGTGAATAGATGATTTTGTTTACAACTGACCGTTAGTAAACTAATTGGCAGTATCCCCTTATCCGCTGTTAGCTTACTCAAAAATTCCCTGTAACGCTTTAGAATTATTTTCAGTCGGAAACTTTGACACAAACCAAAAGTTCGCGATCAGAGACTCTGGAGTCGCTGCGACTATAAATTCTGACGGAAAGTGACATGTATATAAGTTGTGTTACCAACAGTCTACTTGACCTAGCGGATGGAACCAGAAAAGCATGTTAAAACTAAGAAAAGTAGACCTCAAATCTGAAAAGGCTGGTATGGCCTTCTCCATCTCGCCTTTAAAAGAGCCGGATTACGGAACCACGCCACAGGTCTTACTCTGTGCAAATATGACGTTTTTATCTGTTGAGTAATGTTTACTGAGGAATACAGTTATTGCTCTACATTTATGCTAAAAACACGATTGTATAGTGCAATCAAAAGAATATTCTCGTTTCGGAATCTCAGAGTTCATTTTTGGATATTGTATTCAAAGTTAAATATATATGTTGAACATACGTACATACGTAAGGTGGATAGCTAAATTTTGGCGGGCGATTCCTCTAAGGACAAGAAACAAAACAGTTCGCAATAGTATCAATATGCGTGATACTGGACCATTTCGGAGATATGCAGGGTGAACCAAAAGACACAACACATGTCGGGAGGAAACAGTGGCATAATTCCACATTGAGCGTTGTTAAAGTAAGTTTCAAATTACCACGATCTACACACAGGCACGATAACGATGCATCGTGCAATGCATCCAACATGTTCAAGGAAACGGGACGTTGTTTGAATGGTATTACAATCTCAAACGATGAGTTCCTCTAAATCGTAAATATTCTCGACGGGAGGAGAATAGGTTAGAGCTTTGGGATGGCTCCAAATGTAAACTTTTCTGATGTTTTCACCACGATTGGTATCCTCTACTCTAGTAAATATTTTCCCAGAACACCTCGTATATCTCGGTACGGTGATATCAAAAAAAAATTTATTTTCTTTTAGATGAACGTAGTTTATCTCCAAATGGTTAATTTGCCAAGATTGGCTTTTGCTCCACTAAAATGCTTCTCTGAAAATTCTGAAATGTTTTCCCGGCTCCAAATAGATTCCTGGTTTCTTTTACTAAGGGAACAAATTAACTGCTTTATTCACTTTCTTTTCATACGGTTGGACGTATAACTTTCTCTCCCACATACAAACAAACTCACATGCGTGCATGCAACAGATTTATGGAAGAATAAGTGCCGTAAGCATTAAGTTTTTCAACTTCCACGATATGAGAATTTTCATTAGACAAACGACCTGGACACAGCATCATTACCAATAAACGGAAGGCATAAAGCACGGGAACCTCTAGACATTAGCTTTTAGTCGCATGTAAACACCGGTACCAATTAACATGAATCATGGAAGAAATATGGGTTCCGGCAAGGAAGACTGTGTATGTATGTCCATAATATATGTGTGTGAGCGCTGGTTTTGAACGAGAAATAATTTCGTCAGAAAGAGAGAGAGAGAGAGAGAGAGAGAGAGAAAACGAGAGGTTTATTTTTAAAATGACGGATTACTACTATATAGCCTCTAGGAAGTCTGTAAACAATAACTCAATACTTTTTTTCTGTTTATACCCTTTGTGAAGCACTAGACGTCGTAGAGAGCGCAAGAGTTTAATTAAATCTTTAAGGGCTGTCAATAATTCAGCAATCATTCAAAATAGCTTACAGTTATAAAGTCGTAACTCAAGCGATATTCTTGGCACGAATTGATGGATAATGCCAACATTAAATTATCAAAAAAATTAAAAAAATAAAACAAATCGGTGTACTATAAAGTTTCCCGTTTCGGAAGACCAAACAAGATTTATTCATTATATATTGAGATACAGATGAAAACAAAATAAAATACAATAATTTATAAAAAGAAAAAAGAAACTACTCCATCTTATTCTGCATACTAATGCAATGTTAGTTCTTATTTTGTAGTAGTCTTGTGAATCAAGATCTGACATATGAAATAAAGCATACACACACATATATATTTAATTTTTTGTGCTACTATAATTAATATATTCTTATCTTTGGAATAAGAAAAGATGAATGTTGCTGACAGCGTTTTCAAAATATACATGTTATCTTTCTGACAAATGGTATGGGATCATTAATGCTGTTATGAAGTTATCGTGCACCATCTTTATAGCTGATATTTGTGTTCAGAAGATGTTAACTAACACTCTAAAATGCAATTCCGAAACACTGTAATGTGTGAACTAAGCTTTAATAGACTGCAAACTGAGCTACTAAAATCAGAAAATTGGTATGTTACAAACTATTACGCGTGTTTTTATTTTTAAATTTATTTATTAGAAATGCATAGCCTATAACTCTGAAAATACTAAATGAATTATATTAAAGCTAAAAGCTGGAGATTTAATGATAATTTTAGGTTTTTATATTTTTTGACTATAATAATGTATACTACTCTGCAGTCACGTCTCGTCAGTTCTAGTAGCTTCGATTATCAAAAGCAAACTTAGGTGTTCGGGATTTAGAACTGGCTAGTCGTCCTGGGCTGAAATTGTTAGAGCAAAAGTAATGAGATCGGAGCTGGGTTGCTTTGTAAAATAAACAGAACACATTTAAATAGGAAGCAGATGTGATGTTACTGGGGATTTTAAAAAAGGATGAAAGATAGTAAGGAAAGTTTAGGATAGAATTAATCTACTCGGCACTTGCCTGAAGTTCTTGGTGGTCCTCCAACATTGACTCCCCTGATGGATTGTTGTTCTCCCATTGGTCTAGATGATAAGTGATCAGATGGTTGAAATAGATGTTCGGCACAGGTATATAGAGAAACTTCCGTTTTAGCAATGATGAACTTTGTCAAAATAAGAACGGCCTCTCAAGTATTGAGATATTCTCCTCAGATATTCAACAACGTAACAAATAGCTATTACCCTTTCTCGAGTAAGGTAAGGATAAGACTTCCAGACTCAAAATCTTGGCTCCCATGTCTATGTCCTCGTCGTATCAAATCCAGGATTCAACTATTTCGTATCCACATCATTCAGTCGGTTTTGTCTGGCCTCTTCGGTTATTCGATTCACATCCAATGAATTACTACTAGATGATGAAAGTGCAAGTTTCGTAGATTACCCTCGAACAAGGTGATAGTTGGAACATAGACAAAGGAAACAAACAGTAACTTTAATGATTGAGAAATACACATACAGAAACAACTCAACAAAATGTCTGCAATGTAAGGGAACTCTAAGTTGTACTGAAAGGAGATAACTTTTACATTGGTCTGACGATGAAAATTCAGTGTTCATAATATAAAATAAATAATGTTTATCACTTTTGCAGTATTAAGTCCAATCTGTTGTGTCCAAAATGTGTTATTATTATTATTATTATTATTATTATTATTATTATTATTATTATTATTATTATTATTATTATTATTATTATTATTATTATTATTATTATTATTATTATTATACATGTAAAAGTTAAAAATAGAGGTTTCTGTTCGGAGCGCCAAATTTTCTATAAAGATTTAAAGGATTGAGGACTCTGTTCGCGGCACCTGTTGGTTTCGTGTTCCGGTTCCACAATTTACCTTATGTGCACCACCGTTGAAGTAACCGTTCCCGAAACTAAGATAGTTTATGACTTGCTACGCCACTGTTTCCGATCTGGGCATGACGTCACACATGTAAAGTAAATGAAAGAACAGAAATGAGGATGTATTCCTGTAGGCTAATTAACCAAACAAAAGAGTGAGCTACATGAATCACTGGGTGTTTTTTTTCTTTTAAATATAGTTTTTACACAGAAGAATGAGATCTTAAAAGGGAAAGTGACCTATTTGTGTTTCGAACTCACGACCCTGTTAATTAAATGTTTAATATTAAAGAAAATGAGGACTGATTTCACGGTCATGAAATCCTATCTTCCCGCGGTATCCCTGGGCTTTAGGAAAATAAGTTCCCCCTAAACCGTGAGAGCAATCAAAAATTTTTTTTTGTTTTACTCTTGTAGCATATTTATATTATCACAATGCTGAAAAAGAATTAGGCTCTAATGTTTGATGTATAGAGACTGATTAGACTGACTTTCACTTTCCATGAAAATTGGAATAAACGAATTTTGAAATAAGTAGTTAGATATCCTGGACTCAAATCTTGACTGAAAGTCCTGAAAATCAGTTCAATTCCGTCCGTGATAAATTGCGCTAGAAATTTCCTGCATTTCCTAACATTTTGACCTATCAAACTCTCATAGAAATGGTATTATTATTATTATTATTATTATTATTATTATTATTATTATTATTATTGAGCTGAAGGATGCAATAAGTGGCTTGCAAAAGAAAAGTTTACAAATTTAACACTGAATAAAAGCTTTAATGATTAAAAATAAACGTTTTAAAAAATCAAGTAAATACGGAAGTATAACAATGAATTTTGAAAGTATAATAACAAATAAAACAAAAAAGAGGGTAAGGCGTGAGGCCTTAGCACCAAAATGTAATCTAGTCAAACGTATTGCAATTTTTCCCCTTCTTGACCTTTGCCTTGAATTATTTTCTGAATGATTTGACATACTTGAACCAGGCAATGAGATATTTCTTCATAACAAGTTTTAACTACATTAATTTTGATTTATTATTACACATCGAGTTCTTGAAATTAAGAATCCAAATATAATTAACTTATTAACCTTACATTGACCAATATCTATTGACATAATTATACGAATTAGCAGATAATTGCTATTGATTAGATGATACATCATCTCAAGATTTATAAAATTAAAACGAATGTGTATAGATTCTCTGAAATCCGCCTTTGAATACCAAAACTTAGACTAAGTAAATCAAGTAAATTAGTGGAAAGAGTGACATAAGAAAATAGAGAAGTCATGACTTTTTTTAAAAAAATTGAGAAGACATTTTGAACAAAAAACTGGGACTGCCTAATAAGAAGAATTGAGTGATAAGTGAGTTTTGATTTTTTTTTTTTTACAACTACGACAACCTTGAGGCCTAGCAGATGCATATTTGGATATTTCGGTATTAGCAATAAACATAGTATATATATATATATATATATATATATATATATATATGTATATGTCAATACAAATTACATTGTCATTTTAGCACACACAGAAATATACTAATATACATGTATATAGATGAGATATTGATACATAACACAATACATGAATATTATATAGTGCAAAGACGTCTGTTCAAAAGACTTTGGGTAAATTTAGTTGTTTTCTGCAGTTTTATTATTATTATTATTATGTTGCGTCATTTTCTTTTGACCTGGTCGTTGATCGTTGTCTATGCGCATAAATCTTGATCTTCCTAGGAGGATCAAAACAATTAGTTGATTGCGGCTTTGCTTAGCCTACCGTTTTCATGATGTGTAAATAATTATTCATTTTCTAGAATACCATGTCTAGCCAACGGGTACCGTATCCTTAACATGACTACCTGTAAGATTTATGTATTCCATTTTTCTAATCAATGCTTCTCTATTTGATTTCTCAATTCTACATTCTTTCAACTCTCATAAGAATACTAATTGAAGTTAATTTTTATTTCACAAATACCTACTAGAAAATGTTAACATACATACATTATTTCATACCAACAAAAATATTCACTGCATGACTTTACGTATTATACATACAAGTAATGCTTGGCCATAGTGTGCTTTGGACATTTTTAAATAATTCGACATAAAAAGAAATAAAATCATAGCTTGAACCCTGGCGTTACTTTCTTAACTAACATTACATACTTAATATTATAAAGAGTATCTGGAGTTCTTAGCACTTACATGGAGTTAGTTTCTTACCATGAACAAATTTTAATCTATATCTTGTAGAAGCAATTTACTAAAAGATCTCTTTAAGTCAACAAAAAATGTACAAGTTCTCAAGATTATTAAGAATCGCTATAGTTTCTCGAGAGCTAAAAACATACTTTTAAAACCGAAGATATTTTTTATTTACGTCCAATGTCCGAAATAGAATACTAATTTCGAAGTGATGAAAGCAAAGTTAACGTCTTTCAAAATATAAGTTATTCTGGCACTAGTGTGTACGCAGCAACGTCTTGCATTTCTATTTAAGAATGAAAATTTGTCTTTCAACAGCAGTAAGTAAAATAGGTTGGTCCCACCTTCCGCTGCCACTTCTGTTCTCACCACACACCTTCTTACCACACACACACAGAGGTCTTTGCGGATCCTGGGTTGGTGACCCTTTGACTACATTTCCGGATGCTGGATTGCCGCTAAGGAGAATTGCAGGACCTTCATTTCTATCTGCATGAGGCGACAAACCCTAGACCTTCCTCCCTCACTGTCTGTCGGGATCCATTTGGCACTTTCTTTCCTCGCTATGGGTGTGCGAACTATAGCACTCCTTGTTATTACACTTCACTAACACCATTTTTGTTATCGCGGGTGTGCGAGTGTTTCTGAAAATGTTTCTCAAAAGTGTCTGTGAATCTAAGTTCCGTGCCTGAGCCATAATGTTGTTACTGTTGCACTATTATGATCACTGAGTCTCGATAGGATGTAACGAGAGATTCAAATAAGTTTAGTTTTCTTAATTCCAAACTGTAGTATGTAACATACAAAAATATGTAAATAACTTGATTCTTGATACAAGTTTGTGGCTCGCTGAAGAAAGTGATGAGTAAATAGCGTCAACGTCAGTCCGTGTTATGGAATTTGGACACTGCGGCTATGTGTTAACTTAGCCTGCCATCATTGTTACGATCAACTTAAGTGCGTGTATAATTCTATGTGGTGTTGTATTAAGTGTATGAATGAAGTTGAAATGTTGTGTTCTACACCATTGATGACTTCAGACTGTCTCGAGGTTTTTAGTTACCAATTTTCCTGATGATTTGGATCCGCCTATAACCTATTTTCTGAATTTTTCTTCTTTCTGCTTCGTCCAGTGGTTTTTTTGCTTGGTTTTGGATTTTTAATTAAGGTATACGCCCCTTAACGATGCTGGAGCGCCTATTTTCCGAAAAACGTGATTTTTTAACATTTCACAATATGCTTCTAAAATTTTCTGGAATTTAGAATCGGCGACGTTCTGTCCTGTGTGTGACTTTATTAAAGGCTCAGAGATGTGTAAAAAGTTTATCTCATCTTGGTTTGGAGACGAACGGTCTGAAATGTGCTCTTCGCAAATTTTCAGGAATTATCTTCCATTCCGATTTCATTCAATTTGGGTAGGTTTGCCGTTTCCTTGCTATTTAATAAGATGATGCTAAAAATTTTTCGAGTTCCTTGTCCCTTTTTTTTTTCACTGAGTCGACTGTTCTCTGTGTGCGTGTGTGTGGTCGGATGATAAACAACGATGGACAGTATTGTTAACCCTTTTTATTGAAACTGTTGCTCAGGTAAAAAAAAGAAAAGAAAAGAAAATACACCTTGTGCTTGAACTAGGAGGAAAACTTAAGAAAATTTTAATCCTGTTTGCTTTGAGTCTTTTTTTTAAAGACATACACAAAAAATTTAAGTGATATTCACTTTTAATAAGATGTATATGAAATTAAATTAAAATTAAATAACAATGAACATAAATAGCAATTATTACAGACACAATTCATCGTGACGCCACGATACATGCACAGCACCATCCTGCTAGCACATATTTAGCTATTATTTGTTTCATCTTGATTGTTGTTGTGTTTCTGAGTGCAATTTTGGGAGCCACAAATAATTTTTTTAGGTGCCATAAAATTAAGTTTCTGTCAAGTTTCTCAAAACTATACATAAAAATATATATTTTATTATGTAACTTTATTCAACTTGTGAGCTTCAAAGATTAATAAATGTCTAACATTTTGGACTTTTTTATTCCTTATACCCTAATATTATTATGGAATTTATGAACAAAAGGGATTGTTCTTGTTAGTCAGCTTTGAAGTTTATTGACTTACTCATACCTGATAACTGTTGACATTTACTTATTGATTTAGGTTACGTTAATACCGCAAAATTAGTGAAGTCTTATCTTTCTATCGGACTTGAATCCTGAAAATGCTAACTATGCCCCTATCGAATTAGACAATATCAGAAAAATATAGAATTTGTGGGAATAGTTTATCCACAAATTGAGAGACAAGTCACACACCAGCACAATATTCTTTCAGCAAGAAAATAAAACTATGTGGATGTCTGTAGGGAGAGAGCCGAGGAGTAATTTCCCCTCCTTTGGATTTTCTAAATTAGATTACTTATGTATTTCGCTTTTCAAATAAATGTATTTATGAATGTCTCCACTTAACTCTGTAACTGCTTGAACAATTTGAGCCAAATTTGGTACACACATGATTTAGAGCCCGGAAAAGGTGCTGTTACGGTAAGATATCCCTACCGTTCCCTAGAAGCCCTTACACTGAACAAAAAAAGGTTTCGTCAGATCGACCAAAAAATAGGTGATGGTGACCAAATCGTTTGGTCAAAATAGCGCCAACCAAAAGTTTGGTCCGCAGCACGAAATTATTTGGTTAACGATTTGTTTGGTTTCAGAAACCTAGTATTTGGTTACCAGTACCAAATATGAATTTGGTAATTTTCACCAAATAATGACCAAATAAGTAGGATTTTGTTGGGAACACCAAAAATTTGGTTAAAATTATCCAGGTTTGGTTCTTGGAACGAAATAATTTGGTTCTTAATACTAATCCTACATTTAATGAATTTCACCAAAACATTTGATAGCAATTACCAGATACTGTTGGTATAAGTTCTAAACTGAAAATAAAAATAGAAATTACACTCTATTAATTTTATGAAATCGGTCAAAACTTACCTAACCTTAAGCTAACATCTTCCTATCCCTACCCTACTTATCTCTATCTTACTCTACTGTACCCTACCCTACTTTACTTCACCCTATTAAAGCGGTCCTACATATCAATGCGCACCTGGGGCGTGTATTGTAAAGTTTAGCCAAGGCGTATTTGTTGCTCCAAATTTGCAGCCAATGAAATAAACAATACACATTAACTAACAGTAAAGTAATATATACGAAAAAGTAAGCTTAACTCGAAACACCATCGACTAGCTGCGGTAAGTTCCAACTTCTTAATGTGTTGGTCACGTAGAGATCCGTTGTGTTGCTGCCAAGCGACAATTACTTGTCACTTCACATCACTCAAATCAAGCAGATACACTTGACCTTGTAACTAAACATTTTGGTCAGGAAAACCATATATTTACCAAATCACTTAAGATTTGATCCGCATAACAAAATTAATCAACCAAATATTCTGACAAAAAATATAGGGCATTATGCAGAGTCATTCTGACGCGTCATTAGTACCATACTAAAGAGTTCGACTATAATATGTTTCCTGCTGTAGTCAGGCCTTTAGTACGACCCTAATCATACGTCAACTCTGCATAAGGCCTATAGTGTTTATGACCAAACAGCTTTGGTATAAATGACAAAATTTTGGTTAAACTAACCAAATAAAGTGATCAAATCCCCTGACCAAACCAATTTGGTATTCCTGACCAAGTCCTTTTTTGTCAGTGTAAAGACGAAAAGCAGGAATAATCAAAAACGACCAGTATTAATATCGAAATTATAGTTTTCGAGTCACTGAGGCGACCAATGACACCCCCAATACTGCTTAAATCTTTCTACAACACGTTGACCAAATTATCGAAAATATATCGAATAATTATCGAAAACGACAATTATTAGTGTCGAATCGATAGATTTTGGTGTCGCTGAAACGTGTAGTGATGGCATTTAAGTCTAAATTTAGGTCTCCTCGACATGGGGAGTTAGTAAGGGTGAATAATAAAATGTCTAAAATTACGGATATTAGTGTTGAATCCATAGTCTTAGGGGTCCCTAAGTAGATTGGTGACAGCCTTAATAGCATTTAAAACAAGTTTAGGCAAGAACGAGCATGTTATTTGGCCTATGAATTGACAGGGGCTACGCCAAAGACATTTCTCGTAACTATTATTTCTACTCAGATTTTTCTTTTCTGGCAGAAGTAACTCAAAATGCGTTACTCATACGAGTGTACGGTACTTTGCTGCTTTATAGAAACAAAACACTACTTTACAGAAGAAAGAAAAGTTTGAAAAAGTTGGAGATTAGTTGAAAGTCAGCGACTTTTCTGATGGAGAAGCCAATTACGATAACAAACTTACCTCTCCATCAACAAAAGTCGCTGACTTTTAACTAATCTCCAACTTTTTTTAAACATTTTATTTCTTCTTTTTTTTAAGATACGAAATAGATGCAAAGTACCGTCGAATTCCATTATAACTCAGAAATTCTTATGATGCAATTTCACCCAAACTTGGTATACGTATGATTTCCGATCTGTGAAATAACGCTGTAAAGTGAAACACTCCTAGCTCTACTAGAGTCGGGAGGCAGAAAAGGAGGACATGTACAAATAGTTGTAAACGACCGATATTAATGTTGAATCCATATTTTCGGGGTTGCTGATTTGAATACTGACACTCACGACACCGTTAATTCCAATTTTAGCGCCAGGTTGTGGTTTTCTTTGTTACGTATGTGATTTACGCGTTCCTTTAACCTAATGTTGGGCCTCCTATCCCAATCTACCTTATTAACAATATTTATAATAGATTTCTTCTGCTATAATAGATTTCTTTCGAGTAAGCTTACCTCGAAACACGTCGAGTAACTGCGGTAAGTTCTAACTTCTTAATATGTTGCTCACGTAGAGATCCATTGTGTTGCTGCTAAGCGACAATTACTTGTCACTTCACATCACTCAAATCAAGTAGATACACTTGACCTTCTAAAAATACTTTCTAATACTTTCTTCTAAAAATTTCTTATTATTAAAACAACTAATCAATCAAATGTAGTTGGAAGGTTTTATAGACATAATCAATAAGTAGAGCATAGAGAGAAAGGTCAGAGATTGAAGTCTCATGCAAAAATTATGAATTTTAAGTAACTGGTCATAGCGAGAACTTGAACAACTTTTTTTTTCTTTTCATTACTTCTGGGAATTCACGAAAGTGCACGTGAGAAAGAAAAAGAAAAAAAAGTATGTACAGAATCTCTGACCTGTGTGATTCGATATTAAGTAAAACTTTCAAGAGTTTTCGACATATTTCAATTGAAATAAAATGAAAAAAAAAAGTTAGGTAAGAGATACCGTAACACAAAGTGATAGAACATTTTTTCTTACTCTGCTTTTTCTTTTATTCCTGTCATTTTCACACAAAGGAAAAAGATTGACATATAAGTTGTTTTCCATTACTTTTGCTAGGATCAGCATGAAATCCATCACGTAAGTTCATTAAGTAATGCATTATCCATAGAGGTACACTTCGAAAACGGCTTCCTTTTCTTAGAAAAAGTAAGGTGTGTCAATGAGATATCAACTATTGAAACTGTTATTTAAATAGAAATATTGTTTTCATATGAAAGTCATACATTTTTTAAAGATATGTCTACAATTCTTTCATCATACGTAATATTGAACTGAAATATACCAAACTTGATATAGTGGGATATATATTATATTTACTTCTTTATTTCTAAAAATCAAGGTGCCGGTACGCTGGACTTCAGGCTCATAATGATTAAAATGTTGCATACCTTTTAGGGTATTATTATTATTATGATTATTACTAACAAAAATAATGTGCAGTAGAATACTACTGCAGTCTTGTTACTAAAAACACTTACGTACATGTGTACAGGGTGTTTCAAAACAACACCGACAACGTTTGGGAGGTGATTCCTGGCACCAAAATAAGACAACAAGTATAGACCAATCTGGGTGCACAAATGCCTTCTTTCGGAGTTATAGGCTGCCGAAAACATTAAAAAAAAAACGAATTTTAAAGGTCCATAGCTCCAACACTATGGGACCTACTGCAGTCGAGTCAAGACTTCACTTACTACCTAGTATGCGCCTTATTCCAATATTGTAACAGTTAGAGACATAATCTCTATTCCGTAGTCTTAAGATTCTTTATAGATTCTTGATAATTTGGTTTAGTTTCCTAACCTGTAGTTCTTTTAGCTACTGTCGGGAAGAAGTTAAGTGTCGTGACGCCGTATGCTTAACATTCATCGTCAACGGTAATTTGTGGAATTACTCGTTCTTCGTTTAAAAGCTCGGGGTTGGGCTGGATATAATAGTTCGGAATGGGATAGGTGCAACATCACCTAAAAGTGAAATCAAATTAAGTCGGCGGAGATTTGTCTTTACTATTTGCTATAATTGAGAGTATAATGGAAAGGTGCAAGTTTAAATAATTGCAAAGTTACTTCCAGAATTGTTACTTAGTATAATTTCTTGTAAGAAAAATAATATATATATATTGGTGTTGTATACATCTTCTTATGGTGAAGTGTGTTTGATTAAAAGGACGTGAGTTCATTATCTTGACCATTTTGATGATCAACAAGTGGTAGTGTCATTTAAAGGTGGTTTGTTTATGGAAGATCTCCTATTATTCAATTCATACTGTATATTGATAAGTCTATTTGATATTTTCCTAACTAATGTTAATATTTATAAATATATATTTTTGAAGTTTGTTGTAAAGATATCAATTTTCCATTATTGTTAAAAATATTCAGTTTCCATCAGTTAGTACTGAGAAATCGCTTGCTTGAATTTTGTACTCAGCTCTATTTGACCATATACTGTATATAAAGTATATACTAAAAATCACCTGCTTTTCTTTCTTACATAATTAATTATAATTAGACTTTATTCATTGCATTTGCATTTTGGCACTTAACCTTGGATGGCAAATTATTTAGTTTTTGGATTATGATAAAAATTCATGACATTGTGAAAGAATAATAATACTTCTCCCCGATTTAGTTGAGTTGGATTCCTATTCTGAACAATGATCCTTGTTCCCCCCCCTTTTTTTAATTCTCGTGTTACAATGGTCTTTATTATGATCTAAAGGAACTGAAGCTAATATTAAATTCTGTGTAACTGCGTTTTATCTAATGTATGTTACAAACTCCATGTTTCAGAATCCTACGGTACTTCCGCAACAATTTTTATAAGGGTAGTTGGTAAGTACTTCAAGTTAGACCGATATATGCCCATAGCCAAACTGCCTCTAAAAAAACTGTTGCGCGAGTATCTTAGGATTCTGAGACATGTGTTTTTGAATAGCGCACATATTAGTTCCTAAGGGAAGTCTTGACCCGACTATGGTAGGTCCAGTAGTTTAAAGTTCATTCTCTTATGTTTTCGCCAGCCTATAACTCCGAAATTAAGCGTTTGTGCACCCAGGTTGGTCTATACTTTTTGTCTTGTCTTGGTGTCAGGAATTACCCTCTAAAATGTTGTCGGTGTTGTTTTGAAATACCCTGTATAAAGAGGCTTTAAAAATGTGTGATTCTTACATCTTCGTTTTATAATTTGTTACTGATTTGTTTCTTGCTTTTTCTCTTTTTATAAGCGGGCAAAAGTAAGCTGCTATTGTTTGGTTTTAAAACGCATCGAGAGTTCCTCAAATATGAATTTCAATAACAACACACATACAGTACATTGTTCACATAATGTTCTTCAGAGTACTAATCATGCTACCAAAACATTCTACAAATCTGTGCTAAATTAATGGATAAAGTTTGAGGAAAAAATCATGGGAATGTTTTCACTTAATCTTCTCCCAAATAATGAATAAAAACAATTAATTGCATACATTAAAATATAAACTGAACAAAGACTTCTCTGCGGAGAAAGTATAAAGGTGGAGTCCCAACAAAATTTTTGTACTATCTTTCAGTTTAGTCGAACTTCAGCGGCAGATATATCTGTTGGTATTATTTCGTTGTGGAAGGTAAGTTTTTCAGAAAAAAAATCAGGTCGGTTTATATTACCGTGTGAAAAAGGGATGAAATAAAAAAAAAGGGAGGCGCGATGACGTGCCATCGAGTGACAGAAAAAGGGATAAAATATTTCTAGTCCCTGAATGCAATTAACTGACAAGAAGAAACAAGGAGTCGCAACTCTTTAGAAAGAAAAAAAAAGAAAAGGAAAAAGAAAATAAAAAATCTAATTTTCAAAAAAACTATATATTTACTATTTGGTATTTTCGAAGTTTCTCGTCAAGTCATTTTTAAGACAGAAGAGGAAACATTTCGCTCTCATTATAAAAGGTGCTTGTACGCCGTACCGCCAGAAATATATAAACAATCGACACCCAGGGTGTTTCGAAACAACACCGACGATTGGAAATAGATTCCTGATAACAAGGTAAGACATAAAGTATAGACCAACCTGGGTGCACAAATGTTTCCTTTCGGAGTTATAGGCTGTCAAAATACGAAAAAAATGAAATCTAAAGGTCCATATCTCCGTAGTCGGGTCAAGACTTCACTTACAAACTAATATGTGCATTATCCAAATATCTATGTTTCAAATCCTGCATTGCCTCCGCAACATTATTATGGAAGTGTGGGTACTTCAAATTATATACTCGTAGCCAAACTATCTATTTAAAAATTGTTGCGTGAGTATTGTAGGATTCTGAAACAAGGATTTTTGGATAGGTCACATATTAGTTCTAAAGTGAAGTCTTAACCCAACTACGGTTGGTTTCATAGTACCGGAGCTATGGACCTTTAAAATTCGTTTTGTCATGTTTTCGGCAGCCTATAACTCCGAAAGGAAGCATTTGTGCATCCAGGGTGGTCTATACTTTTTGTCGTATCTTGGTGTCAGGAATCACCTACCAAACGTTGTCGGTCTTGTTTTAAAACACCCTGTATATTATGTAGAACGTTTAGGGTCTATGGAGTCTAAGAACATACGTTCACACAAACTTTTATTTTAATTAAAAAAAAAGAAAAACTTAGTAAGATTTCCTGTAGACAACTATATGTAAAATACAACTTTCACGAAGTCCCTTGAAACAAAATTTTACAAGTTACTAAAAGATCTACATCCGAGGATATCTTTGTCAAAAGTCTAGCTTTTTGATCCATACAACCCCTCCCTCTCGAAGGGCTTTCTCGTTTCCAAAGTGAGTACTGGAACAAAAAGGGACTATAGACATTTAGGAAGCGTTTGAGATTTCATGACTGTTGCATACTGTTGTCTTATTAATGGACGAAAGTCATTATGCATTTTACAAGTTATCAAAAGTTTTGACTTCTTTACAAATAATAATATAAATTGTTCAAGGATGATTTTAAGAATTGGACCTTTATTCTGGTTGTTCTTAGACTGGATCGTCCAACTCAAAAGTTCACCCTTGTGTAGGTAGGTTTTAAGCCAGGGTAAATCGGGATAAGATAACGGTAGATTCTATTAATGGACGGTGATGGGTGGTAACGGAAAGTAAGAATTTCAGCAAATAATAGCAGTGTGCGCTCAAATTGTTTTCCCAAAAAAAAAAAAAAAAAAAATCCAGTTGATCCGGGGTCGCAGTTGAGTTTATGAAACCCCTAGTGAGTTAAATTTTAACCATCTGAAGTACAATATGTATATTTAGAAAAAAATAGAAGGAACACAATTTTACGAAAGTGTTCGTACTTCTGACCTGTATTGGATAAATACGTAAACCTAGTGTTCCATTTTCTGTTTAGCAATGTGTTCGTATTCCTTCTCCCTTTAGACACATTTATAATGCCCTTTATATTACTTTTAATGGTCTTTCGGAGAAGGTTAAAAAACATTAGCAGTGGAAATACTTTTTCTTGTTCTACTCCACTTTCTAAAGTAGCTCCTTTCTAAAGTAGTAGTTTACTTTTGTGCAGGTGCTGTACCATCAGTCTTAGCTCAGAATAACCTCTAAAAATACTCACAGAATAATGCAACAATTGGGGATGAAACTAATGCACAATACGGTACTTAACTGCAAAGTTATGATTGAATTTAAGTAAAATTTAAGTGTTTCCAATTTGAAAACGACTAGTTGGGGGAAAGGTGTGTGTGTGTGTGTGAGAGAGAGAGAGAGAGAAAGGTTTTAACTAAGATAAAGGAATGAGCACTAGCCTGATATTTCAAGGAGGCTGGCATCGTCCTGATCATCTGGAAGGATGAATGCCTTTCTCTGGACCAATTCTGGAAATGCTGGAGTTGGTCAATATCTGGATCTATCCTGTTGATCTGTTGCAGGCGTCGAATTCTCGTCTTCACGGTGCGCCTTTTACGATGTTCTTCTCCACCTTCATTCCACTACTCTGATGTCAGATTCAAATGTATCTGCGGCGATGAACCTACATAATGGTATACTCGGATTATGGAATCGTTCGTCCTCCAATGTGTGATGTGTGTCTCTCTGAAGATCCTGCACCTTCTTCAACCGTGAGGCGAATACTCCCTGTCAATATATCCTCCGTGGTTTTGTTTTGTTGTCCAGTCCTGAGTCCGGCATTCCGAGAACGGTGAAATATCAAGCTATGCGGAAGTGAATGCGGAAAATCAAGAAGGAAACTAGTCGTGTTTATTAACAATTTCAAAAGTAACAATTAACAAATACATGCTTATTCAAACTGTCTGGCAATGTACAACATTAATAAAAGTTTTGTTTCGATGGATTTTAAAGAGCTCTGTCGTTGATAGTTCTGTCGTTGATAAATGTAATTTAATAAAATCATTGAATTTAGCGAATTAAGTTAAGAGTTTACACAATTATCACATGGTCACTTCACATCTAATACACAGCTACTTCACACTTCCTTCTTCTTTTAGCTTTCTTCCAATTTGATTTAGAGAAATATCCACTTCTGCATCTTTAGTTCACATTCCCGTTCTCACAGTCAATAGTTCCAACTTACAAGTTTAATAGGCCCTTAGAGATTAGTCCTTAATTCCGTTGCTTTTTGCAGGTATATGCAGAAGCAAGGTTTTATGCTGTTTCCAAAGCGATGTTGCAAACTTCGTGAATTTTATTGTAATTACCGAAATGGTTGAAACAATAATAATCCAAAATAATAATAATAATAATAATAATAATAATAATAATAATAATAATAATAATAATAATAATAATAATAATAATAATAATAATTTGGAATGTTTTTTTATTATGTGTTCTTATTTGTCTACTTTGTATACTGTACCTCTTCTTTTACAATGTTATTATTAGGTAATTTTTCGTTTCTTTTTTCTTTTTGTTTGTTAGAATAATTTCTTGTGACTTTTTGTTTTTAAGAGTGAACTTTTGTAACTTAAATTTCATGCACTTCCATACTAACTAGACCTCTGTAAGATCTGTACAGACACTTAACTGTACCTTCGTTAGGTTATTTTCCTATTCGTTTTGTTTGTTAGAATCAACTCTGGCAACTTTAACTCATTTGTTAGAGTCAGCTCTTGCATCTTAAATTTCATACAGTTCTAAAAAATGTACTGGTACGTAATTATGCTTTTATCAGGTTATTTGTTTGTTTGTTTTGTTTGTTTGTTAGAATCAACTCTTGCAACTTTAACTCATTTGTTAGAGTCATCTCTTGCATCTAAAATTTCATACAGTTCTAAAAATTTGTACTGGTACGTAATTATGCTTTTATTAGGTTATTTGTCTGTTTGTTTTGTTTGTTAGAATGAGAGCTTAATTACAGTGAACTCTTGTAACTAAAATTTCGCGATATTCTATAGGGGAACCGAGATATTCGCGAACACTAGGGTAATGCCGAACACCTACTCCCAAGGAAGCTCGTTAGAAAACAGACAATTTTGCTGCATGGTAGTGGAGAAACCTGGAAAAGTGTAACATAAATTTGAAGACAGTCAGTTGAGTGGATTGCCAGGAAGAAGACAATTTCGATTCTCTTATAGCATTGATTCAACAATCTGAGGAAGGTAAGTTGACTCTTATCTTATTTATATTATTACAGATAAGGTTATATATCTCCCTATATTTGAGCATTAGTTTTTTTGTAATCTTACTAGCCTGTATGCCCTCAACAAATAGTTTCAACTTTAACAATAAAATACGTCTCATGGGGGAATGCCAGACAGAATGTTTGTCATTACGCCGGAGTGTTCGGAATTGTCACATGGTGTGAAATAATTTATCATTTTTTTAAAAATAGTTTATTTTTAATTGAAAAGTAAGTAATAAGTCAATGAAATTGGTTCAGGAAATAGATCATGTCGGAGTAATAAGCGTTATTAGATTTTTTAATTAGAATAATTCGTTATGTTTATTATTTTAGGCCATTAGGAGCCTACTTCATTATTCGATAGTCAGTAACCCTATTTTAAATATCTGATCCTTCACCATAGGCTGCAATTTTTTCTCTGTGTGATTCACAGTGTTTTACAAATTTATTTAGACTAGTACCGTCCATTAGCAGTGAACGAATTTTCTTCAGCCTATTAACTGCATTTGAACATTGGACTAGTAAAGAATACTGTCCTTGGGAGCAAAATATTAACGCATATATCTGAGATTTCTACAATTCCAAAATAATGTTTTCATTTAATGAATATTTTACTTAATCCACCGTTATTTCTTAATTTGTTTCATAAGAGTGCATTGTGTGTAGCCTATTACCTAGTAGCTCTCATTTGTAATAGTTTCAAAGATGGTGAGGTCTGGTCATGTTACTCATTAACTTGAGTTATGTTTGTAATTATAATTTTTATTAAATATTTAAGTACTAAATTACAGTATTATATTAATGTATTTTAATGAATTTTGCTTCTTTCGTTAAGGAAAGTTTAAAGTAAACAGTATGTCCGGGATTGCACCAGTGGTCGGGGTAATTTTGAAAACATCTTACTGGTTTGTTGAAAAATGCTACTTTTGACTTACCTCTGCACATTAGTAAACGCGAAGAACTCCAAGCTTTCTATACACAAGAAATCTTAATTTTGTCTCTAAAAAGAAAAGAGCTATTTATAACCAAAGCTTAAGTGTTGGTGAATGCCCCGGTCTCTCCTACTAATTAGAATTCTGATGTTTTGTTCAAATGCGTAAATCCGATGACAATGCAACGTTTTCACTTAAAAACAATAAAAAAAATACTTATTTTGAAATTGTTTTCGAGCGCCTGCTGCTTATGCTTCCGAAACGAGCACAGAAGTTTGGATGGTTGCCTACAACTAGGCGGACGTTTTGTTGACAATGAAATGAAAATGAAAGCTTTCAGTTGTATTCCCACGTTTATGCCCGTGTAGGCTAAAGGAGACGGAAATGATGATAAATAAATGTAACGGTGAAATAAAGAAAGTGGGAGGAAACGGGAAAATCCCGAGAATACCCAATCACCCGTTGTTTGTTGACTTCATATTAAAAAGTTTGAGCATTTTCATTTTTGTAGTAAGAAGAAAGAGATTACTGCATTCCACAATGCAGTTTAAAATACTGAATAAAGACTGAAAAGCAATAATAATTGTTGAGCGGTAAGTGCTAATTAAGTTCAATATACCACGCAAGAATAGTTAGAATACAGTGACGTAGAATAATGTTATGTTATGAATTGATACACTACGTAGTGTAGATAAGAACAGAATTCATAAATTAATATTTGGTAAGCTTCTGAAGACTACAACATTATATGAATTTTGTAATATAGTGTCTGAATTATTATTATTATTATTATTATTATTATTATTATTATTATTATTATTATTATTATTATTATTATTATTATTATTATTATTATTAAAACTACTAGTTTTTTGTATATCGAAAGTTCGCGATCATAAGACTCTGGAGGTGAGTACGGTGGCTCGGTGGTAGAGTGCTTACCTCTGGTGCGTGTTTTTCTCGGGGTACTCCCATTTCCTCCCAGTTTCTCATTCCACCAAATCTTCCATTATCATTCATTTGGTTTAATCATCGTCTCCCTTATCCTAAAAGGCATAAACGTGGGACGTTAAACTGAAAGATTTCTTTTCTTTCTAAAAAAAACTCTTCCACAAGTGTCTAATTATTTCAAATCGTAAGTCCATTCCCCAAATTTCATGTCTCTAACCATAAAAGGTTCCGAGATGCACATATCTTATTGTAATAATTGTAATCTTTAATCTCTTCCTTTTCCATTCACTTTTTCGCCTTTCATGTAAAACATGAAGAAAGAACGCTGAAACACATATCTAATTATTTTAAATGATTAGTTCATATACCAAATTTCATGTCTTTAACATTCAGAGATTCGAAAATATGGGCATTTTATTACAATAATTGCGGCCCCTATTTCTCCCCTTCCTTCAGAAATTTCCATAAAAGAAATAAAGAAAAAAGAAAAGAAAAAACTTCTTTAGTGGTATCTTACATCTCAAATTCTGTACAAATTTCAAGTTTCTAGCTTCAGTAATTTGGCCTAGGCATTGGTCAGTCAGTCACTTATGCAGGACGTCTTCTTATATATAAGAGATTAGTTGCATGGTAAGGTGGAGAGATCCCTGTAAATTACATTCCAGGTAGAAAATGGAACACAAAATTTACAATGATGAGAGAGGCTTGAGTATTGAAGAAAGTAAAAATAAACTGATTAGTACAATGAATAGAACTAATTTTAGTTAAGTAATGTATCCGAAAATAAAAACTTATCTGAGCTTATCTGAGCATGATTTTCAAGAAAATTATCCTTAAATTTGTAACAAATTTGCTTTTTACTTAAGAACTGTAAGTGAAACAGAACTTCTGAACACCCAACATTAACGAAAAACACTGGGAAAGTACACTTGTCAAAATTGATCCAAATACCGCTTCTTTCAACTGATTTGAGAAAGTAAACATAATTCGGTTGTTTACAGTTCAACCTGAACTATGTGGCCAGGAAACGGAACAAATATAATTTGTGATTTCCTTTGAACACGAAAGAAATATGAATAAAATATACACCTGAGAGTATATGTAACCTGCTATTCGTAATTGTCTTTTGAGGTTCATAACCTGTTGATCACAAACACAGTAACTCTGTATACGTGTGCTACTCCCATTTAACTTCTAGTTTTACTATTTTCTGCTCGCTGGCGGACATAGAGGACAGGTGGGTTGGACACTCTCCGATCCTCATTTTGCACTTTTGCGATGGGGTTAGACAAGAAAAACAGTTGGGTCCGACATTTTCTGTTGTATTGTGTATGGCAAGTAAATGTTGTTCACACACAGACTCACATTTGAAATAAATTTGAAACCTGTTGAGATAGCATAAGCGTTCAGACAATAATATTGTTTAGCTCGTGTTTTTTTTTTTTTTTTTTTTTTTTTTTTTTTTTTTTTTAAGATTTCGTTCAATTTTTATGTATTTATTTATTTGCTGTTGTGATTCGACATTGCAGATTAACATTCTGCGTTCACAAGCCTTATCCCACCTTTAGTTTTCAGAATTTTTGACAACTTTAAAGGCGATTTCCTTGGAAACTATGTTCAAGTAAGTCTTTCCTTTTAGAACATACTTATCTGTCAATTTAGTTACCTGTATTAAAAGACAGTAATTAGTTTTACTACATTTTATTCAATTCTTTTGATCCTCTTTTGTAACATTTCATTGACAACCTACAGAAATTCATGTCTCAACAGCAAGTGAGGTAAAGGATGGTGTCAGTTGTATTATCTTCTAGTGGATCATTATAAGATAAGGGACCAGTATGGCTCAGTGATAGAACGCTTTCCTTCTAGTGCAAGGTGTCGCTGATTTATTTTTAAGAGGCCTCATCCCGGCGAAATTAAAATACAGCTAATTTTACAGTAAGTATGTGATATCTTCAAATAGATAAAAGGTAATTAAAATGTGGAACAAGAGCGCCCTAGACAATATTATTTTGCGTGAGGTACCGTTATCATAAGTCACCTAGTGGCTTTCCGATTTCAGCCGTTTACAAACGCGAAAATAAATGCCGATTTTCAAAATGGCTCGAAATCGAAAGCAGATAAATGAGTCGTGATAACGGTCATTGTCTAGGGAGCTCTTGTTTCACTTTTAGATTATCTTTTATGCATTTGAATATATCGCATAATTACTGTAAAATTAGCGATATTTTAATTTCGCCGGGATGAGGCCTCTTAAGCCTCGATTTTTTTTACGGGAGAATATCGTGTTCGTAGGTTCGCTCGGGTTCCTATCTTTTTCTCCCATATTCTTATTTCACCAATTATTTCATAGGCATTCGCTTTCATTATTATATCTTCTTTAGCCTAAGGACACAAGCGTGGGACGTAAGGCGAGAAATTTTATTTCATTTCATTATCATCTAGCAAGTGCACTCTCAGATCATAAAATTAAAGACAGTGGAACATCTGACAAATGTTCGTGATTTGTTGCAGTGTGATTTTTATTTGCTGTACAAGCAACCCAAGAGGTAACATTTTAGTTCTGTTCTTCGAACTGTGGCTCTGTGTGATGGAATTTCATAGTAAACTTACCTTCGAAGCAGCAGCATTACAACAAATATTTTTAATATATCTAAATAGTACATACTATAAGCATGATCTTATACTCTTTCAACTTGAAAATATGAAGTGAAATCTTTCAGTTTAATGTCCCAGAGATTATGCCCTTTAGGCTAAGATAAATGATGATTAACACAAAGTGAATGATGACGGAAGAATTGGAGGAATGGCAACGTGGGAGAAAACAGGAGTACCCCGAAAAAACCCACGGATACGATGCAGTCCATCACAAAATTTTTTCGGCCGGGTATCGAACCAGGAAACACACACACCAGAGGTAAACGCTTTACCACTGATTCACCGTATTCCACTCTTTTAATTTGATTCATTCTTGTATACAGTTACCAGGTAAAAAAAGTAATCACACACTACGGTATGTATTTGGCGATACTTTTTCACAGAACTAACTAACTGAAATACAGTTTACAGCATCGCTGTTCAACATTCTTTCATAATCGGGCGCCACCGAATTGATTCATATGGATGCAGGGATGCCATCTTACTATTTCACCATCATGACCACAACAGGAAATACTACTGTTATTACTAATATTAAAACTACTAGTAGTAGAGATTAATAGTATTTATATTTTTCTCTGTCCACCAGAGTCTATAAATTGCTATAAGTTGTATGGAAGAACTTAAAAAATAAATTTCCTTTAAGATTTAAACATTCCATTTCTAATTATTCAAGATTATATTCCGAAGATGTCATAGAACCTATTTCGAAGTTCATTATCATCAACAGTAGCTAATGTATGATAGATAAAAATAATCACTACTCACCGCAGTGGCGGATCTAGCCCAGGGCTTGGGGATGTAGGGCAACTACAGTTTCTTGAATGACAAATATAATTGAAACTATTATTTATATATATTTTTGAAAGTTGCGTTGAAAGTAAGCATTGCCTTTTATTCTTTATTAGAAAATTTTTTGAAACATTAGGTATAGTTTGAGTTACAGTTTTTCTGTTATGAAATGCGTAAAATAATACTTGAGGTCCATAGTGTCAAAATCCAACTTAACCATAATATCCACTTGGAGAAAGTTAAGTTTGAAACTTCTGCAGAATTCATGAAAAATTGTAGACTCATGATATGCTTACCATAGTCTGGTTTCTGGCGGCCCACCCCCGTTTCCCAGTTTTTACCTTCTAGATCCGACACTGTGCTCAAGTGTCCTAAACTAAATTCTTTCTTTCGGAGCTCCGCTATAAAAGCCGAAAGATGGTAGATCACATTTAGCCTACTGTTACTTACAGCTTCCGCAATACATTTCACAATTTCTGTCTAAATGTGCAATCCACAACTTTATTTTCTTTGGAAAATGATTTGTACTTACATTTTATTATATTTGGAAATGTTAGGATTAGCAACTCAAGATTTAGCTGATTCAATTTCGAGATGATATCACCCAGGAAAGTTAAATTTTAGTAGCCATAAAGTTAGATCAAGCTCAATAAAATATTTCCCGATAGGTTATTAAGAACAGGAAGATGAATACCTGAAAAAATATTTGATTAAATAATAATAATAATAATAATAACAATAATAGAGTCTTGACATGAATAAAGTCAACAGACTTAAATTTGATTTCGGAAGGCACCAACAAAGCATAATAAGAGCTTGTTTCCAGTAATGTATAGGTAGTAGCCTTCTCTCTATCCCTGGGTCAATTTGACCTAGATGATCTTTTATAAAGAAAGGCTATAATTTCATTAAGCCGTAGTGGTAAAATATTTTAGGTATTCCTCCATTAACAACCATTTTTACTTTTGGAGACCATTTTAGTAGAATTCATATATAAAATAAACACAAAATACCTGAAATTATAGCAGAAATTGTAGCTGGGTCTATTTGTCCCAGGCTTGGTACTCCACAGCACGGTACACAAAAGTAATATTTATTATTATTATTGTTATTATTATTATTATTATTATTATTATTATTATTATTATTATTATTATTATTATTATTACTTTGCTGATTGAAGTGGCATTTTTTCTTTTACCTGCAACAATCACTTGTCTGTTCTACCGAGCTTTGATTGGGGTGAGAGTAATAGAAAGTTTTATTTTAGTAAAGTCTTTTCTTCCACCCTTTTCCCCTCTACACTTACCACTGTACATTTCTTTCTCAGCAATTGCTACATCGAAAACAACCCAGCAGGATACAGTAGGCCTACCTATGTTATAAAAGCAGTTGAACTTTGGGGTAGGAAACTGAATGCGAAGAAACGATCTACAACTCACCACACACAGCTAGCTAAGAAACATGGCAGATGTGCGTATTGTGAAGGAAATGACAACAAGTACTCTCAAAAGTCTGCAATCTACCACATGTTCGTATCCAAAGCACACTACATCAGCGAACCGCTCTGAAAGAACTGTCAGGTGCAATCAAAATACCATGTGCGACAAGGATTATCCTAACAAAGACAGATATTTCTATGTATAAATTTATAATGTTACAGTACTATAGTTCAGGTATTGTTTGAAAGTGTCACGAGCCGCCACTGATAGTGTATACAGCGTATAAAATTTACTGTAATATAAAGAGCGATAAGGTATATTGCTCTTTTTATTGTACTTTGGAAATTGTATCCCCCTGATCAAACTTTATATATATATATATATATATATATATGTTACCAAAAACCACGCCCGGGTCAAAATGACCCAGGCTCAGTACTTTACGTAACATTTTAGGCTTGGTACTCTAAGGATTAAACTAAACTTGTTTACCTTATTCCAAAATTATTGACAAAATAAATGTGGGGTGTCTATGCCAAATTTGCTAGAAACTGAAATTATCATTATCTTGAAAATCCCCCTAAACTTTATTTAACAAGAGACACACATAAAACGAAAGAGAGAGAGAGATGTGTCCAAATTATGAGAAGCCAAACCGTTAAATAACAGGTGGGGTTAAAATATTTCCTCGTGCTTTCCTTTGTCTATATTAGTGGTTTGAAACACTGTATAGAACCTGTCCTAGTCATCTTTAGTCTCTTTTCTTTCTTTTCTTCTTCTTTTTAAAAGAAAAACTTCTATTTTGCTCCTTAGAATTCTGAATTGTTTCCTAGACTGGTAGCCTACTAGAACATTAGGTTGCCAGTTTTCACTAATTGAGACTTTGCCTGGAGCTTGTCCAGAAATCGGCAAGGCTTGCAACTAAGAAAGAGACAGAGAGAGAAAGGAAAAGAGAGAGAGAGGAGGAAATGTTTCAACAGAAGAGAGAGAGAGAAAGCAAGAGGAGCGTAGCATGTACGTTAACATAGAAGCGAAAGTTTTCCACCAGCAAAAGTTTTGTCCTTCAAAATCAACTGGGGAATTTCATGACGTAATTAGATGAGGAAGGAGGTGACATAGTGCGTAAGAGAGAGGAAAGAGGAGGGAGAATTGTACCTCAAATGCCCTTTTCTCCTTCCCTACCCTTTCACTCTCTCCTAGCAACCACCCTCCAGAAACCTCCAACACCTTCTATACTTGCTTTTCGCAGAATTGCGCTTTAGGGATTCGGTGTTAACTGCCCTGGTCAAAAGGAATACGCCCCGGATGATTTCCTTCACTTTTCTCTCTCACACATACAATTCCTTCCAACACACACTATCCTCTCTCGCACACAATCCCTTCTTACAGACACACTCTCTCTCTCCTGCTTGATGTGTTTGAATTTGCAAACTCTCTCTCCATCTCTTTCCTACTTAACACTGCAATCTCACTAATTCGTACAAAGATGAGCTAACTGTCTGTCTTTGAACTTACTGGGCTCTGTCCTTCCTTACCTCTTTGTGGAACTAAACTCTTCTTTCTTTATTACAGCTAGACTATTTGTTGTAACTACAATAGTTAAAACTTCATCAAAATTGTCTCCTAGACGACTGTTTGAAAAGTTTTATTAAGGTGATTATAAACTAGATTATATTAACAAAAAAATATACGAGTATGTGTATATATAATATTTCCACCTTTTTTCTTCATTACTTGGATTATGTTAAAGCTTAAGAAGAATTTTTAATACTCGTAAATTAAAACTTTCCTTTTTGGTAAATGTGCTTTGAGTATAGTGCATAAAGTAAGATTTAATTCAGTAAGTTTTAGTTTAGATCTTCCTTAACTAGAAGGTTTCTGTAGTTCAAACAATAGTGAGAAAAGATAAAATATTTTTAATAGTTTAGTATATATCTAGTGAACAAGCTGTCTCGTCTCGAAATTTTCTCACGAAAGTAATTTCTTATCTTGAAAACTGTACTGTGTCTATTTCTTTTGAAAGAATTTTGTCTCGTCTCGAAACTTGTCACTAAAATTTTGTCTCGTCTTGTCTCATGCGCAACCCTTTGCTTGATGCAACTACACGGGGAATCGAACTAGAGATCTTGCTTACCAAAGACATGAATGCTAGCCATTAGACCAGTGAGGACCTATTTTGGAAAAGAGCTACATGAAAACTACTGGTATGATTTGAATGTGCCCACTTCTTGCTCCTTTCTTTAAATCTCTAACTAGTTATATTAAATGTATTATATAACAGAACAAAATAAAATGTTTAATTTAACTTCCCGTGATCTACCCTTTAGACGAATGAAAACGGTTAAGTAATAAAATCGAATGCTTATGAGAAAATTTGTGAAGTGAGAATATGAGATGAATTTGAGGAATCTGAGAAAACACACCAACGTGATGTTTTCCACCACAGCCCCATGGCCTGGAATCGAAGCAGAGACAGCTCGCACCAAAGGCAAGCTGCCTTTCATTGAACTACCGTGCCATTATTAGATTAATTATTTAGACCGACGGTTTACACTCTTGGATAGGCATGCCCCTAAGAACATTTAGAAATAGTAATGACGGAAAACACTAACCTTTATTACATACTAGCTGAATATACCCATTCTCCGGATGGAGCTGTATTTGGAAGTCAACGCCTGTAGGAGTATCACCATTCATTTCAGCGGCCGCGAAAACTATGGATTTGACACTAATATCGGTCATTTTCTAGTACTTTTCACATGTCCCGGTAAATGCCCCCTGAGATTCCCTGGTTTAAATTTAAAAAAAAGAATGCTTCGTCTTGATCTGGGGCCTGGACTAAGGTACCCGTTACCAAAACTTGGTAACTCTCGATCCACTCGTCAGGTACCCATTTCGCACACAGACAGACAAACACACGCACAAACTCTTTATGTTATTTATATTAGATTGGCTACCAGCGTAATCCGTACATTTGGTTCTATACGCACCATTCCATTGCTACCAGCTCCGTGTAGGCGGACACGCCCGTATTGCATATTCCTATACAGGTACTATACACAGTTTGCTTACTCGTAACTGAATATGATCAAATAATGGCGGAGAGGCATGCCCAAGTTCATAAAATATCAAAATACTGGCTTGATTATATCATTATTTCATTCAGACTTATCAAAATTGAAGGCAATACTACTAAATCAAGTGTATACGAAATATATTGATGTTACTTATAACTATACTTGATTAACTATGATTGATGTTACTTGTTTCTCCTTTAATATTTGATTGAGACAATGAAACTGTATTAGAATTTCCCGAGAATGACGCATATACTGTATAGAACTACTTCGAGGGTAAACAGTACGTAAATACGTGTATGCTTGCCTTTTGTGTGGATACTACGTTCAGTTGTGTATATGAACAGTTGTGTATATGTATCTCATACAGCCCTGGTTAAATTCAAAACAAAATAAATAAAGAAAATATTCTTAATCTTAGGCTTATTTCCAGATTTTATGTCTTGTAGGGAATCATGCAGCTAAGATATTACTTTAACCCTTCAGTGACGCAGGGGTTTTAATCGTTACATGACTATACAACCGGAGAAGTATTTAATTTTTATATCCTTAACTCCCATTCTCGAAGCATTTTCTTTAAGATGAATGTGTTAAATGGGTTATAAGTTACGATATTTAAAATATTGCACTCACACTACGAGTAATAATGTCGAAAGCATGTGAAAAAAGTGAAGGCCACTACCACGTAGGTAGGTCGAAAACATGTGAATAAGTGCATACCACTGTCACGAAGGTAGCTGGGGAAAATGCGAAGAAAGGGATATCACTATGACGTAGGTAAGTCGGAAACACTGTGAAGAAAGGGAAGTCACTGGCACATAGACTCTCAAGTCGAGAGCATGCGAAGGAGAGATCACTATCACGTAAGTAGGTTGGAAACGCGTGAAGAAGAAAATATCACTATGACGTAGTTAGGTACGAATCACTGTAAAGAATGAGAAGTCACTACCACGTAGGTAGTTCGGAAGCATGTGAAGAAAGGCATATCACTATAGAATAGGTAAGACGGGAGGACTGTGAAGAAGTGAATGCTACTACCATGTAGTTAAGTTGGAGGCATTTGAAGAAGGAAAAATCACTATGATGTAGGTAAGTCGGAAAAAGAGGAAGTCACTAGCATGTAATTGTATAGCATGCGAAAGAGAGATCATTATTACGTAGGAGGTCGGATGAATGTGAAGAAGGTGGAATATCAATTACGTAGGTAGATCGGAAGCAATATAAAGAAGGGAAGGTCTCTACTACGTAGGTAGGTCAAAAGCATGCATAGAATGGAAGATCACGTAGGTGGGTTGGAAACATGTGAAAACATCATTATGACGTAGGAAATTGGAAGAACTGTGAAGAAGGGGAGATCATTATCACGTATTGACCCACAAGTTGAACAAATATTTCCAATTAATTAAACTAGCAGAATTAATTTAGGAGCAATTGAATTAGGCAGGAAATGTATTTAGGATTCTTTGGAAAACAAAGCCAAGGTTATTGCAAAGAGGTTAATTACTTTAAATCAACAGTACATATAGAAAACTTTCAAAATAACACAAGACTCTTCCAATTGAACGCAAATTAATGTGTATATTCACGGATGTCCACTTATTTCTCTCTACCACCCCTTAACATAGTCTCTACACTCCCTCCCTTTGCCGTCATTTTACTGAGAATTGATAGCTGCAATTATTGTCCCGCTTGCTGTAACCCTATTGCACTTTCTTTTGTTACAATGCACTGTGGTGGAAAAAAAAGGAAGGTTCTGCCATGATTCGAACTCAAACCCAGCATCGTGTGTAGAATGGGCTTCACGCATCACAAGTCATCGATTCCCGAGCGCTGTACATTTTTTTCATTTTTTTCGTTTTTGATACGGTCCATCATATGAGTCGAACGCTAGGTCAGCAGCAAGCATTGTGTCCTCGTATTTCATGTCCAATCCCCCACTCTATTTCCTCTCCCCGTTCCCTGCATGTTGACGCTTTTCCAGTTGAATTTAGAATGAGACGCGACGAATTCATTGTTTTGAGGGAGCGGAATTCTGCTGATATTAGCCACGGGAATGTTGATAATTCCCTCACAACTACCAGTCATATTATACCCACTCTTATGCATAAATACATAATAGTGCTTTACACACATTTAGCAATGACGATTTACACGTGTAATGATGATTATGTTTACGAAAGCAACAAGTTTTAGTGGATGATAACACATTTTGAAGCGTTCCAGGTAGTGTGAATCTAGAAATAATAATTTGTAAAACGATAAACTATCGTGAAACAGACGTCTTGCTCATATAAGGTCTTGATCAATCAAGATTGAATTTTCCAATTATAAGTTTACAGAAGACTCTCCTCCGTAATAAACAATAATTTGTTGTGTAGAGTCCTTTAGATTACGTCTTCTGTTGAGAATATAAACGATATCAACCTCTTCAATACTCAACAAGGCTTGACTTAACTTCAAGAATAACTAGCAATGTCAACTTTGGTGTGCATGGTTCTGGGTTCAATTACTACCGAAGTTACAAATTTTTTATTGCTGGTCCGCAATCTTGTCACAGTTAGAAAGCTATATGAATTAAAATGTAGAGAACTTAGGTGTAGAAAGCTAGAAAATAACTGCGGGGGGTGCAATGGCATGACTATATATATATCATAATGTAGCTTATCAAACATCATTCCAATTTATTTCACTTTTATTTACAGAATAAACTGTTTTCTGACGACTACATGGCTAACAATACGATTCGATTACCAATAAGAGCACAAGTGGTCCAGACTTAACGCTGAAAGGTATACTTCATTCTGATGCCTGAAAACACGTTAAATTCTAAAGTAATAAAGCAAGAGCAACAGCGAAGAATATTATTGGTAAGATAAAGATACGTGTACCTTAAGCTAAATTATCAACATAGGAAGCTCATGAGAAATCATTTCACCCAGAAACTTTGCATAGCATTCACAGTTGGTCTAGCGGTTATTATGCGTGCCTTTGGAGCATGCTGCGCCGTGTTTAATTTCCCGTAGAAGTGTATTTGAACGCATTGCGATGGTTAGAATTGCTTCGTCTCATCTCACCCTAACTGTTGCCTCACGTCTCACTTCACGTTTAAACGTAGTTCTTCTCAGTTTTAAAATCTCGGCTATATTCATTAATTAGCTCCTAAGAATCCAACCTCGTCATCCTAGGTAAACTTACTGTTAGGAACATGTGTAAGTTCGATCTAAAATTAAACCCTGTGATCTTACTGTGCTATACGGGGTGACTTTTCCTAAAACTCACGGATTTTATTTGGGTCTAGAATTTCTAACTGAAGTCCGATTTTCATGCGGTTTATTGAAAATGATTAAGGAAGTATTTGAGATTTAGGGGACTATGTTTACTGGTTTCAATTTATCCGGGGTAATGTCGACCATGCCTCAAGAAAAAACAGTAAAACAGTAAATATTCGCCACTTACAATTGGAATGAGGTTTTGGATTTTTGAAGCGAAATTGCAGAATACAAATTAAGTGGTAGTGGTAACACCCATAAATCACATGTTGAATAATTATAGATGGTTTCTCGCGACTAACGACGGAGGGATAAGTCTTCGGCGACTTAAGGAGTCGATAACTGACATCTTCCATAACACTCACCTGCGGAGTTCGATGCTTCCCTGTCTCACTCAGAAGCATTTCTGTTTCTTCTAATTTCTTCACTAGTGACAATATTATGTTCTTGTCTGGGGCAGAACGTGTGTAAATTTGTTTCTAAACGCCCTTTGCGTAGGAACAACAGATTCCGTTCTCCAAAATCTTTTAACGATAAGTTCATGTTGCTCCAAAGAGTACACTATTCTCACAGTGTCCTGATCTTACTCCAACAGTAGCACATAACTGTACAACACAATTCCTAGTCCAACGGCCCAGTTTCCTGTTTCTTATTGGCCTTGACGAGGTTGCCATCGAACGAAGGAAACTCAAATATTGACACCGCACCGCACCTCAGTCCAATTGTAAGGTACACTGGCGAAATTTTGCTGTTTGCTTGAGGCGTGGCCGACATTACCCCAGATGAGTTTAAACTAGTAAACACAGTTCCATAAATTTTCAATTCTTCCTTGGTTATTTGCCACAAACCGCATGGAAATCGGACTTCAGTTAGAAATTCTATACCCAAATGAAATCCGTGAGTTTTTTTTTTTTTTTTTTTTTTTTTAATCAGCCTTGTAGTATAGCATGAAACTGAAAGGGACATGATGTAAAGCTTAAATAAACACACAAGATTGAATGGCTACAGGATTTTCCTGCGATACAGGAAACCAAAGTCCGATTTTAGGCGGGAAAACATGAAGTCCATGTCTCAGTTACTAGGGATGACCAGAATTCTCCGGCATCGGAAATTTAACTTTCCGGATTTCGGAAAAAAAATCAGGATTTTCTACATTCCGGAATTTTTCCGAATTCCGGATTTTTTCGATTTAACTTTCCGGATTTCGAAAAAAAAATTAGAGAATTAGCCATCGCTAATTTATATATCATAATAGCCTCGATGCAGGAGAATTGGGAGAACGTAATATCTACGTGCAACGGATGAGACATCTATTAATTGTAGGTGATATGCAACCAGCTGGACACTTTATATTTGCTGGATTGCATACATATAAGGGAAGGACAGGCACTATCTTAATCTTGAAACGAAGGCAACTGCACGCATTATTAGTAAGACGATAAATTGAGCTATATTTTAATTCAGGAACAGTGGATCTGTTTCGTCAGCGGATCTATTTCCTAGAAGAATAATCATATAAATATGTACGTGAAAATTATTTTTTTTCATGTGAAGAAACATTAATATTATATGTATGCCTTAGTGAATCTGTAGTTTGATGAAAGACGGAAAGAGGGATCTTCAACAAACCAATAAATCTTTTTTTTTTTAACTTATGTATGTTTTAGTGTGTCTACAGTTAAACGAAAGACAGAAAAAATGGATCTTTAACAAACAAACAAACAAATCTTTTTGCCACTTATTGTATGCCTGTGTCTGTAGTTTAGCGAAAGACGGAAAGAATGATCTTCAACAAACAAACAAATCTTTTTGTCATTTATCTATGACTTAGTGTGTCTGTAGTTTAACGAAAGACGGAAAAGGGGATCTTGAGGAAAAAAAGGTCCAGAATAGGGTGATTAGGAGATAATTTCTGTGAAAGGTCTTTTGAAAGAGAAAAGCCATGAAATTGGTCTCTGATTGTCATTATAAGACATTATGCATCCTAGATTGTACGGCTTGATGCCAACTAAAGTTATTGCGTATGGATTTAACTGAAATACAAAAAAAAAGTTTCAGATTTAGTTAGAAAATTAGGTATTTTCTCAACGTAACCAAAATATTTCCGAAGAGCTCCTCCGTGGCTAAGCGGTTAGCGTACGCGCCTTTGGCGTGGGAGGCCCGGGTTCGATTCCCGGCGGGAGCTCATGTGTTTCGGATTCCACGTTAATCAGTAGGTCCACGTCTCATATAGCCTTGCTGCTGAACGGGACGTTAAACTAAAAATCAAATCAAAATATTTCCGAAGCTGTAGCAATACTACAGCTGTAGGGACTTTTATTATTATTTCTGTTCGTTGGAGCAATAGTACAATTAAATAATATATCTATGAAGGAAATAGAATAAAACATAACATGTTCCTTATGTTAAAGAATTCTAATTTCAGAGAAAGAATGAAATACAAAAATGAATGCTACTTGCAAAAGATGTAAGAAGAAATATTTTATCAAAGCAATAGTACATTATTTACTAATTTCATCTTAGAGCAACTTGATAAATTAAAACATAATAGATTGTGAAGCACTCTGAATATAATAATAAGAAATTATGTAACATTTATTTACTTTCCTTATTTTGAAGCTTATTTTTACATAAAAAGAATTTGGCATTAAAGACACGACGTATAGTTAAATATTCGTTTCTTAGTTGCACTTTTGTGTTGATATTTGCAGTTGAAGACATAACAAACCGTTAAAAGAATACAAAAAAAATCCCTAAAAAGAAATACTGCAAAACTAACAAAAGGAATACAGAGAGAAATATTTAGATATAAATTGTTAAAACAACAATGTCATATCTTCATTATTACATCATCTTATGGACAAACGGAATATGTTATTTAAAAAAAACTCATTAAACTTAAACAAAGAATGGGTGAATATTTTTCGCAAGGAAATAAAGGTGAAAAGAGTCCTTTGAGACGAGAAAAATCATATTCAACACTACTTCGTGAGAAATAGAGTAAATGAAATATTTTTTTTAAAAAGGAACTATTGTTGATAAAAATTGCAACAACAAAAAAATATTTGCAAGATGATAAAGAAAATAAAGGAAAGATGCATATGGACTTAAGGAAATGTACTGAAAAAAAATTGCTTCTTGTAAAATTTTTCACGTTTTTTCACAAAGGCAAAGAAGTTCCTTTCTTTTCATCATTATTCATAAAGTGATAGCATCTGTTAAGTCCTTTATGATGATAGTCTATTGTCTTTCTTGCTTCTATTCTTTCTTACCCCCCTTTTTTCTTCTATTGCTATGCACATTTTCTTTTTTTTATTATTTCAATACTTTTTTCCGCTTTGCTTTTTTCCTCTTATTTTCTTTTCAACCGTAGCTCACGCCCTTTCTCTCTCTCTCTCTCTCTTAACACTCCATTCATTCAGTTGCTTTATCATGCAAATGGGTTCATAAAGACTATTTTATTATTAAATGCAACTGGGCGCGCGCTTCTACTTCTTTCTCTCTATGTAGAAAAAGGCGGGAAAAGATTGCCCTTTAGAAGAAAAAAAGAAAAGAAATGAATTGAAAAGAAAAAGAAGAAGATGATAACAAATAAAGTAAACTAAAGTATGTATATGATAGCAAAAGGTAACCAGAAGAGATTACTCTTCAAAATGAAAGTCGCATAATAACTTCATATGTCCAAATCCTATATATATAATTCATTCTAATGTTTGTCGTCTTTTTAAAAAGAAACTTCCTAGTGCCCCAAAGTAAACAGAATATATATTTGCGCTTAATTTTCTTTTTCCTCTGATACAATATGTATACTGTTTATTAAAATACACTTTTTTCTATTTTGTTACTTTATCTTTGTGAATATTTTTCCTATGTTCTTCGTTTTTGTTCATAACTCTACTTCTTGTTCTGCACTTTAATTTGAAACATGTATTATTTATTTATTTATTTATTTATTTATTTATTACAATTAGAATCTGGGTTAGAAGGAAACGAACAACTATAAATATATTCTGCTGGTTAAGTATGTATTTTTTTTATCCGAGTAGGATTTAGGGTTGATGGGGCCCTAAACTACTGAAGATAATGGGGCCCTTTAAGTATCAAGATGAACGTAGGCAGAAACTAATATACAGAAATGAAGAAACTAACGACATTTTTAGAAAGCAGGCTAGCAGAAGGGGCCCCCATTACTTACATCATAGGAGTCTACACAACACGAAGCACTGTTGTCATATGTAGATGTTATTTTATTTATTATTTTTCTTATATTTTGAATATGTACATCCAGTTATTTTCTTTAATTTTTGGGATCCCCAAGAGAGTGGGGCCCTAAATTATAGCTTGTTCAGCTTATACGTGAATCCGAAACTGATTTTTATACATAAGTTATATATTACATAAATAAGTAAACAGTCTATTCCAGCAAATAATATTGTTGGCAACAGTTGAGACACTTTTTTAAGCCACAAAATTTAGCTTGTTTTCTCTCGAATTGTTTTTCATAAACTCTGCATGAGAATTCACCCTCAGGTATTTTACATTTATCGAACTAAAATTACATTGTCGAACTAAAAATCAATTATCAATTGCGTGTTGTATGTATCATCGTCGGACAATATTCAAGTAAAACAAAACAAACAAAAAAAAAAAACTAAAATTTAAAGAGTAATCCTAATTGTATGTTACATCTAATTCATCATTCTGTGCACTTTTGCCTTTCTAAATCTTGATGACGGTATACTCCAGTACCAGCTTTATCTTAATAGATGGTGTGGTTATTGTAAAGAATGAAATATTTGTCAAAAGTAGTCACCTGCTCTACTTTTTCCCCTTCCATTTCTATACTTAATATCGATCGCTTTTAAGTACAATTGATTTTGTTTTACTTACTCACCCAATTGTCCGGCTCCGATTTCAATGAAATTTTTCTATTTGATAGAGGACATATATATGTATTATTTGCGATGACAGAAATTTTTGCCATGGTGCATGTTTTCTATTTTTTTTATAATTTTTAAGAGTTGTAATGTGGTTATTCGAGGTTACTACATAAGTCCCTTACTAACTTTTGTAAACGTAGCGTTAATGAAAGAACAACCATGTAGATACATATAAGGCCTAGGGGGAAGTTGTACGGTAGGTATGACCTTGACGGCAGCCATCTTGAAATCCGCCATTTTGAATTAAGGTCAAGTTTTTAAAATAGGAATAGGGTAATATGATACATAATTTCGGGCTAGAATTTAATCAGAAAGACAATGGTGAAGCTAGTTTTCAGATACACTTACTTGCGGAAAAGTTACAGGCATTTAATTGTTCACTTACTACGTGCGGAAGTCCCTTACCTCCGCTTCTAACTCGCGTATTAATGATAATAAGTGGATAAAAGCTTCGGTAATACATATTATGCCTAGAGGGAAGTGATGCGGTAAGGGTATCCTTGACGGCAGCCATCTTGAAATCCGCCATTTTGAATTAAAGTGAAGTTTGAAAAATGAAAACCATAGAATGTGACACCTTATTTTAATAGCAAATTTTCCCAACAAGCTAATGGCATGCTTATTTTTGTTCTATAATTAACCAGTGTGAATCTAGGTCTGCTTCTAATGAGCACCACACCTCCATTATTCGATCTTTCAAATTGGCAACACTCCTAATTTTCACCGCATGTTTTAAGATTCCAACTGGCACCCTGCAATTGTTGCTATGATTCATGTTTTCTTTTATTACATTTTTTAAGAGTTGCGATTTGTCAGTTCGTGAATAGTGTTGGGATAAGCATCCAGCAATCTTTCTGAATTTTGAAGACTTGCAATGTAATTATTTATTTTAAACGAGAATACATGAAGAACCTGTGGACCTATGTGACGTAAAGAAATACAATTGAAATTATAACAAATTGGTGTTATACGAACACAAAATTATCAGGAAATGTAGCCTACATGTAGCACAAAGGGCAAACAATAAAATATTTTTAATAAATACAACATTTAAGAAACAGCACCAGTGCTAGAAAATATCAAAGAGGCATTATATGATTGTTCCCACAACATTGTTTGTACCATGAACATAATATTAAAACAGGTAGCTTGTTTATAAAGAGGTGTAACTTAATTGAGTGCCCGATCAATACTGATTATAAATTTTACAATCATGAATCATCGACAACAATCTCTAGAAAACGAATGACTTTTTTGTCTTACTAGCTAAAAAATTGCCATAGAAAATAAATAAATAAATATACAATAAAGAAATAAATACAAAACAAAACAAAAGAACCTTGATTTACAAAACAATCATATTTCATTTTCCTTTTTGAAGTGAATTTTCATTTGATTTTTCGTCTCATCTACTACACAAGCTACGTCTTCGGTATTACCTGAATGCAAAGTTGAAGTTGTTTCGTTGTGCGATGATTCATGTCAGTAAACGATTTTTGAAGGACAGGTATAGGAAATAAATAATTACATGGCAAGTCTTCAAAATTCAGAAAGATTGCTGGATGCTTATCCCAACACTATTCACGAACTGACAAATCGCAACTCTTAAAAGAATGTAATAAATTTAGAACGGTGAAAATAAGGAGTGTTGCCAATTTGAAAGATCGAATAATGGACGTTTGGTGCTCATTAGAATCAGACCTAGATTCACACTGGTTAATTATAGAACAAAAATATAGTATAATTGTTATATAAACGGGTTAAAATTACAGTGGTGTAAATCATATGTACAGGGTGCGGCACGCAAAACCGGCCCGTAAAGTGAACACATAAAATGAAATGTAATGTATTGAATATGATTAACTACAACACATAAATGAAATGTAATGTATTGAATATGACTACTCACCTTCACAACAGGTGCTGAAAGTGTTCTCCGCCCACTTCAACACACATGTGAGCACGATTGAGGAGATTCATATATGCCCTTGTCAGTTCTTGTGTTGTAATGCTACTGGTGACATCCTGGATCCTGGTCTTGAGTTCTTCAATTGTGTGTGGATTTGTTTCGTATACTCTTCCCTTTAACAGTACCCATAAGTAAAAGTCACACGTGGGCAAGTCTGGTGACCGAGGAGGCCACAAGCCTTTGCTGATTGCCCTCTCTGGTGTAAACATCTCATGCACAAGGGACAATGATGCAGCTGATGTGTGGCATGTTGCACCGTCCTGCTGAAAGTAACATAACTGACGCTCCTCTTCGGTCAAGTGTGTATAAAACTTCTCCAGGATTCCCATATACACGTCACTGTTCACTGTCGTCTCAAAGAATATGGGCCCAATAACGCGTGTGGCGGAAATGGCACACCAAACACCAATCTTCTCATCATGCAAGGGTACCTGGTGGATTGCGTGTGGATTTTCTGTCGACCAATACCGATTGTTTTGGGAATTTACGTACCCAGACAGGTGGAACCACGCCTCGTCACTCATGATGAGCATTAGTGGATCCAAGAAACCACTGGCAACATTGCTCAACAGCCATGAACAGAAATGCACCCTCTTCTGCAGGTCAGGCTCCTTCAGTTCTTGCACAACACTTATCCGGTACGGTTTTAACTTCAGTCCCCTTAAAACACGTCTGCAACTTCTCTCACTCGCATGAACCTGTTGACTCAATCTCCTGGTTGACTTTCGAGGACTTCTTGTCATTATCTCCTCCACCTGGAAATTTTTTCCGAAACAAATTCTTTGTTTTCACAAAAGATCCAGTGAGAATGAACCCTTCAACAATGGCAACACGCTCGGGTATCGAATACGGCATTATCACACACTGACACTCACCCGGCTTAACACAACGAGGCCTTTTTCTCAACTGGTTTCGACAAGTTTCACTGGCTGCGGCTGCACGTGACTGCTGCAGGTCATGTAAGTCGACCCGACCTCGACACGCCATCTCTTGGTAGGAAGGTAGATTATTTAAGTGTTGCCAAAAACACAATATACCAGAATATTACGACGGGCCGGTTTTACGTGCCGCACCCTGTACATATATATATATATATATATATATATATATATATATATATATATATATATATATATATATATATATATATATATTTAGTTTCGAGGAATTAACGAATAAGGCGTTGTAATAAATTCGATAACAAAACCTGTTTCCTGTAACCTTTATCCTTCTACTGCCATCTATTGGCAGTGGAGTGAAGCTCTGACTTACGTTATCTGTTAATAGATTTACTTATCTAGATTTCGCTTCTATGTCTAAGTCTTTTTCTTTGAAAAACTGGCTTACACCACTGTAATTTTAATCGGTGTATCTTCAGTTCTGAAAACGTATATCCTGACAATTTCCGCAAATAGCAAAGCTATGTTGCAATCTATTCTCCTCTGGACTCAGCCGAGCTCAAACTCACTATTCTTAAATGAGGCTCGCGAGCACTAATCTCAATAAGACCCATTCCAGCTCCATCTTGGACTCATTTAAGCTCGTGCTCGCTGAAGGTTAAGTGCTGTTATTCTCAATGAGACTTCAGACTGTGTCTCACTACTGACTTGCAACGTTTGTGCTTACATATGTTCCTTCTCAATTATTACGCTCTTTTGGCGGTTGAGTCTTAGAACCGATCTCGCAAGCTTGGAAATCTTATTGTGACTACTGACAAGTGGGGTGAACAATTTTCGCACGACAAACCTTGACCTAATTTGTCAACTGTTGTCTAAAGCAGAATTTATTCGCTTAAAATATATAAAACTCCATTAGCAGCAATATACTAATGAACCGTGCTCACCTACGCCGTTTCTTTCAGTTCATAAAATTCTCAAAACTGGAAGAACCTTGAAGTCAGTCCACTAGAGACACTAACTAATTTTCTTCAACCCATGGAGGTCTTTGTCAGTTCCGGTGACCAGGATAGAACCCATCCGATTGGACGATAGTCAGTTTAAAAGGATGCCAAATCTTCTATAGTTATTTTATCAGCACCACTTCATGGAACAAAGGATATGAGGTCTGCACCCAGAAATTTTTGTTGAAAGGGATCTAATCTTTAGAAGGAGGATGGGCAATACTACAATATACTATGTAATATTGAACGGGCGTTATTTTGCATACGAAAAGACGACAAGTGATTGTAAAATATTTCCATCTATATTTTCAGGAAGAAGTTGATAAAATTAGGTCGTTTTTTATAAGAGAAAGAGTACATATCAACTTTCATGCTACTTCAATCATTTCGCTATTAAATGACCGCTATTATATGAGTTTATTGAGAAAATGTACAAACGTATGTTGAGTTAGGAAGTTTTAAGGAGAATGTCCGGGCCCAGTGGACCCCCCGCCGTGGGCACACTCCGGATCTTAATATATTCATAACTCCTTTTAAAGTATTCATAATGTATATTCATATTATTTTGTTTTATCCATTCCAATGAAAATACGTTTTCTCTGTTGTTCTTGATATTTGTTAATTCGCGTCCATTTTATTGTAAGCACGCATTACTCTTCGTTCCTCTTCTCGAGAGCAACACATTTTCATGCATACTCAATTTTTCAAGATTATCAACCCATTTTACTCATACTTTAGCAGTGCTCAGTACGAAAGCCATCTTAGATTTATTATTTTGAAGATACAACAAACTTATTTCTAGGATTACTTAACTTAGCATATATGAATTTGAATTTCTTGCAACAGAAATAATATTATAGATATTACTGTAAAAATGAAGAATTGTATTTTAGAAAAAAAATCGATTATATCTAATTCGAGATTCTCAGCTAATTGTGAAATGAAATTTGTAGTTTTACGAGGAGTGATCGGAAAGTAAGGTGACAAAGCTTGCAGTGAAACGTGTATATATTACTTCATACAACCAATACAGCCAACAGACAGAACATACATTAGGTTATTCTTCGACATAGTCTCCATATCGATTGAGGCTAGTGATGGGTCGTTCATGAACGAACTGACTCTTTTGAACGACACCATCATGTGAACTAGTATGGAACTAGTTCATACATTTGGAACTGTCCGTTCAACGTAACGTCAGCTGCGCAGACGACACCAGCAGTTGAGTCATGAGAGCACCGTACACAATTCCAGCAGTTCAAAGTAACGACGACTGCGCTTCTAAACAGCCAATAAGAATGCACGAAACTACCGCACACGCCTATCGACACCGATATAGCCAGAAGCCAGTAAGAATGCATACAGGGAACTCAGTGAACGTAGTCGTTACCTTTTGAATGACACAACACCAGTTAACAAAGAACTGGCACGTTTGAACGACGACTCCCAACCATTCAAAAAAAGAACAGGCTCCTTTTTGAACGACAACTCCCAACCGTTCAAAAAGGAACTGGCACCTTTGAACGACTCTTGTATCGGTGCCGGAGCGAATGAGCTAGCTCCACCAAATGAACTGCTTCGACCCATCACTAATTGAGGCACTTGTCACATCGTGGGGTAAGTTTGAAGATTTCCTCCTGGTAAAAATCGTAGTCTTGCGTATTGAGCCACGTTGTCACGAAGTAAAGCGAAGCGACTGCCTCATAGGTGCTCCTTCAAGTGCAGAAACAGGCGAAAGTTGCTTGGCGCGAATAATAAAGGTGAATTTTCACAAAGTAAAGAACATTTAAATACATTTGAAGAGGAAAATAGTAAAAATCAAACCATTTTAAATTCAATTTTGTATCAAAGAAAACTAGAAAATAAATCCCTATACAAATAAATGGGCACAAAACAAAGATGGCGCGGATATTCAACGTCTTTAAGGAATGAGACAGGGCAATTTATAACTAATCGCAACTAATTGTCCTCCGCAAAGCCTTTGACTCGCTTAACACTATAGGCTAAAATAATGCTTTATTGTTATTTTATTTTTAATTAATTAAATGTGAAACAATACCGTTTTTAAGGTGCTATCCAATCTGCAAATTGACCCCACGTTAGCGCCATCTAATGTCTTCAAGCCAACAGAAAGCGCAGGTAGAGGTTCCTATTGGAGCAACTTCCAATTAATCTGTTACACACCGACTAAGACATTCTTGTATTAGAATAAGAATTAAATGTGCTCAGATGTGCATATTAAATGCTTATTTACAACTTCGGATCATACCCTTCTGTCAGAGGTAAAAGTGGATCTGAAAAGGTAGGAGGACGGTAGATAGCGGCATGACGTCACGCCGTCCCCCTGCTTATCTTTGCCAATAGTAATTTTTTAGGAACTGGGGGACGCCATACTTATTTTTGGGAGGTGGGGGACGCCGTCCCCCCGGGTTCCCCCTCACTTTTACCCATGCTTTTCTGAAATAGTCAAGTGCTCGTTGCCTAGATTTGCATTTTTAGTCTCTGTACTGTAAGGGTACTCATTTCCTTTTATGAAATCCGGTCTTAAGAACCTCGTAAAGAATTATGTCAGGTTCTTGCTATAACATAACGAGTATACATTCCATCTACAAAGATGTGACAGAGTATCATGCATATAAATCGTTAAAGAGGTACGTTCTTTCCTATATAGGCTATATAAAAAGATAAGTTCCTTATTGGCTGTGTCTTGTTTCATGAAAACCGCTGGACGCTTCAAAGACTGAACAGAATTCTGTTTCCAAATTACTACAATCTCTATAGACACAGCTAGGTCGTTAAGGGGCAATCACTGTTCGATGGTTAATTAGTTCTTTGGTCGTTAGCGCCGGTGTGTCTACCTTAGAAGACGACAATCAGACGACTACGAGGAATGAAGAGAAACGCGGTAGAGAACTCTGGCGGCCCACACAAGGGAAGGCAAACCAAAAAAACGTATAAAAAGAGACATTTTTCGCACCTCTTCTTGCTAACGGTGCGCACGCGGCAGGCGCTGAGGGAAAGAGAAAGGTATGTGGGTACATTTAGTGGTTACAATGTGTGTATGGTGTATGTGAGTGTGTGTGTGTGTCTTTTGAAAAGAGAGAGAGAGAGAGACCGAAGAAAACTATCCGACCTGGAAATTTGAGGTTTCAGAGATCTGAGCTGGTGGCACTTTGCTTTGAAGCTGTTTCTATATGTGCACAAGGACCCAAAAGGTTGTAGGAAAAATACATACATTTACACACAGAGACGCACCTCGATTTTTATATGCATAGCGCAAAGCACGTGTAGACGTGTAGATGGACGTAAAACGCACATGAACTAAATATTTACTTGGTAATAGTATTCCAAGACTATTTCGCTAGTCATATTTCTGACTTGTTCATTTCTATGTGTTTGAAAAACAAACAACGTATTTTGTAAGAATTCTCTTCAGTCCTTCAGTTTCTATATGAAATGAAATTACAGGATTACCTTGAATATCAAATTGCTGTGACAAACAGGATGAAGAAAATACTGATACAAGTAAGTAGAAAATAGTAAAAATGATTAAGTTAGCGTTTCTCAAGCTAAGTTCCGCGGATCACAATTCGTCCTTGAGTTTTGCCAGTGTGATCTTCTTAGATCAAACAATAATCAAAAAAAGACAGATGAAATAAAATTAAAAAGAAACTTGTATTGCACGCTACAGCTGAGGATCTGAAAATTATTAGGAAATTGAAGTAAGCGTGTTTCACCTTCTCTTACAGACTGATATTTATGAAGTTTGTTACCCTATTTACTCTAAGAATATTACTAGTAGCCTTAAATTCCTAAGTGAAACTAATGTGTATTTTCTTCTATTATTATCAAAACAGAATTGAGGGAATTTTACATAATAATATTGAATTTATAAGTATACTGAGATTACCTTATATTGAAAATAATTTGTAACAAGCCTATGTTTCCCAATTGCGGAAAATAGACGTTCTTCCTTGATATTTTTGACAGTAAATCTATTAAAATCGCTTTGCGAAAATTTCATAAATTCCAAAGCGAAATTTTATGAGCAACAACTCGGGAATCAAAAGTCTGCGTGTCGTAATGTTCGTCGGTTTTGTATGGCAGATTACGATCTATCGTAGTGCAAAGCTTCATCTAGATTGGACAAATTCAGTTGAATTCCTAGAATATGAAGTGTCCTTGAAAAATCAAGGGCAGACGAGGAACGATAAATTTTCTATCGAAAGGAACGAGAGATTGTAGCCCGTGAATCTTTCTGAAGTGGTCCTTACGTGAAGCAAGTTTGCCCTCATCGCTGGTCTAGTGGCTACCGGGCGAGTTTTTGATGTACGGAGACTCCACGTTCAATTTACAATGGAAGAGCCTTGTAATTTGAACGCATTGCTTTAAACTATAGGTACATCGTCTCATATAGTCTTGATGCTCGAAAGAAGCACTAAACTGGAAGCAACCAATCAAACAAAGTTTGAGTAATGCTACCTTAAACGGACTTAAAAACGGAAGAGAAACCATTAAAGCTCTTAAAATTGAGTCCGGGGTGTTTTGCAAGCAAGATCAATGTTGTGGTCCGGAGCTTTATTCTATATTGTACCTTGCATAATTATAATTAACGCTTGAACATGTCTTACTGAGGACAATATTTGTCATCCCTTTCTGTCTCTGCATCTCATTCCTCTTCGTAGAGTTGATGAGTCCCATTCCTCTTCGATGAGTTTTCAGTTTAGCGTCACTTTCAGCAGTGAGGCTATATGAGACGTGGACCTACTGATTAACGTGGAATCCGAACCACAGGAGCTTCCGCCGGGAATCAAACCCGGGTCCCTCACACCAAAGTCGCGTACGCTGTTTAGCCACGAAGGAGCTACCATTCCTCTTCGTCTTCGATACTAAATAAGTCAAAGTAAACAACAGTTTTATGCTTCTGCGCTCAATAGTTTCAAAGACCTGGTGAGCGAAAAGAAAAAAATGAAAATTCCCATTCCCCTGTTAGAGATTGGGCTCAGCCAAGTCCCGTCCAATGTGGACTCTAAAATGCAGTTATTTATACAATATTCCAAGGTTTGATGGCCGATAGTTTCGAAAATCTACTGATGAGTGTGTGAGTGAATTTATTCCTTTTCATAGATATATAGATCTGAACTTAAATTATATATTTTCAATCTTAAATTATAATCATTGTGCAGTAAATTGTATCCTTATATACCCTTCTGAATTACCATCTACAGGTATGTCGTGAAAAATATGTGAAACAACAATTCTTATGAAGGATTCATTTTTGTAGATCACTGGAAGTGATCAAGGAACGATATTTAGTGGACGATACGATGCTTTCTAAATATTAATTTGAAAATAGTATTATTCCTTAAATCTACTCTGCTTCACTACCCTCTACTGAATCAAGAATCGCACGTGGACATCCATTTTAGAAAATAAGTTCTTCATGACGATCTTGCCCTCGAAAGATGGAGATTGAGATCAGGTTGTAACGAGCCTGAATTCTGAAATTGGAGACTTGGGAACAACGATCTGCCAAAGACTTGATTGCGCTGCTGGTTTCAATACATAGATGTAACAAGTTATCTATAGCAGACATACCGATATTGTTTAATGTTGAAATGTTACTTTCGGAACCTTGCACTTCAGTTAACAGCGGAATTAGGATTGTCATTTCGTCCTACTTTTGCCGAATGAAATTTTTGCAAAAGTAGTTTTCCATAACGTTTGATAGGTACTTAAATTGTTTCTGAATTGCTCGGAATGTAATCAGATTTATACTTGTCTTGCACATGCGAAATAATATAAGAAATGAAAAATTTTAAGCATTTTGAGTCATATGAGTAATTGACTAAATAAACATCTGTTATTTGAGTCACACTGTAACCTGGTCTGGTATGCATTGCGTTCAGTGTTCATATAAGGAAAATTTCCCTATCTTCTATAGTTATTTTATCAGCACCACTTCATGGAACAAAGGATATGAGGTCTGCACCCAGAAATTTTTGTTGAAAGGGATCTAATCTTTAGAAGGAGGATGGGCAATACTACAATATACTATACAGTAAATTTAACAAAAAGGGAAAAAGGGATTTTTCGATTAAAAAATGTGAAAATCGAGGGAAATTCTTGCTTTTGACTGAGTGACCAATATAAATGTTTAAATTTTTCTTTGTTCTTCAAAAATAAACAAATCCAATAGTAATAGTTTGTGTGTATCTGTGTAATGGTGTGTGTGTTTAAAATAGCATAAATTGCACCCGTTGTTGGATAGGTGAATTCGTTTTTTTTTTTTTTTTTGTAAAGAAATAGAAGCAAAAAGTAAATAAATAAAACAAATATAGTTGTTTAAAAATAGTTAAATTAATTTTATCACATAACTTCTGTTATAGGTATTGGACATTCAATAAACTAGGCAAAATTTGACAAGAAAAGGGAAAATTTTATTTCACTCAAGGGAAATTTTGTTAAGGAAACCCACGAACTTTGATTGCGTTGCATGCTGAATGTCACACAACAATAAGCCTAGAAATTATAAAGTACGTTTATAATTTACAAGGTAATAATATATAACGTAAGCTGTTTTCAAAATTATCTTTTGAAAAATAATAGACCTGCTTTTTTAAAATAAAAAGTCCCGTATATTTCAATGTGTTAGTTCGGTAATTTTCATATACATGTAGTAACTGTAAGGGGATTGACGAAATTACTTGACTCATTCATAGGAGTTTGAGCAGGAAGAAATAACTAAAATGACATTGTCTTGTAATCCAACATAATTTTCAATATAATAGTTATTTATTATATCTCTCATTTCTCTTTTCGCTTTCTCAACTCGAAGACGTACTACTCATACATAAAAAGAAAGAAAAAAGTACAGCTAAAAGAAGAGAAGTTTCTAATCTTCGTGTATAGAAAAGAAAAATTGAGAAAGAAAAAAAGGGGGGGAATCTAGTTGATTCACAGATGACTCAGCCGACTGGGTCTTATCACACATCATGGAGATGAAGGTGGGAAGAATGTGCTTGAGGAGGATCTCGTGTACAAAGTCTGACGTGCGTAAAATTCATTTGTCTTTTCGTCAGCAAGAGTGAGAACATGCGGTTTGTATCCTCTCTCTCTCATAATTCAGAGATTTACGAGGATTTTTCTTTGATAAAGAATTATAAAAAAAAAAGAAAGAAAAAAGGAAACTCCACACAATAAATAAATCTTCATGGTAGGGTGAAGATGATATGACGCATCGGTGTTTTTATTTACCCATTTACGTGTATGGGAGATTATGAATGAGCTGTATTTTAAGACCTTCTCTATGCTTATAATTCAGCTTACACGATAGAAACAAAATCAAGCTAAAAGCAATCCACATTTTGATGTTTTCCTAAGTACAATTTGTAAAATATTCAGTAATCAACCAGATTTTTATACTCTCCTATTAAGTTATTTTCTATTAAGGTCCACATAATACAATATTTGTTAATATTCTTAATGTCTTTCCTCTTTTCTAAATGTATGTAATATTTCATTTATTTTATCTTATTCTTACCATTTTCTCATTTGCTTTCCATTCTAGCCAGCTATATTTCACCATTCCTCTTTACATCCACATTTGGAAAGCCTCTATTCGTTATTGATTTTGCGTAGAGTTTATACTTCTACTCCATGAAATATAATATTTCACACGAAACATTTTTGTATTCCACACTAATTTAATGGCTGGTTCCGCTTGTCCTTGCTTCACAGAGTTGTATGTTCAATTCAAGGCGTGAGGACAGAGCCGTAGAGATTTCGGCGCCCGGGAAGAAGTAGAATTCGGTACCTCCTAACTCCCCGTAACTCCCCGCCTCCTAACTCTCTCTATCTCTTTTTTCTAAATTATAAGAGAAGCAGCTTTTGTTGTTATGCTACACTGAATTTTTATCAAGCTGCTTGGACAGACCATTGCAACAACCAAAGGCGATCATTATATCGCACATGACATAGAACAGTGACACAACTCAAAATTTTGCTATTTTGAGTTATTGCCACTGCGAGGCGCGCAATACTTTACTCTACCTAGTAAAAAAAATTTCACACTTGTAACGTAATTTTTAGCATCTAGAGAGCAGTATGTGTCGGTTTTCCATTTCCTGAACTTTGACTATTGTCCTCGGAAAATAGTGACAGAAGTTAGATGATCTTGTGTGGTTGAGTAGTTCTTCTCTGGTAAAGTGACATTTTTTAACATACAACAGTGCATGTGCAGCATATCAGTATAGTAAAACAACACTTTTAGGTTTAGGACGTTATTCTCCGAAAAAAGGTGGGTAGAAGCTGTACAAGGTTTGGATCACTTTCAATCTCATTTTTGAAGTCCTGGCTCAAATTCAGAAGAATGATTTGATCCTGTGTAAGCAGGCGAGAAACAGACTTAGCGGCATGTCTCCTTTGCAAAACCTCACGCTGGCACGAGCTCCAACTCATTCCTGCCTGTTTTGAAATATCATCGATCATCAAACGACGATCCTAGCTGATTTTGGGGCAGATTTGTTCGATGTTTTCGTCGTTTCGAAATGATGAAGAGCACCCAGAATGAGCATGATCTTCAACACTCATCTCACCACACTTAAAGCGCCCAAATCACTCAAGAAATTGTGTGAGACTCATAGTATCCTTCTTGAAAGCTTGTTGAAGCATTTGGTAAGTTTTCGTTTCCAAATTTCCAAGTAGGAAACAAACACATTCTTTGTTCCTTTGAATCTGCCATAACGATTTCGCAGGCAGCAAACGAGAACAGTTGAGAAAAACAATAATACGATCAAACGTTAACCTCCTACGCATACTCCGCTTGGCCAACTGATCTGGGAAGGTCTCTACTAGATCCACCTAGCAGAAGAACTCTCTACTACGCCTAGGAATGGCAGCGCTCTTTCAATCCGGTTTCTTTTGGGTCTTTCCTCGTATACCAAAATTGATTTCATTTGATTTTGCAATTTGGCCATCGTGATCACGCACACATACTTACATTATTTTTTTTTTCACATAATAATTCATATATTAGAGGTGATTCAAAAATGTTTTTATTTCAATAGTCAGCCTCTCAAGAAACGCACGACGTTCTTTCTGAAGAAAGGAGGCGTCAAATGATGCTATTGCACGGGCCGGCAAATTGAATAGGGCCGGCCCTGTACAAAATATAATTAATTTTGTGTATTTGCACTCTGAAATTGTGCTAATTTTCTTAAAAATTAGAAGTTCTGGAGGATTCAGTCTCTCGGACTACCTCCGCCGATGCATCTCTGAACACAAGTAACTAATAATCTAAATCCTACATTGAACTTTGTGGTGGACAAACACCGTATGCGTGGGTTTCCTCGGGGTTCTCCCGTTTCCTCCCACTTTCTTCGTTCAACTATTTCATTCATTTCTCATCATCACCGCCTCCTTTAGTCTAACTGGCATAACCGTGGGACGTAAAACTCAGATATTTCATTTTCATTTCATTTCAAATCCTACATTGCACTAGGACTATTGCCAAATGTTTAAAAATATCGCTTCATCTAAATTTAATACGAGAACGGATTGATAACGATTGTTACACTGTTATAATATAACGACGCTGCTGTGATAAAAAAAAATGTTACATATAATCCTAATGACTTTTCGATTACAGTAACCCTTTCGAGTTATATACGCATATACTGAGTGAAAATTAATTGTATTCAAACAAAGTTTGAAATACATTAAATTTAACTCAGATCTGTAACAGAAAAGGCCGTATCCATTCCATTTTAATTTAACAATTAAATTACTCAGTCAAGTAAAATAATCTTACAATTTCAAAACTTTGTTGACTTGCAAATGCTTCGTTAACAGTAACTGGTTTTGACAACTCCCCCGCCTCAACATTTGTATTTTGATTATAGCTTTCGAAATGTTGTACAGAAGTCGAAAGAAACATTTTAGAGACTTAGTTTGCCTCTCATCTTTCAAGTTCCATAGCTTTCTTTTCCGATTATTATACATGAAAAACAAAGTACTATGGAAAAGTGAAAACACACATTATTATCTATATATATAAAAGAGAACGCACAAAATCCTTTGTCCGCTCATCACGCTAATACGGCTGAACCAATTTCTTTTATTTTTGGGGGGTTATTAGGATTTGGACCCTAGATGGTTTTTATCATATCACTTTAATTTTCAATTACCAGTGTCTTGAGATAATTGACCAATCAGGTGTCAATACGTACAAAAAATCCTTTGTCCGCTCATCACGCTAATACGGCTGAAGCGATTTCTTTCATTTTTGGGGGGTTGTTAGGATGTGGACCCTAGATGGTTTTTATCATATCACTTTAATTTTCATCCTTTGTTAGTTCATCATAGGTATAAAAATAAGCGTATTTATATGCAACCCGCATGACCGTGTCACTCGGCGGGTTAACATAAATGACAGGCGTTATAATGGTTTTTATCATATCACTTGAAAGCGAAAAAGTAAAAATTATCTAAGTAACAAAGTTTATTGCGTTCGGGGGTGACCGCAGCGAAGCGGGGCGGGTTAACATAAATGACAGGCGATATAATGTTAACATTTACTGCAATCTTCTATGGTTTTTATCATATCACTTGAAAGCGAAAAAGTAAAAATTATCTAAGTAACAAAGTTTATTGCGTTCCGGGGTGACCGCAGCGAAGCGGGGTGAACGCTGCTAGTAAATAAATACATAAAGAAAGAAAAGACTCCGGATAGAAACTAAAATGTTGACGAATGATACATCGACTAATACACATGAATGAACTGAGCATTAAGCTGTGGGCAGCGATTGTGAGTTAGTGATATTAGGAACTTAAGTTAAAATTTCCGTCAGAAATAATCAAAAATTCCATTTCTTCCGCCTGTTTTTTCTTAGTATTCGCCCCGTCCCTGGATCAAGGACATCAAAAGTCTAGTCGATTCAACTTCAGTAATGTGCATTTCATTTACGCTGACCTTTCTCAACCTTAAACTGTGGTTGTTGAACCGAAGCACTATGTGGTGACACTGTTTACGACAAGGCGGAGCACTCTTGAAGACTGTGATAATGTCACCCAATCCACAAGCACAATTGACTTCGTCTTGTTTGTTGGTCCATTCCTATTTTAAAGACATATTTGGCAATGATATTCTCAAGCAAGGTCGCGGAAGGGTTGTTGGGAGAGGAATGAAGAGTCTGTTATATTTGTATTTTGTGCATATGATCGGATTATGGACAGAGTACCGCTGTCTTCAGTCGTAGTGTCTAGTGCTTATTATAATATCTATTGAGAAGCTAAATTTCCGAAAATTTTATTTCATATTTGTAAAATCTTCCTTGTACCCTCTTTAAAAATCTTTCCTAAATCCGCGCGAAATTTTCCTGAAAGCAGTCACTTGTGAGTATGATATTTGCGCCAACTGATTTAAGAGTCTATTTTAAATGTAAAGGTGTTTTACAGCCAACCACACAAAGATTCGACGTTATTGCCCTTTTGATGTATTATATGTGTATCTCAGTCTGTATAATTAATATTTATTTGAAGCTATTTGGATTTTTTTTCATTATAACATTTTCTCTAATAAATATTTACATTTAAAACAAAATTAATTTTCCTCTTGAGTTGGCGCCTCCTGCGAACGCGTAGGATTATAAATCCGGCCCTGCTTCGAGCAGGAAATTCACACACATTGGATAGTCTTTACCTTTGGCGACAAAGTCTACCCCGTCTGCCCCAATAACTCGTTTAATCCCAGTTATTACCCTGGTACGCACAATCAGGCAAGTGGAACTTGTAAAATTATAATGTCACTATTTCTATTCGTCCACATGATATCTCTTGAATGAAAGCAAATTTTTGAATTTTCTTTTTGTTTTCAATACAATACATAGATAAAGCGGTTATCTTGGCCGAGATTATTAACGGACTTGATCCTTTAACAGTTTCATAGGTAACGGTGAGTTAACGGTAGGTATGATAATCCCATTCTCTACTATTGAATCAAAGGTGTAAAATTTTATACATCGCTCTGTTAGCAGGAGACATCTTCCAGCGGTTGACATCTATCGGATGAAATTGAAACTTCCAAAAATAGAACAAAAAAGTGTGTTTCGTCTGATTCTCTTTACAGTTTTTAGCAAAATTAATTAAGTAGAAGAGACTGTGTTAGTTTGGAAATATAATAGCTTCCTTACAGTCATATGTAAGCATACACGCCTTTCGGGATGGGAAACCAGAGTTTGATTCACGGAGGAGGCCCATGTGGTTCGGATGTCAAGCTAAGCTTTAAGGTCATGTCTCATATAATCTTGGCTCTGAATAGTGGTGATAAACTCCAAATCAACAAATATTAAGCGCCTGTCTTTTAAAAGTCCCAATCCGTCCTCCATTTTTTTTTTTTTTTTTTTTTTTTTTTTTGTTTTCTTGCACCTGTAAAATTTACTGGAATCGTTGTTTTGGAATGACAAATACTAAATTACTCGTGATATCTTGGATTTGTATAATTTTTATAAGAGATCAAAGAAATTTTTAGTTCTTCCAATGTATAAGAAATATTATTATTCTTTTCCGTTTTGTAACAGCTTCTGTCCTCAGTTTATTTCGTTTCTTAAAACCATTTCGTTTGCTTGTTGACAATTTTGTTCAATCTAACTTTTAATACTAGTTTCTCGTTCGTTCTGTTTTTCCCTGACACAATAGCAGTTTTCCAGGTCTCTCTTATTCTCCTCTTTACTTGTTGTACACTTCTACGTTTATATGTAATGTCTCTCTCTCTTTCATTCTTCCATTTTTCGATCCCTATTTTCATTCCCCCTTCGTTTCCAATTTGCTGCTAGCGTGTCTTTCTCTTTTTCCCCCCTCTTGTTTTATTTTCAATTTTATTTCTTTTTTAGTGTTGTTTCGTTTTTGTCATTGACAGCTTTTCCCGAAAGCTTAATATTGTTTTTTGCCTTTTTTTTCAATACAAAGATCGGCACCGGGAAAGTGCATAATAAAAATAGAAATTTAACAAAAAAGTTTTGCATGCCTGTGTTGAACATGTACAATAATGGAATTTAGAGTATGGTCGACAAACAGATGAAGAAATGCAGTTTTCATATACATTGTACTTAAAAACTAAAGAATGTGAACAGTTTACTATACGGCATATAGTTTTTATTTCTAAGTTGTTTTCAGTTTTGAGGAAAATACTCGGTACTTAGGGATAGTAATGAATTCAGAAAGATCTTTGAGGCTACACACACACACGCTTATATATATATATATATATATATATATATATATATATATATATATATATATATATATATATATATATATATATGTGTGTGTGTGTGTGTGTGTATGTGTGTGTGTGTGTGTGTGTGTAATCCCGGTGCAGGTCGCCATGGCGACTCCCGGCACCTAGATAATTTAAGGTCAAAAATTTTAGGGCCATATATTAAATTGAACATATGTTATTATGGCTCTTAGAATCAAGAACAAGCTCCTAGATCACAGAGAAATTTTTCAAGTTCATCATATAGATTCATAGAAATTGCCAATCAACTGCTGGATTAAGATCTTTCAAACCCTTTGTCCACAACCACTTATATTGGTAAATTCTCTTCTAACTTTCTTTACAATTGTTTCTTGATTTCATCACACCACTTTGTATAAAGACGTTTCCTAGTTCTTCCTTGTCTCGTGGTATCCAGTTCAAGAACTAACTTTCTTCACCTATCAATTTGTTCTTGGAATACGTCCGACTCATTGGCATTTTAATGTCTTTATTTTAATGATAATATCCATCCCTTGTATCAATTTCTGATCCATATGGTTCTTTCCCTATTTTTATAGGTGATTCCTAGCACATATCTTTCAGTCTTCGGTTTATAGTCTATAGACGATTAATGTCTTATTTTGTGAGTGTCCAACCATATGTCAAATTAATCAAAATACATTCATTGAGAATTTCACTCTTTATACCTATTGGTGTTTTCTATTTTCCATATAAAATGTTCCTTCCTAATGCACTCCAGCCTACATCTGTTAATTTCTTCTTTAATGTTACCCCACATGAATATTTCCTGTCCCAGACTTGAGTATACACTTCTAATTCCGTAATTTTAACTTCAATCTTTAATATGCTTGCAAAGTTGTTTTATTGAATATCTATCAATTTCGTTTTTTCCATATTCATTTTCAGCCTGATTTTCTTGCTCTTCAAACTATCACATGTTATCAGCGAAACGAAAGTGGATCAGGTTTTTTTCGTTTATATTTATCCCTTCCTTATCCCACTTCAGAGATCGAAACACATATTGAAACTCTTTTTGTGAAAAGGCCTTTATTAAATAGTATCAATCTGACGTACCTCCCGATCTATCCTTATAATCTGTCTACAGACAAACGCCTGGATATTTGCAGTAGCTTATTTATAGATATTCTCAGTGGCGTATTTAGGGGGTGGCTATAAGGCTCAGCCCCCCCCCCGAAATAAATAAATTTATAGTATATATAATAACTATATACCTACATAGACCCATTATGTATACCCACCCAGGAAAATGTGCATAGCCCCCAGAAACAAAATCCTAAATACGCCACTGGAAATTATCTGTAACTTTCAATAAGCTTCTTCGACAACACTTGCTTTAACAATGTCAATAACTGTCGAAGCTTTCACGGAATCGATAGCTTTTTCGTAGTCAATGAACGCAGCACATAAGGGCAATTGACACTCGTTTAACCATTCCGTCAGTTTCCTCATCACTTGAATATGATCTACTATGTTGTAACATTTCTAAAGAGAAACTTTATAAATCTCAGGGACAAAATTTATATACCTGTAAGTCCACAGATATAATGTGTATTCTTTTTTATGGAACATTTGATCATGACATTTCCCCATTTCTAGAAACCAATAACTTGATAGTCATTTTGCATAGTCATATACTAGAACTTTTCCTATTCTTTATCTGTTTATTTTACTATGCCCAATAACTTCACCTCCTGGCATTTTTCCTTGCTTTATGCTTCTTATACTGAATTCAACTTCCTCTTGTAGCTTCAGAGTATCTTTCTTCATTTTCGCTTTCTTTTATTTCCAGTCCATCGTTTAAATATAATTTTATGTTGAATAGTTAAATATACTTCAGTATTTTCAGCGGGTGTCATAATCTTTTCTCAGTGCTTCAATCTACTTCAGTCCATTGTTTAGGCTTTTTTTTTTTTTTTTTACCTTTCTAAAGCCCGTGTTGTCTACTGTCTATCTTCGAAACCAATTCCTGGGTGCTTTTTGATGTGGATTACGTTAAATCAAGTCCTTCAAACGGGGATCCGCACCAAAGTAAGATGGACGACCAGAACGTAGGACATCGTTGAGGTAAGAATTTCCATTTCAAAATCTCTCGCACAATTTCCAGGTGGTCCTTTTTGGAATAGCGTTCTCTCCATACGCTATATAAATTTGTCTGGGCGCCTTTGCGGTACTATAACCTTTTTATGAAATCGCACAGAACATTCCTTCGTTTCAACTTGACAGTCTAAAATTATCCGCAACAAAATCACAAACAGTGCTATTTATTACTGATAACGCAGCTACTGTACAATTTGTTATATTCCACAGCATTGCCATCATTAAGATGTCTCGTAAAAGATTCCTGAAAATCGACGCACGAAGTTATAAATTAGCCCAACGAGTAAAATATGTTGAGAAGAGAGATTTTTGGGTGATGAAGGAGTATTGAGTAGCGATAAAATATAAAAGCATAGAGAGCAAGGGAGAGGTCGCACTGGTGGGAGAGTGAAAAAGTCAGTACAGAGTCCATGCACGGTGCAGAGCCCATGAAGTGAAGATGATTCTTTGTCAGAGTATGGGTAATGCACTTGAGGCAGAGAGATTAAATGTACAAAATAATAGTGTAAATGTGATGCAACTATAGAGTGCGCTAGGTAGGGGTATACGAAAAACGATTTTAAAGGAATTAGATTCAAAAGTTTTTATCTTCTTGAGTAAGAAAAGTGTATCTAGACTGGTTGATCGTAGGTTAATACAGACAAGGAAATTGATTATATAATTATAGTAAGAACTGAAGGTTGCACCTTATCTTCATGTTTTACCAAAAGAGGTTTAAGTGAAATCTTCAAGTGAGGTGTTTGTTGAAGGGAAAGCCAAGTTATTTTATTGTGTTGGATGGAAGAAATTGTGTTCCATAAACGTGAACAAACAACGGAGTTAACATGTGTACGTTTGTCGGAAGGCAAATAAACAATTGCTTCAGTTCTGTAAGCGAGGCCATCTGAAAAAAAACAGGAACGAAATTTATACTCTCTTGACAAATTTCTATTGATTTTGTTCGTAGTTTTTCAAATGCTAGATACGTGTCATCTGCATACTGAAACAAGGTGATAATTCATGGGAGAAGAGAAAGATTTGCCACTCTAAATAAACAGAACGCAAGACTAGTCATAATGATCGTTTGCGGAGGGACAGTAGATCGAAAGCGGGTCTTTCATGGGATTAATGACACAGCTTAAAAGAACATTTTAAATCGTCAAAATATGTCGAAGTCGTGTCTTGTCCTCACTGGTGGTAGAACTATATTCATGATGAACAGAAAAAGAGGGAACCTACATGTAATGTCTTATTATTTTCTTAAGGAATTGAAGAACGACTGCATGTAAATAGGCGTGTGATGATAATAAGAGAGTTGTGTGTTATGTTTCCCGAAATGTCGCTGAACACGATTCATGAAGTCATGACTGTAATGACTGTAACAATACGGTACTGAAAACTGTGTGTACTCTGTTTGTCCAAAGCTGACGGATTAACACTAACAAAGAATGGGTTTTGCACTCGACGTTCTTAGACGTTTTGGGGACAGGGGAATGTTCCTTGGCACTATTTTGATGGGAGATGAAACGCACGTCTACCACACTTGCTTGAATCCAAGCAACAGTCAATGCAATGACATCATGCCCATTACATAGAAGACAAAAAAAGATATCGTCAGTTTCATTCTACAAAATTATAATGTTTTCTGGGCGATATACGACATCGCTGGTAGAATTCAAACTCCTGGAGTAGTAGCCTTCTGGAGACTGCTGCAGCCAGACAAATGACAAATATTGTAATGGCTTTGATGTGGAATAGAGAACAACATTTAGGGGGTTGTTTTAGTTCATCTGCTTCATGACAATATTAGGGCTCATACAACAATTGATGAAGACAAGATATGATAGTTGGGTACGGCAACTTGAACAAGAAAAAAATCCTCTTGTTGGCTATAGTTTATGGAAACTATGGCTATTTATTTAAATTAAATTTCTACTATCTCTTCGTTCGATAATATCATTATTGAAAGTTTTCTTTAAAGGTCCACATATTGCATACTTTATAATTCACTTCTCATCATCTAACAAAATAGACAACCTTCGAAGTCTATCTGTGTGCTTATTTGTAGGAAATTCAGTTAAATATTGAAGCCACTACTAGCTACCAACCGCTCATTGAACGTACGCTGTACAGTCAGTTGCAAATACACGTATCTCTTTTGAGTGCTATAATCCCACTAGGGTTGTTCCGGTACTTTTTCTGGCAACACAAACGCCTCAGATGCTAACAATTAAATCAGAAAATGACAGTTCGTAAGCCTGTGGAGCACTGAAAAGGCTGCATGACAACGTCAGCAACGGAGGCGGCTCTTGTGGGAAATGAGGTTGGTTAAAATCAATATTTTATTGCAATAATCCACAACAAGTTAACTGTACAGAGGTATGATGGCTCTTTTTTTTACGATGAGAAACATCAGAGATCTAATAATTAAACAAAAGGAGAAAATTCTCAACCACTATTTATTCACTGTTACACATATTTGTATATTACTAGTACAGTCAATAAATTCATGGACTGGTATCCAGAATATACGCAATCAGTAGAACCCATGGTTGCTGTGTTCGATGTGAACGTCCACACACAGAGGGAGAGACAATTACACAGATCCCCATTGATCTTCAAAATAGTTCAAGCATCATTTTCTCTTTTGATTTGTCTTTTCTCGGGTTTTTGCATTTTGGAGGTGATGGCGATTTCCAGGTTGCTGCTTGTCTTATTAGTTGTGGATCGTAGAGGAGACATCATGTACCATCTGTTATTATCCGGTTCTGGAACGTCCCATTAGCTTCAGGACTTCTGACTGTTGGCCTTGTGTCAGAATGCGTGGGACACGGTGCTGGGTGACAAGCGACATGTTCAAGCCATGCGTCAGAATGTTGTGACATGTACCATGGCTGACCCATACTGCTGCTGCGATGTCATCTGCCGACTGGGAATGGTTAGCGCGCACAACCAATCAACCTCTTCGATCTTGCGTTCTGTTCAGGCTGTTGGTGGCCGGCCTACTGGTTCATAATCCTCTAAACTGTTTCTCTCCTCCGTAAACCGTTGGTGCCACTTGAACACTAACTGCGGCCCAGAGCATAGTCACTCTACACTTGTCTGATCATCTGCAACGTTCCTGTAGCGATTTGCCTAGTTTTGGGCAGAACTTGATGTTTGCCCGTTGCTCAAACTGCGACATTCTCCAAGTCCACCGCGGCACAATCAACTCCCTTCAGAACAGAAACAGTACGTCTGTTTACACTCTATGCACAGACCTGGTTCTTGCTGGGTTGAGAGACGAACTTCCAGTGTTTCCTCCAGGATATCACTTATCAGCTGTAGTATACCACTAGTGTCACACTGCTTCCAATCCACGAATTTATTTACTGTATTATTATTATTATTATTATTATTATTATTATTATTATTATTATTATTATATTAGTGTTAATAATAATAATTCAAGGTCAGTGGTAGCCGAAGCCAGCAAACCGCTATATGGCGCTAGTTCGTAGCGCAGAGTGCCTATGATCTCTATTGCGTGATTTATCTAGGTTATCCGTAATACTGCTATTGCTTTGATCGTAACATATTAACATTTTGTTCGTTGAATTTGGGCGTGAAAGGTCTATTCTGTTAGAATAAGATTAGAAAGAATAGATTCTCAAAACCGATGTTTCTTTTGATATTTTATTTATTTATTTATTTATTGTTTCTACAAAACTGAATTTTCTGGTTTTTCAAGTGATAGAACTAATTGATTTTGTTTGGTATGTAAACATTAAAAAATACGAAAATGAAACAATTTAGTGTAAGTCCAACCATAGAAACATCATTTAAAATCTGGAAAATTGAGAAAAATGTTATTTCCCAGTCTGCGTAACTAACTCGAATCTGGGGCTAATTATTACGTTTTCTCTAGAATAAATGGTAAACCCAATGTATAATAGCATGCAGATTGAATTGCAAATAGTTTTGAATTTGCGTTGTTAATTGAGTAAATTTTCCATCAAACTTTACAATGTTTTAACCATAACAAGTAGAAAAAAGTGTATATATATATATATAACCGCTTCTTAAATTGCTTTTACCATTTAAGCAATGCGATACTTACATTCAATATATGCTCTAAAACTTACATAACGTCAGAAACAGGGTGTTCTTATGTGGATACACACACACACACACACAAACACACACACACACACACACACACACACATATATATATATATATATATATATATATATATATATATATATATATATATATATATATATATATATATATATATATATATATATATACATGAGAAAGAGACAGGGAGAAAAAGACGGGGTAGGACAGAGAGAATCATACATGCTATGGTGCAGTTTTATTGAAAAAGCATGGAAAACTTCTGAAACAAGAATTTAATAGCATCCATTTTGCTCATTTTCTCTGCTGGCAGGCCCATTACACACATACAGTAATTATATACCAACTTTGCTTTCCTCGTGATTACCCTGAAACGCTTTCATGGTTAGAATTTTTTTTTTAAAGTCATGAAATTTTTAAAACTAAAATAACATACGGTCAAAATGATGTTAGGTGAAATGAGATGAATATTTTGTATTTATAAAAGAGATTAATGTACTCGCACCTCTAGGTTTCTAAGGATTTTTATTTTAAATGTTAGAAATACAATTGATTCTACAGTTGATTACTATTATGCAATCTAATTATTTACCTAAGCGTTTTGTTTAACTGAAATATTAGGCACAAAGACTTCATGGACTTTTTGTCGCACGCAATGTAACGTGACTTGATTTCCTTGTGCTCTGAACGCCAGAAATATTAAATTGGCGATGTGGCCATGTACGTAGGATTTTTTTTTTTTAAATGAGAAAACAACTGAATCGTTTCAAACAAATTTTTTAACGTATTTAGCATTTGGATCTTGTACAGGTTTCCATCATTTTTACTTTAATTGAAATAGGTATCGTAAGAGAGAGAACTTTTCTTTTTGTTACAAGATTAGAGCAACTCAGAAACTCTGACGTTAGAAGGACGAAACTCGGCACATGAACTCTATGTTAAAATGAGGTGAAGATGAGTTTCAATGTTCTGGAAGCTTCTGCTTTAACGTTGGAAAAGAGGCTTTAATGATTGTGTTCAACATTTTAAATAAGTCAATTGAAATCTAACGTACATCAGCATGTATCTGGAAAACCAGAAAGAAAAGTTTGTTTGTGACTTTCAAGTAATATTTTCCTTAAACCTTTTCCTCCTTGTGTGAAGAACTAGTAATCAGTTAGTATACGTATATATTCATGTAAAATTTTAAATTAACTGAAAGTAATGAATAGTTGTATGTGTGAGAGACCTTTTAAAGTCTTGGTAAACTAAAAGAAGATTCTCTTTCTTTCTCCTTAAAAAACAAAAATCGCGGCTTCGACTTTTTTTCTTTCATGGTAAGCATGCGAAGCTACGAGAACTTAGGAACTTTATAAAGGATGACGACTACACGCTTTTTGAAATATGGGAGTATGTAAGTAGGAGAAAAAAGAACTGATGAAAATTAAAAAAGAGGAGATAGGAGAAAGGAGAGAAAAGAGAATGAATAAAGAAATGTAAAAATCGGTGTAGTACGATGGAAAGGGTAAGAGAAAAAGAGTATAAGAGAGATAGAGAGGGAGAGGGTTAAGACAAGCAAAAATTAGTTAGTTCCTGCCCCAGTAATGATTATTCATCATCTTTTCTAAGACGGTGGTAGAAAAGATGAATGGGCTGACGACAAAGGGGTGAATCAAGCGTTGTAGATAAAAGATTGCTTGCGATATGCATCAACGTCTTTGCATTATATACACCTTGGTACACGCAGTGAAGTGTTAGACACGATGTACTTGTTCAACGCTGTACTAAATCAAAATCCGCGTCTTCCTTTCTAAATTTTTCTTCCCTTCTGTTTATCTTTTTCTTATTCTTTTTGATTATGGGACGATAAAAGATACCTACTATGGGAAACGATTATTATTATTATTTCGTTACATCGCGTAACGAAATTTGTATTACGAGAAGAGGGACATTAAAGATTATTACCGAAATGTACCTTACGAAATGTTTATCGACGCCGTTCTCGACGCTAATCTCAACCAGTTTCTCTTCCTCTTCTTAATAATATCTAAAATTGTTCTTTTCTTCCCTACCATTTCTAACGCCCTTTTATTCGTTTTCCGTTCGACCCAGCTAATTCACTCAATTCTTCTCCACACACGTATTTCCCTAGCTTCCAGTCCTTTCTCATCATTCTTGCGTAAGATCACTATAGAACAAAACTTTAACACTAGCCAGAAGCGATTCTCTGCTATCGATTAAGCGTCCTAAGAATGTATCCTTAATTCTCTACTAAAACCATAAGGGGTAAGAATCCACAATGATTTTCAGTTGTGTTTATTGATCTATATAAAGTAAAAATGATAATCGATAATGGAAAAACATTTTTCTGGAATCGATTTAGCGTTCTAAGAATAGGTACCATTCTCTCTCTTAAAACCTATTTAAAGCGGAAGTGGAACAAATCAAATACTTCCGGTTTTAACGTTGATCACTATAGAGTAAACACTGTAATAGATAAAGAGTAACGGTTTTCTGTAGCCAAGTAAAGTCCCAAGAATATATATTCCATCTCCACTATAATCTCTTTAACAATCCGGAAGTAGTTGTAGTAAAAATTAACCACTTCCGGTTTCAACTGTGATCGCTTTGGAGTAAAAACGGTAATATTGATAGATAAAGAGAAGCTGTTTCCTGCAATCAATTAAGCGTCTCAAGAATACGTTCCTTCTCTACTCAAATCTTTTTATCAAAACCGGAAGTAGTAGAAATGATCCATTTCCGGTTTCATATGGAGTAAAAAGTGTAATAGGGAAGAGAAGATGTTTCCTGCAATCAATTAAGCGTCTCAAGAACATGTTCCATCTCTTCTTTAATCTCTCTACTGAAACCATAAGTAGTAGAAATCTATTACCATTTCTGTTTCAACTGTGATCGCTAAGAAGTAAAAACGGTAATAGATAAAGACAAGCTGTTCCCTGCAATCAAATCAGTGTCTCAAGAATATGTTCCGTCTCTACTTTAACCTCTTTATCAAAACCACTAGTAGTAGAAATGAACCATTTCCGATTTCAACTTTGATTGCTATGAAGTAAAAACGGTAATAGATAAAGGGAAGCTGTTTCATGCAATCAATTAAGCGTCTCAAGAACATGTTCCATCTCTCCTTTAATCTCTCTACTGAAACCGTAAGTAGTAGAAATCTACTACCATTTCCGGTTTCAACTGTGATTATCAAAAAACGGCAATAAATAAAAAGAAGCTGTTTCCTCCAATAAATTAAGCGTCTGAAGAGCATGCTCCTTCTCTACTTTAATCTCCCTACTGAAATCGTAAATAGCAGAAATATACTATCATTTCCGGTTTTAATATTAATAGAAAAAATATCACGCCATACAAACTAAAATCCTTCTTGTGTTGTACACGTTGACAGTGCTACTTGTTATTATAACTAACCCAAAGACAATCGCACGTCATGCGAGTTATGATGGACGTAAAGGTTTGTGAGTTTTCTCGACGTTCTACCGTTTCCTCCCGCATTATCATTTCATCAGTTATTTCCCATCATTCCCTTTCATTAATTTTCTCTTTCTTTTTTTTTAGCCTAAAGAACATAAATGTGGGACGTAAAACTAGAAATTTAATGGGCTGTTTGATTTAGAGCAGCCATGTGCAGGCCTTCATCTGGCCCGCCTGACTCCTTATTGAAACTGAATTTCTTACGTAATTTCATAAACTCAACTGATTTTTTCCCCCTGGGTAAGTGATGTCAACCTTGTTCTCTGCATTGGAATATCCAATGTACCATCGAACATAGAGAGACTAGTCCAGAACATAAAGGTTCCAGTTTCCTATTAAAATGGTAACTAAATAGACTTTTCTTATTTTCTTTAGTAAGAAAATATTTTGGTTACTGTTATAACAGATTTTGTATCCCTGTGATATTAGTGTACGATGAGTGAGTTTCTCCATTTAATACGTAGGCCCTCGATGCCAGTAAGTCTTCTGTGTTTCGCCCACCCAATGTTCCAACTTGCATGATTTAGAGTTTAGAGTTCTTTCCAGCACTCAGTTAATATAAAACATGAATCTACAGCTTGAAGTTGGATGCGAATCATATGATCTCTTACTGAGAATCGAAACCAAGTGTACTACACCAAGGTGCGTAAGCTAACCTTATAAATATGCGATTCTCAGCATTTCGTTTATTTATCCTTGATGTTCATTCAAATATATGGTATCTTTTTAGATATTTGCATAATACTTTGTTGTTTTCTCTTTTAGAGCCCTTAATATTGCCAGCTGATCAGCAAGTTATCGGGGAAGAGAAAAAAAAACTCGAGCAAAACAGCGTCGTAAGAAACAAAACAAGGAAAAATCACCTAGTATAAAACAGCTGTGGGAACAGAGGTGAAGAAAGGGAAAACGAGGTGTCTCATCGACAGTTTGTTCTGAAATGAGGAAGCATTCAGGAAAATGCTCTGGTAAACGTATCATCAGAAACATCCGCGCAAAAGTTTTTTTTTTCTTCGTGAAGATAACGAACGGCAATGACAGCATCTTAGTAGAGGATGAGAAGGACTTTTAGTAGTCGTTCCTTTCGTTCTAGGCTGCTTCTTGTGCTGCAGTCATACCCTCTCTAGGATGTGACATATTATCGAAGAAAGAAAGGCGACGACCAAGGAAAGACCTCTTGCACTCTTCTCAACTTTTTGACCTGATTTCCCGGAAGGTTGATTTTTTATACGTACTATATATATATAAAGTTGTGTGTGTGTTTGTATGTGTGTGATAGAGAAGGAAGCCAAACCGATAGGTGACCTATGACTTTCTTTTCCAAAGATCGTTTCAGATAAACTTTTTTACAATGATTTTTTTTTACAAGATCATCTCACTTCCACTTGACATGTCGAAGACTTTCTGACCTTACCAAACTTTTCGCACGCTATCCCCTGCTTCTCTTCCATATACCTTTTGAATTATGTTCTTATTCTTTTCTATTTTTCATCCTTCTGTCATTCTACAATGTTCATCCGATTGTTCTTTTCATTGCTACTTTGTCCTTTTTCCTCTTTTCTTACTCTCTTCTTCATGTATCTGCAGATTCTTTCTTGCAAGTTCTGTTTCTCTCTCTCTCTCTCTCTCTCTCTTTCTGCCTCTTTCTCTTAGATTTCTTAGTGAAACTTTTCTTTCTTTTTCTGGTGACAAGTTTCTTTGTCGAAAGATCATCCCCGCACGAATGACTTTGATAATAGAATTCTTCTACAGACAGCTTGCTTCGCAATGGAAATGTCATGTTCCATCAACTGCTCCTTTTTCTGCAATGTAATGTTAAAACCCGACCTAGAAACGTCGAAAACAAGATTTTTTTTCCTCTTTAAAGCACTCCTTCTGTTTGTGGCAGAAAAATGCCTTGTGACACACATAACAGTAATGCACGTATCATATTAGATTTAAGACTCATATTAATTTTATATAGACCCTCTCTAAGACAAAGAGAATCTTGTCTTGTATTGTTGTAGGTAATAAACAATTTGGTTTGCTGTCTACCAGAAAAGCATGACTTACATCAGAAACGCATTATTTGGCTACTTTATCTGGTTAATTCTTTATTTCCAGTTTATTTTCAAACGTTCAGGAAATAGCCCCATAGATAAGTGTTAAGGCTGTCTCGTCTCGGAAACTGCTTGTTTCTATTGGAAGAACGTCTATATCTCGTCAGGAAAATCCTGTGTCTTCTAGTCCCGCAAAATTCTCTAATTCGTCTCGAATTTTGCGTTCTAGAGTCACGTATATGGTATAACTCAAGAGAGCCTCATTCATTGCAAAGGTAATTATGTAAGAATGATAAATTCAAGGTAATTAGGTTAGAAGCAGAAGATTATTAAATAAAAGTTTAAACTTTCCTTTTAGTAAGACCTGTGAATTTAGAAAGGTTAAGATAAGAAGATAGCCATATATAGTGTTTGCTTATAAGGCAAGAATTGAGGCTGTTTTGACCCAAACTGGTGTCATGAAAGTGATGACTCGTTTCGGAATGTGTGTTATCTGGTTCTGAATCTCTACGAAAACTCTGCTTACTCTCATCAAAAAAAAAAAAAAAAAAAAAAAAAAAAAAAAAAATGATCTCTTTCAAATTTTGCATCTGTGAGGTATGTAAGGTATAATTCAAAATCATGACTCATTCCAAACATATAATACTGTATTTTAACAAAAGAGACACTGACCAAAGCTTCTAGCATATCCTTCTTCAGACACTATCGAAAATAAATGAAAATACCTTACATTTTTCTCGCGTTATACAATATATACAAACATGTTACATAAAAAGCGGGAATATACAAACATGTTAAGGAGACGAATCACGGAATTAATTGGGATAAGACAGAAGTATTGGAGATGGAGAAAAGAATGATAATAAGGAAGTGGAAAGAAGCGGATTGGATAAAGAAGGTAGGAAGAGATAAACTGATGAACTGGACAGGGGGCTTACCAATTAATGAATTATGGCAAAAAAAAGGGTATTTTCATTTATTTTCGATTGTGTCTGAAGAAAGATATGTTAGATATCCGAAACAGTTACAAATTATAATTTAAAATAAAGTGGGTTTTAAGCTTTGGTCAGTGTCTCTTTTGTTAAAACAATCAATCCAAAGCCAATAATACTGTAGTATATAAATAACGAATCTAAGGTAATTGGGATAAGAGTAGAAGTTTCCTAAGTAAAGGTCTAATATTTTCATTTAAAAGAGTTAATGATCAGAAAATATCCACAGATAGGCTTGTTGTCTCGTGTTGTAAAGGAGAGGAAAGCGTAAATATTCTTTGACAGTGAGGATGAATAAGGGCGTAAATACTATTTTAGAGTGAGGTTGTGTGAGGAAGAGGATTGAGAGAGTTGAGTACGAATTAGTAAAAAAAAAAAAAAAAAAAAAAATCTACCCTTGTGATTCAATGTTTAAATGTGCGAAAATCATCCTGTGATTATTCCGGAAACAGCCGAAAAATTTCCAACAGGGATCCTCAAGGTAGTCCTTTTGCTGGATCATATGGATATCTATTGGATTTCAGCTGGCAGAAATGCGACATTCAGTCGATATCACAATTTTCTTGGAGTAATATCGCTTGGACATCAAAGGATCAACTCTATGCTATATGGGAAGGTCTTCTATAGCAGTGCTATTCAACCTTTTTTTTCTCGTGTACCCTTAGACACAGTTCGCCATCTCTTTTTGTACTCCTGAATCTGTTTTAAAGGAAATTAAATCAAAATGAACTTATTAAACTTAATACAATGTTATATTGATTACAAAGGGGGACAAATAGAGATCCTATCAAAGGGCAATCAGTGTACCAATCAAATGACTGTTTACAGGGGGATAAAGTGCACATCCGAAAAAAATTAGACTATCATGGGAAATTCCAAAACATATGGGATACATCGATTTCTATTGAGGGGATTTTCCCTTCATCCTCCGTGATAATTCACACACTGAGGAAATACGCTTATTTTAGGATTATGTATCCCCAGAAACATCTTCTAGTACCCCTAGGGGTATACGTACCCCCGGTCTACTAACACTGTTCTATACGGTATTTCTCTCACCCTATAATTCTAAATCTAATTGTTTCACTGAAATTCGAATGCAGAGTGAAATTTTTGAAAATACGTAAAAGTGTAATTGCTCTAAGTATTGCTACTGCTAATAATGCTACTACTACTACTACTACTACTACTACTACTACTACTACTACTACTACTAATAATAATAATAATAATAATAATAATAATAATAATAATAATAATAATAATAATAATAATATCCTGCGTCTTTTGTGGATAAACATTCATTTCTAGAGTACTAAGGCTTTGCTTCTCAAACTTCTATTTTTTTTTTTCAAAATCACAAAAAGTTTGAAATTTCAGTGTCGTACGTACACGATAGAAGAAAACGAGTGGAAAATTTACTTCTAATTTGTTTTCTTGATAAAGCGGGTAAAAAAAGTGAACTTTTCCTTCTTTGAAAATTTATTGTGATTTAGATACGAGAGTTTCCTCCTGTTCGGTTGAGACGGTTGGTAGTTTGTTCATAGATCATATCACTGCTCTTAAATCACCCTAACACAGCACGACGCCAACGTTTAACGACGATCATTAAGGGAACATCCAACCAACTTACTTATATATGTACTCTAGTTGACTCTTTACTTATTCAACGTTTGGCTGGATTTTTTTTTTTTTTTTTTTACCTTTTTTTAACTACACTCAAGTAGTTTCTTATATTTAATTAGGAGCTTTTCAAATGCAGAAAATAACAAGATATTTTTTCTATACTCACCACAAAAGAGCATAAACTGTTCTTTGTATAGGTCTTAACAAAATGTCTACATATTCAACGATAATTGTATGGTGATTTAGTGTTATATCTTTCTTTATAAGACAAGATATATTTGCGTCACTGTTAGGTGTATGGGTGTTACTATTAGAAATATCAGTGTCACTGTTAAAAATGTAAGTGCCATTGTTAAAAATCTGAGTGTCACTGTTAGAAGCATAAGTTCACTTTTAATAGTATGATTATCACTCTTAGGGATATGAATAACACTGTTAGGAATATGCGTAACACTGTTACGAGTATCTGTGTCACTGTTAGGATTATGAGTGCCACTGCTAGGAGTCTGTGTATTACTGTTAGGATTATAACTATCACTGTTATGAGTGTGTCACTGTTGGAAGTATGAGTGGGCACTATTAGGAGCATGGGTGCCACTAATCACTATTAGGAGTATGAGCGTCGCTGTCAGAAGTATGTCATTGTTATGATTGTGTCACTGTTAGGAGTACATGTGTCACTGTTAAGAGTATGGATGTCACTGTTAGATGTATACCACTGTTAGCAGTTAGTGTGTCACTGTTAGGAGTATGCATGTGATTGTTAGGATTATGTATGTCACTGTTAGGAGAATGAATATCATTGTTAGGAGTTAGTGTGTCACTGTTAAAAGTATGTATGTGTCTGTCAAGATTACGTATTTTCTGTTAGGAGTATGTCACTGTTATAAGTTAGTATGTCACTGTTAGAAGTATGTATGTTGCTGTGAGGATTATGAGTGTCACTGCTAAGAGTATGCATCACTGTTATAAGGAAGGGTGTCATTGTTATGGGTATAATTACCGCTGTTGGGAGAATGAGTGTCACTAATCACTATTATATGTATAAGTGTAGCCGTTAGGAGTGTGCCACTGTTATGAGTGTGTCACTATTAGGAATATGTATGAATGTCATTGTTAGAAGTAAGTATGTCCAGTCTTGGGAAGTAACGTATTACTTGTAACGCATTACTTTTTAAGTAACGTTTCCTAGTGACGCGTTACATTTCTTCTGAAGTAACTGTAACGGTAAGGCGTTACAAATTTTTAAGTAACGTACTTAGTTTGCGTTACTTTTTTCCTGTTACATTTCGGATGAGTAACTACAGTATATATATATATATATATATATATATATATATATATATATATATATATATATATATATATATATATCGGAAACAAAGGTTTCTTTCCTGTAAGTGAATTTCTTAGAATGGAACAATGGAGTATGAACTACGTATGTCAGTGACCGACAGTCAGTCACCAACACACAAAGAAATAGATAAGATCATAGTCCCACTTGCTGTTTTTGGAAGATGAGGACAACCTCAGGGAAATCATGTGTACTGATTGTAAGCACCTGGAAGATTTTGTCGTAGATTTTGACAGCCCCAAATCAATACATTCAGTGAATGAACTACGAGTGCAGTGGTACCGGTAGTCTATTTTACTTTGATTAGTATTGTTTTTATAAAGATGGGTAACGAAAATATTTTATTGTTCGAACATTTAAAAAAATATTATTCTTAAAAGCTGAAGATGATAGTGGACAGAATTTAAAAGTATAACGTTTGAAGTGCGCCGGCGGGAAATATTTGTCAACAACTAAGGTGCTATAATTAACGATATACAGTAAGAGGTTAATATGAATAAACTGTGTTCTGATGAGCAGGCATTGATGTCATGTTGATGGTATGTAATATTGGAGTTCTTTCAGATCAGTTTGCGTATTCTAGAGTCCCGTTGATTATAGAGTTTGAAACAACTAGCTTTAAAAAGCATGTATCGATTTTAGAGTTACTGGCAAGTTTTGACTCACCCCCGTTCATGTGTTCTTATTTTATTAGTTGTAGTGTAATGCTTCTCTATATTCTGTATTTTTAATTTTGAATAACAACATTGTTTTTATTATATAACTAGTTTAGCAGAATAATAATAAGCAATCATTTCTTCTAACGCATAGCGATGGGCAAGAGTCAAGCTAAAACTTGAATTCAAGTCGAGTTTCGAGTCGAGTCAAAGGTGCGTAATATTCTCGACTCAAGTTCCGAGCTGATTCACTGTTTTTGGCATCAAGTTTCGAGTCGAGTCGAGTTTGATAAATGACTCGCTCGTTCAGCTCGTTTTACCTCGTTTTGAAATCATGGCCTGATTACATTGGAAAGCGAAAGCCATGAGAAATGTGAGCTAAGCAATAATATTTAATATTTTTAGTGTTGCTCACGAGAGGGGACACTGCTCGTATCTCGTCTTGTCTCGATAGCGAGACCAGAAGAGCTTTCTTATAACAAACTCAGCTCGGCTCGGTTTAACTGAGCCGATGGCTCGAGGCGGCTCGCTTGGAGTGAACCATCGGCTCGAGCTGGCTTGGTTGGGATGACCCATCTGCTCGATTTGGCTCAACTGAGCCGAGGGCTCTGGCCGACTCAGTTGGGTTAGCTGTTATCTCGGCTCACTTTTCGGTTCGGGTCGATAGTGAATGAGCTGTGAACCGAGCTGTTTGAGTCGTTAACAATTCCAAACTCGGGCCGAGCAGTTTTGAAGATATTTGGCCAGCATCCTATAACTTTTAACAATGTTTGTCTCGAGCCCAAATACTCAACCTAGACCCTCAACCCAAATTCAGAAGCTCGTGAACAATATAGTTGACTCCTAGACTTCACGACTACCGAGGTTGGCAATCAACTAGTTTTTTGTATTCAAATACAAACCTCCTATCTTTCATGTTTATACGCAGTGTTGTTATAATAATAATAATAATAATAATAATAATAATAATAATAATAATAATAATAATAATAATAATAATAATAATAATAGTAATAATAATAATAATAATAATAATAATAATAATAATAATAATAATAATAAAAGAGAAAGAAGAAGAAGAAGAAACTTTATTTTTACGTGCTGAGAACAGTTAAAGAGAACAACACTTTGTCTTATTCTACATTATTTTAGCACTATGATATAGTACAAGTGATAAAATTATGATTACATCTTTAGCATAAATTATTAATAATAAAACCGCCGATAGTGTAATGTACGTCAATTATTAAAACAAAGAAGTATCAAAAATTAAAAGTTAAAAATAAAAGCTACTAAGTTATATTAAAAATTCTGAAAGAAAGTCATATTTTAAGATCAGGAATGCACGCGAGACGAGACGAGACGAGACGAGAAATGGAAAAGTCTCGTCTCGTCTCACAGCCTCAAATGTTGGTGTCGTCTCGCGTCTCGTCTCGTCTAGCAAATGTGAAGTCTCGTCTCGCGCGAGACTTTCTCACATGGTTCGCAGTCTCGCATATATTCTGGGTCAAAATTTTGCAATGTGTTATTCTATGGCTGTTAATGAATGATGATGTGATATTCTGTCCGAAGGCAGGTATTTGACCTAAAAGTCCCTTGGCAAGGTGAATCCATGGTGGTTTGCCATCGCTTTCCATGGGATGAATGTTCATAATATCCTAAGGAGACGGAATCTAGAGTTCAACATGGTATTCGAACTCGTGTCCCCTCCGCTCCAAATTAAAAGAAAAGTTGTGCTGGAGTTTGCTTGCTGGACCATTAATTTTCGTCAAATTAGTAGCATAATTTACAGCAAAACCAAATGGTTCTTTACAATTTATGCTGGATCCAACATCGTTTTCCAGCTTAGAGGTCTCCAGCAATATTTGGCTCTTCTAAAATATTGTCACCACTATCAACATTTACACGTTTTAATCGTTTCCTTGAAGGGTGATTTTCCATTATAAAGATGTTTTTATACCACCAAAAGCGCTTGTAGACAACAAAAGAACTCCTCACAACACAATACGACCCAATTCTTTCGGTTTGTTCGCGCTTGTAGCAATGTTGCATTATCGCATTTTATCAACTTTCGCTTTCAACTTATATAGTGTTGCCAGATCTAGAAAATACAATTACTGACAGATATAGGGCGATTCCTAACATCTCCCACCAAACCTATAGGGCCAGACTACCAAACCAGTGTTTGAATTAAACTCCCGAACTAGAGGGGGATGTTTTTGATAAATATATAGAAAGAAAATACTTATTCCATGTAAAAATATCATGTTATTTCTGCGAGCCGGGCCGGGGATAAACTTTGACGAGAGGGGGTTTATCCGCCATCCCCCATCATTAATCGCTAGTAGTAATGTGACAAAGACAGAAACAACAGAAATATAACATTTCGCAGCAATAAGGAGTCTTATTCGCTTTTCAGACCAAAAACAGAAGTTCATATATTTGAGCGCGCCCGCGTGTATGTGTTTGTGTCGCAAAATAAAGTCCTAAATCTATGCTGTAATCAATTTCCAATTTACAAAGCTTTTCTTTTTTAATGATGTTTAGAAACTAAAGAAGGCTTTAATTCTGAAAATCAACCTTGAATTGTAATAGATCTCATAAAATGTCTATTGCCCCAATCATTTTTTTGTTCCTGGAGGCATTAACGCTAAACTGAGAAAACTCAATAAATGTAAAATCATTAAATATACAATAAAATGTAATTCATAAATGTTGCGATACTGCGAGAAGTCTCGCGAGACTTCTCGTGCGAGACTTAACCGAGTCTCGTCTAGCGTCTCGTCTCACATGGTTTAGTCTTGTCTCGCGTCTCGCATAAAATTTTCACTCTCGTCTCGTGTCTCGTCTCGCAAATGCGAGACGAGACGAGACTTCTTGCGTCTCGCGTGCATCCTTATTTAAGATATGCATTCATTATAGCTTTTCAAAATATTACAGATTAAAATCTGTTTTCTATTATGCGGTTGAAATAAAATGTGTACCCTTGTACCATATGTTGGAACTTGAAAATCTACATTTTTAAAAATATAGTCTGAGGTACATTGGTTGTCAAGTAACTTTTCTATAAATACAGATTCAATCAATTTTCTCCTTTCAGTCAGTCGTTCCAAATTAAAATATGTTATCCAATATTTACATGTGTTAGAGTAATAGTCAAGTCCTAACTTAAAGAATTCTACTAAAACACTTTTGCATATACACTTTTGCATAATAATAACGTAAGTCGTAGTAGTAGTACTAGTAGTAGTAGTAGTAATATCATTGATGATAATTATATTGTCTATACTTGAAGACAGTACTCGAAACTACACACCGGATTTCGCTCGACTGGACTCGAAATTCGACCCGAATTCGAGTCGACTTGGAGGAAATTTTTCAAGCCAAATTCTCAAATCGAGCTCAAAGATGTCTGTTTCTAGTCGAGTCGAGTTTCAAAGGAAACTCGCTCGAACTCGCTCGTGCCCATCCCTACGAGTAACGCAGTATGACATTTTAATCAAAGTTACATTATATAAAATGTTCATATAGCTGTTAAGTGAAAATTTATACTTGCATTTACATAAAGCGATTCAGAACGAATAATAATAATAATAATAATAATAATAATAATAATAATAATAATAATAATAATAATAATAATAATAATAGTGGTAATAGTAGTAGTAGTACGGAAAATTGAGGTAATAAGATTTTTTTCACATATTCAAAATTTCGGACCTAAAAGTAAATCGTTAGTAACGCGTTACTTTCGAAGTAGGGTAACAGTTATTTTTTGGGGGAAAGTAACGCGTTACATTTTAAGAGAAAGTAAAGTAATTTGTAACGGGTTACATGTTTACAAGTAACTTTCCAAACACTGTGTATGTCACTGTTAGAAGTTAGTGTGTCAGTGTTAGGAGTATGTGTGTCACTGTTGGGATAATGAGCGTCACTGTTAGGACTGGCCTTAACATGCAAATATAAATTTAAAAAATATGTTCCAGGAGAATAAAAACTATCAGTTATTGTTGGAAATGAACGATATACATTTTAGCGCCTTAAAAATTAGTTTTTCTCGATTATCTCAAAATTTACGCATAATTATTTACCATCAATCATCCGCATTTCGTTTAGCCATATGTGAACTATTGATTAATGTAGGTTTTATCTTTAGACAATATTATAATTAAAAAAAACTTTAATGAGAAAAATTATAATTATGGGTCATAGTTTTTAACCGTGCTCTGAACTGTCGTATTCTAATGTCCTCTTTCAGTACATATTGTGTCTTAAAACGCTTCTATCTAGATCAGAAGATGTCATCTTGCAGCATCTTCTATCTAGATTTAGTTACTCTACCCATAAGGTTTATTCTACTATTATTAACCGAATCCTATTAATAAACGACAAAGGTGTCAGTACCTCACCATAATTCCTAAGAGTAAGCTTTCATCATAATTCCCAATAAAAAGCAGTCGCCATAATTCCTAATAGTAAGCAGTCACCATGATTCCTAACAGTAAGTAGTCACCATAATTTCTAACAGTAAGCAGTCGCCATAATTCCTAACAGTAAACAGTTACCGTATTTCCTAATAGTAAGCAGGCAACATAATTCCTAACAGTAATTAGTCACCATAATTCCTAACAGTAAGTAGTCACCATAATTCCTAACATTAAACAGTTACCATATTTCCTAATAGTAAGCAGCCAACACAATTCCTAACAATAATTAGTCACCATAATTCCTAACAGTAAGTAGTTACCATAATTTCTAACAGTAAGCAGTCACCATAATTCCTAACAATAAACAGTCACCATATTTCCTAATAATAAGCAGCCACCATAATTCCTAAGAGTAAGTAGTCACCATAATTCCTAATAGTAAGTAGTCACCATAATCCTAACAGTAAGCAGTCACCATAATACCTAATAGTAAGCAGTCACCCTAACTCCTAATTGTAAACTGTCTAGCTGTGTTGTAATGTTTCTAGCTGTGTTGTAACTAATAGATATCTAACGCTAATAAATGTTGTAAGTGAGCTGGCAACTTGATGATTTCTAATTGCAATTTAAAAAACGCAATTGAAACGAAAATTAAAGTTGATTATTTTCAAATAGGGCAAAGGCCTTATTTATATTAAAATTTGAGCGTAAATAATATTTTAACCTCATGTTCGTTGGTGGCCCAAGTCAAATAATAAATAAAATAATAAGAAATTAGATGTCTCAATTAACTATGATTTTAGTCTATACTGCACAACGACCGACGGCAAAAATGCAACAACTACCAGTGTTATTACAAATAAAATGACATTATTTGCTGGGTTCGTAAGTTGTATATAATACGTAATCATGTACATCATATTCTACCTAGGTATAAAATGTACTACGATTTCAGACTTTTCTTGAACACTCTGTGTTGAATGAAGCATTTTATAGATATAACTAATTGTGTTTGTTGTATCAGCAGGAGCTTGTTCTGACAATCCTGAGAGAGGAAGACAGAGATCAAAGGAGAAATAGATGTAGTGACCCATTCTTAAATTGCTTTTCCATGAACTCTTGGACAAGTGGTTGCCAAGATACGAGACAAGATTTTTTGAAAACAAGAGGAAAACATACGAACGAAAAAAAGCAACGTTACGTAAAACGGAATCTGTAGCAATGGCGATATGAAGAGAGTACTCGACTTGTAAATTATTAGGTTAATTCGTGTTGTCCAGGAGACCCCTTGGTTCTTTCCAAGTGATGTTTACTTGAGTGTAAATATCAGCAACATACGCGCAGCTCGTAATAATAGAGAGAATCAGTTACCACCTAATTGTGAAAGATCAAAGTCATGATCACATAATCAAGGTAGAATACCCGTTTGCAAAATACCTGGAATACTTGTCTCTTAATTGAAGACTGGTGCTAAATGGGCTGTGATTAACGATCAAAGCGTGTGTGTTTCTCCTTTTTCCTCCCTTTGCAGGATGTCTTTGTTCGAATTAACTACCTGATCAAGGTTGTCTACAGAAGTTATAGTTACATACTACACGGTTTTGTATGCTAAAATATTTCCAGCGTGCTTATAAACAGAATGAGAAACTCGTATGTAATTATCATCAAAGCTTCCATCGTCTTCAAGAGAAAAGTTGCTTCTTGTTGTAACTTATTGGTCTTTCTTTTCAGTTATACGTGGGTACAGGTTCGATTACTATGGAACATAAAATTTTCATGATACTAATTGATTGCCTACTCGAAAATTTTAAATTATAAAAATTGAGCAAAATATTATTGATTGGGGTAAAATTCGGGAGACTTTCCAACACAATTATGGTAGCCTATAAGAGTGTAATTCTTGAAACATCACCCCTGGCACGAGTAAAATCAGTAATAAGATTCACGATTTCGAGAAAAAATGTTCTGTTCTTCAAAAACGTTCTGTCTAATCTTTGGAGACAGGGAATTCTATGCGAGGAGGAAATTTTTAGGGAAATGCAGCTTGACTCCTATCATGTTTGTATGCAGATCGGAACTCATGTATAAAATGGCTGTAGTAACGAGGGCGGGAACTAAATCCAAGCGGTCAAAATACAAGGAAAATTCTGTCAAGGACAAAATCCAAGGGACAAAATCACAGGATTATATATTGGATGTGCCAGTGTAGACCCTATATGATTATTTTTTCTCTTCATTTGTCATATATTCTAAAATGTTATCTGTATTTTTTCAACTGAAATAACTTTTTCTTCTTTTTAAAATGCTGTAAGCTCAATAAAAAGTAAAAATGTTATAGGCTAATGAAAGGGCAGATTAGATTTAACTACTTTCATACATACCCATACGAAAAGTTCTAGGTATTACTGTTTATTATACCTTTAACACATTTGAAATGCGTTTAGCATATTACAGTAAGGCCATTCATTTTAATTACGAAAAGTAACTGTGATGCCATTTGATTTTTAAAAAGTCGTTCTTGTGTCGTAGCATATAGCAGTCTTTTATTTTGAGTAATGCATAAATATTTATTTTAATTCTGAAATACTGATCAAGTTTTTTTTTTTTTGTTTTTGTTTTTAGCAAAGATCAAAATATGAAATATATGCTTACTATAATAGTCTTACGTCTTTTGTTGGATTTTCAGCATTTTTTTAAAAAAAATGTTATTTCCGTAAAGTGAAGAATTTCAGAAAACATTTTAGATGCATAACAGTTGAAGAAAAAAAAAAACATTCTTTTAATAATCTGCGCCTATGATTCTGTCGCTTGAATTTAGTCCGTTTTGTCTGAATTTTCCTTGGGGTTTGTCCTCTTGAATTTTGTTCTACATTCGTAATAAACTGTTTGTTAATTCTAACAGAGACTGTAAAGAGAATAACTATTTCTTCAAGTTTCATCATAAATTTTATTTGTTATTCTTGTTCTTCTCGAAAAAATGACGAGGATACAGTTCTTTATCAGAAGTGTTATTCACATCTACTTTGGTAAAGATGAATGTAATTAAAAAAAAATACCTGCGGGCAAATGGAAAATTGATTGACTCAGTTGCAAGAAAGCCTTTTGACATTGTAATTGAAACGATCATTAAATAAACTTAATTCGGTATAATATCAAATTATTTTGCATCAAGATTTTATTCACTTTTTCAGTAGGGATAGTTCATCTCTAACATGCTATGAGTCGCAGTACGTAAAAGGTGCCACAGTCCACATCCTCAAGACATGTTTGGCCATGTATTAAGTAAACGATACAAGAGGATGCATAAGACGACTCTTAAGAAAGAACGTTAGTGTTCTACATCACAACTCCTTTTTTGGCATCATCTTATTAGCTGATTTGTCTTATATCCATAATTCTGTACTATACGCAATAGTATTATATATACATCTATTTTCATATTTATATTGTCAATGTAAATAGCAGCAATACAAAATAGCAATATCAATATTGAAATACTTGTATGTTTTTTTGTAGTTTCAATCAAATCAAAAGGTCAGATAATCGGCAATAAAGGCCGTTTTACGCATCATTTTGCGTTGTTTGCTTAATATATGGCCAAACATGTCTTGAGGATGTGAACTGCGGCATCTTTTACGTACTGCGAGCAGTGGCGGTTTTAACGGGTAGGCCGGGTAGGCACAGGTCTACCCTAAAATTTTGAAAAATATATAAACACTAAAAGATGCAATAAGGAGTAAATATGTATTCGACTTTTTATATTAATGGTAAATAACTACTTAATAAACAGCATCAACCACTACTGTAAAAGTAATTTCCTATTCTCATTAATCAATCAAATGTGCATATGTATCCATACGCGACGGAGCGGATCTATCCAAAAATAAAATCCTAAAGCCGCCCCTGACTGCCAATCTTACCATGTTGGAGGTGAACTAGTGGAAAACTTAATAAAAATTTGTTGTGAAATGACTTTGTACTTGATCGAAGTAAATTTATTTTATCTTCGTCTCAGCTACAATGTCAAACGGCTTTCTTGCAACTGAGTCAATCAATTTTCCATTTCCCTGCAGGTAGTTTTTTTTTTCTTTTTTTTCTTTTTTTTTTTTTTTACTGAAATAAATGTGAATAACACTGTTAAGAACAGAACTGTATCTAGTCATTTTTCCGAGAAGAACAAGTAGAATAACATCTAAAATTTATGATTAAACTTATGATAAACTTATGATCAGGGTTGGAAAAAAGTTTTTTTTTTAAAAAAAAAAAAGAACAAAACGTGTTTAAAACATGAAAAAGATGTTTAAAATGTTTTAAACATGTTTCAAAACACACACTAAAAAAACATGTTTTAAACATTTTGAACAGTTTAAAACATGATTTTAAACATATATTTCAAAATCGCGTAGTAACTAATTTGTTAAGATTTCTTGCCCTTTACTAGAAACCAGTGATATTATTCTAATTTTTTAACAACCAGTTTTGTATATATCTTTTTTATATACCTATATCATACATATCATTTTTATATACCTATCTCTCTCTCTCTCTCTCTCTCTCTCTATATATATATATATATATATATATATATATATATATATATATATATATATATATATAGAGAGAGAGAGAGAGAGAGAGAGAGTAGATATATAGGTAGATAAATAGATATAACTCTCTTAGGAAACAAACCGTACAAGGTAGACAAAAGCATTTTTTTTTTTTTTTTTACTGGATACCACAAGTGACAAGAAATGACAGCATTCTAATGCAAGGTGGTGTGACGAAGTTAGGTATTACTGCAAATATCTAGGAAACAAATTACCCAACATAGATGGTTGTCAAAAAGTATTAGAAAGACCTTAATATAGCAATGGATCAGCAAGTGTTGATAATATGTATGCGTTTCAAATATACGTAAATTACCCTCATCATTACACTCATGTGATCCCAGTTCTCATTCTTGATATCTGAGCATTTGAGATTAAGAAATAAACCGCTTATACTTTGTTCTACGGAATCATTTGTTTAACTCTTTAGCTGTCAGAATTTTTAAAAACAAAGATAGTTAAACTAAAATTTACTGTTCCTGGGTATAACTGGGTAAAATTTACTGTTATGTCTGGTTATAACAAAGGGTTCTGCGAACTCGAAATATTTAACAACCGGTTCTAGCGAACCGGTCGGAACCGGCTGAATAGCACTACTTCTTGCAACCGACTTTTTCATTTATTTTATCCCGGTTAAGACTACAATGTGTTGGGTACAGAATATTTCGGTATAGATTAGTAATTCTCAACCTATTTCATATCACGACCCCTTTTTATTACACCCTCTTGCCAGTAACTCTCATAAGTACTCACTTGGTTGTAAGAAGCTTTATAGGTAAACGTAAATTACGTAGATTATAAAATATATTTACTATGGAGAAAGTCCTCAGCACCCTTGTGTGTTGAGAATGGGTTGAGGGAGGATGATGAAACTTGAAAGTGGTCTGATACATTAGATGGTGCGATGGCAAGTATCATTGCGGCCATCTTTGATTGCAATTCGAAATTTCAAATGCAAAGGGAGTCATTTTACTTGTTTTAAAGATCGAATTTTATCAGAAATACGATTCTGCGGTTATTTAGCCCTAAGACAAGTCATTTTGGGGTTACTGTTTCTGAACGTTTCCTATTTATGCCCTTAGGAGCTAAACTCACGTTTCGTGAAGGCGGGTGAGAATTCAATTGCAAAATTTGATTATTATTTCAGAACACTGATCCTAATAAAAATTATTTTAAAATAATAAATTTTAAAAAGTAATATTTGAAGCACACTTCAGGTTGTGTTAACTTTAGAATATTTTCTGCAAGCCTATGTAGTTTGTTGACACTTCACGTTGTGTTAACTTTATAATATTTTCTGCAATCCTATGTAATTGGTTGCTTTTTTTCAAGTAAATAATTTATTGAAGAAAAGTAATATTTGGGGCGTTCAGAGCACAATGGATCCAAGTCCATTTTCAATAAGGTTCAGTTCTGCTCAGCAAATGAATTCTATTTCAAAACGTAATATCTTCGCAGTCAACAGTCCGAAATAAATGAAACTAAATCCACGTGAAAGGGCGTGGGATAGTTCCATATGACTGCCATTAGACAGGGGAGTCAGTGGGGGCAAGAGGGCAGCCTACCATGAATCTCAGATTTTGGGGACAGTAAGGCAGTTTTAGAAACCTTTTGATAATCGAAGTCCAACAGAACAAGTTTGGAGTCCTTACACCGAATAAATACAGATGAAATATAGATGATCAAAACTGGAAAGTTGCTTAGGTCCGATTTCCAAAATTTTAAGTAGACCCGAAACCCGAAAGTAGTGAAATTGGAATCCTAGGCCAAAAAATATACAAGAGAGCAATTTAGGTCTATAGTTCCTTACGGTCAATAGATATGGTGATCGAAGTCCGTGTTTGTTCGGTATAAGAACTTCATTTTCTTTTCTGTGGACTTTGTTCAGGAAATCTGCATTACGCTATCAACATCTGAAATCCAGGGCGGATGACCTCTAAACGGACGCACCTCTCCAGCGGTAATCATATAAAACTCTAGATTCCACCTTGTCACATAGTTTTTTTTTTTTTTCTTTCTTTCATTTCGGATTCTTTCTTTCTCAAAGTATGTATGTGTGGAAACTGAGAACCAACATGTACTGTGTCAACTAATGCCTGCGATATTTCAGAAGCACAATTTAGCAAAGAACCCTTTGTTTTCTGAATACAACACAAAAACTTGTTTCCATGATAATTCTTTTATTTATTTTTTTAATATCAGTTCTATAATTAGTCTAACCTTCGACTACGACACTTTCTCGCAAGTTAACTGATAAGCATTTAAACAATACAAAAGACATTAAAATAAGGGAAAAAAGAGGCAAAATAAACTGTAGATCATCACATCGACCTGCTGTAGCCACAAGAAATCAAAACGTTCACATGGGAAGAAAATAGTCTTTTGAATGAGAAGCAGTCAGGCCCGTAGCCAGCCTGATTTCTTAGGGGGGCAGAAGTGAACCTGAGGGGGCAATGATTAAGACATGACACAACACCATAAAATTACGTACTTATTTATTATTTACAAAATCTGTAACAGTTATAGTTTCTTTTATACATAATATCCTGTATTGACAATATTACAGTACACAAATTCAAGATTAAGAACATTGATCATTAACATACAAAGATTTTTAAAAAAACTGTAATGCAATACAATTGAGGTGCCTGGGGCAATATAGGGTTATGGTAAACGTAGATTAGGAACGTCATTGTACGTCGCATTTACACTAAACAAAAGCTAATTAACTGAATGTTAAAGTGAGCACATGACCCATTAATCAGGACTATTCCATTTGCAGAAAACAAAATATTATAAACATAATATTTTGACATAGACTTTTTTGTCACAACAAAACACTCCAATTAACTTTTATTGTATAATGGCATCATTATGTGTTCATTAGAATTGATTTATGTTTCTATCTAAATAAAAAAAGCTATTTTCCTTCACATTCTAATTTTGTAGAGGGCCAACTTGTTTGTTTGTTAAAATTTAGCATATTTTTTCAGTGCCGAGGCTGTAAAAAACGCGAAGCTTGCAGTTTAAAGTGGAATATGAACCATCACATTGCTCTCGAATTCAAGAATTCCACGTGAATCAAACCCCGGGATCACATTCATACACGCGCGCTCTATTCACTAGACCAGCAGTAAGGGCTCTTTTGTAGTATTGTTTAACAAATTATTAATTTATCGTAAGCCTTTACTGCAGCTTTTTGTTTGTGTCAACTCCTAAGAATGATGAGATAAAAATACTGAGACCAAAGCACCTGCATTTATTAATAGAAAAACTTAAAAGAGAATATTATTATTATATATGTATAATCGAACGTAGTTTTTTGTTTCATTTTTGTGTGCTTAATACGAGCTCTTTGCAAAGTAGTTTATTTCATATTAATTAAAATTGAAGTATTTATTTTTTAAACATTAGAACAAAATTATATTACCAGCAATTTTAGATTATACCAATACAAAATAGAAGTATATGTTTTATTGAACGTTTGTACTCAATTTTTTACCTTCCAAAATAAGAGAGACATTACAGTTTATTTATATTCACAACTAACGTTGTAAACCATGATACTGTTGTTTGGAAGTGCACCTGATATTCTTGGATGCTTGTCGTGGTTGCAAAAACATGGCACGATTTCAAATTCTTGAAATGGGTAAAGGCAGTTGAAGATGTTTGGTACATCTAGCAAAGAAACATATAATTTTACACATAAATGGGTAGAATTCGCAAAGTTGAATTTAATTTGGTAATAATAATAGCAATAATTTCACTGGTTTTGTGTCAGTTTGAAAATTCTCTTCAGCGTGTTTTTAGAGGGGGCAAAAAATAATTTAGAGGGGGCTGTGCCCTCTCTAGCCCCTCCCTGGCTATGGGCCTGGAAGCACTTTTTGTCCAGTTTCTTTTTCTAGCAGATTTTTTTACGAAAATAAAATAAAATAAAAATAAACATATGTTTAAAACAAGTCTTAAAAAATACACGTGTTCAAAACAAAATGTTTAAAATGTATATAAAATTTATTTTAAACAAAATCAATTGTTTTAAACAAGTTTTAATCATTTGTTTTAAACATTTTGATTTAAACATAAGCAACCCTGCTTATGATCATCTAAAATGTATGAGAAATAGTTATTTTTCTTACAGAATCTGTTACAATTACTAAAGAGAAATTCTCTTGAAGAAGTCCCTCGCTGGACAGAATTCCTCGTCTCGAAATATTAGGCGAAACGAGAATTCCCGTTCGGCTTAAAGATAAGATCATTTAAAAATATTTTCTACGAAGTGTTGGAGGGCCTTTAGGCAGAACGGGAAGACACCATTAAAAATCTTGCTATTTTGGTTTTTAAACGATTTTGAATTCTTGTTTTTAAGTGCCAGTAGAATAAAACAACTTACTTTCGACAAGATAAAGCTTCAAGCAAAGAACGCAACGCAAGATTGAATGAAAATCAACCTTTACACGGCTGTGATCGTCACAACAACGTTTGATCAGTCGATTGCCAATCGATTTTATCTCGACATCACACCAAGCATGAAAAAGTCGACGCTAATTGACTCTGGCTGATGAAGGAAATCCAGTGCAATCGTTCGTCATCAACGAATTTTAAAGTTTGTAAAAAAAAAAAAAAAAAAAGAAAAAAGAAAGAAAAAGAAAAAAGAAAAAGAAAAAGAAAAAGAAAAAGCTAATTAAAAAAGACGATAATAGTATACGACCGTAATGCAAGATTGCACCCCCCCTCCGAGATTTTTTGAACACCACCGTAGGTTCAAAATTCTGCATAAATCACTGTCCGTGTATATTACTGTGTACTTAATAGGGTTGGTCCTATTTCCATATCAAGTGTGGACAAGATTAGAAAGACTTCCGTAAATTGCGTAAGATATATATCTACTGTAAGATGCATATACTCTAAATTCAAATACCAACTTTGATTACTTATAATTCGGTAATCAAAGGACTACATAGAAAGTATTTCACATCTACTTTAAACAATTCAAAATGTACTTCCATGAAAAGTGAGGTCATTTCAGTATTGCACACGTTCTGTAAAGCGTCTGCAATAAATATTGTCATTGTGATTTATTTTATAAGAAAAATACAAGTGAAGCAAGAAAATACTAGTTTTCCATGTAATACTAGTAGAAGTAAGTTTTTTTCTGTGACATGTTAATGGGATGCATTAATTCAGAGTCTTTTTTAAAAAGAAAATTTTGACTAATGCATGGAAACAGGTTAATATTAACTATCCTAATAAAATCCAAAAATAAACAGAAGTTCTTAATTTTCTTTCGAAGATCTCATCCTTCAAAAACTATACGCATATCCCTCTTCTCCTCCTTTGTTATATTGTGGATTAGTTGTCCATACTTATGGGTGCACTTAATTATGAACATTAGGGAACTTTAATTCTTGATAAGCTGTCAGCAGGATATTCCCATCTGCTTATAAGAAGAAATAAACTAAAGAAAGAACAATCGGATATGTATATTAACAAGAACTAACGATCAATTACTTAATGTCATTACTGTCTGAGTGCAGAAGATGGAACATCGCATCATCTGAACTGTCTTTTGCCTTTCATGTTGTAACCTACGGATGATGGAAAGGTCGCTCTAAAATGGCAGATGGTAAGCGAGTAATTTATGGATGAAAAACAAGGATACTCTTTTATATGTCAAACAACACAGCATGATGCTGCTGAGGTAACCTGCCTTTCTTGCATCACGTCTGTTGAAATTCGTATCTTCAACAGGAAATAATAATAGTTTTTATTTTATTTTCTTTTTTTTTCAACCTGGTAATTTCCTTGACTTTTATTTTTTAACTCCTAAAGGTAGTTTACTAATGTCTTCAATATGCATACTACAAAACACATTTCCTCTGTAAGCTATGCTTAGCAAGCATCGATATGTCTCAGGAATATCTCTTTTATCAATTTGATTACCCATAAAGAAATGTTCTCGATTCTTGTCATATATCATCTCAATTTTCCGCGAATTTTCAGTTGTACTTAGTATTTTTATTTGACTTTCCAATTTGTTACTGGATGTCATTACATTTTAGGCGGTTATATCATTAGTCGATATACAAATTACTGTTTCTAAGTCCACTGGCTTACAGTGGTTTTGGTGCCGGGTGTTTCTTAGCTGATTTGAAGTAGAATTGGGACGCTGAATCCAAATATGGCGTTAGTTTTCCCCTAACAGCTTTAGTTTTTGAGATATAGGAATTGCAAGACTGACCTGCTACAACGTTGAAAATTGCATAGGTGCTGTTTTACTGTAAGTGAAAAGAAAACTATGACATTTAAATCTGTTATTTGGAACACTTTGAAAATAATGAAAACCATATAAACACAAACATCAAGTACATAATAACTCTGTAACTACATTTTATAATAGTTTTTATGAATAAAAAATCGAATAATTTGTTCAAAACGATCTATTCAACACTTCGGAAGCTTCGTTTTCGTGACATCCTTGAATGTTTCTTTGCACAGTCTCTTTTTAGGTTCCAGCAGTAATCTGCCATCATATGGGCATCCCATCTTCCTTGGTAGCGGTCCTCCATTGTTTTAATATCTTGGTGAAATCTTTCACCTTGTTCTTCACTCAGACTGCCTACGTTGTCTGGGAAACGGTCCAAATGGCTGTGCAGGTAATGAATTTTGATACTCATATTACATCCAAGTTTTTGGAATGCATTAAGCATCTGGTTCACTAGCTCAACATAGTTATCAGCTTTATTATTGCCAAGGAAATTCTTGATAACTTCTACAAATGAGGTCCAAGCTCTACGTTCAGTCTCATTCATGGACTCCACGAAAGCCGGATCTTTCATGAGTTGTCTTATTTGGGGACCATCAAATATTCCAGCTTTTAATTTTTCTGTGCTGATCTGAGGTAGCTTGTTTCCCATGTAAGCAAAGCACGGCCCGTCCTTATTTAGCGCCTTTACAAACTGCTTCATCAAACCGAGCTTTAGATGTAGAGGTGGCAAAATGATTTTGTCACACTCAACAATAGGCATGTTAATAATATTTTTCTTACCAACAACCATGTCGTCTCTCTGCGGCCACTCTTTTTTTGACCAATGGTTTGCTTTGTCTCTGCTATCCCACAGACATAGAAAACAAGGATATTTTGTGTAGCCACTTTGCTGTCCAAGAAGAAAGTTCACATCTTTAAATCCACACAAATCACCCACTGATGGTCCTGATATTTAATTTTTTCCATAACCAAAGCAATTGCTTCATATTCTTCTTTCAGTCGTGTTGAATGAGCGATTGGAATTGAGCCATATTTATTGCCATTGTGTAGAAGGACGCATTTTAAACTTCGCTTGGAGCTATCAATAAACAGGCGCCAATCATCTGGATTGTTTTCTGGAAGACCCATGTGTTCTAGGAGACCTCTAACATCGTGACAGAATACGAGATTTGTGTCTTCAGTGAAAAATGTTAAAAACTCCTTTTCCCTTGTTCGGTAGAATGTGATTTTAGTTCCTTGTTCTAGTACGTTTTTCTCCTTCAATCTGGAAGCAAGTAATTCAGACGATTCTTTTGAAAGATTAAGGTCCCTAACTAGATCATTTAGCTCATCTTGATTAAACTGTTGAGGAATTGTTGACATTCCCTCATAATCACTGTCACTTCCATCATCCATGTCACAAGAATGTTCACTACGTTCGTTTTCAGTCTCACAAAGCTCTGGCAAGTGGTGAAACGTTGGGATTGGTATTTCATCGGAATGAACAACTGGACGTCTTGCTGAAGGCAGATCAGGATATGTCCACTTGTTCCGGTTATTTCTATTCATACCCGTAACATTTACCAGGCAGAAATAACAGTCATCAACATGGTTTGTGGGTTCCCTCCAAACCATTGGAACACCAAACTTAAGACTTTTTCTTTTTCCAGTTGTCCACTGTCGCAAGTGTTCAGTACACATTTTACACACAATATGTGGAGCCCACGTTTTATCTTGGTCCCCTAGGCGTACACCAAAATATGCATGATATGCTTTTTTTACAAAGTCACTGATATGTTTTCTATTGTCTTTAAATGTGTACTCACCACATATGTAGCAAAACACATCAGGATGGTTAACACAACTTCTTCGACTTGAACTCATTTTATGTTCAGGCCACTAACACGGATGTTAAATATAAAGCCTTAGTATACGCGATACAAGTTATGATTTCAGAACAAAACTCACATGTTCCAACATGTCACTCCACCTGCAAGACAACAACTACGATCCACTAGCCAAGTAGAATACCAATGCAATCTAGTGGACGTTCCTGGAACTACTATATGACTAGTTTCCGTTTAGTACCGACAGATAGCAGCACTAATGAGAAAAGAGCGCCGTTCTTCCAAATAGAAATCTCTATAGAGCACAGTAGGATTTATTTGAGTTGCAGAGTTTATAAGATCATATTCAAACTTGTTATTACGAGAATATTTGTATTTCTTTTGCTTATTTTGTATACTATTGCAAGAAGCATGCAGAAATAGTGGTTACATCATTTATAATTTACATATTTATTTTGGATTGTAATATTTCTTCCACATACATTGTAACGTAAATAACACTACTGGTACAGTAGCCTGTATCTACCAAAGTAGAGCTGATAGAAAAAAACTGCTTACATTATTGGATTCAGCGCCCCACACATAGTTAAAATCAGCTCTAAAATTTTAGGCACCAAGAAAAAATTTTTTTTCTGTAGGCCTGTGTAATAATAATAAAAAAAATAAAACATAAAGCTGACTTTAAAACTTTCATTTGGCAACTTTATAGGACAATTTTATAAACTAAATTACTTCAAAGGGTCGAGAAGAGTCTCGTTTCTGGTCATATGAGGAGCTCCGAATTGAAACGCGCTAAGTCCATCCGCGAACGAAATGTTTTGATGCGGATTTTCTATAAATCGCCAGCGTTGAAGCGATCTGTGATACCCATTCGGTTCAAAAGTCGCTATGTCACTGCGTAAAACGGCCGTGAAATACTGCATTTGACGCAGAGAGCGCTATGTCTACAGTGTTGTTCGGAACAGAACACGCTATTTGACAATGCCGAAAAGTATAGTCACATCAGCTTACAGGTTGTTTCGCCTGTTTTCAGTATGGATGAGTCTACTGTGGTTAAGAACGTTGCTGACATCATTTGGGGTCTGTACGACGATATTTTGACACTTCTACAAAGTCCGTTCGATTTTTTCCAGTGGTCAAAATAAAAACACACATGTACATACCTTAATCTGTGATTGCTGCAAAAATCTTCTTCTCTCAAGAATATTTCAGTGCATTTTCCAGTGTGAGGGCCTTCCTGCCTTCCCGCCGACCGATTGTTTGGAGTGCTAGGGAAATCTTTTCAGAAACACTCCGATATTTTTAATCCTGATAGTTACACTGCAATATACCGCGAAATTAGGACTGTGAAAGTTCTAGGCGTCGACTGACATTTGAGGGATTTGAAAGCGTTAGGGAATTCCCTACAAAAAAAGAAGAAAAAATGCATCAGTGACATGAAACGTGTATTCTTGAAGAAAGCTTTGCACCAAGGACGTCTCAGAGTTGTTTTCAAAGTGAAACCAATGTACCATTTTGACGACCATTTCAAACAGTATGTGTCACCACTGAAATGAGAGATGAAGGTTTCCAGCGTACCAGATGTCCCTACACTACCCCTGAAAATCGAATCACAGATGCAAATAAAGTTGACTGCAAATCTTCTGAAAAAACGATTCGGAGATCACTGGAGACGTGAACCTGTGCTACAGTTCTATAGTAACACACTGCATGCACAGCCTGTACGTTGCACTGAAAACAAAAATGTGTCCGAATGCGACTGCTTGGAAGAGGAAGTCTCCAAGATGAAACACAACACGGAATTGAGAGTATATTAAAGTATGTGTGTTCTTATATCAAAAGTACATTGTTTTCAATTTGTATTACGTATGTTCATTTTATGGTGTGTAACCCTTTAATATTCACATACAGAGGGAGAGAATTATGCTTCTAAATGTCCCATACAGTGTTGTGTGTACCATTGTAAATAACATGCTCAAATGTATTTTTGTATTTCATTTATGGAGTCTTAGATATATCATTTTCGGTGCGTTCGCATCAAAATGCACTTTGCCCAAAATGTTTCTAACAACAATTCAGCTATTACTGAACAAATTAATTTTTGTAATCATACCATCTAAACCTGTAGTACTTTAATTAACATATAACATTAACAGCTTACTTATGTCTGTGACAGTTTCGAAACCATTAGTTTTTCTGCTCTCCTGAAAATATATATATTATGGAATCAGCGCTTTTTGCTTTGGAGCTCCTTATATAAGGTTAATCAATTGGTTATAAACAGTGTTATGACTGATATTCAATGCTTTCAATTTCCTACACTGTAATATGTTTTGCTTTGGAGCTCCTCATATAAGGTTAATCAATTGGTTATAAACAGTGTTATTACTGATATTCAATGCTTTCAATTTCCTACACTGTAATATGTTTTGCTTTGGAGCTCCTCATATAAGGTTAATCAATTGGTTATTAACAGTGTTATTACTGATATTCAATGCTTTCAATTTCCTACACTGTAATATGTTTTGCTTTGGAGCTCCTCATATAAGGTTAATCAATTGGTTATAAACAGTGTTATTACTGATATTCAACGCTTTCAATTTCCTACACTGTAATATGTTTTGCTTTGGAGCTCCTCATGTAAGGTTAATCAATTGGTTATAAACAGTGTTATTACTGATATCCAATGCTTTCAATTTCCTACACTGTAATATGTTTTGCTTTGGAGCTCCTCATATAAGGTTAATCAATTGGTTATAAACAGTGTTATTACTGATATTCAATGCTTTCAATTTCCTACACTGTAATATGTTTTACTTATTCAAACACATAAAGTTATCCAGTAAATGTAAAAGTTTTGTAATGCAACTTTAATATCGAAAATTCTATGCTACACAAGGGATTAAACCGGAGATCATACGCACCAAAGGCATGGTGTATGGGCAGTACCAATTCTAAAGCATGGAAATATGGACGGCGCCAGATTATTCTGCGGGGATAGGCGACAACCTGGATAACATAAGACAGACCGGGAAGAATATACATTTCAAAATTTCATTGTTTTTTGTTTTTTCACAGACATGCATAGGAAGTATATGTGTGATTTATATTACATCGTCAAATTTAGTTCTTGTTGAAAATTACAAAATAATAATAATAATAATAATAATAATAATAATAATAATAATAATAATAATAATAATAATAATAATAATAATAATAATAATAAAAAGAATGTATTAGAAAACATGGTGTATTTGCATATGAATTGTATTCAACATGTCCCATTTTCGTCCAGAGGAAAAAGTGGTTGACTTGTTGAAACATTGAACATTACACTACATTGAACATTATCCATTATTTCTACATACCTAGGTACTACAAGTTATCTGAGCCTAAGAGGTATAAGATGTGCAGTCACATTTATAGAATTTTACTGACGAATGAATAGCGTGATACCTTCCATGAGACTACTATTAGGACATCTGATCTTTTATCACTCGATATATGCAGTACGTAACTATGAGGTTTTGGACTTCATGTTTCCTACTATTTAAAGAGCGTGTAAAGTTACGAAAGAATAAAGGTCATTTATCAAAAACATAGACTTCCTACTTTTTACCTGGATGTACAGGCATATTTTCTTAAATTTGTTGCAATATCCAGTTAAGACAAGCAATTTAAAGCAATTTTTATATATTGGAAAGTAATATTATAAGGTCTAAAAAGTATAGAGAGTTTGGAGGACAAAATTGAGAATATATTTATTGTGATGTGAAAACAATGTTGTCAAACCACCTATGTACCATTTTGTACAATGACGTCGCAATATTAATTCTGTAGCCATAGAGTTTCTGTGGGTTTTTGTCAAAAAATAGAGACACGTGGTTTCTACAGGCCTCTTTCCAAACTAATTTAACACCATTCAGGAATTTTTGCAGAGACCGAAAGAAACGATAGTCTGTCACTTCCAGGTCCGGGCTACACGCTGCATACATTAAAGCCTCCCAGTGAAGTTCTCTCAGTTTTCTGACGTGTAGTTAAAGATATATGCAATCTGGTGTTGTAAGTGTCATATAACTTTTTGTTGATCAGTTTCAACCATTTCTTTTGAATTGACGCTAAATGTCGATAGTTAAATTCTAGTCTATTGTTCTGCCTGGAGGCAGCAGCTCTTGATATACGATGCTCTTCCAATTCCGCGGAAAACATAGCATAACCTTTCTGCCGTCAGTGTGGGTTTTGCCACACACTGTGGAACTTCTCCCTCTGTTCGCGATCTTTCTTGTATATTGTTGCCGTAGGTTATCCAGTTTTCATTACTTGTGATCAATCGCTTCAGAAATACCTCGAGTTCTTTATGTTTCAGTAGAGATTTGTGGATGCGAATTCGTTCAAGTAAATACTTTTGGGTAAGATCACGTGGCATCCAAATGTCAAGCATCTTTCTCGAAATGGTCTACCACTGTTTGGTGGTGTACTTTTAAGCCATGACTACATACGTGCCGGTCTTAACAGGTGTAAGGTGTGAAACAAGTAGATATAATCAATTGATGAAGAATGTAAAGAAACAGGTCGTATGGGATTTAATTAGAGAAGAAAAGGAGAGAAGTTCAAAATAGTGAAAGAGTAACAAAGAATATAAAAGAAAAAATTGAAAATAAGTTATTAGTGTTTGTAAGAGAAGAAGTGTTGACGAGGCCGAATGAATGGAAAAAGGGTATTAAAAGGAGGAAATATCAAATGTTAAAAAAAGAAACAAAGGAATTTTGGTGGGAAAAAGCGAAAAAGGAAAAAGTTAATAAACTAGTGACAATATTAAATATAATACTAAAGGAAAGAAAGAAGAGTGCCTGAGTTTAGTTTATGAGTTCAAAGTAAAGCAAGAAAAAGACAGAAACAAAAGAATTAGTGTATTCGGTGGAACAAGCGATTATAGATATAAAAGACGAAGAAAGAGACAAGGTAAGAAGGAAATCAGTAGCAATAGTGAAGTAAAATATGCAAGAAATTAGGAAATCTTACAGAGAAAGAAGGGTTGAAGAGCTAAAAGAAAAGGAAAGACATAAAATTTCAACAAGCCGACAAAGAAGGAGCAATGGCAGTGCTGAAAGAAAAATTGCATAAAGAAACATTAGAAGAGTTGTGTGACAAGACACGTGTGATTATTCATGAAAGAAAGGTAAAATAAAAAAATGAAAAAGAGATAATAGAGAATGGGAAGAAAACAGGTTTCAAGAAATTATTAACAGACTTCTGTATATGAAACGATTTCCAACAATACACAAAAGAAAAATGAAGCTGAGACCTGTTATGGACCACAGAAAGAATATTTTTGAATATTCGGAGAAAGAAATAAGGAAGATGGCAGAATAAATAAGAGAAGGGCAAGTAAGTAGTAATGTAAAGAATACAGAAGGGATCAAGAGAATAGTAGAGAAAGTAAAAATAAGAAATATGAAAACGTTGATGCTTAGTGTAGATGTGAAAGCTATGTTTTCCAGATTAAAAAGGAATTATATTTTGAAGGAGTTGGAAAGGAAATGGAAGAAAGAAAAACCGATAAAAGCCTTAAAAGTGATATGGGTGAACAGTGTGTGTGTGTCTGTGTGTGTGTTTGTGTGTACAATAGAGAACAAGTTAGTGAGAATAAAGGGAGATGTAGGAATTTGGAAAGGAACAAAGAGGCAATTTGAGCAGTTTCTGAGAAAGATCGAGGATAAAGAAAAGGGAATAAAAGGTGTAACTAGAAGAAGACAGTAAAACCAACTTTTTTATTAAAAAAGAAAGGTAGAAGGGAATTTCAAAAGAAAGTTGTACAAGAAAGAATACTCAGCAGTTGTGTATTGTCACAGGAGGTGTGAAGTAGATGAAAGGGTTGAAATTAGTTGTATTAGAAATATGGATAAAACGGATGGAAATGATATACAGTGAAGACGTGAAAAGAAATAGATACATAAGGAAATTTCATATTTTACTACTGCAGAGTAGGTACAATACAACAAATTAGAAGAAGGAGAGCAAGAAATAAAGTAAGGAAAGAAAGTGAGAGAAGAAAAGAAGGCTTAGAATAGAAAGTATAGAAAGAAAAGCAAAAGTTCTGAATAAACTATTGAAGAAAGGAAGGGTAAGAACATATAGGAAAGGGAGTAGGAAAATATTAGATTTATTGAAAAGGAAGAGAAGAAAAGAAACGGAGATTCAAAAAGTGCGGAAGGTTTGATACATAGAATTAAATGCTAAGAATGCAATTTAGTTATATAGGAGAAAGAAAGAAGAAGTTAGAAGAAAAGGTTAAACAACACAAGAACACGTTAGAATAAAGAGATATTGACGCAGTATAAGCATGCGAGAGAAACAGAACACGAAGTTGACTGAGAAGGTGTGGAAGAATTGGAAAGGAAAAGAAAAAAGCATTTTAAGGAATAGGAAGAGGTGGGATGAGTACGAAGAGAAGCAGAGAAACTTATGAATTGGATAACGTATTGAATATCCTTGGTTTGTGGCGAAATATTTTTGATAGAGCAAGTCGGGCTTTTGTAAGGTCAGATTTATCGATTGTGACTTCGTTCTCAATCCTATCCGTACACTAATGTCTTTCCCATTTTAGCAGCGACAAGACGACAGAAAGGCACCTAACATAACCACTTCTCCACAACAGAAGATGTAAATTAAAGTAAGGTCATCTGCAGGCTAAAGACATCATGAATCCTTGTTCCATGACCCAAAATTTGGTCAACCTATACCTCGTAGATTTCCCCAAAACAAAGGTCTGATACTTTTTCGACAAATATTAAAGTTTATATTTGTGATGTTTCCCTGTTAAGGAAATTAGATGTTAAGAAATAATTGTAAGATATTAAGTAAAGACTAAAAACTATTAATAACCCATTTTTTTTAAAAAAAAAATGCATTTCTAAAATCAACTAGGATGAAATGAAATGGAGAAATAGACCAAACTTAAGACTGGAAACGTTAATGTTTAAGAGACGTTTCTCTTGTTGATATCATAGATTGCCAATTGTAGGCATGTGATGAACGCATCACATCAAGCATGGGACACAATGGTTATAGTAGATTATGGTGATCCATTTTCTTAAGATCCATAAAACTTTAGATCTGCCCTTGAGCAAAAGTCTCAATACTCTCGTCTTAGCATTGCATTTATTAATTTTACCATCAGAAACTGAACTTCTTTTCAGTGAAGTAACTCAGGTGTGGGGTGGGGGGCAAAACTGGGCAAATATTTATTTTTACTATAAGACAAGAAAAGGAGTTTTAAGAAACCAAAGATCATTTTTAAAAAAATACCTCAGGAACTTAACAGAACAACAACGACTCACCAACCTTAGGATCATATCCATAGAGCATAAGTAAGTTTTAAAGCTATCTTTCGAAGACATTGAAAGAACCATAGGAGTCAAAAGAGCCTGCAAAGTTAAATTTTAGTTTCTGCTTCTTATGTGTGCATTCAACTTACATCGATTTAAAAGATTCGCAGAATGTCTACGCGAGACAACAGCCTGATTGTTTATCATAATTAAATATTCTATTGTAAAGCAACAGATTGTTGATTTGTTCTACGCATATGCACATCTCGATATAATTCCAAAAACATTATGATTTGCAGTTATTGTGATAAGACTGTAAGAATATGTGAAAGATGCTACTCCCAGATTATTTGGCAATCAAATACTACTTTTTACAATTAGTTTGGTGTTTTGTCTTGTAACTACTAAAACTAAATTATGTACTGCAATTTTGAAATCAAGCTTTACTACTTGAAGAAAAAATGGAATAGGAGAATTATTGTATGGTGCCAATATCAAGCGTAATCAACGAGTTTTTTGGTTTGGTTAGTCAGGGGGCGCGGATGCTAAGGTGGGTTCTTGCCCCGTGCGACAACTAGCCTAATTGAGTCGCTGCTTTTTTCAAATGGTTTTTGTGAAGGCATTGTTTCCAAAATTTGCTCATTGTTATTCTAAGTTTGCTTCGGGCCTGATTCAACTATTTATCAGAATAGTTGAGTTTTGAAAACTTATCTTACATCTTATCCTCTTGGGTAGAGTGATCTTTAATTTTTTATGTATAAACATGTACCTTATAATCAATGAGATCGAAAGTTTGTGGACCACTAATCCTTTAATAAGAATCCTGACTAGAAACCTGCCAAACACCCATAAGAGCAAGTTATTTCTGGTTTTAGTTTAATTTTGTTTTCTCATTTCTTCTAGGATAAACTAGAAAATAATGTGTATGTAATATTCTAGGAATTATTTTCTGTAGCTGTAGTTGCTTCAATTTTCTTGTCCGGCTCCATTCTTCTGGAATTTTCTAATCAACGCACGGATCAAGTACTACTACCACCATTTTCATCAAATTCTTTTAGTAGTATTGTTGTTACTAATATCAGTATCAATGGTGTCTTACTCTCCTTAGTCTCTGTGCTGCTCGTCTCTTCCACTTTTCTCTTCGTGCGAAGAAATAGTTAAAGAGAACATCGCGAGAAATTCTGCTTTTACCCTCCTTCACAACTAACGCGTCCTGCGCTCTCACTAAGGCGAAGCTAATCGATTCGGGCCGTTGATTATGTCTAGAGTAGGACTTACTTCCCTCAACCTGACAGTTAATCACAGATATTGCTCGTCCTCCCGCTAAATTCCTTTTACAAGAGCGAAAGATTCCCAACTCAAGAAGAAGCAGCAGCAGCGCGCATTCCGGCCTTTTTACCATCCCTTTTCGTTCTTCACACCCACCCTCCAGCGACAAGACAGCCCTTCTTCAGCAACAGGCGGGAAGAAGGTGGATGTGACTTCAAATGAACCCTTTTTCTCCTTCACTTCTTCCTTGTTTCTTTCTCTTCACCCTTACGACAAGCTCTTTCCTTATAAGCCTTCTCAAAAGTGATTATCCTTCTCGTCTTCTTAAACAATTTTTCCACCATGAGGAAAATGGAACTATCTTAAAGGATACTAAGGATGCTCAAATTATTAAGGAATTTCATGAGTTATATTTTAGATACAACAATTATTAATTTGTATCGTATAAATGCTTGGAATATAAATATGTATCATGCTCGACCTTAGTATGACTTATTAGATACAACGATTAATATTAACACAGTTTCAAACAAGTATTTAAGTAATAAACCGTATTTCAAAATCATAACGACATATATCTATTAGTATTTGTTACGATATGACTATTCACTCATCCCAAGGCAAGGCATTGCGGAAAATTGTGATTGATTTCGGTGACAAAGAGATGCCTTTCGAAATATCATACGTTGCTTTGTCTCTTGCCGGAACTCTTGGAGCTATCTTTTTTCCAACCAATGTTCCTTTATGAAATTTCGTTCGGACGCTCTAAAATATTCAAACGTCACCAAAGGTTCTATGACATATTTACAACACTGTTTCTCACTTGAGAAGTTTTGCCTTTAGACTTGAGGTATCAGAAACTGAATCTTCTTATTCTGAACATAGTAACAGCTAAGCACGACACCAGTTTCACATCAACTAACGGAAGAGAGTGTTTGTAACTCGGATTCTTCAGTCAAATCACCACCTCAGAAAACTGTGCGCCAAACTACAATTACGTTATATCAACTTGACCGTAACTTCAAGTTTGTGAATAAAGAAATGAAGACAGTGTTGCGTGACTGGATTCTCCAAGAACAATGTATTCAATTCGAAAATTCTTCTGGGCATATTGACGTCGTGACTTCTTTCCCTTTGCAGAAATTAATGACTGTTGGTTCACTGAGAACGCAGTTGTTGACTATTATGTTAACTTGGTACAAGCCACAGGCTCAGTCAATCTTCACTCTTTATGTTTGTGTGCATCCACTTCCCAGGGTTACTTGATAAACAAAGACTGCCATTATCGAAACCTTGACAAAATACTTACCTGCAATGATGTATGTAGATGTTCATAAAGGGGAATTCAAGTTTTCAACTTCATGTGTTTTCAGGTATTTGTTTATGTTCGTGTGGTAAATGCCGTATTTGTATAATATGTTGTTCAAGGAGGGGCGTCAAAATCCCTAAATCTACTTGTGTGCACCACTGCTTCATTGTGAGGCCATATTCCATCCACACTTCGAGGGTAGGATGCAAGATTTTGGTACTAAGTCACCTGCTACAAAGGAAGTAATACAATAAGATGCAATAATTCAGGGAAAAGACGAAATCATTCTACAAGTAAAAGACTGTGATTGATTTCAGTGATATTCTGAGAAATTCTTATCAAAAGAGAATAGGGCAATGTATCCCTCTACTTAAGCTAGTTTTCGATAATCATAACACATCACAAAGTTACGTCCAACTCTAACTGTGGCTTTTTCTGATGTTCTGTAGAGTAATGTCTCAAAACCTGCTTATTTACAAAAAATCGTTCATGGTTGAAGACATCCCTGAACGAAGTTCTTCATTAGCTTACGTATTTTCCAATATTTCAGCTGGAGGGATTGAGACGCATTGAATAACGTTTCTTTAAAATGGCGCCCATGAACGACAGAGCGCTATTCTCCAGGTCAAAATAAAGCGAAAATCCTATATAATGACATACCGTCCAGGACCTCCAGCCACTATAAAATCAAAATTTCACTATGCAACAACGTAGTAGATTAACTTAGAACCATTACCATTGCTGTATGAGTCCATCAAGCAGTTGCAACAATTGTTATGCTAATAAGTGCTATTAGTGTCAAAGTATATTGATTTTAACTTCCATCTGGAAAGAAACTATCTATTTGATACATTGGTAGATCTTCTCTATGTTCTCTATAGTTCTTTATCTGCAAACGTTGCCACATACTGCAATTCGCGTCTCGAGATAAGAATCCGAAATATATATATAGGGTAACTTCGGCAAATAACGCCAGTCCGGTAATAACGCCATTTAAAACTTTCCACAGTGCTAGTATGAACACGTGGTTCGTAAGGTGACCGCTTATGGGTGTGTGATAAACAGTGATTCCTATTGTCTTTGTGAACACAAAGACTAGAGGTCAGCCAGACGTCAGTAAACAGAAACCAGTGAACAAATGTTGACGTGACAGCCGCGAAGCAGAGGAAAAAGCTTGCACATTTTTAGTGCGTCAAACGAGATAGGCGAATTGTTTGGGTGAAAGTATGGTTTTACTTTACTAAAGGTATGCGTTGATAGGGCCGTACTTGCATAATATTATGATATAGATAAAATATGCGGGACAGCTATTCTTGGTATAGAAATAATGGCCGAAACAAAGTATATTGCTTCTGGAAATAACGCCACTATCGCGTCGGGAAATGACGCCACTCCATCTAATCACTAATCGAAACTAATACTAGTGTTAAAAGTTTGCTTTTCTTTGTCGTAGTGGTAAAGCCAAAAAAGTCTGATTTTATGCTTTCATGGCAAGACACTTGAATATCGTATGCAGAAAGACGGAGAATTTGAACTATGGTAAACTCATGCGTTTCAACAGAACTATAGTGAACGAATTGTATACGCTATTGGGAAATATACTTTATGCTATGAACCTTTTGTGACAATCTTGAACTTATTTACAATGCAAATTATTTACAATGAACTTATTTACAATGCAAATTAAATGCAGGGCTATAACTAACGTACAACAGTAGCCTAAAAATTCTGACACAGAAAGGGAGCAAGCGAGTACTTAATGCCACACATGGCAAAAAAGGTGAAACTGTGAGTGTTATTGGGTGCACTAATGCATCAGATTTAAATTAGATCCCTCCGATGGTGTTATACAAGGGAAAGTATAAAAAAAAATAGTTTGGTGATGATCTTCCTCCACGTAACACCTATGCAATGACACCTAACTATGTTACAAAGGAAGAATTCCGTACATTTCTGGAACATTTCAACAGACATCGGATCCCTGGCCGAGCACTGCTTATTGTAGATTGTAATCGCAGTCATCTTGATATTACCATTTTAAATGCTGCTGGGACCATGTATATTAAATTGCTGTGCTTGCCTGCACATTGCACCCATGAACTTCAACCGCTCGACAAGAGTTTCTTCAAATCGTTAAAATTGTACTGCTCTGAAGCAGCTGACATTTATCGACGTACGCATCCAGGAAGAACACTTGGGAAGCTACAGTTTCCAAAACTGTTTTCACAGGCATGGTTCCGTTCAGCAGGTAGCACAGTGCCAAGAACATTGTTTAGTTGTGTTCAAAATGTATTTCGTTACAATTCCAACACCTTTCCGTTGTTGTAAAGCAAGCGGCGTTATTTGCCGACACGTATGGTAATAACGCCATCTCATACTCACTCCGATTCTCAGTGCATTGTGGTCGACATTGTTTGTGTAGGATCTATGTTTTCTCATTGCATTATAGCGGAGAGTTCACTCCATCTTCCATGTAATTTGCACGGTTCTAGATATAAACACACTTGAACACCAGAACAATATGTTGAATTGGTGGCGATATTTGCCGAAGTTACCCCATATACGTATACGTATATCAACAAATTAATTATATTTTGACAGTTGGTTTGGGTCATAAACTATCGAAGCAATGAAGAGCGTGCAGTGGGAATCACGCATGTAAATAGAATGAACAACTGATCATGAAAAAAAAAAAAAAAGTAGTGTTCAAAAGAGGAAAGTCAATATACAGCGATATCTGATAAAATAACGACATTGATTTGATTTAATTAGTACGCACTTACTGTAATTTTAACATTTAGGACTGACCAGAAAATCCACGGACTCTAGTGTTGCTCATAAAACGAGAAAATTTTCATCTCGTCTCGTTTTCGATCCGACAAGTATATTTTTAAATGTTTGGCAAGACGAGAAACATTAGGGATGAGCACGAGACGAGACAAAATTTTCCTGACAAATTTCGAGTCGAGACACAGCTCTTCTAATAGAGAAATATACATTTCTCGAGTAGAGACCACTTTTATAGCACATTTTTCAAGACGAGGCAACCTCAAATCTTGTCTCGTGCACATTGTGAGGAAACAATTCTAGTTTTGTTTTTGAGACAAGGATCAAGACGAGACGATATTTTTTTTTTCAATGTCTTGTAGGCATCACTAGTTTCTCAAAGTCCAAAAATTTCAAAATGTGTTTTTGTTTTACGTGATTAATAGTATGAAAACTTTAAATTGATAACGTAATTGCACGAACAAAACGAATAGTATTTATCAACGTTTAAAGATACGCAAACTATTTGTCATTATAACAGGCTTCAATTATAAATACAATTCAAATATTGTGGACTTCTCGAGATGCAGAGCAATTCTAATAGCTTTTGGATGAAATTAAGAAAAAGAAGACAGTGCATAAATTTTTTACCATACGTAAGTTTACTAAACGAGACGAAGAAAGCTTTTTAAGAAAAGGGACGAGATAATAAATAATTCATCGAGGACCGAGACGAGATGAGACTGATATAAAAATTAAAAGAAAACCTTATTTCTCATCTCATTTCATGAGCAAAAGTAACAGACATAATATATATATATATATCAGAAACTTAAAGAGCTTAAGATAAGATCATAAACGATCAGCAGCAGAAAAATTAAATTAAATGTTTGAGTTTAACGTCTCACGATTTTACCCTTTAGGCTAAAGTACACGATGATGAAAGAAAATGAGGGATAATGGAAAAATTGGTGGAATGATAAAGTGGGAGGACATTGCAGTACCCCGAGAAAACCCACGGGCACGATGTTGTTCACCACACACTTACTTGTCCTGGGGTCCAACCAAGGACCCACGAACCAGAGGTAAGGCTCTACCATTGAGGTAAGATGTTCAGAGGCGGAACAGCAACAGAGGCGAAACTTTTATTATATTTAAATATTGTGTCCTACTTTAACCAGCTATATGAGACAGAAAGTAATTTTTGATGTATAATTAAACAAAGAAAAAGAAATCATGTACATTTTAATACACTCACTATTTTAATAGTTATATATCTAATAGTTGAAATTATACTGTTAAATGTATCTGATCAGGTGTAATCATGACACGAAATTATTAGCTCATAAAAAAGGAAAACACACTGCAATAAATAAAGATAGTAAATATACACATTTGCGATAGCTCACTTTGAAGGATTGTCATACCCACAGACATAGATACACATCATTTATCTATACACATAGTGTACGCATATAGAGATAAGTGATATTTTATTGCTGATTATGGGGAAACAGTTTGGATAATCCTTCTCTCTATATTTATTTACATACAGCATACACACATACTCATACATTGATGGTCGAAACATCCAAAGACAACACCAATGAGATCTGTCTGCAAATCCGCCCGAAACTAATTACTAAAACATTATCAATGCTAAAATCACTTGTTCAGCTATTTTTAAAAACAGTTTTTTTTCTGTATACTGGCAAAAAAAAATCCCAATAGAGTTTACAGTGAGAACACAAACACCCCTAGTGGGTATAATTACCTCTGATAGGGCGTGATATACTATCACGGACTATAACGCGATAATCTAATAAATATTGATGGAAAATTCTCGTAAATGGTTGAAAATCTGGAATTGGATTCGAAAAGCGCTTTGCCAAGGTGGAGCGGGAGGTTTTTGGAGTGACGAGAGGAGTGTGAGTTTGAGTGCCATAAATCAAATTATCTTGGTAGCTGTGAGCATTGAAGGGGGTCTACCTATTTCTCTCGTTCATGTTGCTTCAACGCTAAGCTATGGCCATATTTCAGCGGCTTTAAAGATGACAGTCTTCTGACATATGTTTACGCGTATTGCTTGGTTGCATATGTTCACTTGACAGATGATAAGGAGATACAAGTTATATATGGACTAAATAATACGACAATATATTCTCTATTATATCTATATATATACATGTACAAAGGAGAATGAAAACGTGTCTACTCTGAAATCTTCAATGTGATGCAGTTCGAATATTATATACTGTAAGCATATGCTTAATACAGAAGTATGCATGGATTTTTCGGTATTAAGAGAGGAAGAATGTTCATCACATAGTGACTATATAGTCAAAAGTTTCTTAAATGGATATGCTCAGGTAGTGTTGTAGAAGAGAGCAGGAGAAAATTCTTCCATAGCTTATAATCAGTTTTCAAAATTCAAAAATAGAAGTTTTCGATACCGTCAGAAGTAGTAGTTTTAAACCAAATACAACAGGTATTGTTGAAGATATGAGGGTACTTTTATATATAAGAACACGTTTCATACATATACAACGCTATTTTAATTCCAGCCTCTAGTGAAGACGATGACTCAATGCTTCGTGTATTACAACTTTTGTCTTGTTTCATAATAGCAAACTTTATACCTACGATAAATGTCAGAATTAGTGTAATGCATTCACTTACTAATTTTATGATTATCATATGAAATATTTAATGATAAAGGCAAGAGGAACTATAACATAATGGTCTCTAGGGTTCATATATACGGGGTGGCCCATCTTAATTTTCCTACGGAAATATCTCGAAAACGGTTGAACATAACTAAACTGAACAAAAACTCAAATAGAGAATACCATGGGACAGATCGAATTGTGATGTCACGGTACCCCCGAGGACCGCTCTTTAAGGGGGCCCGGGACCCAACTTTAAAATTTTAAATTGAAACATGGAGCGAGTGACATCTCGTTCGATAGATCTTTAAAAACTAAAAATCGATGTTGCAAAAAATTTTCAAATCGGTCACCGTATTCAAAATGGCCTCCAAGATATGTTACATGTATCAGATAAACGTCCAGTACCACTAATATGAAAACGAGAACATACATGAACCAAACAAAAATTCAAATAGGAAAGTCATGGGGCAAATCGAATGATGTTGTCGCGGTGCCCCTAGGGCCACCTTTCATGAGGGCTCAGGCCCTACTTAGAAATTTTAAACGAAAATATGGGTCAAGTGATATCTCGTTCGATAGATCTTCATACACTAAACAGCGTTGTGGCAACAGATTGTTCATATGCCTCACCGTTTTCAAAATGGCCGCGAAGACATGGTGCCTGTGTCAGATAAAACGTCCAGTATCACTAATATGAAAAGGTTGGAGATAAATGAACAGGATAAAGCTCGTATAGAAAACCATAGAGGGTATTTATCATTCCACGCCTCGAGAATAATCCAACGGAGAAAAAGATTATTAAAATGTAAGTGACATAATGCTAAAGAGGAAATTTAATTCTTAGAAAATTATCTTTCCGATTTCCCTACGTAAGTGGGTGAAGCGGGAATGAATGGTAAAATTTCAAATGAGATCTCCACTTTTACTTGCAATATGGTTTGTCTGAAACACTTGGATGTACAAGTGACTGGTATTGTAATGAACCAATATTGTGCAGACGACTTTTGAGCAAAACCAACGTTTGTACACATTGTTCTAAAATTGCATTGTTCCACAGATTGCTTTCTTATTTCAGTTGCTTCATTTTTGCACAAATCATTGCCTCCAATCAAAATGGAAGGTACCATTTAACAAGAATTTTATCTACATCTTTCCATTACAGACATCTATCTCTTATGAAAACACATTTCAGATAATTTTGTTTGTAGATGTAATTTGCAAAACTAAGGTTTTCATTTGCAATTTCATCATTCTTTCCCGTCCTGCTTCACTCATTTACGGAGGACGTTGGAACGATGATTTCCTAGGAATTAGATTTCCTCCTTTGCATTATGGCACTTTTACTCTAATCATCTTCTCCTCTGTTGCAACATTTTCAAGCCGTGGAATAAATACTCTCTGTGATTTCCTATAGGAGTTTTATTCTGTTCATCCATTATCTTCAATTCTTTTCATATTAGTGGTACTGGACGTTTTATGTGATACAGGTAACATGTCTTGTCGACCATTTTGAAAATGGTGACTCATATGAACAATCTTTTACCACAACGCTGTTTAGTGTATGAAGATCTATCGAACGAGGTATCACTTGGCCCATATTTTAGTTTAACATTTCTAAGTTGGGCCTGAGCCCCCATGAAAGGCTGCCCTGGAGTGGGCACCGCGACAACATCATTCGATTTGCCCCATGGTTTTCGTATTTGAGTTTTTGCTTGGTTCATTTATGTTCAACCGTTTTCATATTAGTGGTACTGGACGTTTATCTGATACATGTAACATATCTTGGCGGCCATTTTGAATATGGTGACCAATATGAAAAATCTTTTGCCACGTCGCTTTTTAGTTTTAAAAGATCTATCGAACGAGGTGTCACTCGCCCCATATTTCCATTTAAAATTTTAAAGTTGGACACCGGGCTCCCTTGAAGAGCGGCTCTGGGGGGTCACCGCAGCATCACCATTCGATTTGCCCCATGGAATTTCCTATTAAAGTTTATATTCAGTTCAGTTATGTTCAACCGTTTTCGTGATATTTCCGTGGAAAGATTAAAATGAGCCACCATGCATATATATATATATATATATATATATATATATATATATATATATATATATATATATATATATATATATATATATATTAACACTATGTTCTCCAATCTTACAATCTTCCTCGACCTCCTAAATAATATATTATCTTTATAATTTTCTGTCTGACCGTATTATTTTAATTATTTATTCCATTACTTGAAGTGTTAGAAACGTGCACTTTCCTCAACATTTTTGTTTCTTTTTTTTTTACAAAATTCGTGTCTCGATATTTTCTATCAGTTTTGTAAGAGACATGCATTTAAAAAAAAAATAAAAGTGGGAAAATGTTTTTACTTAGTATTTCAAAAAAATATATAATGATATAGACGTTCAGAGCACAAGGGAATCAAGTCCAATTATCAGAGTTACGGTGGAAAAGCTAATATTGTTTCTTATATTATAAAAAAATATTTACGATATCTGGACATAAATCTTTTAAGCTTTGAGAAAACCTTCGGATTAAGTTATTAAAGATAAAAAAATGTCCAAAATGATCGAAAGTAGATTTGATTCCGTCTTGCACTGAGTACACCATATAAATTCATATGATAATGGTTTGATTGGTTAAGAGAAATTACACTATAAACATTGTGAAATAACACTGCTGACAACGAAAGATAAATGATTTGTGATTCGCTTGACTTTCCTTTTCAGTTAAATAGTAATCTGTTCTAACCAATTTGATTACGCAAGTTCCTTTTTTAATCCATCTAATTGATTACTAAAGTTGCCTGCGAGACAAGAGTTGAAGTTATCTCGTCTCGAAAAGATATCGTAGAGGTAACGTCTGATCTCGAAAAGTGTAAATATATAAGTAACTTCTTTTGGAAGAACTCTAATTTTGTTTCATGTCTCGACACGAAACTTCTATTTCGTTTCGTTCCATAATGTTACCTTATTCATTATTATACTAAATCAAGGACTCAGATGATAAAATCGAATGAATTATGGTAGGTTTACTATTAAAATTACGGCTACGATATCACTTATGCCGAAAGGCACAAGCTATCTAGCACAACATTTAAAGTTTGCGCTCTAACAGAATAACATTTCCAGTTGCAAACTCGGGGTAAACCACAAACTCGGGGCATGCCCACCTGAACCCATCATAGTTAACTATTGGTTCAAGAAGTACAAAATTATTATTTAAGCCATGGTTGTAACCTTTTCTTAGATAGTTATATAGTGCTAACTGAAGTATAATATATCCTTTGCTCAAAATTCATAGACATTTCTTTTTTAAATAATTACAAACTCGAAAAATTTATCGGCGAGAGATTGAATTCAGTTTTATTTTGTATCCCTTAGGTCGCCTTTAGAGCGTTTATTCTGAGACAAAAAATTAATTCTATAATAATTCTAATTTGAAAATTAAAGTTGTTCCTTAATGACCTTTTTTAAAGTTTAAACCTAGCCAAATCTCACCTCATACCCGAAGATACTTTTTTACATTTATTTCATGTATAAGCGCTGAAATCCAAAGAATTTAATGGAAGGAAATAGGCACTTTGCTTCATTTTTTACACTTTGATCAGTTCGATGACCTATAAGCAAAGTACTACGTAGCTTATAGTCACACCGAGATTGTCACCAACACGTTAGTAAAGATTACATTGGAATGAAACCAATAGGTTTTGAATAAACGCAGACATATGAGACTGTCCCGAAAGTATCGAATCAATGTTAATATAAAGAGAACTATTTGTTTGGTTATAATGTAACATGGCAAACAATGAGAGTAGATTGTAACGCAGAAACATGAACGAGAACCACTTCATGCGTCAATTGGAAGTTAATTGTCATTGAATGAGTATGTGTAGTGCGATTGCGGAATAACTGAGAAAGTACACCAGCAAATCTGCAGCAAATTTTATGCTAAACTGGAACATTTATCCCCAGGACTGTTTGAATGATTCAGAGGGTTTTCGGAAACGATACAATGGCACAGAGAGTGAACAATTCATAAATAACCGGTAATCCGTTAAAACCAGCAATATTGGAAAACGATGAACATGTACTGGGTGCAATCAACAAGAGTGAGCTACTGACGTATTGTGAAGAAAAGTGGCATTCTGACACCTAAAAAATCATTTACACTGTAATTAAATAGCCTATGTTTTGGTGTATACATACACACTGTATTGTATAGTTATAAAATAATTAATAAAGCACACATGCGTCACCATGTGTGTACCCGTACTTCGTAGAGTATTAATTTATGATATGAACTAACAAAACACAGTTAATGTTACATGTGTATCCACTTATCTTAGAGAATATGCTAACAGAAGAGTGTGATATACGTATATATACACATTTTATGGTTTTATTAACCTTTTATGAAAAATAATTAAGAAAACACGGATATTGTTACATGTACCCTATGTTGTACGGTTAGAGGCTGAAAGTGTTAAGAATTAAGCACATGCATTGCGTGAATTGGAAAGAAAAGGAACTGATTTTGTTTGCTATTCTTTGCTCTTCTTGTTGATGTTGAATATTGGCTGTATTGCACCTATCAAAATAAAAGTATAGGAATGAATCAAAGAATGTCCGCAACAGTTATTCTAGGTAGAATTTGCTGGCTGTTTTGTTGGGTAATGTGGATTATTATTAACCTTGCAAATATAGAGATATTGATACTTATACTTGATTGTGTTATGATATGGTTACGGAGCATATCCATGATAAGGTGTATGCGAAGTTGTTACAACTGGCGACGAGTTTTAGTAAGACCACGCAATAATAATGATCAGTTATTTAATTTAACTAAATTGGTGTCCCCACAGTCAGTACAGAGAAATGAAATATGCTGGCTCAAGTTGTTATGTAATAAGGTATACATTCCTTTTGAACTGGATACAGGAGCAGCAGCTACAGTCCTGCCAATTAAATTATATGAACAATATTTCTATAATTGTTCTATTGACAACACAAGCACTGTGTTACGAGCAGCGGAAGGTACACCTTTAAAAATTCTGGGTGAAATAAAGGTTTGGGTCGAGTTCAAACCATTTGCTGGATGGTTGAAGATGGTACTAGTAGACAATAAATTATCGCATGCTATACTAGGGCGTCCCTGGATAGATGTTTTGTTTCCAGCATGGAGACAGTTATTTCAAGGTAATGAATTGTTAGAATGTCGAATTATTAATAGTATTAAAGAAAATATAAGCGAAGTTTTGAAACAAAAATATCCTAAAGTGTTTTCCGAGGAAGTTAACAAGCCTATAACAGGATATGCTTGTCACATTCCTGTCAGAGCGAACGCTATTCCAATTTTTAGGAAGCATTATCAAATACCATATTGTATAGTCGATCAAGTCAAACGTTGAGTTGAGTTGAGTTGATTTTGAGTTTAACGTCCCTTTTCAGCAGCGAGGCTATATGAGACGTGGACCTACTGATTAACGTGGAATCCGAACCACATGAGCTCCCGCCGGGAATCGAACCCGGCTCTCCCACGCCAAAGGCGTGTACGCTAACCGCTTAGCCACGGAGGAGCTCCAAGTCAAACGTGATGTGGATAAATTAGTAGCACAGAAGATATGGAAACCGGTATCTTGTTCTGATTGGGCTACACCTATGGTTATAGTGCGGAAGAAAAACGGTGAATTACGCTTGTGCGTGGATTATAAAGTGACACTAAACAAGGTTCTTGAAAATATGGTATATCAACTTCCTACACCGGAAGACATTTTTAATCTTTTACAAGGCATGGCAGTCTTTACTGTTCTGGATCTCAGAATGGTGTATCAACAAATTTTAGTTGATGAGCGATCCAAACCTTTTTTAACGGTAACCACGCCATGGGGTCTTTATCAGCCTCAACGATTACCATTTGGGCTAACGTGCAGTCCACATATATTTCAGAAGGTTATAGATCAGGTACTGCAGAATGTGCCATTTGTTTTCGCTTTCCTAGATGATATTTTGATAGCTGGTAAAGATAAGGAGGATTGTTTGCAACGCACTACTTACGTTTTAGAAAGATTACAATCATATAATGTTAAAGTGAGGTTTGACAAATGCCAATTTTTGCAATCGACAATTGAGTATCTAGGTTACACAATCTCTGCAGAAGGAATACGTCCACTACAGAAGCACGAAGAAGCAATTTTGAAATGCCAGACTCCTAAGGATGTAAAACAATTGAAGTCCTACCTTGGAATGCTCATTTTTTTTTCATAAGAACGTACCTAACATGTCTTTACAACTGCCTAATTTGTTTCAGTTGTTAAATAGAAAGGTAAAATGGTCGTGGACAGATAAGCATGAAAGAGAATTTACCTTGTCCAAACGATTGATACAAGAAGCGATATGCATTCATCCCTTTGACAGTAAGGCTGAAGTAGTTTTGATTACTGATAGCAGTGCTTATGGAGTAGGTGCGCAGTTGTGCAATAGGAAGAAAGACAAAATCATTACTGTCGCTTGTGCTTCAGCTACATTAAATGACGCAGAAAAGAATTATAGTCAATTTGAGAAAGAAACGCTAGCTATAATTTTTGCCTTACGGAAGTTCCATAAATATGTGTTTGGGCGTCCATTTGAGATACGCACGGATTCCTTGCCTGCAAAATTAATCTTCGATGAGAAAACTAATATACCTATTTTAGCATCTCCACGATTACAGAGGTGGGCCCTAATGTTACTAAATTATGATTATAAAATTTCCTATAGCAAACATGTGGAAGTTGCGGACTGCTTATCACGTTTGCCAGTAGAAGAACAAATCGATGATTGGCAAGTTTCCCAGGAGTATTTAGATAGTCTTGCCATGGAATCCCCCTTATATGAGGCAATCACGAGGGAAACAGCTAATGATAGAGTGATGTCGCAAGTCATGAACTGGATATTACATGGATGGCCTAAACAATTTGAAAATAGTGACATAAGAAGTAAATTGCAAGCGTACAGTAGTCGACGGCATGAACTACATATCGAACAAAACTGTCTTTTTTGGGGGAAACAAGCTAGTTGTTCCAAGTTCATTAAGGAAAGTAATTTTAACTATGCTCCACGACCAACATTTAGGCTTAAATAGGACTAAGGCTGAAGCCCGAGCTCACTATTGGTGGCCAACCATGGAAAAGGATATTGTGAATCTGGTGCAACAATGCACTCCATGTCAAGCGATGCATAATCGAGTTCCTCAAAATAGTTATCAGGCATGGATAACTCCAAGCCAACCATGGTAACGAGTACATATTGACTTCTTCGAAATATCAGGACGTAAATTTCTTCTATTAGTAGATGCTTTTACCCAGTGGGTTGCGATTTGGCAAATGAGCCAAACATCTGCTTGGAACACTATCGAAAAAGTTAAATATTTGTTTCACAAGATTTGGCTGGCCACAAGTGATAGTTTCAGATAATGGGCCACCCTTTGCTAGTCAACAATTTACAGAATATTGGAAGAAAAGAGGAGTGAAAATAATGCACGCGCCGCCCTGGCATCCGCAAAGTAACGGATTGGGGGAAAGAGCTGTTCAATTAGTCAAAGGTATGATAAAAAAGAAACTATTGGAGCTGGGTTCCTGGGCATGTACTAACCGACAACTTAATCAATTGATCGATAAAATATTGTATGGTTTACGATTTACGCGATCAAGCAAATTGAAGAATTCACCAGCTGGTCTAATGTTTGCATTCGAGCCAAGACATAAGTATAATATCAGTAACAAATCCTGTCGCAGGAACTCGGTCGATCGTTCATTACCAGAATATTGTGATAACAAATTTCAAGAAGGTCAAGCTGTATGGGTATTAAATCTACCACACCACTTTCCTAAATTTTTGCGGGGTACGATTAATCGTTGTTTGGGAAGATGTATGTATGAGGTAACAGTACAGAACAGAATTAGAAGAGTTCATAGACATCAATTAAGATTTATGGATTGCCAACTGGAAGCTTCTGATAATGTACCAAAGACAATTAGGAACCCCTTAGTGGACAAGAAGAAATCTACCATTATCAACAGAAGGTTTAGAAACATACCTTCGGTGAAAAGATCAGACAGAGTAACTGAAAATCGACACACTGCTGATAATTGGTGGATTATTCTCAACGACAGAAACATTCCAAGTAACAAGTTAGAAAATGGGTCTCAGGAAGAAAACATAGAACCGGTATTACGACGTTCTACTCGAGAACGAAGGCAACCTGAACGTTATTCGCCTGTGTAATATATATAGATAGATACTAAAAAAGAGAGAGAGAGAGAAGAATGCTGTACGGTTAGAGGCTGAAAGTGTTAAGAATTAAGCACATGCATTGCGTGAATTGGAAAAGAAAAGGAACTGATTTTGTTTGCTATTATTTGCTCTTCTTGTTGATGTTGAATATTGGCTGTATTGCACCTATCAAAATAAAAGTATAGGAATGAATCAAAGAATGTCCGCAACAGTTATTCTAGGTAGAATTTGCTGGCTGTTTTGTTGGGTAATGTGGATTATTATTAACCTTGCAAATATAGAGATATTGATACGGGTAATGTGGATTATTATTAACCTTGCAAATATAGAGATATTGATACTTATACTTGATTGTGTTATGATATGGTTACGGAGCATATCCATGATAAGGTGTATGCGAAGTTGTTACACCCTATATAGATGTAGTTTATTTTAAAAAGTCAAAAGAAAATAACTAACGTAAAGTAACAGATTTGACAATAACTTTACCTATATATGCACTTTCTAGAATTATGTACAATATTTTGCAGCCATGTCACACAGACCTAATTATCTTACATATGTAAAGTACTTATTACCATTCGTACTTATTTGCTCTCTGAGTAGGTTGAATCCAGAGTTATTGCATTATGTTCAGGTAGCAAGTGATCTAACAATAATTTTACATCTTTCGAGAGAGGCTGAGGAACGACAAGTGCTGTGGTTTCGACAAGTGCTAGTTTAAGTCACAGTGGAACCATGAAAATTGCATACAAATCTGCACCATTTTTGTTTTCTCCCATTTAAGGAAACTTTTGTTTATATAGGGAGTGAATATAAAAATTCTATTGCAGTTCCATTTGTATATCATAGTGACGTTTCGTCGTGATTCAGGCACTGCTTTCTTGATTACCTTTTTCTGAACTACGACGATTCTCTGTGCAGTGTGATCAACCATACTTTGTAGTTTCATTTCAGCACAAACATCTTACTGTTACTGACGATCTGTCAGGGTAGTAGCTATTTTCTGCTTCTCTTAGCACATGTACGATGGGTGGTACTGGACAAGGACAAGACAGAGTGCTTTTTTTTTTAATCTTAGAAGCCCCTCTAGGAAATTTGTCTATGTGTTGCGATACTTGCGCTACATCTCTCTTGCTAGATTTAAACAAACTTCTTTGTTGTTGTTCTGTACAAGGGCAAATATTTTCCTCGCTCTTCCTTAATATCTTCTCTCGAAAACACTTAGATGGATGTCTTCTCTGCCATGATGGTACTGAAGCTTGGTCCACGTGTGCAGACTCATTTTCGAAAGGCAGACCGATTTTCGCATTTAACTATACTTAATTACGAAACTCAAATATCTATGCAACTCGATTTAGATTAGTCCAGTTTTTTTTTTTTCACTACACCTACTACACAAAGTTCGTACAACTTACTTTACTTTTTCATACTTTCCACTGTTGATATTCTTGCCCAGCCCGATGTTTGAAAAGACATGATTAATAATAGAAGTATTCCGTTCAGAATCTTTGTCTGCATGCGCCACGCTTGAAATAATTTCTAGTGTGTAACCCCCAGGCAGCTAATGTTTCCAGCTAATGACCCTTCATGATAGGTAAATTTAAATAAATGAAAATCTAGCCTGGACCTCCCTAGATCAGTTACTATTAAGTCCTCACATACTATGCACAATAAATGAAAGCATAGCTTTTGCGCTTGGTTTAGTTCAACATACATTCAAATTGTTAGATTTTATAATAATACGGACATCATGCAAAGCAATACTTAAACATCAAGTGCGTGATACATCCCAAAACATTCACAATCTCAACCGAACTGCAAAAGAGATTATTTCAAAGTCAAGAAAAATCTACAACTTAAGAGCCTGCCTTACTAAAAATAATACGAAATTTACCATTTTCTTTTGCTTGATTATTCGTCAGTGAAAGGAGATAATGAAATGCAAGTTACCACAATCATAGATAATGCTATTCTACAACAGAAAATATGAACCTGAAGAATGTTCAGTGTTGCAATCCATAGGAATTACAGTGTTGCCAGAAAAACAATTTCCCTAAAATTTAAATTAAGACAGCGAGTAGAGGAATGAACTCAACTGCATTTGATTACGTATCATGTTGTTTTGGTTTCTTGTGAACTACTTATTAATTAACATTATTATTTAGTTTTAATAACTGTATGTTAAAACTATTTTGTTTATTACAAACTAAATAAAACTGCTATTTAAAAAGTAGTTCACAGGAAACCAAAAAAAGAAAAAAAATGATATGTAACCAAATTCAGTTGAGTTTGTTCCTCTACTCGCTGTCTTAACTTAGTTTTTAGGGAAATTGTTTTTCTGGCAACACTGTAATTTCTATGGATTGCAACACTGAACATTCTTTAGGTTCAGATTTTCTATTGTAGAATAGCATTATCTATGATTGTGGTGACTTGCATTTCATTATCTCCTTTCACTGATGAACAAACAAGCAAAACAAAAATGATAAATTTTGTATTATTTTTAATAAGGCAGGCTCTTAATGTGTACACATACTCCAAACCTATTAATTGTCAACATGTAATGACTCATTCTTCTTTCATTAGCTTACTAATCACATTGTTTTCAAAAACGTTACGTGATAACTATCTCAGATTCACTGAATACTGACGTTTCATGAAAAAGAATTGGTTGGGATTTCGAATTTTCAGGTGTCAAAATGACACTTTTTCCATTGGTTGACAATTCGAAAATTACGAGATGGTCTGGTGATTCCCAAAACTAAAGTAAATATATAATTAAAGAACTTAGTATTAGACTTGTCGCTGCACAATTCGTTCGGTGGATACTGTTTGTACAACAGAAAAAGATTGTGGTACAGTGGCTAGTGAATTGCTTCAGAAATATACTAATCCAAGTTTTCTAAATTAAGTCAAATCCAGATGTGAAACTTACTACTGTAGTGTAAACTAAAAACCAGTAAGATATATTGAGAAGCGGTTTTTCTCGCAATCGATTCGGCGTCCCAAGAATAGTTTCGGTCCCTTCCGTTAACTCTATTCAAATTGCAAGTGGTAGTACTCAACCGTTTATGGTTTCATCGTTTAACGCCATAGGAGAAAAGAAAGGTATCAGCCACAAGCTAATTTTTGCAATCAATTCAGTGTTTCAAGAGAACATATCATCACCTCTCGCAACTCTCTAATCGAAAAAAAGAAGTGGTTCAAATTTACTAGTACTTACGGTTTTAAAATTGCTTTATGTAGAGCAAAAATGGCAAAGATATTCAGAAGGCTTTTTCGTAATATAACTTATTAAGTGTCCCAAGTCCTGCGCTGACTCTTTATTCAAATCGGAAGTGGTAGAAATCAATCTAGTTTCAACGTTGACCATCATAAAACAGAAACTGAAACAGATAGCGACAAGTACGTCCTTTCAATCGATTCAACGTTTTAAGAGAACGTATCAGCACAACACGCAATACTCAACTAAAACCAGAAGTGGGTGAAATGTACTAATACCTCCAGTTTCAATATTGATCTTCATAGGGCTAAAAACATATCAAAATTTGGTTCTTACAAGCAGATACGTGTCCCACATATAAGTTAATTTCTCCTCCCATAACCCACTTTTCAAACCGGAAGTTCTAGAAACTAACCATTTCATGTTCCAGCGTTCATCGCCATAGAACAGAAACAGTAATAGATAGCGAAAAGCGGTTTTCTGCAATATATCAAGACTAGCGTTTGCGCTGTTTCCAAAAGTCAAGTAACTTATACACATTTACGGGACGAGACGAGACATTTTCGAGACAAGACGAGAACTTTTCGAAACGCGACGTGAAGAAGCTTGCTGAGAACAGAGTCGAGAAGAGACCTCTACAAAAATTTAAGAGATGAGAAAAATCTTACGTGTATTTACGAAACAGGATATTGCACAATGATTTGAACAGTGGAAATGACACCCATTGAAGCTAGTGAGATTTCAGTGTGCTCACATTGACCTCAGAATGTTATAACTTGTCCTATTTACAACGTTGCTTATGTCTTGTACTTTCTTTACTTTATATATATTTACTTACATGGCTCGATAACTTCGCGATATGTCTCATACATGCATAGAAGCTCTTTAAACATACTACTATAAAATATTGATATAACTACTAGAAATAGCAGTAAATAAGCATGTCTATTTCATTTATTTTTTACATTGATTTTATCAGTCAATTGGACATATTTTAAAAATGAACACTTCATGGGTATAAGATGCTACGACCTGCTTAAGAATATAATTTTCCGCTAAGCAGAAAGATGATATAAAGACCTTGTATTAAAAGTACAATTACAAGATCAAAAATTAATTAAAATTTTCAATTAGTTAGGATCATCATGAAAAACGAAAGGATGTTTTCCTGCAATCAGCTGTCTTAGTAATAATTTTTAAGCATGATACCTATTCTATATGTAAGGAAAATGTCCATCAACGTACGTAACGAATAATATGAGCATAAATCCTCTTGCGACATACTTTTCCAGCTCTTAAAACATACACATTACTCAAAAGTGTGAACTCCTATACACTATGTTAAATGCTTACCACTTTATTTATTTATGTGTCATAGAATTCTTCTTAATCTTGTGTAAATTACGTGTCATTTTTGGTCCGGTGCATACAATCAACATAAACACATTAGCTAACGCTGTATGGGTAGTTTATATGAAAGAAAAAAGTATAGACCGTCAAACTAAACTTTCTGGCATTCATTTCTTAAATTAAATCATAGTATGGTGCATTATATGGAAAGAAAAGTAGTGTTTGCGTCACTGTTAATGTTAGGAGAAATGAAGCAACAATGTAAAATAATTTGCTGTAACGGTTCATATGTTTTCTATACAGACATACATTATAATAATAATAATAATAATAATAATAATAATAATAATAATAATTATTATTATTATTATTATTATTATTATTATTATTATTATTATTATTATTATTATTATTATTATTATTATTATCCAACAGCATAAAAGCGATGAACTGCATCAGGTTAACAACAAGTGACATGGATTTTAATTTCATAACAATTTCTCGCAATTTTCTCGAAAACTATTTATGATAATTTAGATTCAAGCATGGAATGTCCATTTTGATCTGATATAGGTCAATATCATAGTAAAATAAAAAACAAAGTTTAAGAGTTAATAATAATTTTGGGCTATATCTCATTAACCACACCGTATACTGAGATATATATCATTAACCTAATCGTATACTGGGATATATCTCATTAACTATACTGCATACTGGGCTATATCTCATTAACCATACTGCATACTGGGCTATATCTCATTAACCATACTATATACTGGGTTACATCTAATTAACCATACCTATACTAGGCTATATTTCATTAATCATGCCATAAACTGGGCTTTATTTCATTAACCACTCTGTATACTAGGCTATATCTCATTAATCATACCGTATACTGGGCTATAATTCATTAACTATTCCGTATACTTGATAATATCTCATTAACTATATCGTAAAATTGGCTATATCTCATTAATCATACTGTGTGCTGTCATCTTCCTAGTGTCGTAATGAAGAGTTTTACAAAGGTATATGTCGATATCAGTCTGGCTTTGATAGGTAGAGTGGTTTTCGTTCAGCATCCATTTTTGGGTTTACAATGTTTTCTTGTTTTTCGAAAACTACGCATGAGTTTTTTTTTTCACTGAGACATTTCATTTTATTGTACTCAGTAAGCTTTATTGTCTGGTATATGTCTCATCTTTGACATTTTCTTCTGTAATAACATTGTAGAAATTATAAAATGTAAACGAAATTATAATATGCGTTTTTCCGAAAAACTGTTCGGAAACAACCCACCCGTCAAGAATAAACAACCCCTTGTGAATTCTTTTTTTCTTCAGAAATAGCTTATCTCTTACTGATTTTCCTTTGTGAAAATCAGAAATATTAAATTAGAACTACTTCCTTATTTGGTAGAATGTTTCGGAGTCATGGTTTGTTTCCTTGAGGCGCTAAATCATTTGAAAAAAAAATCTCGCTACATATTACCGTTTCCGTTCTATGATGATAAACGTTGAAACTGTAAATGACTAATTTGAACTACTTTCGGTTCGAGTAAAGAGATAACGGAGGAAATGGAGCCTATTCTTGGGACGCTGAATCAATTACAAGAAAAAGCATCTCCATATCTCTTACCGAGATTGTCTTAATACCTGTCGACAAATAGACTGACGGACAAAGTCGTTCTATAAGGCTTCCGGCACTTATGTATATCGTCATTTGAAAGTCTAAAAACTAAAAGCAAACGCAATAATCATTTATGCACTCGGAAAAGCAAGTACAGTTCGTTTCAAATCGTGAAATTATGGTACACTTTCAAACTATGTGAAGTCAATACTGAAACTAGATAACTTAAACTAGAAATACAAATCGCTGAGCAAAGCTACGCTTATTTAAAATAATAAGTGTGTAACAGTTTCGCCAACTAACTGAACATATTGGCTTCATGGGATTACAGTGTCTGATAAAGCCAATATGTTCAGTTAGTTGGCGAAACTGTTACACATTTATTATTTCATTTTTAAATAAGCGTTGCTTTGCTCAGCGATTTGTATTTCTAGTTTAAGTTATCTAGTTTCAGCATTGACTTCAGACACTGTAATCCCATGAAGCCAATATGTTCAGTTAGTTGGCGAAACTGTTACACATTTATTATTTTATTTTTAAATAAGCGTTGCTTTGCTCAGCGATTTGTATTTCTAGTTTAAGTTATCTAGTTTCAGCATTGACTTCAGACACTGTAATCCCATGGAGCCAATATGTTCAGTTAGTTGGCGAAACTGTTACACATTTATTATTTTATTTTTAAATAAGCGTTGCTTTGCTCAGCGATTTGTATGTCTAATAAAAGTTACTTAAGATAGCAAACCTAGTGTGAACCAGTTAGTTATTGAAACTAGATGTAGTAGAACTATAACTTCCAGTTTTAATATGGGAATAAGGTCAAAGATGCAATTTATTCTTGGGGCGCGATGCTATACCAAAGAGTCATTTGTTGCTAGCTCTTGTCATTTCATTTTTACTATATCTCATTAATATCGGAAGTAAACTCTGTAATTTCCGTCTACATTAGAGGAACGAGGTCGAGGACAAAATATATTCTGGCGGTATTGAATACATATGAAGGAACTGTTTCTTGCTTTCTATTACCTTTTTTCCTCTATGAGGATGAACGTTGAAACTTTATCTACCACTTTCAGTTTGAATAGAGGGACATAGAATGTGACAGGATCTATTCTTAAGGCAGTGTGTTGTTTCTTAACGCCACTTCTCGTTATCTCTTATCGTTGTCACTCTATAAAAAATAATATTGAGACCGGAAGTAGTAGTAAATATCTGCTATTTCCGGTTTTAGTAGAAAGGACAAGGTGGATCGGAGACATTCTTGAGTTAATTTATTGAAGAAATCCATTTGCCACCATCTTTCATAGTTTTTGCTCTATAGCGACCAACGATAAAACCGGAAATCGTTAATTTCTGCCATTTCCGGTTTGAAAACAGGGTTAACGAAGAAAGATGAAACCTATTGCTGGGACATTGAATGGATTAAACAGAACAGCTTATCGATATCTCCTACCAATTTCGCTGTGTGAAGATATAAATTGAAACACTCTTAGTAGATATTACTATCACTAAATATCTTTTACTTGAGATATTTAGATGAAATTCGTATTCAGATGCCAAATCGGTTGCAAAAGTGTTTATCGCTGTCAGTCACCGTTTTCGTTTTATGGAGATCAAATGTTGAAACCGGAAGTGATTAATTTCAACCACTTCTGGTTTTAATAAAGGTTTAACCCATGAGATGGAATCTACTCTTGGGACGTCGAATTGATTCCAGAAAACCAATATCGGTACCTTTCTCCGTTGTTCCTAATATCTGTCGATAGGTAGACAGAGGAATATAGCCGTTCTATTGGGTACGCGCAAAATTTCTACCCATTTTTAGTGTGCATATGGAAGTGTGAAGAACACAATAATCACCAGTATGAGCAATGATTTTTTGCCATCATTCTGGTAGAAGATGAATCTCACGCTAATATAACTCTATAGGTTTGGAGTTGAAGAGCTCGCGTAAAGAAATTTTCACAGCTTCCATATTACCAAAGATCTTTCCCATGAAGGAGAGTTGCAAAGCGCGAAACAGGGAAGTTTGTAGGGGTCAAGTCAGGGGAATTGGGCAGGTGTGGTAAAAACCACAAAACCAAAGTCCATTAATTTCTGATATGTCATCAGCGCAGCACTATTTAGCTCAGCGTTATTACATTATGTTGGATGACGATCTCTCGGAGATTGATAATGGCCGCTTCGCTGCAATAACTCCTATGGTCTGTCTAGTTGTTAACAGTAAAAGGTTACATTAATGGTTAGGTTAGGTTCCAGGATCTCCCAATGCCTTGAACATACCACCACACATTCAACACCTTCTTGGGATGAAATTCTTATGTTGTCGATGAAGGCACTTGAGGCACGCAACGGAGTCCTGCGACGCTACAAGTTCCGGTACATAACCCACTTCTTATCTCCTGTGACAATCCCCGTCAAGAAGCGGTCATTTTTATACCGGGAAAGGAAGGAAATATACTCTTTCGTTGACTTGCACTCGGCTGATGTGAAATTTAACAACCGAACTTTGTGGTGAAACCCACAAACCCAGCACCACAAGCATTTTTTTTTCACTGCTGTCCTCTGTGCCTGGAATTTTTCCGCTAATTCCCCTACAGTTGGATGCGGACTGACTCTTATGACTTGGCCCAGGCCCTCTTCGGAAAACACTGATGGTTGCCAAGACCGTGGTATATTTTGACAGCTTCAGTTGCTGTCTCTGAATCTTCGAAATCAGGGTCGACATGTGTTTTCATCAATTGCATCCTCACAGTACACTTGTCTAATGCTGCGGCAGCCCTAGGTTGGACTACTGCTCTTCTCAAATTAAAGGAGTAAACAGTATCTGATGCGCTCCTTATTGGTCTCCATTTTGTCGGATCCAAAACGTATCCGTATTCCCTCCAGTTACGAGCTACTAGTACACACTCACTGCCTGCTTCTATACTATTCTTTCAATAACATGATCACCGATTCTAGCTCTTGCAGAGCAATCTATTCTATCACAACATCTTTCACCAGCAACATGTCGTAAAAGGGTGGAACTTTTGGGCGTATCCAATAAGACTTCCGATACTTATGTATAACATAATTTGGAGTCTAAAAATGAAAGTATGCTCCTGAATAGAATTTCCCAATTTTTTTTAAATAAAAGGAAAACAGTTCTTTTTTACCTAAGCTTTTGGAACTAAACAACTAATTTATATAGAAGATTCTATTTGTTATATACACATACATATAAAGCATAGATATTGTAAAATCGAAAAAGCTGACACAGACAGAGGAACATATTTGTTGCATTTGCTGTTGAAACATCCTTTTAAATTACTAGCATTACGTTGTTATTCATATTTTGTTTCCTAGTATAGAGATTTCCTGAGGTAAAGATTTAATGAAAACGAAAGGGGGAGTAAACTGAACATAAAAAAATAATAAAAACAAAAAACTATATATAATTAATTGAGAGAGGAGAACATGACATTTGATATGCTCAAACGTTACAGAAAGGCACCGGTATGTGTTCCGATTAATTAAAACACTACATCATAGATGGGAGGATTTCGGATTGTTTTTGTTGTCGACTCTTGATTGAAAACGAAGAGCTTGGTATGGGGTTGATGAAAACAAATAAGCTCTCCTAATAGGATTGCGAGATGAATTCTGCCGAATTCAAAACAGTCGGTAGGTTAAAGTAAAAAGGTACAGAATTTAAGGTTATTCAAAAAAATATTGAGTGAAGTGTATGGTCTTGTTAAGAAAAAATTGACAGTTCTTGGAAAAGCTCTGTATTCTTATCCACATGCAGACCTCCCCAGTGATCTATTGAATAGAGAGCGCACCTTTAGTACACGAGGTCACAGATTTGATTCCCGATGAGAGAGAATTGAAAGCATTTCGATGATTCGGATCCCTCTTAAACCGTAGGTCCAAGACTCATATAGCCTCGATACTGAAAAGGGACGCTTAATTTCAATGAACAAACAAAATTTTTTACACACAGATAGAACTAAATCCAAGATCTTCATGTCAAAAACGGTATTACACTTTCTTACACATGGTCGCGAAAATATGGCTCTTTAAAAAGAGATAGAAAACCAAGTTTGCTTCAGACAAGATTAAATATAGTAGATGTTATTTCTTCATAACTTTTACTTGAATTGCCACTAATCTTTTTAGTTATCTTAATGGTATGTAACATGTCTTCCCATATAGTGTTTGGATTATTTTATGTTGCTTTAGAGATGAATTTTGCCGATGAGATAAAAAAATGGACTTGATGGTAGTTTTATGTACACACACACACAAATTCCTTTTAATTAAGTGAGTAACTTTATTTATATGTTTTGATATATATACTTCTCTTTTTGGAGTCTGTTTGTTGAGATGGTGTTTAAAGCATGCGATACGGACCAAATAACATCAAAATTTGGAGACTAAATACTGCAGTCTATAAGAAGAAAGGAAATAATCATCTATTAATCAACAATGTAGTGGAGGAAAATAAGCACGCTATAATATTGGCTCACATAGCTTAATTCATGTCAAGAAAAAGTACCTGAAAATACGATAAATAATAATAAAAAACATTCAGAATAGTTGTTTGTACTATGATTGTATAATTACTTTATGGCGACTGAGACTGGACATTGCAACCTGATAACTATGACCAGTGGTCGAACTGAGACGGTATGCGGTGGTATGCCATACCGCCTCTGGTTTTTCTGTGAGGAAGGCATACCGCCTATGGTTTTTCAGTGATCAAGACACATCGTCATTGGAGTGTAGATGCTAAATATCTTTATTAACTCCATTTTATACACAGTGATTGACGAATAGCTTTGCACGTAGAAAAATGTTATATCTTAGGTAGAAATAATTTCTAAGTTGACAACATTGACATTTTTGTAATCTTTTTCATATATATATCCTCAAAGAGGTTCATCTAGTTTATATTTTGATGTCCCATACTGAATTGTTTCTTTCTTATGTATGTGTGTGTCTTTTTGTTTTAATGCATATAAATCTCGTGTTTTGAGCATGGGCGGATTTAGGGGTTGTCTGATTTAGGGGAGTTTTCCCGCAGGAAATTGTTAAGATAAAAATTCGATTTTTGAGCATTTTCGTGCATAGTTCTCTCTAATACAATATAAGGGGATACATTTTTTCAGAAAGTTGTTGGCTGGGGATCAAAGTCTCTCCGTGTCTTCCTCCGCCCCCATAACTACAAAGAAGCTCTCCAGTCATTTTCAGTCATTATGTAAATAGAAATGCAATCTTTTAGACAACATATCCTTGCTGTATTTCAACATTTAGATAGCCGGTATGTCAAGCCAAAATCATAATAAAACAACAATCTCCTGTGGCGCTATTCAGCCGGTTCGTATCGGTTCGGGCAAACCGGTTGTTAAAATATTTCGAGTTCGCAGAACCGTTTGCTATACTGAGATAAACCTGCATACACATACAGACACACATCAGCAAACCAAGCTTGAAAGAAAGAAGCAAAACAAATTATGTGTTTAAACCTGGCAGAACCTATTTTCAAAATTTGAAAATTAAACCATGCAGATCGGTTGTTCACGGTTGTTTTCCTTAAAATTTCGTTTGTTCAGGTTTAATAAACAATTATATATATATATATATATATATATATATATATATATATATATATATATATATATATATATATATATATATATATAGAGAGAGAGAGAGAGAGAGAGAGAGAGAAAGAGAGAGAGAGAGAGAGAGAAACCCGGTTATTAAAAATTAGAATAGCATCACTGACAATCTCTGTTTTCTCCCCACTTCGAACACTGACTATGACTATAAAAGACAAAATTTAAAAGAGCTGACGAGCCTCATCTGCTAACAGAACTTCGCCTAAGTAACAGATAGCCCACGAAAATTAGACCAAAAAGTTAAAAACTTCGAAAATAATTCAAACAAGCTGGATTTCTGTAATATCCGCAGCATATCCTCTAAAGTACCCTTCATTTGAGTGATGAGTTTCTGTCTTTGAGGGAAGGAAAGGTATAATTCTAGCTATTTTTCTATTATCTTAAAAAAAACTATCACTTTTTCGAAAATAATTTCGAAGAAAATAGTTTTGAGGAAAATTGTAGTTTCTAAAACTCTACACAAAAAAGCTTCGTAGACTATTTTCGTAGAGTCAACAGTTTCAAAGATATACCTAGACTGAATTATATCTGTTCAGAAATAAGGTAAGGCTTTTAAGCTGAGACTGGAAAATGTCCGAAAAAATAAACATCGGACATAAAGAAATCTTAGCAATAAAAAGTTGATATTTTGGAGGGAAAAATTCGCCTGTGATAAAAATTAGATAGAGGCAACTTTGAAAGCTAAAATGTGGTCCCCATTTCCTATTGCTTAAAAATGAAATTAAATTAAATTTTTAAGTTTTACGTCCCACGATTATGCCGGCTAGGCTAAAGGAGACGGTGAGGATGAGAAGTGAGTGAAATGGTGGAATGAAGAAAGTGTGAAGAAACGGGAGAATCCCCCAGGAAAACCACGCACACGGTGTTTGTCTACCACAAAGTTCACTTGGCGGGAGCATTTCTATTGCAGAGTTTGATTCTATGAGAATAAATAAATAAATTTTATTCGAAACATTTTTCTCGATTCGTAATAGATGACGTTGTAATCAGTTGAAAACTGATTTCAGTAACTTTTCTTCAATTGGGAGGCCTCTTAGGATATGCCTAAGACATTCTAAAAAGTATAATGTTTCTCCCAAAAATTGGTCTCTTTGATACAGTCTCTTAGAAGTATTACAGGAAAATTATCTGATTTGTTACTACGCCAACAAAGAAACATTTCCTTCTATATATAAGGTTATAGTGGTGTGCACTATGTCTGTTGAAATATAACTCAATCTTTATCTTTGAAACCATTTATTCGAAGATGAAAATGTCTAAGAATCTTTCTTGTTTAGAATTTTATATACTATAATTTTTCTCGTAAAGTTAACTATTTTCCTCGAAAAATTGATAATAATTAGATAACTGAAATCCAGTTGAATGACCGTGCTCGAGCCGACCTTGTCCCGACGCGTCCATGACCAACTATGATCGGAATAGGGTCAGATCGTTTCATCTTCGTTTGATCACGTTTGATCGCCAATAATAATCGTCTGATAGCCAGTCGTATTGACGTAATACAAGTAATTATGTAGGGGCTAACAAGTTAACCTGTTAGCCCCCTCATCGATCCAGCTAGGATCGGAATTGTGTCGGATCGTTTCATCGTCGTTTGATTGCGGTTGATGGTCAACAATTATCGTTTGATCGCCACTCGTATTGACGTAATACAAGTAATTATGTAGGGGGTTACACGTTAACCTGTTAGACCCCCAAACGATAATCGTTGACGATCAAACAATAATTGTTGGCGATCAAACGATATTTTTTGCACGCAGGTACGTACGTATCTATCCACATTAGTTTCTTCTCTGATAATCCACACAACATTACTCCACTAATTGTAAGATCATATATACATCTTCTGCAAAATGCGCGGAATAGGGACCTTCAATTATAATTGGTGGTGATTTCAGATTTCTCCCAGAGGGAACGTACAATTGAGATCAGGGGTATCATTTGGGAAGGAAGAGGATAATTCCCCCTAAATTTTTTGAAATACATATTTTTTAATCAATTGTATAGTACTGTAGTATAGTATAAAAAAAGTGAAACACTTGTATCAGTGCAGAATCTTTCCCTCTCCCTCCCCATAAGAAAAATATGAAATAGCGTTGCTGCAAAAGGTTAAAGTACTCAATAACATCCTTCTCCTTCACTTTTTTCTTATTATTTCTAAACTTACGTGTTCTTCTAGGTACAAAACTCCTGTATGACTTTCATAAAATCTATTATAAATATACATAACATCTCCCTATAAATATTCAGTGAAAATACCAGTAACTCTCGTTAGCATGGTCAAAGATATGTCCCTGAGATAGAATTTCTTTGCTCCGGGGCAGCGGTGAATTCAGGTATGTCCAAAGGGGGCTGAGCACTCCCTACAATATATATGCGCTCCCCCTAGAATATCTATATACATGCATTGAAATATTTGTTGTCTTCTGTTTATTTTTTTCGTAAAATTAAGGAAAGATTTTTTTTTAAGAAAATTAGTTTCTTCTTTTGCCCAACCTAATTGTTCTAATTAACAAACCGCGCTCTCGTATAAAGTCGGAGTTTAATAAACTTGGAAATTATACTTGAAAATTAGATACAAACGCTTTACCACGTTAGTTAGGGGAAAATGGCAATAAATTGGTTATTGCAACAGACCAGATATAAAAAGGTAAATAGGTGAAACACTACAGTAAGGACTTTGTAGACAAAATAAAACAGCCCGAACAAGGTTCAAATTAGCCTTCAATCTCTTGACTCATTCTTCACATATTCTTCTTGACTCATTCTTACATGATGATTCTCATGCGTAGGTTGGGAGACGTCCCGTTTTAAAAGACTTCTTGCACTGAGCAAGGGAGGAAGTGGGGAAGGCAAAAAGTCGAAAAATAGAGTCCCTCACATGGAGGTGTAATGTGAGGGTTTTCCACATTGGTTTGTAAAGAATGGTTTCTTTGTTTTGTACTTTTTATCTGGCATTCGCCTGGTGAGACTAAGAAAATTCTTTGGGAAAATTTGAGTTAGCCGGCCTTGCCGGAACAAATCCGGAAGTGTTTTTTTAATATACGACTTAATTTTTTATTGTCCCCTTTTGTAGAAAAGTCTGAATTCTACACTGCTCCTGGGGGGGATCCCTAAGGCTACCGATGAAATCATCGCTGACTCTACAGTGATCCATATTGAACACCTCTAAGAGGATCCACATAGAATAACTCCATTAGAAGCCCACACAGAATACATTCACTAGATACTACAAGAATTCACATAGGATATTTCTCCAACCATAATAATCCACACAGGGTATCTTTAACAAAACCGTCTTCTATTTTCAAAAACCAAAGTTATAACTCCCATTGTATTCGTCGCTTTCAATAGTTGTGCATATTTCTTCGAACTGAAACATAGATACTAGTCAAAGGCTGTGTCGACATGATGTAATCACAGATCCATGTATAAGGCTTCAATTTAAATATTTTTTTTTATCAGTAAGGTAATATGTAGGTAATATATCTATAGATAGATACATAGATATGTTGTTTATATAGATAACAAATAAAACATATTCTATTGTGTTGCAAAACTCATTTAACGATGCAACTACTGACATCAAATACAGCTATATTCAAAATATCACTACACATTTAAGCGTGTGAACACACTTTATACTCCACACTGTAAGTAGCTGGAGTTTCTCTTACTGACTAAGAAGCCTATTACGTCAGAAACCAAATATAAAAAAAGACTAAACAGAAAATGCATTGAGTTTACGAACCAGAAGACAAATTAACAAAATAAAATATTTTGAAAAAAAAAACGGTCGACAGCGGCCATGTTACCGTGTATTTGAATACATTTTTCGCTAACAGCCATTATAAGAGACCATACATCCAGTATATTGTACAACGCGTCGATTTGTTCGCATCGTAACTCATTAACCTGTTAATTCAACGAGTGAAAATAATACTGTGTAAAAGTGGAGGTGATTTATTTACTGTCCCAGGTAATGTGGTAGTTATTTTCCTCTGAAAATGAAGTTTGGTGGCTCAATATATATATATATATATATATATATATATATATATATATATATATATATCAAGGGAGAGAGAGGAATAAAGAGGATAGAGCGCGAAAGGTCCATAGCTCATGCTTCGAATCGTGTTGATGTGTTTTGAAGATAAATACCCTTTGCCAGGATCTATAATTACCTAAAAATGAATAATTGATCAATGATAATGAGTAAGCCGTAACTTTAAAAAAAAATTAAAATCGATTTGTCATAAACGAGGAAAAAGCGTTTATAGTTGATATTCTGTACATTTTTAGCGTTTATATCTAACTCTCTCTCTTTATATATATACAATGAGCATTGTTTGTCTGACTACAGAGAAAAAGGGTTGTTGTGTATATGCATGGTATCTACAATTCTCAATATAGAATATATATAACATTATAAACATTATTATTTACACACGGTAACCTGTATTTGCATGTAGATTTAATCGGATTCCATATAATTGTAAGGGTCATCACTATCGTTGACGTTTTTGCTCTGATAAAGAGAGATATTGTAATTGTAACACAATTATGTTATTTTTGGGCCATGCGCTTCGAAAAAAAAAATACAACGTACACACTTGTGTTTAAAGAGATAGGCCTATGTTGAAATTTTAGAATTGAGTTCATGACATACTTTTATTTGGAAGTCATGTAGCCTAAGGGTTTACTTTTAAAAGTGGTAGATTTATATCTAAGGTTATGAGAACCGAAACTTTTGACAATCAGTTTTAGGATATTAGTAGATGAAATCAATAGATAGATAGATGAAATACATATATAAAAAATGTAGTAAAAATTCTATAATATTGTTACTGAAAAAAAAAAAACTCCAAAGATGAAACTTACCAATCAATTCATGGACCTTATTTAGTCCAGTCAACGAACCCCACTCCCCCCTCCAAAAAAAAATGCTCATTGGAAAAAATCGTGTATGTTTGGAATTTGGCATAGTTGTCGGGGAACGTGTCCCAAATGATGTACTAAAAATCCTTGAGAATGTTGGGTAGGCGTTCAATGGATGGAAGTTTTTAAAGATAATTTTCAAGTTTTAGTTGTAAATTTTAAAACTATGGGGTCCAGCAGAAAATATTTCAAGTACAAAATTAAACCACATTAAATTTTCTACTAAAATAGTCCTAAATGTTTTTTTTTTCATAGGATCAATAGTTCAGAAGATAGTTGGGGTTAAAAAGTACGTATTTAAAAAAAAATCTTATTTTAAAGATAGAATCATCTGAAACTGTTCAGGTAACCTTCAGAAAAAATACTTATCCTCATAAATCCTACACAAAGGCACCATTGCCCAGGCAGGGACGGATTCCTGGTGCGGGCGGTGTTTTTGGCTTTTGGATGAGTAGCTTTATATATTTTATTTAGTTCTCCTAACGCTCTGAGCGTTTGCAAACGTAACGTGTCTGTCTTATGTTCGTTGATAATACGGACAGTGTACGACAGTGCTGGGAAGTATTTATTATGCGGGATGATATGATAATAAGTTTAATGTAAGTGAAAAAGGGTTAGAGGAGCTAATGAAGGGAGATATTACAAGAAAGGTTTAGAAGCACAAAGAAAAAGGTTCTTTACGCTTCTTACAGGAAATAATACATAAAACCTCAATCGATTGCAAAAGGTTTGAAAGTAGCTCTTTTAGAGCAGCAACCTAACCTAACCTAACAAACTTCAGTATCGTGTTCCATTCCTGGTTGCGTTCGTCTCAACTTGAATTTGAATTTAAAAGTAGGTCTACGTCTTTACACAGATTGTGTCTGTACACGCTCGGAGGAATGCGACGCGCAAGCGAACAGGGCCCAATTTCCGGCCCCTTCTCGTGCAATAGTGTGTTTGAGCATGTGTAGTGTTTAAAGGAGTGAAATTTTTCTGAACAGCAGTAGTTGATTCTATCACCGAAATATTTTTTTCTTTTTTCTTTTCCTCTATGTTTCTTTTCCTCTATGTTTACTATTGATTCTTTGAAACAAAAAAAATTATAGGACTAATTTGGAGCAAACTTAATGGAGTTTAACTTTGCACTCGATTTTTTTGGTGGGGCGGGGTAGACCAATAGTTTTTGAGACATGAGAAAATTCATCTTTAAAGCAACCTCTACCACCCACCTACCACGCACCCTTCAGAACTGTTAGTATGCCGTTTATGGCACTCCCTCACACAACTGTGCCAATTTCAAAACTGAATAAGATTTATTTTTCAATTTTTTCTTCGTTGGCTGGACTATTAAACTGAATAAAATGATGAAATGCTCATGCGTAATTTTCGAGAAAAGAAAAAAAAAACAACTTGTAAACAAAAACAATTGATCCTGTACGAGAATCATTCCACTCAACAGCCGTGTGTACCAACGAAGTTTAAGCTTTCACTCAAACGCGTTCAACATTAAACTTTCAAGTTTAAACTTGGTTCCAGGACTTTTGTTGCACCATTGAAATTCGAAATTCAGTACATATCGTTTAAGTAAACTTCGGTCAGTTTGTAAAATCGTCTCTGATTGGTTGTCGTCTTTTGTCTCTACTTTTCATTTAACAAAGTAACAAATGAAGAAAGCATACCGCCTGCCGGTCTTTTCGACTTTTGAGATTGTGTGCATAGAGCTGTGAGTAGTCTAATTTCAGTGATCGTAATTGTGATGTAAAAAATAATAAAACCAGGAGCATTTTTTTTTCGGAACACGAGAAATGTATTGTAATTTCAAGAGTGGAAAAATACAAAGACATTATTGAATGTAAACAGACTGACTTGGATCAACGAAGTTTAAACCCCTAAATTCGTTCGTTCAAGCTAAAACCAAGTTTATCCACCACTTGCCCGCGACTTATTCTTGAACGCTGTTGGTGTTACAGACATTTCACCGAGCTTGGTTATGACCCTCGTTCAACAGTTGAACTTCGTTGGTGCACACAGCTAGTACTAAAGCTAAACTGTTACCGAGATACATACCCATTTAGCTCTTCTTCGTAATACTAATAACTCGACTATATTGTTAATGAGATACAGCGATTTGTCATAATTATATTAATGAGAAATTGTCATTAACTCTTAAATTTTCATTTCTGTTCAACTAAAATATTGTCCAAAAACATATACTCCTATGAGATGATAAGTTACACCAAAACAGTTGGACAAAATAATATGCTTGAGAGTAAATTTCATGTGTAGATTTCGAGAAATTTAAAAAAAAATAAAAAAATAAAAAAACTTTTATAGAGCTGAAAGGTATGTTGTTTGTTGCCATGATAGCTTTTTTTATTTACTGGAAGAAATTATTTACTCATCTACTGTATATGTAGTAAAATACATCGTTAACGAGCAAACTTTTTAAGCAAAGACTACTTGTAATTATATGAATGAGGGAGATGACTGGAGTAACAGATTATATCATGAAAATAAAGGCACAGACGTGGCAGTAGCTCGAACATATTACACGAAAAAAAAAATATTATAAGTAGTGTGATAAGAATTACCTATTGGATATCTAGAGAGAAAGACGAGAAGAGAGTGAGGAGATGTCCTCATACAAGATAGAGCCACACAATTAACATGCTCCCCGTAAGAACATGAGAAAAGCATTATTGAAGATGGTAATGGAGATGATTTCGACAGATCTTTATCCAGTATGAATGATGACATCCTTATTGTAATGTCCTTGCATATGTACAATAAAGATTATGACTTTAATAGGAAGAAAAGAAGCAGAACAACTTAAACAAGAAAAAAACTTATAGGGACAATATTTTGCTTGAGGCTCATATGTCTAAATTGTAAACGTATAACCCCTGCAACAGAAATGTATTATCTAGGGTTTAACACGAGATGAGAAGAAACCATTTTCATTACGCGACGAAAGAGAGCTCTTCCAACAGAAAGACATACACTTTCCAAAATAAGACGTTACTCTTACGACCACATTTTGGAGGCGTAAGATCCTCAACTCCTATGTTGTAGGTAAGACTAAACTTGTCTATTTCTTATGAGAGTATCAGGGTTGAGGATCTTACCTGTTGTATATATGAGGGTTGTTCAAAATGTTTATAACGATAGTGTTATACTTTTAACAAACAGTGTCGACATAAGTATTATTTTAAAAGTACGTCTTTTCTATAGTCATTTAATACAATTATCTTCATTTTCAACATACGAGACGTGAGTCCGGAATGAAAGGGATAACCTTCGAATTGAGAAAACGTAATATCTCTCAATAGAACATCAATATTTAGCTCATTCAATCTTGTCTCAGAGTGTGCTTCCTTGAAGAACCACTAGATATGCTAGATGATCGATTTAGTTGAAGTAGCCTCTCTAGTGGTGGCCACAAAAACCGGTTTTTCAATTTTCGTCTTTTAGAGAAACCAACTTTTAGAGAAAGTTGTTGTTAAAAACTTTTTCAAAATCTGTTTAATTTTCTGTCAAAAACTGGTTTTGGGTTTAAAATCGGTTCGATTTTCTTTTAAAAAAAAAACGGAAATACTGAAAAATGTATACTCCTTAAAGATCCTCTAAAATGCAGATTTCTAACGAAAGTTATACTGTCTTGCAAGAACATCTTTTTGTTAACTGTAACAACTTCAAAAATACCGATATATATGGTGTATATATCTGTGATATAGTGAAGATGATAATAACGAAGTGATCCAACAATCATTGACAGATAACATGTGAATTTTGATTCACGGTAAGAACCTATGATAGACTCCAAGCTATGTGAACGCAATTCTGAAATAGGGAGTAGTGGATCTATATCTTTTGGTTGCAGCAGAAGGATAACATCAAAGGTATAACCTGATCCTTGGACACTGAAACTGTATCAGAAAGTCATTGATCGCTTTCTCCTATTGTTTCTACTGATTTTGCTCTAAGGAGATCAATATTTAAACTCTTAGTTGTACCACTTCGGGTTTCAGTAGAGAAATAAAAGTAAATATGACATATTTTTTCCTCAGGCGCTAAATCGATTCCAAAAACACAGCTTATTGCTATTTGTAACGTTTATATACGAGGTATATATATATATGGCGATCAATATTGAAACCGGAAATGGGTAATGTCTACCACTCTTAATTTGATATAGGGTTAACAGATAACACGGAATCTATTATCGAACCTCTTAATAGACACCAAATGATAAAATAAAATAAAACTACTTTTTGATGTCCCGTACCGTTTTCGCTCTGATACCTGTTGACAAAACAAATGACAGGCAGTCGTTCCATGAGACTTTGATTCTAATGCATAGCATAGTTTGCAAGTCTAAAAACAAGATGAGCTTGTGGTGAGCTGTTTCGGAACTCACCGCACACAAATTTTATAGACACAAAGACTGTTATCAGTGTTGGTAAGTTACTTGTAAAAATGTAACTCTTACTCTACTTCGAAACTAACGCAAGTGACACGTTGCCTTTATGTACGAAAGTTTTTATACAAAAACATTCCAATTACTTCAATTTTCCCTACTACCACTATTATTATTATTATTATTATTATTATTATTATTATTATTATTATTATTATTATTATTATTATTATTATTATTATTATTTAATAGGGGATGATAGGAGAACAGTAGAAATAAATGCAGAGATCTTATTAAATGCTTGCAGGGACATGGGTTTAGAAGTAAATGCAGAGAAAACTAAATACATGGAAGTGCGTCGGGACCGTAATACTGCAAATTGTGGAGGCGTTAAAATATTAAATAATACTTTTGATAAAGTGGATACTTTCAAATATTTAGGATCAATATTAACAGCCGAAAATCATATTCACGAAGAAATTAAATGCCGACTAAAAGCAGGGAATTCGTGTTACTATTCGATTCAAAATCTCTTGTCGTCGCGAATTCTGTCGAAGAATTTGAAGCTTAAAATATATAAAACGATAATCATGCCTGTTGTTCTGTATGGTTGCGAAACATGGTCACTTACTCTGAGGGAAGAACATAGACTGAAAGTATTTGAGAACAAGATCCTTAGAAGAATATTCGGACCCAAGAGGAACGAGAATGGGGAATGGCGGAAACTTCATAACGAGGAACTACATAGTTTATACGGTTTACCCAACATTGTTAGGGTCGTCAAGTCTAGGAGGCTTAGGTGGGCAGGCCATGTAGCTAGAATGGAAGAAAGTAGAAACGCTTTCAAAGTCTTGACTGGAAGACCCATAGGAAAACGACCATTAGGAAGACCTAGGCGCAGATGGGAGGATAATATTAAGATGGATCTCGCAGAGATAGGAATACAAAGTAGAAACTGGATGCAGTTAGCTAAGGATAGAAGTCAGTGGAGAGCTTTTGTGAACGCGGCATTGAACCTCCGGGTTCCATAGGCCATAGAGTTAGTTAGTTAGTTAGTTAGTTATTATTATTATTATTATTATTATTATTATTAATATTATTATTATTATTATTATTGCACTAATCATCGTAAATGTTTAGAACTGTAGGTAGTAGCGCAGTTATATCCTTTCATGTGGACAGTTACTTTCAAGTAATAAAGTAGATCTGCTCATCAGTCAGTTTATTCATATTAACTCCTTACTGTATATCGTTAATTATTGTACCCATCAAACATATCCACAGTAATAGCAACTATAAACAATGCACTATTATTGAAATGCTATACTGCACTGTAAAAAAAATGTTCACTTTTTATATGCGTAAACTGCAACGCCTTTTTATCACTGCTTTTACATGTATACATATGTGCAATAGGAGGAGTGCAAAGTATGTACAAAACATGAGAAATGTGCACGAATTGCACCCTTGGAGGTTTGTGCACATTTCTCACACATTTTGTACATAATTTGCACTCCTGTTGCACGCATATATACATATGAAAGAAGTGATCAAAAATCGTTGCAGTTTATGCGTACAATAAGAATTTTAGGAATGATAAAAAAAAAATGTATCAAAAGATTGCGATCTTGGCCAATATTAGTTTTTGGATCAAGAACCACAAAATTTTTGACTGGCCCTTAAATCGATTGTTCGTATTTTCTAGGGAATAAGCAAGCCATCATACTCAGTTAAGTGATAGTTTAGGTTTGGCTACACTATACGTAATTCTCCAGATATAAGGCCTAAAAGAAAATTTTTGATTGAATTGGATCTTTAGATCCAAAAAGTGTTGGATTTTTTACTATGTGTGTGTATTGCACTACTTGTAGTTGCTGTAGCGCATTGTAAACAGAAAATTAAAAAAAAAAATATTTTGAATATATATATAAATTTCTAGAGTAGACCGAAAAGCACCCACACAAACATTTGGGATCAAACTATTGTCCAAATGTTAATAATTTATTTATGCGTGCTCTTAATAATATTATATTGATACTTTCTTCAAAGCTTCATTCTTGTAATTTTCTGTTTATACTTACGGAGACTTTAAAAGTTGTGATTTCTTCGAAAACAAATGTTTCAATGGCAAAACAGTAAGAAAAAACATAAGATTTCGTTTTCTCAAGAGAGCAAATAAAGAAATGTATATTGAGTATAGGTGAAATAGGAGGTGTAATATGTTGATTGGTTATCGTGACAATGATGTAGTGATTTTCTACTATATATTCTTTCAACTTGAATAAGTAGGCATTAAATTAGTGAGCGAAACGTCAAAACTTCGATGTAAAGAATATTGTAAACTGTTTTATACAATATGATTATCATTATAAATCAATAAATAAGAATCAAGGTTAACAAACACACACACATTATATATATGTACAGTATAGGCCTATATATCGCTCACTAATTTATATCGCTCATGGTCACTCACGGCTGCAGACAATCATGGAATGCACACTCCCTCTGCAATCATCTGTGGTGGTTGTCTTTGTACGTTCTCGTGTGTAATTCTAGTCACTTCCATAGTCATTTATTCACATTCATCCATGGTAAAACAACTTCCCCGAATAACGCTCATCCGTCTATGGATTTCAAACCCTCGTATACCTTCCGACTACAAGAAATGGATTGCAGTTCTTTGTAACTCGTTGTTCGAACAGAAAAGCAGTCATATTTCGCTTGAAATCACAGAAAACAAGTACGTAATGAAGTATGACCATTAAAGAAAAATCATAAACAGTAAACCTGCACCTATAAATATACAAATAAACAAAATGGACATGTTGATTCTATAAATTCATCTGATTATTTGGCCTTAAGTATATTTTCTCGATCTTTCTTTTACGTGTTTGAACGTTATCCGTATCCACATCAAACCACAAAAATATTACATCCTTTTTTTTTTTTTTTTTGTAGAGTTGAAAGAAAAGTCACATGACTGGTCTAAGTGAGCTAATACTAACAATAGACATAAAAAACACTTTTTTCTGACGATATTCAATAGTGTATATTTGTATAAGAATGCATATTTAGTGTTCCATAGAAAGTAGCAAATCGGTGTCTGGGTTTGATGATATTTGAATAAATGTCTTTAGATTCGTTGATTTATTTGGAGATTACAACTACATTCCTGTTCACAACCGAAACTATATGACACGTTAACCTATATGAGATCCGACACATATGAGCTTCTACCGGGAATCGAACCCGGGTTTTCCGCACCAAGGCGCGTACGCCAACCATATAGCCACTTGGGAGTTAAGAGTACAAAATAGCAGTCTCATCCAATCTGAGGTACGCGTATCTGAAAGGGGATGCGATGACATCTTAGGGGTGCATAAAATTTAATATAGTATAGTTCCATTCTATAACATGCAGTTCTGTTAAATTTACAGAATGATCCTTCTACAGGGTGACCAAAATGTCACGAACCCGATGTTTAAGACCGTATAACTAAAAACTAAATGGAATGAGAAGGAACACTCTTTGCAACAGAAAGCCCTATATATTGAGAAAATTTTCAGACACAAACATGTTTCTTGCATACATGATTTAATAATAAACATTAAAAATGCTGACAGAGTGGATTTTTTTTTTTTTTTTTTTTTTTTTGTAAATCGATTATACTGAATCACAGAAGACATATCCGTAAATGTTTTCAACATTTCTCATTACTACCGAACAATCTGGATGGTCATATATTGAATTTGACAGAAAAAGTACGTTGATGAAGTCTTACAAACATTGCACACGTGTATTATTGAGCTATTCACAAAATCCGTTTTTATAATAATATGAATCACGCTGGCAACGCTGCTGGTGTCAAGTGTCACTGACAGATGTGTTTGACCTCTAGCTAGAACACTAAGGTACTTTTATTGAAAAAGGAGAAAGTTGATTGTTGTAGGAAAAAAGATTGTCGCTTATTAATAACTCTCTTCTTGTAAGAATATAATTTGATAGTGATTTTGCACGTTACTTTTGATACTGATATTATGTGTATAATTGAGAAATGTATATTTTTGGTAAATTTCACAGAAAAAAACAATGATAAATACGAAAATTAGAATGAGTAAAACAGAATGTTGCTAAATGGACAAGAAAGTTTTATTTTCGTTTTATTCATTTTATTTACTGCTCTTTTGACATGAAATTTGCCACATACATGTCTTTGCCGATTATGCACATACTAATATTATAAGAAATTCCGGGCGAATTCGTTATCAAATTATATTCCTACAACAACATATTTATAGACACGCGACAATAATTTTGGACAAGAGTGTACATACACCTTGCAACCCTGAAATGTAGTGATTAGTTTTTCATTTGTTTCATGTGCCAAGAATAGTTGCTATCCTGTTAGTTGTTCCATAGTTGATGGTGTCAACTTGTGTTGAAGTGCTTTGTTTTTCCAAAATGAAAATCTCTAGAAAGCAGGACACAATGACGCAGGAAGGACACAATGACGCAATCTCTTTTGCCACAGAAGTCAACCATTTTTTTCCCTAGTTCAAAGGTTTCAGGAAACTGGATCAGTAACAGACAGGTTACGTTCAGGACGCCCCTCTGTTTTGATGGTTGACGTTATGCAGTGTATTGAGCAAAGAATTGTGGCATCACCAAAGAAGTCAGTGAAGAAGCTCTCCTCAGAATGTGATTTACGCAAGTCAACTCTTCAAAGGACTGTACGGAAATTGGAATTTTATCCATATAGAGTTCATGTTTTGTATGAATTGAAGGAAGTGTATTTTGCATCACGGTTGCGTTACTGTCGTTGGTTTCAAACATTAATAAGAGGAATTGCTGTCAATGTTCTGAATATCGTTTCTTTTACCGACGAAGCTTGGTTTCAATTAGACGGCTGTGTAAACAGCCAGAATTAGAGATTCTGGGCTACAGAAAACCACACCAATTTTATGAACAACCCTTGTACTCCCAAAAAATCGGAGTGTGGTGCGCAATATCGAGGCCTCGTATTGTCGGACCGTTATTCTTAGAGACAACAGTGGATACTGCTGCGTACGGGGTTCTCATGATGCAATTCGTTGCTCTCCTCGAAGAAGATGAACGTGATACTTGGCTGCAACAAGATGGAGCAACTTGCCACACATCCAACGATTCACTTCGTATGCTGCGCGAATGTTTTGGTGATCGTCTGATTTCCAAAGATTTATGGCCCAGTCGCTCTCCAGATTTTACATCTGCTATTTCGTGTGGAGTTACTTAAAGGGAAAAGTATACCAAAATAAACCCAGGATCTTGGAGGATCTGAAAAGGAACATTACACAGGAAATTGAGAATATCGGTGCTGTAACCCTCAGAAAATGTCAGAAAATATGATAAAACATACAAACTTATATATGCAAGAAAATGGTGGACATTCTGAACACTTACTTTGAATATTTCATGTGATTTGTTATTTGCCAATTTCAGTCCTGCAAGATGTATGTACGTTATGAGATTTTTTTCTTTTAAAAAAAATCAACTTTCTCCTTTTCCATTAAAAATGTCTTGGAGTGTTAACTGCAGGTCAGTAACACTTGACAGCAACAGTGTTGCCAACGTGGTTCATACTATTGTAAAAACATGGATTTTGTGAATAGCTCAATAATACACGTGTGCAATGTTTGTAAGACTTCATCTGTCAAATTGAATATATGAGCATCCAGATTGTTTGGTAATATTGAGAAATGTTGAAAACATCTACAGGTATGAATTCTGTGAATCAGTGTAATCGATTTGCAAAAAAAAAAAAAAAAAAAAAAAAAAAAAAAATCCCCACTCTGGTAACAGTTTTAATTTTTATTATTAAATCATGTATGGCAAGAAACGTGTTTGTGCCTGAAAACTTTCTCAATACATTGGGCTTTCTGTTGCAAAGAGCGTTTCTTCTCATTCCATTAAGTTTTTTTTAGTTATACGGTCTTAAACATCGGGTTCGTGACCTTTGGGACACCCTGTATTTATAGTAAAACTGAGTTATTTAATTAATAAGTAATCTATATTATAAAATTGAAAGTGACTATGTTTGTGACTCTTAATCTCTTGAAACGCCCGACCGATCTCGATCAAATTTTCAACGTAGATGCGGTTCTGGCTTGGGAGTATTTTTAACTATTTACTTTGACTGTAGAACTTAGGGTCGGGGAGGAGGGGACATAGAAAGAATAAATAAAACTTAATAACTCTTTAACCACCCGACCGATCTTGATCAAATTTTCAATGTAGATGAGATTCGGTACTGGAATGATTTTTGTCATTTCACTTTGACAGAGCAATCCAGGGGAAGGGTGGAAGGGGAGATATACAAAAATCAATGAATATAAAAATAAAAGTGACTATGTTCGTGAATTAATAACTTTTGAACTACCCGATCGATCTCAATCAAATTTTCAACATATATGAAGTTCAAACCTGGGAAGTTTTTTACCATTTCATTTTGACAGTAAATCTTAGGGGAGGGGAATGGGAGAAGGAGAAATATATGAAAATGAATAAAACTTAATAACTCTTGAACCACCCGACCGATCTCGATCAAACTTTCAACATAGATAAAGTTCGGTCCTGGGATGTTTTCTTCGTTTCGCTTTTACAGTGCAACGAAGGGGACGGGGAGGGGGAAGATATATATATATATATATATATATATATATATATATATATATATATATATATATATATATATATATATATATATATATATATATATATATATATATATCAAAAAAGTAAAAAATAAAAGTGACTGCCTCTGTGACTTCACAACACTTTAACCACACGACCGATCTTAATCAGATTCTCAATATGGATCAAGTTCGGGTTGGGGTGGTTTTTTTTATCATATCACTTTGATGGTAGAACTTAGGGTGCGTGGGAGGGGAGGGAAGAAATATATAAAAATAAATAAAACTTAATAACTCTTGAACCACCCAACCGATCTCGATGAAATTTTCAACATAGATGACGGTCAGGCTTGGGATATTTTTTATCATTCAACTTTAATTGTGCAACGTCGGGGAGGGAGTGGGGGAGGCGGAGATATATGTAAAAAGAATAAAAATAAAAGTGACGGCCTATGCGACTTCACTCTTGAACCACCTGACCGATCTTGATCAAATTTTCAATATAGATGAGGTTCGGGTCTGGGATGGTATTTATCTATTCACTTTGGCTATAGAACTTAGGGAAGGTGATATAAGGGGGAGATATAAAAAATAAATAAATCTTAATAACTCTTGAACCACCGGTAGGATGTCAATCAAATTTTCAACCCAGATGAAGTTCGAACATGAGATGTCTTTTGTCATTTCACTTTGACGATATAACTTAAAGGAGGGGAAAGACATTTACAAATGATCGAAAACGAACGATTGGTGTCGAATCTATAGTTTTTGAGGTCGCTGAGATGAATAGTGACACTTCTGGTGCCATTTAAATCCAAATTCAGCCCCGAAAAAATTGTGGGAGCGGAAGGGTATATATATATATATACACTGCTCCACAAAACTTAAGCAACCCGAGAGAACATGGTATAAGTGACGTGTGGGTCCCATTCAACACTGGTTAGTGGCATGCACATACACAGAGACACACAGGCAAGGCGAGCACCCACTCTATCGCATAAGCAGCACCGTTGCATGCGCGGTGAACAACTTATACCACGAGGCGTACACCACAGCCCAGTAGTGACTGAGGCTCCAAGCATTGAGTTAGTGGTTTTTGTGTGGGGTACACACCTTGCAATGGCTGGTAGACGACATTTGAGTGACTGACTGTGGGCGAATAATTCGGCGGTTGGAATTGGGCCGATCGCAAGTGGAAGTGGCGCAGGAATTCAACGTGAACAAAAGTGTTGGATCGAGGCTGTGAAGTCGCTTCCAAAATGGAGGTGAAGTCAGTAGACGTCATGGAGGAGGCCGTCCGAAGAAGACGTCTGCCGTCGAGGACCGATTTCTCACAATTTCTGTCAAACGTAACCGTCAAGCTTCATTCTCTCAACTGGCCAATGAGTTGTTTCAGGCTACAGGACAACGCGTGAGTCGTGAAACTGTTCGTCGGCGACTCAATAGAGCAGGACTGTATGCAAGAAGGTCTTTGTTGTGGGTGCCATTGAAATTGGAGCACAAACGTGCGCGTTACACATGGTGTCAGGAGCATCTTGCATGGGGGGAACACCAGTGGGCGCGTGTCATGTTCTCGGATGAGTCGAGATTCAGCCTGTCGTCATATTCTGGTCGGACTTTAGTGTGGAGAGAGCCAGGAACACGCTATCATCCAAACTTCGTTGCTGAACGGCCGTCCTATGGCGGTGGTTCCATTATGGTGTGGGATGGAACTATGCTGAATGGGAAAACAGTCCCATATTGTGCAACATGGCGCTTTGACAGCACAACGGTACCAGTATGAAATTCTCAATACACATGTGCGCAATTTCCGCGGAACATTTGGCCCAGACTTCCTGTTCATGGATGACAATGCCCGCCCACACCATGCACATCTTGGGTCCGAGTATCTGGAGAGCGAAGACATTACGCGTATTGCATGGCTTGCATATTCGCCGGACTTGAATCCCATCATCATGTGTGGGATGCTCTTGGGCGGCGAATAGCGCCGCGCAGTCCACCAGCACGCATTCTCCCTCACCTGCAAACAGCTCTGCTCGAGGAGTGGCGCCATCTGCCGCAAGACTTGATCAACACTCTGATTTGCAGCATGGAGGCCAGATGTCGTGCCTGTATAGCTGTTCGTGGTAGTCACACGCCATATTGACTGCCTATAACCTCGTACAATCCAGCTTCACCTGTTGAGGTATCGTTGTGCTGAACTTTTTGGTCACTCTGTACATCCTAACTGTATTGTTCGTCTTCACTTGTGTTGCATTGTGCATCTGGACCGTCTGTTTGTTCATTATACTTGGTGCAGTGATGATGTCGTTTTATTTTCTTCCACTTTCTTCGAGTTGCTTAAGTTTTGTGGAGCAGTGTATAATCAAAATGACCAATATCAGTGTTGAATTCATACTTTTCGGGGTCGCTGAGATGAACAATGACACTTCCGATGCCGTGGCCTGCAACATGGGGAGAAGAGGAGATATATAAAAATAATCGAAAATGATCAATATCAAGGAGAGCTTTAGTAATAGTAAAAAGTGACTGACTAACGAAACATTACTATTTTTTTTCTTAATTTAACCCAGCGAAGCGGGTAATTGATGCTAGTACATTATATAATTTATTTTTGACCTATAATATAAATTAAGAATAGCTTAAATGTAGGGATACACGCTTCGATGGAAAGGTGTCGTTAGGGGTACGGGAGAAAAAAGGTTAAATACCAAAGAATTATAAAACTGATTATTAAACTGTTTCCTTTACCGGATTAAATACTACCGTACCGACACTCTTGCTATTTAAAACAGAAAAAAGCATAGCACTGGATATAATCAATACGTAGTGACAGTTATCATAATATTTAATTACTAAACATTATTCTTTAGATATCAAAAGCTTTTTTTTGAAAGATGGTTATTAATTTCTCCTCTTATATCAACTTAATACGTTAATTTATCTTTTGCTTTTTGAAATAATATTGAAATTCCAGATTGCTTATTCACAACATAATATGATAATAATCCTCATTTGTGTTAGTTCGTTTTATAAACACTTTGTAAGCTTATGTGGTTTTGTAAATCAAAGTTTTTAAAACCAGGAAGCTGTTCATCTATTTCTAACTTCCGGGTATTTTGATTTCTCAACCGGGAAAATTGTGTGCATTACACAAGCGAGAACGTTTTTTTCAATTTTTACTTGTTTTCATTGAAAAAAGCTTATTTAGTAACCACTTTAGCGTATAATAAAAGAAATTCTAGTTGTTTAAGTTCATTTACAGCTCCCTGAGGCAAAATAAAAAGAGCTTAAATGATTTTAAATCAAATAAAGCATATAACTAGACTCTTTAACATGTAAAATATAAAGTAAACTCCGAATATGCTATTACTTATATAGTTCTGGAACTCTATATACACACACATCACCATCATTGCTTTGTTTGCTTGTAACTGTAACAAACAAACATAATGATAAGTTTCAAACACGTTCTACTTTGCTTTCTAAATACATGATAAAGTGTTTATGTCACCTGAATAATATTCTATATAGTATGTATCTAATGGAAGAATTGTTGTAATGCTGAAAATATCACCCTTTCGCCACCTACATAGTATTATATATAGCATGCATCTAATAAAAAATGTTATAATACTGAAAATGTCACATACGTGTATTACGTGGAAACAAATTAACATTCTTTTTTTAAACATAATTGGTAAATAGAAAGTTTTAAGGCTTGTCATAATGCTGAAAATATCACGCTTTCGCCACCGCATGATATTCTATATAGTATGTATCAAATGAAAGAATTGTTATAATGCTGAAATATCACGCTTTCGCCATCCGCATCGTACTCTATATATTATGCATCTAATAAAGGAATTGTTATAATGCTGAAAATGTCACATACGTGTATTACGTGGAAACAAATTAACATTCTTTTTTAACGTAATTGGTAAATAGAAAGTTTCAAGGCTTGTCATAATGCTGAAATTATCACGCTTTCGCCACCGCATGGTATTCTATATAGTATGTATCAAATGAAAGAATTGTTATAATGCTGAAAATCTCACGCTTTCGCCATCTGCATGATACTCTATATATTATGCATCTAATAAAGGAATTATTATAATGCTGAAAATATCACGCTTTTGTCACCTGCGTGATATTTCATATAGTATGCACCTAATGAAAGAATTGTAATAATGCTGAAAATGTCGCTTTCGCCATCTGCTTGATATTCTATATAGCATGCATCTAATAAAAGAATTGTTATAATACTGAAAATGTCACATAAGTGTATTACGTGGAAACAAATTAACCGCTTTTTTTTTAAAAAAAAACGTAATTGGTAAATAGAAAGTTTTAAAGCTGTAGTGTCATAATCAAAGTGTATTATTTTACTTTATCTTTATGGAATTTGATTTAGTAAAAAATCCCTAATATTTATCCTATTTGTCTGAGTGTAAACCACCAATTTTTATCAGAATGTAAAGCGTCAAAAGTTAGGAGTCGTTTATTGATGCAGGTGATCCATCAACCATTTGCGACTTCAACCTTCATTATAGAACAAAAGTAGTTAAAGATACAGAGAAGTGGTTTTCTGTAATCGATTAAACGTCCTAGAGCTTATGATTTTTTAAAATCCATCCTTAACTCTCTAATAAAACCAGAAGTAGTTGACATTCACTATAAATTCCAGTTTCAATATTAGTCTACATAGCTAAAAAAAAAAAAAAAAAAAAAAAAAGCAAAATAAAAAAATCGGCTTTCTGGAATCAACTTAGCGGTCTAAGAATAGGCGTTAACTTCTCTCTTAATCCTTTGCTCAAACCGGAAGTAGCAGAAAATTTACCATTTCTGGTTTTAACATTGATAGTTACAGAGAAAAACTGTAATAGAAAGCTAGAATTGGTTTTCTGTAATCAATTAAGCGTCCTAAGAACATGTTCCATTTCAACTCCAGTCTCTAGATCAGCCTTTTCCAACCGGTGTGCCGCGGCACACTGGTGTGCCGCGAATGGACCGCTGGTGTGCCGCGAGGAAATCGAAACAAAATTATTAATTCTATAGCAACCAAATTGCAAGACATAGGGAACATTTTTTGTATTTCACATTACTATAAATTTCTACCATGGAAAAAATTACTGTAATTGTAATATATTATTCTACATCTACATTACTGCGTAGTAGACAGTATTTCGGCTCGTACACATTTCCACGGTTAGCTGCTAAGTTACCGGTACGCTTCAATCGAGAGTCATACTAACACCGAGAAATGGAAGCACTTGTATTGTAGGCGTCAAGTGAACGTTCGTAGAACACTCATTCGCACGTGAATGACAGAACAACACTTTTTTCTAAGGTGTGTTTTTGACTTCGACGCATCGCAAGCTGTGTGATTGCAATAATATGCACCGCTTTTGGTTAAAACAGCAAAGTTAAAAGTACAAGACATTTGTTTGTTCGTTCGTTATTTAGTAATCTTCGTTCTTAGTAAAATGTTGGATACAGTTTTCGAAAAAGAAGAATATTTTTAAAAATTTGAGTCCTATATTTCATTGCAATTGTTTTCTATTTTCAAATTAGAATAAAAAATAAGCATAATAAATTAGCATAGGGGAAAACCAGTGATAGAGATTTCATCTCTGTGAGAAGGAGATCAATAATCACAGAAAAAATTACCATGGTATTTTATATTTGCAAATAATAATAATAATATCTATGAGTGTGCCGCGAGAATTCAAGTTACACCTGTAGTGTGCCGCAAGTTGAAAAAGGTTGGGAAACGCTGCTCTAGATTAACACCGAAATAAGCAGAAATCAAGCACTTCCACTTTTAACGTTGATTGTTATAGAGTAAAACGGTAGTATATACCGAGGAATGGTTTCCTGAGTAAGTATTCCAAGAATATATTTTATTGTCATCATTAACAATAGCGGAAGTAATAAAATCAATAACGATTTCTGGATCTACATAGAGCAAAACCGAAGAAAATAACGAGAGCGTTTATTATTATTATTATTATTATTATTATTATTATTATTATTATTATTATTATTATTATTATTATTATTATTATTCAATTTAGCATTTTAAGAATAGGTAACATCTCTCTTAACCCTTTATTTAAACGGAAGTGGCAGATAGGGATGGTATCGAGACGAGACTTTGTACAGTCTCGGTTTATAAGTAGCGGTCTCGGTCTCGATCTTTGTCTCGAGTCAAAAATTACCGTCTTGGTCTCGGTCTCGTCACGGGCAACAGATCTTGGTTTCCGTGTTGAAGGCCAAGTCTCGGTCTCGTCTCCAAAGTCTCGAAATAAATAATGTGAAATTAAAATTGTGAAAGTGTTATTATCATACAATCTGTCGTTTCCGCTTCTTATTTTTTGCCTTCATTCTTTTATGGTATGATGTACTTCTGCGTGTTCCAGGTTCAATCATCAGTGGGCATAACATACCTGAGATAAAATCCGAATAGTAACCCATATTTCACTTTCAGCAATAGATTTTGTCTCATATAGCCTCAGTACTGCCTATACAATTAAATTCTATTAAATTAACTCCAGTACTATACAGTAGTTTATTTCCTTCCTTTGAATTAACATTGTTGAATACTCCTAACGAATAACGCAACACATAGCAGCACGAATGTGTTTAATCTTAACAAAATTGAAATTTTACAATTTTTCATCTATTATCCAATACATTCTGCTTTGACTGTCATTTTAAAAAAAGAATATAACGTTCATTATCTTAACAAATAGGGTAAATTATTACTACAATATATTTTGTTTCAAATTGATCAAATGTTTTATTATCGTTTAACATCTCAGTGTTTAATTGACACTTTAAAACAGGAACGTCATTAACCTTGTGGTGGGAACCACGGCATTCATCTTTGCTATCTATGGTCTCGGGTTGGATCACGAAAAAGTTAGATTCAAAGTCCGATGTTTCGTATAGTTCGCGTCTCACTTTAAGTACATTCTGTTTCTTATACAAGTTCATAAGGTTGTAATGTATTACATAAGCATATATCCAGTGCAGTAACATAGATTAAGCTAATTCCTGAGCTCTCAGCATGTGATATTTATTCGAGAAAACTAATCGTGCGTTTATTACGTTGAAATTTTATATTGATTTAAAATTACTTGCGAAACATAAACATACATATAAGTATATAGGTAATGCGAGTTATCTGTTTCTATTTTCTCTCTCGCCAAAACAAGTGATTCTTAACTTTCTAGTTTTCTTTTGTATTGTATTATTATTATTTTTTTTAGTTTTGCTGCAACAGGAAGGATCAAAAATTTACCCAACCTTACCTAGTAAGAGTTATATATATATATATATATATATATATATATATATATATATATATATATATATATATATATATATATATATATATATATATATGAGAACTTTAGAGGTAGACTATGCTAAGTCACTTTTTGGTCAAAATTGAGTTAAGAATACTTTTTTAATAGACTATGTTCTATCTAGTGGTGTAATAATGTAAGTCTAAAAGCATCCTATTACTATGTAAATATACTTGGAAAACAGTACTAGGCCTATAGGTCTTACTTAAGGAACCGGTTTTTGATTTTTCCTGTAAAATTATGAAATTATGACTTGGATTAGTTTATCACTGAGGTAAAGATATAATAAAATCATAACCATAATCATAATCAACCATTATCAGTCCACTGCTGGATGAAGGTCTTTGCAAGTCTTCTGCACAACTATCTATCTGGTTCATTCCCGTTGTGCCTACTTCCCGTTCTGCCTACAGACCCTCCAGCACTTTAAAGAAAATATTTTTAATTATCTTATCTCTAGGCAGAACGGTAATTCCCGTTGTGCCTACTTCCCGTTGTGCCTACTCTTTCGAGACGGGGAATTATGTGCAGGGAGGAATTTTTGTAGGGAATATTTCTTTAGTATTTCTAAAAGCTTCTGTAAAAACAACCACCACCTCTACAAGTTTCATCATACATGGAAAATTGGTTGACTCAGTTGCAAGAATGTTACATAATTACATAATTTCTTAGAATTACGAAACAGATTATTGCGAATGCAAGACAAAACCCATGGAAAATTTCTGATAAAACTGACAAAATTCAAGGAACAGAATCATAGTTGCAGTTTAATAAAGAGATTTTTTTTTTTCAGCGGCCATGCATCTAAAATGTTATATATAATTCTTCACTTTATTGAAATAACATTTTCTAAATACTGAAAACCCAACGAAACACATAAGACTGTTATAGTAATCAGATGTGTAGCTAGAGGGGAACGAGCGGGGCTGTTTCCCTGAGCGCTAATAGTAGGGGTCGCCGAACAAGCAAGAAGAAAGAAAAAATATGGGAAGTCAGTAAACGACGCGTCGCCCTGAAAACGTATTGGCGTCCGATTAAATCAATATTGTTAGTTTGCAAAGAAATAGATATGATAAAAATTTTCTTGCTTGCTCCGCTCGCAACATAAACGTTTCAATAAGAATCACAACAAGCTTTTACTTATTACGTTAAAAAGTTATTATATATGATTTGTTAGTGTCAGTGTGATAAGCAAGGTGCCTAGTAATGACTTATAGTCTACACAGGAGTGTTTTCAAAATCAGAAACGGTCAAAGTATGAAATACGTGTTCGGCGTTTTGTTGGTGATGAGTTTGCTTAGATAATCACGCTTCTCTACCAAATCGGATTACTCACGACGGTGAGAATGAAAACTCTGAGAAATAAGCAAAGAAGGCTCCTTCTGAATTTCCATTACATTTCACAGAATATTTTTACCGTAAAATAATCGAAATTAAAATGCTATTTGTGTGGTCACATACAGAATAAAATCACAGATATTTACGATTATTAGGAAGGCTGGAACCACGTGTAATAGGCTTGATGGCTTACATAGATGTGGTTGCATACTGTTTACATTTTGAACAACGATTATGAGATCTTTATTTAAATTACATTGGGTATATTGACGATATGTGGTATTTAGTATTTACATTGACAGTATAAATGAAATGAAATGAAATTTTTAAGTTTTACGTCCTACGGTAATGCTGGCTAGGCTAAAGGAGACGGTGATGATGAGAAATGAATGAAATAGTGGAAAGTAGGAGAAAACGGTAGAACACCGAGAAAACCAACGCACACGGTGTTTGTCCACCACAAAGCTCACCTGGCTCGAGCTGGGATCGAACCATGGACCCCATGCACCAGAGGTGAACGCTCTACCCCTGAGCCATTGCGGTCCCATTTTTTTCTTTTTTTACAATATAAGTACGACATATTGCGTGTAATACAGAATCATGTATAGAGGACAAAGCACCTGATCATATATAGAGGTGATGCCGGAAAAAGATCTGTGATGTAGAAGACAAAGGCTTTTTTTAGAAAAAGAAAAGAGACCGAATTATGCATCTTCTTGCATTGTTTGTTTAATATATGGCCAAATATATTTTGAGGATGTGAACTGTAGCACCTATTACGTACTGCGAGCCTTAGAATGTTGGAGATGAACTACTGGAAAACTGAATAAAATTTTGTTGTGAAATGACTTGATATTAGACCGAAATAAGTTTATTTTCTTGTAACTGAATCAATTAATTTTCCATTTCTCTGTAAGTATTAAAAAAACACATCTCTACTAAAGTAGACGTGAATAACGCTGCTAATAACAAAACTGTACCTAGTCATTTTTTCTGAGAAGAGCAAGTAAGATAACATTTAAAATATATGATGAAGTTTAAAGGAATAGTTATTCTTCTTACAGAATCTATTAGAATTACTAAAGAAAAAATCCCTAGAAAAGATCCCTCCCTGCACAGAATTCCCCGTCTCGAAAGAGTAGGCAGAACGGGAAGTAGGCACAACGGGAATTGCCGTTCTGCCTACAGATAAGATCATTAAAAATATTTTCTACAAAGTGCTGGAGGGCCTGTAGGCATAACGGGAAGTAGGCACAACGGGAAGACACCATCTATCTTGAGCAATTCTTTTTCAGGTTACTCCCCAATTGTTCTTGATTTCGTCAAACCTTCTTGTTTAAGAACGTTTCCTAGGCTGTTTTTATCTCGTGGTATCCAGTCTAGAATTGTTTTCGTCCATTGATAATAATTCCTTGTAATATGTCCAGCACATTTTCCAGCCCATGTTAAAAATTATTTCATTAGTACCAATCATTAGTTGCCATATAGTTCATTTCTATATATTTGGGTTATAAATAGTTCAAATCCGCTACTTTTGGACCACACACACGATACTTTTTGATCTTAGAATCTGACAATACTGACTCAATGATTTAAAACCTACCACCTTGCAAGGTCTTCCATTTTGGTCTAGCGGCTAGCACGTTAGACTTCGGTTAGCGTGGTCCCGAATCCGATTTTCGGTAGCTCCGTATCTCCTTTAGCCGCCCTAGCATAACTGTAGGACGTTAAACTAAAACAAAACAAACCAAAAATCAACACAATGTGGATTACTAACTGTACCGTAAGTCCTTGAATAATTGCATATGGCTATATGGTATAGATCATGTTTGAGGTGGTCGGTGGTCAAACTAAAACAAGTGAAATGTAACTAGGGTGTAATTAGAACATTTAATTAAGAACGATTTTGTGTACATCAGACCTAAGGCTAAGGGGAATAACTAGTGTTACTGAAAAGTTACTAGTTATGTTTAATTTCAGCTACAATTTGCTTGACATTAACATTAACATTATAAAGACTATGAAAAACGTAGTCCTTTGAAAACATTCTTGCACCATAAAACAAATTACGAGTAATTTTAAAATATTTTGCAGTTTAGATACGTTATTTACACTATATTCAAGGATCTTATAAAATAGAGGATCTGCCCTTACGACAAAATCTTGAAGCTATACGTCACAGTTTCGCCACCCCTACTTTGCCCACTCCGCCCAATAGGATCGCAATGTTTTGAGCCAACAATCATGGCGGAAACGAAAGTATCCAATCAGACGATGGCAGAAACGAGAGTAGCCAATCAGACTTGCCGATGCTTGGTTGTTTTTTGGCTTCATCGATTTAATAGGATGAAGATACATATGGGCAGATCCTCTATTTATAACATCCTTGCTATATTTAGAATAATATTTATCAATTTATATAAGTTGGTAGCACTGCTTAACATAATAGAACAATCATTATAAAAATGTAAACATAAGTCTGAAACGGTTTGAAATAACAATTGTTGTTAATGGCATTATGATTATTCTGAAAATACATCCACATGATGAGACCTGATTCGTCAGCGCGTTTTCGAAGTAAAGTCTTTAGAAAAATTTAAATTTTCCATTTCTTGTAACTTTGTTCCTTCATATATTCGAAATAATTTATACCTGTGGTCTAAGTGAGACGGTATGCGGAGGTATGCCATACCGTCTCTGGTTTTTCATTAATGAAAACATACCGCCTCTGGTTTTTCAGTGATTAAGACATACCGTCACTAGAAAGTGGATGCTAATTTACATTTAATAAATCTATTTTTATACACAGTAATTGACTAATAGCTTCGCATGTAAAAATATTTTATTTCTATATAGAAATAATTTCTAATATGCCAATAACGACATTTTTGTTATATTTTTCCCACTTCTTATTTTAAAGAGGTTTGCAAAGAAATTCACGAATTTATATTTTGTTTTATAATTTGTTGTGCCCTATTCAATCCTTTCTTTCTTATCTCTGTGTGTGCCTTCTTGCAAGCCCGTAGCCAGCCCAAAAATGTAGCGGGGGGCCTTGAAAGTTAGGGGGGCGATCAAAAAATATTATAGTTCATCACCATATTATAGTTCATTAGCAAACCTACTGTGAAAATTTTAAAGGGGGATAGTAAAACTTTAGGGGAGGGCGGTCCCCATAGACCTTCTGGATACGGGCCTGTCTTCTTGCCTTAATGTATATATATAAATGCCATGTTTTGAGCATGGGCGGATTTAGAGGTTGAAGTCTACTGAAAGTTCTAGCTTCAATACTGATTTCCACATAGCAAAAACGGTAAGAGATAACGAGATGCAGTTTTTCTGCAATCGATTCATTGTTCTAAAACGTTTCCATCTCCTCCGTTAACTCTCTATTCAAACCGGAAGTGGTTAAAATAAACCATTTCCGGTTTCAACATTTATCTCCATAAAACAAAATGGTATTAGATAGGTATAAGCGGTTTTCTGCAGAGGATTCAGGCTGTCAAGGGAACATATCATCACAGCCCCCAATACCCTACCTAAACCGGAAGTGGTTGTAAATTACTACTACTTCTGGTTTTAATATTGATTTCCTTAGTGCAGAAACGGTTAGAGATATCAAGATGCAGTTCTTTTTTCAGTGGATTTCAGTTTCCCAAGAGTAGGTTCAATTTTCTTCCTTAACAATCAATTAAAAAAAGAAGTGGTTCAAATTAACGATTTCCGGTTTCTACCTTTACCACCATAGAACAGAAACAGTAATGCTTAGCAAGTAATAGCTTCCTGATATGAATTTAGCGTCCAAGAAACAGATTCTATTTTCTTTCTTAACAACCAATTGAAACAAGAAGTGGTTCAAATTAACGATTTCCGGTTTCTACCTTTATCACCATAGAACAGAAACAGTAATGCTTAGCAAATAATAGGTTTCTGATATGAATTTAGCGTCCAAGAAACAGATTCTATTCTTGATCTTACTAATCTGTTGCAACCAGTAGTTATAGATGTACTACCTGAAGCTACAATAGGGGCTATTGAAATACTATTCTGTAGTTTGGATGTCTACTTTTGTTTTACACTGTGATTTTTTCCCTGCACGTATGGGTGGTGTTTGTAGGTAGAGAGAAATACGGAGATTTTTTGACGGGTAGACGGCGACAGCGAAATTTCTATTGATGAATCGTTAAAAAAATTCAAACTTCACTTTTCACATTGTATATACGCACTGCGACAAACAAAACTCTTTATACTGTGACACTACTCGCGGTAATAATCACAAAGGTAAAAATAAAGTTTCTTTAGTAAATATATATAGCCTATATATATATATATATATATATATATATATATATATATATATATATAGAAAACGGAGATATAAGTTGTACTTAGCCGTTAAAAATTGCCAGAAATATTCTATCAAAAGTAATGAATATATTTACATTGACTTCCATTACAAAACACCGTTCAGGAAACTGTTCTGTTTATGGGATGAAAATTAAAAATTTTAGAAATTTACAGCGGTAAAATGTGGAACAATTTATGAGTGCATAAAATGCCATTCACTGTCAGGAGATTTTAATGATGGAACTTTATAGTTATTTAATACATGTATATTAGAATAGCGTTCAAAGTTTAGATACAAATCTACAATTGATAAATTGATTAATGTGTTCCAGAAAATTAGGTTTTAAAGTTAAGATTTAGAAGAGTACAGCTTTTTGTTTATCTCTATAAATTTTTCGTCTGTTCAAAAGGTTCTTAGAGTTGTCTCGTAATCAGTACGGCACGGGGAAGGTCGAATCAGAAAAGAAAAGAAAGAAATCCGGGAGGAAATTCATTCTTAGAACAGGAATTTTATTCTCTTTTGTTCTCAAGATCTCAATACACGACATGCTATTTTGATTGGCAAACATATGATAACTTTGAGGTACTGATTATCTTTATACTTACGGTTGCCTATGAGATAAGACGACATAGGATTTTCTTGACGATGTACGAGGCAAGATAGAGCTCCTCGAATAAGAACAGATATACAAAGTACTTTCTAAGACAAATTCTCACTTTCACGACTCCTTTTCTGAGAGCAGACAGTCTGTAGGAAACTCTACATATATTTGCGTTATTGTAATAAAGACAGAGAAGAAGCTTATATATTTTTGGGCTCTGGTATTATTACTTTCATACCCTTGTCTAAGTCGTAGATAGATAGGATCATAAGCTAATAGAACAAGCGCAGGGTATCACTTTCCCTTTCTTGTTCGAAAGACTATATTGAAATCTGTAAATTTGACGATTTGACGTAAGTAAGCGATATATTGATGATCTGAGTTAGAGTTACTACACCTACATACATACATAGATACATAGAGGAATATACATAGATATTCTTTTATACTGTTCATGTGAAATAATATTATAGTGAAGGAACTAGAGCCCGAGAAAAAGATTCACAAATATTACAATAGTCACGGATGAAGACCAGACTAGTGATTCGGATCTCACTTGCAGTGGAAGTCTGTTCAGAGTTGTAATTAATGTTTCTACAAAGTCAGCCGTATACATCAAGAATATCACAAAATGTAGATGTCTAAATAATTATTTTCGTTGGTACTTTTGTTAAATTTTATATTATATTCTTAAATTAAATGCATAAATGTATGAATTGAAGTGCAGCGCCGTTATTCGAAGTCTGCGTTAATAGCCTAGTCGTTATTATGTAACGCTGGTCTTACATAATGACGTAAAACACAAAAGCTCAAACTCAAATTGAAAATGATACGTTTCATGTTGCAATTAATAGTTTCGTTAACTTGTTCAATAGTTTTCAAATTAACTTACTAGTGTTGAGGATCCGGTATCTTGGTTCGATCCCCGGAGGATTCACAACAGAAGAAAATACTATTATTATTATTTTTTAGAAAATATACTTGTTATTTCACTTGTAAATTAATATTTGCTTGTAATTTTGAGCCATGATGTATTTTAAATATGTACTAGGCTGATTCTGTTATTAGAAGAAGAGAAAGAAAAAGAAATAATATGGTTATAATGTTAATATATAAAGATATTCAAATGTTGTTACATAATCTAATCTCGAGGTCGTCGTCATGACAAGAAATAATAAATAGAATGATTGAGAAAATGAAGCAGACATCTTAAAATTTGTGTGGTAGTAAAATGTACACTTCTCTTATATATTTATTAAACTAAGTGTGCAAAAAGATAAATTGATGTATTTTAATGGCTCAATAATTTCAATGAACCGTTATAAATTGGTGCCGAAACGCCGAGAGTGAGAGAAAAGTTGTATCGTTCAGAAGTATAGTAAAAACGATCAACATTGAGCCCAACATCAATTTCACCATTTTGAGAAGTGGCAAAATAATAAACAGGAATATTATGAGTGCTACAGATAGTGGAGTAACTGATAATCAAACTATTTCTACTGTAATAAATTCTCCAGAGAACATGATTGATATTTTAAGGGAAATATCACAACAAATTAAGGACCAAGCTCGAAGAAGTGATGAGATATCACATCAAATTAAGGATCAAGCTCAACAGTTTGAAGTTAGACCAAAAAATGAATCTACAAGCACAGGAGTTAGACCAAAAAATGAATCTACAAACCCAACATTTTGACGAAAAGCTGGAGCAATTGCAGCAACATAACGACGACAAATGGGACGAAATACAAGAACAATTAAATCGTGTGAACCAGCAAATTGCCCCCAAATTTGGACGCTATGATGAAGATATGGAAAAGATAGTACAGAGATGCACCGAGGTTCAGGACTCTGTAGATGTTATAGAAACAGTGGTAAATGAACATGCCAATCAAATTAAGCAGTTGCAGGATGAAGTGAACTTCATTAAAGAAAAGTGTGTTCACGAGAGTGCAGTGCGAAATGGTGGACACACGAATACTGTACACTCTACATCCATCGGTTGGGAATCTACACGTCATCCCAGAGCAACGTTTGAATGTAATGAATCTTCAAGCTGTAATGAAGATAGTACCGAAGGAGAAAGGAAAACGAGGCAATCATCCAGGCAGAAACGTAATCACCACAGGTATTTGAAGGCCAATACAGGAAAATGATTACGGTTTAGAGAAGTAAAAGACTTGTGAAAAAAAAAAGTAAAAGCACTTACTAAATTTAGTGGTGTACCGGAAGTCATACCTGCGCGAGCGTTTCTTGAAAAATTTGAGGATGAATGCGAACTAATGGACGTAGACGAGTCTCAATTTTTAAAGTTGTTACCACATGTACTATTGCCACTTGTTTGACATGATTCAAGGCCATTAGGAGTAGTCTACATACCTATTCTGATTTTAAGAATGCCTTATTATCCAACTATGAGAATGATTTTATGATTGCAAATAGGGATGCTTTATTGAGAACGAAACCATTTAATCCAAAGGTCCATAGAAGCATTACTGAATTTGTGGTTTCTACCTATAATGAATTAAGGTCAATAAATCCAAGTCATCCGGAATCCCGAATTATTGCTTCTATTCGACTTCTATTCCCTTTTAGGTTACAACAGTTCTTAATGTCTGCACAATGTATCAATTTCAATCATTTGATTATGCTTATTCAAAATTATGAGAGTCAATCTGCAGTATAAAATGGTAATAGAGGGCAGGATAAGGTAATTCTGGTTGTAATCATATACAGTATGCTCCTGTTCGCAACCTAAATGTACAACCAGAAAATACTTCTAACTCATATCGTTTTAATAGTAGAATAAACAGTCACAATGTTACCGGTAATCAGATGCAACCTAATCGTAGAAATCGAAAGAGGAATTTTAGAAACAGTAATCGGAATTTCAATAGGAACAATAATCCTCGCCTGTTCACACAAAATCGATTTACAGATGGCAGTAAGTACACGCATAGAAATCCGAATGCTGTAACGGCGCATAATCGCCAGAAAAATACTCAAGATTGTGAAATACAACGTAATTTAACCGAAGTTACGAGTCAACGTAATTTAAATTAGATTGTGCTGATGTGGAAGGGGTTAAACCTACGTCAGCGTTAAATACTTCCAATCAATTTCTGATTATGAAACTGATTTAAAAATTTTAGATACAAATGCTGTTCAATACCTACCAATTGTTAATTGTTTTTGGATATTTGATGATGATATGGAAGTAAATGTACATACCATTGAAAAGGACTTTTTCTTTTTAAAAACCTTTTGTGCAGCGAGAGTTCCTATAAAAGTTAATTATATTCCTATCCATGCATTAATTGATACGGGAGCTACCGTATCCCTTTTATCGTATGTTTTTTTGGCGTGAAATTACCAAGAATTATTCAAACCCTAGGTTACAAAGGGTACATAATCTCATATTAATTGATTACACAGGAAAGCACAAAAAAGAGTGATGGGTAAAACGCAGATAGAAATTGGAAAAACAAAATTATAAAATCGCTATTCCTATTTTGGTTATTAGTGAATTGAACGAAAAGTGTTAATTGGATTAGACTTTTTAACGCAATTACGTACTGTTTTGAATTTTGAAAACAAGACGTTCACAATACACACAATAGATGATGTAGTAGTTGAAAAGTTAATTCCTGCTAGGGATAGCATTGCGTCTCAATGCCAGCCTTTTATAAATAACGTTTTAGAAATTAAAAGTAATGAGTTGGAGAAAACTAATACTAGCAAAATGGTAAAAGGATCGTCTATGACGGAGAAAGAGTATCTTTCCTTTTATAAATGTGTAGATGATATTCTAAATTCATTGAATTTTGTTGATAACAAAGTGGTTTCAGTACTTAAAGACATAATCTATAAACACAAGAGAGTGTTTTCACGTAAACCAGGTTGTTGTAAGGATTTTGTATACTATTGAAGTAGATACTAAAGATCCCATTGTGACCAAACTCTATATTATCCCATACCGTTTTATAGGAAACGTGCGTAAACAGATATCTGAAATGTTAGAGCAAGGAATAATAAGACCTTCGCAGAGTATCCATTTAAACCCGTTACACGTAGTACCAAAGAAGGACGGAAAACTGAGAATAGTGATGGACCTCCGAAAATTAAATTCACATGTCAAGTTTCAACAAGTACGATATCCACCTGTAGATGAAATCCTCAGCTCATTACAGGGTAACACTGTGCTTGGGAATTTAGATTTGGTCATGGCCTATAATCAAATTATGTTGGATGAAAGTTCGAAACTCTTTACTGCCTTTTTGTTTGAAGATCAGCTATATGAATATAATCGTGTGGTGTTTGGATTGATTAATGGTAGTGCAACATTGGCATCTTGCTTGAATCAAGTGCTAAAGCAAGACTTACGTAATAATGTCGTATATTATGCCGATGGTATTTTGATCATGGGTAAAACACCAGAGGATTATTTGAAAAACTTGGATCTAGTTCTTGAGCGATTAGAAACTTTTATCTTAAGATTGAAAAATCTAAATTCTTTCAAAAGTCCATTGAATTCTTGAGGTATTCAATCGATGCAAGTTGAATGTGTTACAGTGATTCCAAAGTACAAGCAATTAGAGATCTACCAGTTCCCACTAATTTAAAAGGAACTCGGCAAATATTAGGTCTTTTTAATTGGTTTAGGAGATCTATTCCAAAATTTGCTGAAACCGCCGAAACTTTATTTTCGATAACAAAGAAAGGAGTGCCATGGCAATGGGGAGATGTCCAAGAACAAAGCTTTCAACGTTTGAAAACATGTATTATGAAAAATATTCGTCTAAATCATCCTGACTATAATCGTCCGTTTTTGTTCAATGTGATGGTGCACTTACAGGAATTTCTGGGATACTCTGGCAACTTGGGATTTCTACAAATGAACCTTCTGTAATACATTGTGTCAGTTGAACTTTGAAAAATGCAGAAAAAGGGTACACTATTACTGAAATTGAACTACTTGAGTTGAGAACGTTCCAGTGAATACGTTATCCAGATTGTTTCCTAGTGAAAATAATCATGTATTATCGATAAATGTTTTCAAAATTTTACAGGAAGAAATTTCCAACATTTCTGGGAACGAATTGCAAAAATCCCAAAGGGAATATCCGCCTTATGCAAAAATCATTCAACATTTGACGTCATGTGGAGATAAATGTGACTGTCCTCGTTCCTGGAACACCCTGTATCAAATGTCGAATTATGTCTTGGTAATTAAAGACTTCAAATATGAACATAGGACCAAAATTTGTGTCCCACCAAAATTGGTTCCGTGCAAATTGAAAGCTTATCATGATGACTTTGGACATTTTGGATATTTAAAAGTGTATTCCTTAATTAATAAATCCTTTTATTGGAAATCGCTTAGATCTCAAATCAAAAATTATATTAACGATTGTGAAGAATGTATGAAGATCAAGCATAATTATCGTTCTATATATAAACCTATGTTGCCCATAATACCTGAACGTCCACATTCATTCATTTCTATAGATTTATATGGACCACTTCCTAGAGCTCCCACTGGCGAAACTTTTCTGCTTACTGTATTGGACATTTTTACAAGATATATAGTAGCGTATCCTTTACGTAAAGCGACTTCATCAGCGATAGTTAACCGTATATTGAACGTTTACATCCCACATTGTGGTCAAGTCGAACATATATTATGTGATAATGGGGGTCAATTTCGTAGTGATGTGTTTATGCGTGCCATGAATACTGCTGGTATTAAAATACAATTCGTAACGCCGTATCATCCCAGCAGTTCAGTTGTTGAAAATATACATCGAAACCTTGGGATGTTATTCCGACATTGCTGTCGTAATAAACATTGTGATTTGATCAAATATGTAACTGAAATTACATATTTTCTAAATTATTCGGTGTCTGATACTTTAGTAGTTGCGCCTGCTAATATTCATAATGGGACAGATTATGTTGCACCGATTGAACATCATTTTGGAGTTCAAATTAATGGAAACAATGGAACTGATTATTCACATCTTGTGAGTATGATACATTTTCGTAGAATGCAGAAATTCAAATCCCGAAACCTGAAAGTTGAAGAACAACAATTGGGTAAAATTAAAATTCAACCTAACGATTTGGTATTCGTAAGACTACATCCCCAGAGTGATGCATCATTAAAAAGCATATATAAATTTTGCGATTTGTTTGCTGGACCTTATTTATGTACGAAACAAATTAATCCTAAAGTATTTGAACTTATGGATATAAGAACTGAGAAAATTTTAGGATTATGAAATATTGATGAAATTAAGTTATGACAGAAATTGGGTTATGGCTACCGAAAACACTAGAAAACGGTGAATGAATTTAATCAAAACTTTAGTTTCTCCTGAAGTTATAACGAAAGCTAATGTAAAGAAAACTTAACAGTGGAAACTTAGTATTCAAAAGAGAAAAACGAAATATTTTATGGATATGTGAGTTGGTTTAATGTATTTTACTTTATGTTATTTAATCTTTGAGTTTATATCTATGTCAATATATGTGTTTTATTTGATATTTGTGTTTTATACTATTCGTGTATTTTCATATGATTGCTAAACGCAATATTAATTACATTATTCGTATTTCATGTTATAGAGTACATTTGAAAGCTTTCTTTTTGTAATGCGGGAATATATATTGAAGTTAATACTTTATGTTTTCTCCAAGGAATTCGTATTCAAGCAATTCTTAATTTTATGTTTTCGTTCTATTCTAATTTTATGCCAATAATATAAAAATTAAAGAATAAAAGAAGATATTTTTAATGGAAACGTAAGAAAGTAATGACAGTTATGTAAAATTGATATTACATATTTTATGGAAAAATTATGAGTAATGAAAATCAAATTTTGAATAGAACTTTTAACTTAAATTCATATATTCTTGTTAATCTTTTCTTCTTTATGGCCTATAATGGGCTTGAATTAAGATATTGACCGTATTTTTTTTTGTAACGTGCCATGTAATCGTCGACTATGGAGCTAATTATAAAGGAATATAATTATTAATAATATTTTTTGTATAAAAATAAGGAAATACTTGTGTACTATGATATGAGATATATTGTATATACGAGAAGCACTTAAGAAGAGTATAAAGGTTAACGGTCCAAAGTTCTTTTTCTTTTTATTGAATAATTGAATAAAAAGAAAAGTTCGTCGAGCGCCATAATATACAACAGTATTGTTGTATATTTTTAATTGTTATTTCACTTGTAAATTATTATTTGCTTGTAATTTTGGGCCATGATGTATTTTAAATATGTACTAGGCTGATTCTGTTATTAGAAGAAGAGAAAGAAAAAGAAATAATATGGTTATAATGTTAATATATAAAGATATTCAAATATTGTTATGTAATCTAATTCTCGAGGTCGTCGTCATGACAACATATAATAAATAGAATTATTCAGTTGATAGAAACAGACATCTTGAAAAGGTATGTTGTAAGTAATCTGTACGCTTCTCTTATATTATTATTATACCACGTGTGTAAAAGGTAATTGGTATGTTTTAATGGCTCAATAATTAAAGAACCGTTGTAACTTAAAAGCTATGTAGTTGGCTACTGTATACACCAATATCCAAGATCAACCTTCAAAGTATAGGTCATTCCCTATTACACTGCGTTACCTCCAAGAGACTTGAATTATAGGATAATACCGTAGGTCCCGGCATCATAACATTAGCCTTGATAAATTCAATAACAATTTTTTATTAAAATAAATTACAGCCTTCCTATTATTCTGATAAAATATATAGACCCTGTGGTACAAACATGAAGCTGCATTCACGCCCCATATGACATTTTTTTATCTCACTTTTTGTTTGGTCTTGAGATCTTCAGCTGTTTGTGATTTAAGCATTGGATTTTATCTGATACACCCTAAATATGTACACTAGCCTTCGAGTAGGTGGTTACTTTATTCCAAGAAGTTCCCACTGCCAGCAAGCTAAGGAAAATACAGTAGAACCACCACTCTATATTCCCCAGTTTGCTGGCAGCAAAAAAATGTACAGTGGTCTTTCGCAGGTCAAAATATAGTTCCGGAGATAAAATATTTCCGGGAGGGGGATAGCTTGGGAAGGACTATTGGACGAGAAAGTAATAATGGGGGAAAACAGACAGAGAAAGAAAGAAAGGGGACATCAAAAGGTTTAGGATCGGGACATGGAACGTACGCACTTTGTTACAGGGAGGAAAATCAGAAAATCTCAAAGGAGAAATGGAACAAAATAAACTATATTTTTTACGAGTTTGTGAAGTTAGATGGGAAGGTAATGGGGTGTTGAAGAGCGAAGAATATAGAATATTTTACTCAGGTAATGAAAAGGGCGGTCATAATGGCGTAGGAATAATTCTTGGAAAGCGCTTAAAGAAGAAGGCAGTGAAAGTACAATTTATTGATGATAAAGTTATGATGTTAAGACTTAATGGGAAAACGGAGGATCTAGTAGTGATACACACATATGCACCGACGACTTCGTATGCAACAGAAGAAGTAGAGGAAAATTATGAGAAAATAGAAGAAATTATAGATAGGGAGAAGAGGGGTGCATGTGTAATTGAAATTTGAGATTTCAATGCAGTTGGGAGAAAAACAAGAAGGTAGTACCGAAGGCAAATATGGTTTAGGTGAAATAAATGAAAGGGGAGAGGGACTAATGAATTTCTGTAGACAAAATTCACTAGTAATTGGGAACACTTGGTTCAATTAGCACAAGAGAAGAAGATATACATGGAAATCACTAATAGACGGCGGAAGATATCAGATAGACTATGTTATGATTCAGGACAGGTACCGGAATAGCTTAGAAAACTCGAAGACCTTCCCGGGGATGATATTTTCACTGATCATAATCTTGTGCTCGCCGAAATTGATATTCAACTGATAAATGTAGACAGAAGAAAAGTAGGCAACAAAGTGTTAAATACTGAAAAGTTGAAAAACGAGGAAGTAAGATATCTTTTCGTTGAAAAATTCGAGGAAAAAATAGGTGCAGGTAGTAACGCACGATGGGAACACATTAAACTTTGCTTACAGCAGACTGCAGAAGAAATCGTAAGTTATTGCAAACACAAAAGGGCTAAGAAACCACGGGTTACAGAGGAGATGTTGCAGAAAATGAGGGAAAGGAAGAAGTGGAAACAGGTTGATACAGAAGAGGGCAGAAAGATGTACATGAAGTTAAATAATGAATTACGGAGAGAAACATTAAGAGCAAGGGAAGAGTTTTATAAAATAAAATACCAGGACATAGAGGAATTAGAAAGAGTTGGGAAATATGAGAAAATGTACAAGGGGGTGAAATCTATGGAATTCCAGAGGAAACAAGTGGGTATTACGATGACAGTAGAAAATAAGAATGGGAAGGTAGTCGGCGAGAGAAATGAGGTGAAAGGAAGATGGAAACAATACATTGAAGACTTATATGAGAGTAGGGATATACTGTGTAGCCTAAGTGTTGAAGTAGAAAATAAAGTAGGCAAGGATGATAAAGGATTTAGTATTTTTTAGGATGAATTTGAAAAGGCTATATCCGAGATTAGGAGTGGAAAGGCAACCGGGATAGATAATATACAAATCCAATTCATTAAAAATATGGGAGACAAGGGAAAGAAAGAATTGTTCCAACTATGTAATGAAATACATGGAACAGGAGAATGGCCAAAAGACTTCCTGAAGACGGTCATGATACCGATGGCTAAGAAATCGAACCCAAAGAGATGTGAGGATTATAGAACTATTAGTCTCATATCTCATGCAGCTAAAATTTTGCTCCGAGGTGTATGCTGTATTTATTGATCTAGAAAGGGCTTTTGACCGAGTGAATTGGGAATTGTTGTTGGGAGTTCTAAAGAAAATAGGGCTGGAATGGAAAGATCGAAGACTCACAAGAAACTTATACATGAACCAACAAGTAAGTGTTAGGATAGGGGAAGAACTGACGAAAGACAGTGCAATTGGAAGGGGAGTTCGACAAGCATGCTGCCTCTCGCCAACACTATTTAATGTCTATCTAGAAGAGATAGTGAAAAAGAGTTTACATGATGATGACGACATTTCGGTAGGAGGTAGAATGATTAGATGCATAAGATTTGCAGACGATAATGCCCTTGTTGCAGAATCTGAAAAGAAAATCATTGAAATAATAAAAAACCTGAGGATGGCCTTTGCAGAATATGGGATGAAAATAAATGTTAGAAAGACAAAAGCCATGGTAATTGGAACGAAGAGGTCCATGTCAAATATAAAAGTGGGAGGGGAGAAAATAGAAGAAGTGAATAGTCTTCGATATGTGGGTAATATTCTTAGTAATGACATGAAGTGCGAACGTGAAATAAAAGCAAGGTTAGGAATGGCAAAAGAAGCTTTTAGGAGGAAGAAAAGTGTTTTGTGGGACCTTGAATAAAGAGTTTTAAAAAAGACTCATAAAATGCTTCGTGTGGAGCGTTGTACTGTATGGGGCGGAAACGTAGACATTATGTAAAAGTGATGAAAATCGACTGGAAGCCTTCGAAATCTGGGTGTGGAGAAGAATGGAAAGAATTATTTGGATCGAGCGGAAAACGAATGAGAAGGTGTTAGAAATGGTGGGGGAAAATAACACTTCTATATGTTGTTAAGAAGAGGAAGAGAAACTGGTTGGGACATTGCCTAAGAAGAAATTGTATCATGAGGGACGTCCTAGAGGGTATGGTGGCGGGAATGAGAGGAAGGGGGCGAAGGAGATTGCAATTAATGGATGATATAAAAACAGAAAGATTATACGTCAAGACTAAGAGGTTAGTGGAAGACCGTGGAGCATGGAAACTTCTCAGCTGCTGCAAGTGACCTGCCAGTAAGGGCAGAATACCTATGATGATGATTATTCCAAGACCATCGCATTTGCTCAGGTTATGGTGTCGTACGTTTCATATCCCTAAGATGCCTCTAATCTTATGGAATTTGAGATATTACCATCTTATTATAACAATTGCAACCCCATATCTTTTCTCTTCCCTTCTAAGAGGAACTACAAAAAACGCTGAAACACCTATTTAGTTGTTTTAAATTAAAAAGTTAAATACCAATGTCCCTAACTGTAAGTGATTTCGAGATATGTTCATCTTGGTATAACAATTGTAACCTTACTATTTTTTCTTTCCGTCTTTTTTCTTCCCTTCTAGGGACAATGTAAAAACAGTAAAATACGTGTTAATTCAATCGGTCATTGAAGAAAAGGGCACATGTGACACCTTGGTCGAAATTGTGATAACACTAGGTTTATTACCTCCATATCGCCTTCTGAAAGTGGTTATTTTTGAATATTAAAAACCTCGTTTAGTGCAACAAGGGAACATGTGCCCTTTTTGCACTGAACGCAGTTTGTAACACACTCAACAACTGAAAGAAAGTCTTATATTGAACGCGTTGTAGACAGTCATTTCTTACACTTTTCCCGCTAAAATGTGTCTTTGTGATTGGATGCCTAGTACGACAAAGTACGTCGTAATAATTATATCGTTCGTTCGTCGTGGATGTTGATGCTCTGTTATGATTAGTAGTGCTGACTTTGCCGTGTCTGGTAGTTGCGACGATGAATCTCCGCAGACCAAGAAACAAAAAGGAATTCGGCATACTGAGAAGTACCAGAGAAATGCCATGAAACAAGCTAAAGTTAAAGGACAACCACATACATCATATTCTGACAAGTAGGCCTATATTCCAGCTGTAAGAACAGGTGATGATTGCCGATGTAGATTAAAGTGGTTTTCAAAAATTACCGAAAGTGAGTGATGCAGTATACTGTCATATTTCCTTTCATTAGAAACCAAAGATTCCCAGGATATCTATCTCCAAAGTCACATATTTCGAGTTTTATCGTGGATTGCAGCAGTAGCCGAGAACTCACGAATATGCACAGCAACGCATGGATGACGACAGTGGCGTGATATCCAAAATAATATTATTATTTTCATATTATGAATCAAACGAGTTTTGTTAATTTTATTCGTTGTATATTTCGAGTATGTTCTTTTAACTTTCTTCACGTGTCTTGATTATCATGTTTACTCAGTCAACTTGCAATGTTTTCTACTGTAAATTACGTGATGAGTAATGAACCAATGTAAAACAAAAACCTCCGCGTTTATTATTAATAATAACCTACAGTATTATTTGTCTTACAATAACTTAGATTGGCCATGTTAAAGATGTATTAAGATACCTTCTTTCAAACCTCAACTAAATTGCCTTAGGTTACGTTAAGTTAACTTTTATTCATTTCTCAAAGCAATTCGTGCGACAGTATATTATGTGTACTTTTCGTATGCTTCGGAAGCATAAGTACTTTAATATTTCGCTAAGAATCTTGTTCTAAATTCGGCAAACACTTCACTATGAGCTTAAGATATTTTATTAGAATCTAATATGAATTCAGTTTGCAAAATTGAGTCGTAAACGGCTATTGACCACTTAAAATTCAAGGGGAGGAAACTCAAAATACTATCCACAACTCCTCCATTTCAAACACTGATGCAATGTAACAATATATATAATACATATATATACATCTCTCTCTCTCTTTCTCTCTATGTATATATATATATAGAGAGAGAGATGTATATATGCTTATTACGTATATTGTTACATTGCATTGGATCATATATATACAGGCGCGGATCCAAGAGGGACTATAGGGGCTAATGGCCCCCTTGACGCTAAGGTGTACACTGGATAAAATGGGCTTCAATCCTGCTTTACACTGGATAAAACTGCAAACTATGTTTTATCCCCTCCCTTGATCATATCCTGGATCCGCCACTATATATATATATATATATATATATATATATATATATATATATATATATATCAATACTACCGTGTCATTATACTAACACTATTATACTCATCACTATCAATCCATATTAGTTTCCAATGAAGTGTTTGTTATTCTGGATAAAGAGTTTGCAGAACTTTCAACAAGATGCAAGCGAAATTTGATACCAAAACAAAACAAAAAAAAATGTTAATAGGTGAACGTGGAAAGCTTAAGTGGGTGGGTTTATAGGAAGGTATACATTTATTTTGTGAGATAATTACAATAGAAAGTAACCTACGAAAAGGTAACATATCGTACCGTACCTGAAATGACAATATATTCTACATTACTCTTCCAGTAACTCTTAATTCACTACATGGAACTACCCGAAATCCACCAACCACCAACCGCACATCCATCATTTAATTTCGATATGCTTATTTAGTGAACAATCTCAACCTCATCCTATGATTCGTATTTGTGTCACGGACTATGCTTAACTAATTTATTAAACTTTTGTCCTAAAGCGAATAAAACTCACTTTAGCCCTAATTCGTTTATATATATTTAAATCACCAGGTTATTATAATAAACATATCAACTTCAGATCAATAAGTCATAACATTATACGTACCAACTAACGTCTATTTTATTCTTCTGTTTATACATACACTATAGATCAACAGTCATCCATTTCGTGTATAATGTAGATAATAGTATTTACCATGACAACATGTCATGTCAATAATAATGTTTTTTTTTCTTTTAACTGTATATAGGCTATATGTTTGATTATTGCGCCTCTGATCATGTATTGACAAAATAGGTACAGATTAACAATACCATTATAACAAGAATATATCGTTGTATAAAATGTCGCCCAGAACGGGAATTCCGTAACAGTATTACAGTGAAGGAAAGAACCCTGGATATTTTCAAAACATTCACTTTTTGAATAGCCCTCGTATTAAATTATTATTACATTATTATAAGTATTTTTCTTCTCTTTTTCTTCTCCATATATATATATATATTAATTCATAACAACATTTTATTTTATTACTAATCACATATCAGAAAAACGTTGATTCATTAAAAAATATATCCTTTATGGGTCTATCCAAAATTATAACTAATTGATGACCTACGCAGAGTTATTAGTTAATTGTCCCTTTTTACATTGAGCGATAACATTCATATACAAATAACATTATTTATAATTAAGATCGTCATCATATCAAAACGACAACAAGATCAGAAGGCAATAATTACATTTAGAAACTTCAATTTAAGATCAATGTCATAGATTTCAATTTAACACAATCAGATCTCTTTTGAACACGTAAGATAAAATAAAGATAAACATAACTCTCAAAATTAGTACAAAGATAAAATAAATTAATCTCATCATAACATGTTGTGCATATATAAAGTTCAAATGAAGTATTCATAACACAACTCATAACATCCAAGAGAATTGATTAAGAATTGTTATCCAAGTTTAGTTTAGTTAACACATCACGGTTGACTAAAGTTTCAACTAGTTTTAGCCATTTCCAACTTTAATCTGATATTTATTTTCCTGTTCTTGCTCTACCTTTTCATTACGTCCCTGAAACTTCTGATGAAGCCCAATTCTAGGTGGATCTACGATAACAAGTATCTTCTTTTCAGCTACTTTCTCCACTACGGTGGGCAAAATATCTTCAGCCTGTCCAACAAAATACTCGCTGTTCATGATGACATCCTTTACAGCATTGGCTCTTGCATCTTCAACTGTCTGGCTCTACATTTCTATGCCAAGAATTTGAGCTCATTTCTTAACAAGAGTAAACCCAATTCCTCCAGTGGTACAACACACATCTATGAAGGAAGTTTCTTCGTCAACTTCAACCATTTCCGCGATGGAACTATAAAGCTGCTTGGCTCCCGAAGTATTCACTTGAAAACAAGAATCTGGAGATATTCGGAAATTCATGTCACAGATAGTTTCTTTCACATATTCTTTTCCGAATAACAGCTGCAGTGGTGGAGGTTTCTCAACTTCTTCCTTTTCAGTGAAGGTCTGGAAATAGAGCGATGCTACATTCAAGCTTTTTCCTTCTCTGTTTTGGAAATAATCTTTCAAATCATCCTTCATCTTCCCTATAGGCAAACGTTTCAGAAAATCTGCAAGTCCTTCATTCTTCTCTTTTCTTTCTTCTGTCCAACCAACTAAATCCAGATTCCTCCTCAGAGGAAATCCGTCAGTCGGGTGAGATATTTTATTTCTTCAGTCTTTTTCTTCAATTGTTCACCAAAAGTAACATCCCACAAAGGTATTGTAGCCTGTTTTATCTATCTTCTACAGGTAACTCGACTTTCGCCTTTTTAGAATCCTTATCACCAGACTTTTCTAATTTTCGCTTACGTTGATCAGTTTCGGCAACTTTGGCTGAAAGAACTCGCTTCTTCCAACTGTATCCATTTAAGGTCTTTACTGCCTTCTGTTGGTCTTCTTCAGTTTTGAAGATCAAATAAATCCAAGAACTCGCTCTTTTCTGTGACCTAATAGTATGGCTTCCCAACTTCAAATCGTCTGTCAACAATTTCTTCAATTCCCCTAACCTGTATAATCTCGGCAGACCTTTCACTTCAATTTTGAATACGCCTGTAGTAGTAGTGGTGGTGGTCTCTTTGGCCGGAGATGATGGTTCTTCGTTAATTGTAGCATCTTCCGCATCACCATTCACCACAGGTCCAGTTGTTTCATTTTTATCCTGTTCTTCAATATTTTCATTTCGTGCATCGACCTTCTTCTGACCTTCTTCCGGTTCTACTTTCATATTCACACCAGTAACATTCACTTTTTCAATTAATACTTGCAAGTTCTCTTTCAAATTATGCTGTAGCAGATCGAAATTTTCATGGATACCCTGAACTCTATCTGCAAGAGATTTGTGTTGAGTCAATAATTGTTCGAACTTTTCATCACTTGATTTTTGTATTTGTTCTATCGATTTTTGCATCTGTTCCATCTTTTCATCGTTCGATTTTTGTATTTGTTCTATCGAATTTTGCATCTGTTCCATCTTTTCATCGTTCGATTTTTGTATTTGTTGATTCGCCTTTTGCATTTGTTCAGGCTTATCAGTTAGCAGTTGGCAAATCGTATTAACAAGATTAGCCTGGCCATATTCAGGTGTGTTTTCTACTAAAATACTCGGTACATCCATTACGTCAGGATTCTGCATATCTCTAATCCTTTGTATTTTCTTTCCGTTTCTTAAAACGGTGAAATTCATAAAAAGGATATATGTTTGCAAATATACCTCGTCCTTACTTGTTTTCAGAACTTTGAGGTAAGGTCCCGGTTTTACGGCACCAGATAAAGCGAATAAAACTCACTTTAGCCCTAATTTGTTTATATATATTTAAATCACCAGGTTATTATAATAAACATATCAACTTCAGATCAATAAGTCATAACATTATACGTACCAACTAACGTCTATTTTATTCTTCTGTTTATACATACACTATAGATCAACAGTCATCCATTTCGTGTATCATGTAGATAATAGTGTTTACCATGACAACATGTCATGTCAATAATAATGTTTTTTTCTTTTAACTATATATAGGCTATATGTTTGATTATTGCGCCTCTGATCATGTATTGACAAAATAGGTACAGATTAACAATACCATTATAACAAGAATATATCGTTGTAGTCCGTGATTGTACTTTTGGTTCACTACTGTTCAAGAGACTTACAAAAGGTAGCGAAAAAAATTTTTTTGATATTTCAAAACTAAATTGTGATTAAATTATAAATTCTTTTATCTGTAACAACTACTATGTAATTCTGTCTTTGAATTTGTTTTCACGTGCGTACCAAAAGTCAACTACTTTACAGAAGCCATCATGTAAGTTCGTGCATTAACAAACATGAGAGAAGTATATTCCTATAGATATATGTATGTGGATTCGATCTCAACATATTGTCTACTGGACTTCTACATCTATAAGTCTAAGCTATGTACTCACTTTACTTTTGCCAACAGACACAAAGAAACATAAATTACACGCATTAAAATCATTCAACAAAACTCTATTCTTTCATTTTACCATAAACGAAATGTTCATGAATATTGATGTAAGAATTATTGATGTCTGAATTTCTACGAAAAAGTTGGTTATTGCTATGACTACGGTACCCCTCGTGTACGTCTCTAATACGTTAACTCATAGCTTAACTGCATTTGCACCAACTCATTTCAATATCTTGTGTACAGAATATATATATATATATATATATATATATATATATATATATATATATATATATATATATATTATTCTAACAATACTTTTCCATACTAATAATTACAAACTAACTACTACATTTAACAGTTTTGTATATTTTTCTTGGTTTATGAAACTGTTTCTTACTTCCTAGTTTGAATTTAGGCAATCCGTAAAACACTTATGACAAGATGAGTTATTTTCATGCTTTGATAGGACGGTTAAAAAACCAAAATGACATCTGTGTCAAGTTGGGTTGTATAACGCTGGCAACTAATGTAATCCCAGTTTGGAAACTAATGAAGACGGACAGTCCGAGATAGAACATAGTATTCAATGCTAGAAAAACATTTTTCTTAATTGTAGAATTCACTACAGAGAAATAATAAGAAAAGCATTTTAAAGAACTCCCAAAAAGTTGACTTTCTTTCCATCTAAAGTAAAAGTTAAATAGGAAGAAAAGTTAGAAAACCCGATTGCACAAATTTATCGGAAAATTTACTTAACCTAAATTTTCTGCAATCAATCTTGTCTTAGACATACCTGCATGACCATATACTTACTATCTGCAGTAAATGGCTCTCGCGCAAGGACTCTCGTTGAACAAGGAAGCTGTTGGGAAGAAAGAGAAAGAACGGGAGCCAACATTTTTGTAGGCATTGATAACGACCATCTAGCGAGGTAGCTGTGCTGTTTATGCCGATCGATGTAACACTCGTACGGCTGAGTAATAAATTATAGGTTCTCGTGTCAAATCCTTCTCCACTGTGTCACTCGACAATTTATAGCTTTCCACTTCTTTAAGCTAAAGTGGATACGCCTAACGCTTAGTAAGAATTTTTCTTTTCATTTTGCCCAGTCCTATTTTCCTTACTACTGAAACTCAGTACTCTTCATGTCCTCTCTGTAAAAACAGTTCATAATACGTATACAATTAATTGGATAAATTAATTTAAATAATCAGAAAGCTAAGTAGTGTGAAAGTTCAATGAAGCAGACAAACCAATTCAACATTCGACTCCATCTTCTTCCAATCCAAGTCCAACAATCATCATCATTATCACTATTTTAATATCACATCTGCATGTTTCTTGCTACAATGGAACACGGTGTCTCGATGTTGGGGCTCTTACCTCTGGTGTGTGGGATCCCTTGTTCCATTCCGACCAAGTAAGTGTGTGGTGGACAACATCGTGTGCTTGGGTTTCCTCGGGGTACTCCCGTTTCCTTCCATATTCTCATTCCACTAATTCTTCATCATCATTCACTTACCTTAGACCACATTTCCATTTTACATGAATCTTGTAGCTGTCATAAGAAAATATTTGCAACCCAATCTTTCTATTTACTGTTTACATTTTACAATTTCCTGAAAGCAAGAAAGGTATCTCCACCCATGCAACACTGCAGTCTAGTGACAAATAGTGAACCTCCTCATTAAAAACGTGTATTTTGGCACAATTCCCCTCCCTATCCAAAAGAATCCGTTGTTTCGGAAACTGGCTTTTCCTTTATGTCAGCAGAAGGGCTATAGCAGGTAGCAAGCAAGACGTTCCAGAAAGTTGCATATGGTTCAACTCCCTGCAAGATAGGGGACAAAAATGTTGTATGTCCCTTTCTAGACTATGTTTACATAGTGAAATATGGTAGGGTTTCAAGATTCTTTTTATGACAGCTACAAGATTCATGTAACGTGGCAATAGCCTAAAGGAAATAACGTGGGACGTTAAACTGAAAAGAAAATCATTTTTTCATTTCTTTCATGCTGCAAATTGAGAAGATTCCATGCATTGTGGTAATCAGCTAAAGTGTCCGCCTTACCCAATGGCGAATGCCAAGAATGTTTGCCCAATGGCGAATGCCACTTTCAAGCTGCCTAATCTGAGACCTTGGTCTCTTGGGAATCAGTGTAATCCTCACGTCGCCTTTCTGCTCAAATTCCGATTACACACTGAAGTAGTGGCCGGGTGAATGTCGTGTGGTGACCAATTGCCCATGGAGATATTAGGGACACCTTAATTAGCTGTTGTAATCTTATTCAGAGGTTTCGTCACCAAGTTACGGGTGTTAGATTTGTTTATAGTACTTAACACGAAGTTACGTTCATTAAAGATAAAGCTAGGATAAAGTTAAACAAACTGAATGGAATTATTAGAATTTTATTAAGACAAGAACAAATTTTGGGGAAATAGTTTTGAAAAGAATGTTAAGATTTAAAGTTGTGTTTATACCTTAGCCAGGCTGTAATATTTTTGTTGCGCACTCTTTTGATTTGGTTTGTAGTCGACAGTTAGGCGTCGATAATAGATCTCCAAACGAAAGTGTCGCAATTGACCCTAGCTGAATGTCTGAACTAATACCCGGAGAATCCAAGAATGAAGTATATTATAAACGATATTTCTTTCTTTGATGCCAATCTGATCTTTTCGATAACAATAAATGTTAATATCACATGAACAGAGACGGGTTAATTACATAAAAGAAGGAAATTGGGTCACCAGAAAATTATCTCGTCAGTTTATTTATGCATAAAATAAGCATCATGTGTCATTTCCAACACAGAACAGTTTAAAAGGGGGGAAAAATACGTGTTTACATACAACCTATGAACGCAACACGATAATTATAGCCATATGTTGTTTTTATGTCAGTCGATTGTTTTTCCACAAATCTGGTGCGACTGCATTTAAAAAGTTAAGTAGATGAGTCTACAATATTATTATTATTTAACGAAGTAAAATATGTCCAAAGCATAGACCAATCTGGGTGCACAAATGCTTCTCGGAGTTATAGGCTGCCGGAAATATGAAAAAAAAATGAACTTTAAAGGTCCACAGCTCCAATACTATGGGACCTCGTATCGTAGTCGGGTCAAGGTTTCACTTAAGAACTAATATGAACGCTATCCAAAATTATATGTTTCAGAATCTAAGCTACTCAAGTAACAATTTTTAAAGAGGGAGTTTGGCTACGGGCATATAATTTGAAGCACTCACCAACTACCTCTATAAAAGTTGTCGCGGAAGTACCGCAGGATTGTGAAACTTGGTGATCCGACTATGGAGCTATTTGTAGTTAAAGTTCGTTTCTTTTTCACATGTTTTCGGTAGCCTATAACTCCGAAACGAAACATTTGTGCACCCAGGTTGGCCAGGTTTAATGACACATAACCCAAAATTTTTATTTTTTTAATTTTCGTCTTACTATACCATCAAAAAACAAATACACATTTTAATCAGTACAGGACATCTGATATGATTCCGTACTTCGAAATAATGCATTATTCAATTTAGCACATCTGATTTATTATTCTGTGTTCTTTCAGGTCTTTGTGAAATATGTAGCCATATATATTAATTGTTCGGAAACAATTTTAACATCAATAAGGCAAAAAGTAGACTAATCTGAATGTGGAAATATCTTTTGTCGGGCTCCATGACTCTCCAGCCGAAAATTTGTCAGAAAAAGTATTAAAAGAGCCATAATTCGAAATGAATGAAATGAAATCTCTCTGTTTAACGTCCTATGTCTGTAGCCGTTAGGATAAGTGTGACAATGATTAAGGCTAGAGAATAATGATGAAAGAATTGGTGGTCTGAGGATGTAGGAAGAAACGGGAGTACCCTGAAGAAACCCACGAACACTATGTTGTCTTCCATAAACTTACTTGACTGGGGACCGAACCAGGGATCCACACACCAGAGGCAAAGGGTCTACCTCTGAGCCACCCTACTCACCTGCCATAACTCGAGAACGGAATATCAGATTAAAGTGAAGTAAAAGGAACACACATTATTTTTAGTCGCTGATGGCATTAATACACAGCTGGTTGTGGTGCAGGGTAGCTAGCACAAGGGTAACTCGCAAAGAAGTTAGGGAATTCCTTGAGTATTGTACCAAAACTTAAGAAAGAAAGTAAAGTGTATCCATATAATAGACCATGTTTCATGCAGATGAGTCTCCACACTTATAGACTTCAACATACTCAGAAGATGATGTTGATACGAAACACCAAAGAATTTTGGAAAATCATTCCTTACACGAAGATGGGGGCACAAATGCATCAATTCATAACTGTAGCTTGCCAAAAGTTTGGCGAATAGATATCATTCCAGATGTAGTATAGGGAAGTTTAAAAAGTTAGTTTCAAACAAAACTGTAGAAACTAGTTTAAAAGGTTCTAACTATAGATGTTATATCTAACGATCTATGTTTGCCAAGTACGTTGTACCCACATTTTCGAAGGGAAAGTTAAGTATCTGCTAAAAACCATTCTGATTTCCCGGTCTTGTACGCACAATGCGTTGCGAGCGTACGGCACGAAACGCAATCATAGGCACTTAAATGGAATTTGTACTTGTTTCTTGTATAAGTATTTGAACCACTTAAGCTAAAACCCTTTATTTTCAAACTACGGCATTTCATAAACTTTTTCTGAACTTTCGGCAGTTTATAACTCCAAAAAGAAGTGTCATTCGAATTACGTTTATTACAAAAAGAAATATCTCTCAAGTTACGGGTATTGTTTCTTCTTTGACTGGAATATGATCCCTTCTTTCTCCCGTGAATGTTGTAAACAGAATGTTAACTCTATCTGTTTTGTTTTCGATTTATAAAAGTTTGAAAATTCTTTCTTAAGTGCAAATATAAAGAAGGAATGCAATGAAAATAAGGGAAACCATATATCTTCCCTTATATTATTATAAAACCTATGGAGGTTCTAATGTAACTTCATGCAAACCCAAAATTGAAAAAAAAAGAAAAGAAAAAGAAAAACTGTTATGTTCACTAAACCACTTTGCATGTTCCTTCCTCCCTTTCTTTATGTATCACCATACAAGGACATACTTTAAGCATGTTTATCATTTTTATATACATATATAAAAAAAGAAATCTGGTACGGAGATTCATGGATTCTTTCTTCAATTGTGTTGTCAAGTCTCTCTTGTTTCCCGTTTAAATGACAAAATCGTGCGCACAATTTGTTTCCAACACCTTCTTTATGAACAATATAAGAAAGGACGAGAGAATGTATGTACAGAATTAATTACCTTTGCGTTACAGGCGGCAGTTTTTGGCAGTGTCTGCACAGATTTCATGTATTCATTCAGTCCGCTCTCTTGAATACCGTGTGAATGGCTTTCTTTTAAATAAAAGAGAGAGTAAAAAGAAAACGGCAGAAGGAAAACACGAGAGACAAACAAAAGAAGAAAAAACAAAAGAGAAGAATGAATGAGAAAAACAGGAGCAGCATCCAAAAAGAGAGAAGCAAAGTAAGGAAGACAGGGACGAGAAAATTCTTGTTGTTGTTGTTGCGTGGAATATACTATATGAAAAGGAAGACGTAAGTCTGCCGCCGCTCTACACTGATGCTGCTCCTCATTTCCCTCTTCCTTGTAATCCACACCTTTTCATTTCTGAGGTAATAAATAAAAGTGATAAGAACATAAGCACATCACATCAACACTCATTCCCAACAATAATGTCGTCATCTCACTTATAATGGTGGAGAATGAGAAATTGCTAAACTTCTCTCTTGAGTTTCTTGTATTTTCATCATCAATGGCCCACTTTTTGACTTACCAAAGGAAATTAAAAACAACAAAATAAAATATGATTTTCTTTCATCCACTATCTGTTTAACTTTTCTTACTTTTTGAAAAACTTATTTTCTTTTCTTTCTTTCTTTCTTCCTTTTTCTTTTTTTCTTTTTCTTTTTCTTTTTTTTTTTTTGGAAGAGCATTATAATAAAAGGACAGGACACTTTATTCTCTACTCTGTACTTAGATTTTTTTTTCGTTCATTTATCACCAGAAGACCATATATGTTAAAGATACTAGGAAAACAATACGGTGACGAAGCTTACGTTCAAACACAGTGCAAGTAATGCAAAATAATGCAAGTCTTCATCAAAACTAATAGAGTTTAATTTAGGACCATTAAAGCATTGAGGCTTGTAAATTTGCTGAAAATGACCTGCTAAATAATTATAATGATGATGATGACGACAACGAGGAGTACATGAAAAAAAAGGGGGCTCATTACAATTTTTGAGAAAAAGCTTACATGGAAACTAGCTGTTGGTGCTAGATACTTCAAAATGCACTACAAATATTGTAAAAAAAAAAAAAAAAAAAAAAAAAAAAAAAAGTGGCTCGTTGCAGGGAAACTTACACAAGAAAAACAGCTATACAAGGAAAGAAGACGCCCATCAACATTTTAAATTGCTTCTTCTGACAAAAATGTCAAATGTCGAGTAGCCTCTTCTTTTGGTGTACCCTACTGTAATCTTGTTATTGTAACAGTAATCTTAGAACTACAATCTTATTAGATGTGCATTGTGACTACATGGTTAGCATAAGCACCATCAATTCGAGAGAATCAGGTTCGAGTAAGGTTGAAAGCTCAATATTATTACTTTGTTTGTACAGTACAATAGGCTTGGTATATTTATTTACCAATATTAGTCTTTTGTGTATTACTTAACGGCGGGAGCTCATGTGGTTCGGATTCCACATTAATCAGTAGGTCCACGTCTCATATAGCCTCGCTGCTGAAAGAGACGCTAAACTAAACTCAACTGTGTATTACTTAAGCTAACTTGTACACTTCATATTAAGCAGGACTTTTATCATGGAATGCAGTCTTGCCTTGAAGTAAATTACCAGTAAATTACAGTAAAAATGATCAGTAAATTACACTCTAGCTAACTATTAAACAACGGGATTCCATATCTGAATAATACATTTATTTCGTATTTCAGAGTAAGGCCTCCCTTTAACAGAAAATTGGTACTAAAAACAATAACAATTATTATCCGTAATTATACTAAGAAAACCTATTAGTTTATATAACCCTCTTATATAAGGAATCCAACATCCACTTTGGTTGTCAACCTCAAATCTAGATTGTGATACTGTATTTCTTCCTATTTAACTTTTCTATGTCAACTCTTGTCTACTTTGGGTTCCACGTTAAGCTGTAGTTTCATGTCTCATAAAAGGTTAATCCTGAAAGGAACTTGCACAATACATCAACCAATCTAATCTTGGCCTTATATATACAGGGTGTTTCAAAACAACACCGACAACGTTTGGAAGGTAATTCCTCACATCAAGATAATACGAAAAGTATAGACCAACCTGGGTGCACAAATGCTTCCTTTCGGAGTTATAGACTGCCAAAAACATGAAAAAATTATTTTAAAGATCCAGAGCTCCAAAACTTTGGGATCTACTGTAGTCGGGTCAAGACTTCACTTAGGAACTAGTATGCGCCCTATCCAAATATCCATGTTTCAGAATCCTACTGTACTTCCGCAACAATTTTTATAGAGGTAGTTGATGAGTACTTCGAATTATATGCCTGTAGCCAAACTCCCTATTATAAAAACTGTTGTGTCAGTACCTTAGGATTCTGATTTTTGGATAGCTTACATATTAGTTCCTAAGTGAAATCTTGACCCGACTACAATAGGTCCTATAATTTCAAGTTAGGGACCTTTAAAGTTCTTTTTTTTTTTTCATGTTTTCGGCAGCCTATAACTACGAAAGAAGCATTTGTGCAATCAACTTGATCAATACTTTTCGTCTTATCTTGGTGTCAGGAATCACCTCCCAAACGTTGTCGGTGTTGTTTGAAACAGCCTATATATATAATTTCTGTATTGTATCGGTTCTCAAAATAACCACATGAGTTTGCTGTACACTGCATTAGTTTATTTTTGCTTGTAAGGCAGTAGCCAATAGTCTAGTATATGGTATCTCTTACACTAAAACTGCAGAAATGGTTTAAACAATATAGCACTGAGAGAAAAGTGAGAACTCAAAATACAGAATACGCCATCACGATATTTTAAAGAGTACACCCAACTTACAAGATAGAAACATATTTCTGCTGTTAATAAGCACTTTGGCATTTCTAAGTAAGAAAAATGAAAACTAAAATTAAAAAAAAAAATGTAAATAAGAGGTGAGCTTTTAAATATTACTTTTACTTCCTTCTTCGTCTACTTCATTCAATATTATTTAAAAAAGAAAGAAAGAAAGAAAAAGAAAGAAAGAGAAAATCATGGATGTTAAAGACCCAAAAGCTTTACTATTTTTTTCTTTCTTGTATAAAATTCATTTCGTACTTTCTTTCAAATACTTCAATCAAAAGTGCTCTCTTTCTCTCTCTCTCTCTTTCTTAGACTCACACATTCAAAGACAGAGGACCCAAAGACACCTCTGAATGTTATATAAAGTTGTCGTAAAAGAGCCAGTTTTAGTCATAAACTTTTGCAAGGGCAAGAGCCGTTCATTATGTCAGCCAAGACGCTGAGTAAAAATAAAATTAGAAAAAAAAAGAGAGAGAAAAAGAAACAGAAAGAGAGAGAGAGAGAGAGAGAGAGAGACCAAGACGAGATGAGAATGTTATCGGAGCCATTAAAAAGTCCCATCGTACCAATAAAAGTATTTGCTCGTTATTACTCGAATTTTATGGTAATTTACGCCAGGCAGTCGGCTGGCTTATATCGAAACGAGAAACTCCTTCTGCTTTACTCTTTTGCAACGGAGACATACTTCTTTTTTTTTTCCTTTCTAAAATTCTGCTAAAAGTGTTGTGGGATGGGGGGGGGGAAGAGAGTAAGTTTTCCTTTTGTGTCCTTTCGAATTTCTTCTGTAAAATGTTTGCACCAATGAAGACACACCGTTTACTTTACATTACTTCCCGTAGCCAAATTGCCCTCCTAAAATTTTCTCCTTGTATACTAGTGTTATTATGCAGCTCATATATATTATAGACCTGACGTTAGAACACTTCCTCCCCCCTTGTCTGGTCTTAAGGTTACATTTAATTTAGTAGCATACCATTTATATCGCACACATCCAATATATAATCTATGTAAACTTAACTAACTATATTTTATGGATGTATCGATATTATCACTCTTTGTTTTAAATTTTGACTTTATTACCATATTTCCTACAATTAAGTACTTTCTTAATTATCTTCATATAATGTATTATTACTATTAACACTACAATAATTGTCGTCATTTTCCTATATCATGTCAAACATTAAAGTATTACATATTTTATACCCTTCATTAGTGTACAAAATCTAATCTGCCATAATCTACTTTTTTTTTTATCTTGAAACAAGAAGAAACAAATAACAGTGTTACGTGTACATCACGTGAAGGAGTTTGGTTTAATGTTGCATGGTATTTTTGGACCAAAATATTCAATATATTTCAATCAAAAATTTTCTTGTAGGCCTTATATCTGGAGAATTACATATAGTGTAGCAAACGAAAACTACAGTTAACTCAGTATGATGTGCTTATTCCGTAGAAACTTCGAAAACTCGATTTAGAGGCCGTTCAAAAATTTTCGGGCCCCTAATCCAAATGGATCAAAAGATCCAATATATTTCATCAAAAGTTTTCTTGTAGGCCTTATATCTCGAGAACTACATATAATGTAGCCAAACCCAAACTACCAGTTAACTCAGTATGATTAAGAGAACACACACACACACACACACACACACACAAAACGATTTAGAGGCCGTTCAAAACTTTTCTGGCCCCTGATCAAAAAACTAATTATTGGCCAAGATCGTAATTTTTTGATCCACTTTTAGGTTTCTTAAAATTCTTGTTTTCAATTAGTATTGGAACTGGAAATGGTAGTAGATTTCTACCACTTCCGGATTTATAACATAGAATAGAGTATAGATGTATTATGCTCTTCCAGACGCTTAATCGATTGCAGAAAACCACTTCTCGCTATTTATTACCGTTCTAACTCAATAGCGATCAACGTTAAAACCGGAAATGTTTGATATCTACTACTTACGGTTTGAATATCACCCCCATAAATTACTTCGATTCTTTACTTTTGACCTTCTTTCTATACTATGACCAAAATCCATCCATCAAGTAGTTCATAAGATCCCCCACCCCCACCCGAGCAGGAGAAATATACAGGATGTTTCAAAACAACACCGATAACGTTTAGGAGGTGATTCCTGACACCAAGATAAGACAAAAAGTATAGACCAAGCTGGGTGCACAAACGCTTCCTTTCGGAGTTATAGGCTGCCGAAAAAATGAAAAACTGAACTTTAAAGGTCTATAGCTCCAAAACTATGGGATCTACCGTAGTCGGGTCAAGACTTCATTTAGGAATTAACATGTGCCCTATCTAAAAATCCATGTTTCATAATCCTAAGGTACTCACGCAACATTTTTTATACAGGGAATTTGACTACGGGCATATAAGTTGAAGTACTCACGAACTCCGTCTGCAAAAACTGTTGCAGAAGTACCGCAGGATTTTGAAACATGGATATTTGAATAGGGGACATACTAGTTCCTAAGTTCAAAGCTATAGACTATTAAAGTTAATTTTTTAATGTTTTTGGCAGCCTATAACTCCGAAAGGAAGCACTTGTGCACCCAGGTTGCTCTATACTTTTTGTCTTATCTTGGTGTCAGGACTCACCTCCCAAACGTTGTCGGTGTTGTTTTGAAACACCCAGTATAAATGAATGTATGGTAATCTAAGCTCTTTAAAAAGTAGAAACATATAATCTTAGTTAATATCACTGAACTTTTCATTCACTCGGACTGTTTTGTATTATTACTCTGTTGAGTAATAGTGAGTGATACGCGAGGCAATATAATACGGATTCGTGCATGCAGTAGTTCAGACTTTGTTGGTGCCAAACGAAAAGTCTCTCCAAGTTTGAAAGTGAACAAATTGTAGGTACAGGGTTTTTTAATGCAGATGTATTCGACACTGATAATGTGGTAAGTGTATCAAGAGCAGGTATGACATCGTTACAGAACAGGAATAGGGGATAGAAAGAACCTACGTCTATGGAAAGGGACAGTGTTTATGACTTTTAAAGGTAACCTTTAAACGCTGTTACCAAATGAGAGGACTGCTGTGTAGCAACATCTTTGTACATATTCACATCAATATCTAGCACCTGCTCACCTGATTGTTCTGTATGCATAGCCGCACCTATTTACCACACAGCATTGTATGCGTCACTATCTTAGTCTCATTCGTCTAGCTCACACGCCATCGATAATCTCACTCTTTAGCCCTAACAGCACAATTATATAGCAGGCATATGCCTATCACGTTCCCTCAGGTACATAGGAATGTGTCCAGTGTGTGCCTTATGTACCTCTCAGAGAGAAATCACATGTAAGGCAAGTGATAGTCACAGTCTATGTCCGCCTCTAGGCACATGTCTGACATACACTTGGGGAACGTGCCTAGCATGTTCTAGATATGTTCCCCATGCCGTAAGCGTGAATGAACCACAAAATTACTCCCCCAAAATATGTTAAATCACATATATGCGTAATGTGTTTACATTAAGGTGAGTTTAAAAACACTTTAAACAAGTAAAAAAAAATATCCGAATGTGGGCGCAAACCACCAATCTTTGGATTACTAGCCGCGTGCTCTTCCGACTTGGCCACGGAGGCGATGAAGGGAACGTTGCTTGTAGAGGGATAACTTATTGAGGTCTTTTGAATTTTCTTAATTAGAGTGCTCCTTTAACAGCGTATATTCGACGATAACCGTTTCGGATTAGATAAAATCTGCTCGCCATTTAATTTTATAACAAAACGACGAGTGTCTATTTACTTTATTTCATGGTTCTTCCATATTCACTTTCAAATGATCGGCGACAGTTGCCATCTAATAAAGTTGATGCATTTGCTGCTTCTAATACACAATCGCTTAGAAAAAGAAGCAACAAATGCACAGGTGTGGGAGATGAATTTAGAACACCTAAATGGCGCATGCCAAGCACATCTTGTGCTGTTAGGGAGGAGAGAAGGGGCCGCGGTGGCTCAGTGGTAGAGCGTTCACCTCTGGTGAATGAGGTCCTTGGTTCGATCCCAGCTCGCATTAAGTGAACTTTGTGGTGGTGGACAAACACCGTGTACGTGGGTTTTCTCGCGATTCTCCAATTTCCTCCCACTTCCTTATTCCACCATTTCCTTCGTTTCTCATCATCACCGTCTCCTTTAGCCTAGGCGGTATGACCGTGGGACGTAAAACTTTTAAAGATTTTCTTGAGGTGATAGTGATCGCCAAACACAAAGAATGACAGAGATAACACTCAACCAAAAACAGAACCGCAGTTTATGCGATCTCACCCCGACGACAGCTCCATAACCTCAACATCCGCATTCAGGCTACGATATTTGAAACCTCAGACAACCGTTACTTACACGGTAAGACGAAAACGTGACTAGACGAGTGTAATACTATTCGATGAGTCCTATTTACCCTTCTTTTCGAATATAAGTACGGGATTTTGTGTGTTGAACGAGCGAGAAGGAGTATACTCCTTTTCGTCTATTTCTTACCATTAAACCTCTGGTACGGGGTGACCCTGGTTGGATTTCAGCTCTTGCTAAATGAGTTTTGTAATAGGTAAACGCCTTGTTCGTGGGTTTTCTCGTGATTCTCCAGCTTTCTTCGATTCACCATTTCATTTATTATAATCAAAACATCTCTTTTTGTCTCAACATAATCGTGTGATTTTAAACTTAAAAAAAAAAAAAAAAAAAAAAAAGAATTGACAGAACCTCTGTGCTGGAGTAGACCACATATTTAATGGTATTCCTTTGTTTTTATTATTGCTCGGAAAGGACGAATTACTGATAGTAATTATGTCTACATTGTAAATAGATGACCAAGTATACTAGCAGCGAAACAACCAACCTTCTAAGATGAAAATACACGTGTCCGTACATTCAGTTAGACTTGTTAAGGCGTGGCTTGAGGAACATACATACTTTAGATTGAAAATTCGCCCATTTCCAACAACTTTTCCTTCTTTCCATTTTTTCGTATCCTTACCCATAACAAAGTTGGCTTATGACTGTAGATTTATGATATACCCGGTATTTTATGGAAAATTGAGAAAAAAATTTTTAACTGTGAAGCTTGCATAAAGAATAAACTTTAAATTCATTTCATATGTCCCTCTGCAATAATTGTTAATAATATTTACTTAAATTAATAATATATATACCGGGTGAGGCATTTAAAACTGTTTTTTTGAATATCTGGAAAACTACAAATCGGATTTTGAAGAAGTTGTAATAAAAGTTGTTCGTCTCAAAGGGGGACATCCAATGATACCACACTCGACCCCCTGCCCCCACCCCCGGGGGCGGGAGGGGAGGCAGCTTTGAAATCTTAAATAGGAACCCCCATTTTTTATTCCATATTCTGATTCTCCGTGAAAAAATACGTAACTTTTGTATTGAACATTTTTTTTCGTTGCGTGATAGATGGCGCTGTAATCGACAAAAATCAAAATGGTTCACAAACTTGAAAAATGAGGCATTTAAAACTGTTTTTTTGAATATCTGGAAAACTACAAATCGGATTTTGAAAAAATTGTAATAAAAGTTGTTCGTCTCGAAGGGGGACATCCAATGATACCTCACTCGACCCCCTGCCCCCACCCCCGGGGGCGGGAGGGGGGCAACTTTGAAATCTTAAATAGGAACCCCCATTTTTTATTCCATATTCTGATTCTCCGTGAAAAAATACGTAACTTTTGTATTGAACATTTTTTTCGTTGCGTGATAGATGGCGCTGTAATCGACAAAAATCAAAATGGCTCACAAACATTTGAAAAATGAGGCATTTAAAACTGTTTTTTTGAATATCTGGAAAACTACAAATCGGATTTTGAAAAAGTTGTAATAAAAGTTCGTCTCGAAGGGGGACATCCAATGATACCACACTCGACCCCCTGCCCCCACCCCCGGGGGTGGGACGAGGGCAAATTTGAAATCTTAAATACGAACCCCTTACTGCAATGGGTGAAGTTGGTACTGTTGCAAGAACATAACTTTTATTTTAACAGTTGTGGAATTTGAAGTGCCATTCATTTGGATTCTTCATATTTTCTTACGATACTTACTTCCAGTTGTACAAGGCAGTTTCGTCAAACATCTCGATTACTATTTATGATTACGGAACACTTTAGCATATCCTTTAGGCTGTATCATTGTATCACGACCCTTAAGCTCAAGCTCAATCCTATTATAAAACACGATGAGAAGTGAGATAGGAGTGTCCTGGAGAAGTTAGATATAGTGCATTCATTCAGCCAATGGAACAGGATGCAAATCTTAGCAGAGTTCTTATTCTGCCTTGCATATCCATCTACAAAGTGTCGAATTTCTGATACGCCTTCACATGACGTGTTTTGCAGACGATGAAACACTACTGATGCAATTTCCGATGATCCTTTGGCTACGTGTGCTTCTGTCCAATAATATACTGTGTAAACAATTTGTTCTTTGCCTATCGGTTGACGTTCCTTCGTAAATCGTAAAATTAAACAACTAAAATTGTGCTGCTGTAATAGGTGGTTTGATCTGGAACTCGAGGAAGAACATGATTCTTTTGCGAGTCGAATAATAAAGTGATTGCATCATTGTTTCTACTTTTCAATAAGGAATGAAAGGCTTCACCTTTCTCTTATGTATCGAAAATTCAGTTTCACAAGAGGTATTCCTTGATTGAAGTCTCAACTCAAACTGCATACATTTCGAACATTTATTTACAGCAGGACTTCCAAAACTTATATTGTATTCAGTTACAAATAAGAGTATGGAACCCGAAGATCGTTTTCCACATCGTTATTGTACAGTTGGTGAAGTTTTGCTACAGACAAATAACTTGGCAGCTAATGCTTCTTTCCATTTTCTCGTCTGCAATAATGTTTCTGTACAGGAATTAGTCTTTCACAGGCCCGTTTTTATAATATTGTGCTCCTATGTGCCCTTTTGCTGCCTCCTCGCACAATTTTGCCGCCCCCTCAAAAACGACCAATATTATTATAGTTGAATTCAGTTATTTGGGTGGGGGGTCGCTGAGATGTATAACGACAGCTTTAATACATTTCAACTTCAAGGTCATATTCCACTCCCCAGGAAGGGGGCGAGATTTTAAAAGTAATCGAAAACGACAGATATTAGTGTTGAATTCATAGTTTTCGAGGTCGCTAAGTTTAACGGTATCATTTTTCATGATGTTTTAAGTTCATACTCACCGCTTGGAAGGGTGGTGGGAAAGGATGACTTTTTAACATATTTTCTCGCCCTTGCGCGGGACTCTGCAGATTGCTAGTTTTAAATATTACTTTATTGTGAATCTTAGAGAAATTCCAAAATTTTGCCGCCCAATAAATTCTGCCGCCCTGTGCTCGAGCATAGAATAGCACTTACCTAAATACGGGCCTGGTCTTTCAATGAATGTTTTAACAGTTTTCTTCTTGGCTTCAAACATATGGGACTTATGGTCTCCTCCTCTGTTTTCTGATGCCAGCTATCCACTTTCAAAATTCCGTTTACATATTAGCTTAAACCGTTTCTCAGATACTCCTAACACACAACAAAAAAATTCTTACACACTATCAGCAGTGTTTTGATGTCACTATCACATTTCGGATCGTAATATCGAATCCAAAGCTGTGTTGCTTCTTCCCTGTTGTTCTTTGGTCTTTTTCGTTGTGGTGTTGAAGGTTTCGTATGCTTTAATATGAAATTGTCTTGGATTATTTTATTTTTAACCAAATAGAAGCATTGGTGAAATTTGCAAATATCTTGCATACACATTTCTGTACATCTAAGTCTTTCCTCCTACATGGTTACAGTTAAAGTGTTTCGTGCAAACATTTGGGTGAATAGGTTGACTCTTTTAATTTTTACGTTTTGCGTTTCCACTTGTCAGGATTACGCATTTTCTTCCTGCCGTTTCCAGGTGGACTTGGTGTAATAATAACATCCTCCTCTTTCAAATCTTTTAATCTTTCCATCTCCGTGGACATTTACGCCGGAAAGCTTCTTTTTAATAGGACAGAGTGATTTCATTACACTCTTCAAGCTACTTTTGCTACTCCAACAATGGCGTCGTAGTAAATAAAACCAACCTTATCGTTAAAACCTTATCAAATTTTCAGTTATAGCCGGTGATAACACAATATTCTTTCTTGAAGGAGAAATGAATGTAAATCCCGTGAAATTTAATTGTTTATCACTATTATCTTGCTTGCTGATGCAATGCATAGCATTGGGAAAAAAGACAATTTGAACCGAAAATGGCAACTAGTCATTCAATGGTTATAGAAAAGAGCCGTTTTATAATTAAAAAATCCTTTCCTTATCAGTGCGCCATGTTGTTGTGGACAATATCACTTATGAACAAAAACCTACTTTTCAAATTACTTTTTTTAAAATGTTTTAGACAGTTTTGGCAAGAAACCAATTCATAAACAGAAAGATACGACCTCAAAGATTTCAAAGCTACTGATATCTCAATTTAAAAAATAAAAAATGGACAAGATCCGTTTTGAAAATAAACTCGACAATTAAAACTACTTTTAGCGTTACCCAGGAACAACGACGTGGACGTAGTAGTACACGGAGAAAAAAAATGTAGGTGGCATACTTAAAAACGTAGGTTACATTCGTAATTCCTGTAGTTTCTGGACTTAACGTACAACCGTAAATAACATCCTGCAGCAAACGTATAGCTGAGAAAGCATGTATTATACGCACTGTCTGCATAAGTGCAATGACGTCATTCGTGTGACGTCATCTGCAGTAACAAGTATATACGGAGGTGATATCTAGCTTTGTGACGTCAGGACCATATACAGCATATTAGTTAATAATGATGACACACGCTGACTCTCAGGACAGAGCATAATTTCAAGTAATATGTATTATACGCTATGTACGTATGTTTCTTGCGTTCAACCCCGAGACAGCATCTATATTGTACTTATGCACCGTACGTACGACTAGATACAGTGTAAGTATTGTACGTATGTATTATACAGATTTTCCTTATGTCGCACACAGCTTGTCCAGATACAGCATACAGAATATCCGTATGCACCATACAGAGTGCACATATGTAGCTTACAGACTGTCTGCATGCAGCATATAGATGATACGTACGTCGCGTACAGGTTGGCCATATGTAATGTATGGATTGGGTGTATGTAGCTTATAGGTTGTTTGTCTGAAGTATACGGATTTTACGTATGTCGCATACGTATTGCCTTTTTATAATATACGGATTGGACGTATGCAGTATATAGATTATACGTATGTTTCTTGCGTTCAACCCCAAGACAGCATCTATATTGTACTTGTGCCCCGTACGTACGACTAGATACAGTATACGTAATGTACGTATGTATTATACAGATTTTCCTTATGTCGCACACAGCTTGTCCCGATACAGCATACAGAATATCCGTATGCACCATACAGAGTGCACATATGTAGCTTATAGACTGTCTGCATGCAGCATATAGATTATACGTATGTCCCGTACAGGTTGGCCATATGTAATGTATGGATTGGATGTATGTAGCTTATAGATTGTCCATATGAAATATACGGATTTTACCTGTATCGCATACGTATTGCCTTGTTGTAATATATGGATTGGACATATTCAGGATCTAGATTGTATGTATAGTGCACCATTATTGAAGTGCTACAACATACTGCAAAATGCATGATACATTCTTACTGTAATGTTGTCGCATATTGTTTTTCTCTGTATGGAAACAAAAATAGTTTAAAATATGGTTGATCTCCTTTGTGCCAATAATAATAAAATTAACAATACTACACTTTTCAAATCTTAGTTTGGAGCAGTGAAACTGTCAAAAGAAATGTATTTACCTGCAGGGTGTCCTGTAAGTTTGAGCTTCCTGCTAATTCGTTGGAAAGCTACTGCAAAGCCAAGTGTTGAAAAGTGACACAAGCGTTAATTTTAAAATTATGGGCACAAAGAAGGTTAACCATATGTTAAACTATTTTCGTTTTCATACAGAGTAAATCAATATGTGATATATTACTGTAAGAATTTATCATATGGTTTGCAGTTAGTTAGTTGCAGCACTTCAATAATAATGCAAAATGCACAGCCATATACAATCCTATATTCAAACTCAAACAAGATTTACGTACAATCATTTATTAAGCTGTTATCATCCATTGCTTGTACGATATAAAGATTATTTTACCTCATTCTTTTCCTTAATAGTATCTTCTTCTAAAGTGCAGTTGTTACCACAAGAGGCCTGAATAGAATTTTCCAGAAATAACTTCTCTGTACATTTTAATTAACAGGTATGTTTTTTTTGTTTTTTTTAAATATCGCAATAATTAAAATTATGCTGACAGCCGAAAACGTGTTCGCTCACAAGAGATTCCTACTCAGTACTCGCCATTAAAAATGCGACACCAAGAAGGAGACTGGGTAGCTGCACCAAAGTTCCCAGGCAGATACCTAATAGTAAGTGCAGAATATTCTTAACCGTCCGCTGTATTCGCTGTGACAACGTGGTGACAGCGGAGGCGTTGTGCAGCCATCGACTAAACATATTTATCCTTCCCTGCTCTAGACATTCTGCAAATTTGGACTTTCCGGGATGCATCCTTCTTAGTGCAACATTTTAAGCAACGAGCAGTTTAAGTCTCATACATTGCTTAAAGAAAGAGCAATGATTCTCAGAATTACTCAGAAGATATATATGCAATAATTTAAAACGGTTATTTCAATCTTTGCAATTCAGAGCACGAAAAGAAGTATAGCTAAAGGAACACTGATTTTAGCCAGATAGTAAACTCAATCACACTCAGTACCATTAGTTGCTTGGTGTTATCCGTAAGTCAGAGATCATGGTATCTCATTTCGTGTAGATTTTTACATTTGTTTAATGCTAAAAATGTATTTTATCGCTAATTGAACCCAGTACCATATATATACCGACAGGACGTACCTTAGTCACAAGGTGACATGAGTGAAACACTAAACTGTTCGATTGACACCTGCGGCCTTGTCAACCCTAGAGAAAGTTACAAAGTGATTAAGTAAATACGGAACATAGTTCATACAAAGTATAGCGATGTATGAAGTCTCCGTTTCATATGACTTGGATAAAGGACACATCTGAAATATCAACAAAGAAATATATAATGATTTCTCTGGATAATTTGGATTAGTCCAGAATTCGAACACATACGTTGGTAAGTCCAACGTTTTTTTTAATATATATATATATACTTCTTTCTTCGGATTCCCAATAAAGTTGACTACTGAAAAGCTGAGTTATAGATTCTATATTAAAACAACTTCGCTAGACATGTTCAGTATACACATTGCCTTACATACAGAACAATACATTAGTTCTTAATGCATGTCTGAAATAATAGTGCTTCGTATAGAATTTTACTTCATCCAATCGTAATAGCACAAAGATAAAAAATATTGCGAGGGATAATATTCTTATTACAGAGAAAAAGAGTTGAAATGACTTAACACTAACATTTTCTTTAAACAGAGATAATATTTTATTCTAATTTATGGAAGAAAGAAATAATAATTTGTAGTACAGTATTTTTATTAGGGTTATATATTCGTACAAAAGAATGTAAATACAATTGGGTCTGTCTTCAGAAAGAACGTACTTTTAGCCACAACCTACACTGCTTCTTTTCACCGTCTTCCAAGCAGAATCCTGGTTTTGTTTTGATGCACGAAATACCTGAAACAAAAATCAGAAAATATTTAAAATATTAAATTCAGTGTGCTTAACTTGGTTGTACTTAACAATACAAAGTATCTTAACATTTTTGAGATTAAATGGACAAAATCTGTTCCGTCAGGTATGGACTTTTGGGTTGCACGTAGAAAAATTATGAAGTGTTTATTGATGCTGAACAACAACTCAAAATGTATTACTATTCAAAAGTAAGTGGGTACCCCAATGGTGTTCGAGGTACCATGGGGTATCTAATGTCTGTATTTTTTAGATATGTGGAAATGTATGTCTCTAAAATGTAGGCAACTGACATTTGTTTACCGAAAACCTCAACTCGGTAAGCCTTAGGGATATTGAGATATGGGAAAATAAAGAGCGACACCATAGAAGTGTGGGGTTTGCGTACTAGGTGGTGCAGTTTTGGAAACGTAATTACGAGGGCTTACAACAACCTCAAAAGTAGTTTCAATTAAATACACTACACACACGCCCTGATGGGGGTTTTCGGGTGTCATGATATTCGCAGAACTCATTTCTAAATATTCTAAAATATGTCTTAATAACGTTTTAAATAACGTTAGAGGTGTGTGTTTACCGAAACCGCAAGTCGGTACGCCTAACAGTTACCGAAATATGATGAAATAAAAAGCGACACCATAGGTACGTGGAGCTTGCATATTAGACAGTACAATTTAGAAAATTAATTAAAATATGACTATCAAGATATTGTCAAATAAAGAGAGGATCCATACAGTTATGGGGTTTTCGTGTTAGGTGGTAAAATTTCCGAAACCGGTCATGGAAAGTTAATAAGCATCAGTATCAATTTCATCTTAAAATAATTAGGTATTTCCATGGAGTTTAAGAACATCATGGGGTCTACCAAGATTAAATTTTAAAAGTTTTGGAAAATATATTTTGACATTTGTAAAGAGTACCGTATTAGAAATATGTATTTACCTAAAACTTCCAGCTAGTACATCTAGCAGCTAGAGAGACACCATACACCATCTTGAAATTTCAGAAAACAATTATTAATCCTAACAAAAGTTAAATAAGATGGTACTTATATGGGTTAAGTGAGTACCTCAGACTCGTCAGTACAATTTCGATCGAAAGATTAATTCAGCTCTAAATTTTCTTTAGACAATTCCAAGCGTTCATCGGGCTCTGAAATAAAGTGAACATTTTTTGTCAATATCTAATATAGCAAGCGAGATATAAGGAATTATGTATTTTATGACGTCGTAAAAATAGAGACCCACATGGATTTGTACTTTTGAGTATTTGCTGTAAGAAGAAGAAATTTCAGAAAACAACCGTATATACCTTAATAGACAATTAAATGGGCGGGGCACAGTGGCTTAGTGGTAGAGTGCTTACCTCTGGTGTATTGGGTTCTTGGTTCGATCCACGGCCAAGTCAGTTTGTAGTGGACATCGTATTCGTGGGTTTTCTCGGGGTACTCTCTTTCCTCCCACCTTTGCATTCCATCAATTCTGTCAACAACATTCACTTGCTTTAATCATAATCTCCCTGAGACTAAAATGCATAATCGTGGGTCGCTACACTGAAATATTTCCTTTTATTTAATTTTAAAATTAAATAGGGAGTTAAGTATGATCGTATTTCTATGGGTTAAGTGAATACTCCAATAGTTTCTGCAAAAAAAAAAAAAAAAAAAAAAGATTAGTTAAATACCCTACCACTAAGCTACTGTGTCCCCGCCCACTGAATTGTCTATTAAGGTATATACAGTAGTTTTCTGAATTTTTTTCTTATAGGAAAGACCCAAAAGTACAAATCCATAAAGATATCTATTTTTACGTCATAAAATATATAATTCCTTATATCTTAGTTACTATCTTAGATATTGACAGCGAATTTTCATTCTTTTGCACAGCTCGATGAACCCTTGGAATTGCCTGAAGAAAACCTAGGACTGAACTAATCTTTCGATCGAAATTGTACTGAGGTACTGATTTAACCCATAGAAGTACCATCTTATTTAATTTTGTTGCGACCAATAATTGTTTCCGAAATTTCAAGCTTTTATTTCACAGTGTTTCTCCAGATGTTAGATGTACTAGCTGGAAATTTTGGGTAAATACATATTTCAAATACTGTTTACAAATGTCAGATTATATTTTCAAAAGCTTTTAAAATTTAATTTTGGTAGACTCCATGATGTTCTAACACCCCATGAAGATATCTAATTACTTTAAGATGAAATTGCTACTGGTGTTTATTAACTTTCCATGACCGATTTCGGAAATTTTAGCATCTAACACGAAAATCCCATACCTGTATTGGTCCTCTCTTTATTTGACAACATCTTGATAGCCGTTAGTCATATTTTAATTCAATTTCCGAATTGTAGCGTCAAGTATGCAAGCCCCACATACCTATAGTTTATTCCCCCCCAAAAAAATCAGTTCTTTACATTTTAGAGACATGTATTTCCATATATCTAAAATGCAGAAATTAGGTACCGCATTGGAACCCCATTGGAGTACTTACTCACTTTTGCATAGCAAGGTAAAAACGCCAGTGGTTCTCACTTTAAGTTTGAAAACATACTATTTTGTCTCTTCTCTGAGCATCGTGAATCTGTCGGAGCTGTACCATAGTTGGAAAGACTCACTGATCCTTCCTATAGTGACCATGTAGTCAGAATTCAAAAAGGAGTAGCCCTTGAAGGAAAAACAATATTTTAAAATCCTTGCACCAGTAGTCGTCACCTTAAAATCACAATGTTCCAGTAGTAGTCAGGATTTTCTACCAGTGTTCATCACTCAAATAACTTGACAATTTATTCAAAAACGCACTGTGTATCAGTTTAGGGTTGAGAATACAATATAACGTAGTAAGCTTAATAACTTTGCATCACTTTTAGCACTCAAGAAAGAAAATAAAAACGTTTTTACATACTTTTTAAAGCAATTTCAGAAAGAAAAATGTTAACTAAATTCAAAAGTTAACTGTATATCACTTCCACGTTGAGTACAATATTAAATACTATGTTTAATAACTGTACGTCACTTTAAACTCTCGAGAATGAACATCAACGTTTGTACATACATTTTAAAAACAATCTGAGAAACAAAATAAGTTAACTGAATTCAAAATTTAATTATACATCACCTTAAGCTTAAGAATACACTATAAAATGCTGAGATTAATAAAAAATGAAATCTAAGTTTAACGTCCCACGGTTATGCCGGTTAGGATAAGGAGACGGTGATAATGAGAAATGAATGAAATGGTGGAATGAAGAAAGTGGGAATAAACGGGAGAACCCCGAGAAAACCCACGAGCAAGGTGTTTGTCCACCACAAAGTCCACCAAAGAAATATCGAAAAATACAGCAATATCGAAATATAAACAATATCAAAAATCGAAAATATAGAAATATGAAAGAGATAATGTTAAAAAATATGGATATATCGAACAAAAATGGATATATGATCTTGGAATACGATTTGGTGGAATAATGAGGGAGAAAAATAATCATTGATTAAATATTAAATTGAAAAGAAATAAGAGCCTGACGCTCAAATACTTATCTATCCGGCACCCATCTTGATCCCCATAAAATATCATGAAGTGCTTCATTGATTCTAAACCCAATAATAGTAATTTAACAATAAACACAATATATAATTTACTACGCACCTTGAAATGTAGAAATTAATGATTGTAATCCCCAGCTTTCCAATAGACTTTGATTTCTCCAAATGAAGATTCGGATATCTTGTTTCTTCTCAAGCAATAATGGGTTACAATAATCAGTTGCAGTCCAAAGCCAAGTCACTAAGTTAAGCATAAATATAAAAGAATTCATTAGTTAGATGCATACAAAATCCTACGCATGTAAATCCGAATCTACTTGTATTAAATTGTAAATTTAAACAAACTAAATTATACTACAGTTATAGTGACATCAAACATACATTAAATAAGGTATACAGGGTGTCTCAAAAGTCCCCTGACATAGGGTAACTGTTATTATCAGAGTTACAACAGAATGTAGGAGGGAAAAGCATATCCAATTATGATGTTTTCAATCTAAAGTGAAGGAATTTTTAAAATCGGATGGCCCGTTTGCGCTGTACACTCTCTATGCGCCCAATGTGAAATGAAAATGCAACGTTGCCATTTACCTGGATCCACAACAGTGAAGTTACTGTCTTTTACGCTAACATGTCGATGGCCAGCCCCCGTTTCAAACAGTAACTTCATTCACTTATGTCGTGGGTCCAGGTAAATGACAACGTTGAATTTTCATTTAAAATTGGGTGCATAAAGAGTATACAGCACATTCATCTTGTCCGATTTTTTAAAAAAGTGTTCACTTTAGATTGAAAACGTCATATTTCGAGATGTTTTTCCTCTTACATTTTGTCGTCAGGGAACCTATGTCAGGGAACGTTTGAGACATCCTGTATACATCATAAGAAGTTCCTTTCTAAATTCTACACGGATGTGGTTTCATTGAATGTGAGGTGGGTGATACACATTAGGCCTTTTGGGAGTACGTCACACGGACGACCGTAATTTTGTGTTCAAAATTTTTATGAACTGGTGGGATATGTGATACATATGGCCACGGGCTAGAATTTTCTCAGTATGTCAAATATGCAATCAGATTTCATGCAATCAGATTCCATGCTTAATTTGGTGAAAAGCTATTGCCAATTGAACGTTACATTTACCTCTTTCTTGCAGATGTTGAACCATGCCGTTAGCACGTGAGGAATGGATCGAAATAATCAAACTGTGGGGCAGGAGGAGTATATGTGCAGTGGTTGCCGATTGCAGAGTCATCCACAATATGACTGTGTCACATGTTTCAGTGTCACAGTAATTAACTAAATTTGAGAAGACGGGCACATTCGTGAACATACATCGTAGCGGTTCAAACTCGCGGGACCTTGTTCCTTCCCCATTTTGAACCGGTACATGAAAATGCCATTTACTCCATGTTTGCCTGCGCCGATTTTGAAAATTCCTTCACTAATCGATTTCTCCCGTCGAGTACTACAAGAATCAGTTAAAATCTCGCGGGCCCTTTTTTCTTCCCCATTTTGAACCGGTACATGAAAATGCGATTTTCTTCATGCTTGCCTGCGCCGATTTTGAACATCCCTTCACTAATCGATTTCTCTCGTCGAGTACTACAAGAATCAGTTAAAATCTCGCGGGCCCTTTTTTCTTCCCATTTTGAACCGGTACCTGAAAATGCGATTTTCTTCATGCTTGCCTGCGCCGATTTTGAACATTCCTTCACTAATCGATTTCTCTCGTCGAGTACTACAAGAATCAGTTAAAATCTCGCGGTCCTTTTTTCTTCTCATTTTGAACCGGTACCTGAAAATGCGATTTTCTTCATGTTTGCCTGTGCCGATTTTGAAAATTCTTTCAGTAATCTATTTCTGTCGTCGAGTACTTCAAGAATCAGTTAAAATCTCGCGGGCCCTTTTTTCTTCCCCATTTTGAACCGGTACATGAAAATGCGATTTTCTTCATGCTTGCCTGCGCCGATTTTGAACATTCCTTCACTAATCGATTTCTCTCGTCGAGTACTACAAGAATCAGTTAAAACCTCGCGGTCCTTTTTTCTTCCCATTTTGAACCGCTACCTGAAAATGCGATTTTCTTCATGTTTGCCTGTGCCGATTTTGAAAATTCTTTCAGTAATCTATTTCTGTCGTCAAGTACTACAAGAATCAGTTAAAATCTCGCGGGCCCTTTTTTCTTCCCCAAGCCAATATTTTTTGTATATTTTGAATGTATTCAAGTATGGAACAAAAGTATTATATAATTCCCTTAGTAGGCTTCTCAACTTAATATTTTTCAACTTAAATTTTATTTTAATTATTTATTTTCTTGTGACTCAATATTTAATTGCAATCGTTCATTGGGGAGAAGGGTGGCCATTCTCAAATATATAAATATAGTATTCTTAAAATTTATGTGTTCTCGTACTATTAGTTTCTTCCACTAGACCTGGAAATTGCAAAATTAATACCTGGAAAACCTGGAAAATTCAGGAAAATTGAGTTCCATATTTATCTATGAACACTGCTATTTACAATTTTTTTCGAATAGGGAGAACTGTACAAAAGGGTGTTTTGGGAATGGTATAACAATAGGTTTTTGGGAGTGTTGTTCGAAATGAAATCTTTCTGGGAGTGTTGTTCGAAATGAAATCTTTAAGTTTTACGTCCCACTATTATACTGGCTAGGCTAAAGATAACGGGGTGTTGTTCGGTGGGGGTCAATGTTGCAAATTTTGGGTAAAGTCGCTAAATAAGGGGAATTCGACCTCAACGATAGCGTAGGTTGACCATAAAATTTTCAGTTAAAAACGGGACAGGTTCTTGCAACCCTAGACTTTTAGATCTACCTTTGTTCTTATCAGTGCCTTGATATCAGATTTCCTCCTCTCTCTCTTTGTTACAGAGCGGGTACTTATCAAAAAGGAAAGACACGTTGAAATTTGTTCGACACACAACCAACTGCTAAAACCTCTGCTGCCTTTCGAGCAGTACTGCGAACTATAGAGTATGTTTAATATAGGGAATTTCAGTTCAATTTTTGCCGCTTTGTTATTATTTATACTTTTAAAAGGAGTAAAGGTATTGGGTTTGTTATTTACTTCTTTCATTTACATAAAACGGGACGAATACTACTTTTTTCCATCTACTGACGGAACGGCCGCGACACGCCCCTAAAACGGGACTGTCTCGGTCAAAACGGGACGTATGGTCGCCCTACGATAGCGACAAAAAAAAATTCCGATTGGAGACTTTTTTGGGTGATTTTTAAATGACGATTTACCTACTTACACATTTAGCGACTTTTTGCTGCAAACAAAATGTTCATCTGTAGAGAAGCATTATTAGTTCAAAACAGTTTTTTCTGTTTGTTTGTTTTAATCAGCGCAAGTGATGAAGAGTTTGAAAATACAGCGTCAGGGCCGGCGCGAGGGGGGATCGAGCCGTGCCACCGCCCAGGGCGGCACGTCTAGTGGGCGGCAAAATTTGAAAAAGAAAAGAATATTATTAAAATATAATGCTTCGTAATAGGCCCACATGGAAAAATAAAATTGTGTTCCCTGAGAATGTAATTTAAACTTACTTCACTCAGATTCAGGAAATTCAAAGCATTCCCCCTCATTTTCAATTATCAAACTACTAGCCACAGGTATCTCGTTCAAGATTTCCCTTGCAGCAGCGTAGATAAGATTTTCAGCTAGAGCGGATAAGATTGTCAAGTGTCTTTTATATTTTTTTTCTATTCAGCAATATTCTAACGCTCCACTCCAAGTACGCAAAAGGTACACTCCCACTTGAGACAGGCGGTTCTAGCCTACAGCACCTAGAGACATTTAGGTTTTAGCAGCGAGTTTTTAACCAATTTACAAATTGTTCATTATCATGTCTTATCAACAATATATATAAATATATATATAATTGTTTTTATATTTAAGCAATACAAATCATGGCCGAACACATTAAAAGAACCATGGGAGGGCAAAATAAATGCGACCATTACTGAGGAAAAGATGTCCAAAATTTTTTAAATTCCTATTCTTAGTGAGTAAATTGAAAGTAAAATACTGTTTTTGTTGAGAGCTGCAACATATTATACTATAGTGCTAGACTGTACACCAGATATTTCTGGTACAAAGGATCGTTCGTTTTGTACAAATCACATACAATAATGGAGAATGGCTTACAAAAATTTGCGAACACTTTCTTGGTTTCGTACCAGTAAAAGACATCACTGGTCTAGCTAGAACTGACAGAAGTAATAATTAAACGGCTAAAAGAAATGAACTTCTATCGAAGATATGAAGGGCCAAAGATATGACAATAGTTCCAATATGAAAAGAAAAAATAAATTCTCAAGATTTACATGTTTCTTTACTAAACTTTATCGTTAACGATGTAGCCACAACATCTCAAGTCCACCGTTTCATTTTTTTTTTTTTTTTGTATAGTTAAAAAAAAGTTTCTGACTTCTTTTCTGCGTCAGTTCAACGTTGGGCCATACTAAAGGAACCTATTAGCAGCCTCACTTTAAAACCATTCAGCACCACAAGATGGGAGAGTCGAGTTGATGCTCTGACTTCACTTAGATATCAAATAGAGGCTTATGATACCTTACTTCAAATAAGTAACGACAATATAATAGAATGATCGCCCATGATGTTCTGTGTATAGCAAACCACCTGCGTGGCTTTACTTTCTTTACTCACTCGTTATGTGGTATGACTTTTCACTCCACATAAACATAGTAAACAAAAGTGTGTTTGATCCAGTAGGGTTTCTTTAAAACAAATCTGAGAACTTTCAGAGGAGCAGAAATGATGCAAAGTTTCAACCTTGCTTAATTGATGCGATGGAGTTGGCATCAGCATTAGATATGGATGATCCATGGATAGGCAATACAGTGCACGCTCGAAGTCGAAAGAAGAGACAGTTTCAATAGAAGGCAGAAGATGAAGCTATTGAAGATCCACAAACAAGATACAAGATCGATTTTTATTACAAACTTCTAGACGTGATTGTGTTAGATTTAAGAGAAAGGTTTGGGCAATTTAAACATCACAGCGAGTATTTCGATTTTCTTTACGATATAAATAATCTGAACGATATGCCACCTGAACTTTTGTCTGAAAAGTGCCTGCATTTTAATATGCGAAGAATCGAAAGATATTAACCCGTGATTTGAAAGACGAACTGAAACTATTAACCGCTATAATTAAGCCTAAAAGTTCATCAAAAGAGACTAAAATTAATCAAGAAATATGACTTTGCTTTCTATGTCAGTGTTGCAGTTATGATTTGGTTTATCTTACCAGTAACCGTGGCAAGTTGAGAAAGAAATTTTTCGAAACTTACTCTAAGCTTATTAAAAACTATCTACATTCTTCCATATCTCAAACACGTTTAAGTGCTCTAGTGATGATATCAATGGAACATCAATTGGCTGAAACATTGGACTACGCGAATGTGATAAAGGAATTTGCTCATACCAAAACAAGAAAAGTTTTTTCAATTAAACTATGTTAAATTGTGTATTTCTATTGTGTTTTAGTACATTATAAGTCTTAAGCTAATTACTTACTTTTGCCGTAATATTTGACTCACTATATTATCTTTTTGCTCCATACTCTATTGGAAACACCTTTTGATATAAAATAAGCTTAAAAATTAAAATTCTTAGTCGAACTAAAGCATACATTAAAAAAAACTGTATGCCCTGCTGTATATCACGTACAGCAAAATCGAGCATACTGAATATTGTGTCATGTATGGAGTCGTTTAAATATTAAAGCATTCGAGAGAGGCAGTTCAATTTTTTGTTTACTTTTCCTTTTCATACATGTTTTTAAATATGGTATCTTACTTTTTCTTAATATCTGAATGTCTTCTGTCAAAATAAGGTTTGTGGATTAAAGGGGCGGCATTTGAAAGTACCGCCCAGGGCGGCAAAACTGCTAGCGCCGGCCCTGTACAGCGTACTCACTACTCCACAATCCTGCATTGTTATGTTACCCTTGCCCTCTAACGAAGAATAACTACAAACTTGATGTCCTTTAGTTCGCCGAGTTTCCGTTGAGAGACACACGTAATACATCATTACCGATAGCAACAAGATTAGCTATAGATGCGTGAATAAAGGCGAAGAAGGTGTTTGTTATATTTGTCCTCTGGGGTCTTTTAATTATTCTGCACGTTTTCTTTTACAAAAAATTGCTTAACGTAAGTACTGTAGTGTTAATTATTTCGGAACTATTTTGACCACAACATGAACAAAAGTACCCGAAACAACCTGAAATGATCCCTGAATTAAAGGATTGGTTGCGCTCTGTTTACAAAGATGTGAATAGAACCAGCGGCGCAAATCTGTCTTCAACATTGGGGGGGGGGGGGGGAGAGGGTAAGACCGTTACCATACTTTTTTTGGCGATGTCCAAAATACTTATGAAGTTTAAAAACAATGTTGTGGAGGATCAGAGTTGTCTTTAGCGTTAGGAGGCTACAGATTTGAGGCTTATTCTGGGGGACATCTATTTTATCTCACGTTCCTTTGTAGCAATCGGACAAAAATCATCAAATTTCTCCCAAAAAACACATTTCAAATCGGATTATTTGGGAGAAGTCCCCCTCAGTTCCAAGATTGGAGGGGACATGTATCCGTCATCCCCCCCCCCGGGATTTGCGCCAGTGAGTAGAACATATTGTTTAGTTTACATCTACAACTTTTACAATGCTTATAGACAATGAATTTCTCGATTATTTCTTATAGCGACTTTTCACCCAAAATTGGAGTCGTCACCTCTCGTTTCGCAAACTTATTGCCAACATTTTAGAAACTGGTTGCGGGGAGAGCTACAATGGATGATTCAAGTTATTTCGTCGCTTTCGCTGTGAACCTAAGTACAAGATTCCAAAAGTCACATTTTTTTTTGGTTCCAAACAATATGTCTGCTGGGTGAAAGCATAGACTGGAATGTGTTGCCTTTCCTACCTTATCTTTAATCCCATAGTAGCTTCTTTCCCAAAGTTAAAAAAATGCAATTCTTCCTTTCTTAATAGTACTTATTACCCAAAGTATTACGTAAGCATTGTATGTTACTTATGTAGCTCACAGAGCCGCAGCTATGGGCGAGCAAGCAAAGCACGTGTCCCGGGCGCGTGGTTGGAGGGGCGCCTAAAAGAGAGGTTATATATTAGTACTTTTCCTGGCGGTATTTAATACTTTTCATCAGAGTGCGAAATCATGAAATCAAAGTGAGAGGAAAAAATGAAATGAAATCTGAGTTTTACGTCCCACGGTTATGCCGGTTAGGCTAAAGGAGACGGTGATTATGAGAAATGAATGAAATGGTGGAATGAAGTAAGTGGGAGGAAATGGGAGAACCCCGAGAAAACCCACGCACACGGTGTTTGTCCACCACAAGGTTCACTTGGCGGGGCTAGGATCGAATCCGGGACCCCAAGCACCAGAGGTGAACGCTCTACCACTGAGCCACCGCGGCCCTAAAAGTGAGAGGAGACTGGAGGAGTGAAGAGAGAGAGAGAGAGAGACAGAGAGAGAGAGAGAGAGAGAGAGAGAGAAGAAAACGCTCGCACTTTTACACTTCAAAGTAAATTAAGTCATTTATTTTTTCTGTCCCCCTCCTCCCCCTCCCCGAAGTTCTACTGTCAAAGTAAATAGCTAAAAACACTCCCAGGCCAGAACCGCATCTACGTTGGAAATTTGATCGAGATCGGTCGGTCGGTGCAAGAGATTAAGAAAAAATGAAATGAAACCTTTGAGTTTTACGTCCCACAGTTATGCCGGTTAGGCTAAGGGAGACGCTGATGATGAGCAATGAATTAAATTGTGGAATGAAGTAAGTGGGAGGAAATGGGAGAACCCCGAGAAAACCCACGCACACGGTGTTTGTCCACCACAAGGTTCACTTGGCGGGGCTAGGATCGAATCCGGGACCCCAAGCACCAGAGGTGAACGCTCTACCACTGAGCCACCGCGGCCCCCGGCCGGGAATCGAACCCGGGTGTCCCACGCCAAAGGCGTGTTCACTAACCACTTAGCCACGAGTGAGCTCATCTGTGAGGCAGTGTAAACCCCCCAAAAAAGAAAGAAAATAAACGCACACTGGATGTTTGCGCAACTGAGGATCAAAACATTCTCAATGGAGTATGAGAAATAGTAAACGTCAATCAATGTGTGCTTTTGCTTATTCATTACTTCGTTAATACTTAATTCCTTCTAGAAATAGTGAAACAATACTATGAAGAAACACTAATTAAACTAATAACAATTACGTTGTATTTCTTACCATACCGTTTTTACCACCCATAGAATTTCAACCTAGTACTATACTGCATTAGTCACGCCGTAACGAAAGCTAAAATTCAAAGACCTGGCACTCGTAACTGTTGAAGCTGTGTTGTAGCTACCTGTATATCACGCGGCCTGCGTTGGTACTCCTCAACATAAATACGTCACAGCCCAAAGCCAGGAAACATCACAAACAGAAGACAGGGGCACAAGCAGTGCCTGACACTTCACGAACTCAAACCCACCAAGACTCAACTCAACATGACCTTCAATTACGTTCTAGAAACCAAACCAATGCTAAGGCACAAACTTACCAACTTCCTATATGAAAACACAAGAAAAAAAATCTAACGTTTTGGTTCCAAAGTGATGACATAACAATAATACTAAAAAGGTTTTTTTAATTTTCAGTAACCCAAACATTAATTAACTAGGGAACATAACAAAGCAAAAATAAATAAATTAAATTAAAAAATAAAAACCTGACAAGTAAGCTCTCCCTGACTACTTTTTTTTTTTAAAAAATTTCAGTGAGGCTGTAAAATATGTCAATATCTTCGTAATATATATATATATTTCATTGTAAACAAGTTCTTTAAACAAAAGAAAGCTCTGAGAGCGCTTACCTCTGACGCGGTAGGTCCCTGGTTCGATTCCTGCTCCCGACAAATAGGCTTTTGGTGAACACTGTAGGTGTGGTTATTCTTAAGACTTTCCAGTTTCCTTACATTTTCTTGATTCCACCATTATCATGTATCTCATCGTCACCTTCTCTCTTACATTGATGTACAATCATGGGGCGTTAAACTAAAAGAAAAAAAAAATCTTGCAAATATCCTAGTAAAAATGAGTTTTCTAAACTACACTAGTGGCCCCGCGTAGCGTAGTCGCTAACGCTCTCGCCTTCGGTGCGAACGGTCCCGGGTTCGATCCCGGTGGGGGAACTCGGTCGAAAAAGTATCAAAAGATTTTAAGTCCAGCCATCCTGAATGAGGTTTCCTTGGCTTTTCCTCATTCACAGCAGGCAAATGCCGGAGTGGTACCTAACATATAGGTCCCAGGCCGTTTTCTTCCTTCCCAAATCCAAAAATGAAAATGAAATCTTTGAGTTTTACGTCCCACGGTTATGCCGGTTAGGCTAAAGGAGACGGTGATGATGAGTAATGTATGAAATGGTGGAATGAAGAGAGTGTGAGGAAACGGGACAACCCCGAGAAAACCCACGCACACGGTGTTTGTCCACCACAAAGTTCACTTGGCGGGGGCTGGGATCGAACCCGGGACCCCAAGCACCAGAGGTGAGCGCTCTACCACTGAGCCAGAGCGACCCATGATTTAACAGAGAAAATACATATATTGTACATTATAATTACATTACATTACCAATCTTTCGCAATTAATAAACCACAAGTCATTACACAAGCGTGGTTGGTTCGAAGTTTAGCATCCAATTCAGGTCCGAGGCTATCTGAGACTTGGTTCTAGATCTTTAACGTGGAATACGCACCACATGAGCTTCCAGAAGATTCGAATGAACGGGAGGATGAGGAAGATTTCCCCTCTCCAAGTAATTTAATAGTGTTCACTCTAAAGATAAACCGTATATAACTCTATAACTCTCAATCTTTGTCGTTGCAGGGCACTAGTTTGAAGTGAGGTGATCGTGAACAAAAATTGACCTGATGAGAGAGCATTTTCGTATTATGATTTATTACGATATTCGGCAAGGGTTAACACAACAACAATGTGTTCATCAGATAACTTACTTTTCCTGATGAAGCCCCATCTCAGACAATTTACAGGTGGTTTCAGGAATTCACGTGTGGTCAGCTCAGCCTGACTGATGGAGATTGTGCAGGTAGTCCATCGACAGTCATTGTGCCCAAAAACGTTGCTGCTGTTCGTGAAATTATGAACACTGATTGGCATGTGACTTATCGCGAAATTCAGGAAATCTTAGGCATTGTAATGAGCCAAATACAAATAATATTGCACTATTATTTACGTGTAAAAAAACTTTGCACTCGTTGGATCCCACACAATTTAAGTCGCGCACAAAAGACGCCCGTGTAAAGTGGTGCAAAGTTATAACGAAACTGTTCAAGTCTGGATCATCTAATTCGGTGTTTAACATTGGAGCAGGTAATGAAACTTGGATATATACGTACGAACCGGAAACTAAACGACAATCTGCTGTGTGGGTGTTCCGCGAGAACCTAAACCAATCAAAGTTGTTCATGCACACTGTGCCTCCAAACAAACGATTGCATAAGTTTTTGGTAAATCAGGTCATATTGCAACTGTACCATTGGAGAATTGCAGAACAGTCAATGCAGAATGGTACACAACCATATGTCTATCAGAAGTACTGAATGTGAGCAAACAGTTCAACCGTCGTATCATTCTGCACACGACTATACGAGCTCGCACACAGCAGCTGCCACAAATGATTTTCTGGACCAGGAAAGCGAAGTCATGACATCCGGCTTATTTCCCTGATTTAGTTCCCAGTGATTTCTTTTTGTTCCCAACAATAAAGAACATGTTGCGTGGGAAGCGCTTTTGCACCTCCAGAAGAAGCCATCGAGACATACAAACTGCAGGTTTCACAGATACCAACCTCGGAGTGGCATACCTGTTTCAAGATTTGGTTCTATCGCATGAAAATGCACTGCTATTCATGGGGAGTACTTTCAAAAGCAATAAAAAATGCACTTTCATGTTCTTGCGTTCTATCATTTTCCCGAAACTTTCAGTGCAACCCTCGTATTGCATCACTGAGATATAAATAGCTTTGATTGTATATCTAGAAAAGTCACCCTCTCGTAAGAAGCTTCATTTGAACCCTTCGAGTTACTGCACTTCCCACCTGGATACAACAGGGTAAACGTAGTCTCAAGCAGGCCCGAAACCAGCCACATATGTTTAGAGGGACCATGAATATATTAGGGGGGCAAGTCATCAAAACTTCTCTTACAAATATCTAAATTGTGTTTTCTGTATTGAGGTCTGGAGGGGCCATGAAAAGTTTAGGGGGCAGTTGCCCACTAGCCTCCCCCTCTACTTACGGGCCTGGCCTCAAAACAAAACACTAGAATGTGCGCAACTGGGGATCAAAACACAAACGGAATAGGAGAAATAATTCAAGTGAATCAAAGCCTAGCATAGCGAGTTTTTGCGTATTAGTTGCTTTGTTAATACCTAATTCCTTCTAGAAATAGTGAAACAATACTATGAAGAAAAACTAATAACCGAATGAATCTCAAGGAACCGGAATAATTTCCGACTGATTAAACTAGTTATAAATTCTATAACTTACTGTTCCGTTGAAGGTCTCAACTCCAGCAAGTAGACCTACACAAAACCAAAACTAGGGAATTAAAAATTATTTTTCTTTTTTCATGTCGCACAGCTACGACCTTAGGCCAAAAGAGACTGACAATTAATAGAAGTGAACGCGTTTATGGAAGTAATTTGTTTCCACTCTCCCACCGAGAATCGGACGAGGGGCCACGTTTAGCAAGGCCACACGGAAATCACTAGACCAGTGGGGAAGACTACTAAAATACAAAGTAACAATATATTTAATTTATAGTAGAAATCAAATTAGTGTAAAGAATTGAGAAGGAATCTTATTCTAAATGCCAACAGGGTATATAGTATGCTATTTAACGCAGTTTATCTGAAATCGTGAACTGTGCACACCAGTGGCGTATTTAGGGGGGTGGCTTCCGGGCTTAAGCCCTCCCCAAAATCTTACTTAGTAAAGTAAATGAAATATCTTGCAGAATTTTCACATTTCCAGGCAAAGCCCCCCCCCCGAAAGTTAACAAAGCCCCTCCCGAACAAAATCGTAAATACGCCACTGGTACACACCAATATCACGGAACGATTTTTATGACGGTGCCCTTAAACTATACCAACTAAAGAAGTAGACCCAATTATCTTCGTGACATTAGGGAATGCAGGCAGGCGCATTAGCCCAGGTTGGGCACAGCTATAAAGAAAACGCATGGAAACAAAGTAAAACATCTTTCAGTTTTACGTCCCGCTTGTAACCAGAGTCTGATCTAGAAGGTAAAAACTGGGGGGGGGGCAGAACCCAGACTATGGTAGGTATATCATGAGTTTACTATAAACTTTGAAAGAAATATTAATAATACCTTAAATTATATCTGTCACTCAAAAAACTGGGGGGCCTAGCGCCCCCGGCCCCGGGCTAGATCCGTCACTGCTTGTAACGTAATAAAATGTAATACAAGTACTTGATTGATCAAATCTGGTTATCATACCGTGAACCACCACTCGTAAAACAATGAAAATACAGTTACCAACTACTATGTGGTCTTCACGTTGCTGTTAGTAACCACATTATATCTTTACTATTACTTATCAATATATAACATGCTCTGTCTCATAACATCTATAGCATCTGTCCAAGTTAAAATTCAGTTGTTTTACGTTTTTACCAAGCACAGAATATGAAGCCAGTCCAATCCTACAATAGTCTCACTGTGAAAGGTGAAATTAAACTGCCTGGCATTCGAACCCATGTCAGGCATTTGCTTTAACGTCCGTTGCAGACTCTCGTGGCGGCTTGCGTGCATACCCATGGCTTTCAACTATGGTTTAGTAACCAAATCAAGTGCCAAGACAAATACAAATAGCAAACACGCCAACTCTCCATATCAAGTTAACGCAGATGGGAGGGGAGGAATGTATACCTAAATTCCAAATTTATGTATCCAAAACAATGAAAACATGTTTTAATTTTGAAAATTATGTTTTCTAGACCAAATATGAACTAACCAGAGATTTCAAGGAACCAGTTCGTCATAAGCTAGAACCATCGCATATCACTAACTATTCAAAATTATATTACTAATTTCTAATATTTCAAACTACTAAGGCAAGGGAATGAGTTAATTTTTTGTGGAAGCTAATTTGAGCTCATTTTACTTTCATATATACATACCAATAAGCTGAAAGTTTCAAGAAGGCCTGAAGATGGTCAAAAAGGGTTCTCAAGCCCTCTCTCCTGGCTTACATCCTAGCTACGGACATGACCGTGTTATACTACTCTATGTGAAGATACGTTCCTCAACCAACATAGGACATTTTTTTCGATTACTTACGTAAAGAAAAAATATTTTATGCAACCTATATACACCTTTGAGTAATTTCAAAATGCTCCAAGATTTCAAATGACTTAATCCAACAGTCAATATTGTATGATATTTAAGTTATGAAATGAGAGCTCGGACCACGGTGGCTCAGTGGTAGTGTGGTCACTTCTGACGTGAGGAATTACTCCCTGTTCAATCCTTGTTCCAAGGTTAAGTACCATAAACTCCGTCGGTCCAGACCTACTATGTAAGTGAACCGGTAAAAATGCACTTTAAACAGAACATTCATAGGAACCAATACTAAACCGAGCCCTGCGGGGTGTCTAACCCCGTTCGCTTGCTGTCACTCGCTCAGTTATATTTCCCTTAGTAAGTAACACTGGAGATCTTATATTTGCAGGATTGGGGGAGAAACTAAAAGATACCCAAAATCACTTGTTCTGCTCAAAGTGCACTCTTACCAGTGAACGAAAATTAAGCAAACCTAACCAAAATATATTTATACGTAATTATGCCAGTTTTTTTTTTTTTTCCTTTTTAATAGAACCACTCAATCGTAATAAAATAATCACCCTGACTACTAAGTAATCTTGACTCGCTATCGCTCACTTGGCATTACTATGTGAATTGAATATTGAGCTTTGATGAAGAAAGTAACCATCCTGGGTACCAACTCTCTTTACTTATATATGCGCACCAGCATTCTAGAACCTTCCCCGTAATTACTGTCAAAGTTGAAGAGCTATTGGGGCTTAACGGAATAAATAGGTCTACACTGTTCCCAAGTGCTTTGTGATGAACAAACACCATGGCCCTTTTTTCCACAGAGTTCTCTCGTTTCCTCCCACTTTCGTTATTCCAACATAATCATTCATTTCATAATCAGTCTCCCTCAGCCCCAGTGCATAATCGTGGGACATTAAACTTTAAAAAAAAAAGAAAAGAAAAGAAAGATTAACGTAGTCTACACAAACTGCTACTTCTATAAACATACCTTCATACATTTACGTAAATAAAAAACAAACGAGCTTACGGAATCTCGCAGCACTGAGGTGAAAGTAAAACAAAACTAATTGAAATGTAAAATAGTAGATCTTCTAGTGCAGGAAAACCAACTTACTTGAAATCCTAGGTGAGTGACCACGATCAAAAATGCTTCCACTCTCCTTCTTATACTAATTTTGCACATCAAATGTCAAGCCAAGACGAAGCTAAGTCGCTTCTATGCTACTGAATTCTGGGTATTACAAAAATAATGACAACCCGCCCGCTAATGCTACCAATGAAAATGATCCACCAGTTAGTAACCCCTACGGGCAATTTTACTATTGGGCAATGGAAATAAAAAAAAAATGCTTTATACGTCAAGCAACTGATAGCAGACACTGATATATTACTTGTTTTCTCTGTTGTTTTTTAAACCTTTCAATACCCACGTATTTTTTCTGTAGTGGGACTGGGTTGTTAGTACACAAGATATACATGGAAAGATACAGCAGGCGGCGCGGTGTCTCATTGGTAGAGCGTTCACCTCCGGTGCTTGGGGTCCCTGGTTCGATCCCAGCTCGCGCCGTGTGGACTTTGTGGTGGACAAACACCGTGCTCGTGGGTTTTCTCGGGGTTCTCCCGTTTCCTCCCACTTTCTTCATTCCACCATTTCACTCATTTCTCATTATCACCGTCTCCTTTAGCCTAACCGGCATAACCGTGGGACGTTAAACTTAAAGATTTCATTTCATTTTCAAAGATACAGCACCGAGGCTACTAGGCTATATTAGACGTAGATCCGTAGCTTTCATTCAAACCACATTAGAGAGCACGGTGGCTCAGTGGTAGATCCTTGTCTCTGTGGCGTGAGGTCCCTTGTTCGATCCTCGACCAAGTAAGTTTGGGGTGGGCAACATCGTGTGCGTGGATTTTCTCGGGGTACTCCTTTCCCTCCAACATTCTCATTCCATCAATTCTTCCATCATCTTTCACTTACTTTGATCATCGTCTCCCTTACCCTAGCGGACATAAGTATGGGACGTTAAACTGAAAGATTTCATTTCAATTCATTTCATTTCTCAAACCACAGTACCTACCATCGAGAATCAAACCTGTTCTGCATAGGCAGCGAAGTTCTAACTACTTGGCCATGAGGAATCCCATCAGGGGTGTCATTTAGAGAGGGCAGGGAGGGGCAATTGCGCCCCTGAGATTGAGATTTATATAGATTTTATCAATAGAATAGTATTAAATCAGTAAGAAAACGCAAAATTTTACTTATATCAAGAGGTCTTGCCCCCCCCAAGCAAAATCTGAAATGACGCTCCTGAATCCCATCGATGTATGTTTGGTTTGGTCAACAACATATTTTCCTCCTTTGCTTCTTTCTTTAGTGGTTGAATAATAATAATAATAATAATAATAATAATAATAATAATAATAATAATAATAATAATAATAATAATAATAATGAGTTTCTTCGTGGTTAAGCGGTTAGCGTACGCGCCTTTGGCATGAGAGACCCGGATTCGATTCTTGGCAGGAGTTCATGTGGTTCGAATTCCACGTTAATCAGTAGGTCCCGTCTCATATAGCCTCGCTGCTTAAAGGGACGTTAAACTCAAAATCAACTCAACTCAATAATAATAATAACATACATCCAGAAATGCTTTAGAGGTGGCTGCAAATCGGATGATTAATATGTATGCTTCATATACATAAAACAAAACGTAATAGACGACTAGTTAGCTTCCATGGGCACGTTGTATTACAGAAAGATCAGTATTATAAACGTAATTTGGAAGATGGTATAAATATAAAGAAGGCAACAATGTAATCCTGGTATCTTATGCGTTCATCACAGGGATGATACTGCATTGTAATATATATAGAATATAGGAATAGTCTATAGTTGTTTTAAGACATCGGAGAACTCCAGTATGTGACGTAAAATAAAGTGATAAACAACTCCGCTTTTTTCGCCTGTGATCAGTACTCCAACTAAGATTTAAAAAAAAAAAAAAAGGTACATTGGAAGCTTGTACGGTGGCGTCAACTGCCGTGTCCCCGTACGAATCATTCCATTTAACACAATGCTTCTTCCCGACTGCCGGGTACGAAGAGTTGCTCGAGACAGTTGTTCTAAAGCTAACGGTGGCGGCGACTGTTTTAGAGGAAGCAACTACAGTTGCCCCGTACAAAAGCTCCAATTTAAGCAATACTTCACAAGCAGTGACATAACTCGGTGGTTGCGTGTTAAAAGGACATTAGAAGAACTAAAACACGTAAATGACGTAATCGAATTTTCCGAAGAAATAAAATAAATTTCGATGATTTTTTCCAAACCAAACTTTGACTTTCCGCTGAATAAAATGAAATGAAATGAAATCTTTAAGTTTAACGCCCCAGGGATATGCCGGTTAGGCTAAAGGAGACGGCAATAATGAGAAATGAGTGAAATGGTGGAATGAAGAAAGTGGGAGGAAACGGGAGAAACCCCGAGAGAAACCAAGAGCACGGTGTTTGTCCACCACAAAGTCCACTCGACGCGAGCTGAGATCGAACCAGGGTCGTCAAGCACCGGAGGTGAACACTCTATCACTGAGCCACCACCCCCGCTGAATAAAGTCGAAGTCACTACTTCAAAAATGAAATGAAATGAAATCTCTAAGTTTTACATCCCACGTTTATGCTGGCTAGGCTAAAGGAGACAGTGATGATGAGAGATGAGTGAAATGGTGGAATGAAGAAAGTGGGTGGAAACGGGAGAACCCCGAGAAAAAACATGCACACGACATTTGTCCACCACAAAGCTCACTTGGCGCGAGTTGGGATCGAACCAAGGACCCCATGTGCCAGAGGTAAAGGCCTTACCACTAACCCATCATGGCCTCTATTAATAAAATTGCAAACTTTTTTTCATGTTATAAGTGTACAGCATACAGTACATATATACATTGTATTATTTATACCTTTTATAAACCATGAGTTGTAAGTAACAGACCGTCTAACGTCGTAAATATATTTCACGTGAATTACTTTTCTATATTGAAAGTATTTATCACGAAAACCTATCAACATAATATTTTCAGATTTGAAACGTCAAAAACTGGAATGTTACGCGCTTACAAGTAGGTCAGATAAGCTAGTAAATTTGCATGCATAGTAAAACTAAGTAAAGTTGACTGATAATAATTTCCGCCCCATCACATTTGGTGCCTTAACTCTCTGTGCTACTCGACTATTTTTACAAATTGATTCCCTCCCTTCAGAGTGTTTCACGAAACAAATCTTGGACCCGGTAGAGTTCTCACCTCTGACGCCTTGGGTCCATGGGTCGATTCCAGCTACTGTCAAGTGAGCTTTTGGTGGGCAAACACTGTGTGCGTGATTACTCTTAAGATTCTTCCGTTCCACCCCACTTTCTTTTTGCAACCATTATCACCTATCTCATCATCACCTTGGTGGATAATCGCAGGACGTTAAACAAAAAGCTTTATGTGAAAATATTCTAGCAAAAATGGCTAACAGTCTTTTAGACTACACGAAGACGATATTCGCGCTGAAAACGGTTTCTAAGCAAACATGTTATGAAGTTATGAGATTTACTCTATGTTATAGTAATTCTCCTCCGAGGAAGGGACCGTCTAAAAAGAAATAAATAAACACAACATTTACTTTGTGCACCTTGAAATGTAGAAAAAGTTTATAAGCGCCAATGTTCAAAGAATTCTCAAAATTCAGATTCGCCCATTCTTTCTTCTTAACTAACGGGTTAAAATAGGAAGAGTTGCAACCAGAAGTCACGTTAACATGTTAGTGATTTATTAAGCTTAAAGAGAGTTATACTAAAGTAATCGGTAATTAAAGGAATATTTAATTAATGTTATAGTTAACTATTGTACTTACTCAGGCTTTTGTTTCCTTCCTTTGTTCTTTTTAGCTGTAAACAAACCTAGTTCAGTAAATGACTCTTCTTCTTCTTCTTCTTCTTCACCAATTTAATGCCCGAGGCAACAAATATCGTTGGATAGTTAGTAAATATATGAAGCGTATAATAAATTAATAAGATCGTGTTACGTAGTAAAGTATTAAAAGTATAAAGTAGAAGATATAGAATGAAGGGTGTTACGACCTCCCACGCCGTGACACGATATGCATAAACCGACCCGCAAGAAAACGACAGTTGTTCTTTGTTCAATGACGTCACTCATGATGAAAGAAAGAACTGTCCATGGGCGGTCAGAATCTCACATACAGATGGATGTATGAAATATATAGCTGACGTATATAATATACGTATACATATGTAATATACGGAAGTTTGTTCGATGTCAGACATCCTGCAGCAACATGATGTAATATCTAAGTGAGAAAAAGGCAGTAATTATGTAGTATATGGATAACGTATGCTCCATACAGATTTCCGTACTAAACGTAAGGATTCCATATATTTGTACAACATACCGCTGTCCGGATAACGGATTTTTCTCAGTGTAATTTGTTCCCTTCGGGGTGCTTTTTTAATGTGAGTCCCCTTGCCTCTCACCATCGGGGTGCTTGTTTCAGGTGAGTCCCCTTGCCTCTCACCATGGGGGTGCTTGTTTTAGGTGAGTCCCCTTGCCTCTCACCATCGGGGTGCTTGTTTTAGGTGAGTCCTCTTGCCTCTCACCATCGGGGTGCTTGTTTAAGGTGAGTCCCCTTGCCTCTCACCATCGGAAGCTCCATATTTTACCGAAGCAAATGTTCAAAATGGTGTCCGTTTTCTGCAATACACATTACAACTCTGTTTCTGAAGGACAATTCTACTGCTCTAAGTGTCTCTTCGCTAATGTTTGCACATGCATTGATTATGCGCTGCCGCATATTTTCTGGGGTTGTTGGTTCTTCCGTGTAACATTTTGCTTTTAGCGTTCCCCACAGGAAAAAGTCGGAAGAAGTTAAATCAGGGGATCGTGCAGGCCAATTTTGAGGACCACCTCGTCCAACCCATCGATCAGGATATTTTCTATTCAAAACCTCACGAGATATCCGTGAATAATGCGCTGGACATCCGTCTTGTTGAAACCAAATATTCATTCTTGTTTGAAGTGGGACATCTTCCAGTAGTGTTGGCAAAATATTATCTAAAAAATCGGCATACATTTGACCATTCAAATTCCCGTCTATGAAGTATGGGCCAATTATTCGAGTACCTAAAACACCGCACCAAACGTTCACACTCCATGGACGTTGACGCTCGGCTTGCCTTAACCAATGAGGATTATCTACTGACCAATAATGCATATTATGCCGATTCACTTGACCAGTATTCGTGAAAGTTGCCTCATCAGAAAAAAGTATCTGTGAAATAAAATCATCATTAACTGCTAATTGCTGTTGTATCCAATTGCAAAAGTTCAAGCGGTGTTGAAAGTCGTCCCCATGTAGTTCCTGATGCAACGAAACGTGATATGGATGGAATCTGTGTTCATGCAGTATGCGCAGAACACTTCTTTGCGACATTCCTGAACTTCGTGCGATTTGCCGACAACTGATGTGAGGATTTGCAGCAACTGCAGCTAAAACATTCACTGCGGCATTTTCGTTCGTCACAGGCCGTGATCGGACTCGTTGTCTGGGTTGAATACTTCCAGTTTCAATAAATAATTTAATAATACTGACATAACCCTGAATGACATGTGAACGTACTTTGTGAGTACGTTATGTAACATTGTCTTTCTTGGCGCTGTCTAATAGATGGCGCTCTAATAGACAACAATCAAAATGAGTAAACACCGCTGACAAGTGATAAGAAAATGTTCGAAATTGTGACTATTTTTGCGATATATTTTGCATTATTCAAACTACCGTCTACGAAGCAAGAACTGCTACCACGCGTAGCAGTCCATGGTTAGATTTCCTGTAGGTGTAACACTTGCAATTAGGGATGGGCACAAGCGAGTTCGAGCAAGTTTTCTTTGAAACTCGACTCGACTCGACTCGAAAAACTTCCTCCAACTCTACTCGAAATTCTACTCGAATTCGAGTTAAGTTTCGAGTCGAGTCGAGCCAATTCGAGCTAAATCCTGTGTGTAGTTCCAAATACTCTTTTCAAATATCCTACGTAGATAATATAATTATCAATGATATTACTAGTAATATACTACCACTACTACAACTTATTATTATTATTATTATTATTATTATTATTATTATTATTATTATTATTACTATACGAAAGATAGGCGGTTTGTATCTGAATACTAAAAACTAGTGACTGTCTATCTGCGTAGTCGACAAGTCTTTAGGAGGCAAGGACATCGGTCATGAGGTTCTGGGTTTGAGTTCCGGAGGAGCAAGCCAAAAATTGATAAAAGTTATAGGGCGTCGGTCAAACATGTTCAAAACTGCTTGGTCCGGGTTTAGGGTTGTCATCGGCTCAAGCGGTCGGCTCACAGCTTATTCACTATCAAGCCAAACAGAAAAGTGAGCCAACAGCTCACCCAAGCGAGCCGGCTCAGTTCAGCTGAGTCGAACCGAGTCGATGGGCTGCTTTTAATGGAGCTGGCTCGAGCCGATGGCTCACATGAGTCGAGTTGGTGGCTGATCCGAATGGAACCGGCTCGAGCCATCGGTTCAATTGTGCCGAGTCGCTGGCTCGTCCCAACCAAGCCGGCTCAATTGAACCGAGCCGATGGCTTTCCATCCCAACCGAGCCGGCTTGAGCTGTTCGCTCAGTTGAACCAGCCGAGCCTATTGACATCACTGCACGGATTGGGCTTCTTCTGGGGCTCAAAAAGTCGACCGTGCAGCTCCAAGCCTAGACGGTAAGAACTACAGTATATACTTATATTGGTGCTCACGAAATTTGAAGCTGTCTCGTTATAAAACTCTATTGTTGTCTCGTTTTCGAGACGAGATGACATATACTAAACGTACCCCCACCAGATGTACCTCTGTCGTGAGAAATATTAAAAGTATTCGACATTACTGCTTACATTTCTCATGGCTTTCGCTTTCCAGTCTAAACAGGCCATAATTTAAAAACGAGTTAAAAAGAGCTGAATGTGCGAGCCATTTATCAAACTCGAGCTCAAAACAGTGACTCGGCATGGAACTCGACTCGAGAAAATTACCTTTGACTCGACTCGAATTCAACTCGAGTCGAGTTTAAGCTCGACTCGCGCCTATCCCTACTTGCAATGTGTAGTCTATTGCAGAAAAGGGGGACCATTTCGAACGTTTGTTCGTTTGTTCAGTAAACAATGAAGATGTGTGAGAGGCAAAGAGACAACCCCAAAACAAACACCCGAATGGTAGGATGCAAGAGGCTCAACTAAAACAAACACCTCGATGATGAAACTCAAGGCGACTTACCTGAAACAAGCATCTCCTTAGTGAGAGGCAAGGGGACTCACATTGAATCAGCAAACCAAAGGCAACAAACTAATAGATACTACGTCCACGTAGTCCAATTGAAGTAAATTTCACCTACATCGGTAACAGAAATTACACCAAAAATTTGGGCAAAGTAATGAATTATGTTCTGGAGAATCAAGTGTTTTGCTTAAAACATTACAGTTTCTCATTAAAGATTTTAGAATAACCACCTTTCAGAATAACTGAGATAGCGTTACGGTAGTCAACTATGGTGTCATTTGATAGCATTTACAAAGATATCAAAACTATCTACTTTAATTTTCTTAATCTGATGCGTATTTCTTGGATATTTTTCAATTGTTCGTAACAAATTTTCGTCGATTACAGCGCCACCTATCACGAAACGAAAAAAATGTTCAATACAAAAGTTACGTATTTGTTCCCAGAGAATCCAAACCTTTATTAAAAAATGGAGGTTCTCGTATAATATTTCAAAGTTGACCCCCTCCCGCCCCCGGGAGGTTGGGCAGGGGTCGAGTGTGATATTGTTGAATGTTCCCCTTCGAGATGAGTGAATTTTTTTACGTTTTATTTTTTAAGTCCGATTTTTAGCTTTCCAGATATTCAAAAAAAAAAAAAAAGTTTTAAATGCCTCATTTTTCAAATGTTTGTAAGCCATTTTGATTTTTGTCGATTACAGCGCCATCTATCACGCAACGAAAAAAATGTTCAATACAAAAGTTACGTATTTTTTCACGGAGAATCAGAATATGCAATAAAAAATGGGGATTCATATTTAAGATTTCAAAGTTGCCCTCCTCCCGCCCCCGGGGGTGGGGGCAGTGGGTCGAGTGTGGTATCATTGTATGTCCGCCTTTGAGGCGAACAACTTTTATTACAACTTTTTTAAAATCCGATTTGTAGTTTTCCAGATATTCAAAAAAAAAAAGTTTTAAATGCCTCATTTTTCAAATGTTTGTGAGCCATTTTGATTTTTGTCGATTACAGCGCCATCTATCACGCAACGAAAAAAAAATGTTCAATACAAAAGTTACGTATTTTTTCACGGAGAATCAGAATATGGAATAAAAAATGGGGGTTCCTATTTAAGATTTCAAAGTTGCCCCCCCTCCCGCCCCCGAGGGGTGGGGGCAAGGGGTCGAGTGTGGTATCATTGGATGTCCCCCTTTGAGGCGAACAACATTTATTACAACTTTTTTAAAATCGGATTTGTAGTTTTCCAGATATTCAAAAAAACAGTTTTAAATGCCTCATTTTTCAAGTTTGTGAGCCATTTTGATTTTTGTCGATTACAGCGCCATCTATCACGCAACGAAAAAAATGTTCAATACAAAAGTTACGTATTTTTTCACGGAGAATCAGAATATGGAATAAAAAGTGGGGGTTCCTATTTAAGATTTCAAAGTTGCCCTCCCTCCCGCCCCCGGGGGTGGGGGCAGGGGGTCGAGTGTGGTATCATTGGATGTCCCCCTTTGAGACGAACAACTTTTATTACAACTTTTTTAAAATCCGATTTGTAGTTTTCCAGATATTCAAAAAACAGTTTTAAATGCCTCATTTTTCAAATGTTTGTGAGCCATTTTGATTTTTGTCGATTACAGCGCCATCTATCACGCAACGAAAAAAATGTTCAATACAAAAGTTACGTATTTTTTCACGGAGAATCAGAATATGGAATAAAAAATGGGGGTTCCTATTTAAGATTTCAAAGTTGCCCCCCTCCCGCCCCCGGGGGTGGGGGCAGGGGGTCGAGTGAGGTATCATTGGATGTCCCCCTTCGAGACGAACAACTTTTATTACAACTTTTTCAAAATCTGATTTGTAGTTTTCCAGATATTCAAAAAAACAGTTTTAAATGCCTCATTTTTCAGTTTGTGAGCCATTTTGATTTTTGTCGATTACAGCGCCATCTATCACGCAACGAAAAAAATGTTCAATACAAAAGTTACGTATTTTTTCACGGAAAATCAGAATATGGAATAAAAAGTGGGGGTTCCTATTTAAGATTTCAAAGTTGCCCTCCCTCCCGCCCCCGGGGTTGGGGTAGGGGGTCGAGTGAGGTATCATTGGATGTCCCCCTTCGAGACGAACAACTTTTATTACAACTTTTTTAAAATCCGATTTGTAGTTTTCCAGATATTCAAAAAAAAAACAGTTTTTAATGCCTTTTTTCAAATGTTTGTGAGCCATTTTGATTTTTGTCGATTACAGCGCCATCTATCACGCAACGAAAAAAATGTTCAATACAAAAGTTACGTATTTTTTCACGGAGAATCAGAATATGGAATAAAAAGTGGGGGTTCCTATTTAAGATTTCAAAGTTGCCTCCCCTCCCGCCCCCGGGGGTGGGGGCAGGGGGTCGAGTGTGGTATCATTGGATGTCCCCCTTCGAGACGAACAACTTTTATTACAACTTTTTTAAAATCCGATTTGTAGTTTTCCAGATATTCAAAAAAACAGTTTTAAATGCCTCACCCGGTACCGTATATATAACGAAACATACTCGTATTACTAATTTTTGTTATTTTAACTCAACGAGCGGGTAATTGGCGCCAATAATAATAATAATGTCACATATGCAATTACTTATATTTTACATGGTTCTATTAAAGTCTTCCGAAATTGTCATATCCTATTATAGACGCACAATATGAGTTTGGACCCTTATGTTCGGAAGTTCACAAAATATCAGTTTACGTAATGGGAGTTGAGTTCAGATGATTTTGAGTTTAACGTCTCTTTCACCAGCGAGGTTATATGAGACGGGACCTACTGATTAACATGGAATCCTAAAAACATGAACTCCCTCCGGGATTCGAACCCGCGTCTCCCACGCCAAAGGCGCGTACACTAAACTCTTAGCCACGAATAAGCTCTACATAATGTGGATTTGTGTTAGATTTTCAAATTTGCACTTTACAATGATCAGGGTAAAATATTAATCTTCCGTTAATAAATCTGTATAACATGCATAACTTACGTATAACACAGATTGGAAATCTAAAAGCAAGTCTGACAGAGTTGGCGTGTCTATAATTTGTTATTTGATATTTGATTAAAATTACGTCGATAGGATTACTTATATGTGTTTAGGTGTTGCTAGTCAAGTGGTAATAATAAATGTAGCATCTTATGAATATGTGGTTAATTAAATATAGATATTATGAATATGTAGTAATTATAGTGGTTGATATGTGGTAGAAGACTTGTGGTTAAAGTTGATGCAATATTCCTGGAGCTAATTATGAATTATTATCTGTGTACTTACTAACTGGGATACCTAAGCAGACCTATGGATGTTATATTTAATAAGGCACAATTAGACGACTGCATCTTAAGATAATGACCTCACAATTATAAACTGCAATAAAAGCAAACAACATAATATGGCTAGTATTTAAAGGTCAACATTAAAGATTAATTCATTTCAAGTTTGTTGTGTTAGCATTACTGGGCTTTCGGTATGTTTTTAGTCCTCCAAGATCACAGATTTGGATATTTATTCCCTCATCATGATCTATTTAACGAGGGGCATACCGAAAGTAATGGATAAAATTTAGGAAAAAATAACTAATCATAATAATCCGTGAGTATACGCAAACGAGTCATCGCAAGCTACAGACGTCATTCATTGTGTCAACACAGTATGACGTCATTATTCGATCACGTGAGCGCAAGTAGTTGTTCCAAAACAGTTGATAATAATATTTTGTTTCTTGAATTCTGTTTGCATTCCTTGTTAAAGAGAGAATTCTCCGATGGAACTCATAAGAAACTTCAGTGTGCGTATTGAAAAGTATACTTGAGTGCTAACAATGTTAGAACATGGGTAAAACAAAACAGTCAAAAGCTGTTGTCGTAGTGTCACAGAAGCAAAGGAAAGCAACAATAAATTTTAAAAAAAATAATCAAAAATACATCATTTTGCGAATTACAGTAATCTCTACCCATATTTTTCATATCTCCAAAACTGTTTGAGATATATTGGTGTAAATAGCATTGTGATTTTACCGTCTATTAGGAAACATAAAAGTCCTTGGATGTGATACTTATCTAAGCATTGTCTGGAAACATAACTTTTTGAAAACAAAATTCAAATTATGAATCACCTATAACTTTGTTTCTGTATTTAATCGAGATGCACATCACATTCATAGTATTCAGCATTAAGAAGCTTTGTGTAACGCGTATCCTTCCCAATCGTGTTATAACTGATGTAGAATTTCGGATATTTATGGTATTGTTGCGTCCTCATATTATAAAATTAAACAGTAAATGGTGATTTGTTTTATATTAACATACAGATTTGAAATATGTTATAATCTGACGCAGTGCCTTTTGAAAAAAATACAATTTTATCTTAGGTTAGCAATATTATGAATCTGATGGTGTTGCGGAATAATGTCAGTCAATTTTCCTCTGTCGATATTTGCATTGTGGGACTTTTCAGTGTTTTTCTTTTATCAGTAAGTTTAAAAGTTACAAGAGCATTTTTAAGATAAATGATTCACCTTGTATATCAGTTACAGCCCATTAATAAGAATGTACCAGGTCTATATCGCAGCTAATACTGCACGTAGAAGCTTCAAACAAAAAGTTGCATTACCATATCGTATGTGTAGAATGCAATAAAAATCGTAGCGAGACCAGTGGCTTCTCGTGAATAAATCCAACGGGGATCATCTGCAAAATTTGACATAGAAACAGGGGTTGGTTGTGCCTCCATTGAAACAAGCGCACAATGGGAGAAACGTCGAGAGGAAACACGTTGCATATTTCTTCCTCTGTGGCAGCAAGACGATTGCATTACGAGGTCAAAGTCAGATGATGCGAGGGTTTCTGCATGAGGAATCAAAGGGAAGAGTAAATACTGGCCCGAAACGAACGGGACGTACAATTGTACATACGCGGAATCACACCGTGTAAGTAGCGACAACAATGGCGTCAGCGAGAGACCACGACGGGGGAGGGTACATACTGTAACAGTAAGTAGAGGTACATTTGCTGCTGTTGAATGAAGGTCTAAATAGGGAACCAACGACATGAATACGCAATATGCAATATTTGAAGGGAATGGTTTCCGTATGGCTGCAACAGAAACGCAGTAGATGGGGAGAACTATGATGAGGGACAATGTACGATGTTATAACAAAACGGAAGAAGAAACTATTGGTTGCAACGAAGAAAGACGAGCCGAATGTGCTGTTGCCAAAGCATGGAACAAAACATGGGAACAGAAAGCTGAGGCGTTGCAATCAAGCCATTGGAGAAAGATGAGTAAAGAGCTAAAGAATAATCTTACCTACTGCAAAGTATAGTCGACACCCCCTGGCTTTCACAAATGTTCAAAGTGATGTCCCAGAACAGCAATACAGCGATTTATTTGCTGTACGTAATTGTGAGCATGAACTTCCAACTCGGCCACGTTGATGGTCCGGAATGCGGTGGTAATGCGGTTGTGCATGTTGCGAATTGTAGTTGTTCGGTTGACATACACAAAATCCTTAGTTCGAGCCCAGAAAAAATAGTCCATACAAGTAAGGTCGGGCGACCGCGAAGGAAACTGTGGATTGGAACCACTTCCGATCCAACATTGCGGAAATACAACATTTAGCTCTTCCCTACACATGGCAGCATTATGGGCTGGACAGCCATCTAATTGAAACCACAGCGTCCGACGTATATGGAGCGGTACGTTTTCCAATAGCGGCTGTAGATGGTGTCGCAAGAAATCAGGAAACATTGCACCTGTTAAATGACCAGCAAAAAACCATGGCCCAATAACCTGAGTTCCTACAACGCCACCCCACACATTAATGCTTCATCGGTGTTGGCGATTGACATCTCTCATCCAGTGAGGGTTCTCAGCTGCCCAGTAATGTGCATTGTGGAGATTCAGGTTGCAATCACTGCAGAATGTCGCTTCATCAGCCCATAAAATGAATTAAATGAAATTCGGGTGTTCTCTCACGCGATTGACCACCCAGTTGCAGAACAGAAGCCTTAAATTACAGTCCGCATCACTTAGTTCTTGATGAAGAGAGAGGTGGTACGGATGAAAATGTGATTTCCACAGAATACGCAGGACACTACCTTGACTGATACCACGATCTCATGCGATCTGCCGCGAAGATACATGAGGATTTACTGCAATAGCGGCAAGAACATCAGTGGCAACGTCTTCATTTTTTACGACTCTTCTCCGGACACCATAGCGTCCACGCATGTTGCCTGTCTGCCGCAATCGTACTGCTAATCTCCGCAGCAGATTGTGGGAAATAGCTTGTCGCTGTGGATAGCGTTCAGCGTATAATCGAGCTGCAGCCCTGTAATTTTCCAGACATTCCCCTAAAATCATGAGCATTTGGAATGCCTCCAAATTCGTATATCGCATGAATGTTATTTACTACCGACACTTCCTACTACAATCACTCAAACATCAACACAATCAAAGAGGTTTCACTGCTTGTGGAAGTTTCGTATTCGTCCCGTCACGAGCTTGTAATGCACAGGGGTAGTAGAACTCAATGCATGACACCTTGTCCAGTACACGGACCGCTTTAACTCACTGCAGAGGTTAATCAGTCTGGGACTCTACACGCCTGTGTTACCTGTTTTGGCTACAGCATCGCTCCTTCTGCCCTGTGTCTGACATAGCAGCAATCGCCTGTTCGAGGCCGCATAGATTATGTCTTGAGCAAGGTCATGTACGTGTTAGCTATTGGATCTACAAGAGTACCACCACACAATCACTGGCAACGATAAATGAGTGTGCTGACACCATCTGACTTTCACCTAGTAATGCGACCGTGTTGCTGCCAACGAGGAAGAAATATGACATATGAAATATGTTTCCTCTCGACGTTTTTCCCATTGTGTGCTTGTTTCAATGGAGGCACAACCAACCCCTGTTTCTGTGTCAAACGGCTTTATATGCATTATTAGCTGAGATAAAGGCCTGCTACAAGTAGTCAGATACAAGCCTGCAACAACGCCTCTAGCGGTTAATGGAAAAGGATATGACAAAGTTTGTCCTCTAAAAGTTGCATGACATTTAATGTCATTTCGAACGATTCCAACAGTTATACCACTCTTCATTTCAAATTTTGATGTTGCCTCCATTGGAGGTATTCACGAGACGCCACTGGTCTCGCTACTATTTTTATTGCATTCTACACATACGATTTGTTGATGCAATGTTTTGTTTGAAGCCTCTACGTGCAGTATTAGCTGCGATATAAGCCTGGTACTTTCTTATTGAATCTCTCTCTCTCTCTCTCTCTCTCTCTCTCTCTCTATATATATATATATATATATATATATATATATATATATATATATATATATATATATATATATATATATATATATATATATATATATATATATATATATATATGATAAAGTAAATTCTACTATTGCGTTTAAACACTATCATGTAGAATATTTGATTACATATTGTAATATAAATTTAAAACATTAAATATGAAAAAAAAATGTTAATATTTCTTCACCAGATTAACGCCTTCAAAAGTGTTAGAAAGGGTAAATATCCTAAAATCAATAATTCACATCTCTCAGATGTTTCTGTTTATCAGTTCCATTAATTAATAAATTCAGCCGCTTAGCCGCTTCTCTTAAAATCCATATAGCTGTGAGTGGGAGCTTATATTTATAAATCCAGAAAATATCTTATTTAATGTAACCTACAAACAGGTCAAGGTAAGTAAGTCATCCTAAAGCTAATTTTATGGTCTAGTTATCTTGCTTTAATTAAGTTACGAACTAATAATTCTGATTCATGTGTATATCCGAAGATGATGAAGAGAATTTGAACGAAACTAGCTGCACAAGCTTTCATAATATGATAGTTTCTTTCTTTCTTTTTTTTTTTTTTACAAACGAATATTAATAGATAATCAAAAAACAAAAACAAAAATAAAGGGGTGTCACTTCAGGAAGGCAAGAGAGAGCAATAACCTCTACTGAGTTTGAGTAATACATATATTTAATCAATTCTATACGAATATACTAATTTTAAAGAAAATCTGAAACTCTTATGTGGGTGGAGAACCTTCCACCAAAAAAATCTGAAATAGCATTGTTGTGTAACCGAGTGAACTTTTGTTGTCCTTTCTAACCTTGACTGTAGTGATTTGAGCCCTGGCATTAGCAAGGAAAATTGCATTGAAATGGTAAGTGAAATAATGGACATTTTTGCATCAGTATTACGCTCAAACAAATATTAACAACTACTGAAAATCGGGTTTCCTTATAAGTATTATGCGTGTCACTGTTAAAGGTATGTATGTCACTGTCACTGTTAAGAGTATTTGTGTCATTGTTAAGAATATGTGTTCCAGTGTTGAAAGTATGTGTCTCACTGGTAAGAGTATGTGTGTCACTATTAAGAAAATGAAATGAAATCTTTGAGCTTTACGTCCCATGTCACTATATTAAGAGTATATGTGTCACTGTTAAGTGTATGTGTCATTGTTAACGGTATGTGTGTCACTGTTAAAAGTATTATGTGACCATTTAGAAAAGCCAAACAATAGATACAATTTCATTTCATATAAAATACATAAATTAACAAATAAATAAATAATTTGTCTCGGCAGAATGAAAACTATCGATTATTATTGACAAGAAACGACATAAGTTTTAACACTATAAAAGTTCATTTTACTTAAAAATTAAACATGAGACTTTACCCTCAAACATCTCTTACTTTGTTTATTTGTTTTATTTCAAATTCATTTATCGATTTAACTAACTAACTAACTATATATATATATATATATATATATATATATATATATATATATATATATATATATATATATATATATCAACTTGGCACAATATTATCGGTAATCAATATTGGAGTTAAAGAGTTAATGATAAATTTTGGGTATATCTTATTAGTTATGTACACTCATCTTGCTACTAGTAGTGTCATACTAAAAATCTTGATAATGGAGTACTTCAGTGACAATTTTATCTTAATAGGTAGTGTGGTTATCATAGAGCATCAATCTTTAAGTTTAATATTTTTTGTACAATTTTTAAAAATTTATATGAAAATTTGTACTCGCCCGTATACATATACAAGGGCTATTTAATAAATAAGCGGAAAAGTATAAAAAATACAAAACATCGAGAAAGTTTGTGCTTCTTTGTTGTTGTTTTGTGATGTCCCAGAACAATTATCAGATGGGCCTGGCATGTCTGCTTCGCAAACAAGATGATGGGAATAAGTGAAACAAGATGGCGACACCCTTGCAGATTTGCATAACGTGTTCCAGCGGTGTGTCATTAGGTTCGTGTTAGTTGGAGGATTGAACCAATCGAAATTCACCATCGGATGGCATTACAATATGGTGAAAGTTGTTTGAGTCGGAGAATGGGGTGTAACAAGTGTCGAAGATTCGCTACGTACAGGATGCTCTGTCTGTGTTCTCACAGGGATCAACATGCGAGAGTTGATGAGTTGATACGGGAAAAAATGTGTATTACAGTGAGTAACATTTCAACAAATATAAACATAGACGCGCACGAACAAATGTACGCAAACCTACAAGGGTGACGCCATCTTGTTTCACTGATTCCTAACACAATATATAATATTTAATATATATACATATTATATATTATTTATACATAATATATAATCTATATATTTATAGATTATATATTTTATATAGGTAATCTTTGGACAATTGTTTCTTCGCAGAATTTTTCGCGAAGTTCGACAAATACACAAAAATCAAAGTACAATACCCAGTATCTCTCTATATATCATCTCTATTATAGTTACGTTCAATTTGATCTGAAGTGTAGTGGGTTGCTTTTGCTGTACTTCGTATGCACACAACTTTCACAAACTGTATACTACATACCTCAGCTTCACGTAATCAGCATTGTAGACAACTTCATATATTTTTTTCTTTTTTTCTTTGACTTGTATGCCGCTATCATTATTTAAAACGACGTGACAGTGTATTCAACTTTGTAGTTGACGCTAGTGTTACACGATGACTACATACTGCAGAAAAGAATTACTTATTCTAATTATGAACTGTACTTAAACATGACTTTTTGTTAGTCTACTAATGCTTTGTGTATGTAACTCTGATTTCATCAGTTACATTGGGTTGTTTTTGTCTAGAGTCAAATTTCACGTTAGATGCGACATGTGATGTATTTAGATTTAATTGCGTACATTGCACCAATAAATTCAATTAGCAAAAACCTCCGAGTGAGACGTATTTGAGACCCAAATTGACTGGATTCACTCCCTTTCTCTCTCTAGCTCGCTCTCACTCACTCAATTCCATTTAGATTCATTTATAACTGCTGCAATTTGCTTAATTCTCGTGATTTATTGTCGTATTAAACCTAGTTGGCCGGGGGGGGGGGAAATGATGGGTTATTAAAACTAAAGACACACACACACACACACACACACACACACACACACACACACACACATACATACATACATACATAAATACATACATACGTAAATGCACGCATGCTAGAGTATGTTATTTACAGAGTACTGTACTGTTGTACATCCAGATATCACAGATTTTTCGAACAATTTGTATGTGCATGTGTGATAATTACATATTATATACATATAGTACTTATCTGTTTGCCAGCAAAAATAGTGTATTTGGAATGTTTAATGATTTGACAGTATTTAGACGGATAAAAAAATAAAGTAAAAATTATAGAGTCTAGTTTGTTTCTGAAATTTCATATTATAAACGTGAATCTAAACTTATCTAATATTTTATTTATTCATGTGTTTATATACGTATTAGAGACTATTTGAAAGCTCGGAACAATTACAGCCATTACCTTTACGATTGTTTTGGTAGCTTCATACATGTTACGTTGTCATAATACTTGCAAAAGTTAAATGTGGCAAACGTTTCATAGAACATATGTTCTATGTGTTTGTGACACATTAACCCCTCTAAGATTGAGATATTGTACACTAATACCGATTATGGTTAAAATGTGTAAAATTACACTCGGTGTTGCATAATTGATGGGTGATATTCTACAGAAGAGTATTGATTTGTTTTATGTTTCCATAAAGTCGATATAACTTTCAGTGTTACATTTTCTGCCTAATCCTTACTCGTGCTAACATAATTTTAACTACATTCACTTTTCACATCTTCTAGCATGTCTTATCAGTTTACTAGAAGTGGACAGTTTGTATGTTTTCTAGTACTACTAATAATAGTAATAAGTTATTTCATTTTGTTAGGGTCAGCGATTAGTAAAATATAGCACCATATCATATTAAGAATTATGTACAGTAAGAGAACATGATAACTTTTTTTCTTACAATTTCCGACCAGTCTGATTACATCATTTGAGGTTAGTTACTATCATATCATATAACACTTATACAAATACTTTATCATTAAAGTAATTAAATATATAATCAATGAATTACTTTGTTATTACTTTATTCTTATCTATGGTTTATTAATACAATTTCTAAACTCGACCTATTGCAGTTGTTAAGTTATAATATTTTATGTTTTGTTCTAAAACTGAATCTTTAGTGATATGTTTTGAACTAGATGCATCTTAGGCATTTTCTAGCTTTCAAAGTTCTTCTTTTTAGGAATAAAACTTTATAATAGAGCGTAATATACGGTAAATATTCTTAAAATTCTTTTATGGGTTAAAAGAAAGCCTAAAAGTTTCATATCACTTCTATGTATAAGCTTTGCATATTTGTCGAATGAATGTCTTTTGAAAAATATTATTCGTGCTCTTTTATATATAAAAATATATATTTTTTAAAGTTGTTTTAGATTTACACCATTTATGTTGTACAAATTCTAGTTGTCATATAATTTGATGTTTCTTTTGTAGGGCATTATTTTTGTTTTAATAATTACAATAATATTGTTACTGTTTATAGGTTATCATGTATCAATTCGTCAAAATGTCAATGCCTCGTGTACTTATTACTGAGGATTAAAATCAGATATTCCTGTAGTATTAGAACTTAAATCACACTTATAAACTACTTTATTCAAAGTTTAACTACTTGCGTCAGGCAAGTAATTTCAAGTTGTAAACATTTTAGGTTTACACTTTCAGGATATAAAAGTTTCAAGTAGACAAGTTCAGCATTTATTCTACTGTACAAAAAGAGAATAGTCTTATATATACATATATTAGTATATATGTGTAAATACAGTCATATTTTTTAAGAGTTCGTTAATAATAACATTCGCTAAAAAAATCCCACCTTCTTCCCTGTAGGTCACCTATGTTTTGTTCGTATGTTCCAGCTTTTTTCCCTATTATAGCTCAATAACTAAAACATATAAAAGCAACCTAGCTGTTTATGTGTTATGTGACTGACTTTTATAGCGAATAATGGACAGCAAATAATCCCGTTTATATTCCTAATTTTTCTCGGTCATAAAGCGTGATGTGCATATGTGTATGCAACTACTATGAAGCTATTTGGTCAGTTTTTACTCTATTTAGTACAGAATTTTAAAACATCAATGGCATCTGTTTATGTATCATATATATATATATACAACTGATAGTAATAGTAGTGACAAGATAATGCTATGAATTATCACCGACACCTGCTTATACAAGCTCATTGGCAAACAACCAGACATCACTCTTCTCAGTTTTTTTAAAGTAAAAAAAAAATGCTTGAAATTACCCTTTTTACTTTTATTCACACTCTATTTTTAGAATTCAGATAAAAGAAAAGAAAAGATTCATTTCCATTTCTATTTTGAAATAGTACACACGTGTAGGAAAAGAAGAAATAAGAAAAAGTTTTCATCTTTTGTTCTTTCAAAATCTCAATAAAGTTTCTTAACGTAAAAAATAAAGTGCTATCCGAAGAGGGAAATGAGAGCCTTATTCATAATCTTCGTATCTCACCTCTTTTTATAGCAACGAAATATGTTAGAAAATGTGGACAATGAAAAATAATTATTTATCTAGTATACTTAAGCTAATTTGTTAAATATTCGTATTTTAAATTTGAAATTGAGTTACCATTATTCACTGGTGCTGCAAAATATTCGTATTTTAAGTTTGAAATTGAGTTACAATTATTCACTGGTGCTGCAGGTCAATCATGTAACATCTTAAATAAGGAAGCTCAAATACTTACACTTAAATTCTTTACGCACAAGATATTATTTTACTTAAGAAATGAGCATCGATACGTAACACTGTGAAATCGGATAATTAAACTGTCTTCTTCTAAATAACGAAACCAGGGAAAATTTATGTAAATAAGGGGAAAAAATCAGATCATTGTTACAGGAAGAGAGCATTCGAGGACCGATAAGTTGAAAATTAAGGTAGTTTTCTAACAAGTGATAAGAATAACGTAGTCAACACCATCTGTAGAGTTAGTAGTGAGTACAATCTTTTTATTTTGTTAGTTTCAATGCATTAGAGACTACTCAAAACATTCGTTTTACAGTTTCACATCAAAAGAACACCTCTACTACTTGACCATGTACTATTTAGAGTACCAGGAGACCTGAACACCAATTTGGAATGTAGCCCAATCTGATGCTTGTTGATTTAGGTGTTTTTCTGAATTAAAGTTTAACATATTTTTGCATATGATATTAAATTTAATGATTCAAATAAATCAAGATTTGCGTGGTCATCAGTTCCAATAACATGATTGATTAACATCAAATGTCTGAGTTACAAATAGTTACTTTGCAGTAAAATAAATAATAATAATAAAAGTAAGCTATCAAAAGGTAAATTTCATGAAATAATATTTATTACTACGAATTCAAGAAATTACTATCTTTACATACAATATGTCACTGCATATTATGCAACTTGATGTAGTTATGCTCTTTTAACGTCTTTGTGCAAAGCTACAGAAGTTTTATTGATCTCTTATGTAACAGAGCAATGCCTTTTTTAACTCTCGAAGCTTGCATATGAAAATAATCTAGCTCTCTTTAGGGAAAACCAATTTAAATAAATGCGACAATCACGAGATAAACATGATATAAATTTAGAAGTGGAGTGTAATACTGCATAATATTTCATTAGAATGATCACGTTCTATAAGTCAGATGTGAGATTAATTTCTTTTTAGCATACGACACATATATAAACAGTTCATTGCTGAAAATACATAAATCTACCATAGATGGTATTCTGCGTTTAGGATTTCAAATGAAACAAGACTTGAGACTGTTTTGTCTCAAGAAGGTATCTATCTTGAAAGCGATGTCGTTCCGAAAAGTGTATCTGTTTCTCTTGGAAGAGCCATCCCGTATCTTGCCACGAAACTTTTGTCTCGTATCGTCTCGTGGATAACCTTACCAGTGGTAATATAATCCAATAAAGTTTTTTGTTTCCAATCTTCTTATTGTCATGTTTTCTCATATTCTTCCACCTTTTTAGTGGGAAGTGGAAATTTTGTCTCGCATCGTCTGGTAATCTGATCCAATAAGATTTCTTATTTCCAATCTTCTTATTGTCATGCTTTAGCATATCCTTCCACCTTCTTAGTGGGAAGTGAAAATTTTGTCTCGTCTCGTCTCGTGGGTAATCTTACCAGTGGCTATATAATCAAATAAAGTTTCTTATTTCCAATCTCCTTATTGCCATGTTTTTTCGTATCATTCCAGATTCTTATCATATCTTACTAGAAAGTGCACTAGATTCTGCTGAATAAGAGTAGTGTTCATTTTTTTTAAATTCAAGGTTTGGCATATGACTTTTAAATAATAATGTGTATACCTTTTCAGACTGTACTTGACTAAACCATGAGCGAGCATTTGTTAGCTAACAGTTATAGCAATATTACTGAACTAGATCTTTACCTACCGCAAAAACCTACGATCTCCTGATAATAGTTGAATTCTCAATGGAATAAAGATTACAAATGCACTTTTTTTTGTGCTGCAGCGCAGCGTTGTTTTCTGTTTAGAGAAAGATTGTACTAATGCATTATTCTTAATATTCTGCATTATTTTCAAATCATTATTGCAGTATTTATATTAATGCTCTACTCTTATTTTATTATTCTGTTTACTCATAGAAACTGAAATTACCACAACTATCATGAACGCTACGTCTCTGCTTTCTTAAGCCTAAGACTATCCAATTTATAAGAGAAAATTCAAGTTTACAGGAATGTTCCTAAAATCTGAAATTCTGCGGGACAGATATTAGATTTCAGCAGATTACGTACTTCGCATACTTCGCTTCGTGTTAGTTTGGTCGTAGAAAATCCAAAATATCCAGAACTGGGCCTATTTTAATTAAATGTCCTGAATGTTCAAACGTCAGAGAACGTTTCAAATTGCCGAGTGATGTCAGTTGTGTTTTAGGAAATAACGCTGCTTTCACTTGTGAAGTTCTTGAAATTGTTTATAAAATTAAAATCATACATTGTCTTTGGAGATTTTGTACACAGAGTGATTCTTTAAGTACAAGACCATAAAAAATACTAATACCTCAAATATTATTTATTAGGTTTTCAATATGCATAGAATATATAACTACATATCTTGCTACACAAGAATCATACACCGATACTAGTGGATATGCTGGAAATGCCCAGGCAGAGCTGGACGCTATGCTTTAAGATAACAAAAGTGGTCTGTCATCTATAACTTACTTAGCAAATTTGAATTCGTCTGCTTTACTGGTATCTTTTCAAAATTATAGATTGACACTCTTTAAAGCCCTGACAAGTACACGCTTCTTTTTATATACAATATTCTCCATTAGTACTGTATAACCCAACGGCAAGCAACACGGCGCCTGACGTCACTTGTTTTCTCAACGATACCAGGATTTTCGCTCTTCTTTTCCAGTGTTCCATGTTTCCTTACGCATATTTCATGATTATAAATTAGCAGCTTGTTGAAATTTTTACATAATCTTGGCCCTAGTACCGAATGAATAACTCCTCATTATCTTTTATTTTAATTTGTCCTTTTATGTGTAATTTTTAAAAACTTTAACTAATTTTTTCATCTTCTTCTGATAATTTTTAATTTTAAGTTTAATTTTAATTAGCTTTCAACTATTATTGTATTATTTTAATAAGATGACGCATCCTACTAACCTTCAACCACTTACTCACTTAGGTAATCCAGACGTATGTTTCCCATTGACTTTCTATCTACATTTTTTACACTTTCAAACTATACTATACGTAAATATGGAAGGTTTTATGTAACGGTTATGTTCGTCTGTTCATCTGTCTATTGACAGGTATTAGAGCAGAAATGGAAAGGTATAAAGAGGAATACCTTCTTTCGTATAGTTTCAACGTCCTCAGAATGAATTTTGATGGACCTTTATCATTATTATTGAAACCAGTAGTGGTGCAAAGCTACGAGTTGTGATTTGAACACTGATCACCATAGCGAAGATACGGTAATAGAAGTAGTTGTTTATATGAGTTCAGTATTGTAAAAATAGGTTTCATCTGCTACTTTATTCTTTTATTCTTTTATTGCAAGTTCTATTACTTCTTGTTTCACCATAGGTTCCCATAGAACTAGAATGGTAATATATTAAACAATATCATATATATATATATATATATATATATATATATATATATATATATATATATATATATATATTATGGTGGTCACTAATTACAAAGCACTATTCTACAAATCAATATATATAATTATATACCTCTCGGGTCCGCGTCTAGAGACGCGAATTTCACTATATGACAACATAGGAAACAAAGAACGATAGTGTAGATCTACCAATCCATCAAACAGTTACATTGATTCTTGCCAGATGTCAGTTAAAGTCAATCGACGTTGACAGGAGCATATCTTATTAGCATAACAATCCATGTAACTGCTTGATGGATTCGTAGAGGAATGCTAAGTTAATTCCAAGTTAATATACGACTTTGTCGCATTGTAAAGTTTTTGATTCCTCATAGTAGCTGAAAGAGACCCCGCAGGATATAACATTGTATAGAATTTTCGCTTCATTTTTGGTCTGAAAAATAGCTTTCTATTGTCCGTGGGCGCCATTTTTAGAACATATATATATTGATTCGAGAGTCCAAAGATATGTTTCATTTCATCTTTTATTCTTCTACCGAATAAAAACTAGTACAACGTACGGATTCAATATTGATTCCTACATATATAAGTAAAAATTAATATAACAATGTTTGACATTTTTATCTCCTCTTTGATCTCTGCTACGATTTTTAGTATATGAGTGGACCCCGGTCTTACTTAGATTTTTAGCACACTTTTCAGCTAGAGTGTTGAAAAGTTGAGGTGGGAAAGAGCTGATGTGTAAAAATAACCGTAAACGACCGATGTTAGTGTTCAATCCATAGTTTGTGTGGTTGCTGAGATGAATAGTGAGAGTCCGATGCTTTCAAGTCAAAATTTATCCCACATTAGTATGATGGGTCAGAAATGGGGAAGGGGTTACATTACAGACGTTCATCCTAAGTGGGGCAGGGGGTTGAAATAGATTACTTGAACCTATTCTTCTCGTGCGAAGGACGGCATTTCAGTTTGTATAGCAATAATTATAAGATATAGTAATCAACTGATTTTGACATGGTTTCAGCGCCCGAACAGGCTCCATCCTCTACAGTACTCGGATGCTACTGCTAGTATGATACTACTACTACTACTAGCGTCGTTTCTCACCTTATTCCTCTACTGTAGCCAGAAGCTATAAATTTGTTATACAATGTTTAAATATTAAGTTTCCCCTGCTTTTAAATCTAGCGTAGTTTCACAATGAGAAACAAAACTCACTTGTTTTAAACAAAGAACGTTAATTTTGCCATTAAAAATAATCCATGCTTCATCACATATTTTTCGTACACTTGCATGGAAATATGTATTCATATGTAAAAAATGCTATATTTATGTAATGAGGCTATACAAGGGTTTTTTCTATGCTTTTTCCCTGAAATACGTATATATATATATATATAACCACAATACAACTATTCTGAAACAAATTTTATGTTTTTTTCTTTCTTTCTCTAAGCATTACTTCATAAAACAGTTCATTTATTGTTTTGCTGAAATGCAGTAAGTAAGTGAATACATCCAAGATTGAATTCAGTTAAGGGGAAAAACATGGTAATGAGCCGTAATTTGAATTTCAGAATTTCCTTCTGGCTAGACAATACATTTACTTCCTTGATCCCTGTTTGTTCTCTTTCCTACTTCTTTTCCTTCTTTCCTCACATGGCAGCAGAGAATTTAACGTAAAGAGCACAGTATTAAATATAGTATAACAGCCTATACACACACATACACACACACACACACTCATATATATATATATATATATATATATATATATATATATATATATATATATATATATATAAGAGTAAGAGAAAAAGAGAAACGCTTGAGTTAATTTTATTTATTGCTTGAGGACTTACATCCGATATTGTACAAAGTAACTTGTGACTTTAATCCTTACCAAAAACTGAAACTAACATTTTTTAAAAAAATAATTTGATGTATGCTTCCATTATAAACAATTACCAACTTTGTTTACAGTTTTAATCTTCATTGTCTTCATTTCGTTACACTCTTTCACAGGTGTTGTTTGGAGAGGCAAATTTTTATTGATTCTTTCCCACAGGGAAAGATAGGCTCACGTGTGTATTCTTAACCTAATTTATAGAATTTTGTTGATGTTTCTTACTTCAGAAGACACTTTCCGCACGAAGTTCTAATATTACGATATAGATCTTCATTTTTCTTCCTTTTGTTTCTTTACATGACGTTACCCAAGCTGAAAGGAAAAGTAATTTCTCATGTTTTCGCATTCAAGTTGGTATATTTACGTTTATCAAGTGAACACATTTGATTTGCTAAAATTTGATGAGTCAGATAGTGATAAGATTTTGCATGGCGTCAGAAAAGACATTGAATTTATTGTCTTTTATTGTCAAATATTTTTCAGTTTTAGGTCCAGTTTTACAGATAATGAGATAGCAGATACAAGAACTCTTTGCATAACGCGAAAAATTGGATCCAAGAAACGTGCTTGCTGTGCAAAAGCAGGTTGTTGAAGGTCTATTTTCATTGAGTTTTAATTGAATTGATACATCACGGAAATTTAGAATTCTATTCAGGTTAAAACATAAAGAAAAAATTGTAAACTAAATAAAACAGAAAATCTTAAACATTTAGAAGTTGTAAAAGAATCTTCAATAGTAAGTTGAAAATAAATATTTCAGTTTACGTCCAACGGATCTTCCTTATAAACTAAAAAGGAGAATAACAATTATTCAAAGTGAATTGTTATGAAGGGAACTGTTAAATTAACAACGGGAGAAATTCGAGAGAAGACACAGACACGATGTTCTTCACCACAAAATCTCCATGGCCTTGAGAAAATTAGGATCCTCTCACAGCAGAAATGATCGCTTTACTTCTGAGATGTCATGCTTCCATTAATTGGAATTAGTATTTTCATGTCAAAAGCCAATGTATAGGGGAAACCGGGTCTATTTGGGTGAAACTAACAGAAATATTCACTGTGTATTTACTGTGCGCGGCAGTAACATAAATTCTTGTTCAGTTTTTAGTCTATTATTCGTGTAAAATACTGTTCTTGATATTCTCGATTTATTCAACAGTTGAGGGAAACGTGGATTTTTTCTTAGCGAGGTGATTTGCAATACCTAATTTATGGGCCTGATATAATGGTATATATAAAACAAATAAGACCAAAACTGTGTGTGCATGTATTTACTGAAGCATTTGCGTGTACGTTAACAAAGAATGTTTGTATTCTACGGGCACCATTTTGTCGCCTCCTTTCTCCGTCCCGCCTGAGAATCGCACTACCTTATTCGAAAAAGCAAATAATTGGGCTGATTGAGCCAATCAAGTTTGGAAAGAGATTAAAATTGGAGTTTTGTGTTTACCACATATAGTATCTACAAATTACGAACATTGGACAAACTAGTTTTAAAACCAATAAAAAAAATAGTCACCAAGAGGCTACGAGACATTTTCACAATATCAGTGTGGAGTTTACATGTAAGACCAACCACAATAGAATTGCGAAAGAAATGTTTAAAAAATCAAATTATATTGGAAAGAGCAGCAAAACTATCCCGAAGATAAGAACAATCTATAAGGTTATAATCCCTAGACGACCTATGTCAGTCAATATTGCAACACTTAGATATAACTCTGATGAATTGGTCAGAAAACGTAGTAGTGTTCGCTGCCAAACATGTAAGCAGTGGCATCATGAAATATGTGCAGGCAGAAAAAGAAGAAAACAATTTGTGTGTTGAATATTTCCTGAACAACTTTTAGCCCTATAGGTACGTCAGTTTTAAATCTGTCTTTCTTCAGAGACGTAAATAAGAAAAAGATGATAAAAATAATTTGTTAACAAAATTTTTATTGTATTGCAATAAATAAAGTGATTTATTTGACAAATTAAACGCAAATCAGGCTTATAAACCATACAAGTCATCTTAATCTAGATGTGTTTATATACCACAGCCATCCTGAGCGAAACGATCGTCTGTTTATTCATAAGTCACACCCGTCGTGAAAGGGTTAAATTCTCATAACTCATTACTCAAGCAGTCTCCAGGTGCGTAAAAAGTTCTACGTAAGTTATCTGTAATACATACAGAATCATGTCATATGTTGAACATAATATAGCTCGTGCAATAACGCCGCTTGGTATATCGTTCAAACACACTACAGTGTATCTAATAATCTCGTGACGGGACCAGCACGTAAATTGTTTAGTAGAGACCACAGGAGATAGTATTAATACACTATCGGGGACCTTCTCTTATGTGTCATGGTCAAGGATGTGTATGTCACGGTTAGGAATATATCTGTCGCCGTTAAGGGGACTAATAACAACATATAAAATCTAGTTGTATTTTACCCCTATGCTTATTTGCTATCTGTTTTCCATAATACTTGAAAAATGCACCGTTTCACTACAATTTGCTTAAATGAAACACGTAAATGAAAAGAAAGTACATATGTAAAAGAAAACGAAAAACTTTAAAGAAAAAATAGGATGACTATTAAACTAGGATTTCAAAAGTAACAGATATCACTGCACTAAGTATTATAAAACTAAACATTTTTATTAATTAAAAACAAGAAAGAAGTGAAATAATATAGAAAATTGTAACAATATCATGTATACCGTTACCATTCACATTAAGAATTTATTAGTTATAATTTCATGTAATGTTATATTAGCTACGTAACTAGATCATATAGTCTTTTGAAAAAGAAGAAAATAATAAAAATAAAAGAAAAAAATCATGGTCACTCGCCTTACTTTAAACGCCATATTCTATCAAGCGTACACAGGAAATTCTAATAATACGGTTATAAATGAAGATTATCGATTGATCAAAGGAAATCAACACTTGTTTGATTTAATTACAGCTGTGTGGTAGAGTACAGGAGTTTTCCAACAGAGGCTAAAAATGAATAATATTCTACATATACAATAGAATGTAAGGTAAACTGTGATAGAGAGAAACGCACAAATTGCAGAAGCTCGACTTCTACCTGAGTTATTTATAAAGTTTGTAAAATAGCTGCCTTGAAACCCTTTTGTAAAGATTCTGTCTTTTAGGGTAAAGTTAGAAGATTGTACACGGTAGTTTCGACTTTCCCGTCTCCTTTATTATAAAAGTTTCTCCTTGTAGAAAATAGTATTAAATATTACAGGTCAAATATAAGTTTCTCTAAACAACTCGGTAATTTGCTGGTGAATTAGTAGGAGCCTAATGACCATGCGTTTTAGGGCAGTAGGAATCAAAACACTTGCGGCCAAGGTGTAAATAGATGTCTCTTAATGACCAGGCGTCTGAGAGAGGAGGTTAAGGAGCCTCTCAATGACCAGGCGTCTTAGAGAGGAGGTTAAAGAGCCTCTCAATGACCAGGCGTCTGAGAGAGGAGATTAAGGAGCCTCTCAATGACCAGACGTCTGAGAGAGGAGGTTAAGGAGCCTCTCAATGACCAGGCGTCTTAGAGAGGAGGTTAAAGTGCCTCTCAATGTCTAGGCGTCTTAGAGAGGAGGTTAAAGAGCCTCTCAATGTCCAGGCGTCTGAGAGAGGAGGTTAAAGAGCCTCTCAATGTCCAGGCGTCTTAGAGAGGGGGTTAAGGAGCCAACAGATAGTTCTTGCTCACAATTTTATAGAACTTGGTTGAACATTAATAAGGCAAAATGAGATATTAATAATTCCGGAGAAAATTGTCAGAAGTTATCACTGATCGTGCCTATTATCAACGCTAACATGAGTGTGTCGTTGGACGTTCGAAAACGATTTATTAAGACTCTGCTATGGAGCGTGGCGGATCAAAGACTTGGAGATTGAGAAAAGCTGAAATTTCCAAGCTGGAAGCATTTGAAATGTGGTATTGGCGCATAATGCTGCGCATATCATGGACCGAAAGGAAAAAGAATGAAGAAGTACTAAAGGAAGCTAAAGAAGGACGACAGATCATGAACATAATAGGAAAAGGAAGAAACATCATACTTGGCCATCTTATTTGGCACTCCGATTAGAACACCGTGCTGATAGAGGGAAAGGTAGAAGGAAAACCAGGAAAAGGAAGACCAAGGATAGACTATCTAGATGCAGTTACGAAAAAGAGGCTTTATCAAAGTATTCAGGTAAAACAGCTCTTCCAAGGGAGAAAAAATTAAAATTTCCATGTTGCCCATCAACCTCGGTTGAGGTGAACAAGAAGAAGAACATGAATATTAAGAGAGAATTGAACTCGATGAGTAGGTTCAATACAGGTTTGTAGCTTTTTAAATTACAAATTATCGCTCATTAAATAGAAACATTTTAATACAATTTTCGTTTGCAAATAAAAGGAAAATATTTCAATGTACTTGTTTATTCATAAATATGTATGAAGCGCTTCACATTCCCACTACCTCAGATGCCTATTCTGAATTGTAATACAATTCGTTCTTGCTACATATCTATTCCTAAAATACAAATTTCGTTTTTTGATCATTAAACATTAAACTTTGTATAACTCTAAATAGTAGAAATACTGAGTGTGAATTGAGTTGATTTGATAAATAATTCAAAGACATTATATAGGTCTACGGCAGCGTTTCCTAATTATTTTTCTATTTTTAATTGGGGACTACTTTTATTTGTCGGAATGCTCTATGGACGACCCTACTCTCATCTCCTCCGAAAGCAAATTTGTGTATAGGTGCTCGAGAAGCCTCTAATCATTTCTGGGAAAACTCGAATTTTTTGTCTGTTTATTGCAAGTCGATCCAACAATAAGGAATAGACTTCGTAAGATGGATACTCAATGAATTCATTTTTGTTCTTTTATTGCAGGTGATCTGAAAGATGTTGATCCAACTAAAACGAATAGGAGTCGTAATGAGGAGACTCAATGGACTATCCTTTGCTGAGGTACAAGAACGATTGCGCACACGTTAGACATAAAGATGTCCCAACGCAAACAGCCATTAGAAGTTTGGTCAACAAGTTCCAGCGAATTGGGAGTATTTGTGACGGAAAACGTTTTGGATAGCCATCGACGTCTCAGGCAACTATGGATACCATAGGAAAGGTGATCGAGCAAAGTCAAAAGTGTCAACATTTCATCTCAGTCGGGAACCCAAATGGCATATTATATGGAAAATTCTGGGCTTCGTATTAAAGAAAAAGGCTTATCACATCCAGGTACTACATAATTTTGAACCTGAGTTGTATGCGGCACGCATGGTCATGTGCTATGATTTACTTGATGCTGTCAACAATAAAAATTTGTTGGCACGTATGTTGTTTAGTGATGAGGTTACTTTTCACACCCATGGCCTCGTCAATCGCCAAAAGACCTGAGTATGGGATGAAGAACAGCCGACCAGCGTCATGAAATTGGGACATAACACTCCCAGGGTGAACGCATGGTTAGGCATCACCCAACAACACATTTATGGGCCATTTTTTCTTTCGCTGAAGCAACAATCACGACAATCGTACCTTCACATGCTTCAGCAATTCCTGCATCCTCAATTGTTTGCAGACTACATTTCGGATTCAATAATGTTTCAATAAGTCGGAGCCTCGTGGCACTTTGAGTACATTATGCATGATTATCTCAACGAAACCCTCCCAGGATGCTGGAATAGACGAGGCTCACCATAGTTCTCATGATCTAACACCCTTGGACTTATGTGTATGGGGTCACTTCAAGAGTCAGGTGTACAAGATGAAGATTATGGATTTGGTGCACTTGCGTGAACGCATTTCGGCATCAGTACGTACAATTATCCCAGCAATGTTGCAGCGTGTGTTCAGATTCACCGGGAAGAGATGGCAACTTGGATACGTAAGTCAATCATGTCGAATTGCTATGATTTCTTTGAATTGTGGTGTTTTCTTTGATATTTCATACACTTCATTTGAATTCAAGTGCTCCTTCTCAGAAAGGATTAGGGACTTATCGGGCATTAATGATTTGAGCATATGCCAGTATTGTTATATTTTAAACTAGAATTAATTAAAATAATCATATATTTGTGTTGGCAACAATGAAATAAATTATATATTAGCTTTTTAAAGTAATAAGTCTGTCAATAATCTTTTATAATAATACCTCCATGTAAGCTATTAGAATTTGTATAATCTCTACTTTATTAAATTTTATAATCTATTGTTATGTAATCCATATCTGTTTCAGATTCACAATTATAGTATTTGGTACGTAATTTTCTGGAATTTTATTTTGTTTTTTGTTAATTTTGGACTAATACTCAATCTAGGAAGAGCACAAGAGCATACTTGTAATTAAACTTTCGATCCGTGGATTACAGTTTGAGAATTTACTAATAGAGACGCAACAAGAGTTTGACAGATTTACATATTTTGTCTTTAACTATAGTATGGAAGGTATAACATTGCTGGGTACCCGCGAAAAGTTGTAGTGACGTTTATGGGAAGTGGCCAGCTTGATTACTCGTAGCTCGTTGAGCGCAGTTGACAGTTGATGATAATTGGGTACCCCCTTACCACACCCCCAGTGACGAGCAAGTCCAAACGCGTGAAACCAACGACGTTATACCTTCTGGACTATAAATACCTTTTCCTACTTTTTATTTATTGTACTTCCACTAGAACAAGAAGAGAGACGGTAATAAATAAGAATATTAGAAAGCATCAATCGATCCTCTTTACTAACGACTAAGTGCCTCTACCAACACACGTATAGAAGAAAAAAAATATTTTGCAATGAAGAACTAAGTTCAAAAAAGGAAAAGATTTTTTTCCAAATGAATAGTTGATGTATTGCGTTCTTTCTTTTCCTCTTTTCATTTGTTTTCTTTTTTTGAAAGACAAGGTAATAACAATGTCTTCCATATACTTTTCATGTCATAGCAAACATATACAAAACATATACTAAAAACACACAAAGGCCTCGAATTTTGTACATAAATGATGTGATGCGTGTAGTATAAAAATACGTAAATCTTAACGATGTTGAAAACAATAAACAGAATCCAATAATAATAATAATAATAAAAGGTACTTTCCTTTTCAAGATTCCTATTATAGATAAGGATGACAGGTGAGTTAGAGTTTCTTCTCTTTTCACTTCACACTCTTACGCATTACACATTACATTTTTTTTAAAGACTACTGTATATATGAAAAATAAAATGAAGATACTGAAAGTCATTTGCTTCAGCTGACATATTACAGCCACCTGAATGCTACTTGATTCCTCAAGTCAGGATTATAGTTTTTATGACAAAATGGAATTGCCAGCAGCTGAGATCGTTAACAAACGTTGTAATCATATACACACATGCTAGATATATAATCATATATAAGAAAAAACACTGTACACAACATCATAAGTTATTTCTGAGCTTATGTTTCAAATTCATGCATCATTCGTTGTTGCGCCCAAACCTTTGACCTGTTGTTTGAATTTGCGATTAAACAAATTTTAATGTTAAAATCTAAAAATGGTTATGGCCATTGTACTGACAAGTAAACCTTACGTTTGGGTGAATCGAGTTGCTGACTGAGACATATATGAGAAAGTAGTACTAAATGTGGACAGTAATTCAGTGAAGTTGTAGGTGCGAAGCTCCAGGGGTTTAGGAGATACAGCTACCAGAACATCACATGGAAGTACAGAATAGTCTTCATACAGTTGGAGGTAAAAGCTCTGTAAGACCTCTTGTAACGACACAAGGTGAATAACAAATATATAGGTACATATTAGGACTAGGGGGAAGTCATATAGTAAGGGTATACCTGACGGCGGCCATTTTGAAATCCGCCATTTTGAATTAAGGTTAAGTTTTTTAAAATAGGAATGGGTCATGTGATACATGATTTAAGGCGCAAATTTAATCACAAGAACAACGGTGATGTTAATTTTGATTTACGCGCAATTGGTAAAAAGTTACAGGGAAATTAAATATTATTGCAGCATATGTATTAGTCCTTTACCCCAGCTTGTACATTTTGTGTTAATAATAATAATTAATTAAAAAAAGCAGGTGGATAAATATTGGGTCTATGGTAAGAGTTGCCTTGATGGCGACCATGTTCAAATCCGCCATTTTGAATCAGACAAAAGTTTTAAACAAAACGCTTAACATAACACCTTATTAATAGCAAATTTTACCATAAATCCAACGGAATAACCATTTTTGCTTTATCATTAACCAGCATTTGTTATCGCATAAACAAGTTACTAATTTAAGGAAAAATGACCAAAGTGGAATTGAGTCATAATTGAACTTGGGTCTTTCTTCCAGAAAAGTCCTCAATTAGTACAATCAATATGAAGTTCAGAAAAGAGTGCATGACTTGCACAAATGCTCTGCTCACAGTGAGCACACCTGACAAAGGCAATCGAGTTACACTTGACACATTTGTCGTTAACAATTCCGTCAAAGCAGTAGTCGTAAGGAGTGATCCATTTAATTTTGTGCTGGTTAATGATAAAGCAAAAATGGTAATACCGTTGGAGTTACGGTAATATTTGCTATTAATAACGTGTCAATTATGCGTTTTGTTTAAAACATTTGTCTGATTCAATATGGCGGATTTGAACATGGCCGCCATCAAGGCAACTCTTACCATAGACCTAATATTTATCCAACTGCTTCTTATTTAATTATTATCATTAACACAAAATTTACAAGGTGGGGTAAAGGACTAATACATATGCTGCAATAATATTTAATTTCCCTGTAACTTTTTACCAACTGCGCGTAAATCAAAATTAACGTCACCATTGTTCTTCTGATTAAATTTGCGCCTGAAATCATGTATCAGATGACCCTATTCCTATTTTAAAAACTTAACCTTAATTCAAAATGGAGGATTTCAAGATGGCCGCCATCAGGTATACCCTTACTATACGACTTCCCCCTAGTCCTAATATGTACCCATATATTTGTTATTCACCTTTTGTCGTTACAAGAGGTCTTACAGAGCATTTACCTCCAACTGTATGAAGACTATTCTGTACTTCCATGTGATGTTCTGGTAGCTGTATCTCCTAAACCCCTGGAGCTTCGCACCTACAACTTCACTGAAATACTGTCCACATTTAGTACTACTTTCTCATATGTGTCTCAGTCAGCAACTCGATTCACCCAAACGTAAGGTTTACTTGTGAGTAGCTCCATTTTGGTTTTGCTTTAGGGGGTGGGAAGGATTCTACGATATACATAGTGTGCAGTATGGTCTCATAAGTTTTTGTAGCTCTATGTAGCACAAATGAAGTTAAAAAGTTGGAGATTTAGAACTTACAAGGCATTCCAGGATTTTCTTAACTAAAATCTTTAGGTTAGAAATAATGTGTTCGTGACCTGGGTTGTTTTACAAATGAAAATGAATACTTTTCAATTGGAAGTAGCTTGAGATGTAAGAGGGTAAAAAAGGGTCGAAGAGTAAAGGATGAACTTAGGATAGGTAAAAGTCTGCACAGCACTTGACTGGAACTCTTGGAAATTCTCTATCGATGACACTCCTGGTGTTTTATAGTCCTCCTTCAGGAACATAGGATACAAATTATGAACGGCCAAATGACTCGAACTGAAGCTCTGCACAAAAGAGATAATTAATTAATTTCTATCGTAAAGAATATTTGTAAATACCTATATTTTTTTTTGACAAAAGAATCCGCAAAATTGATGTGTTACCTATGAAGGCTTAAGTAAATTCTAGAATTAGGAATTATAAGCCTTTTTGTTTACATCCTCGTAGTAGGTTAATTTTGTCTACACTCTCGTTAAAGTAAGTGAGCGCATATGAAAGATGACTGACTGTATTACCTACTATTTTCCACCGGCGGAGTATTTTTCGACAGTGTACACAAGCTGTATATTGTTTTCAGGTGTAGCTTTACTAGTGTGAAACTAAAACAAGTGCTATTAGAACTCGTACCATCGCGAAAATCCACGTGCTTGCATTACCTTCACTTAGGCATGTACTCACCGCCGCTGAAGTGCCCGCCCCCATTGTACAGCCAGTGAACGAGCCCACCAGCTTCACCCTGCCCCGGCTCAATTAGATAGCATTCGTGCTTTGGTGGGTATCTAGCATGGGTTGATTTGCATTTTGGCATTTAGTTTTATGCCAGACATCCATTCGCTGTATTCATACGCAAAAATAGAAGAACTGTAATTATCAGCAATTTATTCTGGTGAAAATCTTGAATTTCATCTATGCTAAGTGATGTAGTGGCATGTAGCCAAATGTAAATCGTTTGGAGGACAATAAGAAGGAAATTACTGAAAGAATTAAAACTTTTCAACAATTATTTCTAGTGGTCTGCCTAAATGTTATGTACAGGACCATAAAAGCGTAATATTGGGCGTTTCCCCTCTATTGTGAATAGTAGGCACAATTTAAAAACCTCTTGAATCAATATTTCCTCCCTTCGTAAACATAATTATAAACAATTACTTATATTACTATACAGCTATAATGTTGCTAAGGAATAGATAAAATCTTGTGGTGGTTTAAGCAGTAGAAGTAGTAATTAAATAAACGTTTTCTAACCATGAAGGCTTACTACCGTTGTTTTCCTTTGATATTACACAAATAATAATATAAAAATCGGTTGTTGCAGGTACACATTCTATACGTGAAAATACAGCTATAGCAGCATGTTGTATCAATGTTGCTGCAACTTTTTGTGTTCCGTTCTGCAGTGCATTTCCTATCCGCTATTGTGAAAATATAAAGCGAGAAGATAGGTAGGCTCTATTCATATACTTGTTCTATCTCTAAAATTATGGACTACAATATATAGTAAAGATAATACAAAATATGTTTTCTTTAGCTAAGAGCAACATAATTTACTTTTAAATAGAAAAACAAAATAAGCACCATTGCATCTTTGTAGATGCTTACATGTGTCATGTCAGTAGAGAAATTAGTATTACAAGTAGTTTTTAGTAATATAAGGGTGTCCACATGAAACTTCCCTGATTACAAATATTAATTGTATGGAAACTATTAATGCCAGAGAATAATGGTTTGCGGCATCTTGAAGAGCAACTCAAACATTTCTTTTTTGTTTATATATGCACTTTTATATGGGCCCCGTTAGTAGCTCTCCGCATGTCCAGTCGATATTCAATCTCCCGCCATGTGTTGTGTAGCATATCCGATGTGATTGAGTTGATGGCTTCTTCAATTTTGTGACGAAGAGCAGGAATATCACGTATAGGAAGAAATTCATAGGGGTTATGTTGGGTGATCGCGGTGTCCAAGGAGTGGGTCCCTCGCGTCCAATCCATCGCTGTGGAAACGTTTGGTCTAAAGCCCTACGAACATCTAAACACCAGGGCGGTGGGGCACCATTTTGTAGGAATATCACGTTTGGTTGCAAAGGAAGTAGCTGTGGAAAGGCAAAGTGTTCAAACATATCCAGATAAACGGGACCAATTATTGTGTGTAGCATGAAGGAAAATGATCCTATAATTCTGTTACGTCCCAAAGCACACCACACCACACATTCACTTTCTCGCTATCTCTGACATATTCTCGAAAAATTTATGGAGGTTCGACATCTCAAAATGCACACATTGTGTCGATTCACCTTGCCTGATGTGTGGAAGGTTGCCTCATCACTGAAAATCACCCTCCCAATTAATCATCATCCTCGATCGGTTCCAGAATCTCCATTGCAAAAGTGATTCGTTTGGGTAGGTCATCGGGCTGTAGCGCCTGAATGATTTGCACCTTATGTGCATACAAACGCAGTCTTTTATGGAGCACCTTCTTGGCCGTTAAACGTGGGATGTTCAGCTCGCATGACGGTCTGCGAACTGACTTTGTTGGGTTTCAAGTAAAGGCCTCCCTGACCTCATCCACAGTTTTTTTTAGGAGTTCGTGCTTTGACCGAGCCAGGCTGTTGGTTGACACCTCCCACTTGGCTAAAAACTTCTCAAAACATGTTTTAATGACCTTGACGTCTGATGGGTCCCGTTGGTACTTTCGTCTTAAGTTCCTTTGCACGGTAATTGGTAATTTAGTCTCAGCCAAGTACACCACATACTGCGCTCTCTCTTGTGCTGTTGTCATCTTTGTTCATGAGCACCTACAACAAATAACAAAAATGCACATAAACTTTGTTACTGAACACCTGGGACAAATAACAACAATTAACAATCAACAACAAAGAACTGTTCAAGATGCCACCAACCATTATTTTCTGGCGCTAATAGTTTCCATGCAATTAATATTTATATTTAGGTAGGTTTCTTGTAGACACCCTGTATAATAGGGGAACTTTAGTTTCGATTATTGTTATCTTTGTGTACTCAATACGGCAATATCTACTATGTTTATAAAATCTGAGTGTGTTGTTGCTAAGCCTGACACCACTTTAAGCCTAACTCATACATAATCATAATGCAGTATTATGCAGCACTGTAAATATCTTTACTTAGTTACTCGAAGTACTAACACCACCATAAGGTATTATACATTGTTATTAGCTCTTAGGTTCACACCACACCATGCTCTAACCCCATTTATTCTGTCATTTATTAAATTTCCACATTAATCCATATTAATATAACACAAAACACCCGAATAACGTAATGTTGATTGAACTCTCTATACTTCACAACATAAATCCTCTTTCAAAACACTTGTAACCCACATACAAGTAGTACACTTATCACTTCATAATAATATCAATTACCATCCTTTAACAGTTAGCTAGTAATGAACTTTCTAATATTTTTGTTCAAGGGTTGAAGGATTCCAAGAACAAAAGAACTGTTATAGCAGAATGATTTACGCTACTAGCAATAATTTCCCATTTATAGTTAAAAAATATATCTGTTTTATTTTGACGTCACTATGACCTTAATTTATCCGAAGAGATGGAGATCTGTTATGGTTCTTGCAGTGGCGTATTTACGATTTTGTTTCGGGAGGGGCTTTGTTAACTTTGGGGGGGTTTTGCCTGGAAATGTGAAAATTCTGCAAGATATTTCGTTTACTTTACTGTACTAAGTAAGATTTCGGGGGGGCTTAAGCCCGGAAGCCACCCCTCTAAATACGCCACTGGGTTCTTGGTATATTATTTATTTTTCAAGTACATTAATTTCAAAAGTATTTATTAAAATATCTTCTACACTCTCCCAGCTAATCTGAAAGCTTTAGTGCGCAATATTTCGCGGATCATGGTCCCGGATTCGATTCCCAGAGGGAAAGCATTGAACGCATTAAGGTGACTAGGATTCCACCTTAAACTATAGATCCACGTCTCGTGTAACTGAGGTGCTGAAATTAATCCAACAAACAAACAAACAAACAAATCTTCTTGGATTTGTATTTCGACTTTTGCTCGATATAAAGCTCTAACTGAACAAGACTTTATATATTCTCCTTTTATTTATTCTTTTAGTAGTGCGTAGCTCTAGTGTCAGTAGTACTACTATGCAACAACTTTGCAAGAATAGTATAAATTTAGCATTGACAAAACCACCTGCACGATACATCTCTGTCCAGTTGAATTATATACATAGATACGTACGCACTTCTTTACCATATTTTCGGATATACAAGGTTCACAGCTCCATTACAAAGAATATTGAATGTTCGACGAATTCAAAACGACAGTTACGGTATTTATGTCTAAGGCTCCAAATAAATTAACGTTTTACTCATTTTGATCAACTTATTAGTAATGCATATATTATAGACGCACAAGTCAATCTTACGAGAGTTTAAAACATGGACCTGCCATTAGATTTTCCCAATGACAAAATGTATCAAGTATATTAAGCAATTATTGTCAAATTAATTATGATTAAGAATCCTGGAAAACAATACTTTTTACTCCAATTTATAACGGTAACAGAAATTTTTCGATGACGTTCGAAAAACACATTCCTACCCTATACATTTCGAGCTTCTTCGTGGCTAAGCGGTTAGTGTACGCGACTTTGGCGTGGGAGACAGGGGTTCGATTCCCGGCAGAAGCTCATGTGGTTCGTATTCCACGTTAATCAGTAGGTTCACGTCTCATATAACCTCGCTGCTGAACGGGACGTTAAACTCAAAATCAACTCAACTCAACCCCATACATTTGGACACTATTAAAGGTAGTGTTTTCTATCCAGGATGGTTACAAACTTGCCACCATGTGGCTCTGTCCAGCATCTTATTTCCATGTGTTCCCAGAAGCTGTGTCCTGCCCGCCCCGTGCGTCTGGAAGGTGACAGCCTCGTCATGACGTAGGTGCGTCAAGTTATCACGTATCTGCAGGCTACGATACCGAGAACCCTGAACCCTGATGTTGTTTGTAAGTGCTACGAATTGGGATGGTGCGTCCCGACAAGCTTCAACTCCTACCCCTTCAGAAACAGAATTTCCCCAATTGACATGAACTGGATCATCGGATCCCATGATACCAGCTATGACCCTCAGATTCTACTTATTTGGATTGGGGGAGAGTAGATCGATTCTGGCCTGGCAACAATCCTGCCCACTTTCGTTTCCTAACTAGTGTCCCACATACATCTTACAATTAATTCTGGCCTGGTTGACGGTGCCAACTGACGATCCCTCCAAGTTTTGGACACCTAAATCTCTATATACCACTTTATTCCAATCTGAGTTTATGAATGTTACTCCTCTATGTCAATCCAGAAAATCGCACCACACTTGGCCTACTATTTCGCTCAACATTCATACGCAATATGACAGAAGCCTGGTATCGTTCAGTGTTCAATTTGATTGTCACGAAGACCAAACTTTTACGGATTGGAAGGAGTACATCCAACATAAATTATTTTTGTCCACAGGTAGATGGACACTTTACAACACTGGTACACGCGATGTGTGGCTACGCCAAAACATGTAGAGCTATGAATTAAATTGAATTTCTATTATTGTGGTTCCTGTTTTTAAACAAGAATAAACTACCTCTCGTACATTTTTCAGGATAAATGAATTATACGATATTGTTAGGTTGTTAATGAAATATGTACTTAGAAAGTACAAACAATATCGCCTGGATCATTTTTAAGGAAATCGTTCAAAAATAATTCACTCCAAGAACAAACAACCTCTCGTTCATTTTTTTTCAGGACAATTGAGTTATGCTATATTGTCAAGTTATTGATGAAATATTTATATATAAAATACAAACATACAGTGGTCGAGTTGAGATGGTATGCAGTGATATGCCATACTGCCTCTGGTTTTTTGATGACAAAGGCATACTGCCTCTGGTATTTTAGTGATCAAGATATAGGGGGGTCTACTGTCACGGGAGAGTAGGTGCTAAATACCTTTAATAAATCCATTTTTATACACAGTAATTGATGAATAGAATTTAACGTAAAAAGATTTTATTTCTTATGTAGAAATAATTTCTAATTTGACAACACCGACATTTTTGTTATCTTTTTCCCACCTTTTGTTTTCAAAATGAGCTATCTTCAAAGAAGTTAATCTAGTTTATAGTTTGATGAACCATATTGAATTGTTTCTTTCGTACGTAACTGTGTGTCTTCTTGTTTTAATTAATATAAATGTCGTGTTTTAAACATAAGCGGATTTAAAAGTTGTCTGCTGTGGGGACGATTCTTCCGGAGGTTTGGAATATTCCTGTCAATTCGGGGATCCGGGAGCTTTCTCGTAGAAAATTGTTAGTATAAAAATTCGGGTTTTGAGCATTTTCCTGTATAATTCTCTACAATACAACATAAGGGGATATTTAATTTTTTTTTCTTAGAAAGTTGTTGGCCAGGGATGAAAGTCTCTTCATGTTCCCCTCCCCCCGTAACTAAAGGGAAGATCTCTAGTGGTTTTCAGTCATTATGTAAATAGAAATGCAATATTTTAGGCAACATACCCTCACTGTATGTCAACATTTAGATAGCCGGTATGTCGAGTTAAAATCGTAAAGCACCTCTGATTTTCTTCCACTTCGAACATTGATAAACAAAAATCACCTGAGTCGTTTCCAACAAAAACATCTGAAAGAAATCTCACCCCCAAGAATGAACTACCTTTTCTTTTCGATTTTTCCTAGAGAAATGGCTCATATTGTCGTGTGGAGTATGTTTTGGAAAATTGATTTATGAAATATAAACAAAATTGTGAGTCGTTTTTTTTTTTTTTTTTTTTTTTTTTTTTAGAAATTAGCAGTTTTTGATTTTTACTTTTAATTGACTACCTAAATTTTTAGGAATAGGAAGAAAATTCGAAAAATTATCGTGCAAGATCACACTAAAAGCCTAAGTTTAAGACTTAATTGAGATACATTAAACGATACTGCCTCTTGGTCAGTAAATATAAGGACAAACGAACTAATAGACTAACAAATGAAGAAAAGCAACTTTTTCAGTAACTATGGGCAGTGATACGTCTAAATCTGTTGAAATCTCGAATTCAATTTTTTTCACCATCACCAAACTTTATTCTCTCTTTTCGTCGCTCGAAAGTAACGATAGGGAAATGAAAAAGAAAAAAATCACGGATCACAACATATGAAATCTTGTTGATATGTATTGTGCATCATTGAAAGACGTTTGAAACGAATAGTTCCGATTTATGAGGGTTTTTTTTAAGTTTGTTTATATGGATTACGAGGGGGCATGGTGACTCAGTGTTAGAGCGCTTATCTCTATTGCGTGGGGTCCTTGGTTCGATTCCCAGCGAAGTAAGTTTGTGATGGACAACATTGAATCCGCTGGTTTTCTCGGGTACTTCAATTTCCTCCCACATTCTCATTCGCCCAATTATCCCATCATCACTCACTCACCTTAATTATCCGTCTCCGGTATAGGGATGCGCATGAGACAAGATTTGAGGCTGTCTCCTATCGAAAATGTGCTGTAAAAGTGATGTCCCGACTCGAAAAATGTATATTTCTCTATTGGAAGAGCTGTGACTCGACTCGAATTTTGTCAGGAAAATTCTGTCTCGACTAGTCTCGTGCGCATCCCCACTCCCGTAGGCTAAAGGGCATAGTCATGGAACGTTAAACTGAAAAATGTCGTTACTTTTCAATATTCGAACTACAATATATTATATGAAGGCCCATCGTTCAACATTGAGCAGTAACTACATGGTGTCCCACTGGTAATCGAACCTAGGTTTCCTACATAGATGATTACAAGATAATCTCGTAGCTATTCAGTAGTTTTTGTTGATTATAATAAGAAAGGAAGTAACTGACTCTATCGAGGCAACGATACCTAGCATTCCTTCCTAAAATTCCTCTGCCTTGGCGTGAAAAGGAATTCGTATTTAGTTACATTTAGGAAACTGATAATCGATCTGCATGCAATCCTCCAGTTGACTAGATGTCTAGTTTGCTTCTATGCACATCACGTAAAGCTTGTGTTTTCTGAACAGTTTGTGATAATGACAAATGATGTTGGTAAATTTCGTTATGTTTATATAAGTGATCGGCTTCTGTTTGTTCATCTAAGACAACAAGTTAATGTGATTACTCTCATCTTTATACAATACGAACATACAAAACTTTAATATGATTAATCTGAAGACTTTTCCTATTTCTATTTGATTTATACACATGTAGAAATCTATTTTCCCCTTTTATTTGCTTTCCTTATCTTATTGTAAGTCTAAAACGATACAACTATTTCCATCGATTAGCTATTTGAAGTTGAAAATATTGACAGGAAACTAATTCTTAATTATAAATATATTACAGGATAGTCAATGAGTCAATGAGAAAAATTGATCTAACTCTCTGCTTTACAAATTCCATAGATATACCTACATTTTCTCGCATTATTTTCGCTTGAAAACCTATTTCATATTATGTTTCCATAGTCTAATTTCGATGAAACACTAATAGTCCACGTGAATAGTTTGAGTCGTAAATGCAATATCATAAAATTTCGGGTATCTTTCATAGTTGCCTAAAGAGTTTATCTTGATAATATTTTCAATGCAGTGCGCATTCAAACAAATAATCACAAAAGTTGTAAGATTTTCGTTGCCACAATTTTGTAAGTATGTTGTTGAACTTTAGGACTCACAACATATAAAATGTTTTTGCTGCTTATTTTTGTGCCCAAAACTGTCAAAAAAAAAAAGGTGAGAGAGAGAGAGAGAGAGAGAGAGAGAGAGAGAGAAATAAGAGATTGAGAAATCCAGTTTTTGCTCCCATCAAGGATTTCTTCCTTTATACGAAGATGATATATCTATAACTTGGATGTTTCTTTAAAACATAAAAGCATCTGCACCTTTCGGGATATTCTTCCATTTCCTTCTCTTTCATTGTAAATTGTAATTAGATACTTCACGCAGTCCTTAAAATAAAATAGGTTTCATGGTTTCTGAGCCTCGTTGATCTAAATATTATCTCTAATGTATATCTTATACTATATATTCAATTCCATCCTTTTCTTCTTGCCCTCAATTTTTTTAAAATTAAACCCTTAACCTTGATAGTCGAAATTTGAATATTCTCTAGATTTTCAAAAGTAAAAGAAATTTCCAGAAATTTATTTATTTATTATTTCTGCCTATTACAGGAGTTCATCCCAGTTACAGTAGGCTTACAAAATTTATATTATATCTAAAAATGAACAATGGAAAAATAAAAAATAAAAAATAAAAAATATATCTACAAGAAAACATCCTGATATATAATGACAAAATGCTAAAAGCATAGGGAAAAAGCAAGATATGAATAAAATACCAGAAAGAGAAGATAAACAAACTACTAAATCACATACGACCAAAAACAATATAAGATACATTAGAAATCTAATATAATGATTTTTATGAAAACAGGAACAATGAGACACTTCTAAAGTAGTTTTATAAAGCCATCTTTTAGTAAAGGGGCATAACAAAGTCCATAAACTAACTCATCAAAGCAATTTTTAATAGGTACAATATTGTTACTAAGCAAATTCAAAATAGTAACGATAGAAGGCTTGTCAAAATATTAATGACTTACACTGTTATAATATTACAATTAAATTTATTCAGATATAATAAATAAGGCAGAGCATTGAAAATAAATCAAATACTTATCAATTGTAATATCTATACTATAGATCATCTAAACGTGGTAAAATTATTATAAGCGGCCTTATGTAGGCAATGCGTGGAATAGCAAAATCAATTTCAATGTTACTTTGTATTAACTTGTTAAATAATCTACACATACTTATTAAAGATGAATTTAAATGTGCAATTGTTTTGGATTTTTTACAAATAAATGGCAATCTTGTCCTCAAGGAATTATATGTAATATTAAAATTTAATAAATGTAAACACTCAAGATTATAAACAATTCTATTTACTAACTTAAAAAGAAATATAAGTTGAAAATACCTCTGTCTAGCAGATAATGTTCCAATATCAAATAATCTTAGAAGAATTGCAATGCGATATTTTACTTTCATAAGAGTTTATTCTATAAGTTTTGTAATATAAGTATCTTAGAAACTTATTCTGAATCCATTCATTTTTTGCAACGTACTGCTTATAATACGGTATCCAAATTATACTTGCATAATCAAGTTTGCTTTGTACTAGAAAATCGAATAACATAAAAATAACATATGGATTATTAAAATCTCTAGTACTTCTTATCACAAAACATAGCGATTTGAAAGCTTCATTGACAATCTTTTCTATATGTGCATTAAAACGCAATTTGGTATTTACAATAACACCAAAATTATTTACTTCCTATTAAAAATATTGTTTGGTAAAGTATAATTAAAAAATGAATAGGGTTTCTATTTTTAGAAAATGCTATTACAACACATTTATTTATATTAAAATGTAACTTATTTTCAACACTCCACAAATGGCACTTATTCAAATCCTTCTGAAGTTTTCAAACACCATTAAGTTCTCTTATTTCCTTATATAATTTCATATCATCTGCATATAATAAACAGTGTGAGTGTTCAAGTACAGACAGCAGGAAAAAAGAGGTCCAAGATTAAAGCCTTGCGGTATATTCGAATTAACATCAAACAATGAAGAATTATGATTATTATATACTACACATTGTTTTCGACAATTTATGTAAGAAGAAATTAATAATAATAGTTGTTTTAAAAAGCCGTAATTAGATAATTTTGCAAGTAATACAACATGATCTAGCTTATCAAACTCTGTATAAATTACACCCACAGAAAATACATTATTAATGGAATCCGCAAGAGACTGTACAAACATAAATAAATTAGTAACTGTCAATCTCCGTGGATAAAATTCATGTTGAAAATTAGATATGTAAGGTTTGACATGATAAAATATTCTATTATTGAGAATATGCTCGAATATTTTAGCTACCGTGGAAATTAGAGAAATTGGCCTATAATTTTTAAGATTCTTAGCATCTCCTTTCTTAAGTACTGGACGAATTTTACTAATCTTCCAGATTTCTGAAAATATTGAAGTTTTTAATATCAGATTATAAATGTAATTTAATGGTTTCATTAAAATCTCTCCACATCATATTAATAAACAAGCTGTCAATAAATCGGGCCCATTTGATTTGGAAGATTTTAACTTTTTAATTCACATTCAGAAATGTAATTCACCGTCAAACAATACGGTATTATTGACTTGGTATGGGAGATAATGTCGTAATTAGAAGGCTGAGGAGACTGAACACCTGTGAAATGTTGAGCAAAGTTGTAAGCTATGTCCACATCTGCTGTAGCTACTTTTGTAAGCCATTTCACTTATTTCTAAATTTTGATTCTTCTTACTTTTAATCTAATTCCAAAAATTTTTAGGATTATCCTTCAATGCCATTTCTGACTAATTTATATATAAAGCATAAGCTATCTTAATCAACGTTTTTGATTTTCTATGCAATTCCTTAAATTTATTTAAATTATAATCGGAATGTTTCCTATAATAATACTTTTCTTTCAATGTATTAATAATTTCTTATGTAAACCAACATGGACATTGATATTTCTTGGATATTTTCCTTTTTAGCACCCACATCATTTATATTATACAGATACATCTAATCTTGTAAATCAAGTTGTTTATAAAAGTTATAAAAATTAGCCTTACTAAAATTAAACAAAGTACTTGAGCTATGTTTTATGCCTGGTGTGAAATTTCCAAGATTAATATTAAAATTAAGTGATGGATGACGATTATTTTCTGTCAATACTGGAGATATATTTCTAGTTAGATTAATATTATCTCCAAAATTATACAAAACCAAGTCTAAAGTTTTCCCGTACATATTTTCTATTAAATTATGTGATGTTAAATTAAATAAAGAAATGAAATTTGCCAACATATTAAAAATAGATCCACCCTGAAATAAATCAAAGTCAGAATCCGTAATAGATGATATATTAAAATTAACAACAAGAACCAAATTTTGATCATGTATGTCAGATTTCTTCTAATGTTTGGAAGAAATAATTATAAGTTCAATTCGGTGGAAAGTATACCAATACCATATAGAAACTTCTGCTAGATACTGTAACTTTTAAACAAAGAACTTCAATACAACTTACGGTTATGGATACCTCAGACACACAACAATCCCTTAAAATAGGTATGAGTATAGTACCACCATTTTTATGAGTCCTATCACACCGGAAAACATTATACCTTCGGTCAATAAATTCACTACTGTATATACCCTCACACAGCCAAGTTTCAGTTAGCAATACTATGTCAAAGCTTGAAGCTGAAATATTTGTATATAATTCTGTGTTTACTATAACATTCTGGTAATTTTAATGTATAAAATTATGACTTTCATTCATGTATCTATGACAGACGTCTTACTTCCTCAACTGTGTTAAGTGTATATACAAAAATATCATCAGCTTTTCTTTTTGGTCTGATATTATCAGCATAGTCAATCCATAAGTAGTCTTAGTTTTTTCTCTCTCTTAACTTTTCTAGCTTCACTAAAGACTATTCGAATATGCAAATGTTCTCTTGCATTTGAAATCAAGTGGTTGACTTCTCATTCCTCTTTCAGAAATAACGCTTAAACAATGTAATACTGTCAGTGATTCGTTCCGTCTGCTTAATCTAAATCCCAAATTCCACTTGTCATTATCAGGTGTTCAGCTGTGTAATGATATCGTAAAGTTTACGTGAAAAAAGAGGAAAAACTATTGAAAAAAAATTAGGTACAACTTCCAAAATGTAGGACATGTGTACTATTTGTGACCCTGTATCTAAAAAGTTTATTTAAAAATAGCAAGACAGTTTCTAATTTCAAAATGATTTTAGGTTAAGGAAAGAAAGGCAAACTATAAACAGAAAAAATCAAACAAGTTCTGTCCTACAAATTAAGGATGTAAAAGTGAAAGCAAGGACCTATATAAGTTTTCAAAAGAGGTATTGAAGGGGTCTTTTCGAAGGAGATTTACGGCAGATTCGCATTTGCTGTACGCTAGGCTGCTCGTAGTGATAGCTTCGATCACTGGATTCAGAAGGGATAGGATAGCCAAAATAATCCTATTGTAAGTTTACCGTTATTATTGTCAGTAATATTTATCATATCAGAAAAGAAACTCACATTAAAACAGAATGGCAAGTCCCCTGCTAATTAACATTTTTGAAATGATAAAATAGATTATAGTGTAAATTGTGTCATGGTAAATGTTATGTATAATTGATTTTCAATAGGTTAATAAATTTCATTTTGGTGATGGAATTCATACATTTTCATAAACGGCTCCTCTGAATTTGTATGAGAATTAAGACGTGTAAAAGTAGAAAATGTAAAATAAATCTTCATATTTTGGGACATTGTATACTACCTTGGAATTCGTCTCTTCTTTACTTTTATACAATAACTTCATTATATCCAACAAAAGAAAAAGTTACTAAATTAATAAAGAGGAACAAATACATTTTAAGAAGGTTAAATCATAAATTATTTTAAGAAGGCCAAACAGTTAAATTATTTTAAGAGGGCCTTCTCTCTTTGCACACTGTTTCATAACTTACTTATGAATTGCAGTGTACCTGTTGGCAAATTGAAAAGTAAAATAATCTAACTAGGTTTTGCTTCCAAGCCTTCGGCGTACTGTACGCTGTAGGTTAAAGCTATACTTAATTAAAAGTCCTATTGTTCACATTTGACACATGTACTTTTATTTATTTATTTATTTATTTATTATTTACTTGGAATTTATTTTTCTCAGTTTGTCCACCAAATATCCCAAATTTCATTCCGTCTTCTTATCCAATTATTCAAAAACTTCGTTACATGCAACATGTTCACAAATAGAGACATGTACGGTATTAGTGTCAAGCACGCAAATGATAGAAAATATACGTAGTGAGATTGATTAGTATATAATTAGAACTCTCGTGATACAGTTGCTTCTTACCCAATGTCACAACTTCTTAATAATATCTAAAATTGTTCTTTTCTCCCCAATATTTCTAACACTTTCTCCTTAATTTTCCGCTCGGCCCAGTTAATTCTCTCCACTCTTCTCCACACCCACATTTCGAAAGCTTCCAGGCATTTCTCATCATTTTTGCGTAATGTATGTGTTCCTGACCCATACATCGCAGTACTTCACACGAAACATGCTATAAGTTTTTTTTCTCAACTCTTTATTCAAGGTTCCATAAAATAGGCTTTTCTTTCTTCTAAAGGCTTTCGCCATTTCTATCCTTGCTTTTATTTCAACTTCACACTTTATCAGCACTAATAATGGTACGCAAGTATCGAAAACTAGTCACCTGTTCTATTTTCTCCTCTCCTACTTCTACATTTGGTAGGAAACAGAGGGAGGGGCGACGGAGACTACTATAATTAATGGACGATATTAAAACAGAAAAATGAGGATGAAGAGGTTAGCGGAAGACCATGGAGCATAGAAGCTTCTCACAAATGACCATTCCGATTTGGTGAATCCAATTGCTGAAAATGATTGCTATCACTGGAGTCAGCACCCAAAAAAAAAGAAAAAAAAGAGAGAGGAAGAGGATGTTTAGTGGCAGACCGTATACAGGATGAGATAAGTGAGGGCTAAGTGCGAAGATATAACGTAGAAAAGTCGCGAAATGCCATGTATACTTTTAACACGTGCCCTATCCAAAAATCCATGTTTCATAGTCGTAAGGTACTTACGCAATAATCTTTATACAGGGAGTTTGACTACGGGCATATAAGTTGAAGTACTCACGAACTCCGTCTGCAAAAACTGTTGCGGAAGTACCACAGGATTCAGGAACATGGATATTTGGATAGGACACATGCTAATTCTTAAGTGAAGTCTTGACCCAACTACAGTAGGTCCCATAGGTTTGGAGGTATGGACATTTAAAGTTCATTTTTTCATGTTTTCGGCAGTCTTAACTGCGAAAGGATGCATTTGTGCACCCAGGTTGGTCTATACTTTTCGTCTTATCTTGGTGCCAGGAATCACCTCTCAAACATTGTCGGTGTTGTTTGGAAACACCCTCTATAATTAGAGTACACATCTTGGCGCAAAGACCCGGATTCAATTGCCAGCGGGAGCTCATGTGTTTAAAATTTCACAGTACTTTGTAAATCTACGTCTCAAATAACTTCGATATTGAACGGAACGCAAACCACTAATCCAACCAACGACTGTTTGTAGTTTATTATAATGTTCATTTTACCCCTTGTATCATTACAAAATTCTTAAGCAAGGTTATAACATTCCAGGATAATGTAACGCACAGACTTACCTGCATTTTTAAAAAAATCCGAATTTATAGTTAGGATTTAAAGAAACGTAATTGAAGGTGTCTTAGTGACAATGCCTCAAAAATTACCGTTCAAAGTATAATTTTTTGCAATATATTAGGAATTAAATTGTTCTGATTGTCACAGACTTCAAATTGTTTTATAGATAACAATAATAATAGTAAAAACTTAATCAATATTATAAAATTAGATGTACTTATAATATAATTAATATAGTTAAATTCGTAAAAGAAAATGAAACGGAATTTCTAGTTCACGTCTCACTGTTATGCCCTTTAGACTAAGGGAGGCAAATGCTTTAATGAAAATGAATGATTATGAAGTAATTAGTGGAATGAGAATGTGGAAGGAAGCGAAGAACCCTAAAAAATCACTGACACAATGTTGTGCATCACAAGGTTTTGCAACCGGAATCAAACCAAGGATCCCTTGCATCAAAAGTGACTGCTTTAGCACTAAGCTACTGTGCCGTCAAAAATAAATAAAAGTTTGTTGTTGGACTAATGTTTAGCATTCCTTTCAGCAGCAAGGCAATATGATACGTGCACCAAGAGGTTAATGTAGAATCCGAGCCACATGAACATCCACCAGGAATCGAAACTGGATCTCCTCCATCGAAGACGATTACGCTAAGCATAGGGCTATAGCAGCGAGGGAACTCTAAATAAAGTTTGTGTTTGAAAATTAAATGTAATATACTGTATCAATGACATGCATGCATAAAATGCAATGACAAAAATAATACATTTAATTTGAATATATAATTGTGTTTCATTTATTATTAAAATTGAGTGTACCGTATTTTACTTTAATCCTGTCTTATGAACACATGCAAAATTATCACATATACACTAGCACGATTAAGTTTCACATGCCTTAAATTCTATATTCCAGTATAGCTGTAACATTTATAATGTGAGTTCGTTGATGTACAGAAACATTTATTTTTTTACAACTTTGAACACAAAAACAATTTTAACAACTTGTAACTCACAAGTATTAGCAATCGTTCCTTGTACTTTTGTAAGCTACAACCTAACTTTAAGTTGTTAACAGCTTGTCATAAAGGGCACGGTATTTGACATCTTGGGATATAGAATTGCTTTTCCCCCAGCTCTGGCAAAGCAATATGATTGGACAGGTTGCAAGGAAGAGGCGAAGAAAACGTTTGAGGGGGTTGGTTGGGTAGAAAGACTAATTCTTCTTGTATCCGTCTCCCCCTTGAGAAAGTAAACACCTGTTTCTCTCTTTCTCTTATGCTTCGCCTGTCGTTAACGTCCCGAAATTAACAAACTTAACTATCACAAGAGAAGAAACATAATTTGATGGGTATCGTGACTGTTATGAGAAAAGATTTTTCTGGTTGGCGGCGACGTAGCGGGGGAATGACAGAAAGGGAAATAATGTTTGTTTAAATACAGTTAGAGAATCTATATGAACAAAAGACACATACCAAAGTATTTTCGATTAACCGTCTTCGTTAATTATTTCCTAACATTGCTAGTGCCTCAATCTGAATCTGTTCCAAGGCAACAACACTCAAGTTCCATTGTTACTAAAGGGTTGAGACTTCGCACTGAGAAGAAAAGATACGAATTCATTTCCAAGTAAGAGTACAGGGTGTTTCTAAAAGAATTACTAGATTTCGTAATGCTATATCTTATACTTGAGTAAAGATAGAAACTTGTGGCAAATTATAAAACACATATCGAAATTCAACTTTTCTTTTGGAGTCAGTTGCTGCTTGCTAATTCACGTGATTGTCGGCATAAGTGTTCCTGGCTCAGCTATCTATCTAACTAGCTTGCTCGTACAACATCCAGTATTATCCTTATTATTATTTGTAGGGATTTGTGAAAAATTCTGCCTATATGCTTTTCCTTTCGACAACTGTGGTCGAACTGCGACACCCCATAGCAACAGCGTAGCAATGGCTGCCCTAACAGTAGACATGTTCGCACAAGTGTAGGATGAGTTAGGATATTAATTTCATTATTGTCTGCGTTGCACCAGGGATACTCTAAGAGAGAATCATCTGAATTAACAACTTGCATCAGGCACTAAAAGAAAATTTGAATTCCGATATATATATACAAGGTCTGTATGATAAGTAATGAGACTCGCCGCGCCGCGGCGCGCGTGTCGCTGGAGCGGGTTTGTCGGTGATGGAGGATGTAGGGGGGGGTCCGAGCAAAGCAACGCACCGCGCGTCAGTTGGCTCCGAGCCTTAGTGGAGCGCGGACAAGCCTTGGACAAAGCCCTTGTGAACATTCTTGTCACGGCGGAAAATCAACAAACATGGAGGGTTCCATCGAACAGCGTTATGCGATCAAATTTTGCGTTCGCCTGGGGAAAACGGCTACTCAGACGCTTTCTCTCATCACGGAGGCCTACAAAGAGGAAGCCCTATCCAAAGCCCAGGTGTTTCGTTGGCACAGTGCGTTCCGGAACGGCCGGGAAAGCGTTGAGGATCTGGAGAGGGCTGGACGCCCGACAACAGTGACTACGGACGAAACTGTGGCAAAAGTGAGGGATCTCCTGAACTCAGACCGTCGATTATCGTTGAGATTGATTGCTGATGAACTCGATATGAACCACACAACAGTGCACAAGATTGTGACGGAACAATTGGGAATGAGAAAAATCTGTGCGAAACTGGTGCCGCGAGTGTTGACTGACGAACAAAAGCAACGACGTGTTGATTGTTGTCAGGAACTGTTGAACCTCATGAACAGTGACCCTAACTTTGAAGATGACGTCATAACAGGTGACGAGTCGTGGGTGTTCCAGTACGACCCTGAAACGAAACGTCAAAGCGCGGAGTGGCACACTCCTGCGTCCCCGCGCCCCAAGAAGGCCAGAATGTCGAAGTCAAAGGTGAAAACAATGTTGATTGTTTTTTTTTGACAATGTGGGGGTGGTCCACAAGGAGTTTGTACCCCAAGGACAAGCCGTCAACGCCGCCTTCTACAAACAAGTCCTTGAGAGACTGCACAGGAGCGTCAAGCGGAAAAGACCGGCGATCGCTAGCCGGTGGAAGTTGCATCACGACAATGCCCCTGCCCACACCGCCTTCTTAGTGACCTCCTTTTTGACCCGGATTGGGGTGGAAGTCCTTCCACAACCACCCTACAGCCCAGATGTGAGCCCGGCCGACTTCTTCCTCTTCCCGAAGCTGAAGCCACGCTTGAAAGGAACCCGTTTTGCAGACGTCACAGCCATCCAAGCAGCCGTGACCACATTTCTAAAGGACATGCCGGCTGCTGACTTCCAGGGGGCGTTTGCAGCGTGGAAACATCGATTGCAGAAGTGCATCGACGCAAGAGGAGAGTACTTCGAAAGCTTTTAAGTCCCTGTACAGATCAGATCAATAAAACAATGTTTCCAGACCTGGTCTCATTACTTATCATACAAACCCTGTATATATATATATATATATATATATATATATATATATATATATATATATATATATATATATATATATATATATATATATATATATATATATATATATATATTTAAAATTTGTCGGAACGTTCTATCTTCATTCATGTAAAAATACATAGCCTCAAGAAGTCACGTGATTCTTTTTGAAATACCCTGTACTTGTAGTTTATTTTAGAATTATAATATTATAATTATATAATGTTATTAGTGTTATATATATCGGAACGCTATATATATTTAAGTGATAGCTATTCTACAAAAAAAAAAAGAAAAAGAAAAAGAAAAAGAAAAGAAAAAGAAAAGAAAGTTCATGTCTAAGAAAATATTTTATTTATTTATTTATCTGAAAATAAATTTTATCAATCAAGTTCCATATACATTTTTGTTTTCACTTGCTACTAGTAGCTTTTTTCATCTTCTTCCTTATCTTCTGTCTCAATTTTACTCATTGTATTAAGCATCTTGATTTCCGTACTCATTTCTTTTATGTATACATTGGCATGAACCTTAATTACATTATCATTAATATTCGACTCGAGTAAACGTTGAAGTGCAGCCTAAATACAACTTTTCTCCCAGTCGTACTTTTTTCTTTTGCTATTGTATCTATTGTCCATCAAACATTTTTTAATGTCTAAGAAAAATATAATGTGTTTTTGTATTTTAGAGCAGGATTTTTTTTAAAGAACAAAGCACTACGATTTGTGTACTCGAAAGATGAGAGAAATACAGATAGAGTTTTTTTTTTTTTTTTTTTTTTTTTTTTTGCAAATGTTATGCTAAGGGTGATTATAACCAGTGCTAGAACTGGAAGGAATTGTGATATATATATACTCACAGAGAGAGGACGAAAATAGTTTGAAATATTGGGAGAAAAACATGGTAAGAGAAATCTAATTGTTCCACAATTCCTACTATTCTCTGTGGAAAATGTACAGTTTTTCGATATTTTCCTGGCTTTCTCTTATGGTTGTACCCATTTCTTCTGGTTGCTGCCAATGTTCTAATAATGGATATAAATCAAATATTAGGCTATGAAGAACAGACCATATGGTGCTTCAGCAACAACTTGCTATATCGTTTTGGAGAAATAACCGCAGTGCTTGCTTGCTAATGGTTTGACTTTATTTTTTTTCCTCTCGAGTGAGTGTGTAAATTTTCTTATACGAAAACCACTGGGAAATGAAACCACACTGAAACTACAATAAATAAATCACGGACATAAATCGTGTTTTTGCTTCTTTCATGCAGAACTAAAATTACTTAATAATTATTTGCCAAAAAATATATATATCTTTACAGTATTGTATTCTTTGGGTATATAAGAACATTGTTTCAAAGGCAACGGGTGTTGTTCATGGTGGAACACGTTTTTATGGTTAAAAGAAAAGTATGGTTAAATGGGATAAAGTTTCATATTCTACAAATATATAGGATCTCTTGTTTAAAAAGTATTAAGAAAAACAATTTAGAATTATTCTGTCACTTATGAAAAATACTTCTCTATAAATTTGTCCCCCTTTATCTATATAAATAAAAATGAATGTGACTTCGTTTCTGACTTAATAAGTCTTGAATCACCCGACCGATCTCGATCAATTTCCAACGTAGGGTTTAGGATGATTTTTATCTTTTCACTTTGACGGTACAATAAAGAAGGGGGAGATATATACAGTGTGTTTCAAAATAACACCGACAACGTTTGGGAAGTCATTCCTGAGACCAAGATAAGACAAAAAGTATTGGCAATCTGGGTGCACAAATGCTTCCTTTCGGAGTTATAGGCTTCCGAAGATAGGAAAAAGTGAACTTTAAAGATCTATAGTTCTAAAACTTAAGACATACCGTAGTCGGGTCAAGACTTTACTTAGGAAGTAATATGTGCTCTATCCAAAAATACATGTTTTAAAATGCTAAGGTACTTCCGCAACATTTTTTATAGAGGTAGTTGTGAGTATTTCAAATTATATGTTTGCAGCCAAACTCCGTCTGTAAAAACTGTTGCAGAAGTACCGCAGGATTCGGAAACATGGATATTTGGGTAGAGCACATATTAGTTCCTAAATGAAGTCTTGACTCGACTACGGTAGGTCCCACAGTTCTGGAGCTAAGTGCCTTTAAAGTTCATGTTTTCATGCAGCCTATAACTCGGAAAGGAAACACTTGTACACCCAGGTCGGTCTATACTTATTGTCTTATCTTGATATCTTGATGTCAGGAATCACCTACCAAACGTTGTCGGTGTTGTTTTGAAACACCCTGTATAAAAGTAAATAAAACTTAATAACTCTTGAACCACGTGACCGATCTCTACCAAATTTTCAACATAGATGAGGTTAATGCCTGGAATGTTTTTTGTTATTTCACTTTGACGGTGCAACTTAAGAGAGGGGAAGGGTGATATATATATATATATCAGTAGCGTCTTCTCTGGGTGTGCAAGTCGTGTGTTAACGCCCAACGAAAAATGAAGAAAAGAGTATTTTAATTTAATTAAACTGATCGTCAGAACTATGGATTTTTTTTTTTTAATTTTCAATGAGGCAGAATCAACTGTTGAAGTGCAGAGGAACCGAGAAGTGCTGTGTGATCCCCGTCATGCTTTGAGGAGGCACCTCTGCGAGTAAGTCGTTGGCAACGCTTTGGCTGAATTTTTACTGCTTTAGAAGACTCATATTGCGCATGCGCTTCGTGTTTCTTCCCTCCTGCTAATGTGATCCAAGGCGTTGTTTGGGAAATCAACGTCTTGAGTTTTCTCCTTTTCTCAACCGTTGCCAAGTCTGTATATTTATCAGTGGATGTACAGATATTTTATAGCAATATGGAATTCTTTTTTGGGGGGAGGGGTATGATCTACGCACTTCTTTTATTGTTAAACATGTCGTTCAATTCATGAGTTAAGGGTGCAATTGACTTCTTGCTAAAATACATGTAAGGAATACGGTGAAAAGAAATCATTTCTCTCGATCCAATAAAGTTGCATTCGCAGAGTCAATAGATGTTTTAAGAAAAATCCAGGACATTAAGCTACCGAACGTTTTTCCATTCTGCCTTTTTCTTTCTCTAATTTTCCGTAGTTTTAATCCTCAAGACTTACGGTTTCGGGCCCCTTATTACTGTTTCTAAAACAGTAATCCAGAGGTTTCTATGCAAAGAAAGACGAGCCGAGCTGGAATTCAAGTAGTTGTAAGTAAATAATTCCTTGTTTTCGATTTTCAGTTTCATATTTTGAGGTTATATCCTAACTATATATAACACTACATGAACTGATATAAAGAGGTACTTCTGATTGACGCGGGAAGTTGAAATTCGGCATGATTATAGGTTTCCAGGACTAACTCACAGGAAAATTGCCAAAAGTGAATATTTTCAATTTTTAGGGGTCCAAAGGAAGGCTGAAGAAATTCCCCATGTTATTTAAATGAACATTTTTTTGAACCTATAATAATTTTTTGGATACTTGGAATTGAAATAAAAACTTCAAAATTTACTTATATAATTATTATAATTAAATTATTTCTTACGTAATAACATCCTGTTTTATTCATTTTTATAATCTGCAGACTAAATTTATAGGTTGGCGTATTGTCAAGGGACGGTAATGGTTCTTTACTTCCGAAAATTGTGAGATATTTCAGGCACAGATTATATTCAAGAAATCGATAGGTGGGCAAAGAATAGTCACTATTAAATATTCGTATGTCGAATGCAAATGCCAGTAAAATTGTTAAGCGTAAATTGATGTAAATTTATCACATTATTTTCGATCAGTAAAATAAATGTAGATGGGCCCATCTTTGCTCCTGGGGAGAGGGGTCCCCCTCTAGTTTCGATTATGGTTGGGAGGGTTAATATATTTTTCCTTTCTTGCCAACGCCCGAACATCCACGTCAGGAGACGCTACTGATATATATATGATGCAAAATGACCGATATTAACTTGAATCCATAGTTTTCGCGGTTACTGAGACAAACAGTGTCGCTTTCGATGCCATTTAAATCCAAATTCAGCCCTTTATGTCGAAAATGAAACGTATCCTCCCCGTGCGAAGAACGTGTATTCTGGTGGTAGTAACCAAAATTAGTCTTTTACATATCTACTATTACTTTGTTAATAACATGAATGTTATCCAATGTGTAAGTCTGACAGAACTGTAGATGTGTTATATTTCTCAGAACACTACGAATGCAATAATTTGACTGAAGATGATCATGTAGTCGTACATGATAGGTATAATCAACTTTTGACGCCGTCATTAAAAGAAATAATAAATAAAAATAAAAAATCAAGTAAAGATGTTGTTAGGAGATCGAGGAGGGCAATTGATAGCCTTCCAACCCAGCGATCAGGGAAACACTTAAGCACTTAGTCCAAGAAATCACTCGTTTACATACTGAAGTGCACAATGTGTTGTTGGAAAACTTCCTTAAGTAAAAATTAAGACTTTTGCTAAGTCCCCCTCCCCAACTTGTTAAATTTTAGTGAGCAACTCACAAACAATGAAGAATATCCAACATATAAAAACGAGGTTAATACCCACAAAATGATATTAGAATACTAATAGCCGTTTTCAAACACTCTCAGAAACTAGAAATTTTAATATGCACTTTATGACGGCTTAATTGTTGAACACTCAAATTTGTACGCTCTATTAAAAATATTGAAAACAATTACTAAAGTTCGGCTTAAATCATCTTCCTGTCTGTCGAAAGTCAATGGTATGTAGGTGCAACGTTGTCGGATTTCGCGCTCTTTCGTATACAGGCAAAACGTGAAACATTAACGTGGGAAATTAAGATATTGGGAAACAAATTCGTTCTTACAAATTTATTAGCACTATAGTGATAAATACATGATGCTGTACCTTTGAAATTACTTCTTTTCGATCCAGAAACAAAGCTATTAGACAGTGTCGCCCTACTCTCATTGGGTATTGTGGAAAGGAGGACATGCCTTAGATATAAGTATGTTTGAGCCGGACTGTAGTACCACACAAATGTGCAGTATTTTTGCTAGCAAGCTGTTTACAGCACTGAAATAAAGATTATTATTAGTGATAAATAATTATTCCACAGTAAAAATATGATAAATTTGGACGTAAACAAGTAATATTGTCTAATTAATGACTGTATTGTGAGGCAGAACGGAACCAACCTTAATTGAAAGTTATGTTCTCTATGAAATCTCTGTTACATAAGAATAATCAATTAAATTTAGATCATTTCTGTATAATTTCGCTTGTCTTTAACCCTGTTAATCTCTCACTAAAGTCAAAAACTTTTTATAGAAAAAAACCAAGGCTTTTATAAAACGCACTGAAAAAAAGGGACTTTTGTGGAGCAAAATGAAAGAATTGGGTTAAAATTAAAAGCATTGGACGCAATCCATTGTAATGGATTACAGAGAATCTAAATTTCTAAAAAACAAATCATAAAAAAACTGTAGCCTACAATCTTTGGAAGAACGCCCAATGTTTTTAGTCTTAATTAAATTTATAGATTTTACCCACAATTATATATATATATATATATATATATATATATATATATATATATATATATATATATATATATATATATATATATATATAATGTGTAAAAACAATACCGACAACGTTTGAGAGGTGATTCCTGACACCAAGATAAGACAAAAAGTATAGACCAACCTGAGTGCACAAATTCTTCCTTTCTAAGTTATAGGTTACCGAAAACATGAAAAACTGAATTTTAAAGGTCTATAGCTTCAAAACTAGGGGACTTAGCGAAGTTGGGTCAAAACTTCACTTAGGAACTAATATGTGTGCTCTCCAAAAATACATGTTTCAGAGTGCCAAGGTACTCAGGCAACAATTTTTATAGAAGGAGTTTGGCTACTTACTTATAATTTGAATTACTCACCAACTATCTCTATAAAGATCGTTCCGAAAATCCTGCAGGATTGTGAAACTTGGATATTTGGATATGGTACACACTAGTTCCTAAGTGAAGTCTTGATCCGAATACGGTAGGTCCCATAGTTTTGGATCTGTAAAGTTCATTTTCTCATGTTTTCGGCAGCCTATAACTCCGAAAGGAAGCATTTGTGCACCAAGGTTGGTCTATACTTTTTGTCTTGTCTTGGTATCAGGAATCACCTCCCAAACGTTGTCGGTGTTATTTTGAAACACTCTGTATCGTGGGGTAAATTGAATGTACTGAATATACTATATATTTTCCCTTTGTAGTGCATTTTTAAGAGCAATATTTTTTTAAAGTTTTCTTACGTTTTGCTTACTTTTATTACCTGTATAAGATGTTAATAAAATCTTAGTAAATAATGTGTTTTAAAAAATGAAATCTTCGAGTTTTAAGTCCCACGCCTATGCAGAGCGGCCTAAGGGAGAAAGTGCTGATGAGAAATGAATGAAATGGTGGAATGAAGAAAGTGGGAAGAAATGGGAGAACTACGAGAAAACCCACGCACACGGTGTTTGTCTACCACAAGGTTCAATTGCCGTGGGATGAGATCGAACCAGGGACTCCACGCACCAGAAGTGAAAGCTCTACCACTGAGTCAGCATGTACTTTAGCTAGGGTGTTGTAGTAGGTATTTTACTATATAATTATTGCAATTAATCCTAGTTATTTTGGGGGGCGCGGGGGCTCAGTGGTGGAGCGTTCACCTCCGGTGCTTGGGGTCCCTGGTTCGATTTCAGCTCGGGCCGTGTGGACTTTGTAGTGGACAAACACCGTGCTCGTGGGTTTTCTCGGGGTTCTCCCGTTTTCTCCTACTTTCTTCATTTCCCCATTTCACTCATCTCTCATCATCACCGTCTCCTTTAGCCTAACCGGCATAACCGTTTGACGTAAAACTTAAAGATTTCATTTACCTAGTTATGTAGCATATGTATTTTACTATCTTGTTCTTGGAAAAAGAAGCATTTTTTTAATTTATTATAAGAGGTAGCAGTTTTTTTCCTCTTATTACGAGAAGGAACATGCGTAAAGTTGTTGATATGAAGTCTTCAGAACGCCTAATTCACTGCAACAACTAAACTTCAGTGAGAGTTTGAGTTGTATAAACAGCAGGTGCAAGATATGCCTAATTAGTTGCAAATTATTAAATTTAATGTAAAAACGGTAAGCTAGAGAGAAAATTATGTGCAAATACTGTATTATCCTTGACTTTATGTATCTGTACATAATTTGGGAGCACTAGTTAATAAGTAATAATAATAATAATAATTATATATATACATTGCGGATACGCTATATGTTATCTATGATTTACATAGAATGGGACATACGCAAGAGGTTTGTATTGATTGCAATAATCATAAAAAAAAAAACAAATTTAGATATTTATAATTTGTATACCAATATTTGAGCATTATGTTTATGGTTAAATGAAAAAATAGGTTTTTGGGGGTAATGATTTTAATAAGTGTAAATTTATGTTTATTTGTGTTTGTTGAAACTTTCCAAGTACTGACTTATGGCTAGGCATTGACCGAGGGCATACCTCAAACTTATAGATGTTTTTTTTTTTTTTTTTTTTTTAGTAGAACTTTAGTAGATATATTTTGTGTTTTTTAAAGGTGAGATTAGCTTTAAAGTGTTGATATGATGCTTTTGAGATTTTTGTTGCAATTGTTCTTCTCTCAGGAGCGCGAAGTAGTTTTATTTTTTGACTTTTACTGAAATTATGTATTTTTTGTACTTGTGGTGAAATTGTAAATACATGTATTTATGAATATACTTTTTTTTTTTCATCATATTTGTCCATGTAAGAACTATCACGATAATTTGTGTACGGTAAATGACTTAAGTACTGCAAAATAGTTTTAAAGACAGAATTACATAGTACTTTTTTTTACAAATGAAAAACTTATAAGTTAATCATAATGTAGTTTTGAAATATTTAACGTTTTGTATTGTTTTTGAAAGTTATTTGAAGAGTAATGAACTAAAATTACAGTTACGTATAAAAGGTTAATTGAACTGAATAGAGTTCGTGACTATATATAGCCTATATATATATATATATATTGCATAACTGTAAAATAAATTAGATTATAACTGCACAGTGTATTAAACATCTTAAGCTAATATTCTCAGAAAGCATGCACTGACGCTTTTAGACTACAATTTTTTCTTAACATTTTCCCCCTAAAAAAATCCCTTTTTTCCCAGGAACTCCAACTTCTCTTTATTGAAAACTTATACCTATTTACTAAATATAAAGAAACTGAATTGGAAGTTTTGAATACATTTTATTTCTACAATGTTTTCAGAACGAAGAACAAGTATTATTTATGCCAATAGAAAGAACTTTGTCTACAACGTAGAAAGAATGCAAGAATAAGAATAAGGAATGAAAATGGTACCAAGATATATATAAAAAAAAAAAAAAAAAGGACAGAAAAAGTATATTCCAGAAAATCAGATAAATTTCCTCCTCTTATGGGTATATGGATATGATTCCAGAAAACTTTCACTCACTCTAGGCTTTCTTATATAGGCTGTTTCCAACTTCCCTTATATCAGGAGAAAGCCTTTTCTTATATTTTTTCCCCATTGAAAGAAAGTAAGGTAGAAAAAGAAAGAAACTGGGAAATAACGCGAAAGATGGAAAAAGAATAATAATAATAAAAAGGGGGTCAAAAGGAAGGGCGGAATGGGGAATATACATGTGAGTTCGAAACCACAAGTCATTTTGTAGCAGTGTAAGGGAGAGGATTGGGGTTGTTCCTGAACCTTCTTTCTCTCCTGCTCTTTTGCTGGAAATATTGGTGTCTGGGCCAACCTGGTGAAATTCATGTTCGCCCATGAATCACGGTTCAAGCTTTCATTGGGACTGAGTGTGAGTGGGGGCGGAATTGGGGTTAAAAAAGAAGAAGAAGGACTAGATGAAGAATAGGAAAAACCTCTAGTTCGTAGGCAGCTGTTGCTTGATATATAACTCTACATTTCAACTTTAGATAGACTGAGTTTCTATGTTTACAAGGGACTTTTGCAAAACCTTACCACTTGTGCCAATGGATTTTAACAGGGGCTACAGTAGACGGCAAAATGGAATAATCGCATTACATGACATTTATATGATAGAAATAGTGCTCAAAATAAACAAATGAAACAGTGAGTGCGTGGGTTTACTCCGGGTTCTCCCGTTTCCTCCCACTTTCATTTATTCTCATCATCAGTGTCTCTTTTATCCTACGCACAATCGTGGGAATAGAAACTAAAGAATTTAATTTCATGTCAAAGACAAATAAAAACAGAGAGAAAGCACTGAAAACACAAAAGCTTAGGAAAAGAATCCTAATGATGTTATCATTCCTGTGAAGTATGCTTAGTAATTTCATGGTTTAATTTGCTTTTCAAAAAATGCGTTTTGCATATTCCATGATTCCTAACTACAATATAGGTACATATATGTAAGTGCTTATCACAACGTTATTAACAACCAACATACGTATCAAAGTCATCTATATGAGTAGGACAGACAATGTTTATATTGCTTTATGAAAATATGTATAACTGTCGTTAGTAGTGGTCATCAAAATCAAACGGTTGGTGGCAGGTGAGCGTTGCGCTCATTTTCTATTTTTTTTTTTTTTTTTTTTTTTTTTTAGCCTTTTGCTAAATCTACTGTCTGTTTCTCAGTTCATATTTAATAATATATCTTTTAGATCAATTTGATAAAGATTAGGACCTATAACGAAGAAGAAGCTAGCATTCAAATGTCAATATTTTATGTTCTGCAGAATTTAATTCAAAATATAATCACGTCGAACAAGGCATAAATGATGGCTGTTTTCTTTAAAAAAAAAATCAGCTTAAAGTACAGTTACCTACAAAAATAATTCCCTCCATTGACTGTTATAATTCCATTAGGTCGGGTCCAGTGCTTCTGCTGGTATTACAAACCCTGCACAGATGCCATCCAATTTACACGTAACTTTTCAAACAGTTGGCAAACCTGTGGACTACCGAAGCAGGCTTTTGCTGTGCTGTTGATAAGCGCTGATAAACAAAAAAATGTCTTTATTCAGGTTAATCTATTGTTTTGAGCGTCTTGTCCAATGAGAACCATATATAAAAGACATAACTCATTGCGTATAATCTATTATTTTACTACTTGCTGCATGTGAGAAAAGAACAACAACAACAACAACAAAAAAAAAAGAACACTGATTAAACATAAATTGAAAATGATTGAATGAGCCGAAAATATGAAATCCGAATACTTAAAGGAAATAAGTCAGAAAAATAAAAGTATTATCGAATATACTTAAGTTAGGACTTGGTAATATTTTCGTCATTTAGTGTCGTAGACACTAAATTTCCAAAATTTCGCAAATAGATATTGGACGAACGCATTTTCGCACATAAATTTTACTCCAGTCTACATATAGGAATGGCCAATTCCGGAATTTTTACTTTCCGGAATCCGGAAAGTAAAATCGGAAAATTCCGGAATTCGGAAAAATTCCGGATTTCGGAAAAAATCCGGAATTCGGAAAAATTCCGGATTTCGGAAAAAATCCGGAATTCGGAAAAATTCCGGATTTCGGAAAAAATCCGGAATTCGGAAAAAATCCGGATTTCGGAAAAAATCCGGAATTCGGAAAAAATCCGGATTTCGGAAAAATTCCGGAATTCGGAAAAATTCCGGATTTCGGAAAAATTCCGGAATTCGGAAAAAATCCGGAATTTAGAAAAAATCCGGAATTCGGAAAAATTCCGGAATTTAGAAAAATTCCGGAATTTAGAAAAATTCCGGATTTCGGAAAAATTCCGGAATTTAGAAAAAATCCGGAATTCGGAAAAATTCCGGAATTCGGAAAAAATCCGGAATTCGGAAAAATTCCGGAATTCGGAAAAAATCCGGATTTCGGAAAAATTCCGGAATTCGGAAAAAAATCCGGATTTCGGAAAAATTCCGGAATTCGGAAAAAATATTTTTTCTTTTTGTAATCCTAAGAATTTTGTTCAAACGCAAACGAACAAATTTCCTTTTTGTAATCCTAAGAATGTATGATGCAAGTTAAGCTGAAACTTACATCCTAAAGTATACACTACTCAATCTTCCCATGGTTAATGAGATGTAGTCCAAAAGTACGATGTACTTCTAATATTTAATTTTTGTTTTACTGTGATATTGTCCAGAGGTAAGACATATATCACACTGAGATAAACAACTTGACATAATGAAGATGTTATCATACGTAGTTTTCCAGAAAATCGTGAGAAACTAATTTTTGTGAAGTTAAAATATGCGTCGCTTGTTGCCAGTGGGATGCAATTGATAACTTTTATGCTAGAATAGTATTATTATTATTATTATTATTATTATTATTATTATTATTATTATTATTATTATTATTATTATTATTATTATTATTATTATTATTATTATTATTAATCGTTTATGTACTGTAAAAGAAAAATGTGAACCGTTAAGTAGTAGATTTTATCTGTTGTTTTTTGATATCTTCTAACAGTAATAACAAACTGCTTGTAAATACGCAATGATTATCAAGGACAATGGCATATTAATGTAAGGACTACTCTGCAGACTAGCAATAAACAATAACAGATAAACAATAGTTGCAAAAAAAAAAAAAAAAGTAACTAACTTGGGCACGTCAGAATGTTCGCGAGAATGTAGGGACGCATTGAGACGAGCAAAGAGCGTGCTATTATCATTACTCAAAGGGCCGTACGATGGAGGCATTAATGTTAATGGCACTAATGAGCACTTACTTGCTCTAACGGTTAACCTCATTTTTGAGATGATTCTTAGAAGTGGGCGTGTTGGCATGCAGTTAGAAGACCTATATCCATTATTTAAAAAGCACACGTTATCTGTGAAGTATTAACGATTTGCGTCACTATCGAACACTAACGTAGCACTAGCGACGTTTAAAGTCGAAATGGAGTCTGACATAAGTGGCTTGTCAACTTCACGGACATTATATTTTCCTTGAATGAGAGAATTTTGCGCCCAGGAAATTTGCGCCCTACCACAAAAATAGGAAAAAATGCGCTCGCAATATATTTGCACTGGGATGTTTGCGCCCTACCCCAAAAAGAGGGGAAAATGCGCCGGCTATATATTTGCACTGGGATGTTAGCGCCCTACAATTCAACTTATTTTTGTATTGTGTAAAGTAACTTCCACTCACACTTGAACTAGGCTTGCCTATCATCGTCTCAGTGAGTTACTCCATCCGTTATAATATTCCGAACAAATGAAAAAAATACAATTTTAGTTCACTAAAGGGCAATCCATACAAATACAATTTTTCATTATACTACAAAATTTACAAAAAAGTATAAATGACTGATATATAATTATTAATATAATCAAAGAGTATAATTTAATCTACAAAAGGCTGTTTGGCTCTACCCAGATATCTCTGTTCACAATCCTTGCGAGTTGTTTGGCTTTTCAGGACACAAAATATAGAAAAGAAAATGTAAAGTGAATGTAAAATCAGTTCAGTAATATTATCAAGAAAACTATGTACAGTGTGTTTACTTGCTGGAATTCAAACACACAATTGCGTTCAGTCGTTCTTTCAGAAAAAAAATTTCCGGGGGGCACACTTAGTATTCCGGAGGGGGGTCACTGCTGGTACTATTCTATTTATTATTATATTATAGATGTATTATTTTGGTCTCCTCCGAGGGGGCACTCTGAGAGCTCTGGGGAGGCCAGTGTTCCCCCAAAATCATCTCTGGAAGAAGCAGTGATTGCGTTGATCCGTTGTGTTCTTTTGGCTTATATTGAAGTTTATTCTCCCCTTATATAGCCACAATGAAAATAAATCACAAATGGCATGGTTGTGGGGGGAGGATTGTTTATGCTGTAATGTCAGCCCCTCCGAGCAAATGCGTAAGCTCCAATAGGTTCTTTTATTTCGCAGGGCTCAACTTCCCGGTGGAGGTACATCGCAGGCGCAATTTTCCCTGTTCTTGAGGTAGGGCGCAAATTTCCCAGACGCAAAATTCTCGACACCGTTCGAATGACCTCGGAAAACTATATCTTTTTCAATACTTTTTTATATTCTTTTACTCGAGATTTCTTCATAGCTTCTTATTAAAATACTTACTAATATATCCTCATTTTATTGTCCTAACCAATCAATATGGGTATGTTGTCAGTAAAATATTTAGATTGATCGAGCCTCTGGTGTGTAACCACAGTATTTCATATCATCCCCCCATTAGAAATCTTGGCTAAACGAACCAATATATGTTGCCAATAGAATAGTTTAGAATGATTGAACCCCTGGTAAATAACCACAGTATTTCGTGACAGACCCCCCCCCCCTTCCTATTACCATATTCTAGCTACATGCCTGACTCAGCTAATTCTCTACATTCTTTACCAAGCACACATTTTCTAAAGCGGAAAATGCTCTCTAAATACCTAAGCTCATTATTTTCAGCAGATGCACAAATTGGGTAACATTCTATCTACATGAATGTTATATATATGTCGATTACTGGAAACCGCTTCTCGCTATCTATTACCATATTTACTATATAATGATTAACGTTAAAACCGGAAATGGTTGATTTGTACCGCTTCCGGTTTGAATATTACATTTATCAGGGAACTCGATTCTTAACTATTGACTCTGTACATCATGGCCAAAATTGATTGGTAATCCATCAGATAGTTCTTGAGACTGTTTGCTTCACTGACGGACAGAATGAATATATGGCTATAGAGTTTTGATAAACTAAATTCGTTAATGAGTGATGATGGAACAAATATAAGAAAGGTAGGCCTTCCACTGGGAAAATTTTCGAACACAAAATTAGCCATCGAAAACCCACATGTCCTGGGTTAGAATACCATAGATGAAAACTCTACCACTGAGTCATCAATCACCCGCTTATTAGTTTTATTAATTATTATATTAATATAAATTAATGAATGCCTGCTTATGTTAATTATTGAACAATTACATTGTACACTTCGTCAAGTCAAAAATTATAAATTTGTATTTACTGTACATACAGTGAGCGCAGAAAGTGTTCGTACACCTATGCTATTGAAACGAGAATGCCTGCGAAAAAGAAACAGAAAATTTAAGAAGTGTAATAACACACACAATATGAATAATGAAAACTAAGCTTTATGAATATATCAATAAAGAACCACAAAGACAAATTTAATGGTCAGAAAGTAAATAAATTCCGTAGAAAGTGTATAGAGTAGACGCAAAATGTGATCGTACACCTGACGTACGAATACGAAACAAAGATACCACAACTGGGGTTCACTAGTATTCACCTGGGTATACACCTCTGTATAGCATGACGAGTAACAGAATGAGTTTAGTTGTGAATAGAAGTGAAAAAACTGCACGGTGGGCTGTCAAAGTGGGAAGCAACCGAACAGAAACAAATGAGGAGACAAGAAAAGTAATTATTAAATTGCATAAGAAGGGTAAGTCTTTGAGAAAGATAGCAAACCTTGCAGACAGGCCTCGTTCAACAGTACAAACAATAATTGCGATGTATAATGTTTCTATCACTGTGCGAAAAAAAAAAAAAAAAAAAAAAAACTGGAAGACCAAGAGTGTTGAGTGAACAAGATAAACGTTACATTATTAGGGAAAGAAAAAAGGTTCCAAAAAATAGTGCTGTGCAATTGGCAACGGATCTGGAAACACGCGGTGTTAAAGTATCAGCCAGTACAGTGCGGAATATTTGCAAGGTATCATGGTCGGATAGCCAGGAAAATGTTCTGGGTGAACAAGACAAATCGTATAAAGAGACTAAAGTTTGAAAAAGAGTATAAAGATAAGGGATCAGGCTTCTTTCTGGAATAGGGTCATATTTTCGGACGAAAGTAAATTTAACTTTATCGAGTCCAATGGGAGGCGTATTGTATGGCGCAAGGTGAATACAGAGATGAATCCTCAAAATCTCGTCCCTAAAGTAAGACACGGAGGAGGGTCCGTGCTCGTCTGGGGTTGTATGAGTGCCTCAGGAGTGGGTCGTCTCCACCTTATCGATGGAGTGATGATCCACAAAGTGTATATTAACATATTAAAGGAAAATCTCCATACTAGTGCGCAGAAGATGGTTCTTGAAAACAATTTATTGTTCAGCAAGACAACGACTCCAAACATACAGCGGAAAATACTCGATTGTGGCTACTCTATAATACCTTGAAACAGCTTCGCACACCTCCCCAATCCCCAGATATGAACCCCATAGAACATCTATGGTCTGTTCTGGAGACAACAATCAGAAGGCACAGCTTCTCTACTCAGGGCCGGCGCTAGCAATTTTGCCGCCTTGGGCGGTGCTTTCACATGCCGCCCCTTTAATCCGCAAACCTTATTTTGACAGATAACGTTCAAGTGTCATTTAAAAACATGTATAAAATGGAAAAGTAAACAAACAAACAAAAAAAAAAAAAAAAAACTACCTCTCTGGAATGTTCACGTAATATTTAAACGACTCTATACTGACACAATATTCAGTATGCTCGATTTCGCTGTATATCTGTAATATAGAGCAGCGCATACAGAAAATAAAATTTTAAAAATATACTTTAATCATGACTAAGAATTTTAATTTTTAGGCTTATTTTATATCAAAAGGCGTTTTCAACAGAGTATGGAGGAAGAAGATAATACAGTAAATCAGATAATTATGGTAAATGTAAGTGATTAGCTTAAGCCTTATAATGTACTAAAACACAATAGACATACATAAATTTAACATACCTTAATTGAAAGAAACTTTTCTTGCTTTGATATGAGCAAATTCCTTTATCACATCACGTAGTTCAATGTTTTAGCCAATTTGTGTTCTATTGATATCGTCGCTAGACCACTCAAGCGTGTTTCAGACATAGAAGAGTGTAGATAGTTTCTAATAAACTTAAGTTTCCAAAAACTTCTTTCTCCACTTGCCACTGTTACAGACAAGATTAACAAAATTCTACGTGCAATACTAACATTGGGAGCAAAGTCATGTTCCTAAATTATTATTATTATTATTATTATTATTATTATTATTATTATTATTATTATTATTATTATTATTTATTTATTTATTTTTTTTTGTGAACTTTCACAGGCTTAATTATAGTGGATAACACTTTCAGTTTGTCTTTCAAATCACTGGGGTTAATATCTTTCAATTCTTCGTGTGTTAAAATGATGGTAAGTTTAGTACACTTTTCAGACAAAAAGTTCAGGTGGTAGGCTATATCTTTACGATTACTTATATCGCAAAGAAAATTGAAATACTCGCTGTGATGTTTAAGTTGCTCAAATCTTTCTCTTAAAAGCTAACACAATCACTTCTAGAACTTTGTAATAAAAATCGATCTTGTATCTTGTTTGTGGATGTTTTCAGTAGCTTCATCCTTTGCCTCGTACTGAAACTGTCTCTTCTTTCGACTTCGAGCTTGCACTGTATTACGTATCAGTGGATCACCCGTATCTAATGCTGATGCCAAGTCCATCGTATCAACTAAGTAAGATTTAAACTTTGCATAATTTCTGCTCCTCTCAAAGTACCCAGATATATTTTCAAGAAATCCTACTGCATCCAACACATGAGAATCAATGCTTTAAAGTCATATCAGACAACTAGTGAGTAAAGGAAAGAAAAGTAACTCAGCTGGTTTGCTATACACAGAGCATCGTGGACGACCATTCTATCGGTTCTATTGTCATTACTTATTTGAAGTAAGGCATCATAAACTTCCTATATTTGATAACTGAGTCAGAGCATCAATTCGGCTCTCCCACCTTGTGGTGGATTATGATTTTAAAGTGAGACTACTAATATGTTCCTTTAGTATGGCCTAACGTTGAGCTGACGCAGAAAAAAAAGTCATAAACTTTTTTTAGCTATACAAAAAATGAGACATTTCTCAAGAAATAATACGCTGTACGATTTACTATATTCGGAATGAACAATTTGTAAATTGGTCAAAAACTCGCTATTAGAACCTAAATGTCTCTAGATGCTACCAGGGGCGGATCCAGGGGGGGCGATCGGGCGATTGCCCCCCCAGAAGAGGAAACTTTTTTATTTTATATATAAATAAAATATATAGTTTATTTTTGACGCTCTTAAAAGTAGCTCTAAGTAGCAGTATTACAACCCACCGCCCCCTCAGAAGTCCGTCCTGGATCCGCCCCTGGATGCTACAGGCTAGAACGGCCTGTCTCAAGTGGGAGTGTACCTTTTGCATACTTGAAGCGGAGCGTTAGAACATTATTGAATAGAAAAAAATATAAAAAGACACCGTGATAATCTTATGCACTCTAGCTCAAAATCCTATCTACACTGCTGCAAGGGAAATATTGAACGAGATACCTGTGGCTAGTAGTTTGATAATTGAAAACGAGGAGGAATGTTCTGAATTTCCTGAGAGAGTATTTTCTTGAATGTGAGTAAAGTAAGTTCAATTACATTCTCAGGTTAACACAATCTTATTTTTCCATGTGAGCCTATTACGAAGCATTATATTTTGATAGTATTCTTTTCTTTTTCAAATTTTGCCGCCCATTAGACTTGCCGCTCTGGGCGGTGGCACGGCTCGACCCTCTCTCGCGCCGGCCCTGTCTCTACTAAAGAAGGCCTAAGAAAAGCTATTCAAGAAGAATGGGACATAATCAGTCCCGAAGCTACAGAACTACGAACTACTACAGGTGAAATCAATGCCACGAAGACTACAGACAATCATTAACGCACAGGGTAATTCCACAAAGTATCAAATAACGTAATATACTTTATAAGCACTAATTCAAGCATAAGTGTACGGTGACATTTTGCGTTTACAAAAAAGGAATTCTCTCTTTTCTTCTGAACAAAACAGTGATTGTGTTTGTTTGGCCTTTCTCTTGTATAGCTATAGAAATAAAATGTATGAATGTGTAGTCTTAATTCTGGTTATATATATATTTTCCACCTCCCGTTCTCATGCTAGCTGTTTTCAATATAAAGTATGCACGGTGTACGAACACTTTCTGCGCTCACTGTAGGTATGTTGACAATAAGCGAATGTTATTAGAATATTTGTTGAGATTTCTTTTCCTCCACTGCCTTTCGTCTGGTTAAAAAGTAGTTTGCAGTGCTTTGGAGCAGCTGCAGGTGGGAACGCGATAATGTTTGAGACATACCGGCGACTTTTTTGTGTGTGAAAATAAGACCTTCCCTATAAAACAGTAAATAACTGCAGTAGCAATTGCCTACGTAAGTGATAAAGACATATCCAACTACAAGAAACTAATACAGTATATATATTCATTATTGTGTTTCTCTTTTAACAGCTACTAGCTAGGGATGGCCAATTCCAGAATTTTTACTTTCCGGAATCCGGAATTTTTCCGAATGTCGGAATTTTTCCGAAATCCGGAATTTTTCCGAATTCCGGAATTTTTCTGGATTCCGGAATTTTTCCGAATTCCGGCATTTTTCCGAATTCCGGAATTTTTCCGAATTCCGGCATTTTTCCGAAATCCGGAATTTTTCCGAATTCCGGAATTTTTCCGAAATCCGGAATTTTTCCGAATTCCGGATTTTTTCCGAAATCCGGAATTTTTCCGAAATCCGGAATTTTTCTGAATTCCGGAATTTTTCCGAATTCCGGAATTTTTCCGAATTCCGGAAAGTAAATTTTCCGATTCCGGAAAACAAAATTTCCGGAATCCGGATTCCGGAAAATTTTGGCCATCCCTATCTACATATATAATCGATTGATTTGACTAGGAGTTTTCAGAGTTTAACAAACACGAATTTAAGTTATATTTACATCTTATCAGCTTTAAAAAGCTGAGGGAACAGATAAGAAGGGAAATATTCTTTCATCCAAGGGAAGTGAAATAAAACAAACACGTTTAAACCTGCATGTCGATGGCTCTTGTTTGCTATGTGACGTTTTACCTTCAGTGAACTATAGGCGATCGAGAGTTTTGAAGGTTTTGCTTCCTTCTACCATGAAGAATGAAAGAAGAAAACAAATACATCATAGTTTATTTTATGATGGCAAAAAATTGAAATGTTTTTCTGTCCCTTGGTGTTTAGCTTTAGAAAACCTAGTGTTTTGAAACATCAATTTTTGGATTCCAATAAAATAATTAAATCATTAATACTTAATTCAGGAAGAAAACAAAATACTGTATTTCACTTCCTCTTGGAGGTTGCAAATGTCTAAAAGCTCTAAATGTCTAAAGGCTCTTACGTTCCACAGATGAAAACATCGTATATTTAAACTAATATTGATGCATTCCAAGCGAACTCAGTCAATTTTGAAAAATGCTGTAGTTCCACAGTCTTCGATTTTGCTCGTGCTTTGGTATTTTATGTGGTATCAAGAGAGGTGTAGAAATTCAAAGTGGCAGATATGATGATTCACCATTTCCAAGATAGACGGCACTGAACACGTGAAAATTGCTTCAAACTTGCATGTATTAAAATATTTGTAGTAACTGTTTGGTGAATGTAAGGAACATGAAACTTTGTCACTGTACATATAGTAATACAGGGAAACATACAAAAAGTAAGAATCCAATATTACCAATGTTGCTATCACAATGGCGGGTTAAAGGTAAAGGTCATTCAAGCTAAAGAGACCCAAGCTTTCTCATCTTTTTAGCACACAAGAGAGAGGAATCACTAACCTTTATTTTGTGACTGACAACTTTGGACCTTCCTCAGAACATCGGAGTATATTTCAGCTGGTAATAGTTGCCCCTTCCTGTGCATGGATGTTATTGTAACTCAATGTTGTCACTATCGGTCATATTCGGGTGGTCATATTGCAAAAGGGCCTGAAGAAAAATTGTTGAGAATGTGAGAAAATAACCTGCCGTAGTATGTCTTCTTACACAACAAATATAATTTGGTGGTTTACCGTATTATCCGAGCTATCAAAGGTGGAATATGGCTGTGTTCAGATAATGAAAAACATAGTCTGATGGTACACCTTGTCTCAAAAAGGTTGAGCGCATTCTTTATTGGTGTTTTGAGGCAAAAATTTTCTAAGTCCAGCTTCGGGTATCTTCGGGAAAAAGTAAGCCAGGTTCGAACCTCCAAGCCAGCCTTTGCAATCGGGAAAAAGTTTGCAGATGTGTTTTTCTTCTTTTAAATATAATAAGACTTGTTACCAAGTGTTTAAAAAAGCAACATTGATTGAAATACTTAATGATACAATATTTCGAAACCTTTGCACAAATGTGAGCACATGCTTGTTTGTCATTTAGCTTTCTATACGTAATGGAACATTTAAATACGTTAAAGAATCTTTCCATATGTAAAAGAATGCTCAAAGTTAAGAAATAGAACATAATTATCGCCTGAGTACTAAAAGAAAAGTCAAAGTAGAACAGAAACAGCGTTTGTAATGGATATGAATGTCATAATTATCTTGAGATCCGTTATACATCGCTAGAAGCTTAGTTCTAGACGTCCTTGTGTTAGCTCATTGGTAAGCTGTCGGATTTCAAATCATAAGGTTGTGAGTTCGAATCCCATCTGGGTCAATAGTTTTATTAAAATTATATTTTCCGCAATGCATGAAAAATTATATAAAATAATTACATTAAAATACATTAGTTGTTTATATATAACATAATAATTGCAGAACATAGTAATTATTATGTTTAAAATATAACATCTGAGATAATTTTCACAGTAGGTCGTTATTATATATGAGAATGTTAAATACAAATTAGGAAAATCGTTTAATAGCAATAAATAAGTTATGTAGTGTATTTATTTGCAGCTATTTGTCATACAGATTTAACTTCTCAATATTCTCATTACAGTATGTTATTTATATTCGTGAAATACAGCATATTCCTACGGATATAGAAAGTGTATAAACAGAGTATCCAAAGTCGTATCCTGCTTCAAGACACATAACTTTTCCCGATCCCCCTAACGTCACGGGAAGAAACACAAATTCTCTTTTGAACGGAATGTCGTTACTTAGAGTCTCATTCGAATACGTTGAATATGCTTTTGTGTATTCATCTCTCTCTCTCTCTCTCTTTCGCTTTGTTTATGTGTGTGTGTGTGTTGCGGAATATCCCAAGTTGAATACAACATTTGCAAAGTATATGAGCATCATTGTCATCGAATACCAGAAATTGAAAGTCGTGTTTCTTCAGGTTAGGTTTGCGTGTTCATGTTAGCTCACTGGTAGAGTACGGACTTGCCACTGAAGAGGTCTTGAGTTCAAAGCCTACAGCTAATTATCATTCTTTTGTTAGTAGGATTGCACAGAAATCGGATACAAGGAGTGGTTTACTTCTAGAAATATTTTCAGAAGCGTTTAGGTAGCCCTGAAAAGGGCTGTTTTCGGGAGTTAAGGCGGGGACATTAATATTGTGTCCAAGACCCTTATGAATTTATTACACGCTCCATTCTTCTGGGCATGGAATCTATTACATGGGTGACAAATCTATCTCCTTCCCCTACCTCCAGCCATGATTCGGAAGCAAGATGCCACAGGTCATCCTGAGTTCTTGGTGGATCTGCCTCAGGCCAACTTTCCCTTAGAGTACGCTTCACTTCTGCCCACATATTTTCCATGAGATTGAGGTCTGCTCCACGAGGCGGCCAGTCGATTAAATCAATCTCAGGGTGCCCTGCGAACCATTCCTGAACCACACGGGAATTATGTATTGGCGACTGGTATTGCTGGAACTGAATTACACCATCAGGCTGAAATACTCGTACAGATGGCACCATGATATTACTGATAATGTCTAAGTACTGAGCATTGTCCAGATGTCCTTCAATTCTATGAAGCTGTCCTGCTCCGCGACTGGAAATCCAACCCCAACATAAAATAGATACATGGCCACTGCGATTGCAAGCAGCCACATATCCATGGTCATATCGGGTGCCTCTCGGACGATACACAAAACGGCGTCCCTCCTTTGATGTTGTGAATATGGATTCATCTGAGAAAACTACGTTTTCCCAGTTGAGACCCACATTCGCCTGTGCAAACGCGAGACGGTAAATTTTGTGGTCGTCTGAGAGTTTTTCCTTCACGGCAGCAACACGGCCACGTAACCCAGCATGACGAAGCCTTCGCAGAGCTGTATGCTTACTACCAGGAAAGAGAGAAGCTTCCCTTATCTGTCTAGACGTCCTTAGTGGGTCTAACCGGGCTTCGTTTACTAATCTCGCATCTTGGGCTTCGGTTGACACATGCGGACGACCAGGAGATCGTAAATTACCAGTCTGACCTGTAGCACCATATTTCCGAATCCATTGCCTTCCTGTAGAGGCCGGGACACCTACTCGCCTGCTAGCTGCAGTTGCAGAATAACCTTCCAATTCCCATAAAGTAATTACTGCTGTACGTCTATCCATAGTTACCAATGTTCTGAGCTGTGAGAAGAAAGCAATAGGTAAAAGCTAGTACCTGACGTGTGATTGGTTACTTGCACGACACGCCTATTGTGGGGAACAGCGTTGCCAGATCTAGCATAATGATGCTAGATCTAGCATAATTTGCATGTCTCTAGCACCTAGCATCTTGCTTTTAGCATCCTGCCCAAATCTAGCACAATTTCTGCAAGTTATCAAAAAGCCGTAAAACCTGGAGAAGTTGGTCGTGGGAAATAAAAGAACGGCAGAAATGTATCCTCTTCCATTGATTCATACACTCGGTAAACCATACAGGCAGTCTTATTTTCCTAAGTAAGTTCGGAACGGCTTTGGGCTTTTTTTTTTTTTTTTTTTTGTGGCTCCACCCAGGGTTTTCTAATCCTTTAACTCCGAGGCATGGGCGGAGCTATGGGGGCCATTCTCCCCCCAACTTTTTGACAACTTCACCATCTTTACTTCTGACTTCATGATCATATTTATTCCTGAAATGACAGCTCCGAGACCGACCAAAAATCTTCCCCCTTCCCCAGCAGACGATTCCCAACTCCGCTTATGCTGCGAAGTAATTTTCTTTCAAAATATGTAAACAAAAACTTTGCATTCATTTATACGATATATACGCCATTGAGTTTGGCAACGACTGCAGTAATTTAGTTGAGTTAAAATTTTGGTGCGTGAAGTATTGAGTTCTATCCATGCATTCTTGCTCTCTGTGTATTTTAAGTTACGTTATTGTATCTCAACTTTGTTTTTTTTTTAAAACTCCTGAATTAGTAATTATGAGGATCTAGCATAATTTGACCGAATCTAGCATAAGTTCGATCAGGTTTTGGAATAATTCCGAGCTGTGAGTCTGGCAACGCTGGTGGCGAACGACTTGGTCAACGACTCGCGAAAGAAATCTGAAAATGGTGCGCCGTAATAGTAATAATAAAAACAGTTTTTATAAAGGAATATTAATACATACGAAAAGCTGTTTAAAGAATGAATTGTTATACTGACTTAACACGTATAAAAACATATACCATATACCAAACAGATTGAGCGATATGATTATAGCTGTTTTGAGACGAACACTTTCGAAGTCCAACTTCGGGTGTCTTCGGAAAACAGTAAACTAAAGCTGCTGGTTCGAACCTCCAAAGCCAACCTTAGTAATCGGGAAAAGATGTACAGATATGTTTTTCCTTCTGTTAAATATAATAAGACATGTTGAAATGGTATTAAGTGTAGAAAAAAGTAACATTGATTGAAATACTTAATGATACAATATTTCGAGACCATGTATTCACACTCTCGTTTCGTCATTGTGATTTCCATACGGAAAAGAGCATTTACGTATGAGCTCAGTTATATTTCAGAAGCAGCTTCCGAAAAGCGGTCATGTTAGCTCAGTGGTACACCACCGAGCGTTTAAATCGTGAGTTCGATACCCGTTCAGGTGAGATTCCTTTATGATATTCTACTTTCCTTAATGCATGAAAATTATGTAAAAGAGTTACATTACAATTCATCAGTTGTATATATATTTTCATATCATCAGTTGTATATATGAGTTGAATATATATATTCATATCATCAGTTGTATATATCAGGTGAATATATATATTCATATCATTTCACGACATAAGTAATTCTTATCTTTAAAATATAACATCTGAGGTATTCACAGAACGTCGGTGTGTTATGTGTGAATATTGAATACAAATTTAAAAAATCGTGTAATAGCAATAAATAAGTTATGTAATATATTTATTTGCAGCTACTTTCATCGCAGATAACTTCTCAATATTCGCATTACAGCATTTAGATAGAGCATATCGAAAATCGGATCGTGGTTCAAGACAAAAAACTAGCTAGCCCCAAACTGTCACGTAAGAAATTCACGAATCGCAAAAGTAAACTGAAGAGATTGAGAGCGGTAATTCGGTAATTCCTTAATCGCTCTCTCTCAAATCTCTCTTATCTGCATTTATACATATAAAAGTGTATGTATGTATGTTCCATCATAACTCATGTGTGCTAGAACAGGGTTTCTCAACCTGGGAGTCGCGGCCCCTAGGGGATCGCGAAGATAGGCGGAAGAGATAAATATAGTTAGAATCTAATACCAGAAATTATTTTTAAATATTATTTTTAATTTTGTTCTGATAGGCATACTTTTATTTTTTATACACACTGTAAAGAACAATAAAAAATAAGTCTACTGAACATTTTCAAAGGGTGTAGAATTCGTGTTACTATTCGGTTCAAAGTCTCTTGTCGTCGCGAATTCTGTCGAGAAATTTGAAGCTTAAAATATACAAAACGATAATCATGCCTGTTGTTCTGTATGGTTACGAAACATGGTCGCTTACTCTGAGGGAAGAACATAGACTGAAAGTATTTGAGAACAAGATCCTTAGACGAATATTCGGACCCAAGAGGAACGGGAATGGGGAATGGCGGAAACTTCATAACGAGGAACTACATAATTTATACGGTTACCCAACATTGTTAGGGTCGTCAAGTCTAGGAGGCTTAGGTGGGCAGGTCAGGTAGCTAAAATGGAAGAAAGTAGAACGCTTTGAAAGTCTTGACTGGAAGACCAAACGGAAAACGACCATTAGGAAGACCTAGGGGCAGATGGGAAGACAATATTAAGATGGATCTCGCTGAGATAAGAATACAAAGTAGAAACTGGATCCAATTGGCTAAGGATAGAAGTCAGTGTAGAGCTTTTGTGAACGCGGATTGAACCTCCGGGTTCCATAGGCCATAGAGTTAGTTAGTTAGTAGAGTTGTTTAAAAATGAATTTAAATCAAAGAGGTATGATATAAAACTAATGAGAACTGTATATAGAAATACTAGAAAAATACACATGAAACAAAACCTGCACATTGAAATACAATTAAAATTAAAACCTAATGAGATACCTAAGCATGGTGTAATTTCACTAGTGCAGCAATGCCCGGTTTAATCTTCATGACGAATATTATCAAGCCATTTTCAACTGATAAGCGATTTCTTATCTTTGTTTTAATGTTTACCATAAAAAAAAAAAAAAAAAAACACTTTCGCACAAGTACGATATAGCAAATAGAATTATTACTTTTAAAGCAGCAATCACCAGACCAGGATATTCTTCTCTCCTCATCAGGCAGAACTTGTCCAAGTCTTCGTTACAGAAAAACGTTGCAAAGACTTGTCGCATGATCATTCTATTATTTGGTCAAGAAGTTGTGGGCTTAGATCGGATACGTTAATGGCCTCTTCAATGAAGGAGTTTAACATCCACCTTGAACCAGCACCTTCGTCGTTGGGAATATAGATATTACAGTTACTGAATCCACTGTCAGTGCCGGGCGCCGAAAAGAGGGGCCACACATTTCGGAGGAAGTGTGTTACTCAAGTTAGGAAAGTGCATGTGCACATGTGTAAAATAGAAGGAAAAACGTAATAAAATGTGCTCAAAATTAAGGAAAGGTAGGGTTTATTTTGAAAATGTTATTGAGCTTCGTGCCAACCATGGTGGCGCTTCGTAGCTAGTCTGTCGACGTCACTCATATATACGGTGACATCGTACTATACTCTCGCCCCGAGCAATGATTTTCCATGGCACTGTTCACTATAAACAAAAAAAATGGATTCTACTATTATAGAAATAGGTATGTTAAAAATCCAACACAAGCTTATTATAAAACAAATTATAAAAGGGTCGCTGGCAAGAGCGTGTGATAAAAGGGGATCGTGATAGGAATTAGATTGAGAACCACTGGCCTAGAGTAATTTTAACCACATTTCTTATAGTTTCAAAAAGAGTGCTGTCGGGTTACCTATGGTGAATGGGAGGGGGATACATATAAAAGATTGCTAGAAAATGATCGATATTAGATTCATAGTTTTCGGGGTCGCTTAGATAAATAGTGAGACTTTCAATTTCGCTTAACTCCGATTAAGCTCTCATTAGTAGGGATGGGCACGAACGACTTTTCTTTGAAACTCGACTCGACTCGAAACAGACATCTTTGAGGTCTACTCTTGGACTCGGCGCGAAAAATATCTTCCAACTCGACTCGGATTAGAGTCAAGTCGAACCAAAACGAGCCAAATCCTGTGTGTAGTCCTACCTAGACAATACATAGACAATAATTATTCTATCATCAATTATACTACTGTTACTACAAATAATAATAATAATAATAATAATAATAATAATAATAATAATAATAATAATAATAATAATAATAATAATAATAATAATAATAATTATTATTATTATTATCATTATTATTATTATTATTATTATTATTATTACAACACCGTGTACAAACATGAACGATAGATGGTTAGTAAAGGAATACTAAAAGCTAGTTGACTGCCGACGTCGGTAGTCATGAAGTCTACAAGGCAAGGACATCGTTCATTACCCTAAGCTGTAAGCGTCGGTGGACTACAGATGGTCAACTATTAACCTCTCGCCAGAAATTGGTGGCCCCGCAGCGACGATCCGTGATGGCCCAAGTTCCATTTTGAAAACTTTACTACCAGCGGCAGAGACGCGATGAAACGACAACGAACCACAAAATTACTCTCCCAAAATATGTTAAAATGCCTATATGTGTGATTTGTTTATATTTAGGTGAAACAAAAAAACACAAAACAAATACCCCGGGGTGGACGCGAACTATCAATATTACGATTACTAGGCACGTGTTCTTCTGACTTCCCCACGGAAACGATCATAAAAAGCTTGGTTGTTGAAGGATAAATCATTGACGTCTTAATTTAGCCAATCAGACAAACCCCTACACCTCGAGTTCTAGGAGGTCATACCGTGAACCGTTTCAGATTTATTGCTTTCTGGTGGAGTACTATCCATGCGCAAAATTTGAGCATAATAGCCGACATGCATCTTCGGTGCCTCTTATCTTTAGTACAATTTTAACCAGAGATGGTGTGGGTCAATGAAAATTTGATCCACGACCCACTATGACCCACCACCCAAATGACCCATTGGCCCACTCTGACCCATCAACAATCGTGATCCACTCTGACCCACCACCAACTATGAACCACTCTGAACCATTGCGACCAACTCCGACCCACCAAAACCCATCGATATCAACTCTGACCGATGACCCACGTCCTCCTCTCCATTGACTAAAGAGATTACACTTGTAATAAAACAAGACTGTGAAATTATCACTTATCGGAGTTTGAATTTCTACCGTCATTGGCTCAAGCACCTCTTTGTTACAATACTGGTGGGTCTGACCTTTACGATATATAATGGCAAAGTGTTTCTCATCTTCCGAATTAAAATGAATTTAAATTTATCATATGTAATTATTTCTTTGTTGCCTTACAGACACATTTCAGTAGAAAATAGGGTGAAATTTAAAAGTTTCGAATCAAGGAAAAGTAGACCAACGTAAAAAAAAAAAAAAAGAAGAAGAAGAAGAAGAAGAGAGAAACTAATTTTCTATATAATTAAGTATGCCGTACTAATTGAAAATGCCCATGTAATTAAGTTTAGAATACAAATTTTATGGCCATTTTTCTCTAACTTTATGGCTTGATTGCCTTATGCTCGGAACGCTCCATATATTAAACACCAGCTTCAGCAATTATAAATAGAAAGCAGTGGGTATAAAATTCAAAAAGAACTTTAGTTTGCATTACTCAATTTTTTTCTCAACTAATATCAATTGTTTTCGATTATTTTTACAAATCAACCCACTACCAATTTCCAATATATAGAAAATGCACCCCCGTCCCCCCGCTCATAAAAGACAATTTTAAAAAATGCCAGGGCATATTCTCTTTATTTTTAATAAAGAGTTATATGCTGAATTTCAGCTCTCAGTTGAACGGCTTGTGAGATACTAAATTTTTCGCAAAAATTCGGACTTCTACTCCCCCTAAGGATATGTATTATAATGAAAGTGACACGCGTATGATAACTTCCCAGTTGGGATTGGAGCCTGATTATATACCAAACGTCAATTCATTTGACTTTGCAATTTGACCGTGATGATTACGCAGACATAGTTACTTTCAATTTTTTATGATACATATCCTTATTTCATATGTTACAGATGATTCAAAAATATTTTTTCAAGCAGTTAGCTCCTCTAGAATCTCACAGGCTGCATCCCAAAATCCAACTCCTACTATCCTATGACAATCCAAAAGTGACTGAACTTTTTTTATTAGGAACAAATGACAAAAGAAAAATGGAGATCTTGAAAGTAAAATGTAGAAAAGCTCGGTGCCCCCAATAACTCCATATTTCTCCGCCCCTTCATTCCGAACTTAAAAATAAAACTTAATTCGAATATGGTTAATTAGTGAATTTATTACAGTTAAATTCCACTCACTACATGCTACAGCTACAACTATGTAAGAAAAAATAACAACTGTGAAACATGTTCTGAATTACTATTACATTTCTTACGCTATTATTAAACATATTAGAATAGTAAAAGAGGATTGTTCGTGAAATAGTATATTTGCTCATGATTTTTAACTTTTTCATACGGAAAAAATTAAAATATTATTCAAGTTTTAAAATTTGCACTCTGCAAATATGTTGCCCTCTAGGCAATGGGACTAATGTGGACTAATTGGAAATGCTGCACTGTTAGCGGCGCTGAAAACTTACGATTCGATTCTAATATCGGTTGATTTCGATATCTTTATGTCGGTACGTAACCACCCTGGGTGCTAATGGGAGCTTAATTGGACTTGAATTGAAAGTAGAGCTATTCACCTAAGCGACCACGAAAGTATGGATTCAATAATAATATCGACCCGTTTCTAGCATTTTTGATATGTATCCCGACAGTATTCTTTTTCCAAACTGTAAGAAATATAGTTAAAATTGCTCTAGATATATCAGAATTATGTTGAAACACACACATAAATCCACTTTTATATTCTGTATAAATAGAGAGAGAGTGAGCGAGCGAGCGAGCGAGAGAGGGCGACTCAAGGCATCACCACTTCCACATTGCAAAAGCATATATCAGGAATTGAATTGAAAATCCATGTAAAGACTTTCTGCTGTGGCATGCTTCATAAGGACAATTCCAGTCTGCTCACGTGACCTTTGGGGTTCATGAATTTTTTTGCGAGCTTTCCGACTTTGGATTCTCTGTTTATACCCTCTGTTTATGCATCGAATAACTTTTCAAGAACATAAATGACATTCTATATTATGAATGTTGAGAATTACTCTCTATATGACAAATAGCTGCAAATAAATACACTACATGATTTATTTATTGCTATTGAACGAGTTTCTTAATTTGTATTTACATCCTCATATATAATACCGACCTACTGTGAAAATTATCTCAGATGTTATATTTTAAACATAATAATTACTATGTTCTGCAATTATTATGTTATATATAAACAACTTATGTATTTTAATGTAATTATTTTATATAATTTTTCATGCATTGCGGAAAATATAATTTTAATAAAACTATTGACCCAGATGGGATTCGAACTCAAAACCTTATGATTTGAAATCCGATAGCTTACCAATGAGCTAACACAAGGACTTCTACAACTAAGCTTCTAGCGATGTATAACGGATCTCAAGATAATTAGACATTCATATCCATTACAAACGCTGTTTCTGTTCTACTTTGACTTTTCTTTTAGTACTCAGGCGATAATTATGTTCTATTTCTTAACTTTGAGCATTCTTTTACATATGGTAAGATTCTTTAACGTATTTAAATGTTCCATTACGTATAGAAAGCTAAATGACAAACAAGCATGTGCTCACATTTGTGCAAAGGTTTCGAAATATTGTATCATTAAGTATTTCAATCAATGTTGCTTTTTTAAACACTTGGTAACAAGTCTTATTATATTTAAAAGAAGAAAAACACATCTGCAAACTTTTTCCCGATTGCAAAGGCTGGCTTGGAGGTTCGAACCTGGCTTACTTTTTCCCGAAGATACCCGAAGCTGGACTTAGAAAATTTTTGCCTCAAAACACCAATAAAGAATGCGCTCAACCTTTTTGAGACAAGGTGTACATGTTAGATAGATGTATATGATTACAACCTATATGTTCAGCATAAAAGACATATTATCATACCAATAGGTGGTGACATGCAAACTTAATGCTTACATAACGTGAAACATAAAAGTATGTGTGCCATCAGCAGTTCCTTGGAACACACTACCGCTGCTGCGTATAAATTCCAGAAGAAAGTCCTACAGCTTTTAAAACAGCATCAGCCACACACAGAAAGTTGTACACTTCACAGATGACGCCGCTGGCCAGTATAAGGACAAAAAAATCCTCAGCCTATCGCACCATTAGGAATGCTTCAACCTGGAGGCAGAATTACAATTTTTTGCAACTGCACATGGGAAGGAGACATGTGATGGTGCCGGTGGGACTGTGAAGATGCATGTTGCTAAGGCATTATTACATAGAGTGGATGATCCCATTCAGACAATTCAGGGGATATTTAAATTTTGTGTGGAGAACATCCGTGGCATACAGTTCATTTATGTGTCCGCATGGAGATAGACGAACAGAAGGTACAGCTTCAGAACAGTTATGCTTCCGCTGTGGCTGTGAAGAACACTAGACAACACCACTGTTTCATTCCGACAGCCACTAACCATTTACGGATTCAGCGTATTTCCAACAACAGAGAGTTCACAGTTGCCCAAGAATCCAAAATTCCCTGACTGGCGTAAAGGCCACAGAACATCCGAAGGTTGGTGATTATTGTGGCCTGTATTTACGACTTCAAATGGTGGCATTCAGAAACATTCAGAGGAACGCTCAGGTTACTATATCATGTTCTTCCATCCCTTCGGTCCAGCAACCACATTCTCTTTGTCCAACACTGACTATGTTAGAGTTCCTCAATCCCACATCGTCACAGTTCTGTCACCAGTGCAATTAACCACTGCAACAGGCAGGTTCACAATATCAGCACTGACCTGTGTACTGCACTCACACACAATTGCATGACCATAGTCGCAATTCAGCGAAGACATAATACCTACGGTATTCGTGTGCGTTCCATTTAGTCATTAAATTATCATGTGTGCTGTTTTTTGATAGCTGGGACAATACTGTGAACTACTAAACCATATTTATTGTGCAAGGAGACACACCACAGCAGGTTATATGTCCCACATTCTCCACAATTTTTATCCAGGCCCTTTTGCAATATGGCCGCCCAAATATGGCCGATATTGATATCATTGAGTTACAATAACATCCATACACAGGAAGGGGCAACTACCCCCAGCTGAAATATATACCGATGTTCTGAGGAAAGTCCAAGGTTGTCAGTTGCAAAATAAAGGTTAGTGGTTCCTTCCCCTTCTACTCCACAAAGATGACCAAATTTGGGTCCCTTTAGCGTGACCGACTTTTACCTTTAACCCATCATTGCACAGTGGGTCACATGCAGAATCTGACTGGAAAAAATTAGTACTCCGCCTATACATGCAATATATGGTCACTATACCAGTAAAATTATTACTCGGTGCTATGAGTCACCAAATATATTCAAAACAACTGAAAAACGATGTATAAGAGAGAAGTACTGCACTAAAAGCTAAACAACAATAAAAGACAAAAATGAATGAGCCAAATAGAACAATAAGGTAGGCCTAATTTATGTGCAAATATTGGAGAGAGAAATAATCTAAACTTCTTCCAGAAGCCTAGAAGTCATCAGTGTATCTTAGTTGTCGCCATCTGCATCGTTATCATCATCATGAGACGTCATCGTCACCATCATCATCACAATTATCTCTATCACGATCTTGACCATGTCCTATTTCACCTTCCTGAGATGTTGCACATTTAATAGCAGGTTCTGTAAGTAACGTCGTGACATCAGGGGGGGTTGGAAATGAGTTTTTTATTTTTTGTTTAGAAAAGGAGATTGATTTGAAATGTAGCATCGGACCTGAGGAGGAGCATGTGAAACATCGCGAATGTTCTCTTTTCGAGAAGGTTTTCTTGCATGAGCTGCACCATCTGCTCTAATGTGCCTATGTGTTGCTTCTTGAGCTTCCTCGGAGAGCATTCCGATAGACAAGATGGCAGACTCAATAATTCTTCCTCCATGAATTAGAATTTTATGAACAGAAACCGGCATGAAGAACCATGGATATAGACTAAGATACAGTTTAGTAGTAGAACTGCATATACAGCACATTTAAGAGGAAGTTTATGTAACAGAGTTGCACATTTTCCCATCCACTATTGTGAACACGAGTTCAAGAATAACATTTCCTTCCTTCTCCTGAATTAGTACAGTCAGTACTCAGAAGTCTCTTTTTGGTACAACAATTTAATACAACTGCATGGGAACGAAGGAGATAGCAAAAATGTCTGAGTCACTATATACATTGTTCAATTCATCTTCACTGTTTGAACTTTCTGCTTATATACACTATAACAACTGCGTCTATCGCAACTCCATTTACACACTTAATTGATTATATCTCCATCTCTGATGCACTGTTTAATAACATCTTCCTGTAAAGTCACGATGTGCTCAATAGTCTGATCTATTATTGCTTGTAAATGAACTTCGGCTGGCATATCAGTTACTATAACATTCTTTTCTCTGGGATAACACCTTTAATTTTGCTTCCCGCACCAAATTATACCAAGGATATATGTCACAATGTTTTGCCTTTGCGCCTAGTCTCAAATTGGTATACTGTCTTTTTGATAAGTTATCTACAATAAGTGCCACAGTTTCATCCGGAGAATAAGTGTTTGGATAAGCCTTTTTGTATTTCGTTGCTCTCTTAGGTGTCATTTGAGTGATTTCTCCTAATACAACTGTGGCATCTCTTTTTCCAGCAGCACTTAATGATCTTTGGGTAGCCTACACCAGCTCTTGCTCAGAATGCTTTACAAGTGGCCGTACAAGGTTTTTCTTCGACTTCATTCCCGAATCTTCGAAGGGTTTACTAGGTCTGCCTGATTTGCTTGTCAAAAGCCTATGCTCTTCGCTTCGAGAGATCCTTTTGAAAACAGTAACCACTTTTTCTTACTAAATACCTAAATACTAGTATGAAAAAAAAAGAACTAAATACATCCTTCCAACCAGTCATTATATGTGGATAAAAATTTATTCATCATTCTATTACACAGCCTCCAACGCTTCTCGAAATCATATTTAAAGGCACTAAAGTCACTTTCACACTGTGAAGAATATCCGCAGAAAAGTTTTCCATTCCATGTTTGTTCGTATCATAATTATAAAGTGCTTCATTTGATGGTTTAGAACGCAACACCTCGTACAGGTCATTGCGCGTCACGACGAACATGTCCGCCTCACTACATCTATCGTTAAAAAAAAAAAAAAAAAAAAAATGCGTTTCTTCTGTTTTACACTGTGTAAAGCCGCTTCTATATCAAACGTTGGTCAATTGGAATTGAGTGCACTATAGCTTCAGTTATGTAGATATGGAAAACTAGATCACCATTCATACTATGTATAAGGATCAATTATCATTTACAAAATTATTCTTGTAACAACAAAGTAACTGCCTCCATTTTCTAACAGGGAAGTTCATTTCTAAAATACAAACGAGATTTCATTGGAGTAAAAATAATATATATATATTTTTTAATCGTAACTTTAAGATGAAGACGCCATTCAATATTTTTACTTAGTTCTTCCTGTAGCCTAATATATATAAAGAAAGAAAAAGGGGGAGAGAGAGAGAGAGAGACCAAAATGAGACGAGAAAAAAGAAAGTTGAAAAGTTACTAACAAGATAAAGAAAATGAAGTAGTTATCAATAACAATACAGGTTGTTGTTGGTTACATAAAAGAAGAAGAAGAAAGAGAAGGCTTGTGAGTGTGAGAGAAATTGAATTAAAAGATCTTGTTATAACTTTTTAATTTTCAATATACGTATATATGATATAACTATTTACTAGTTTCCGTTTACACTTTTCCTATTTCAAGTAGCTATCCAACTACTAAAATGTTATTTCAACTTCTTAGGAAAAATGAAATAGAATTTTGTTCTTATTATAGACATGATGTTGACATAGTAGGATGAATATATATATATATATATATATATATATATATATATATATATATATATATATATATATATATATATATCCCTCCTACTACGTCAGTATGAGAGAGCTTACAGAAATAGTTTATATAGAACATTCGAGGCTGCCGCTTAGCTGAATGCACCAAGAAAAAATAGATACGTTTAAGGGAAATGTTAATATAAACGTTCAGAAGTTTTTTGACAGGAAGTAGAGGAGAGAATGTGTCTATAGCAATGGAAAAGAAACAGGAATAGGAAGAAAATAGACAGAATAATATACAGAAATAAAAATATGAGGGGGCGACAAGAACTAATACTAAGATTTCAGTGTTAGAGAAGTGCATATCAAACTAGAAAAAAATAGCCTGTAGGAACAAAAATGTAAAAAATAAAATAAAATGAAAAACACTCTTGCAGCAGACAGAAGCAAGAGGAACACACACACACACACACACACACACACACACACATATATATATATATATATATATATATATATATATATATATATATATATATACAAAAAATAAGAATATTGATAAAAAGAAGAGAGAGAGAAGGAGAAAGGAGGAGATGAGAATAGAAGAAGAGAAAAGCGGTTACATGTCAAGTATTGGCCTTCTGTGAGTAGATTCGCAGATGTAGGTGACAGCTGACATTTTTGCAATTGAGAATTATAGAGTTGCTGTACAAAACATGTTTTAAGTAAGTTTCCTCTCCTATTTACTATATATATAATGCGTGAGTGTGTTGTGTCAAGCTTCAATCTTCTAAATTATTTACAAAAGTAGTACCAAAAGAAATACAAGCTACGTAAAACACTAGCATTATATTTAGCAAATACAAACGTCAATTCGTCATATAGTGCTATAGGTACTTCCCAAAATAAAGTTATCTTGTTTATAAAGAGAAAGGTAAATACATAAAGTAAGCTAAACCTGTAAATTCAGAAATAGTTCTTATCAACGTCAACAACTTGTTTCCAATGTTCGGGCAAACCATGGGTTGCACAAGAGTACAAATGAGTGGAAAAAGGAAGCTAAGAAATTATGTTTATAAGAAATAAGAGCAAAAACCCTAAACATTCGAGTGGAAGTCGTAAATTCTATGAGTTTGAAAGTTTGTTTTGAATTGTTGCAGATTTGGAGTATTTTAAGGATATTTATGCTATAGAACCTATGCGGCAAAATGATTTATAGTACTTAGTACTTCAGAACTTGTGCATCTATTATTTTGCAGATTTTTTGTACTTAGGGACTTATGAAGGTATATTATTTTGAATATTTGCTCAATATGACTTCTGTAGGTAGGTTATTTTAAAGACATCTCACTTTATGTCTTTATACACAGCACGTTATAGACTTAGGTGATTCTTAACATGTCTTCACTTCAGGACTTGTGCAGGTAGATAATTTTTTAAGGACTTCTTCACTTTAGAGCTTGTGAAGCAAAATTATTTTTAGGCTATGTGCAACTAAGTGATTATTATTATTATTATTATTATTATTATTATTATTATTATTATTATTATTATTATTATTATTATTATTATTATTATATTTGTCACTTACATATAAATTATATAAAACAACTTCATTGTAACAAGTAAATGTCGTTTTTTTATGTTCAGGTTATTTCTAAATATAAGTACACTGTACATTCTGTCAGTTTCATAACTGACTTGATCAGGAAGCAATTAAAAGCTCATCAAGTGGGGGATAGATAAAGCAGATTTGTTTATTAGTAGGTTGCGTCATAGGAAATTCAGATTATTTCTGTCAGAAACAGAAAATGTTCATCCTAACCCACGTAATGAAAAATATTAACAGTAAATATTATCGAAATGCCTTTTAGAGGGAATATTATTTTCTTTATTGGGGTGTAAATTTGTAATTTCTCTCTGCTGGTAGAAAACTGTGAAATTTATTAATTGTGAATAGTCCCTTATAGCTTCAATCATTTCAGCCGTTCCTCGATCAATCAATACGAAGACATTTAAAATACAATTGAGAAATGCCAATAAACAGAAAGAAACATACTCTGAGCTCTTAGATAGAAGAGAAAAAGCTTATTAAAGAATTGGAAGTTTAGTCTATGCAATCCCTTACAGCCATGTCGGAAATGATACAAAAAAATTAAAAAGAAAAATTGTTTCTTTAGTGCAAAAACAAATAAGTGGAAAGTAATTGAAGATTCGTTTTAAAAGTTTTGGTGTTCAGTTATGCTTGTTTTTCTTTAGATGTATTGAAGCAAACATTACCAGGATTCTACCATTGTTGTTCATCTGTCAGTTCTACCATTGTACTCAACCAGTTGTTTGTTTATCTGTCAGTCCCTTTGTTTTACAATAAGTCCCATAGAAATTATCCGATATTAATGATGTTACGTATGTACTGTTCACCAAGAGCTGGAGGTCTGCACGGGGTCGGGCCTACAAAGCATATATAACTTCAGGCCCGAGCCGGGCTTGGGCCGTAAATTTTTAAATATATAATCATATTTCTCGGGCCTTTTCGGACCTCACTTTGTAAATCTACTGTACAACAATATATATTGCATCATTCTTTCTGGAGAACTTTTAAAGCACAATTGCAAAATTAAATCTCTAATTGCTGTCAATAAAAATGCAATTTTGCGTTAAATATTAAGTTTCTGTAATTCGGGCTTATTTCGGGCCCATTCGATTATCACACGAGCTCGGGCCGTTCTCGGGCCTAAATGCTAAAACATATTTCGGACTCGGGTCGGGCCTCACATTGTAAATTGCCCTCCGGGCTGGGCTCGGGCTAAAAATTCCGGACCTCTACCAAGAGCATTAAGAAAAATGTATTACAGAAGAGATAGAAAGCTATTGATATTGTCATTATCTATTATGAAGACATAAATTTTATAACTTTATCAGTTATCAATTCCAATTATATCTCATGAGAATACCTCTTAAGCTTAAAAGCAAAAACGCTCTCTTTCATATTTTTTTTCGAAAAAATAAGTTCTTAAATTTGGGGATGGCTTCATTTCCTTCTCCTTGGCTGATGTCAAACTAAACCAATAGGTCGTAGAGGGAAGTCTAAAAGAAAGTATACCTAATGTACCACGAAAATAGGGTAATTTTTAGGGACATCATTGTAATGTAATTTGATAAGACGGAGTGAATTCACCCTCTTTCCTTTGACTAATTTCAAATCAAAACAATAGGAGTAAGTCCTTAGCCTTGAAACAATGGAAACTATCCTTTATACAAGTAAAAATCGGATAATGTTTATGGAGCTTTTACTAACACTTTTCTTTTCGTTAAGATGGACTTAATTACATTCCCTCATTATTAAGAAAAATACTAATAAATATTTCGTGTAGAGTATGGGGCAAGAAAGGGCATTATGCAAAAGCAACGAAAAAAGACTGGATGAGTTCGAAATGTGAATGTGGAGAAGAATCTAGAAAATCACCTGGGTCTAACGGAAAATGATTCAGGAAGTAGGGAGGAAAAGGAAGAATTTAGATGTAATTGAGAAGGAAAAGGATTACAGAGAAGGATATTAGCTGAAAAGAAACTACATCTTGAGGAACGTGCTAGAAGGTATGCTGGCAGTGAAAGAGGGAAGAGCGGAAGGAGCTATGGTTGATTAATGGAATTAAATCAGAAAATTCTTATACGAAGACAAGGTTGACTGAAGAGCGTAATGTATCGCGCCAAGCGACCTACAAATAATGACAAATGAAATGAAATATTTTAGTTTAACGTGTTACAATTGTGCGCTTTAGGTTAAGGGAAATTGATGATTAAGGTAAGTAAATGATGGTTAAAAAATTGGTGGAATGGAAATGGAGAAGGAAACAGGAGTATCCGGAGAAAAGCTACGGAAACAATGTTGTCCATTACGTACTTACTTATCGGGGAATGAATTAGGGACCTCGTGCACCATAGATAAGCGCTTTACCACTGAGTCTCTTTGCCCACAATAATAATTAAAAAAATACCCTATGATTCCAGATTTCAACCAAATGTAAGCATTATGGATGATTGAGAATTTTTTTAAAAAAATATATTTTTGTACGAAAATAAAACTTTTTGTAGTGAATTGTTCTTTTTATGAATGCGGTGAAGGGTAAATACGTGCAGAACTACTTCAATCTCAAGCAATGGGGATTGTGAGCATGCAAATATATATACCAAAATATATCGGAACATTAAGAGAAATGTAATACACTGTATAAATATCGCGCTTTTTCTAAATTTTGGTCTACTAATCATCATACTAAATAGTAGTTCACATAAAAGTATCCTGGCTGGGTAATACCAGAGACGAGCAAATAATTATGTATAAATTTCTGACTAACTCTGTCTTACGCTTGAGTATCGCTCGATGCGCAGTTGTTTAGCACCTTGCGGGGTCTATTTCTATATGGTACCGCGATGTAAAGTCGGCATGTCGCAGACTGTGCAGTTCTTTATCTGGAATTCCTTGCATGTTCAGTTCTGGTAAGTCGCGCCGAGAAGATGGTGTTTTTCGTGGAGTGAAGGAATTAAGTATGTGCGAACGGAGTCAATTAAGAACACACAGAAAGTCTTCACTGCCAAATACTTAAAAAAAAATGTGAAACGCTTTGTTGAGAACATGGTGCACAAATGGCATCAAATTGAGTCTGTGGTGAATATGAGTACGAGTAAACCGTTATCCGGACATCGGAGGATAACCATGATATTCAGCACCGGAAAACACGTAGCAGGCAAAAGTCTACCCGAAAACTATCCCAGCGGATCGTTGTGTCACGAACAATATCACCGTATGCTGACGTCTTTGAAACTGAAATCATACCGAGCATCATGTGTCCAACATCTGAAGAAACTAGACTCAGGTAAACGAGTTGCATACTATAATTGACTTCGGATGGACACCAATCACAAAGCGAGATTCCATTTATTGAGTTACGTAAATGTGCGAAATACACAACATTGGTCTGCGGATAATCCACATATTCTGCACGAAACACCCTTCCATGACCAAAAAATTGGTGTTTGTGCGCAGTTTCAAAGACATGTGTAATGGATTCAGTGTGTTTTAGTCAACAGTAAATAGTGAGGTAATTAGTGGTTCTTGCAACAGTTTTACAACAAACTGACTCCACAAGAAAGACTATACTGCTACTTATAATAAAATTGAACAGTATGCCATACATCGAATGAATCCCTGGGATTAATGAATGATCTGTTTACACAATAGCGCACAGTTTGTGGTCACCTCGTTCCCCGGATTTCTCCTCCTGTGATTTTTATTCCTGGGGGTGCCTAAAAATAAAGTGTGCGCAAACAACACCCACAGCCTGGCTAAACTGCAGCAAATCATTACTCACACCATCTGGAGCATCACCCTTAAAGAGCTACATTCATGTCAAGCAATGAGCTGCGGAATGCATAGAAAAGTTTTGGTGTTAACAGAGGCTACTTTCAGCATCTCTATCCGATATTATCAACTCGGACTACCATTATCTGGGCAACCCTGTAGCAGCTAATCGTGAAGAAAACTTATACTTCTTGAAAACAGAACGTAACTTTGTAACGGTCTACGTGACCATGTTTTTAAAGAGATATTTAATTACTGCAAACGAAGGATGCTCATTTCCTTTTGTAGATGAAACAGCCCCAAAATTCACTTGATGTGTTTCCCTAAAACTGCAACATTATTTCTAAAACTTACTCAATGAGTCTGAATTCCACTACCTTTTTAAATTTGGGTGTGGTCTTGATTAAAAGTCCTATGAAATCATACATTGAAATAGTTCTCATTTAGTTCGAACAAATTTGCTTTACACTCTTCCTACAAATTACAAACTTAAGTATACAACGAAACATGGTGGTACTTAGTACCTCTGCGTTTGGCTTCTGCCATATTCTATGCGTAAACGCAACAAGAGAGAGTTTTTAGAACTTCTGCAGTATTATTATTATTATTATTATTATTATTATTATTATTATTATTATTATTATTATTATTATTATTATTATTATTATTATTAAAGATTTCTTTACTACTTTGAGATTTCTTTAATACTTGTGTAGCCTGACGATTTTTAGGACTACTGATTTCGGAACTTGACTGCTATATCATTTTTAGAATTTGTGGATCTATGTGACTTTTAGAACTTCAGCACCTTATTACCTGTGCAGCTAAATGACTTCTACACTTTAAAACTTCAGCAGCTAGATGAATTTTACACTTCTGCACTTTACGATTAGTGCAGTTAGATGGTCTCTTGGACTTTTGTAACTAGGTGATTTTTAGAACGTCGTCAGTTCAGGACTGAATTCCCGCACCTTGATTGTCTTTGGGACTTCTACGCTTTAGGACTCGTGGAAATGAGGTTCAATACAGTTTAGCTTATTTCCTAAAGACAACGACCTCTAACTAAAGAAGTCGTCTATTGTAGAAGTCACCTGGTTGAATGTTCGGAACTGCTGTCCACATAAATAATTGTGTATGTAATAAACAAATTGTAACACGAAATTGTAATATAAAGGGAATGTGGGAAATACATTAGCGTTTCTCAACCATACCGAACAATGATGTCACGGGTACCGGTAACAATGTATGAATCAGGGTTCTTATGAAGCAGAATAATGTATCTTTGATTCAGAAGCATTGGCTCCTGGGTTTCCAATTTTTGATGCTTATGTTTCAATCACTTTGTGTAACATACACAGTTACATTATTCATCTGCCTAAGTAACAATAATTCACAATGCACATATTCCGAGCAGCTCACCAAACATAGAAAATTAACCTTCTGTTGATACAATATTAATTTTAGAAGTTCGGAAGTGGATTCATGAGATGGTAACCAATTACTACGCCGCTGTGAAGTATAATAAAGAATCCACGTCTGATGGAGGCCACCATTCTGTCCACAAATGAATACTTTCCCTGATGAGACAATAAAGAAGCACAAACATTTGATCATACCAACGAATATTTAACACATTTAACGTTAGTTGGATTAGAATATACAGTAGCGTTTCTTTCAGCATCAATACAATAGCAGACGTGGATTTACGGTTTAACGTGGGATTCGAACCACATGAAGTTCTGCTGGGAGTCGAACCCGGATCTCATGATCGATGACGCGTACGCTAACTACATAGCTATATTGTAGTTTTTATATATTTAACTTTTTAAAATCAAATTTTTCGTAAAATAAATCCTACGCTAATTAGACAGTACCGTTATAATTGAAAATTGTGTTGAATTGTAATAATATGTATAGCATTGAGTTTTACTAAAATGAAATAGTATTGTGCAATAGCAAATTGCGTGGTACTATTTGTTATTATTATTATTATTATTATTATTATTAATAATAATAATAATAATAATAATAATAATAATAATAATAATAATAATAATAATAATAATAATCTCTTCTTTCTTCAACCATATGTTAGTGGGCAACATGGAAATTTCAAAACTTTTCACTTCCCTGGGAGAGCTGTTTTATAATTTGATAAGGTCTCTTCTTCGTAACTGCATCTAGATATTCTAACCTTGGACTTCCTCTTCCTGGTTTTCTTTCTGCCTTTCCCTCTATCAACACTGTAATTCAGTCGAAGTGTCGAATAAGACGGCCAAGTATGTTGTTTCTTCTTTTTCCTATTATCTTCATGATCTGTCGTCCTTCACTAACTTATTGTAGTATGTCTTCATTCATTTTCCTTTCGGTCCATGATACGAGCAGAATTCTGCGACAACACCACATTTCAAATGCTTCCAGCTTGGATATTTCAGCTTCTCTCAATATCCACGTCTCTGATCCGTGAAGCTTCGCACTCCATGTCAGAGTCTTAATAAATCCTTTTCGAACGTCCAACGACACATTTAACGTTAGCAGTTCTCTTTTCCTATTGAATGCTTGTTTAGTCTGAGCTATTCTTGAACTTACGCCTTTTTCACTTCTTCCATCCAAGGATGTTAGACTTCCTAAATATAGGGACATCTTAACGTCTTCGATTTCCTCTCCCTCTAGCCATACGTTTGCTCCTTCCTGCCCTTCTCTTGTGTACTTTATCAATTTGGTTTTCTTCTCATTTATCTTCATTTTACATGTTTTTTCCAGTTGGTCATACAGGTTTGAAAGTGCTTCCTGCAAATACTTTTCGTTCTCCGCTATCAGTGCTATGTCATCAGCAAACCTTGTTATACTGAAACCTGTCCATTTACTTTTATGCATTTCTCGTTTTTATCAAAGAATTCTTTCATAGCATCTTCTACGTAGACGTTGAACAGGAGAGGTGAAAGTCCAAATCCTTGCCTTGCTCCTTTACTTATTCTTGCTTCCTCCTGATCTCTTCCTATAACAGCTGTTTGGTTCCTATAAACTTGGTACATTATTCTTCTGTCTCTGTAATCCACCTTCCGATTCTTCAACGTTGTGAGCATGATATTCCAATCTACGTTGTGAAAAGTTTTTTCTATATCTGTAAATGCTATTAAAATTGGTTTGTTTATTCTGATGTGCTTTTCCATGATCAACCGTAGACTCAGTATTGCTTCCCTTGTTCTCCCTTTTCTCTTGAATCAAACGGGTCCTCCGATAGAATGTCTTCCATTTTCCCTTCCATTACTTGTGCAATAATTTTGCATAGTATTTTTGATGCATGGAAAAATCAAACTTAACGTTCTGTGTTCTTCGCATTTCCTGGGGCCTTTTCTTTTCGGGATAGGTACCAATACGCTTTTCTCGATGTCTTTTGGCATCTTTCCCGTGATGTACATTTCATTAATAAGGCTAAGTAGTTTCTTCTTTGTTGCTATTCCAAGATTCTTAGCCAGTCCCGTTGTTATTTGGTCCGTTCCTGGGGCTTTACCATGTTGCATTTTATCTAAAGCACTGTCGAATTCGCACTGTAGACTTGATGGTCCTAATTAATTTTCATCGACATCATCTTCTTTCTCTATCTCTTCTTCGTTTACTCTGTCTCCTTTGTAGAGTTCTTCAATGTATTCCTTCCATCTTCTTGTTATCACTCCTATTAGCGTTGCCCCGTCCTTGTCTATGGTAATGTCTGTGCGTTAATAATAATAATAATAATAATAATAATAATAATAATAATAATAATAATAATAATAATAATAATAAAAATAATGTATAGACAAAAAATTACGTTTTCTCCTTATCGGTAATCTCTCTTCTGGATACAAAATCAAGTTTGAAGAAAGAGATGTTGTAATTAAGCTCATAAATGTTAGCTCATAAACAATTTAATATCATTTCTGAGCTCTTCTTGCTGACTCTGACTACTGCTCGGGATTCTGAACTTGATTTCTAACTCGATATGTTCGCAAATAAAACAGTGAGTACAATTTGGGTTGAGTTAATTTTGAGTTTATTGTCTCGTTCAGCAGCGAGGCCATATGAGACGTGCACCTACTGATTAACGTGGAATCCGAACCACATGAGCTCCCACCGGGAATTGAACCCGGGTCTCCCACGCCAAAGGCGTGTACGCTAACCGCTTAGCCAAGAGGAGCTCTGAGTTGCTTTTGAGGTTAACGTCCCTTTTCAGCAGCGAGGCTATATGAGACGTGGATCTATTGATTAACGTGGAATCGGAACCACATGAAATCCCGCTGGAAATCGAACCCGAATCTCCCGCGCCAAAGACGTGTACGCTAACCGCTTAGCCACGGAGGAGCTCTAGAGAGTATAATTTGAAAATGAAATCTTTAAGTTTTACGTCCCACGGTTATGCCGGTTAGGCTAAAGGAGATGGTGATGATGAGAGATGAGTGAAATGATGGAATGAAGAAAGTGGCAGGAAACGGGAGAACACCGAGAAAACCCACGAAGAGTACAATTTGAGTATAGGGGATTAAGTTCTACTGCAATGGGTGAATCAAGTAATTTCATCACTTTTAGTGATAGCATGGATGTGCAAGGTCCCAATTGTTGCATTTTCGGTTCCAAATAGTATGGCTGTTAGGTAAAACATGCAGCAGTGTCATGTGTACGGAACGTGAAGGAGTTTGGTTAGAATATTAAAAGTAACTGAATGGTATGCAACCAACACGGCATCAGTGTACAATTGGATTGCAGACTACCAAGTGGCAATTCATCTATAATAATCTGCTACGGAATTCATGGGAGTAAGTATATCTCCAGATAAATGGAATTATATCTCTATCAACGAACTCTTTTCCTAATATGTTTTATCCTCTACATCCTGGCCAAAATTGATGGTGATTTAACGAGCAGTTCTTAAGACCTTTTTTGTCTCGCGGAAGAACTACCACGCGGACTGATACAGTAAATATAAAAGGGAATTTAGGTAAACGAACTCCTTAAAAAATCATAGGCAAGTACATAAATAATCAGCATTTATTTTCATGCGTTAGCTTTTCTTATCTTTGATCTATCCAATATTTAACCTTTCTGTGTCGTGATTCTAGAAAAAGATTACAATTCTCCCTTTCATTATAATGTTTATAGATCAATATGAAACATAAGCTCTGTAATTTCCTTATGCAACACATTTTTTTAACCCACCAGAAACAAATCATGTTAGAAGTACTGACAGAAATGTACATCATATTTGATCCATCCATAACAGGTATCGTTTTTAATAATCCCTGTGTTGTACTAAAACACAAAACAAAATTATGGAGCATGGTGGCTCAGTGGTTGAGCGCATACCTCTGGTGTGTTGAGCCCCTGGTTCGATCCTCGACCAAGTAAGTTTGAGGTGGACAAAAATCGTGTTCGTGGGTTTTCTCGGATACCACCTTTCCTCCCGTTTTCTCATTCCACCAATTCTTCCATCATCATTCATTTGCCTTACTCATCGTCTCCCTTAGCCTAAAGGGCATAAAAGTGGGATGTTAAACTCAAATATTTCATTTCATTTTTCACTTTTATAAAGCAAAATTACAAACCAATATTGTTTCGATATTTGATCCTGTATACAGATGTAAAGATACTCATATAATGTACCCATTTACCTTTAGGTCGGAAGGAACAACATCAAGCTATGAATACTACTGTATTTGTAATGCAGGAGTCACCAAGATATTATTCTAATAACAGCGTATCAAAGAAGATATCTCGTACAAATTAATGCAGTACAGCAGAAATATACAAAAACTATTATTTGCAAGACATTTAGTAAATTAATTTACATAACAGGTATACAATTATTATAATAGAGGAAGTTTGCTTGATATTTCAAAGTAGTAATAAAAGAACAAATGATTCTCTTCCATGTTCGTTCTAGTGTGTATGTGTGTGTAATAGAGTGTACGTGTGTGTGTGTAAGTGCAGGCATATATGGAGGTAAAACGTTAGCTTAGTCTGGATTTAGATTCCACTTATCACTGGAAAATTAATGGCGCATTAATAAACGTAGCTGGATTATTGCGACTTTCACCAACTAGTGGAGACGAGCCAGCATTTTGGGGTGTGAGTTTGTGAGTGTCTTTGTCTGTATATGTCTTTGTAGAAGGGTGTTACTTATGCAAATAAGAATATTAACGTCACTTAGAACAGGCCGTATAATGGTCTGAAAATATCTGAAACGTTTCCTCTCGACTACTTCATATATTTGAGAAGAAATACTACTGGTATAACAATTAATTCAAGAAATATTGATCGTCGCTGAAAGAAGTAAATTACACGCTCTGTTAATTACTTGTTTTTTTTTTCTCTTTTAAACCTTCAGGCACACAACTTATTACAAGGAAGAATAATAATTTTCTCCTGAAGATTTTCTGTACTTATTGATTATGTAGGAATGGGAAATGTTAAATGCTGGAAAATGTTATTACAGAAATAGATGAATAGAATACTACAGAGACATAGGGATAAAAAGATTAGCCTTCTTTGTTTATTAGTTTCGACGTACATCCATTATAGATGGAAGCATCGTTATAGAAAGAAGAAGATAAAGATATGAGGTATGAATGTGGAGTGTCTTGGATATAAAAGAACAGTGTTGCATATTATTATTATTATTATTATTATTATTATTATTATTATTATTATTATTATTATTATTATTATTATTATTATTATTATTATTATTGAAAGATTCCATTAACTAAGGGTTTTTGAAAATTCGACGTGTTGGAACTGAAAATGTAGTTGTCATGATTAGTAGGGGCTACAACAAGGCGTCCACATCTAGGAATCCAATAATATATAACACCTGAGCTGTGTTCTTGTTATATATAATACCTGTACCTGAGATGTTTGGAAAATTTCATTTCGATTCTTAGATAATGCTTATTATTATTATTATTATTATTATTATTATTATTATTATTATTATTATTATTATTATTATTATTATTATTATTATTATTATTTATGCTTTGTCTTTCTCAACTTTGTCTATGGCCTGTTTCATAATGTTTGCACTAGCAATTGACTTGTCTATATTATTAAAACTTTTTATCTATTATTCTATCCAAATTTAGATCTATCTTACAAAGTACGATTGCACTTTGCTTTTGTTATTTGTGTATATATAATATGTGTTAATCTAAATGTATGTATTCGTTTGTAAAACTGATTAAAGGTAAGAGCGGCTCGAAGTGGTTCCTAAGATTCTTATATGTGTGCCAGTTCTGGGAATACATCTTTAGACATTTATGTATTAGAGACATGGGATTTAGTAAGCGGACTTTCCATTTAAAATAATTAAACAAGTGTTTCAATGTCTTTTGATGTTTGACATAGAATGGATGAAAAGAAGTGTTAGAAAAAAGGGAAAGAGTATTACGAATGCTGTGTTGTAACAATATATCCTTATCTAGGAATTTGTTAAGTTCAGAGGCATGAAATGTAGAATTTGAATATTTCAATTTTAATAATAATAAAATTATGTGTATGTATATACCAGTATCTAGATTGCGCGGGTAAAACAGCAAGTCAAGAAACACAGGTTTTCAGGAAATGTTTTTTATTTTACCAAGAATAAGTATGAATCACTTATACTAGCAGTACCAGGACGCGATTATTCACTTAAGTTTAGAATTGACTTTTACCAAGTTAACCGGGGGTGTAGCATGACACATAGATCTCCAATTTTGACTTATTTCATTTTGGCCAATTTCTCACTTCTACTGTTTCTCCCGCGGAATCTAGATATGTGTCATCATATTTTGGCATACAAAGAGTCACCTAAAGCCACCATATATTACATAGATAGATTTTCGCCGGTTCTAACCGCGTACTAAGCCATTTTTGAGATTTTCGTCTAGAGGAGATGGCAGAGGGTCAAAACTTAAGCACATTTCTGGCCGTTGCTAAGCATGCCTTGCCTGTATACAACCAACAATACTTATTTGTTATATGAACTTACATAACAGAAGAGGATAAAAGTGTTGTTCTTCGTTATTTATTTATTTAACTCATTGCTTTTCTTTCATATATTTGGCATAAACTTTATTCTTCTCGTGCGAAAATTGACACTTCAGCTAGGGTTTTGCAAAGTATATCTCAAATATTAACTAGAATGCGGAAGTTAAAGATTTTATGACTAATTCAAAAGTTTTAAACTAACTAACTAACTGACTCTATGGCCTATGGAACTACGAGGTTCAATGCTACGTAAACAGAAGATTTTTATTGACTTCTATCCTTAGCCAACTGAATCCAGTTTCTACTTTGTATTCCTATTTCTGTGAGATCCATCTTAACATTGTCTTCCCATCTGCATCTTGATGTTCGTAATGGTCGTTTTCCGATTGGAATTCCAGATTAACATTTTGTTAATAATCTGGCAATATGGCTCCACTCATTTGTCCTGAAAAATGTACAAGAGTTAGTTTATTCTTGGGGGTGAGTTATTTTGAACAATTTTTTAATGACAAGTGATTTTATTCATATTTCATAAATAAATATTTTCACTAATAACCCTAATATATGGCATAAGTTATTTATTAAGAAAAGTTCATAAGGGATAGTTTATTTTCGTGGTGAGCTTTGTTTTAGCAAAATGTTCTCTTATTTTGTTTGTATTTCAGAAAAAAAAAGTTTTCATTAATAACTACAGCACAATGTGACTGATTCACCTGCAATGAAAATCTTTCCAGAGAATGACGAATGTTGCTTGGCTGCATCAAAAAATACTGAACTGAAAACCGATTGAGCTGAAATTTCGTACACAGGTGGAAAAGAATAATGGGGATGGTTAAAAATTCGCAAATAAGTGGCGTAACTTATATATGATATCATCGTTGCGCCTCGAAGAAGCGCTATGTGGCATTTTTGTCGAAAATGAGTTATGTCGTGCAAATAAACCACAAAGCTGTCAGGCAGCGTCTCTAGTTCTAGTTCTAGTTATCTCCCTTTCGGGAGACTTATAAAGAAAATCCCAGACTTATAGCCCAGTTGACTACTTCACTAAATTTGTTTTAATTGTTTTTGAAAACATAGAATTGTATAAAATGGCGCCCAGCGTCTCTTATAATGTCATAGGTCAATATTCAATTGTTTCGCCACAACAATGAAAAATTATATACTGAAATTATGACTTAAGATTCTCATCACGTACGTATTGATTACTGTATAGGAATCCTCTATGTGCTTATACAGGCGCAAAAGGTGATACGTAAACACAAAAATGGTAATATATAATATTGCTGAAGCAAGCTACAATAATGTCCAGTGCATAATATACGCAGAACCATTTTTTAAAAATATTTTTGAAGTGTTTCCATGTATATTGGCAAAATTTTAAGAGTTCGGAATGTTTTTTGCTTTTCCTGAAAAGTTGTGGTTTTAACACATAATGGTTCTTCATGGCGCCGCGACGATATATTAAAATGTTCCACTTTCTTTTATTGAGTTGAACAATATATAGGTTAGTATCATTCGCGCCTACATTGATTTATATGAGAGAGAAAACATGTACGTTTTTTCTAAAAATAGTAATTGATATCAATATCAATAGAGAGAGTAATTACTCTTATTAATTGCGAAGTGTGGACGTGGAAAGTAGAAGTGATCGGATGCAATGTAACTGGGTGTTATCTTATTTAACAATTTCTATCTTCATATTATAGTTGTACCTTCATTATTTATAGGAAATTGTCTCTCTAATAACTTTATAATAGTCTCTCCAATAACAAGAGCGAGGAAGGTAAAAGCACTCGACTGCAGATACCGATCACTGGTTATTACGGCATGACTATTAATTCATCTCACAAGACAAGACGTTGCCGAAAGTTGTTATTGATCTTAGAGACGAACACTTGTAGTTTATGAACTCGCAAACAAGGGGTATGATAAATAAATCAGTGCCCTGTGTATTTATACATACCTAGGTAAAAATCGGTTTTACAATCTGACATCGTCTTTTATATATTGCAATACCTTTACCAAATAACATGACTAATGTGCAATTTATTGCGAAATCAAAGGAAGTACAAAAGTAAACTTATTTTTTTGGGTAGGTAAGTAGCCTGCTTTTGCTCACATTGAATGTTAATAGTTTTAAAATGTCCCGCTCTTATCGTTAATCCATTCATAAGTCTGTGCGATAAAATGTATTTGTCTCCTGTGGATGTATCAAACTATTTTCTAATCATAAAATAAAAATATTAATTTATTAAATGATAATAATAAAATACAAATAATATAAACAGGCTACAATTTGCTTGCATTACCCCTCCCCCTTCTTCTCTGAGTGATTGAAACCACTGCTTTTGCCTGGTGTGAATGAAGAAAACCCAGTAAAAACCTTACTCAGAATGGCTGGCGTAGGAAGGTCTTTTCACTTTAAGGACCGAGTGTCCCCACCAGGAATCGAACAAGTGTACTTTTCAGTAATGCACTAAATATATGTCTTGTTCTATGTAACACTCTGAGAACTGACAACTTCAGCTGCGAAGAGCTCCTCTGTGGCTAAGCGGTTAGCGTACGCGCCTTTGGCGTGGGAGACCCGGGTTCGATTCCCGGCGGGAGCTCATGTGGTTCGGATTCCACGTTAATCAGTAGGTCCACGTCTCATATAGCCTCGCTGCTGAAAGGGACGCTAAACTAAATTCAATTCAATTCAATTCAACTTCAGCTGCGCTTTTGAAGTGAAAGAAATATTTAATTGAAATTGAATACTTTTGAACGCTTTACGTTTGGTAAATTTGATCACCAACCAATAAGAATAATTCTTAAGTCTCCTAAGAAAAGGGAGCCATTGTAACGAAAACAGTTGTTCTTATACATACAAAACATGATCTTAAAGTCGAATATGTCCTAAATGATGGCAACTTCAAGGAAAAGAATCCGTGGGGTAGGACTTAAATATTGCTTCAGCCAGACACCATGATTCATAGCAGTGTTGGGCAAATTTCAATTGAATTAACAATTAACAATTAATCTGTAAATTTAATTGTTAATTGCAATTAACAATTGAAATAAGTAATGGTTAATTGTTAATTGCAGTTGGCCATTAAAAAAGGAGAATCAATTGCAATTGATCAATTGATTGAAAGTAATTGCAGTGGAAAGTAATTGCAATTGAATTCTGTAATTCAATTGCAATTGAAATTAATTGGCAATTGATTCAATTGCAATTGATTTCCACAGCAATTACTTTCAATTGATTGATCAATTGCAATTGATTTTCACTGATTAATTTTCAACACTGTAGTTCAGAGAGGGCGTGGGGCAATGAAAACTTTAGCCACGACCAATTGACTCACCACCCGTCGTGACCCACGACCCACCGTGACCCACTCTGACCCACCACCCACCATAAAACACTCTTACCCACTGTGACCCACAGACCCACCAAAACCCATTGTCATCAACTCTGACCCATGATTCACGCCCTCTTCTCTACTGATTAAAGAGTTTAAACTTGTAATAAAAAAAGCCTATAAAATTATCACTCATCGGAGTTTGAATTTCTACGATCAATCGCTCAAGCACCGCACTAATACAATAACGGCGGATCTGACCTCTCTAATATAAATAAAATAGAGTTTGATAGTGTGTCTGTCTGTCTATCTTTGTGCGGCCTGTGGACGAGACGAGTGGACCGAAACTTTTCAAAATTTGGTCACGGGTAGCTTGGTCTAGGCCCCAGACCAAGACGAAGAGTTTTTTTTTTAATTCCTTACTAGGGGGTCTCCAGGGGACGTTTACCGGGACCGGCGTGGGAACCAGAAAAGTCGACCGAGAGTTACCAAATTTTGGTCAAAGATACCTTGGTCCAGGTCCCACACCAAGGCAAAGCGTTTTCAACAAAATTCGAACCAGGCGGTCTCAGGGGGGCGTTTACCGGGACATGTAAAAGTAGAACGATATCAGTGTCGCTTTCATAGTTTTCGCGGTCGCTGAAATAAATGGTGAAACTCCGATCGCATTAACTTCCAAATTCACCGTATTCGGCTGCGGTCCGTGGTCAAGTAATCCAAACCGAAACGTAAAAGTAATCCAAAATGACCGATATTAGTGTCAAATCCATAGTTTTCGCGGTTGCTGATATCAATGGCGACACTACCATTAGCGATGACTTTCAAATTCATCCACGTTGTATGAGGGCCTTGGGTCACCAGAGGGGAGGAATTCCGAGACATGTAAAAATAATCGAAAATGACCGATATTAATGTCAAATCCATAGTTTTCGGGATAGCCGAGCTCAATGGTGAAACTCAAGACCGCGTTTACTTTCATATTTAGCCCCCATCAGCTAAGAAAGGGGGGCATTATAAATTGGATCACGAGACATGTAAAAATAATCCACAATGACCGATGTCAAATCCGTAGTTTTCGCGGTGGCTGAGATCAATGGTGATACTTTCATTAGCGATGATTTTTAAATTTAGCCACCATTGTATGCGGGGCGGGAGTCACCGGCGATGGGGAATTGCGAGACATGTAAAAATAATGGAAAGTGACCGATATTAGTGTCAAATCCATAGTTTTCGCTGTCGCTGAGATGAATGGTGATACTTCCACAGGCGTTGACTTCCAAATACAGCCCCCATCGGCTGTGGGTCAGAGGCATTCATTTTTTTCAAAATTGGAACCAGAGGATTATAGGGACTTTTACCGGCATATGTAAAAAGTAGTAGAAAATGGCAGATGTTAGTGTCACATTCATAGTTTTCGCGGTATTGGTTGGGGGTTGGTGGGGGCCAGAGGAGATTGTTTCACAATACGAACCAAGGGGGTCTGAGGGGTGGTTCACCGGGACATGTAAAAGTAGTAGAATTTGTGTCGAATCCATATTTATTGGGGTTGCTCAGACGTATAGCGACACCCCCGATAGTGTATACGTGAAATTCAGCCCCCATCGGCCTTCCCAATGAAAACACATGTACGTTGTTGGATATATATTCACACAAAATATATCCAATTTTAGAAATGGTTCTTAATTGTTCTCCCGTTGTTCAGTTCGTTTACATTGATATTTTATCTGATCCATGCGAAGAACGGGCATAACAGCTAATACGAAATGGTAAAGTGTTTGTTATGGAACAAATTACAATGAATTCAATTATATAGATAATAATTATAATTAATAATTATTTCCTTGTTGAATTATAGACACTTTTCAGTGGAAAACTGAATAAAATTTAAAAGTCCCAAATCAACGTAAAGTAGACCAACGTAAAGGAAAAATGTATAAAATGTTCCATATAATTAAGCTTACAAACTTAAATGGAAATTTAGCTTAATTACATGGAATTTTTTTGTGTCGTTTCGTGCGCCTATTTCCTCGTTTTCTGCGTCACCGGAAATGGGTCAATGTTATCCTACAAATATGGCCGAACAAGTTAATGCTGTTCCGTCAGGAACGATTTCGAGGTCGTTTCCTTCACATCATCTTCTGCGTGTTTTCCACCGTTTTGTAAGCCTATTTCCACGTTTTATGAATCAATGGTAGTGGGTCAAAATGGGCATTCAATGTGGGAAGAAAAATGATCCACTCTCCCACCAGTATCGAATTTCAAGATCGCTTTTCCGCATTGTTTAGTGCATGCTTTTACAGTTTCTGCGCATATTTTCACGTTTTGTAGGCCAACGAAAGTGGGTCAAAGACGACCTACAAATATGGCAAAAAAAAGACATATCCATTCCACTTTCAAGGTCCATTTTGATCCTCTCCCACTGATGCACAAAGCGACACAAATCATGCATAAAAAATGTGAAGGAAACAACCTCGACATTCGATGGTGACGGAACAGCATTAAGTTATTCCGCTATACTTGTAGGCCATTTTGACCCATTTTCGTTGTCGCACTAAAGTGGAACTAGGAGCACAAAACAGTACAAAGCAGGCACTATACGATGCGAAAGAAGCGACCTCCAAATTCGATAGTGGCGGAACAATGGCTCTATTTCCTCACACATTGATGGACCATTTTGACGCATTTCTGGTGATGCCCAAAACGTGGAAGTAGGCGAAAAGAACGGTACACAATACACACTAAACGATGCGAAAGAACCAATCCCGAAATTCGATAGTGGCGGAACAGTGAGTCATTTAACTTCCACTTTAAAGCCCCGTTTAACTCACCTCGGGTGATGCACAAGACGAGCAATAGGTGCAGAAAACTTTTTTTAAAAATGCCATTAAACGATGCGAAAGTAACGATCTAGAAATTCGATAGTGTCGGAACAGTGGATCATTTTCGTCACACCTTGGAGGCTCATCTTGACACACTTCTGGTGACGAACAAAACGTGGAAATAGGGGCACAAAACGTAACAAAACAGGCACTAGTCAATGCGAAAGAAACGACCTAGAAATTCGATAGTGTCGAAACAATGGGTCATTTTGATCACACTTTGGAGGCCCATTTTGACACACTTCTGGTGACGCACAAAACGTGGAAATAAGAGCACGAAACGGCACGAAACATTCACTAGTCGATGCGAAAGTAAGGACCACGAAATTTGGTAGTGGCAGAGCAGTGGGTCATTTTCATCCCACATTCGAGGCCCATTTTGACCGTCTTCCAGTGACGCACAAAACGTCGAAATACGCGCACAAAAGGGTACGCGATGTGAAATTAATGACCTCGAAATTCGATAGTGGCGGAACAGTGGGTAATTTTCGTCCCATCTTGGAAGCCCATTTTGACCCACTTCTGGTGAAGCACAAAACGTGGAAATGGAGGCACGAAACAGCACGAAAATTCAGTAGTCGATGCAAAAGGAAGGACCTCGAAATTCGGTAGTGGCGGAGAAGTGGGTCATTTTCGTCCCACCTTCGAGGCCTATTTTGAGCGTCTTCCAGTGACGCACAAAACGTCGAAATAGGCGCACAAAAGGATACGCGGTGTGAAATTATCGACCTCGAAATTCGATAGTAGCGGAACTCTTGGTCATTTTCGTCCCATCTTGGAAGCCCATTTTGACCCACTTCCGGTGACGCACAAAACGTGGAAATAAGGGCACGAAACGGCACAAAACATTCACTAGTCGATGCGAAAGGAAGAACCCCAAAATTCGGTAGTGGCGGAGCAGTGGGTCAATTTCGTCCCACCTTTGAGGCCCATTTTGACCGTCTTTCAGTGACGCACAAAACGTCGAAATAGACGCACAAAAGGGTACGCGATGTGAAATTAACGACCTCGAGATTCAATAGTGGCGGAACTCTTGGTCATTTTCGTCTCACCTTGGGGACTCATTTTAACCCACTTCCCATGACGCACAAAACAGAAGTAGATGCACAAAACGGCACAAAACGATGTGAAGGAAACGACCTCGAAATTCATTGGTGGCGGAAGAGCAATAATGTGTTCCGCCATATTTGTAGGCCCATTTTGACCCACTTCCGGTGATGCACAAAATGTGGGAATAGGCGCACAAAGCGACACAAAACACGCACAAAAGATGCAAAACAAAGTACCTCGAAATTCGTTGGTGGTGGAACAAGTTAATGACGCCGTGAGCACCAATATAAGTATATACTGTAGTTCTTACAAGGGGGCGCGGTGGGTCAGTGGTAGAGCGTTCACCTTCGAAGCTTGAGGTCCCTGGTTCGATCCCAGCTCGCGCAGTTTGGATTTTGTGGTGGATAAACACCGTGCTCGTGGATTTTCTCGGGGTTCTCCCGTTTCCTCCCAATTTCTTCATTTCCCATCATCACCGTCTCCTTTAGCCTAACCGGCATAATCGTGGGACGTAAAACTAAAGATTTCATATCATTTTTTGTAGTTCTTACCATCAAGGCTGAGAATTGCACGGTCCAATTTTTTAGCCAAAGTAGAAGACTAACCGGAATAGTGATGTCAACCGGCCCGGCTCGGTTCCACTGAGCGTATAGCTTGAGCTGGCTTGGTTGGGATTACCCATCGACTGGGCTCAATTGAGCCAATGGCTTAAACCGGCTCGGTAAAGACGAGCTATCGACTCTGCTCGATTGGAGCCAATGGCTCGAACCAGCTCCGTTGAAACGAGTCCATAGGCTGGGTTCGAGTTAGCTTAACTGAGCCAATGGCTCGAACCGGCTCGGTTGGGGTAAGCAATCAGCCCGGTTCGGTTTGGCTCGGTTGGATGAGCTGTTGGCTAGGCTCACTTTTCGGCTCGGCTCGATAAGTGAATGAGCTGTGAGCGAGCCGCTTGAGTCGTTGACAACCCTAAACCTGGGTCGAGCAGTTTTAAACATGTTTGGCTGGAGTCCCATAACTTCTAACAATTTTTGGCTCGAGCCCGAATACTTGCTCCTCCTGAACTCAAACCAAGAACCTCGTGACCGATGTCCTTGCCTCCTGAAGATTTCTTGACTACCGAGATCGACAATTAACTAATTTTTAGTATTCCGATACAAACCGCCTATATTCCATGTTTATACAGGTACACGGTGTTATAATAATAATTAGTTATAGTAGTAGTAGTAGTATCATTGATAATTATATTGTCTATGTAGTATATTTGAAGATAGTAGTACTTGGAATTACACAAAGGATTTAGCTCGAATTGGCTCGACTCGCCTGGAAACTCGAGGCTCGTGCTCATTCCTATTGTATGCATGACGGGCATATAGAGTTCTTTCGAGGGGGATAGAACCATAAACATAATATATTTAAAAAATACTTAGTTTCACGGCTTTCTTCCCAGGGGGGAAAAGGGATGGTAGGTATCCAGCATTTCTTATAAGTACCTTACTTGAAATATGTAAAACAGTAACAAGTGGACAATACAATATACACACATCTTCTTATCTTCAGTTTTAATTGCTGATTTCAATTGCAATTAACAATTACAATTAACAATAACAAGTTTCAATTGTCAATTGCAATTAACAATTGAATGTTTCAATTGCACCCTTTGCAATTGACAATTAACAACTAAAAGTTTCAATTGCCTGGTGACCAATTAACAATTAACAATTGATGAAAATTTAATTGCAAATTTTATGATTGAATTCAATTGCAATTGAAATTAATTGTCAATTACAAATTGAAATCAATTGCAATTGAAATCAATTGCAATTGATTTTCAGAGCAATTACTTTCAATTGATTGATCAATTGCAATTGATTTCAATTGATTTTGCCCAACACTGATTCATAGAAATAGGAAAATTTGTTAGGGATATAATGTAAAACATATTTTCTAAAAGCAGAAGTAAATTCACTTACTTTATTCACCTACTTCAACTTAAACTTACACGTATGAAACATTTCTAACGAATACATGTCCAAGTTTAAAATTTATAAACACAGAACAATATAGGGTAGTTTAAAGCAAATCTTGACTTTATTGCATAGACAAAGTAAATGAGTATAAATATGATTTTTATTATTGAAGAAATCCATAATTACAAACAAAAAGTAATTAAAAGCAAATAAAACCTTCTAAATATGGATATAAAGAGAAATTAGGAAAATCTAATGGATATATGGAAACTTAATGGGTCACCTTTAACAGAAACTGAAACATTAATGGGGGAAATTTTAAAATTAATAGAAAAGCTGTATAGGAAACAAACCTAGTCTGAGGAATATAACTGAAAGTATAAGAGAAAGTAAAAAGAGATTACGAAGGAGAAGGGAAAGAAGAAGGTTTAAATAGAAGGAAAAATGCATGGAAACATCTAAATTACAAGAATTAACCTGCTAGTAGTAATAGTAGTAGTAGTAGTAGGTTACCATATCTAGTTTAAAATCATTACTTGCGTGAGTGAATACTGTAGATAGACTTTAAAAAGTGTAACTTTAGTAATCATTTTTTTTTTAAAAGCTACGATAAGAATGGCAGAAGAAAATATCCCTATTGAAATGTACTGACCAAAAAGTACAAGAAATATGGAAGAAAAGGTATAGGGAAATAAAAACCTGTCTCAAAATAGGGAAAAGCGGAAAGTTGCATCAATCCAATCAAAAGATTGCTACCATAAGAGAAAGATTTAGTATGAAGAGTATGCATTGTTTTGAAACATAGACCTATTTTGAAGTGTTGTTTCTCTATCATACGATAACATCTCAAAGGTCGAGATTTTACACCTATAGATGTCATAAGCTATTATTATTTCATTGGATGTACTTAAACTTTCTGACAAAGTACAGAAATAAAAATAAATTAAGAAAACTTTCTCAGTACATAAAAGCATCTGATAAGTGCAGACTTAAAATGAGTTAGGTAACTTTAGGTAACAGTATTGTAGAAAGAGAGAAAGACAAATCTTTCTTCAATTAAATGATCCATATATATAAAGTGCATCGTTGCAGCATTCTTCATCTTCAACATCTTTCATAATATGCTTTCTTCACACCATTTCTTCCATGCCATTTTCTTTTATATAAACTCATATTTATTTCCTTATAAAGTTCACCATCTGTGTACACTTCACATCCATCATGTTCTGCAAGAAGAAATTGACTCTAACGCCCCCATCTCTTTTACGTCTACCCATATTCCAACCGTCTCTCTTGCTTTCTTTTCTTTTCTATTTTTCCCTCTTTCCAATGTGTGTGTGTGTGAATGGTGCTGAAGGCAACGAATGAAACCTTCCATGGATAGTGAAGTATGGTTTTCATCTCTTGTTTGTTTTTTGTTTCATTTCTTCTTTTATTCCTTCCTACCCATCGTCTTTTTCTTTCTTTCTTTCTCTATTGCAACAGCGCTCGCCATTACATCTGTTTGTGTTGGCGAAATATGTTGAAGGATTTCTCGGTATCACAAAAGAATTTAAGTTGATAGACTTCATTTATTTTTCATGATGCTTCAAGCCATGTCTCTTTTGCTTCTCTGTATTGTCTCTTCTTTTCTTCATATTCCATTGTGCTATCTTTTCCCGTTTCTTTTTCCATACAATATTCCGATATTATAACCTTGAAATTAGTATTTCTTTTGCGTTTATGAAAATATATTAAATGTTAAAACAATATATTAAAACAGGTATAAATCCTATTTAAGTCGTACCTCATCATCACTTGTTCTTACCATCGTAAAGGTTTGAAAGGGAAATACATGCTACAAGCGCTAACTTGTATCATTAAAATTTGCTTCCATTTGTTCTGATCATCTGATCAAGATCAATGAATCATGTGGTCGAAATTGTCCGGTCTCACTTAACTGACATTAACATATACTTAAATACATCGTAAGTGCTTTTCTTACCACCTATATTATTCATAAGATCTCATATTGCTGTCTGTTTATATATGTAGTTATACTTTAACTTTGTCTGTCACATGCTCTCTAGGTCACATTAGCAAAAGAAATATGAAATATATGTCTTATTTTTGAAAAAAAAAAAAACGTTTATATCTTAATACTTAATAAATCTACTTCAAAGAAACTAGTCAAATGTGCATCCTAGATCGTGTAGTATTTTGTGTGGTACCTTTCGTGCAGATACGTACAAGGTATGAATCTAAGGTAGGTACAATTTGAGCAAGAGTTTCCAAAGTGATTTATTGTTTAATATGCAATTTTGATAGGCTGTGTATGTACATGACTTATCTTCATATCTATAAAATACTAGTTGTAGTTCAATAAATCTTGGGAAATATACAGGGTGGCTCAAAAGTAGGTATACAATCCCGTACTGATCAGCTCACTGTATTTCATATCATTTCTTGTTGTTATCCAACAGGCAGACCTAATTTCTTTATTATTTGTTCTTATGCCTTTTTACTTATATCTTAAGCTCAGAAGAGCCGAAGAAAATAAACCTATAAGCTAGAATGTTATACTTGATCAATGCAAGGGTCTATATCTACTTTTGGGCCAACTTGTATAGCCCAAGATATGCAATATTTCTGAGATATACTTCGAACAAGTTTCTGAACCTGGTTTCCTAATAGAGGAGCACAAATTATGAAGGAAAATTCTGGAAACTTCCTAACTTTATAAACTATGACGTATGTTAATGTTCTCAATCGGAAGTCTAATTCATTGTAAAGACAACTACGTACGAATCATAAATCTAACATAATTAGATTACGAGCAGCAGCTTTCTAAGTAAAAATCTACTATATCTTTATTACTGGATATCACCTTACTTAACGTATACTCAAGTTAATATAGTTTCCAATACGTGATATATATGTATATGTGTAAGGTGCCATCAGATAAAGAGGTCTATTTCAAAATATCACGATATACGAATTACATAGACAGTTTGTTACTTATTGTGTATGTGTACCTACTTGTGTATATTAACATTCCTGTGGAAGGGCATCAGCGCATGAGCATTGTCGTCCAGGTGACGAGGGATTGTTGACTAAGCCTTTTCCTATTCTTTCCCCGGACGCAGTATGATCTGTGACTGAACTGTGAAGGTGCCGCTAAAGAGCAGCGGTGTGTGAGACGCTTTCTTCTCGTCGTCATGAATAAGATTGCCTATAATAATCACTGTCACGCCACGATTGTGACTTGTCAATGATCCTAACCGCTAATAGTTCAATGTACGTATTTTGTCCAGCATGAAAACGTGAACACTTGTTTTGTCCGATACGCATTTATCACTCTATATAGCCTGGATTCTCCTTGAAATGTCCAATGGATGAGTACTAGGATGGAGCGAAAAAAAAATCAAATTTTCGAGTATCTAATTCTAATAGGTTTAAAAGTTGCATATTCGCGTGCTAATCAATGGAAAAATAACGAAAAAATCACATTTTGGATCTTCAGTTCGCGCAAATGACATAATTTTGAAAAACAAAATACAAAAACATCAAAATTTACCTTTATGCAAGAAATATAACAGATTACATTTTTCTTTTTCATTTCTATAGTGTCTAAGTACTTTATTTAAGTTGTGTGAGATCATGTTTGTTAATAATTCGTTAATGTGAGTGATTTTATACATTTTATTTTCATAGTGATTTTGCAGCTCTTCGCCTATTTCTGAACGTTCTTTTTACATGAAATGGCCCAAAACGTACCGCGAGGAGGTGGCTGTAATTCGAGTTCCATCCACACCCTACCCAACCATCCTACCAATTAGAGTGTGCTAAATTATGTTGATTTAGTCAAGGACATTGCCTTAAATTCAGATTTTTTTAAATCAAATTTTGGCATTGTGAGTCTTGAGAACAATGTTGCTTTAATGTAGCCATATCTGTTTTCCTGTCTGCACACTTTTCCTGCAAACTCTGTGATGAGTTAGACACATCTTTCAACTTCCTGAGTATGGCATGGACAATTTAAGAAGCCAAACTCATGAGCAGATTTGTCATTCATAAGTGATAAAGTAGTTTCTGTTGACAAGCTTTCGAGCACTGGAGGGGGGAGATAGCTTACATTTTTTCCAATCTATCAGTTCACTGTAGAAATGATACACTTTCCAAGACAAAACATCACTTTAACGACACCTCTTCCAGAGTAGGCAACTCTAAAGACAAGATACAAGACAAAACAAAGCTTTTCCAATAGAAACAGATACACTTTCCAAGACAACACATCACTTTCACGACACCTCTTCCAGAGTAGGCAACTCTAATGACAAGGTACAAGACAAAACAGAGCTTTCCCAATAGAAACAGATACACTTTCCAAGACAAAACATCACTTTAACGACACCTCTTCCAGAGTAAGCAACTCTAACGACAAGATACAAGACAAAACAAAGCTTTTCCAATAGAAACAGATACACTTTCCAAGACAACACATCACTTTCACGACACCTCTTCCAGAGTAGGCAACTCTAATGACAAGGTACAAGACAAAACAGAGCTTTCCCAATAGAAACAGATACACTTTCCAAGACAAAACATCACTTTCACGACACCTCTTCCAGAGTAAGCAACTCTAACGACAAGATACAAGACAAAACAAAGCTTTTCCAATAGAAACAGATACACTTTTCAAGACAAAACATCGCTTTCACAACACCTTTTCCAGAGTAGGCAACTCTGATGACAAGATACAAGACAAAACAGAGCTTTTCCAATAGAAACAGATACACTTTCCAAGACAAAACATCACTTTCACGACACCTCTTCCAGACCAAGCAACTCTAATGATAAGATACAAGACAAAACAGAGATTTTCTAACAGAAACAGATATATTTTCCGATACGAGACATCACTTTCAGAAAACCTTTTCGAGACGAGATAGACTCTACTCTTATCTCGTAGTCAAGCCTTGTTTTCCATCGTCTCGAGGAGTATGAAAAATAGTCACGAACGTGTATGTGTATTCTGTGTTTTTACTGTGGAGTGAAATAATAAGGGTAATTTATGCCAAAGAAGAAGAAGAGGAAGAGATTATCTTCTGTCAAATCTTCTTTCTGGTACTAAGGCTTATCTATTTCTTTCCTTCTTTAATATTTTTCGTAAGCAAAAAAAAAAAAAGAAAAAAAAAATCATTGTCTTCAACTTAACCTAACTTCTGCATTTTTTGAAAAAGAACTTTCATTTTTATTTTTTCAACCTTTTTTATCTACTTTAATTTTAACTGCACCTGCTTTTCCCCAGTCTTCCTCTTTCTCTCATTTTCTTCCTGCCTCTTCTTTTCTCCCTGTTTTCTCGTGGCCACAATTATAAAGTAACTGGAAAGAAAGTTTTCGGAAAGTGATTCATGACTTTCCCCTTAGTACTAGCTCCACTCGACATCATTGGAAATTAAGAGAAAGGAAGAAAGAAATTGAGAGAGAGAGAGAAAGAGAGAAAATGGTTAACTGAGACATCTTATGAAAACTCTTAAGTCACTTCAGAGAAAGAGAAGCCAGCAAGCGTCCAAAAGGGAATATTCGATACTTGAAACCGGATACTTGTATGAGAACATTCTATCAAAGAGTAACTAGTTTCTGTATATTTTAAAGATTTTTTGTGGAATCGATGGCATTTGTTTTAAGGTATTCATAAAATTTCTTTCAAATTTCATTCCATAATATGTCATATAGATTAAGCTTTCGTCTCATTACTGGTTTGGTTCCTTTTTATCATTTGTTTTGGATTGTCTTAATATCCACTTACGGCTACTACAAATATAATGGCAACATTTAAAGGACGGTGCTGAATAGCCATTGACTAACTTGTGTCCACTATTGAATCATCTACTACAGATTGGACGCTTAACACCTGAAGTAAAATTAGTTATTTTTATATTAGTTTAATGATACGTTTATGTCTCTTAGACTAAAGGGGATGAATGACTAATGCAATAGAGTGACGATGAAACAATTTCATGTGATGTGAAAGTGGAAGAAAAATAGGACAATTTTGAATCAAGAAACTTACGGTTACAATGTTGTTAATCACATCTGAACTGGGATTAAATCAGATACTTCTCATAACACAGCTGAAGTCTCTACCATTGAACTACATGCTAACATCGATGAGAGCGCAAGCAAAAAAATACAAGTATTGCACTTTTCTGTTACTAGGTCTTTGAAGCTATACTTGAATTAGAAATGGCCCTTTTAACAAAGAAAAATTTGAGTTTTTGTAATAGTATGAGTATTGCTATACTTTATAAGGAATGTCACACCTATTTACATGCTTCAAATACGTGCAATATACACCATTACATACAAGATGGTTTAATCATATACATTAATTAAAACTCAGCTATACCAGATAGAGCGTGTCCGACGTTAGGGCCTACGATATGTATTACCCGATGAATAAAATTCTGGAATAACATGATTATTGGTGAGCTGTAAGTTATATTTTTGACTAATATCAAACAAAGTAACTACAAGGTTCCAAATCTGCAATACGGGCAACCACAGGAGAAGGTTGTCACCTGTATGTAATACACATTAGTAGCCCGCCCTCATAACCGGCCTCTGTCGCATGACATCGCAAAAATCTGTCAACGGTTTAGTTCTTTATACTATTACTGCGACAGAACAATTGTTGTTTTTGTTTATTGTTGCTTATAAAGCGGCGTGCTAGAGGGGGAACAAAGGGGCCGGAGCAGCGGCCAGTGGCAGAGTCCGTCCCACCTGACCGTCTCCTAGACATAATATAAAACTATTATTTTCGATATTCAAAAAAAAAAAAAGAAAAGAAAAGAAAAAGAAAAAGAAAAAGAAGAAGAAGAAAAGAAAAAGAAAAAAAGAAAGAAAAAAAGCTGCTCCCCAAAAAATATCTCTAACCATTCTTTGCCTCCTCAACAAATTAAACGTGGCATCGTCATTGGTTACGTAATTAAGCATAACATCCTAGAGCATTTATATTGCTTCAACTGAAAAATTCGGGACATTGTTCATATTGAGTGATACTCAGAGGTAAAAGTGGATCTGAAAATATAGGGTGACTCTTGACATCACGCCGTCCCCGCGTCTATCTTTGCCCATTGTAATATTTTTAGAAAGTGAGGGTACTCCAAAGTTATTTTGTGGGGGCACGGTGGCTCAGTGGTAGAGCGTTCCCCTCCGGTGCTTGGGGTCCCTGGGCCACATTAAAGAAACGAAACTCGGCCAATGCAAAGATGACTTAAAGTAGGAAGTAAGTGTTTTATCTTTTTGCGAGAAAAGGGTTTCAGGGAGCAATGGCTCCCTTCGAAATCACAAAGGACCCCGCACATTCCTGATGAAAATTGGATTTCGGTGGAATTGCTTGAAACCATAATATGTTGTAGATATTGTGTTCCTGAGAAAAAGTCTTAATGGGCAGAACCATCAATCACTGATCGTTTGACCACTACGAGTCTAGTTTTTGAAAGCAGCCGAACATAGTGATATTCTGGATTTCGATGAAAATGACTGAAACTGTGGTATGTTGTAATATTGTGATCCCGAGAAAAAAAGTCTTAATAGGCACAACCACCAATCACTGACTTTTTGGCCACTACAGGGCAACTTTTTTTTTTAAAGAAAAAAAAGCAGATTCGGTGGAATTACTTGAAACCGTCATATGTGGTAGAAATTGTGATCCTGAGAAAAAGTCTCAATTCGCACAACCATATATCACTGACCGTTTGGCCACTACTGGACTTGTTTTAAAAAGAGCTGAAGGTTGCGGTATTCTAAATTTCGGTGGAATTGCTTCAAACCGTGATATGTTGTAGATCCTGAGAAATAGTCTCAAGAGCACAGCTGCCAATCAATGACCGATTGGCCACTACAGGGCCACCTTTTTTTAAAACAGCCAATGTTTGCGATATTCTGGATTTCTATGGAACTACTTGAAACCATGATATGTTGCTGATATTGTGATCCTGAGAAAACTCTCAAGAGGCACAACCACCCATCACTGACCATTTGGCCACTATAGAGCCACCTTTTTAAAAGAGCGGAAGTTAAAGGTATTCTGGATTAGGTATAATAGCTTGAAACAGTTATATGTTGTAGATATTGTCGTCCTGAGAAAATGTCTCAATGAACACAACTCCAAATCACTAATCGTTTGATCACTACAGGACCACTTTCTTGAAACAACCGAGTATAACGATGTTCTGGATTTCAGTGAGAATGAATAAAACTGATATGCTGTAGATCTTCTCATCGTGAGAAAAAATCTTAATGGACACAACCATCAATTATTGACTGTTTGGTCAATACAGATCTACATTTTTGAAAACAGCCTAGTATAACGATATTTTTGGTTTTGGTGTAAAGGAATGAAACTGCGATATGTTGGAGATGTCGTGATCCTGAGAAAAGTTTTCTAGGGCTTTCCAGGATTTTTCTTTGTCCCGCAAGATGAGCATCGGAATGTTGTCTATGCTTAAATTAATTTGGCCGCTACTTTCCTCATCCCTTTTCCGAGTAGTGGGATAGGATTTTTCAGGATTTCATTAATTCCTAATTCCACCAAAATTAAATTAAACCTTCTGCTGTTTTAAAAAATGTGGCCCCGTAGTTGCCAAATGGTCAGTGATTGGTGGTTGTGCCCATTGAAACTTTTTCTTAAGATCACAATATCTACAACATACTTCGGTTTTAAGCAATAACACCGAAATCCACAATACGTAATTTCTGGTGTTGTCAAAAAACGTGGTCCTGAAGTGGCCAAATGGTCAGTGATGGGTGGTTGTGCCCATTGAGACTTTTCTTCACGATCACACTATCAACAACATATTATAGCTTCAGGCAATTCCACCGAAATCCAGAATACAGTTACCTTCTACTGTTTTTTTTTTAATGACCCTGTAGTGGCCAATCGGTCAGTGATTTTTGATTGTACCCATTGAGACTTTTTCTCTGGAATACAATATCTACAACATATCACGGTTTCAAGCAATTCCACCGAAATCCAATTTTCGTAAGGATTGTGCGGGGTCCTTTATGATTTCGAAGGGGCATGGACCTTGCAACACTTTTCTCGCAAAAACGACAAAACATGTATTTCCTACTTTGAAGTCAACTTTGCATCGTCAAAGTTTCGTTTCTTAAATATGTCCCTTTTAATTAACGGGATCATTTTTTCTAACCCTTCAACTCCCCGCTTCAACCTACCTTCCGAAAGAAACAAAAAGATACGTGTCGATTTATTTTCGGTCTAGTATATACGTATGTGCCAAGTTTGAAGAAAATCTGATAACGAGAAACCCTTATGAAGCTATCTCCTTTACACTCTCACTTTCTGGAGTTGACGGGTTTTTGACCCAAAGTCTTCAATTTTGTCTATATTATTAATTTGAGGTCACTGAATTAAGAAACACAAAATTACATTGTTATTCACCAAGACTTTTTCATTCTCCCCAAAATATTAATATCTCAGAAATGTAGTAAAATGTGCAATGCTCAGAAATACAGTCACTCTACACCTTGAAAAAAGAGACTAAAATGAAACTAGCCACGAATCATGTTCGTTGCCTTTTCCATGTTCTCAAAATTCAGTTTTTGCCTAGAAAAAGTAATTTGAACTGCACTGTTAAAACCCCCAAAATGTTATCTCTAGTTCTAATTTAATTCTAAAGAATATTTCAATCAAAATAACGTTTCAGCTTACGGTGCTGCCCAAAATTTACTGATCAGGAAGCATATGAACAAATTATGTAACTCATGAAATGATAATCAGTTGCTCACAAGAATTTAGTTGTACTTATGCATTTGAGGTCTTTCTCGAATTGTTTTATTTAGTGAATTTTCTTTCACAATTTCAGTTCAATACTTTCTTTTGACTTTAATAATTAAATCTCAGGTGTCTAACTTACCATACGTCTGCCAAAGACAGCAGAATTGCAAACCGTATATTAGGAGCACAAATCCTGTGTGACTGCTTTGTTGTCTGAGTGGAACGGACGAGCAGTTTGAGTTTAACATCCTTGGAGCACCAAGGAGGGGGATCTACTGTTTATTAGGATATATAAACCACATCTAAAATCAAAATTACATGTAGCTCATAGATGGAGTAAGAAAGTTCCAAATTCCTGAGCGGTCCCTCAGACATCTAAGAGACTTTACGTCCAAGATATTGGAATCCTGTGGGATATTTTTGGTCACTTGAGGGATATTTACAAGGTGTTTCTATTAAAAAACCAACCGAAATCCCGTATATATTTTTCTTATTTATAAAGTTTGTACTCTGAGACTAAAATATCCTGGGATATATACAGAACTCCAAACTCTCATAGGCATGTTGCTATATGGAGCTTTCGATTAGCGCAAGAAACTGGTAAGATGAAGCAGGCGGACAGATAAGAATCCAAGGAAAAACTTTTATTATATCTCCAGTAGCGGACTACTAAAACCATCAAGCATTGATTATTTCCATGACTATGATAAACTGGGAATCTCACCTCGAAATTCCTTTCTCCCTCACTCATTCACCTCTCTCGATCCACCCCTCTTTCTCTCTACTTAATTCATTTTGCCTGACTATCTCTATTTATTTACTTTTTCTTCAGAATTATGTAAATACAGACCCCGTGAAATTTAGTAATGACGGCAATAAAAGTCAGAAATTGCATGCTGAAACGAGAGAAAGAGGAAGTTAGAGAGAAAGAGTGTTTTTGTATGCTACACAAGAGGTGGAAATAAGCTACAGTGAAAGATGATGGGATAGACTAAGGTAAAGGATAGGACAAGACAGAAGAGTAACCAAAGAGAAAAAAAACGGAGAAATAGAAGAGGGAAATAATGTACTCCCACTCACCTACATACACACGTATATATATATTCACATTTATATTCTGAAACCTACGGCAGCTACCAGCACTTCCCTTCATTAAATTGCCTTGTTTGCTGACATAGTATTAAGTTTGAATAGTTCATGTATTCGCTGACATAATAAAGGCTTCAACTAGAACGCAGATTTTCTTCACATCTCATGTTTGGTTAATGTTCTCCACACCTGCCACTTTCCCAGGTTGCTATGCATAAGCGCATATAGCACAAAAGGCAAACGCTTGTGCCAATTTCAAAGTTATTGCCGCGTATATATATATATATATATATATATATATATATATATATATATATATATATATATATAATCATGTTGTGATTATAGCAGATCTAAAGGAAGGTTGAAATGTTAGTTGAAGGATACGAACACTCCAATGTCTCATAATTTCATTTCTACCATTATGTATACGTTTGAACGCATTGGTATCCTTCCGGAAATATATAGCTATGTATATTTACTACATTGTATATACCTATGTCGTTGTAAAAAAAAAAAAAAAACCTCTCATGAACGAGTAATAACTAACCACAAACAATGGCAACATTGTAATGGGTTCTTCATTTTACTAATCCTTGTAACACGCTATTACCTCCTGTAACCATTATAAACTGTGATTTGATTACAAGTATTATTATCATTGTTGTTATTTGACAGTTTTGTGTATTAAAGAAGGCTTGACTTGCTTGTAAACTTGAATTTAATGTGCTCGTTTGACGCATAATTTTGTATTGATGTACGTCATTTCAAAACGAAAATGTAAAACAAATTCTATCCTCACACACTGAGTGTCTGTCTTTAAAGATTTCTTAGATTTTTCCCCTTCTAAACTATGAGTAAAGTAGTTTAGTTTATTTTAAAAAAATCTTTCCTTTTAACTCGTAGAGTATTAATGTTTCAAGAATAATATCAAAGAATATCAAAGATATATTTTAATGTCTGCAGAACCTATCATGGAGATCAATATTATATTGTTTGTTGTCTTGAAAAAAAGTTACCTTATTCTAGTTCCAAAGTTAAAGAGTAGACAATCTTCTATATAAAAAGAGTAAAGAAGAGAGCTATCTGACAAACATTTTTCAAATATTTCGATATCTTTTTGAACTTGAAACTACCTTTCTACTTGAGCTTGCTGCTTATTTTAACCACATACAGAATCACGAGCTCCATCGTCTATATGGATTAAGTCTCCCATAAATACTAAAATGAATTCTTTGCAACAGACAGAGAACTCCTTCCTGAGTTAAAAGTTTTTTATAGAATCAAAAGAAGGACTATCGTGAGCGTTTTTAATGCGTAGCAACGAAGTCGAATATTTGGACGCTATGTAGTTACTTTTATTATTATTTTGTAAACAGGCAATGATAAGGTAAGTTGAACCTCATCAAGATCAAACTATGTTTGAAAGCAAGAAGATAAATGTGTAGGCTCTCCGCAGATTAAACAAACGAACGGAAGGCCACCTTTATTGAATTTTAAACATGAAACACAATTGGACTAATGTGTGCTATGTAAGTAGACACAGGTCAATAAGGATCACCGTCTGGAGGTGTGCAATTCTCTGAGTTCACAGAATAATTAAGAGAGATTTTCTGTATCGGATTGTCATCTCTGATGGAGATATGAAACAGCTACGACAAACATAATTGTCAAGACAGTGATTGGCTTGTGACAATCGTCGAGGAAGGTTTCTAAACAAACACTCAACCTGGAAAAAGTATTTTTGTTTGTATAGTGGCCTATGGTGATGTTCTATCATATCTTTTTCTGCTGAGGTGAAATCATCACTCTTGGTTATTAGTAGAGAGCGGATTTTAAGGTGCAGCATCTTTTCTAAAAATGAAGTTGCTATAACAACCAAAGCTCAAAATACGAGGGAGGACCCAAAAGAAACCGGACTTTCGTTCTAAAAATAATTTATTACATTTTTTTACAAAATTCTTTCAGTCTCTCTCAAAGTACTCTCCATTAAATGTGATTCATCTCTTCCATCTTCTTTCCCACTGTTTGAAGCACCTCTGGAACTCTGGAACTTTTATATCGTCCAATGCGCTCTGCGAAGTTCTTTATACAGTCTCTACACCATCAAAACATTTTCCTTTTAGATTTTGTTTAATTCTCGGAAGATATCATCATGTTGGTCAAAAAGTTTGGATCACTTTCAATCTGATTTTTCAGGTCCTGGCTCAAATTCAGAAGAATGATTTGATCCTGTGTGAGCAGACGAGAAACAAACTTAGCGGCAATATGTCTCATTTGCAAAACCTCAGGCTGGCACGAGCTCCAACTTACTCCTGCCTGTTTTGAAATATCATAGATCATAAAACGACGATCCTCGCTGATTTTGGGGCAGATTTGTTCGATGATTTCGTCGTTTCGAAATGATGAAGAGCACCTAGAACGAGTATGATCTTCAACACCCATCTCACCACACTTAAATGTGCCCAAACCACTCAAAAAATTGTGTGCGGTTCATAGTATCCTTCTTGAAAGCCTGTTGAAGCATTTGGTTCCAAGTAGGAAGCAAACACACTCCTTGTTCCTTTGAATCTACCATAACGATTTCGCAGGCGGCAAACGAGAATAGTTGAGAAAAACAATAATACAATCAAACGTTAACCTCCTACGTAGATGCCGCTTGGCGAACTGATCTGGAAAGGTCTCTACTAGACCCACCTAGCAGGAGAACTCTCTACTCGCCTAGGAACGGCAGTGCTCTTTCAATCCGGTTTCTTTTGTGTCCCACTTCGTATGTATTGCCGGGCAAAAAACAAACTGAAATGAACGCTCTTTCTTGCACCTTTTTCGTAAATGTTGTACTTTTTCTGCAAGATTAATAAAATTTCCCCTTTTTTACTTCTTTTAATCTTCAGCACCTTTATTGTTCCTTTCTTCCATTTCCAAAAAGAAAAAAAAATGGACAAAACAATGTTTTATTTTCAATGTGGTTTACACATAATATTCCATAAATTTAGACGCAGATTTGATAGAGACAAGGGAAGTAAATTTGCGAAACAATCCGGACCTAGAAACCTTTGCAACGTCAACTGAATTTCTTTTCCGTGTGCTCACAAGATATGCACACTGGTTTCCGTTCATGTGGGGCGAAGTTTCTCCTTGTATAAAGACCTCCTGAGCTCCAAGCTACAAAAGCTAACAATCGAAAACAGAAATGTTGTGCGTAATCAAGTGTAACCAGTTTCTGTAAATCTAGTAGTATGTAACGGTTTCTCAAGCTACAATATACCTAAATTATTTTTTTCTAAATACCGAGCTAGTTTTAACCACAATTTTATTACAGGAATGTTGAATGTTGTACAAGTTTGAGAGTAAATAAACCAATTTTGCAATTTAAGTCAAACGTTTAGAGCCAAGATTTTAAAAATATTTGCTGGTGTAGTGAATAAAGAATATTCACGTAACTGTATACTATAGCACTTAATAAAGATATCCTATTATCATCTTTTTTTGCACCTTTTCCAATGATTTTTCAGCCCCTTTTATTCCCTTTTTACTACCGTATTTTTGCACCTTAAAATCCGTTCTATAGTTATTAGACTGCTGAACTCTATAAAATGCATCTCAAATTATCAGCAAGCAATCGGTAATAATCAACAGACATGGTGCTCTAATGTCCCATGTTAAATATACGCCAACTTGTCGCTCAAAGAATTATGCAGACCCTTAATGAGCTCCAGTTTGAAACTCTTCTTTGCAGGAATCTCATTTTTAATATTCTGTATAGTGTTACTTTTTTATAATATTATCGTATCTTGTTGTAAATTTCGTATATTAATAATTTAACTTTTTCCAAGTTTTCGTCTACATCAATTGGTTGTATTTTAGTAGAAGTTTTGGATTTTAATTCTATCTAATATTAATATATTTATTGCGGCAATATTAATCATGTAATTGATGTCGATTGATTGGTTAAGGTATAATGGGTAATTGATGTTACAAAGTAAGCAAATTAAATCTCACTTCTCAGGTAATATTTTCGAATCTACTCTAATTGTTGAGCCTACAAGGTTTAGTTTACGATTCTAATTGAAATTCAAATCTGACATAGAACTTACAAGGGTCAACGTAATTAGTTAAACTTGGTACCAAATAAGTCGCCTTCTTTTCAAGACGATATGTCACCAAATATACATCTTCAAGTTAAATTATGTATGATTAATGATATATGCCTTATTGAATTCGTTATGATAACATGGAAAAATTAAATGTCAAGGAAATATTTGTGTGATGCTGATGCGAGGATTTAAAAATACACAGAATATTTCATCTAACATAGCGACGTGCAATATTTCTTTGAAAGGAAACAAAACACTGAAAACCTACGAAGAGCATTCAGAATATAAGATCCGATGGGCTGTAAAATGAAAGATGAACATCAGAAAAAAACGAGTTCATCTCTTTGATGTTAGTGCTACGTAACCTACTTTCCAACATATACACCATTCTCGTTGAGGCATTTATCAAAACCTGGCCCCAGCGTTTTCATGAATGTAGCAAAGAATTCTGCCTCCAAAAACTGGAACTAGGATGTCACAATCGCCTTGAACTCAGCTGCGATTTTGAAAGTTATCCAGTCAGACTTCACCTCAGATTGAGAAACAAGTGGAAATCGCTGGGCGCGAGGTCGGGAATGTAGGAAGCATAGTCAAGGATATCCCAACTAAGTCATGGTGGATCACTACGTTGCTCGTCATGCATATAGGTGCAGCTTGCGGTGAATTGTCTACACCGTCTTCTGATTATACCTGCACTCACTGATATCTGGTCTATGCATTTCACACAATTATTGGTGGATCTGTGACTCCGACAGTTCCTTACAGTGACGAAACCTGATTAACTCACGTACCTCGCACTCAGCTTAGATTGTATGTGTGCAGTCATAGTTACCGTACCACAGTTCTCCCACTACTGACTACACACAACTATTGTGCTGCCAAAATGCCGTGGCAAAAATGTGAACTAACGCTCACACCCTCACACACCCACGCGTTGAGCCAATAAGGGTTCAGCTGTTTCTAAGCGAGATAAAGCGAGTGGAATTCCTTCAGCCGATAGCAGCGCTTGCAACGGAAGACTAGGGATCAAGTCAATGTAGCATATCTATACTCTCTCTGTGGATTATACCTATGTTTTGTTTCACTTTTGTGCAAGCGTGTCCCGCTCTGATCACTTGTGCTATCTTATGACACTCCGGAAATTACTTTCTGCTTCCACTCTATATTAATGCAGAAATTTATTCGCGTTAGAAACTCCCCTAACAACAGACTTGATATGCCTACGTAGACTAATAGTCGGTAAGTCTGGAAATTGATAATCTAGAAAACAAAATTGAAGCATATGTTTGCCTAACGTAGTTTAAAGTCCATGTTTAGTCATAAAGTCCATGGCCAGTCAACAATTTACCATTATTTGTCCAACACTTCCCAATCACAATTTTTCCTTCTTTTCTAGGTGTTACGTTGGGAATTGAGTTAGTAAATGGTCAATTACTAACTAACTCGTAAAACCGGACAATTACTATGTATACCCAATGTTGCCAGTTCGGTAGCTACTGTTTCTCACTGTTGGGTCTAACTGTCAGTGCTGCTAGGGTTCATAGAACGACAGTATATGTATGTTCAACAAATTCACTCCTATACAAGTAGATTTTTCATATTTTATCTCGTTTCAAAAATATTTGACATCGTAGTGTGAGATTATACACCCTATCTCTCCCGCAAGCATTCCATGTATAACGGGATTTCACGAATTACTACTAGTAGATAAATAGGTTGTCATTTAAAAAAAAATTCTTGCACATATATGTACAGTACTTTACAAAATATGATGTTTTTACTCAGTCATGTATATATTATTAAACGGAATTTTTAATGTAACGTTTTTAAAGTGTAGTTTGGAAAACGTCTCTATTCCCTGGATACATTTCAGTTCAGTTCCTTTTTCCTTGCTCTGATCAAATATATACTACACATGGCATGCTCTCTCTCTCTCTTATATATATATATATATATATATATATATATATATATATATATATATATATATATATATATATATATATATATATATGTGTGTGTGTGTGTGTGTGTGTGTGTGTTGTGTGTGTGTGTGTGCAAACAATATATGTATATGCATGTACAGTATATGTATTTATATGAGAAAAGATGAAATGGCAAGCTACCCTTAAACCTCCTCTTTGTCCTGTCCTTCCCCTTGTATGGAAAAGGTAAACATATATAAAGGGGAAAAATTGTAGTATGGACGACTATGTTTATCTTCTGTACCGTAGTTTGTATTGTTCGCTCACCGCAACAGACAGTGAGTTCAGAGTTCAGTTGAACTTCTGAAATATACGAGAAGGAAAATATATGTAGCTATGAAATGGATTTATTTCATATTTCCACTCTCTATGCCTTGTGGGTAAACATAAAAGAGTCAATCTACTACTTTTCATTTTGGCTTCACATTACCTTGTTTTTCTTCCTTTTTTGTTTTCATTATTTTTCTCTCTCTGTCTCTTTTCCATCTGTTGTGGTTAGTTTCTTTTAGTTTTCTTTGTTATTCTGCCTTTATGTTGCTTTCTTTCTCGCAACTTAGAGCAGAATGAATATATACTTAGCATTCATAGCTCCAGTAGCACATTAAGCCCGTATAGACCAAATTATGCAGTAAAACATGTCGTTTGATATACAGTATATCGATGGATAAAATCTTTTGATCTACTTGAGTGTGTATTTACTGATCGCACATACAAAAAAAGCAAATTTATTAAATCTTAGAGAGGTTTCGTAAATAGATAAAGCGAGTCTTGTACCTTACATGAATGTAATTTGCAAAATTAGAGGGATCAGTTCGTAATTCAAGGTCCTTGTAAGTGTATGTATCCAAGAACGAGTGCTATTGATTATATCCAAAGAAGAATGTGTACTGAGTGTTATGAGCTTCAAATGTACGCGTGATCTATTCACACGGTTTGAAGAAGGATGTGGGAAATGGTGGTTACGTTCACCGTGTCTTTAAGAACGTCAATTATATTTTTTGCAATAAGAAATGCACTAGTGCCTAATTCGCTAGTGTTAAATTGAGCGGGAGACCAAAAATGACAGACATACCAATTGATAAATCTCGTTGACTTAAACAAAAGGTCATGATTGAGTGTAAACTCTCATCTGGTCTTTTCGATAAAACCAAGAAAATTAAATTTTTGACACTAACAAATATTTTCAACGTTTGTAACAATAAGTAACAATAATGCAGGTATGCCCAGCAAGATATGTTCTCAATTAATATTGAAACTCGAAGTGGTACAGTAGAGTTCCAGTAGAGGTCAGGGTGAAGATTGTGTATGCATTATATGAACGAAGATTACGTGTATTCTTCGGACTGTTAATTGATAGCCAGAAGTAATTTCTCGCTATCTCTTATCGTTTTTAATCTATGTAGATCACTATTGAAAGTGAGAGTTATGGATGAAGATTATATGTATTCTTGGAACGCTTAATCGAATGCAAGAAACCATTTCTCGGTATCTCTTACCGTTTTTAATCTATGTAGATCAATATTGAAATTGAGAGTTATGGATGAAGATAATATGTATTCTTGGGACGCTTAATCGAATGCAAGAAACCATTTCTTTCTATCTCTTACCGTTTTTAATCTATGTAGATCAATATTGAAATTGAGAGTTATGGATGAAGATAATATGTATTCTTGGGACGCTTAATCGATAGCAAGAAACCATTTATTGCTATCTCTTATCCTTTTTAATCTATGTAGATCAATATTGAAAGTGAGAGTTATGGATGAAGATAATATGTATTCTTGGGACGCTTAATTGATAGCAAGAAACCATTTCGCGCTATCTCTTACCGTTTTTAATCTATGTAGATTAATATTGAAAGTGAGATTTATGGATGAAGATCATATGTATTTTTGGGACTCTTAATTGATAGCAAGAAACCATTTCTCGCTATCTCTTATCGTTTTTAATCTATGTAGATCATTATTGAAAGTGAGAGTTATGGATGAAGATTTTATGTATTCTTGGGACGCTTAATTGATAGCAAGAAGCCATTTCGCGCTATCTCTTATTCTTTTTAATCTATGTAGATAAATATTGAAAGTGAGAGTTATGGATGAAGATCATATGCATTCTTGGGACGCTTAATTGATAGCAAGAAACCATTTCTTGCTATCTATTACCATTTTTCCTCTATGTAGATCATTATTGAAAGTGAGAGTTACGGATGAAGATTATATGTATTCTTGGGACGCTTAATCGGTAGCCAGAAACCATTTCTCGGTATCTATTACTGTTTTACTATATAGTGATGATCACCGTTATACCCGAAAATTGTTGATTCCTACCACTTCTTGTAGATGGATCACCGAATGACCCGCAACCTTCGGTCCTGTATTCAAACCCTCTATTCCTTAAAAAAAATAATTGATATTATTTATTAACTAATTCTTGAGATTTTGTGTGTGCTTGTTGGCCGGATGAACGGATAAAGTGAATATTATCATACAATATGTGAATTATCAAACGATTAATTGCATAAAGATTTTTTATATCAAACGATAAGTGCATAAAAGTTCTTTTATTAACATGAAATAATGGACAGGTGAAATACAAGCATATAATAATATGCGTAATGCGAATACTTTATATGAAAAAGGAAAGTGGAAATTGTGAACACTTTCAATATTAACAGAAAGCGGCTGTGAACAATCAAACCAGTTTGAAGTGGCAAAAACAAATAGTATATCGACAATCAAGACAGTTTCATCATGTTAAGTTGAAAGTAAATACCCTGTGTTAGATTTGGTTGTAAAAGCTCCCTGTTTTCTCTCATTGACGTAAGTACAATATTTTCCAGGAAATATTAATTCAAACTCAAAAATACAGTGTCAGAAACTTCACGCACAACAGAAGTAGTTTAGTAAAAAAAGGACAGTAACTCATATATAAAGACAGACTTTTAACCAAAGTATCATTCTATAAAAGACTTCCAGCGTTCATTCTCGATTCTGAATTCATTCGATTCAGATTTTAACGCTCAATCATTTAACAACCAGAGCTTCAAGTAACTATGGAAAAGCCTTTGAGTAGCGGTCACCAGGACATTAATTACAAAGTCAAAATAATAATAATAATAATAATAATAATAATAATAATAATAATAATAATAATAATAATAATAATAATAATAATAATAATAATAATAATAATAACTATGTATCAGAGCATTGCAGGGTATAAATCAGGGTTGTTTTGTTTAAAGCAAAATGTTTAAAACAAATGATTAAAACTTGTTTTAAACAATTGATTTTGTTTAAAATAAATTTTATATACGTTTCAAACATTTTGTTTTAAACACGTGTATTTTTAAGTCTTGTTTTAAACATATGTTTATTTTTATTTTAGTTATTTTTTGTAAAAAAAAAAATCTGTCAGAGAAAGAAAATTACAAAAAAGGGATCCCGTTCAGAAGGATTTTTTCTTCCGGTACAATGTTGCCACACTTGGCACAATTACCAAATTCAGCCCTTTTTGTCATTCATCGGCTCGTTGGCACCACACTGGCATTTTCAGCCCCTTTTGTGAAAAAAAGTTGATACAATTCTATCCAATTCAGCACCATGTAACAGATGCTTGTTACATTTTCAAAAGTATCAGTAAGACTTTTTCTACATCTCATGATTGATTGATTTTTCCTCGTTTTATATATTTTTCTCATATATGGCCATAATACAGTTTTGGTCTATTGGTCACTTTGAAATAGAGGAGCATTTGATTTCCTTACAATACATACCGAAAGTGTTAACTGTTTTCACTTTTAATTTGCGGCCTCTAATATACTTCCTACGTGCGAGAAAAGTTTCATCTACTTATACTTCCACAATTGTTCGGGGTCTTCCTATTTGGGTGCTTTTAGAAAGTAATTTTTAAAACGAGCAATTTCTTGATTTAGACTCTTGGAGAAAGTGGGCGGAGTGTTCTAGAACTTTACTTCTTTTAGTTTCGTGTTATAGAGCCATGTAATTATTACACTGTGATAAAACAATGAATTCAGCCCTTTTTGTTTTAATTTGGTACTATTTTTCTGCCCATTCCAGAGCTAGGACTGTGGCAACACTGTTCCCGTATGAATGTTTTAATTTCTCGTGGCTACAGCAGATCGATGTAATGATCCACAATTTATTTCGTCTGTTTTTTCATTTGTTTTTTATCGTCTATTGTTTTGTTTAAATGCTTATCAGTTAACTTGCGAGAAAGTGTTGTAGTCGAAGATTGGACTACTTGTAGAAATGATATTAAATAATAAATAAAAGAATTATAATTGAAACAAGTTTTTGTGTTGTATTTAGAGAACAAAGGGTTCTTTACTAAATTGCTGTTCTGAAATTAAAATATCGCAGGCATTCGTTAATATATACTGTGCATGTTGGTTCTCAGTCTTCGTACAACTTGGAATCGTTTAACATGAGTTTTACGGGAAGAAAAAAGGACACAATTTGGAGTAAACCGAAGAAACTAATTTTATACCTTTCGAACAAACTTGGGTTGCAGGATAAATTTGGCTCCAACTTAGAGCCTTTAAAAAATAATTTTAGATATGGGTTGTTCAGAGCACAAGGATCAAAGTCCATTTTCAAAAAGGTTGATTTTTGCTCATCAAACATAGTATCTTCTTAACGAAGAGTCCGAAATAAATGAACCAAAAACCACGTGTAAAGCTGCAGTGTGGGCTAGAGTTTCATAGGACAACTGCTAGACAAGAGCGTTTCTAGAACGGGGGAACAGGAGGGCTAATTTGCCCCTCTCTGCTCATAAATTTAAGATATTGTGTACGCTGCAGCGTGAGAAAGATTAATAAGTCAAGTTCCAAATGTAATAGTCACTGATGCATAATTACATTAAATAAATGCAAGGTGTGTCAAAAAGAATACACTGACGGGAAACGTCATATATTCGCAACCACGAATCCGAAAAGAAAGAAAGAAAACTACGTGACAAGGTGCAATCTAGAGCTTTTATATGGTTATCGCTAGAGAGGGGCGTCCGTTTCGAGGTCATCTGCCCTTCTACCGTCTACCCTGAATTTCAAATTTTGGGACAGTAATACAGATTTAGAAACCTTTTGCTGAGCAAAGTCCAACAGAACAAAATTGAAGTCCTTACGCCAAATAAATACGGAGTTTGATCAGTTAAAATCCATTTCCATTGGCCGCAAGGAGGTAGCCCCTATAGGCTTATATTACTCTTTTGTATTTTTTTTTTCTTTTTGACCCAAGGATTCCAAAGGTGGCTCTACTTTCAAGTTTCGAACCTGCTTAAAATTTTGGAAATTGTGCCCAGTTTTGATCATCTATATTTTCTCCGTATTTATTCGGTCTAAGAACTTCAAACTTCTTCTGTTGGACTTTGCTTATCAAAAAGTTTCTAAATCTGCCTTAATGCCTCCAAACTCTGAAATTCAGAGTGGGGTGGGCGCGGCTGCCCTCCTGCCCCCACTGACGCCCCTGTCTTGGGGCCGTCATATGAAACTAGCCCACGCCCTTTCACGTGGTTTTAATTTCATTTATTTCGTACTCTTGACTGCTAAGATATTACGTTTTGAAATAGCGTTCATTTGCTGAGCAAAACTGAACATCATTGAAAATAGACTTGGATCCGTTGTGCTGTGAATGTCCCAAATATTGTTTCTCTTCAATACAATTATTGATTTAATCAACAATCAATACACAGGCTTGCAAAAAATATTCTAAAGTTAGCACAACATGAAGTATGCTTGAAACAACACTTTTCGAAAATGTATTATTTTAAAATAATTTTACTAGCATCAATGTTCCGAAATAGCAATCAAATTTTTTCAGAGTTTTTCCTATTTTCTAGCACATCCTTTTTAGTGTACAGAGCATAAATGCGGCACTAAAACTAGAAATTCCATTTTAATAAGTACTTTTATCAGGTAGTGTCTTAGAAATTTTTTTCACCTTTCTAATTAATATGTGGGGCACTTAGAGCAACAGGAATCATGGTGCATTAACGAAATTGTAATAAAAAGAGAGACAGAGTTTGTACGCAATACTTAATTAAACGGCGTGACAAACATCTTGGCATTTGAAGGCGGCGCTCCAAGTTCCCTTTAAATGCTACTAGCAAATGAGAGGCCAGCGATACTGCCACGTTTATTTTGTACACATCCACGTCTATCCCCTGTCACCTGATCACGTTGTAGTTTGTCAGCTTAGCCATAGCCACACCCCTTTACCATTTGGCAACGTCGCGCCATAGCTTACGTTTCATTCGTTTAGCTGAAATGCCAAGATGTTTGTCACAGGCTTTACATAGTAACAAGAATTACTTACAATATCTAGACATGAGTCCTTTAAGCACGGAAAACAGCTTCAAATCAAGTTCTTAAAGGTGAAATGTATCCAAAATGACCAAGAGTGAACTTTTTTTGCCTTGTGCACTGAAAGCTCAATGTCTAATATTATCTTCTTGTTCCAAATCTTTTTCACGCTTTCTCGTTAATTATAGTTTTCACTTAAATAGTTTCCGACGATTCTTTTCAGGGATTCCTCTTGTCCATATGGTTAGCAAACGTACCTTTGAGCGACATTGCGGTTAACTTGCTGATAGGAGCTCATGAAGTTCGGATAACATGATAAACTATAAAGCCATGTCGCATAAAAGGTTTATTCAAAAGCCATTCAACTTTCATTCATTTAAAAAAAATGTGTATCCCGATCCCACAATCTTACATTAATCCTCTTCAAAGTAGTTCCCTTGGGCTGCCACATCTTTTCCCAATGATTCTCACACTGTTGAAAGCAGTACTGGCAAATCTATTCTGGAATTGAGTGCAGGCGATCTGTGGCATAATGCATGATTAATATTGAATGAACAAGAGAGGACAGACATTATGGTAATTTAAGAAGAATAAACTCAAAGACATTTGATCTAGTTTTAACCACTCATCCTTGGAAACTTTCAACAATCTTGCGGTGTGTGCAGATACCGGCATTAAACAGATCGCTTCAATAAGCCAAAGACACGAAAGTCCAAAATTATATTGTGATAAATCAATGTAATATCCTTCACAGAATCCATCACAGAAAGTTCTGAAGACGAAACTTTAAAGTAACATGTTTAGTAATGATATAGCCTATTTATTTCACTTGTAGCCATAGGAACACTTATAAAAATTACCACTAAATACAATATCGGTCAAGTTTTCGATCATCCTGGGTTTTCATGAGCATCTATGAGGGTAATTTCGAAAGTTTTGAGATATGCATTGTTGTGGCACAGTATTTGAATTCCAACAATTGCGTTCGGTGGTGGTATCCAGAGCGAAGAAGCGAAGCAAGTTTCAACTCGCCTCGCTTATCGGCGTGGCCGTATCGCCTTCACTTGTTTGTTGATATGACCAGTATTCGGCTGTCTAGAATGGAGCTCGAAAGGGAACATTTCCGGGCAATGATTCTTCACTATTTCAAAAGTGGTTTGAACGAGACACAAAGCCTTGACCGCTTGCAGGGGGCATTTGGGGACCTTGCTCCTTCCCGTGCTACAATTTTTCGGTGGTTTGGTGAATTCAGAAGAGGCCGGACATCGCTTAAAGATGTAGAGAGAGCTGGATGTCCGGCAACAGCTGTGTCAGACGAAAACATTGCCGCTGTGGAACAAATGATTCGAGAAAATCCTCGAACAACTTTCAAGAACATTGAATCTACAGTGAACATTGGATCGCCAGCAGTAACAAAAATTCTTCATGATCATCTTTGGCTCAGGAAGATTTCATCTCGTTGGGTGCCTCACACTTTGACTGAACAGCAGAAGCGCATGCGTGTGGAATGGTGTGAAAAATGCTTGCAAGATTTGATGGAGGCAATTCTCGACGCGTCTCTGACATTGTTACTGGTGATGAGACTTGGATCTATCGATTTGATCCTGAAAATAAACGCCAGTCTACAGTTTGGATCTTTCCAGACGAAAATCCACTCACGAAAGTGAAGCGACTGCGAAGGGTGGGGAAGAAGATGGTCGCAACTTTCTTCTCCAAATCTGGCCATGTTGCAACTGTTCCACTTGAAGAACAAAGGACTGTTACTGCTTAGTGGTACTCCACTGTTTGCCTAACAAAAGTGTTCCAGAAGCTTCGGGAACGGCGTCCAAGAACTGGATTGAGTGGGATCCTGCATCATCATGACAACGCGTCCGCACACACGGCCAACATCACAATTCAGTTTTTAGAATCTACGGATGTCAAACTTATGACTCATCTGCCGTATAGCCCCGACCTGGCACCGTGTGATTTTTTTTCTGTTCCCCAGGATCAAAAATCGCATGCGTGGGAACAGATTTTGCAGCCCTGAAGAAGCTGTAGTGGCTTACGAGAATGAACTTTCAACACTTGAAGAAAAAGACTGGCAACACCGCTTCCAAAAGTGATTTTCGAGGATGCAAAAGTGTGTACAGTGTAATGGTGAATACTTTGAGAAAATGTAAGTGTTAAATTGAATTTAAGTATGTAAGTTATTTCACATCTCAAAACTTTCGTAGTGACCCTCGTACTGTGAACCTATTATTTTGACACGAGAATTTTACAGCCGCGTGTCAAAGGTACTCCTGCCTAAATTTAACGACAGTTAAATCGAGATCTGAGAAGTACTGCAGATGATGTGTCTAAATATATTTCTTAAAATTGAAACAGAAAGGACAATTTTATATAGATATTTCGTAGTATAAACAAAAGTGTAGAAGGTGAGGCAATGTATCAGTTTTGTTTGAAAGATATAGATGTACGATAACCAACATACGATATTCTGTACTTAGTAGTAACTTAGTGGGAGCAAGTACATAGTGCTATTTCAACGAGCAATGATGGAGCTACAAATCATGTAAAACTTGTTTTTCTTTCCAATTTATGTCATCACATTAATACTCCCCCATTCTCCCCCACACACATATCTATATATTGACGTGTGCTACAAATTTCAAACTGAAATAACTTAATATTTTTGAAATGTTTATACTTAAGGACAGAGCATAGCTCATCAGAAATTTGTAATGTCGTGTATTAAGATAACTTAAGGATGTATTTAATGAATTTCTTAAAATAAGAAATGAAATCAATTTCATTTGATATTTTCGACATCACACCAGAAGCTATTAATAGACTCGAAATGGTCTTAATTAAAAAGTCTACTAAATTGTAATGACACAGAATCTTAACCATTATGACTATCCAACATTCTAAATAGATCATATTTAATCTCCCAGAGTTAATTCCCCGTATCAACCAGCACTACTCTCTTCCGGGGTTCGCACGCTTCCTGGTTGTAGCAAAGAGCTTCGCTCAGGTCTTCTTATGAAATTTCTTATTTAATTATTTCCTTATAGAAAGCTTTCTATAACTATGGTGTTATGCATACGTTACCTGTTTTAATTTCCTTAAACAAATAGCTTGATTGTCGATCCTTTATTTTACAAGAACCAAAATAAATTTCCAAAATACATGTTTCAATTTTGGGTATATTACAATATTTACAACCGAGATATTTTGCCTCAGCTTCTACACATTTTGCCTCAGCTACTACACAATATTTATATCAAATTGCCGTTTCTTCTTTTGAATTTTAAGAATTATTATTAGATCTGCATTTACTCATTAAAATGTCATCAAATTTTATGCTTTAGTCAGAAGTACAGTACCTCTGATGCAGGGAGGGAAGGGTCTCTTGACAAAATAATAAGTTTGCAGCAAATGTTCACCAAACTCAAGGTGTTCGAAAACTTTTGAGCAATAGAGAATCACTAAACAATCAGTCACTTTGCAGCATCTGCATAGATCAGGACTAAATGAACTGATTATAAAATTGTATAGGAAGTTATATAATAACTAGAACCGGCCCAAAAAAACAGGAACTGTGAAGAAACCATATATTAAACAAATCCTATTGTGTATTTCTTAAATTATAATAGAGACACTGTCGCAAACTCTTTAAACAATTAAAAAAAATAGTAATGCATGAGAGTTGTTTTTTTCCTTAGTACATAACCGACTGCGTATAAATTAGCATCTGTGTAATTTCAACGTGAATGATTTCTCCAAGTGCAGAACTCAAAGGCACTGTTGAGATATTTGAACTACATACACTCATCTGTCTCCTCGTCTTGGTGTCCTACAAACTCCAATCTACGTCAAACGCAATCCACCATGATAAGTTCCACTTCAATTACATTGCCTTTGAAGTAGATGTTCGTCGTAAAAGGAGGGGGTAATTACTCGGAGATGCCAAAGGAATGTTTTGTATCATATGAAGTTTTGGCCTGTTTCCTTTGATCCACAAGGTCAAATTCTTTCCTTTTTCTCCCACCACCAGCATCTTCTTTTTCAATGTAAATTGAGAAATATCTTGGTCAAATTAAGTACAAAGTAACCACTGAACGTCAATATTACTTACATTGTTCTATTTATAATAAACAATCGATATTACAAACTTGGTGTTAACAGTTCTTCTAATTAGGTATTAAGGAAGTTCATGAGGAAACGTATCTTTGCTGGACAGTTTGCTAAAGAAGATCCAGAATTGTTTGGATTAACCCTTTTAGGATTTCCACTTTTTGAGGTAAATTTTAGACATTCACTCAAACAGCTACTGCTTCCTTACTATTTATCGTAGGATCAAGGTTCATACCTCGTCTTTTTAAGCATAAATCATACTTTCCAACAGTATAACTCACTTGTCCATATTATACACCAGAAATGGGAAAATCGAAAAAAAAGGAGGAGATATTTCGAAAAAAAGTTTTTGAAATTTTTGTGACCCTCTGGACCGGGTCTGGGTTCACATAGGGATCTCAGAAAAAAATTGGAAATACCACGAGGTACACACAATCCGTATGCAAAGTTCCAATCTGATATTGTGGAAACTAAAAGCATGAAAAAAAATTGAAATTTGTCTTAAGAAAAAAATTTAAAAGTCACGCCCCTTCCTTCCACTTGACGCCGCCAAATTGACCATCCGGTTCCAAAATGCATCTGGAGTGTTTTTGGTCCATTCTTGACTTGACTAATAGAAAAAACAGGCTTAAATGTATGTTATAAACCTAAATAAGCCGTCAAAGACGCAATGCTAACAAAAGTTACCAAAAAATTCTAAAAGGGTGAATTCTACGAGATATTTATGGAAATAATACGTGAACGACTAATATTAAATATTCACGTGTTACTCACCATCTTGGTTCTGGGAAGAAGAGTTGTATACAGCTTTTGAATTTCAAGCTTATATAATTTGAAGTGAAAAGAAACTAAACTCTTGTAAGAGTTAAAATTAAAAACATTATTGAATAAAGCATCAAATTAAACATAAATGGTATTTCTCAATCACATTAAGTATCGGAGGTTTTGTAGAACGGCCATATCCGTCCATCTGTCTGTTAAAATGTGTCAGAACAAAAGTGGAAAGAGAGAGCAAGAAACATTTTCTGGTATGGATTCCCTTTCCAAGAATACGGTAGGTTCCATCACCATCATTACCCCATGTATCAGAACAAAAACGATAAGAGATACAGAGAAACACTTTCCAGATATGGATTCCACTTTCCAGGAAAAGGTTCCATTTTCGTCATTACTTTATGAATCAGAAGAAAACCGACAAGAGATAGCGAGAAAGATTTTTCTTATACGGATTCAAATTTCCAAGATTAGATTCAATCTCCATCATTACTCCTCTTTACGAGAGGTTCCCAACTTAATTTGCCTGCCGCCAGGCATGTACTCACAAATGTTTCTCAAGAGGGGTCCGAAGTCCGGCAAGAAGTCTGGCAATCCATAAGACACCACGTCTATATAGTAATCAACCGATGTTATTCTGCATCCAAAAATACGATAAATAATTGTTAAATACTCCCACCTACATTCTCAGAAAAAGTATAGAACTAGACTGTATTTTCTCGCATAAAAGAACGAAAGAGTGCAGAAATAATGTAAGATCAAATCCTTATGATACATCAATAAACTCTCTCCTATACAAGTAGGGCCTTATGCAGAGTCGTTCTTAGTGTTGCACTAAGAGCCTGACTAACGTATGATGCTAGTTTTCGTATTTAGTAGCGCGTAAGTGAAGTTAACAACGAAATACATCGAGAAAGCCCAATCACGACTTTTCCACAAGGTTGTCCAAATACAAAATCAATATAAGAGAGAATAGTACTCATTGTGCTTGATTTCTCTTAAAGTGTTTGGACAACCCTTAGTAAAAGCCCTGGTCGTCCTTTCTCGATATAAATCATTGGTAATTTTACTTACGTGTGACTAAACTCGGAAGTTAGCATCACACGTTAGTCAATGCTAAAAGCAACTTTGCATAAGGGTCGTAGAGTTATATTATAAAAGTGTAGAAAATGTCAAGTCACAAAGTTTACTGGGGCAGAGGATCCGGATCCGTTTGACCCCTGCGTGAGCGTGCCCCTGTTTGACGCCACCTTCGTAAAGTTTGCTAAAACTAAATTGTAAATGGTCACTACAGATGATGTTTTTTTCGTAATTTCACAATTTATTTATGTCAGCTTGCGACTCCTTTCTCGCTCAGCAGGCACCGAACATTAGAAACCCGCTGCTCTACTCCTACCGGAAGTCGTAAAAAAATAACTGTCATTTTTCGTTACAATGTGAATCACCATAAAGCAAAAATGATAAAAGATAGTGAGGGACGACTTCTTTTATATGAATTCATCATTTTATGAATTGATCCCCCTCCACTTGTATCACTCTACTCAAACTGTAAGTGTACCGCATTGGCGGACATAACTGACAACATTGGTGCTTTGGGTTCACTAACATACTACAAACCTAGTATAGGTCACACTCTAATTATATCCGTCAATGCTGTAGACTTCACGCGAATATTTTGAATGTTCGCATTGGTTGACAACACTGTCATACTGGGGTGCTTGGGAGACGGGGACACTCACATTATGTTTTCCATTGTCTAATGCTGCTTCTGTCAATTTCGTCATATATTCGTTCAATGACATTCACGTCATTTTCAACATTATGATGTTTACACATGTTGGCAACACTGGCAACTTAGATGGTTGGGAGAAGACCACACTCAACATCTTTTTGCTATAGTCCTTGCGATGTCTCTGCCAAGCTTGGTGTATAATCGTCTCATCTTACGGAACCTGTTTTACAATTTCTTGTTTTCATAATTCGTTGGCAACACTGAAAAACTGGAGTTCTTGGGAGAGGAATATGTCCGAAGTATATTTTCTCTAATGACGAATGATGTTTATGCCGCATTTCATGGATATACATCGAGTGGTACAGAAACCATCTGCCACGTTGTATTTACAATTTCGTTGGTTATGTTTGGGTGCAAAGTGATATTATCACACCCTTACCCAATTCACATTCTAGCAGTGAGCCAAACAGAAAAATGATACCTCAGCGGCTTACTCGTAAGGCACCGTAACATTCATTTTTACTTCTGTCTAATATATCATACAAGGGTGAATCAAAAAGTAAGGTGAATTGTTGATTTACAGAAAAGCGTACAGAGATACGTCGATGAAGCTTTATTATGTTTGAAGTATGGTATCACACTATTATTCGAAGAAGGAACCGTAGTTGTCTAAACATTTATTCCAACCTGGCACCAAATCATCCATGCCCTGTTCAAAGAAATGTTGTTCCAGATTTCCTAACCAGGTACGTGTAGCCTGTTGTGCCTCTGTCAGTGTCTGCAAACGCTGCTCACGGAAATGTTGCTTCAGGGGGCCGAACAAATGGTAATCCGAAGGGGCTAAATCAGGGCTATACGGAGGGTGATCGAGAATTTCCTACTTGAACCCGCGGAGGTGTGTACGGGTCCATTCGGCTGTATGTGGACGTGCGTTATCATGCAGTAACTACACGCCCTCTCGGAGTGCCCCCCGCCGTTTCTGCCGTATGGCTGCTTTCAGCCTGTCCAGGGTTTGGCAGTAGGTGCCTGCATTAATGGTCGTACCCTTTTCCAGAAATTCAACATGAATAATACCGAGGCGGTTCCAAAAGACAGTAGCCATTGTTTTCTGGGCAGATGCTGTTGTCTTGCATTTCTTGGCCTGTGGTGACGATGGATGTTTCCATGTCCTGCTCTGACGTTTGGATTCAGGTGTCCATAGAGGTATCGGAGTTTCATCGCCCGTTATGATGCGATAAAGGAATGAATTTCCTTCGTCGGCATAAAGTGTGTGGTGGCTCAGGGAAATGCCCATTCGCTGGTTTTTGTGTTCGTTACTCAGAAGCTTGGGTACCCAGCGCGCACACACTTTTGTGAAGCCCAGTTGGTCATGGACGATACCGCTTACGGAACCATAAGAGATATTCTATTCATTGGCAATGTCCTGAAACCGCACTCTTCTGCCTTCACGAATCATGGCATCGACGACAGCCACATTCGTGTCGGTGATGAACGTTGATGGTCTGCCACTTCTGCCATCATCCGTGACAGTACTCCTACAACTTCCAAATGCGTTACACCACACGTACACTTGTTTCAGCGACATAACACTATCTCCGTAGACCTGCACCAATTCTCGATGAATATCACATGGTTTTGTTCCCTTGCCCCCCCCCCAAAAAAAAACGAATGACACCGCGCACTTCCTCCTTGGTGTAATGTTCCAGTCGTTGCGCCATCTTTGAGTTGCTCTCAGCATCAGATGGGTGGACATAGAATGTTGTACAAGCCGTCACACTTCTATTACCAGATTACCTGTAACATGAAAAAGAATTAATTTGCTACACACAATACTATGGGTTTGACAGGCAATTTCACCTTACTTTTTGATTTATCCTTGTAAATAGGGTCACAAACACCAACCAACTGGCCCCATATAGGGTCAGTTTGCGGGTTTGCCCGTGATTTGAAAACGGTTTTGTACTTCTTATGGCTAGAGCTTTCAGACGATATATAGGTTTTCCCCAGGTATTTGGTACTGGTATGGTATCATCCCTAGTAATTTTTGAAGATTAGTGCTTCCCTTAGAAATTTTCTTCACCCTCCGAAAGTTCAGATTACGGTTGCGTAGCTTGTCCATCTCTCTCTATGTATTTTGTATGTAGTATAAGTGATTTTTTATTATTATTAACATTACAGTATTTATAGGCTTCTTTATACGTAGCTAAGTTAAATTTCATAATGTCAGTGTACCTCAGGGACTCTCACTTATTCCTGAGTTAATCACAGCTACAAACGCATCGTGGGCTAAATAAAAAATCAAAAAAGGTTCTCCTCCCTTCAGGAAAGCGCCTTTCCCGTTAATAGTTTCAATATGTCCCTCCTGGGGCGTTAGCAATAATTTTAAAACCGAAAACATGATTTAATGAATAGTAGGGCCATTTGGGTCTGATTATTCTGGTCCTTTTTCCTAGTTTACAGAGTCGATTGTGGATATGGTGAAATTTAGTGATTCGTTTGATTTACGTATAGTTGAGTTGTGTGATAATATGAATCAATATATGTAGTGATATGTATTAGTATTTGCTTTCTCAGTTTATGTGGGATGTAACATGTATATGTGTAATTTTAGTACGCAGATAGTAGGAGTAATGTGTGAGTAAAAATATGATTCCTTTATTTACGAACAGTGTATTGTTGTGTAATTATTCATAACTTTTGGTCAGCAAAACCAAATCATAGTAATTTCGTACCGTCATTACATAGTATACTACTGATAGTTAACCGACAACAGAGTACAAAGCGTGTTTATTAGTGCAGAGTTTGTTTTCATACTACCAACGCCACCTCGTATCGAGCTAAGAACTACTCGCTGCTAGTGTTTTGTTACTCCGAGACTTAAGGATCTAGTCTACTCGAAAATTACCCTTCTTTTGTAAATATTGATGTATAAATATTCTGGTCCATATGAATAAATATGTAGACGAATTACATTACAATTTAGCTTCTCTGAAAAGCACAATACTTTATATAGTCCGCTAATCGAATTATTAATAAAACTAAATGTCGCCTTCGTCCTTAAACCGAAGTTTGTCTATATGGCATTATTCTGTCGTCAGACTGCAGTTTCAAATTCTCTCCGTTACGTTCTGTGAATGAGCTCATTGTTGTCGTTTTTAAAATACTATCGCATTTAGTTAAAAGTATAGTTAATGATATTGAATTCTCATTGAATATAAAAATAATATGAAGCCGGGAAGTGTAAATATACTTTGGTTTGTACTGCAAGAATCTAGTGTTAGTTCATACAAATTCTCGCGTATTGATCAGTGCACTATAGTTCATGTAGTAGCTTGTTCATTTTAATATAATAATGAGAATGCTTTCAACAGTCTAGGGAAGAATGATGGAATAGGGTATCTACAAAGGAGTTTACCTTATAAATGAGAATAAATGTAAACGAATGAAAATAATGATTATATATATATTGTAGTGAGAGTGAATAAATAATAAGAAACCCGTGCAGATATGTGCCCAATTGTGAATTTTACCACAAAGTATTGATTATATATATATATATATATATATATATATATATATATATATATATATATATATAATGTTTTGCGCACTGACCATTAAGTCAGAATTTTGTGTGAGGATAGTGTGTCGTGTGAAAATGATTGTATTTTCAATTCGTGGCTCGACATGTAATAATTTAGTAATCGTACATACTAACTGCTCATGTGGTCTGACGATGCGAATAGTGGTCATGTAGCAAAAGATTCCGGATAGTTTCCAAATAATCACATAACAGAATAGCTGTTTGCAGATTTGGAATAGTTTAAATATATGCGTTAATCCTACATTTGCGATACTACTCTGCAACTCTGAATTTTTTCCATCGCACCTCATTAAGCCAAGTTCATTACTGTTCGGAGAGGTGACAAAGTGGATAGGATTGAATAACCTAGTAATTTTATTACAGTAGTATCTCGTATTACCGTACCAGAAAGTCCAAAATCCCAATGTCCATGAATTTTCACTTCTTTTATTTCTAGTATATAGTGTTTGAAATTAGTTGACGCCGTTGCGTTAGCGCCGTTGCGGACTGGTAGCGACTAGTAAGATTTGGCAGACAACTTACTAGTTTAAAATTTATTTTATTTAATCTTTTTTAATTTTGGCAAATCCATGTTAGAATTTCCATTTTATCGACTTTATTCTAATTTTTTCATACTTTACTCGAAACTTCTCTCAGTTTCTGAGGAGTCGAAATTTTTTAATTTAGAAATTCTAAATTAGAGACAACACTAACCTTCCGGTAGTTCTGGAGTCTGCAATGGCGTTTTTACCGGATACAGTGAGGAGTGGGATTTCCCTAAAGGTCTTGTCTTTATGAAAATCCCATTGTGGGCACGGACCTGTCACACACTTGGAGATATTTATCTTAGGATACATATTTAGTAGATCATCTGTTTTCGGCATATAAAAATATATTTGGCTGTGGATTATCATATGTCTAAATTCGACCACTTATCTTTGTAGTATTTAGTATACTAGTGTATTTTCCTTTGGCACTTTTCTCTTCTCTATCTATCTCGCTATTATCTTCTTCAAGATTTTTTTTCAACCTTTCCCCCAAAGTTTTGAACTTGACATATATCATTCGAACCTGAATTACCAGCTGAGATGTTGCGAGACACGATTCGTGGAGGTATTTGTTAATGTCAAATATCAAGGGACCGTTTTCCATCACCAATTTGACCCACTGTAATAACGAACGATAGTTTAGTATACTATTGGATTTTGCTTTCGTCTCTTTTATTATTATCCATTTGAAATTCTACGTTGTACTATCCGTTATTTCTAATTTTGTTTCTGTTGATTACCATAGAGGTGGATGTTATGTAGATGTTTGAGCCCAAATGTATTGTTAACATTTTTAGGGTCATTTTCTGTGTTTACGTGTCTGCCTTGAACATTAAATGTCCACTCTTTTAAAGAGAATGTTTGAGAAATAGAATTTTATCATTATGCGCGGTTAATTAGTTGAAATCGTGATATAGTCGAATTGTTCTTATGTGAAATGTTGCAACCTGTAAAATTTATTTGTCGGAGCTATTAATTTGAAAAATTAAATGATTATTGAGTATATGTATGTTGAAATATAAATACGTGTGAAATATAAATATGATATGAAAGTAAAATGTATAATGTTTAATTGAGTAAATAAACATTTGTAAAGGGCCTTGGTACCTACCCCGAACGGTTGTTGGTTGCCATAGTTTCGAAATATCACACGAATATAACATGTTAATTTTAAAATACAACCGCATGGTAGATATTTTCTTTAATCTTTGTAATATTATTAAGTCACTTCTACTAATATCGTCTGTAATTATACCAATTGCATGTGACATAAAACTTAGGTAGGTCTTCGTAACCCTAATTTATCAGCAAACCTACCCTCAAGTTTATAAACCTTAAATCCTTCTGTACCATTACATTTCGATTTTATCCATTATATACGAATCTTCAAACCTGCAGTAATTGTGCTCTTGATACAAAAGAGAAATCCCTTTGAACTTAGAAAATTCTCGCTTTTCAATACATTGTACGAATATAATTATAAATATGTGTACCTTCTGATACAAGGCGATAGTAATTTAAAGCTAGTCAATGAAAGAGATAGTAACTCAAATGACCCGATAAGTTACGTAGTCACCGTGATACTAGTGACAAAACTTTGTTCTCTTAATCCAGAAAACGGTAAAGTTGTATAGATAATTAGTCTACAGATTGAATATGTGTTGTTTACAATTTATAAATATAATCTCATGTGTGTACATTTAAATAAAGTGAAATTAAGTACATAGACACCAAAAGGGTGCTTTGCTAATAGTGTGATATAACAGATTGTCGGAAGGACTCATTGAATTATTCTTCCTTTTAATTTTTTTATGAGATATAGACTCAATTTCTAACCATCATTTTAAGTTTTTTCTTTCATATGGAATATAAAAGGTAACTAGATTTTTTTTAAATAAAATATACATTCTATTTTATCAAAATTTAAATTAATTATTTTTTTTCTCTTTTTTCCATCTCTCTTCTAATATTAAAGATATATGATGTATTTACATTGATGTAGTCTGACATTATATGTGAAATGATACATTTATATGTATACTTATTTACATGTTCTTAACATTTTGTGTTTAATTTCTCAATAGATGTAATAAACGTTCACCTACTGCAGTTAGATGATGATTTCTTTTAAACTGCTTTACCTATATCAATACATTATACTGTATGTATGTGTGTGTGCGTGAATGAATGACAAATTTAGTTTTAACTGGTAGCATTTAATATTGATTTATTACGATAGTATTTATAATATGTGCGTAATGATATATATTATGTATTGGTTCATGACTGTAGTCATGAAAGATAACTAACCCTAAATTATTCTAAATCGGCTCTGGGAGGAAAGTCAACACAACAGGATGAGCTTTAATAACGACAGTCTTTTCAGGAATCCCTAAAACTTCTATTTACGGAAAATATGCACATCACTTTGATTTCTTTTCTTTCTTGGCTAATTCAAATGTGTGTTCGATCTCCACTATGAATATTCAGATACTGGATAAAAGTTATTCAACAATTTGGAAATAGCAAATGATTAAATAAAACTTCTCATCACCTGGGCTGGGTCAGGGCAACTCCCACTTGTGTAGTTCAAGTTCCTTTTTCATATTCGAGTCATTATCCAGTAATTCTTCATCTCTAGTTCCTTCTTCCGTTTTGTTTTTCTCTTCTCCTTTTCGTTCTTTCCTCTTACCTTCTTCTTCTTTCTCACTTTTCCTTTCCTATTTCTAATAAAATTGAAGAGGGGTCGTGACTGGGAGTTGTCGCTATAGACACGATCATTACATTCTTGTGATGTTCCTCTTCGGAAGTCCGAAATTAACAAACCAATAGCTAAATATACAGATAACAGAAAATAAATTCCGAAATTCATTCATTTTAATTTAGTGACTAACTTATCAAATTAGAAGTTCAAGTAAGTTAGCGACAACTAGGAAGGGTCACAACTCTTCTCCATTCTCATGAGCGACATGCGTCTTCAAGATTAGACCATTATAGTTTCGAAGTATATCATAAAACACAACCAATAAGTCTATCATAGCTGGGAGTAGATTTCACTGATATAGTTTGGAAGTATATCATAAAACGTTACTGAGTAGGAGATTAGACCACTGTAGTTTCGAAGTATATTATGAAACGTAACTGATAAATCACTCCTGGGTAGGAGATGGACCACTATTGTTTGGAAGCATATCACAAAACGAAACTGATAAATCTATCATTTCTCGATAGGACTTTGACCCCTATAGATTGGAAGTCTATCATGAAACGGAACTTTTAGGAGATTGGACTCCTATGTTTACTAGTCAACTGTAGTTTCATAATGTGGAGGAAAAGTCACTTGTCATTAAATTCGTTCTCTTGAAAAAAGTATTAATTTTTGTTTTAAATACAGTTTCATTGCCGTACCTTTTATAGTAACTACATTGAAAAAATTCTCAGGTAAGTTGAATGCTGTTAAGAGCTCTAGAGAAGAAGAGGAAAATTTTATTCATAAAACTTCCAACTGACAAAGAGTGTTAATGATCTATAGATTTGCTAAATTAAATTTCATGCCTTAATCTATGATTTAACGGCTCGCGGGAGTGGATAAGAAATAATACGAGGAGCTGGTAGTGAGGTACATTGTGGAAGAAAGAGAGAGAGAAAATGAAAGAAAGAAAGAAAGAGAAAAATAGAGAGAATGGAGGAACATCTTTTACAAGGTGGGATGGGATGAGGTGCATAGAGCTCTTCAACTCTTGGATGAAAATTGCTTCCCATAAATTGGTTTTAATCACAGTTTTCTGATTCACACATTTCACCTTTTCCTACTTCTAAGTTCTTTGACCTACTTTTCATACCTACGCGTACACATGGTACTCACCTCACCTTGTTACACACCTACTTTTCTAATAAGTTAAAACTTATCACTTCATTTTCTCACCTATATTATTCTTTGCTATTACATGTGTTTTTAAATTTACTTACAGATGGTATTGAATGCATTTATTTTCTTACTTTTACTGAGAATTTAGACAAGCTTACTTTTCATGGACATATTGCGCTGCTGTTATAAAAGAAAATCTATGTGAATCCTGAAAATGTTTAAGAATGTTATAGATTTACATAGATTTTCTTTTTCACAATTTTACAATTTTACAGCATTAATTAACCATTATAAAATCTTGATTTCCACTGTAGTAGAATATCTTTAACTGTTTGGTCTATACCTACATATCTTTCCCGGCTAAATACTGTTCTCAACTTCTTTTTAGCTAGTTTCTGAGTTGTATGAGTGGAATAATTAAATTATCACGAGAACACTGTGGATATAGCATCTTCAGCAATCGTCGCTGATTTTTTTTTTCCATAAAATAGTAAATGACAAACTGATTTGTCACTCTCTACTTCCTACATTTATCATAATGCCAGTTCTCGTTCACAGTACACATAAAATGAATCTATTCTATGTTCCAAAACCTACATTTGGAATAATTCAAAAGCCGCTAATATACAGGTCAATAGATTTCCACCTACTCTTAGGCAGAACTAATGATGGGGTAAGGGGTCCAGTCCGCAGGAGCAATGTAGGCCACAAAAATTACAAAAAAAGAAGAAGAAGAAGAAGAAGAAGTGTGAGGTAAAATAAAGCGACAGAATTAACTCACACTTTTAGCGGCATTGGCATTCGACATATTTAACTATGACTCTGCTTCATTCAGCCACCGATTGTTTAGATATGGTCTTGGTATCTGGATGTAATAAAAGTAGCTACGTGGATCATTGTAATTATGGGTAGTACAGCGGTCTCTCTTAACTTAATCTTGCACCTCCCAAAATCGATGTTACTATACTATTTCCTAATATAAAAAAAAAAAAAAAAAAAGATTCCAACAAGACAAAACTTAACAACTCGTCATAACTTAAGGTTAAAACCCAAAGGAATTATATATGTTATACATATCAAATATTTTAACATTGCACTAAAATTGCGCTATTTATGCATTACATTTGAATAACTTGAATAATACACATTATTTTATTACTTTAAATTCTTGACAAAGTTTTATTATTATTGTTAGTAGTAGTAGTAGTAGAGGAAGAAGGAGAAGAAGAAGAAGAAACAGTAGTATAAGATAGTAATTTTTGAATAGTTAAGATTCTCAGGGCAAACTATTAGACTACGATTAAAAAAAAAACAACTGAAAAGTAAAAGAAAAGCTGAATTCTTCCGATTGCTTTGTTACTCTCAAGTGAATGTTGGTCCGCAACATACAAGTTTATACCCATGCAAAAGTTACAATCCAATATCGTTTGATGCTTTTACTTTTTGCATTTTTTTAAAGTTGTTATGCAACCTTAACTGCCTTCTTTCCAGACACAATTTTTTCCCCATTATTTTTCCACTCCCAACCTGGAATCGGTGCTGGCAGTAGTGTTAGCAGTTAATAAGGATATTTGTTACATTAGCACAAAAACGGTTGAAGTGTCAAGAAGAATCAACTTGAAAGTTGTATTATTATTATTATTATTATTATTATTATTATTATTATTATTATTATTATTATTATTATTATTATTATTATTATTATTATTATTATTATTATTTAACCTAGAGGTGTAAGTAGCAAACACAAAATAACAAAAAGCAATACTTATCCAAGGAGGGTGTGAAACATTATTTGTAAAGTTTTGTCAGTTAAATTCAAATCTCTGTATGCATTAAGTGCTTAATAAAGACTACAAAATATTTTTCAAAAGCTAACAATTTTTCTTTTGCCAGTTTTTCGTAAGTGAAAAGAGATAATGAAATGTAACTTACGTTAGTAATAGATAATGTTATTCTACACCCGAAAATTCGAGTCGGAAGAATTTTCAGTGTTGCCATCCATAGAAATTACAGTATAACTAGAATTTGAATTACCCAAAAATCTAGGTTATGGCAGCGACTGGAAAAATGACCTCAACGGCAATTGTTGACTTATCATACTGTCTGTGTTTTTTCTTAATTACTTTTTAAATAATATTTGTATTTTAATTCTACTGCTTATTAAAAATTGTTTGTTTTGTACTCTTTATTACAAAATATAGATACATATTGGAGTGTTTTGCAATTCATGGTATTTCAGTAGTCTGTTCTTTCTTGATTCTGTTTCAGGGGTAGTCTCCCAAGTTTGGGAAACAGTGAAATGTTGGATCTGTTAAAAAATATAAAAAGATTCAAAATGATGTGATTCGTCTTATAAGTAATGAAACGTGTGCATCCATTGAAGAAAAATAAAGGTCATCGCCTATGTTGTGCATTGTCATCATACTTACAAGACGGTAAATTATATTATATTTAGAAGCATACATTGTATTTCCGTTACTATTGGTGCATTATAGAATTTATTATCTTTTATATCCAGAGTATAATTTGCCTTTGAAAAGCATAAGATTTGTTAAAAGCCAGATTTGAAAGACTCTTGCAAGCAAGACCAAGACCAAAACCAAGACTGGGTGTGCAAGACCAAGACCAAGGATTCCAGTGCAAGACGAAGACCACGACCAAGACCACCCCGGTCTTGGTCTTGGTCTTGCATTTGCTCATCACTAATCATAAATTTTTGGAGATAAAAGGATAAAACGAAAAGTGACATAGAAAAATATCAGAAGGAGCATCGAATTTAGGGATGGTATCGAGACGAGACGAGACGAGACTTTGTACAGTCTCGGTCTCGTCTCGGTTGATTAATAACGGTCTCGGTCTCGGTCTCGTCTCGAGTAAAAAATCACAGTCTCGGTCTCGGTCTCGTCTCGGTCGACAGATGCTTGTCTCGATCTCGGTCTCGGTCTCGAGTACTAAATCTCGGTCTCGTCTCGAAAGTCTCGAAAGTCTCGAAATAAATAGTGTGAAATTAAAATAGTGAAAGTACTATTGTCGTACAGTCTGTCGTTTCCGCTTATTTTTTCCTTTCATTTTGACTTAGAATTATGGTATGGTGTATCTCTTCATAGCTAATTTGCTAGTGCTAATGCTTTTATTCTAGGTTGAATGATCAGTGTGTATATCACCCTAAAACCCGAATAGAACCCATATTTCACTTTCAGCAATAGACGTTGTCTTATATAACCTCAGAACTGCCTATACAATTAAACTCTATTAAATTATTTCCAGTGCTATACAGTATCATAGTTTATTTACTTCCTTTGAATCAGAATTGTTCAATACCTCCTAACGGATAACGCAACACATAGCAGCACGAATGTATTTAATCGTACCGAAATCGAAACTTTAGAATTTCTCATTATTCAATACATACTTCTTTGACTGTAATTTTAAAAACAGAATATAACGTTCATTATCTTAACAAATAGGGTAAAGTATTACTACAATATACGTATTTTGTTTGAAATTGATGAAATGCTTTATTACCGTTTCACATCTGTGTGTTTAATTGACACTTTATAACACGAACGTCCTGAACCTTGTGGTGGGAGCTACTACACTCATCCTTGTTATGTGAGGTTTCGAGTTGGATCACAAAACAAGTTAGATTCAAAGTCCGATGTTTCGCATAGTTCGCGTCTCATTTTAAGTGCATTCTGTTCTTATACTAGTTCATAAGGTCGTAATGCATTACGTAAGCACATATCCAGTGCCGTAACATAGATTAATCTTATTCTTGAGCTCTCAACGGTGCATGCAATCTTTATTTGAGAAAACTAATCTTGCGTTTATTACGTTGAAATTTTATAATATATACATATTATATAAGTATATTAGTATACAGATAATTCGAGTTATCTGTATCTATTTTTTCTCACTCGCCAAAACAAGTGATTCTTAACTTTCTAGTTTTCTTTTCTATTAATTTTCGTAGTTTTGCTGCAACATGGTGGATTGAATAGTCAAAAATACCTTTTTCGCTCTATGATTTTCATTAAATTTTGGATCCATTTTTACCCTACCTTACGTAGTAAAAGTTATATATTTAGTCTTAGTTGAGGAACCAGTTTTTCGCTTCTGTAAAATTACGAAATTATGACTTGGTTTAGTTTACCTCCGAGGTCCAGATATAATAAAATATCACCATAATCATAATCAACCATTATCAATCCATTGCTCGATGAAGGTCTTTCCAAGTCTTCTCCACAACTATCTAATGGGCAATTCTTTTCCAGGTTACTCCTCCAGTGGCTCTTGATTTCGTCACACCTTCTTGTATGCGGAGGTTTCCTAGGCTGTTTTTGTCTTGTGGTATCCAGTCTAGAATTGTTGTCCGTCGATCATAATTTCTTCTTGCAATACGTCCAGCACACTTTCCAGCTCATATTAAATTATTTCATTAGCACCATCAGTATTCATTTCTATATATTTGGGCTACAAATAGTTCGAATTCGCTACTTTCGGAGTACAGACACAATACTGTTTAATCATCGAATCTGACAACACTGACTGAATGATTTAAATCAACACAATGTGAGGACCCCCATTTGGTCTCGCAGCTAGAACTCTTGATTTCGGTTCGCGTGGTGCCGAGTTTGATTTCCGGTAGGGGTAAATTTGATCGACCGAAGTGGTTCGGATTCCACTATAATCATTAGCTCCACGTCTCCTGTAGCCGCCCTAGCATAACTGTGGGACGTTAAACTAAAACAAAACAAAACAAAAGTGAACACTATGTATTACTAACTGTAAGTTATTGAATAATTGCATATAGCTATATGGTATGGATCGAGTTTGAGGTGGTCGGTGGTCAAACTAAAGCAAGTGAAATGTAATTAGGGTGCAATTAGCAGAGCCGTAGCTAAGGGGGGGCCAGCAGGGCGCCCGCCCCGGGCACTGATAGCAAGGGGGCGCCGAACGAGCAAGGAGAAAGAAAAAGTGATGTTGGACATGAGTAAAAGACGAGTCGCCCCCAGAAAGTATTGGCGCCCTATTAGATCAATATTGCTATCGGTTATCAATGAAACACGTAGATTTCTTAAAAATCTTCTTGCTCGCTTCGCTCGCAATCCTAGAGTTTAAGTAAGTCATAACAAGTTTTTACTTATTACTTGAAGAGTTGTAGATGATTTCTTAATGACATGTGGTATACAAGGTGCCGAGTAATGACTTATAGTGTACGCAGGAGCATTTTCAAAATCAGAAACGAGCAAAGTCGTGTTCGGCATTTTGACAGTGATGAGTTTGCTTAGTTCAAAACGTTTTTCTACCCAATCCGATTAATCTCGACGCACAGTGGGGCCAAAGCACTGAATTCTTGGCAAAAATAAGAATTCGCAATATGAAGCAGAAAATTGAAAGAAAACCAATTAGTTCGGTGTGTGCAGTGGTTACAATAATATTATTTCGACATTATTTTATGAAAAACATAGAGTTTTACATCATAAAAGGAAATGTTCCTTATATTCGCGCCTAAATTATATAACAGATTATATGATTGGGATAAACAAACGCGTGGGCAATATGCTTTGATTTGGCAATCATATTTTCATTTTCCTCAAACATTTTCATACGCTATATTTTCCAAAAGTGCAAATATGTACAGGTTTTCTCTTTGCATACAGTAAGAACAATGTTTCCGCTACGACATATTAAAAATCACAAACATATTATGCCATATTTTCTACTAAAATGCCATTCTATCGTTTGACTATACTTTATATGCTTTCAGTACCACAGTTTTTTCCAAATATGATAGGTAGGGGATTACCATAGGGATATGATAGTGATATTAACATTATTCCAAATATGATTATTGACTACACATCACATCAACAGTCTAAATATACAAAACGATACATACATGTGGGTCGTGTCACCATATATTCCAGCCACTAATTATCTACACGCAATGAAGGAATAGTCGCATTCAAAGTCAATTTCCTATCTTCTGTCACTAAGCAGCGTCTCTCCGGATTCGGTGGATAACCAAATTTACACGTCCCATGAGTTCATTGCAAACTGCTATCACTTCTTTTCCTGCACACTATTTAATGTGTACACTATTAAGGTTTCATTATAACAAATTATATCCAGTCAATCTTTTATTTCATTTTTCGAGTTTTTGCTAAGAATTGCCTGGTTTGGCCCCACTGTGCGACGGTGAGAATGAAGGTATGAAAGTGAGAAGAATGAAGAGACACATTCAAGCTGCTGTTTGCGTGGGAATATTAAAAATAAAGGTAAACGAGGGGAACAATAACATTTTCGAACTTCAAGCAGTTGTAGAATAGGGGCTTAAGGGATCATAAATTAGCCTAACGGAGTTCGACTTTTTCAGACTCTAATCACTATCAATGATTTATTTTTATATTCCATTGACATATCAAATGCTTCCAATTCAGAGGAATTTATTGGGGTCATTTTTTCATCAACTTTTTGTATCGCCAGCATATTATTTTGTGCATGCGTGTCTAGGTGTGTGGTGTTTTTATCTATCTACATACATACAAAACATAAGTGTACACATTCTTCATATATGTACGTGTCAGTGTATTTTAATATGTTAATCAATAATAAGTACCTTAAATTCGGAACTTTCTATCATTAAGAAATTAAGAAATTACTATAATTTCAGACATGTAGTAGCCAAAGTATATTTAGGATTTTAAGTACAAACATTGAAAACATATTCTTCACTTCACCTCCATCGATCAATATTTAGAAATTCATAAAGAAGGCTCCTTTTGAATTTCCATTACATTTTACAAAATATTTTTTACCGTTAAAAGATCGAAATCAAAATACTATTGATGTGATCACATACAAAATAAAAGTAAGAAGTTTACAATTATTACTGGAAATTAATACTGTCACCCATTTCGAACAATTTAAAAGCACATAGTTTTTAATGTATTGAAATCATTTTTTATCGATAGTATGAAACGTTGTAAATAGTAGTAACTTTCCATAACTGTTCTCCTAGTGAATTTGTATATAACCAAGGGTAGTTTTGTCAAGTTTAACAAAAAGTCCAAAATAAGGCTCTTGAAAACAGCTCTTATTTGAAAAAGGGTACATAATGATCGTTTTTGGTTGTTGCCATGGTTTGGTCTTTCCAAGAAGATGAATAAAAATTCAGTGTAGCATAACAACAAAAGCTGCTTTTTCTTTTATATATATATATATATATATATATATATATATATATATATATATATATATATATATATATATAATGATTGGTAAGGTCAGTGTAGGGGGCGCTGAATTCTACTTCGCCCCGGGCGCCGAAATCTCTAGCTACGGCTCTGGCAATTAGAACTTTTAATTAAGCACGATCTTAATCTAAAGTGTACACCAGGCCTAAGGCTTAAGGGGAACAACTAGTGTTACTGAAAATGTATCAGTTACATTTAATCTCAGTTACAATTTGCATTTACATGTATTGCTGGAACGAAGATTTAAACATTAACATTATAAGTAGCCCAAATACTATGAAAAACATCGTCTCTTGAAAGCATTCTTGCACCATAAAACAAATTACGAGTAATTTTAAAATATTTTGCAGTTTATCTACGTCATTTGCACATATTTAGAATAACATTTAGCTATCTATTTAAGTGGGCAACACTGCTTAAAATAATGTAACTGCGACTTGTTGTAATTAAAACCACCAAAAACTGTTGTAATGTTATAGAAGCAAAGGAAAGCAATAATCATAAAAATTTAATAAAAATGCGTCATTTTAAGCAGTATAGCAATCACTACCAATGTGTTTGGTATCTCTGAAACGATTTGAAATAACAATTGTTGTAAATGGCGTTATAAGCATTTAAGTCTTTTGGAAGCATCTGCATGATGTGACGTGATATACTGTGATCATATACTGTGTCCGCGGCTATATATATACAGGATGGCCCATTTTAATCTTTCCACGGGGATATCTCGAAAACGGTTGAACATAATGAACCGAACAAAAACTCAAATAGGAAATGCCATGGGGCACACCGAATGGTGTTGTCGCGGCGCCTCCCGGGGCCGCCTTTCATGGGGTACCAGGGCCAAACTTTAAAATCTTAAATGGAAACATGGGGCGAGTAATACCTCGTTCCATAGATATTTAAAAAGTAAAACGTGTTGTAGCAAAAGATTTTTCACATCTGTCACCGTTTTAAAAATGGCCGCCAAGACATAGAGCCTGTATCAGATAAAACGTCCAGTATCACTAGACCCCTAATAGTTGGGTCCTCTTCAGATAACAACGTGCATTCCGAAGTGTTTCTAAGTGTGTATTATCAGAATGTGAGGGGGACTAGAAGCAAAACTGAATCCTTCTATTGTAGTGTGTTGTCAACGAACTACGATTTCTTGGCAATAACAGAGACGTGGTTGCATGAGGGTATCTTTGACTCAGAACTCTTTGATGCCAGATATTCACTAATCCGTAGTGACAGAAAAACCGACAAGAGTAGGGGGGAGGGGTAATGCTTGCAATACTAAGAAATAAATATAAAGTGTGCTTGGTATATAATGGTGACCTAAATAATGGCGTAGACTGTCTTTTGGTGAAAGTAATGATGTTCAGAATGATTTAGGTAGAACACTAGATTTGGTATTAACAAATTTAGATAATGTAGTGGTTGAGAGAGAAGAACCCCCCGTACTTAAAGAGGATAAACACCACCCTGCGCTATTAATTAAAATCAAACAGAACAATAAGGTTAAGGTAAAAAGTCAAAGTAAAGTAATGGGTTATAATTTCAGTAAGGCAAACTACAATCAACTATATCACGAATTGGGAAAGGTAGAGTGGGAGGTACTGGGTGACTATACTGACGTTGATGGCGCTGTTGAAAAGTTTTATTCCACCTTATATAATATATTTGACAAATGCATTCCGAAAAAGAAACAGAGCACGGGAAACTATCCTAGCTGGTTCACGCTAGACATTATAAATAAAATTAAAATGAAAGCTCGTCACCGCAAAGCGATAAGACTCGGAAAGTCAAATCTAGATTTACATAAACGCGAATTTAATAAACTTCGAAAAATGATTAAGAAAGATATACAAATCGCATATACAAACTTCGTTAAGGGAGCGGAATATTTAATACAAGAGGACCCAACTACGTTTTGGAACTTTATTAAGAGTAAATCAAAGCATTTAAATGGTAATGTATTGTGTTATGAGGGTAAAGAGTTAGCATGTGATAAAGATATAGTAAACGCATTTGCAACCTACTTTAAATCAGTGTATACAGACGGAGCACCACTGCTAGTTGAAACAGATGATTCGACATTAGTTGAAATGTATGAAAAAATTAATATGTTGCAAATAGCGGTAATAGAAGTGGACGAGATTCGAATGGCAATCAAAAAACTAAAATCAAAGTGTTCGATAGGTATCGATGATGTACCATCATATGTAATAAAAGGTTGTGAAGAGAGTTTCTTATTACCTTTACACATGCTATTTAACCTAATACTCCAAACCAGCAAGTTTCCAGCAAAATGGAAACTTACAAAAGTTTGTCCTATTCCTAAAAATAATGATAGTAAAGAAATTCAAAATTATAGGCCGGTTTGTATTCTAAACTCATTTGCAAAGATATTTGAAAGCATAATTTATAAGCGCATTGAAAATCACATTAAACCAGTAATATCGGATTATCAACATGGATTGGTTCCTGGCAGATCAACCGTAACAAATCTCGCTGTCTTCACTGACCATCTTGTTGATACATTGGAGAGTAATAATCAAATAGATGTAGTTTATACAGATATTGCAAAAGCATTTGATAAGGTAAACCACACGTTGTTAGTGAATAAACTTAAATTTCTCAACTTTTCTGATCAGTTAATTGCTCTTATGAAGTCATATTTGATGGACAGAAAACAATATGTGGTTTATAAATCCTGTAGATCATTTGAATACATTCAATTTTCTGGAGTCCCACAAGGATCTAATTTAGGGCCATTACTTTTTATAATATTCATTAATGACCTTCCTAATTGTATTAAAACATCGCATAAACTACTCTATGCAGACGATCTAAAATTATATAGGAGAATTACAACAGCACAGGACTGTGTCAGTTTGCAGGAGGATCTAGACAGAGTAAATGAATGGTGCAAGAGGAACTTGTTAAACATAAATTCAGATAAATGCAAAACCGTGTCCTTCACTAAGAAACGGAATGTTATTAAATTTCAATATAAGATAGATGGTAAACAATTAAAGGGGGAACAAACTGTCAATGATTTGGGTGTAATATATGATAACAAACTATCGTTTGAGCATCATATAAATCAAATTGTAAATGACGCAAACAGAAATCTTGGATTCATTTTGAGAATGGGAAGGGAATTTAATAAGTCGAATGTTTTACTGAAATTATATTTTTCATTTGTTAGAACAAAATTAGAATATGAGTCTATTATATGGAATCCCCACACGAAGAAAGATTCTATTAGAATAGAAAGAGTTCAAAATAAATTTCTGCGGTTTCTGGTGTACAAGAGAACAGGCATCTTCCCCACATATGAAAGTAGTGCTTTTCTTAAAGAAAATTTTAACACAATGTCTCTCAATCACAGAAGAGTGTTAAATGACATGATATTCTTGTACAAAGTATTAAATAATAAATTAAATAGTAAGGATTTGGTCTCTGCCTTTCATCTAAGGGTACCCAATGGAAACATACGTGTGGGCAATGGGAATTTCTTTTATTGTAAGAAATCTCGAACAAATGCAACAAAACAGTCACCAACGTGGAGGATGGGTGCAGTGTACAACAAACTGATTAAATGTAAAAAAGTTCTGGATATATACAGTATGAGTCAGAATAGATTTCGCAAATATATTATAGATATTCTATGTAACTATGATATGAACACTGTAATTGGGTAGAATAACCTGTTGTGTTCTTCTTCTTAAATAAATAAATAAATAAATAAATAAATATGTAAATAGTTGGAGATAAATGAATAGAATAAAACTCGTATAGGAAAGCACAGAGGGTATTTATCATTCCACGGCTCGAATACAATGCAACGGAGAAAAAGATTATTAAAGTATAATTGACATGATGCAAAACAGGAAATGATAGAAAATGATCTTTCCGACCTCTGTCCGTAAGTAAGTGAAGCGGGAATGAATGGTAAAATATCAAATGAGAACCTCACTTTTTATTTGCAATAGATACGGTTTGTCTGAAACACTTGTGTATACAAATGACTGGTATTATAATGAATAAAAATAAAGTGAAATAAGGTGAATAAAAATAAGGTGAAATTCAAGTTTAACAACATTTTACCCGCCCCTTCACCTCTGATAATTTAACGCATTGCGTGCAAGATTTTTGGGACATATCTGCATCAGTATGTACAGTTTCGTTACTAAGGATCACAACTGAAATTACCGTTGAAAGTTATTCGGAATGTAACTGTGGACATCTCAGTGAAACTCATATTCTATCACATGCAAGAAGACATCGAAGGAAAAGAAGCGAACCAATATCATGCAGACGACTGTTGAACAAAATCAACGTTTGTAAACATTGTTCTAAAATTGCATTGTTCGACAAATTGGTTTTGCATTTCAGTTGATTCATTTTTGCATCAAACTATTGCCTGCAATCAAAATGGAAGATACCATTTAACAAGAATTTTACATATTTTATCCCATTACAGATACATTTATCTCTTATAGAAACACATTTCAAATAACTATGTTTCGTAGATACAATTTGCAAAAACTAAGGCTCTCATTTGCAATTTCACTGATCCTTCGCGATACACTCACTTACGGAGCGAGGTTGGAGCGATTATTTTCTAGGAGTTAGATTTGTTTCTTTCCATTATGGCACTTTCACTCTAATCATCTATTCGACCGTTGCAACATTCCCGAGCTATAGAATGATAAATACCCTCTGTGGTTTCCTATTCGAATATTTGTTCTGGTGTTTTCATATTAGTGATACTGGACGTTTTACCTGATGCAGGTACCATGTCTTGGTGGTCATTTTGAAAACGGTGACCCATATGAACAATCTTTTGCAACAGCACTCTTTAGTTTTTAAAGATATGTCGAACGAGGTATCATTCACCCCATGTTTCCATTTACAATTTTGAAGTTTCGCCCTGGGCCCCCATGAAGGGTGGCCCTGGGAGTCTCCGCGACAATATCAATCGATGTGCCACATGACATTTTCTGTTTGAGTTTCTGTTCGGTTCATTTATGTTCAACCGTTTTCATATTAGCGGTACTGCACGTTTTACTGTATCTGATAGAAGCGACATGTCTTGGCGGCCATTTTGAATACAGTGCCCGATATGAAAGATCTTTTGCCACAATGCTTTTTAGTTTTTCAAGATCTATCGAACGAGGTACCACTCACTCCTTGCTTCCATTTAAAATTAAAGTTGGGCCCCGGAAACCCATGCAGGGCGGAACTGGGTGGCACCGCGACCATATTATATATATATATATATATATATATATATATATATATATATATATATATATATATATATATATATATAGCGAGAGAGAGAGAGAGAGAGAGATTGAGAGGGAGAGGGAGGAAAAGAGACAGAGAGAGAGAATTCTATTCGCATCAGCAATGGATTTTGTTTCGGGAGAGGCTTGAGGAACGAGTGAGAAACATTTGCGCTGTACGTGCAATGCAAAAAATTATCACAAATTTATTTCGGGAGGGGTTTGAGCCCGATAACCACCCCCTAAATACGCCCATGTACATCAGTCAACTGTTCTTATATTATCTAACACAGCAACGAAACAAATTTTGAGTGAAGGAAATTTTAGTATTTATCTATATCAATATTCGAGACGAGACCGAGACTTTCGAGACTGACCTAAGTCTCGTCTCGGTCTCGTCTCGATTTATAGAGGTCTGTCTCGGTCTCGGTCTCGTCTCGGTATTTAAAAGTCCGTCTCGGTCTCGGCCTCGTCTCGGTATATAAAAGTCCGTCTCGGTCTCGGTACCATCCCTAATCGAATTTAATATTCTGCTTGTTCTACAGGTTCCCCTATCATAGAATCACAAGAAGCCTCCCGAAAATTACAAATAGCAAGGTATGTAATACTTCATATAATTGCAAAAGAGGGAACTTATATAGGTGAAAAAATTGTAGAAGCACCGTTTACGAAATAGTTATCATTTAATTTGTGAATTTCTAATCACAGCTAAATAAAACGGCCAATATTGTTGCTATTACTAACGATTGAAGATAACAGAATGAAACAAATAGTGAAATAAGAAAGTGTCAGAAGGCGCATCAGTGATCGGTGCAAAAATCACTGTCGACCAGCGTAATAATACCCAAAAGATCAATTAAACTTACAAAATTGAATCAAATGTTCATGGACAGAAGAGAGAAATAACATTTTTCTAACAAATTAATATAAATATGTTTGTATAACTTGAAACACATGAACATAGATTACTGTGATCATATCATATAGAAGACATGATATATCATATATATCATACCATATAGAAGATATCATATATCTTGTTAAAAGAGATAGAGAGAGCGAAAAATATGTGAAAATTAAGTAAAATAGAGAATCATTTATTAAAAATTCCCTCAATTTTTTAAAGTTGAAAATATTGTAATCATAGGTTTGGTTAGAAACTGCAGATTTTATTGTGTCGTTGACTGGCTATATATGTTATTAGTTGCCATCGAGACAAAATAACTTTAAATGTTTTATACAGAAAGTAATTATATATGCAGGCAGAGACGCAACTAGGCTAGTTGTTGCCTAGGACAAGAACTCTCCTTAGCCCTCCCCCCCCTTGACGAACCAAACTGAAACGACTATACCTGACATTGGCGTTACATAATAGGGGAAATCGGGAACAATAGTAACGTGGGTCAGTTGTGACATTGGTCATTACTTGTAGAAGTGAGTTTCGAAATATTGTTTATAGATGTAATTAGAGTCACTCATGCAAGGTGTATGTCAGAACAAAAAAAAAGAAAAAAAGAAAAGAAAAAGCGTCGTTAGTAAAGCGTGAAAGACTGGACCAGGAGAAACGTGATTTTGACGGAGATAAGTAAATTTTTAACTGACTTGTTTTTATTTCCTCTTGATAGATATGCGTCTACTGTTCATAATTACCCTGTGTGTGTGTAATCTATGTTCTTTCCTTGACAGCGTGGATATTGTGTTTTATGCTTTGACTCAATGTAATTATGAGAAATCGTGGTATTTATCACTGATCATTGAACGGGTACAAATTTAACATGGCGATCGGGGACGATTGTAAGTTACAATCATCTCAGGCAACGTTGTACTGAACCATGATGAAAATAAACTAGATATGACCGAAGACAATGCAATTGATGTAATTAATAAAACAAAGTAAATATTAAGTATGCTTTTCGGGTCCACAAGTACGTAGCGGGTGGAGACCGGACCCCCCTCAAAAAAGCGCCCTTAGTGTATATCATTATGGTTACTATAGGGAAAGATAGTACTTTCACCCCATATTTCATTATGGGGCCTCCCCTTACTTCTTTATACACCCTCAGAAACGTTTGTGGCTCCCTGAGGATCAATGCTTTTCGATGTTGTATCAGAATAGGCAAATGTTTCAGTATGTTCCTTCCTTGCGATTTAATACTGAATATTTATGTTCTTAAATATAAGTTTTCAAAGACACATTATTTGCCAAATAGGTCCCCTTTCTGATTCATCAGAAATAATCAACAATGTCTGTAATTTTTCACTTGTTTTACTTAATCCCTCTCGCACACTAGTGCTTTATCTGTTCACGTCGTTGTGTGATTGATGTATATAGGGGTTACAAATGCATTGTGGGTGCCTATTAGTACAACATCATTAGGAATTGTATCAGTGGCGTAACATAGGGTAGGTAGGGTATGCATTGCCTAGGTGCGCAGTGCGCTTGGGTATATTAGGGATTGAGAACGCCAAACTCCGTTGTTACGTCCTGACTTGAATATTTATTTTACGTCATATTTTAATCTTGGTTTGCTTGCCCCTGTATAAGTTAGGCCGAATAAGAAAGAAAGAAATGAAGTAACATTGAAATAGGAAAGAAAAATGGGTACAATGCAAGGAATCACTTATCAGATAAAGAGGAGGATGAAGACACGTTTTCTTTCGTGTGTTTGGACTATGACAAAAACAGTTTATCGAATGAAGAGTGAATCCAATGCATTGAATACAAAATGTGGGCTCATTTAGAATGTACTAAGCAGTCTTCTTTCTACATATGTCATAACTGTCTATCAGAGTAAATTGTACCTTCCTTATTTTACGAGTAAAATTGCAGAATATTTCATTTAAGATTATTATTATTATTATTATTATTATTATTATTATTATTATTATTATTATTATTATTATTATTATTATTATTATTATTATTATTATTTTAGTAATCAAGAGAAGGTAAATGTTGCGATGTATTCTGAGTAAAAGGGGTATCTTTTACATTTTTGTTACTGAAATTTATACATTGTAATATCATACATTTATGTAGCACTCTATATTGTATTACCATATACATTTAAGCATATGTATTATTTTGCCATGCCATATATATTGTACTTTTCACTAAAAGCATCATGTTACAATTGTCCCAAAGCTTTGTTACAATTGACCCAGTCACGGGGACGTTCGTAACAAGACAGATGATGTCATAAAATGCTTCGTAACTTTCTATGTTAGAAATTGTCGTGTATGAAAAAAAAAATTGAATGAAGCAACAAAGATTCACTGAAGATATTGTACAATTTTCAGACTTATTGGAGCATAAACATATGAGAAAATACATAAAATGTGAAATTTGTTACAATTGTCCCCGGTCTTACCTAGTTCTCCTATTTCAATTTTTCTTAAGAAGTAAAGCTTGATTTCAAAATTGCAGTTCATAATTTATTTATTTTTTTAGTACAAGATAAAACACCAAACTAAGAAGTATTTAATTGCCAAATAATCTGAGAGTAGCATGCTTGACACACTCTTATAGTCTTATCATATTAACAACTGCAAATCACGATGTTTTTTGGAATGATATCGGGATGTGCATATGTGTAGTTTGTTCCTTTAGAATAGAATATTTAATTATGACAAACAGTCAAGCTGTTGTCTCGAATATTATGCTCGGACATTTTGCAAATCTCGTAAATCGATGTAAGTTAAATGAAATCACAAAAAAGTGGAACTAAAATTTAACTTTGCGGATTCTTTCGGCTGGAAAGGCTTTTACAGTGCTCCCAAAAGATAACTTTGAAGCTAAAATATAGGACAAAAATAAAGGACTTAAATCATTACTGTTAATGACGTGTTTGGTCCTTTACTTTTGTTCTGTACATTAGCTTATGTTTTATGGATATGATCCTAAGGCTGGTGAGTCGTTGTTTTCCTGTTAAGTTTCTGAGGTATTTTTTTAAAAATGATCTTTAGTTTGCTAAAACTCCTTTCCTTGCATTGTAGTAATTTTACTATAAATATCTGCCCAGTTTTGCCCCCCCCCCCAAAGCCGGCGCCCGGGGCAAAAGCTCCGTTTGTGCCCTGTTAGTTACGTCACTGTATGCAGAAGGTAATGTAAATTTTGTTAGCTGGCTATAAACTGAGATATTGTCAATTTCAACTTTATATACGCTTTTAACTTCTATCTTACACTAATAGCGAAATTTTTTCTTGTGCTACTGCTACTATATATATATATATATATATATATATATATATATATATATATATATATATATATATATATATATATATATATATATATATATATATATATATATATCTCTATAGCTTCTATTAATATAACTTCAATATGAACAAAAAAAATAATGCGGTTAAATAGAGCAGCAGCAATACCTATTGAGTTCCAAAACAAGCCTTCTTTTGTTTTCGAAACAGATTAAAGAGCAGGATTAGTTCTAGTAAGATCACAATGCGAAGTTCGTTAATAAAATATGATTTTCAAATAATGATTCTCACAAGCACATATGAAATCTGAGAAATAATTCATAAGTATTGAGAATACAGAAAGCATAGCCGCTTTTCAGTAATTAACGCTATTTGTTAGTCTACAGTGAAAGCAGCTCAAAGAACATTTTAAAACGCACAAACACAGCAATTAGCAAAGTAAGATAATATCCTCACTATATATATATATATATATATATATATATATATATTGGAGCTTATTATTATTAGAGAGAGTACTGAGAAAATAGATGCTTGGTAGATTTGGTTAAAATGAGCACACAAAATGAACAATGCTGAGGGCTCAACATATAAATGTTCCTTCTATTTCTTCTTAGATGCAAATACTTCCTTTGTGAAATAATCATGCACATGGGCTTACTGTTTAAGCAGTTCCTATGGAATTATGCATTCAACAGGATTCAGAGAGAGGGAGAAAAAAATTAAAAATATATCATGCAATTTGTTGGTCTAAAGTAAATAGTAATCCGATCATGAGGAATGAGATTTACAGAGAACAATATACCTTCTTGAAGATGGTGAGCACTTATGCTATTTCTAAAACAATGCAATGAATAATTTGTTTAGTTAAATCCTGTAGTGGAGATCAACTTTGTGGTTGTTTGTGAGCATATAAAAGGGTGTTTCAGAGAGAATTCGTAAACAATGAGTCAATTTACTTTACCATTTATCTTAAGACCCACTTGCCAAAGTTGTTCATTATCTATTATTAACACTTTTAATTATCTAGCTCTCTTCATTTCATCGTCATATTGCGTTTGTACTAATTTTTCTTATTATATGTCTGCTAGCGAAATCATAATCATTTAAGAGATTTAATATAAAATCTATTTTAGCTCATTTGAGGTAATGAGTTTCGTTTTACACTGTGAAACTATGGTAAACCTCCGAAGTTTGTGGATTTAATATTGAAACCAGAGGTAGCAGATCTATCGATCGCTATTTTTTACAGTTTTTCCTCCATGGAAATCAAGATTGAAACCACAAGTAGTATATCTATCTCTTGCTATCTCTTACAGTTTTCAGTCTTCGGAAATCAAGATTGAAACCAGAAGTAGTAGATCTACCTCTCGCTATTTCTTACAGTTTTTCCTCTAAGGAAATCAAGATTGAAACCAGAAGTAGTAGATCTATCTCTCGCTATTTCTTACAGTTTTTCCTCTAAGGAAATCAAGATTGAAACCAGAAGTAGTAGATCTATCTCTCGCTATTTCTTACAGTTTTTCCTCTAAGGAAATCAAGATTGAAATCTGAAGCTGTAGTAGATTTCAACTACTTCTGATTTTAATGAAGAAGAAGAAGTGTGGTGAAATCTGTTTTTGGAATCCTGAATCCATACAAAAGAAAACACTTGTCAGTACCCAAAATCGGACATATTGTACGGGGTGATTAAATGATTCATCAGGTTTGAAAGAATTGTATTAAAGAAAATGTATAGCAAAAACAATAACGAGTAATACATGAAAATATGCTGACACCTTCCAAGTTTCGTACACAGTATTACAAATCTTCGATGTGACTTTCTTTCGCCACACGACACATGTATATTCGGTAGTCTTGTTTGCTTTACTGTTCCATCAGAATTGCTTGGATGTTCTATGCTTTTGCCTTAAACCAATGTACCAGTGTTCTTAAACTGTCGATATTATCTCAGAATACTTTGGTGGTCTGGCAGTACATTTGCAAGTTATCTATGAAATGCACGCTGTATGATAAAAACAGAAAAACACTTCTCATGTTCCAAAACACAGAATGCTTTCTACTACATAGACGACATTTTGGAAATTATGCTTGTATTTCCATCTGTTGCCACGAATCAAAATTACGAATATAAGAAATTAATCTTTTAGATGTGTTCTTTCGGTTTCTCATTAGCACAAACGTATATTCTATTAATACGTTTCAACATATTTCACTTTAAAATCTGGGGAATCACTTATAACTATCTCTACCACTATTGGTTTCCTATTTGTGGGGCGCTGAATCCAATTTAAAATTCTCACCATCTACTACCGCTTTAGCTCTGTTGGCGTCCATATTCAAATCGGAAGATGTAGTAAATTTCTATCACTTCAGTTTCTATAGTAGAGAGATACGCGCGGAAGTGGAATCTACTCTTCAGATACTAAAATTCTTTTCAGAAAGAAAACGTTTATTGATATCTACTATCGTTTTCGCTCTGTTTTTCACCACTCCTGGTTTGAATAAAGCTTAAAGGAGGAGAGATGCAACCTGTTCTGGCTATCTTTCTCGAACAGCTGCTTGTATTGCACTTCGGGCTTGTTTCAATATTTTGACCCTTATTGTAATTTGCGGAAGATGTTCTACGAACGCTACGTTCGAATCAGTATCATTTATGATCACCATCGTACTGTATATCAACTTTGGACCCGATTCATCAACTTCTACTGGAATCACTGAAATGCTTTTCCACTAATGTAGTTAAAGCCCCACTTGGAGAAGGCAACCATGAATTCAATCAATATACATGACACCTGTTTGAAGTTAAACTTTTCAGTCGATAGTAGCTCAACAAGATCCCTTCTATTATTGATGATCGTCTAGAAAGCAAGAGGCAAATTATGTTGTATATAGTGTAATGGGATATTTCCTTGAACAACGTACTGGACAGCGCAAATAAATCTAGCTTATCATTTCATAAGCGTATGGATAACATCAAATATGACCATGCCACGAAATGAAAGCAGTTATGGAAAAAAAAATTGTTGAAAAGCCATCAATTTTCCTACTAACCTAAGGTGACGAGACAAGTAGAAAAATATTTGAGGATCAGAACATTATTTAGATTATCCTTATGTTCGGTTCTTCCGTCTTCTTTTGTACTCTGTGTATACATTAGGACAATAAAGGCAACTTTGAAAAAATCTATATGGTCTTCCTTGACTACTTCAGTTTCAAAAGACGTCTTCTATATGACTCCTTCAGTTTCAAAAGATGTCTTCTATATGACTCCTTCAGTTTCTGTGTGAAAGTTTTCTCATATGACTGGGGCTCTTCAGTATATCTATGAGGCAATATGCTATAAAAAGAATAATAGTAGGGCTCAAAACTTTACAAAATCCGGATAGACGTCATAAACTCACTTTAATTTATGACAGATAAAACAGTCAGTTAACACAAATTGTAGGTATGAAAAGGAGTAGCAATTGCTTCCATTCCCTAAGTGTGATATTTAAATTTTGATCAATGGTATAACAAAATATTCATGTAAAATGAGATACTCTACTTACGCCGGAAGTCTTCCAACCTCTATCCTTCTAAAGCAAAATATGAAATGACGTCACTAAAATAGATAACCTGCCATTGATCAAAATTTGTCACGAGTTTTGTATTTTTTTTTAGCAAGAGTTTCTATTTCCTTGTCAGTCAGCATACAACAAATAGTACTTTGTGTTTTATGTTGCTTGTTGATCGTATCCAAACAAGAGTACCTAGATGTTTTGTGAATGCATTATGTATTGGCCCGGGATATCGACATTTTATCGTCGAAGATTCGGCAAAATCATCCAGCTTTAAGCATCCATCAACAAAATCACATTTCAAACAGACGATTGAGTCTTACAAAAAAAAAAAAAAAATCCGATCAAATAATAAATTCTTCTTGTCAGTAAGATATTGTCCTAGGCAATGTTTTTTTTTTCTACAATGCTAAGCGTTTTCTTTTAGGGCTCAATATGAAATTCAATAGTGAATCTCTTTTATAATATCTATATTTACCGCCGTGGGTACCTCGTACGTACACTCATGTCCAAAATTATTGTCACATGTCTATAAAAATGCTGTTCTGGGAATATAATTTTATAACGAATTCGCCCGGTATTTCTTATAATGTTAGTATGTGTATAACGGCAAAGACATGTATGTGGAAAATTTCATGTCAAAAGAGCAGTAAATAAGAACAATAAAACACATAAAATTTACTTGTCCATTTAGCAACATTTTGTTTTACTCGTTCTAATTTTCGTATTTGTAATTCTTTTCCTATGAAATTTACCACAAATATATATTTCTCGATTATACACATGGTATCAGTATTAAAAGTACCCTACAAAATCATTATCAAAATATATTCTTACAAGAAGTCAGTTATAGATATGCGAAAATAATTTTGGACATGAGTGTACATCTTTCAATCGATTTTTTTTACTTACTTCTATGTACACTATTGACTCTTAGGTTCCCCGCGTTTAAATCCTATTGCTTATTGCTAAATAAAAGACAGTATAAACAAATTAGGAAATCAAGGTTGAATGAGTTCACACAAATATGTTACAATAGTATGGTAGATACGACGAGATAATCGTTTTGGATTTAAAAATCGAATTATTTTGTATACAAGATGAAAGATAGAGATTAGATAATGCCAAAAAAAAAACGAGAAATTTGTTGTTAAATAAAATTCATGAAATTCTTTTAACTCAAGATTTTACGTTCTTTCAACATTTCAAAAATTATTATTCATAAGTGGCCCTAAGTGGAATGTAGAAATAGTTTTCTTTTTTGTATTGTTCTTATGCGTATTCTGCTAAGACAATCTATCAGAAAAATATTCAAAACATTGTAATAACCTTCTTTTTAAAAAAAAAACTGAGTTTCGATCTGTAACTTCAACTTATTTGTTTTTAATAAAGATATCTTCATCGAAGAGATTATTTTAAGATTTTTTGTATTAGATAACCCTCCGTTTGTTTTACTTGGTTTTCCTTGAGTGTTCATTTCTGTATTATATTCCCTTAAGCAATTATTTTTTCTTAAAAACGAGTGTAAGAAAAGAGCTTTTGTTCTTTTTATAAGGGAGGGATAAAATTTTTCTTTGTCTCTTTCTTACTTTTTCGTATCCCTTACTCTACTTCTGTTTCCTTTTCTTAATATTTTTCCCCAAAGATAAATTATTATTATTACTTTTACAATTAATTATATTTATGGTAAAAAATATTACCTAAGTTATTGTCTATATACTATATTGCATTTTTGGTATTTATGTATAGGTAAATTAAATCTGGAAATACCCAAACTAGAACATTTCCCATACAACAGATTAGTATAGCCATTCAACGAGGGAATGTGTCAGATATTTTAGAAACTGCCAACTGGAGAAAATCAGAAGAGATTAGAAGAGTCTCTTTGAGATTAGCTACAGTTCATTACAGACAGAGGGAGACTTGAATGAGCATACCAGTGCACGTGAAGTTCCATAATAAAGCATTTACCTCTTATTCATAGGAACCAACGTCATGTCTTTTCATCCAAACAACAACAGCCAGATAATTCTCGTATTGCAGGAATTCCAACAGTGTTAAGACCTAGGTAGGAATGTCGGACATACCTACCACCGCTCTTCACGCACGAAACGCCAAGTACGCCACGTTGGTTAATTTGATCCCAACAAGTTAGACAGCAATGAGGTTCATAAATCGCTAAACCTAAATATAAAACACCAGAAATCCGAAAGCTTTCATTTAGCAGATGAAGGCCTAAAGGTGAGGAAGATATCTCAACCTACTGTACCAGATTTGGGAAATGAGGTAACTAGGAGAGCAAGATGATTTTATCTTTGTAATAACAGATTGTAACAGATGATTATGAAAGTAAGATGGAATTGGTTTATTCAAGGTGATTGATAACTCCTTTTGCTAATTTCTGGGAGATCTTATTCTTTCTAAACTTGTCCATCTATTAGACTCTTTCTGAATTGCTCTATCTGGGTCCAAACAATAACCCTGTGGACGATCCTCAACTAAACAAAAAGACTCGTGATAAATTTAACATATATAGAAAAGAATTGAAAAATTTGGACCCGCTTTTGGAAGAGGATATTGATTTTTTTTTTAAATGTAGATATTTAAAGTGGGTCCAATGCTTTTGCCCACACTTTCCTCCAGCTTATCATTCCATGCAGATAAGAAGCAAAACAAATAATCATTTTAATGCTTTTGCGCACAAAATGGTATGCAACGTTGCCAATTCATTCTTTGATCTTAATATACAATATATTTTGTAGTTTTTTTGCAAAACAAGACCGGATTCATTTGATTAAATAAAATAAACTAATTTATTAAATTACCTAAGTAACTCCTACTACCTTACTTTCTTGGCTTCTTCAAACACACTAACTCACTTATCTAACAGAATACATAGCGAGACAGCAAGTGGTTCCTGATTGGTTACCGCCAGCTGGCGGCAGCCAATCCCGTGACAGCTTCCAAAAGAGAACTACAAAAATGAACTTTTAATTGACAACTTCTTAACTACCAGATATGAATATATATACTGGAGGATACTGAGAATAATTGTAATCTGTTGAAACTGACTTCGAGATATCAACTACAAAGAAAGGCGCACCATGCACAATAATGGGAGGTTATAAATATCGTTGTTTCCGTGAAGGAAGAGAAGGATCAATATAGAGGTAAGTTAAAATAGACTTACTAAATTGGTGAGAGCAGAAACTTTTGTTCTTCTCAGATTGCTTTGTGAACAATTTTAATTTCTACAGACTATGTTGACGTTTATAATCCTTGAGTTTAAACGTAGTTTACTGTGCCTCTCCACTGGCTAAAGTAAGGTAATGAAGCAGTGGATGTAAACTAACTTAATACCCTAAGATTTCGAACATTTTCGGTTTTGAATACATTTTCATACAAAAGTAGCAGAGTTAATCTATAGACCTTTTGGTGAGGCACCTGCTCACTATTGCTCTATCTACTAATGATTGATTACTTACACCAAATTATTAATTTTGCAGGTATACCTTGAAAACATGCTCCGCTACAATTGAAGTTGATGTTACTGAAAGCAGGGTACTGCAGAAGAGAGTGGAGCATAATCATCAAGGAAGTATTGAAAATGTTAACAGGCATTTGTTGAGGGAAAACTGTAAACGTCGTGCTGTAGAATGCCTTGACGAACGGCCAAATAAAGTCATAAGAAAGGAGATTTCAAAAATGACAAGCTTGAACAAGATGGGGTTATAAGGTTATAAAAACATGCAGACAAGCAATGTATCGATCTCGGAGGAAGAAAATGCACAGTAAACCAAAAGATATCTCCGAAGCTATTCAACAATTGAAAGAAAGAACGAACGATATAACTATGGCTGGAGAAAGGTTTCTGTACGTCAATGAAGCAGCGCAAATAGTCCTTCTTACATGCAATGAAAACATGTGTTCCTTTTTAGTTGTTGTTGATTTTGATGTTGTTGTTTGATGATTTTGATGTTGTTTTTATATAATTGTTTCTATATAGGCCTAGTGAAGAAAATGTTTCGCTTCTATGTGTTCTTTATTCTTATTCGGTATTATTATTCCTTTATTCTTTTTTCATTTCAGGTTCTGGTGTGATTTCCAGGACATGGAATTGTTTGCTGACGGGACATTTGCATATTCTTCACGACATTTTGCCCAGCTATATACCATTCACGGCTATAAAAATGGATATTATGTTCCTCTATGCTTCGTGTTATTGCCAAAAAAAAAGATAAACAGACTTACGAAGGTATGTGGAAGATGGTTATCAGTTTAGACGCAAGAGTGACACTCAGATATATTTACACAAACTTTGAAAATTCTGCCATAGAAGCTATCAGAGTGATGTTCCCAGACTGTGATATTCGTTGTTGCAGGTTCCACCTAGGTCAAGCATGGTGGCGAAAGATACAAAGTGATAGCGATCTCCGTAGTGCCTATTTAGATTCAAAGTCACAGTTAGATATGTACCATTATGATTTGTGCCTTAGTTACTTTTCTTTTCGGCTTTATAGTTACTTCTTTAAGCTGTGGACTTTTGAAATAACTCTACTATCATGACATTAGATTATGTCTTCTAAATATGAATTTGTGGCTACTACTCTAGGCAAGACTACTCTAGGAAATTTAAGTTCTGAACTATCCATAAAAAAGTCAACAATATTGAACTCAATTTAATTTCTATGCTTTTTAGGTTCTTGGCTAAAGACATTTTTTGGACTCCCGTATTTATCTCCAGAGCAAGCACCAGATGCCTTTGCTGATCTGATTTCGGTGGCACCTGACACCAAAGGATTATGTGCTGAACAACTACATCGAAGATAATTGCAGTAATATTCTGGTTTGATTAATGTAAAAGATATAATGAATTTTGGGGGCAATAACAACCCTGTGGCTTGCACCCGTCCCGATCTGGGAAAAAACACTTAACTTAGTTTTAACTATTAAAGAATGATAAATATCAAAATTAAAGAGGTAGAGGGTCTCCAGCCAAAGTAATTAAAAACTGTCTAGTATATAGGCTAGAAGCATTCTCGTTTGAGAAATTAAAGGCATGAATATAGAAATAGCGCACAGAAATAGTAAAGTATTATATGAAATGAGATCCGAAAATTAGTTTCTACTTTATAGCAGTTCTGGAAATCAAAATATTATTTCAAAATAAAAAAAAATAAACGGTGATAGGATATGGTATACATAATTACCTTTTCTTTTCAGGTACCCTCCAGTGATGTGGGCTTGTGAACCATCTCCAGCACCTAGGACAACAAATGGACCAGAATCTTTCCACCGTCACTACAACAGCCAGTTATATTCTAGTGCACCTGATGTCCATAAGGCAGTATCAGTGTTACTTGAAATACAGCATGAAACACGTTTGAAGATCGCTTCGGTACGGAAAGGTGATTCGAAACCACAAAGGAAAGAAGAAATTCAAAGGAGGGAACAAATCATGAAATTATACAAGTGCTTTCAAAACTCCACACACAGCGAAGTTTCGAGAATGAAATATCTTAAAGTTCTAGGACACAAATTTCAAGTACTAAAGTTGTAAAAAATGTACCATACAGCAGAATTAAACACTGAACAGCAGACATTTCTTTCGTATCTTTCATATTTACCCTTATTCTCTAAAGTATTGAAACTGTGCGCAACTGCATGATTTGCTTAAGCATTATTATATTGAGATTTGGCAACGTCACATTTAAAAACTGTGCGCAAAACCACGATTTTATACTTTTTGATCAGCTGTCAATCAACTACAGATTATCGTAGATCTTTAGGAGAAAACTGTGCGCAAACGAGGTGCACCCATTTAAAGTATAAGAGTTTGGTGAGTTGCGTGCAGAAAAGGAATAAAATGTTCGGAGAACAATCTCTAGTCACATGCACGCTGTATAGGTGAGACCAACGAATGTGTAGGTTGATGATATTTTTTGTTGGGTCACTGAAAGTGAGTTTGCATTCGTAACAGGCAACTATCAACATTTCAAAAAGATGAGTCATGATTGGCCATTTTTGTTTATAATAATCGTAAAACGTAAAAGTGTTCATTGCAGATGGTATATTGAATGTACATGAAGTTCAAGCAATAAACATTACATCTATGTAAGATGCGTATGAAAAATATTGCAACAAGGAACAGAGCGAAACCCGCAAACAAAGCATGACCGTTGAGATTGTACTAGTTTAGATGTTTTTCTCGAACGTATTACAACAAATATATTATGAATCATTATATTTCTTGATTTCCTGAATAGTAGAGTTAATAACCTTACGAACAACATTCGTGTATTGTGGTTCATTGAAGGTAGCAATGTGATACGAAACAATATTTTGTTCACCACTCAATACCTAAAGGGACGCGTGCGCCTTCGTCATTCCTTGACGTTGTCGTTTCGGGGAAATCGTAATACCAATAGTTGTGTGGTGTTGTGAATGTTTGGCGCTGATCATTTTTAATATATCTTATTGAAAAATAATGTCTGGAAAACAGTAGGTTAAATACAACTCTCGTAAAGAAAAAAAAAGTTGTTAAAAACGAAAAGTGATTTTCATATAGTTTTCAGTAAGAAAATAATATCAGTACTTAGAGTTAAAAAATAATGTGATTTACAAATCAATGTCAAGGTATATTTTGGTTGCCAAACATCGCAAGTGGAATACTAAACGTCGCTCCAAATCCATCTCGAAAGTGAAGAAACTTCTACGACTAAACTACCGTTTATCATTAGCGTGGTCTCACAGTTCAAATATTTGTCGCACACTATGTAAAACTAACAAGAACATTGTAACAGTATCTCATGTAGCTCGAAAACAAAGATTTACAGAAACATGAATCTATGTATCTATGCATGGAAAAGGTAATAAAAGTATATTAAAAGATATTGGAATGGTGACAAAGAAGAAAGGTTTTGATTTCGACACACCTGTTCAGCTCGAGGATTCTGATTGTTACAGATCATTGCATTTATCTGTAGAAAACATTTTAACAATCCTTTAGAAATAGTTAAGTCAAAGATACAGCTGTCGATATATAGATCAACTCTCGTGTTACTTAGAACTGGCTTCTTCATGGTGTTCTCTCTGATCTCAACATCAAAAAAGAGATTAATATCCTTTGTTATCCACTGTGTACGACGGACGGATATAGATCATTTTGTTCCGTGATTTCTTGAAACACAACACATTACTAGAATGAAGATTATGAAAAGAATACTGAACCATTAACAAAGATATTATTTATGCAGAATGATGACAATAACAGTGCTGAGGTGAGTTTCCTACCAGACAGGCATTTCATTCGCACCAATAAAATATTTTTTTTTCAAAAATAGATTTTTTAAGAAGAGGAATGAAACGAAATTCCATAATGTAATAATGTATAAAGCGTAAAATTACAAGAAAATTGCATTTTTCTTCTTTTCTTTGAGTCTTGACCTTAACAGATATTACCCAATTTCCACTTGAAATCAGTTGCGTTCTATGGTTGCAGACGTACTCAAACACACACACACACACACACACATCGCAATACTTACACAAATACAACATCAGCAGAAGGAAAGGGATGGGGAGAAATGGAACGAGATAGACAATTGAGAATATATAATGAAAGAACAGAGAGAGAGAGGGAAAGAGAGAGAGGAAGAATAACATTCCCTTGGAACGTATTATCTAATAAAAGCAGAAAACCCAACGGAGGCGAAAATCTCCAATTGTCTACTTTGGTTTCCGCTTTCTGACAGACGGATCCGAGGCTAAAATGCTTCACTGAAGATGATTATGATAAACGGGCATAACTCTCGTTCGAGAGCAACGAAAAGCCAACTCTGTGTAACTCGTAACTGCAACTCCAGTCAAGCAGGAAAGACATGGTAAGGGAAAGTCATGGCCTTTCTGTAGACGTTAGGCCTAATAACAAAACTAACAATAATCATAATCATAATAATAATAGGAACGATGGAACTTACGATGAAGGAGTTTCTACAATTTCCCTGTGCGGTCAAGCTCTCCCGCTTAGAAACTTTAGTTCTTTTTTTCTCTGATATACTAGAAAAAATACTCCTTCATAATGCCCAGTGAACTACGTACTATCCGCCTTCCTTTCCACCACACATACAAACATAGAAGAGAAACGATTACTTCTAAACAAATGTCATATCCAGAATATGTATTTTCCATTTATAGAGAAAAATGAAATAAAATATCTGTTTAACGTCCAACGATTTTGCTCTTTAGGCCAAAGGAGACAGTTTATTAAGGCAAGTAAATGATGATGAAACATTTGTTGTAATGAGAATATGAGAGGAAACGGGAGTACCCTGAGAAAACACACGAACATGATGTTGTGCATTATAAATTTACTTACCCGTGAATCAAACCAGGGACCCCTCCATTTTTAGAGAAACAAATGGAATGCTTTAATAGCTAGTGTGTGTTTTTCTTTCATTTGGTTCTGGGTTCGGTTCTTGGTTGGAATACATAATCTCTTTTGGTATTGATTTGGCATCATGTTGGGAATCTGTTTGAATTTTAAAACACCTCAATTTTGGAAAGCTAGAAGTAAGGTCAATGGCAATCGATGTGCTGACCACATATCACAAAGATTAAACAATCTATATAATCTTAAACCTTTGTAGTCTATATATTCTAAGGTTTTAGGAAATATTAGAACGACAGTTCTGTTATTCAAGTCTGTACCTTCCTTCAATAATCAGTACAGCTCTTCCTCCTAAAATCATTTTCTGATATATGATAAGCTTCGAAGTTTTGACTAATATCTCATTTTTTAAACAGTAGAATGAGAACACTACATGTATCTTTATCTGCAGAATTCAAACTTTTCATTGAAAGTAAGCAAATAATTAAATAAATAGATAGATAAAAAAAATATATGAAACAAAACGTTAGTGAAACACATAAAGGTATACTGTACAAATTTATAAATAAATAAAATCTTTCGTATCTTCAGATACCATCTAAGCCAGAAGGGCCCATAGCCTGCGCCAATCTGAATTTCCTTTGTTGTCCTGTAAATTATTTCGAAAATGAGTCTAAAAGCATTGCGTATCTTACTAAACATTTTGTTATCTCTTGTTGGAGATTATACATATATATGGAGAACTCTGTATCACATGAATAGAAACAGATTTGTTCTTTATGGGCTTTGTTCAAAATATTTTAGTTCAATCCGGTTTTTGCAGAAACATAAGAAGTCCAGAAGATCATAGTAAGACACTTTCAGTAGAACAAAAATAATTTTTGAAGAAATTAACCACCATCTAGTTTCAGTAGAAACACTTTGATTATGGAGTTTAAAAATACATTCATCTTACAATGAGAAATTTTAGGAACTGTCCTGTTTCTCTTTTATCTATTTGTTTCCACAAAGCTTTCAACTATAGTGAGGAATATGAAAATTTTCAATAGGCAAGTATCTAAACTAACAGGATTCTGCTTTTATTAATGGTCTACTTCATTCATTTCTAAAGATGAGTGTCCGGATTGAAGCTTTAATAAAGATTTAATTCATTAATTTCCAATAGATAAATACAAATTTTACCTTTATTAATGGTAAACTTTATTAATTTCCCAAAGGTAACCCGAGTTCTGTCTTTATTAGTTAGTAGTCAAAGTAGGTTTTAACATCGAAGAAGTTTATACAAAGCTGAAACTTTGTGTGGTTGTTCATTGGTCGGTCCTCATCTCTTCCTGAAAAGACCCTAAAAATCTGATGACGGATTTCGGAGTTATGACATCATCAATATGGCCGCCGCCGGAGTTGTAGCGTTATCTTTAAACATACGTAATTTCTCAAAGAATAGAGATAGACTCTTCGTTTTTGCACTAAAATGTGGAGAATTGATTGGAAAACACACAAAATAATACATATTGTATGCGCCTTACTGATGTTGGGTGAAATTATTGAGTGAAAAATGTGGTTTTGTTATTGTACTTATGTATTAGCATTGGTTCCGTTCCGTTCCGTTCCGCTAAATAAATAAAAGTAAAATCAGATAAAGTTGAAACTTTGTGTAATTGTTCATTGGTTTGTTCTCACCTCTCCACCAAAAGTTTCCAATAATCTGGAGGCAGGTTTGGACGCCATATTGGAAAATAGCAGCAACCTTTGTTTCTACTTTAGTTACCCTTTATACAAAGTAAAATGTAAACCATTCTGTGTAAATATGAAACTAAGGTGTAATTTTGTCCGCAAAGATATTATCTTCCAACAATGTAGTATTGTGTAGACGGCAGCCTAAAAAAAATGGGCCTGGACATGGGAAAGTTAGCCTTTCAGACGAACTTTTCTTTCAAGATATTATTACTTGTATCCAAGAAGCTACAGAACACATATAGACTCTTTCTCGAATTAGCAAACTATGGATCCAGTACTACCATCAGGTAATGTTAGTGATGTTGTTTATATGGTCAGAAAGGACTGGTCATTTTGAATCTCATCTGTACTGTATACAAAGGATGTTGTCACATTTTCACACCACAGGACACCTCGAATATGCCATAAGTTCACACATCTATTTACAAGACATGGCAAAATTGAAAGAAAATATGGATAAGAATAAATATTATAAGATGGTTGAAAGAGGATATTTAACTATCCATCGCACAAACAAATTCTGGGAAGGAATGTGGACAGATACTGGTTTTCTGCTTATAATCCTTTTTCTACAGTTTACAGTGAACATCTTATATCTCTACCGGAGTGGCTGCAAGTGAGCACATTAATTGTGACAGAGCAGAAGAGGTTGGTCTTGAAGCACTACAGAAAACATACGGTAACAACTTCTGTGACCTTAAACTTCACCGGAAAAACAAAATCAGACATTGATCTTCAATAGATACTGCAATGACAGTTAGAGGAGATGAAGTGTCAATTAAAATACAACAGCTATTCTGGGAGAATTTTGTGTATCATGAAGGAAAAGTCAGATTTCTGTAAGTATCTGGAATATGAACTTGCACCCAACCACTTTCTTTATTCAGTAGGTTAACGATGTGTATTCGTGAAACTCAAAAATCAGTGCTCTCTAATCTACTAACAGCACGTAATGATGTCGTGTCTCTTTCGTTACTGTTGTTAATAGACGGTGAATTCCTCGTTCATAAAATTGTTTGGCAAAGACAGATACATATGAAGAAATATTCCAATCATATGTGACATACGTTGTACCATCTGAGTCCACTGTAATTTTTGATGAGTATCACCGTTTTACCACGAAGTCAGAAGAGAGAAAGCGAAGAAGCAATCTGAAGCGTTCTCTAGACATTCAGTTTACACTCGTGATGCATACTACTGCCTCCCAGAAAGCTTTTCTTAACAACGAGGCCAAGGTAATTCAAGCTGATGATGATGCAGATGAGGTTATTATGTCTGCAGCATTAAATGTATGTCAATAAACGCAACAGTGGAAGTTGCAGCAAATGACACAGATATACTGATTATGCTTATTGCTAAATCGCGTCCAGGCGCATCCATAACCATGCTAATGCTTGCACATGCATCTAATCAAGATCGTATTATCGATATAGCAAAATTACGACTGCCTTTGAGAGAGATGGTTGATGTCTTACTTTTCTGTCACTCTGTCTTCGGTCACATCACCTCAGCTATATACAGAAAAGGGAAGAAAACAATTTTCAGTCTGCTAAAAACAACAAATTAATTCGAGACGCAGGAGTGTTTTCAAGAAGGCTAATGCAATGTGGGAAGAGATTGCTGCTGCAGCATAGTCATTTTTCTTCGCACCCTACGGTGGAGGAGAATCACAAAACTTGAATAATTAACGCATCCTACTTTTGCCAAAGTTGTAGCACATCAAATTCTTGGCCACAAGTTTGAAATCGCTTCTCTTCCGTCAACCAGAAACGTAGCACGCCAGCATGCATTCAGAACTTATCACAAGGTACAACAATGGCTTGGTAAAATGTTAAATCCGAGCGATCGGGAGTGGGTAAATGTTGGAAATACTTTATTGCCAAATGCTACTACTGCACATCCTCCATCACAAGATTTGCTTAACCTAATCAGTTCTGGTTGCAAAAGTGGTTGCAGTAAAAGATGTGGATGTAAACATTAAGGTGTCACATGTTCACTAATGCGTCTTCATCATCGGTCTGATGATGAAGATTAAACGGTAAAATACATAACTAATTATACAACGAAGTTGTATATCTAACCTATAAATTACTTCCATTTTCTTGTAGTTATTTTGGACAACGGCGCTTAAAAGTGCACAATTTGTTGATAAGAAGAAGAAGAACAAGAAGAAGAAAATGTAGAATATATATGTTGATTTTATATAGATAATTATGTAATGTGAGTTATTAAAAAGAAGATAGGTTTTTTGTCTGTCGTTGCTATAGCAACAGAATAATATATATTCATAAAAATAAGAAGAATAAAAGGTTAATGGTGTCTAATATTTAATGTGCTTGATTAGCCAGGAATTTAGTTTACAATTTCAGGTAACAATAAGGGTTTTTAAGCGTGGTGACCTCAGTGATTCGAACTGTGGGCATATGTAACGCCAAGATAGGTAAGAAAGAAATATAATAACGTTACATAATAAATGGTATTTGCCACCCAGGACCTTGAGATTTGTTTGAAGAAAAGTAAACAGTCTCAAACGACGTCAACACGGAGTATACTTTGTTAAGGAGTAAAAAGAAAATTTATCGTAACATTAAAATGGATATACCCAGAGTCGGAGGTATTAATGATGAAATTGGTGATATTGAAACATCAGGATCGGATACATCAACAGGTGTAGCTGACCTCATAAAACAGTTAGGCCAATCTTTGTCGCAGCAAATGCAACAAATGGACACTAAATTTCAACAAAAGTTTCAACAAATAGATACTCAGTTTCAGCAAATGGACACTAGTTTTCAGCAAATAAATGCTAAATTTGAACAAAAGTTTCAGCAAATGGATACTAGGTTTCAGCAAACAGATACTAAATTTAAACAAATTACACAGGCTATGACTCAACGATTGGATAATAAATTAGATCAAATAACACAGCATATTAATATGCCTACTAAATTTACAATTGTACAAAGTGCAGCAGATGTGGTTGAGATGCAAGTTAGTGAACATAGTAACCAGATTAAAATATTACGGGAGGAAATAGACACTATAAAGGAAAAGATCACCACCCTAAATGTTAATCCTGATTTAATCAACAACAGGGACCATTTACCTAATGAACCTCGACTAGCAACAAAAGAAAGTGGTACATCGGAAAGTTCTTCAGAGAAAGATGAAAGTGTCTATAGCATTGAGAAGGAAAGGAGACCTTGTTCAATACATCACAGAAAAGTCAGATGTGTAAGATCTAATTATACGAAATCATCTCATAATTATAACTATCATTTCAGATTCAGTGAAATACAGTCTTTAACAAAATTTAGTGGACGGTCAGAAGATATACCTGCTAGCGTATTTTTAGAAAAATTCGAAGAGGAATGTGACTTAATCGGTATAGACAAAACTAAGTTTTTCGAAATTTTACCGCGTGTTCTACTACCACCCTGCTCTGTTTGGTTCAAAGTAAACAGGGGTAGTTTACGAAATTACTTAGATTTTAAGAACGCTTTGCTTTCTAATTTTGAGAGCGATTTCATGTTGCAAATCGAGATGCCATGATTCGAAATAGACGGTTTGATCCCAAAATTGACAAGAATTTAACGGATTTTGTGATTTCTGTATACAATGAATTGAAACTAATTAATCCGTACCAACAAGAATCACGAATTATAGCATCGATCCGAATACTATTACCTTTTAGGTTACAACAAATATTGATTTCTGCACAATGCATTAATTTTAATAATTTGATTATGATAGTGCAAAATTTTGAAAATCAATCCATGGTGCAAAGTAATAATAATCGAAATCAAACTAATAATAACCGAAGTCAAGGTAATTATATTCCCGTCCGGAATATCAATGTGCGTGAAGAATGTAACCCTAATGTAAGAAGTAGATCCAATCATACCGGTAATAGAGCTGAACCTAATTACAAAGGAAACAGGAATGGTAACTATATAGCGTTTAGAAATCAGGCAGAGTGCACCTAATTTTTCTCGAAATAGGTTTTGTAACAATTTTATAGGTGTCAAAAGTTATCAAAATAGAAATAAAAGATTTGGAGAAATTCATAATATACAGAACTGTACACAAGACTGTAGCGTACAATGCAACTTAACCGAACCCTGTGGGAATGTAACTTAAGCTAAAGTTGTGGCGTCCGTCAAGGCATATTTAATTAATTCTTGTTTATTTTCACTTCAAATAGAATTATGATTTTATTTATAATTCGTACTTTGTTTGAATTTTAAACAAATAATAAAAATGGTGGATACTAGATTTCAGCACGCTGTGGTATGAACACGAATATCACTTACTAAAAGTTATGATAAATATGCTTGAATAAATAAAACATGTTATATTGTATTCTAACTCATATAAACTTTGCTCATTCTTAATATGATAATTTCTTTATTTGTATTATTCCGTTAGATTGATCAAGTCTTGTTTTGTTTTATTTTGAGTATTGTTATGATTTCTTTGTAATTCGCTTCACTTATCAATATTGTGCTTTTCAATTCTTTTGTAATCATCTTAATGATGCCCAAGAGGAAGAAATAAGTTATGTAATATGTCAATGTATTTTCGTTTAATGTGTTAATGAGCTCCGAAGATATTGAATTAAAGAATCTATTTTAGGATCTAAACAATCAACAAAAGGATTGTATTTTTGAATAAGTCCTCTTCAGCGATAATTTATAGAATTAAAATATAATTGATTATTAAATAAATGTAAGATTATTATTGATATAAAATTATATATATATATATATATATATATATATATATATATATATATATATATATATATATATATATATATATATATATATAAAGGCTATTCGGAAAGTAAGGTAACAATGTATGTAAGAATATGTAACGGTCCAGTATTCATAATAATAAGAAGAATAAAAGGGTAATGGTGTCTAATATTTAATGTGCTTGATTTTTCAGTAATTTAATTTACAATTTCAGGTAACAATAAGGGTGTTTAAGCGTGTTGACTTCAGCGATTCGAACTGTGGCCATATGTAACGCCAAGATAGGTAAGAAAGAAATATAATAACGTTACAATTACAGTGTTTCTGTTTATAAACTTCATTAACATGATAGTAATGGTATCACTTTAGTAAGATGCTACATTAAAAAAGAATATAACTTTCTGCCAAAATCAGTCTAATGTGATTTGTAACTTTCTTGTCAGCTTTTACCATTACTAGATTCTATCATGAATTTGGAATATTATCAGGCTACCTCATATATACACAACTTGGATATAAACAGATTCTCATCCAGAAGAGCCACAGGACACACAGAAACTAAAACAAAATACTTAAATCTATATTATATGTTAAATATTTGTCAACATTTCTTCCGCAATTGTATCACATGAAGTACAATACATATCAAGCATAGACGAAAATATCTTTGCGAACAAAATGACATCTTATTTGCATATTTACACCGAATGGTTTACATTTTACTTTGTATAAAGAGTAACCAACGTAGAAATAAAGGCTGCTAATATTTTCTAATATAGCGGCCAAACCCGCCTCCGGATTGTTGGAGAGTTTTGGTGGAGAGGTGAGAACAAACCAATGAACAATCCCACAAAGTTTCAACTTTACTCTGATTTTACTTTTATTAATTTAGCGGAACGGAACCAATGCTAATATATAAGTGCAATAACACAACCATATTTTTCACTCAATGATTTCACCCAACATCAGTGTGGTACATAACAATATCTTTTATTTTGTGTGTTTTCCAATCAATTCTCCACATTTTAGTGCAAAAACGAAGAGTCTATCTCTATTCTTTGAGAAATTACGCATGTTTAAAGATAACACTACAACTCCCGGCTGCGGCCATTTTGATGACGTCATAACTCCGAAATCTGTCATCGGATTTTTAGGGACTTTTCAGGGAGAGAAGAGAACTGACCAATAAACAATCATACAAAATTAAGCTTTATACGAGTATAAATTACTTCAAGGTTTTGTCAAAATTTGAGCTAATTTCACTGGGCTAAATGGTTGAGTTGAGTTGATTTTGAATTTAACGTCCCGTTCAGCAGCGAGGCAATATGAGACGTGGACCTACTGATTAGCGTGGAATCCGAACCACATGAGCTCCCGCCGGAAATCGAACCCGGGTCTCCCACGCCAAAGGCGCGTACGCTAACCGATTAGCTACGAAGGAGCTCTGGGCTAAATGGTATATTTTATAATTTCCAAGAAGAAATTTCTCAGAGTCTGCTCTTACTAATGGTCTACTACATTAATTTTCAACGAGCAAAAAAACCAAATGGTACCATTTATACTGGTGTACTTTATTAATTTCCAACTGATAAATCTCCGGATTCTGTTTTTATTAATGACTTACTTTATTAATTTCTAACAGCTAAACGTCCGAATTGTACCTTTACTAGTAATAATGGTCTACTTCATTAATTTCCAACAGCTAAATGTCTGGAATCTGCCTTTGTTAATGGCCTATTTTACTAATTTCAAACAGGCGAATGCAAGATTCTGCCATTAGTGTGGTCTACTGTATTAGTCTAATTTCTAGCACATTAATGCGATTTCTCACTTTATTAATGATCTACTTTATTAATTTCTGATAGACATTTCTCCAAGTTATACCTTTAGTAATGGTCAACTTCATTAATTTCCAACAGCTAAATGCCTAGAATATGCCTTTACTAATGGCCTATTTCATTAATTTCAAAGAGGCGAATACGGGATTCTGCCATTATTTTGGTCTACTGTATTAATTTCTAGCACATTAATGCAATTTCTGACTTTATTAGTGGTTTACTTTATTAATTTCTTATAGACATTTCTTCGAGTTATACCTTTAGTAATGATCAACTTTATTAATTTCCAATAGAAAAATGCCCGTATTCTGCTTTTATTAATTGTGAACAGATGAATGTTCAGATAGAATCTTTAATAATGGTATATTTCATTAATTTTCGATAGAGAAATGCCCAGATTCTGCCTTTATTAATTTTGAACGGACGAATATCCGGACTGAATCTTTAATACTTTTCTACTTTATTAATTTCTAACAGGAAAATGCCCGCATTGTACCTCTAATAATGGTCTACCTTATTTATTTCCGACAACAAATGCTCGAATTCGGTCTTGTACAGTGATATATGAGGGCTGATCAATAAAGACGAGTATAAATGAATAAAACATAATTACCTGTACTAATCCTCCAAAAGTTGATGGTCTTTCTCAAAATAGTTCCCATTACATGCAATGCACTTGTCCCAGCGTTTTTACCAGTTATCAAAGATATGCTCGAAGTAATTTTTGAACATATCCTTAAAATCACCTCCTCAGCTTTTACCACTGTCCCTGAAGATGCGGAACACCATCCCCGGAGGTGTTTCTTCAAAGTTGAAAAAAAAAAAAAAAAAAAGAAATCACAAGGGGCTAAATCAGGTCTATATAGAGGATGAGGTATACACGGAACGTTGATCTTTCAAGATAGTCAACAGAAAGTCTGTACTGTTTTTTGCCTGTCACTTCCATGTTGCCTTATACTAAACTGAAACTACTTGTGCTTGGATGTCTGCAAGGTAACATTCCTGACGTCATAGCCTTCAAATTTGCTTTACCTATTCGTCACTTCTCCCACTACACAAACGTGTTTCGTTTTGTGAGTCTACTGTTGTATTCACTTCATAAATATTGATAACCAGATTTATTGATCAGCCTATGTAAATCATTTATTTTCAATAGGTAAATATCTGAATTATTCCTTTAAAAATGGTCTAGTTGATTAATTTTCCATTTCTCGTCTTACAAAGGATCATTTATCAGAAACACATTCAGAGATACAGTAAGTTTAAGCAACGAATTAGAAGAAAGCAAATATTACTGTGGCTCATACAAATATATTAAGTCTGGAATTCAATAACGTAGTCTTTGGTGAAAATCGACCATATTTGGATTCTTTTGGTGTAACTTTTAAAATAAATTATTGTTGTGGGATAGTTCTCCTTACGATAGTCAAATATATTTTGAAGATTAAATGGTGTGTGTGTATATATATTGCACAAGTGTCTGTCTTAAGTTTTTATCCTGTCTCTTCTGTTCCTTTGCTTCGTAAAAAAAAACTAACAGAAAAATGTTTAAAAGTGAAAAAAGAGAAGGCCATTAATAGCTTTCTTTCACAATGAAAAGAACATTTTTTTTATTTTCTTTCTGAAACGAAATGCAAGACGAGGAGGTGTGGGGGTGGGTTTTGTTTGAAAGCTGGTGCTACTGACTGGTTAAAGAAAGGATGCTATGGGAATAATATTACGTAGGTTAATGTCTCGGAAAACGTCCTCAAGATTTAATGCGCGGTTTACGTCTGTTGTTCAACCAATCGAACTGGTAGAAAAAGAATCATTTTTTTTATTCTTCTTACCCTTTCTTTACTAACCATTTCCCGTTTTTTCTCCTTTCCTCTTTATATTCGGTTCTTTTACTTTTAACAACAAAGGTAATGTCTGTTTCCTTCTTTCTCTCTTTTTTTTGCGATACTGCTTCTTACACCCATTTCCGTTTTTCCATCGCTTTGATGTATATTCCATTTAATGCCGTCTTGTTTCTGTCGATAATGTATCTATAACGAACAAAATAAAAAAATAGTAGTATTCGAAATTATTATTTCTATGTAGTATTTTATGTAAAGAAAATGTCATGTACCATTAGACTTAAAAAATGTTTATTATCTCATTTTCTTCCCTTTGTATGCCTTTTTAAAAAATGTAAACAAGTTATATGTTCTTAAATTATTAATCATAAGCTTACACTGAAGTGGCAGTTGCATCCTCAACTATGTAAAAAAAAAAAAAAAAAAAAAAAAAGGAAAACACATATCTTAAATTAATGCAATAAATTTAACTTTAGAGTACTCTAAATTTAGTGCCAGCTATAAAAGTTTTCGTAAAGACTAGTAAACTTTATTTACTACCTGTATTCTGTTTATTAATTTCCTAGCACACTACGCAGGTCGAGGAAATTTTTAATGAAAATATATATATATGTATATATGCAGTACTACTTTTTCTAAAAACAATTAGCCCTTGAGTGATATTTAAGATATATGCATATATAGATATGCGTTATGTGTTGATTGTGGCTGTCTCCCCTGGTATACCCCGCACGGCTTTGGCGCACAGACTGTCAAATTCGATTCAGAACACTTCTTGGTTCGGATTCCACCTTAATGTGAAGGCCCGCGCCTGGATACCCCCGGTGTTTAAAAGAGACGTTAAATTTCCACAAACAAACAATGTGCACAACTTCTAAAAGACATAAATTGACTACCCATTTCCTGCGTCTTTTCTGAAAAATAATGAAATTCAGAATGTTAGTGTGACATTTAAGGGCATATCAAATATGTAAAATAGTAGATTAATGCTGTTTACACTGTCCTGAAAATAACTACCACATCTAAAAACATTGCCCAGCAATAGTATCTTCATGTGTTTGTTGATCTGTGAGAATGTGAATATGTATGTGCATGCTAACTCGGGATGAACCCAGGTTGACTAATATCAAAACAGTAGCGTAATTTCATATTTTGATTGGTGGGAAAGGGGAAAAGCAAGTTCTAGATTGGCACCGTTTTTCTCCTTTTCTAAACTATTTTGGAAAGGTGGCAATTCTAGCGTGACGTCAAGCCAAAATCACCACAATTATTTGTTAATAATTCTCCGCACGTAAAAGTACTAACCAGCACTAATCTTTGGCATCGTTTTTGTACTCTTGAAATTTATTTTGAAAAGTTGGCGATTCTGCTGGCTTCACGTGAAGCCTGAATCGCTACTTTAATTTGTTAATTCATAGCAGCAGTAACGTTGTGTTTGTAACAATAACTAGCACTAACGTAACACTATCGATTGGTAGAACTTTCATTATGAGTCTCAAATGCTGCGATTTTGACTTAACAAACGTCAAATCTATCACTTGTTTGACTTCAATTCTTCAACAACAAGTTCTTTCTTTCCTGAACAGCAGTTACAACACAAAAAGCTCTCTACTAAATTATCAATAATGTTTTAAATTTAGAACATGTACAATATTAGACAAATAAGTAATAAAAAGTGCGCAAATTTCCCAATCTCAACTTTGCACAATTTTAAATAAAGAACCCTCTTCTACATGCTGTATACTGTGCATGGGCGTCGTTAGCGGGGGGTCGGGAGGACGCGTCCCCCCGGATTTTAGTCAAGAATATTTAAAAAAAACTATAGTACTTTGTATATATAACTTTTGTCGGAAAGAGTATTTTGATTTTGATTTATCCGACCCCCCAGATTGGAAAAGCTAACGACGCCAGTGTGTCAATGTAAAACTATAATGAGTATTAAACACCAGTTCATTATATATATATATATATATATATATATATATATATATATATATATATATATATATGTATAGATAGATAGATCTGAGCTGCAAATTTATCTGCAATTCAATGAAAAACAACTTTAAATCGTTTATGCGAAAAAACTCACTGCGGTTCAATCCAGTGCAAATCAAATACTTTCATTTAATACATAAAAATCGTGAGTATCGCGTGTGGTAACACCTAATTTGCGGATTTGTGTGATGTGAGCCCCTATTTTATACTGTTAATTCCTTATAATCAAAGATGGTACAAAAGAAACAAGTTAGAGTACAATCTGGTATGAACACAAGTCTTTCAAATGAGCCAATTAAAATCATTCGTATGACACGGTAAGATAGGGTTTCATGAACCTGCCTTAGCACATTATTTTCTTAATTTCTCACTCTATAGTATAGTACTAACAAAGGTAATTGCGATTCAAACTGGTACAATCCGCGGCAAAAAAACCTGCAACATGAGAATGTAAGTTTATTGTGATACTACGCCTAACAGCACAGGGAATCAACATAACGTCTAAGTGGCACGAATCACGCCAGGATAAACCTCGGCGTTTTGAATGACAAAAATAATTGAAGCTATTATTCATATATATTTTTGAAAGTTTATAATAAACTCACTATATACTTATCATAGTCTAGGTTCTAGCTGTCCCCTAGTTTTACCATGTAGATCCGCCACTGCAAACCGAACTCATTTGCACTGGGAAGCGCAGGGAAGCAGGTTCAACAAAGTATGCAATTATCAGGATATGACGCATTTCTAACAAGTTGGAACAAAGTTATGAGGTATTGATTTTTTTTTTTTTTTAGTTTCTTCTAAAGGTTTTATTTCGAAGAAGTGCTTGGATAAGTATCACATCTAATTACTTAGATGGTTTCGGATAAACGAAAATATCATAATATCGTTTACAGAAATTTGATATTTCCGGAGATTTGATTAATATTACTGAGAAAAGTTTCAAACACAGCTTAAAATTATGTAATTGCGAGAATTGGTTATACCGGTAATTGCAATTAGCAAAAATTATTCCTATAATACTAGAAAAGCAACATTTAAAAAAATCCCACAAACTACACTCTTTTAAGCAGTATATCAATCTCTATTCATGTTTCTTATATGTCCGGAAGGGGTTGAAGTATCAACTTGTTGTAAATGGTGTTATTATCTTTATGTTTATTGCAAACCATTTATCTGATTGGTTGTAATATTTATTTAACCACCTTTTCTACATAAAACCTTTTGTAGAAACTAACATTTTCAATCTCTTGTAACTTTGTTCCTACTGGGTAGAAATACATCATATTGTAATCACAGTGTTTGACACTAAAGTATGTACACGAACACATTCATTTTATTTGTGTTATTTAGTGTTGTAGAGGCTTCCAATTTAGATGTTTACGAAAGATTGTGTTAATGTAGAGTCGTAACATTGTAGAAATGTAGGTTCGTGTTTAAAATATAGATTTGAAATGAAATAAAATTAAATCATTAAGTTGAATGTCCGACGATTATGTCTTTTAGGCTGGGACAGAAGGTTGATTAAGTCAAATGAATTATGGTGGAAGGCAAAGCGAATACCACGACAAAGTCCACGGACACGATGCTGTTTACCACAAATGCACTTGGCCTAGAATCGAACCTGGGACTTTACCTACCACTAGTGTTGTAAAGGCCTGGAAAAAAACCGGAAATTTTGAGTAAAAAAAACAGTTTTTTACCGTTGTTTCCACGAGCTTGGAAAAGAAACGGAAAAATTGGAAAAAAGTTGAAATTTTCGAATATTTACTACATTATGCTTTTAAAATGAAAACTATTTTATAGAAAAATATTTACTAGTTTACAGTTAAGATCATTGAGTGCTTTTGTTTCTTGAATTAGAATAGTCAAATTTTGTGGCAGCAAATCTATAAAGACGCATTTAAATTATTTTAAGTAATCTTATAAAGTTACCGTTTTATGGCAGAGAAGTGTTAAAATAACAGTTAAAATAACAGGGCCAGAATCATTTTAGTTAATACCAGTATGTTAAAATCAAATATTTATTTCATGGAGATACGTATCTTCCTTGTGCTGTTTAAAATTTCCGGAAATTTTGAACTCAATACAAAAAAAATCTTTTGTTCGGAAATATTGGCAGAACCCGGAAAATATAATTTAAAAACTACTTCTTTGCCTGATGTTAATCTTATTTGCTGTAACGTGTCTGCAGCACACATACAATGTATTTCACTAGCAGGAAAAATACTTAAAGCAACAGGTTTAAATTTTACTTTTTAGTTTTCAGATTTCTGGTAAAAATTCCTTTTTATTATTCGTATAGTTTTCGAACAACTCAAAAAGGGAGATGATCTTATTGACATACACACACATATACCGCACAAGTGCGTAAATTTGAGCAGCGACAAATATATTAAAGAATTTCACATCTGAAACTTCCGTTCGTTATTATTAAAGACTAGCAGAATACCCGTTCTTCGCACGGGGAGAATACGTTTCATTTTGGGTATAAGGGGCACCAAAACCGTCACCAATGAACTTAGGAACCCCAAAAACTATGAATTCGACACAAGTGATTTTCAATTATTTTTACGTCACCCTCCCCCTTTAGCAGTATTAATGGGGGCTGAATTTGGATTTAAACGGCATTAAAAGTGTCACTGTTCATCTCGGCGACCACAAATACTATGGATTCAAAACTAATATCAGTAATTTTCGACGATTTATTTAAATATCACCCCTTCCCCTCCCTAAAGTTTCGGCGTTGAATTTGAATTTAAACTGCATCGGAAATATAACTGTTCATCTTAGAACCTATGAAAAATATAGAAGCACATTAATATTTATCATTCTGCATCATTTATATATATTTTAACCTCATTTATGTTGAAAATTTTTATCAAAATCTGTCTGATGGTTCAAGTGTAGTTAAGTTACAAATATAGTCACTTTCATTTATATATATATATAATTTGTCGCACTAGAAAACTGGTATTTGTTTACATACAAAATTTTGTACATAAAGTTTTTATTAAAGTATGTATTCGAATATTAAATAATGGTAATTATATATCTTTGTGCATGAGTATTGGTGAAATTTGCCTATTACTCTTTCTTTTAAGAAGTAATTTGGTTAAAATAAACGAAATTTCATCAGATCAAAGAGCACATTAAGGAACTCAGTTTCATTCACGTGCCCTAACAGAAACGCTTCATGATGGTATATGTGTATGCAATTGTAAAAGTTCTGTAATTAATGCACAACCATGAGTAAAAGACTAAAAGGCACATAAAGGAAATGAGTGCAAACTATTAATTTTCAAGAGTAATTACAACAGTTTTATTTTCCTAATGCTTCATTTTTAAATATTCACAACTCACAATTGCAATTTCTCAACTTACATTTTTCACCCGTTCGAAAAAGAAAACAGTTCCGATACTAGTAAACCTAACCTAATACAAAGATTTTTTTGTTATTTTCCCAATTTTTCCGGAAAGAAACTGAAAAAAAAGCTATTTTTTACCAGCAGGTTCAAAATTTACTGCAATTTTACAACACTACTTACCATACGTAAGTGCTCTGAGCCATCGTGCCCCCACATAGAATTGAAATATGTAATATGCCTTTTAAAACAATATAAATTGATGTCAGTTTTGCAGTGTATATCAAGTAGTGTACCCCTGTTGATATTTACATTCTACAAAAATTCATCGTTTGTCTTTGTATCTATTAGTTTAAAAGAGACAAGGGCGTTTCAAAATTAATGGCCCACATTTTAGATCTTGTGAAACCTACAGAATCTTGAAATCATCTGGTCTTTATCAAACTTGGCATGGAGACAGACACTGAGTTGTTTAATGCACAAAAGGATTGCAGACGAGACAAGACGACACGACACAGAATTTACGTCACGAAATATAACCATTCCAAAAGAAAGAGATACACTTTCTAACGTGAGACATGACTTTCAGGACACATATCGAGACAAAACACCTTTCATTCTTGTCTCCTAAGCAACCCTAAGTACGAATGTGAATTACTTTCCTGTGCAAACTCACAGTTCCCGAGTTATGAAGCATCAAATGTGGGGATGTTTCATTTAAAAAATTAAACAAGTAGCTATATCACGTGTACAAAACGTAAAAACTTTGGTTTGTATAGCATGACATTTTCTCAATTTATATTGAAACCAAAAATAGAAGTAAATTTCTATCCCTTTCCAGTTTTGGAGTAGAGATGAGATATATTCCTGGGACGTGGCTAAGCGGTTAGCGCATGCACCTGTGGCGTGTGAGACCCGGGTTCGATTCCGGGCGGGAGCTCAAGTGGTTCTGATTCCACGCTAATCAGCAGATCCCGTCTCATATAGCCTCGCTGCTGAAAGGGACGTTAAACTCAAAATCAAATTTTGCTCTATGTAGATCAATATTGAAACCAGAAGTTATAGTGAATTTCTATCATTTTCTGTCTTAGAGAGTTAAGGATAGAGATTAAATGTATTCTTGGAACGCTCATTTGATCACAGAAAATTAATTCTCTTTATCTATCACAGTTTTTGCTCTATGATGACATGGTCATACAGGGTATATACCTTAGTAATCCCAAAAGTAGATTCTCTTATTTTTTGGAAATACAAATAAACGTTTGTTTTCTATAACGTTTGCATCATTTTCAAGATTGTACAAGGTCTGTCCTGAACGTAACGTCAGTGAATTTATTGTGACGCGACTGCACGTCGGAGCACGATTAACCGGTTGAAACTGGTAGTGGGTGAATCCAGCTAAGCAGCACTCGGTCGCTCAGTGTACTCCGAGCATCCGGAGAGTGAGGACGGGCCTGTCCGTGAGTTTTTTTTTTAATCTTTATCTTGTACAAGTGAAAATGCAATGCTCGTTAGAACAAAGAGTTGTGATCAAGTTTTGCGTGAAACTTGCCAAGACCACTACGGAAACTGTTACTATGATCAACGCTGCTTACAAAGAACATGCCTTGTCAGATTGGCAAGTGTTACGGTGGCACAAGGCCTTTTAGGAAGGCCGGGAAGAGGTCGACGACGAGGACCGCGCCGGATGGCCATCCACGACCACCACGGCTGACAATGTGACGCGAGTGAGAGAACTGTTGAACTCAGACCAACGATTAAGTGTTCGTTGTAATGGCCGACATGTTAAACATTCCGAAAAACTCAAGTTCATGAAATCGTTACAAACCATATCGGCATGCGGAAGGTGTGTGCAAAAGTGGTTCCAAAAGTGATCATTGACGATCAAAACTCAAGCCGCTGTCTTGATCACAGTAACATTTTCCGTAGCGTTCTTGGCAAGTGTCATGCAAAACTTGATCACAAATCTTTGTTCTAACAAGCCCTGCATTTTCACTTGCACAAGACCAAAAAACACACTGAGTGAAGTAGCGCTGCTTAGCTGGGTTCTCCCACTACCAGTTTCAACCGGTTAGAATGCGCTCCGACGTAGAGTTGCGTCACAATAAATTCACAATAAATTACTTTTAGGACAGACTTTGTATTTTGCTATACAATTTCCATTTCAGTCAATACATTTTTGTAGGGGCTCTGTTAATTTTTAAATTGCCGTGTCATACCAGCTCGCCCCTTTAAGTTTGAAGAAGTGTTAAACCTTATCTTTCACCTTGTTGTCGTTGCTGAAGTGCGTTCTGGCCAAACGTTCTTTCAGCTTCAGAAACAGGGGCTAGTCAGTAGTACACCCAACCTTCGCTGCTATCTTGTCGGAAATTAACGGTCTCTTACTCCTTTCTTCGTCGTAAATTTCAATACGACCATCTGCGTACTTTCTACTCATCTTGTGAACGTTTTCGACATCCAGGCACTACTCGCTATATAATTCCGTCAATTGGCGATCAATTTCAATCAGTCTAAAGCTATTCAAGTTCAAAAATCGAGTAACTGCGCGAACTTTGCACTTGGCGATAGCAACAAACGACAGTTCCATTAGAAACGACAGCTCTATTAGACTGAGCATTCTAGGGTGGTTCGCGCAGGCTTTCTTGAGAGTTGGGAAAGCCGCAGGACTAGTTTCTCTGAGTCCCCACCGCTTTGGAGACCTTACTTTTGGAATTATCCTCATATATAAAGGAGTATTAGTAACTAAACACATGAATAAATTTACTAATTGCTATTTAAAACGAAACATTACATGAAAATACGTTGAAAATACTGTTAAATATTTGTTTGAGGATAAAACTTCACGTAATGAGCACTTATAATGAAGAAGATTTGCTAACATCACTGAAGCAAGATTTAGTTTTCTTGCTCCACTGCAATCGGGATCACACTCATTACAAAACCCATGAGCCTCAAATCAAGTATAGTGCTATTAAACTCGCCTCAGGAATGTAGTAAGTAAATAATACGCATACTCTGACTGTAGAGTATGTGAAGTTATTCAAGGTTCCCTGAAAGTATTCTGTTACTTCTAGTATCCATTATTTATTTCAAAAAGATATTTCCGAAATAGATATAATTTAATTGAATTATTTCTAAAATACTTTCTTGAAGTAGTCAAAACAACGAAAAAGAAAACGATAAGGCTTTTAATCTTGATTTTATAAAAATAAATGTTTAAAATTGAAACAAAGACTACAGTACTCGTACTCTTTTACGTAAAAAAAAATCTATTTAGCACATGCTAATTAGTGAAGTATATTTTATACCTGTAGAGAGGAAACGACATTATTTAATTAATTGATTTCCGGAGCAAGTTATCCTTGAGCTCTGTAGTGGCTCGTTACGCTGACAAACTAGCTCACAGAAGATACATGAAATCAATTAATAGCCTTTTTTGTTTGTTTGTTTGTTCGTTTTTTCTCTCTCTCTCTTTCTCTTTTAGAAGAAATATATTTTACAACTGCGATTGGAGATAAGTAACTAACTTTCTGTGAACCATCAACAGTTAATTGACTTCTTGAACCTCAGAAGTAAATTGCTAAGTTCAAGACAATCACTACTGTAGTCAAAGATAAATTGAAGGATGTAGAGAATCTATAATAGCCCGTACCTCTGTATCGATTAACTCACATCACCTGCACAATGGTATAGGTAACAATAAAGTAATTAGAATATTACTAAAAGTCGTACTTCAACAAATGAATCACTTCAAAACTTCAAAACTAAAATAGTTGGTCAGAAATGAAGTTTTTGCTTTTTAATATAATAATAATAATAATAATAATAATAATAATAATAATAATAATAATAATAATAATAATAATAATAATAATAATAATAATAATAATTTTATTAGTTTCAGTTCCAACTGCTTTTAGCGGACTCCTGCAACATTTTAGGGGCATTTATATAATAAGATATTGAGAACAAAATGTAATAAGGTAACGAAAAAAAATAGCAGCAACATTGCTATAATTTGTATCTCACTTCAATGGCAGAATAAATCCGGTTGCATAAATATAAAATAGTTCGTTTGTTTCTAGTATCGAACCGCGTCCTATTGCATCGCTTGTAGTTCCTTCATATTAGCAAACACATCGTATCCCATGGATTCATATCCTTAGAATACGGGACTCTGCACACACATCGACAAAATTGTCGGTTTGAAAATATCAAATTTTGCCAGACTTCTATAAACTAAGACGTGATTCTCATGGGTTGCGCCAAGGTTGCCAAGCAATCGTTTCTTAAATTGTTATACGTGCTTTTTCTCTTATGAGTGTGAGTGACCACCGTTATTACTTGAACGTTATGTCAAGCAGGAACGTCATTTTGGAAGAGTAGGGGGCAGTTATTTCCACTGAGTTTGCAAATACGTACTTTTGTAAATATATATTAGTATAGTAGTAAAAACGGTGAAACTCGGAGTGTGTAAGTAGAAATATTCGCCTCTCACGTGACAAAATGTTGACAGTTTTAACCAAACTACGTATGTAATGAAATTACGGCCTGCTAGTCGAATTCACACTACAATAATCAATTAACAGTGACAGCAACAATAATAAACAAGAACAATAGGGAGTGAGTGGAATAGAAACACATACATTTAATGTAACCATTCTGCACCTGTCTACAAGAACTACGAGATAAACTTGGTAAATCTAAAATCAGGGTGACCAGATTCGAACCCGGGGGCTCTTGATTGTTGAGTTGTATTAGCCTATGTTCATTTGTGTGAATGACTGGAAACAGTTTAACGATGTTCATGATGAAACTGAAGAAAAACCTCAATAAGAACTATTAGCAGTCCAATTCGAGCCAGGAACCTTACAGTTACCAAGCAACAACGCTAACCACTATTCGTCAAGTATTCAGGGTTTATCTAGTGATTTCATTACTCATGTTTCTTCATACATACAGGACAGTAGAGATAATTATAACATTACCGATCAGAGATGGTAACCCACATGAGGGCCCGGCTTCGCCCACCCTCATCTCATTTTGGTACATGATTGTCGGGCGAATTAGGTGAGGCCATCACTATTACTTGAAGGCAAAAACATAACTTTTTATTTGCGACTGATTGTTTGAGGGTGAGGGCGAGAACAAGGGCGTATACATAAGAATTATTTGAGGTTAACGATGAGTTGGGTTTCGTGAAGGTGATGGTTAATTAAGTATGGATCACCACTAAGTTTGAGAGTGGATGTGTATTAGGGTAAGGTGGAAAGGGTGAATATGAATAAAAGAAGGTAGAAATATTGATCTGAGAGTGATGGTATCAACATTAATGGATCGTGAGTGCGCGTGACTGTGAGACCGAAGAATTTGATGAGGGTGAGTAACAGTGAGAAATAAATATTAATTTGAGAGTTGATGTGAATGTGAGTGAGAGTGAGGTTATCAATACTATTTGAAGTTGAGAGTGAATAATTTTTTTTTAGGGAGTTGTGAGTGAGGGTGAGGATAATCAAGATGTTTTGATCCAAACATATCTTTGTATACAAAAATACCACCACATAATCCAAATTGTTAAGGAACTCCATAAAGCACTCACCAACAAAAGTAACATCGTAAAAGAATAATGCTTTAAATGGGGGGAAACACTCATAGTTAAAGTGAGAAGGGGAAAACTAAGATCTCATGAGAAAAGTGTGAAAGAAAACGGAAACGGCAAAGAAAGAGAGAACAAGTGGTGACAGGCAAATGTACAACATAGTAAGTTATGTTAGTAGTATTAGAAAGAAAGGGAATAGGAATAAATGTAAAAGAAAGACTATAGAGGAAACATTAAATAGCGGTAACGTATAAGACACAACGTAGTCTTGACAATATCCATTCTTAACTCTTCTTATAAAAATCCTTTCTCTCTATTTTTCCTTTATATATACTCCACACCTATCAAGTTTTCCCTTGTTTCTTATGGAAAATGTACCTTAAGGCAGTAAGAATATAAACATTGCCCATATCTTTTTGTCCCCTTACCAAAAATAGTCCCTCTCTGGAGGGTATATTCTACACGCACCACAAAGCACTACACCATAGCATTTCCCTCCCTACGCCGTAATCATGACAATGCAAAGAGATGTGGAGTCATTTGGTGCCTGCATCCAGAGGCCCCAAGGGCGATGAAACACACGGAGACCAACAAAAGCATTTTTTCTTTGCTTTCATCTACCCTCATATTACGTATCCCTTACGCCATGTGTTTATTATACAGTATATCCCCTCAAGGAAACAACTAAGATTTTAGCCCTTTCTTGAGTTCGAACGTATAGAAGTGCGTGAATCTGTGTTTGGAAGATCTTAGAAGAGTGAAAAAATGTATATTTTTGTGAAACATTTCGAATTGACTTCAACATTAATGGATTTCTTATGGATCTTTTCCGGTTTCAAGTTTTATTTGTAGCTTTTAGAGAAAATTGAAACGGATACAAATGATACTGATATTTATAATTCCCAAGGTTACGTTAAAATTTCAGAATATAAAAACTTTAGTTATAACTAGGTATTTTTCAGGAAAACCGTAGTAGGAGGTAAGTTGTAATTTCCTCATATCAATCCTATTTGTGTTTACATCGTGTATCAAAACCGTGAATGCAATTTCAGAACTCTATATTTCTGTAATCACGAATCAACTGCACTTGACGTGCATATCAGTTGAAATAGTAGTCATACAACTTTAATGATCTAGTCACGATATCTCTCAGAATACGAGAATAGCCCCTAATGAATTGAAGTTTAAACGCCTTTGTTGAGTAAAAAAGAAATGCTTCTTATGTAGAATGGCAATTTGACATAGAAAGATTTCTCGGCCTCTAACTCCACAGGACTGACTCCGTAATTGTGGGTCAGTGTGCATTTAGACGGCGTTTTCGAATTAATCCATCCATAACTAAGAGTATTCTTTGGTATCGACAATTCATGGAAACATTCTGCTTACGAAAAGGAGCATCACCACATTGGCACTGGTAGGTTCAGCACTTTTTAAACAACGCACAGACTCAATATGAAATTGGTTGCACGGCGCCCGAAAAGTTAATATTACACTCTTGGTTCGCGAGGTAACCCGTACATCTTCTTCTTGTAGGGCTACGTAAGACTGTTTTGTGCCTCCATTACCAACTGATATGGATTACCTCAGAACCAGTCATAGCAACAGTGGATTAAGAGAAAGGAGGCACCTTGCAGAGAACTTTGGAAGAATTCAGCTATTGTATCAATGTTGTCCGTGTGGCAGATAAAGTGCACATAGGGCACGTATGCTTAGTAAAACTTGACGATTCACTAAAGTCACTTGAACTTTGCGATTTTTTTTCTGTTATCATATCATGACTTGTTTCATTTTAATAATGAAGAGTTTTGAAGTTGAAACCATTTTTATACGCTCTTTATTAACGAACACAGATCTGCTCATTTAATCAAAATGAGTTTGTGTTAAAGAAAGTTCTCCAGATGGACAAAAGAAAATGTTAACTACTATAAGTTATCGATGCAAAATACCATATTTGGCCATGTAACAGGAGAGAGTATCTACCTTGGTCATCCTCGAGAAATATATATATGAAAAAATATACCTAGAAGGAAAATCGGGCAGAGTTAGCCTCTATTTTCTAAATTTCTGAAATATTATTCCACTATCGACTTTCGTTTCACATAATTTGGCACAATTGTTTTACTTTTCATTGAACTTTATGGGATGAAGTGGGGTTTCTAGCTGATTGTTCCTCGGACTTCAAGTTTTTCTTCTCTAGAATAAGCATATTCGAGACGATATTTAGGTTCTACAATTATTGAAAAATTTTGTCCGTAAATTGATAACATAACACTAATACTTTAGTTTAACCAACTAAAATAGGCAAATCCGTAGCTACTTTAGACTTTAAATTTCATGAAGTAGGATCTTATAACTGTTGAACTTTACGGTGGGCTCGTGAGAAAGTCTATCAGAAATTACATTGTCCGTAAAGAAAAAGAGAACGACTGTAAATAGGACTAGCTCGAGAGAGTAATACCCTTGGAAGCAAGGACTAAATACACGGTTCTGATTGGTTGGCCATTTCTTGCCACGTAACTTACATATAGCGAAAATCAAAAGTTTGTTACTGTGGGTTCTCGTGCCGAGCGTGCTAGCACTACGGGCTGGTAACGGAAGTCATTTTCGGCGTGGGTTCAAACCCGCACCAAGGAAGGTTTTTATTTTTTTTTCATTTTCATAACATTTTTTTCATTAAAATAAGATGAAAATAATATTTAAAAAGTGATTTACTTACTTTTGTTCAGATAAGTAGTAGTGGTCGTAGTAGAGTAGTAGTAGAAGTAGTAGGAGGAGGAGAAGAAGGAGTACTGGTAGTAGTAGTGGTAGGAACGGGTTAGAAGCAACGCAGGGCTCGTTTTGTTCCACCTTGATCCCATGATATAAATTTGATGACCACCTTAAAGCAGCTGGCTAGGGTAGCGCGTAAAACAGTTGGCTAGGGTTTCGAGCAAAAAAAACGTACTTTCGGAAGTATTACTCTCCCGAGCTGGTCATCTGTAGATAGGTTATTGTTTTTGAGTTTCAAAATTATAATTGTGGTTGCAGTTTGTATTTAATAGGAATACACTAAATTCATATAATAGTTCGCCATCAACATTAGTTATGATTTGATCAAGGATGTTACAAAATAGAGGATTTGCCCATACAGTAAAATCGTGAAGCCATACGTCACAGTTTCGCCACTCTTTCTTCGCTGGTTCCACCCAATAAGATTGCAATGTTTTGCATAAGAGCCAACATTCATGGCGTAAACGAGAGTAGCCAATCAACAACAGTAGAAGTGCCGATGTTCGGTTTTTTTTTACTTCATTGAGTTAATAAGATGAAGATATATATGGGCAGATTCTCTATTTAATAACATCCTTGGATTTTAGAGTGTAACAGGGACGATAGAGGTATAATTGTACAAAGTCTTTTACAAAAAGACACAACACAAGGGGTAAGAAAGTAGAACTTATGCATATATATGCACATTTTGTGTAATGATGATACATATGATCAGTTGATAACACAGGCACTCAAAGTAAGCAATTTTAATTTATGTAACGATGTTGCTCCGTACTTTTAATGTGAGCAGTCATTCCCGTACTTTGTAGTAACGAAGTCCCTTTGCAAACACGAATGTGTATAATATATAAGACGATTTACATACATGTATATTTCCTGAAAAATATATGCAATATAGAAACTGTATAATAATATATACGCATGTTTGTTATTAATTTTCTTCTTCTTCTTTCTTATATGTTTTAACAATTTCGAAAGAAGTATACTAAGAAATAGCTAGTACCATCCAAGAAAGAGAAAGACACAAATATGCTTTTTTATCTGCATACACCATACAAGTCATTATCATGATGTCATACGAATTCTTAAATGTACATTCAAAAGCGACTCCTAGTTTGTTGAATTGAACTCTGATTTAAACATCCGGCGAGTAAGCTTATAGAAAGAAACAGATTAATTATCTTAATGAACAATTGTTCATTAGTGCCATGCCATTGTCTATTAGGAAACATCCTACGTGTAGTACAGACAATTGTCACTCCACACTGTCAAACTGTCACAGAAAGCAACATCAGATTCGTAGTAGCATTCAATGTTATATTTGGCTTTGTAAAGTTATGTCACTCACAGGGTTCGATCCAAAGCCAATCTATGATAATGGTAATACTTTATTATTATTATTATTATTATTATTATTATTATTATTATTATTATTATTATTATTATTATTATTATTATTATTATTATTATTATTATTGTATTAAAGCCATGAAAGACGTATTTATCTTCTAGTTGTAATACTGTATGTACTCATGAGGAGAGGACAAATAAATACCTTGTAAGAATGACTTTAAGAATCGTGTATTTAAAACCAGTGGCGAATCTAGCCCGGAGCCGGGAGCCTAGAACCAGGCCCGTGTCCACGGGGAGTTAAGGGGGGCCGGTCCCCCTAAATTTCTCAAATTAGGCTTGAAAATGAACAATAATATGTTTGATGAACTATAATATGGTTAGATTGGGCACTCATTAACTTCTACCGTCCCCCTCCCTACATTTTTCGGCTGGCTACCGGTCTGCCTAGAACCCCAAGTTTTGAATGACAAAAACAATTTAAGCTATTATATATATAGTTTGGAAATTTACAGTAAACTCATGATATACTTATCATAGTCTGCTTTCTGGCTGGCCCCAGACTTGATATATAAAGTGCTTATTAAATATAAATTAACACGTATTTAAGCGTTTTTGAGAAATTTGCTTCTAAAAGGGAAAAGACGCAATTCCTATAGTAGGAAAGGGTTCAGAATTCGGGACAAAAATAGGATATCTCATAAGCACCTATATCATTTAAAATTAATTTTTGAAAGTATTTAGCTCTTTTGTCATCCTAGATTTTTATCATTGCATTTTCCTTGATATGTGTATCCTAATGGAGCACAGCGTGTTTATTATTATTATTATTATTATTATTATTATTATTATTATTATTATTATTATTATTATTATTATTTTACAAAAAAAGGAGTATATTCGTCAATTCTTTATTGACAGTTAACACAGAGTACTTGAACCTAATTTATTCTGTTGATTTTATATATTTAGTTAATTTCAAATTTAGTAAAGAGTAGGTATGTATATACAATAGACTGAACCTAAAATTTCTTGAATAGTCTGTAAAACATGCTTCTATAATAAGAATAATAATTTGTTTACCGATTAGGAGAAGCAATCCAGAGCTTCCAGAACGACTTATCTATTAGAGATCGTCGTTCAATTCCCTTCAACAATATCAAAACGCTACTATCTCATTTCAATGGGTAACAATAATTTGAATTCTAGGTTTTGTTGGAGTCATGTTTCCTCTAGTAGTAATAATAGAGAAGTCACCAGAAAACATCTCCCAGTTACTGATTCTTGTTACCGCTTGGAGGAAATTCAATTAAGCAATAATTAGGTGTATAACAAGATAATTAATAACGTAGATTATTCAGTAGAGAAAAACAATACTGTGTGTTTGTCAGTGATTAGTTGTGAAACGAAGATGTAAAAGACAGAAATTTAGCTGAGACTGTGCACAAAGTAATTTTGTTTGTTTATTAAACTTGTAATACACTAGTATAACAATATATAACATCGACCTACCCACATAGTGGTTGTTTGAAATGGGGCCCTTGAACATCCAGATTTGTGTGTACACATTTTTTTCTTGTTCTCGAAGACTCTTACAAGTTATTCATGTGGAATATTCCTGATGAAATAACGAATAGAAATTTGAAGTTTCGTGAACGTGTGGTGTTTCTTCGACAAACATTTCTCTTTGCATAACTCCGAACTTAAAAATCAGCTTAAGTTAATTCTGGAGAGTGAGATGTCTACAAGTCATTAGAAATGATTCAATCTCTAAAATCCTCTTGTAATACCTTCATGGATTGGTTAGCTGCATGCCAGCTACGTATATCCACGGTCACAATGTTTTGCTGCATCCAAGCATTATTAATTTCATTACCAGTTAGTTCCCCTATGAACTGCCGAATGGCTTCAGAAAAGAGATCTAAACTCATCGTTTCTGAAGAATATCTGACTGACTATTCTTCTCCTGGATATTGGAATCTGCACTCAAATCTTCTATTCATGTAGAAGAATATCATGTACAGCATGTAAGCTGTTCGCAGATTATAAATGTTGAGTTCTGTGCGTTCACATATGTTGACCAATAGAACTATATCTAATCTGTATGAAAGCATAGTCTAAAATATCATCAGAATTGCCCGCCTGCAACTACTGGAACCATTCCCAGTATTTAATTGGTTCTCCCCATCTTGCAAGTAATAACATTTGATCCATTTTAATGTTATGGCAAGAGACTTTGGATAAAGTTATAATACCGATGTTTCGATGTTTTTCTGTTTTGTCAATTTTCGCATGGACTTATTAGGATTACCTTGCATGGTAGCCGATACGTATTGCAGTTTTTCTTTATCCACTTCGTCACTAGAACTTTACCGATCAAGTCTATTATTATTATTACTGTGATATTAAGATAATATCATAATTGGTAGTTTACTTAGAAACCGGTAAGAGCTGTAAAAATATTATATTCTATATTAAAAGAGAAATTATGGAATCAGTAGATAATAAACATCTTATTCAGCATATTAACGCAAGGAATTAGCAAAGCAGAAAGTTTTTTATATTTAAATTACAAAGTACTCTAATTACAAGCACTTTAATAATTATTTTAATAATAGTCAAATAACATATTAATATTGCCTTGATACACATCACTTATATTTATGTGATAAACGAAAACTAGTACTGCGTATTCTCTTATAAATAATTAATTTATATTTTAATTATATTAATCCTCATGAGTGGAGATATTTAAGTCGTTATTTTATATTACTTTGTTGTTATAGTAAGATATAGTATGCGCGCCGACTACGTGGGTGCTCCGGGGTGCTTTCAGCACCGCACCCACAAGATTTTTAGTTTGATAAAAACAAAATAATATAAATATTTTTCACTTTCTATTCTCAAAAAGTAAGCAATTAGAACATTGAGGTAGAAGTTAAAAATTTGTAACCTCTAAAACATAATTGTTTGCTTGAAATGTGTTTGTGCAGGGCAACCAAACAACACACTCACCCCCTCCTTGCCTGTCTCTGGTCTAGTCAAAGGCAGTCCCTACAACAACAATGTCCACTATATTGTGAATAAAATCGAGCACAGCTTTTTATGACAGTGTTGATAAAAGATTTTAGCTAAAAGGAAACCAATTAAAAATATCACCTGAAAACATAGAACACTTCCCAACATTGGTATGTACCCACATTAAGTTTAGAAAGTCGGCGCCAGTATGTTTATGTACTGTACTTAACATTGATTTTTATACTCTATATTAGTTTTGGATACCAATGTGTTAATTATATTGTATGTGACCGCGCTCTACTTGTCTGAGCTAACACTCTTTCCTTTGGTGCGAGTGCTCTCGGATTTGATTCCCAGTGGAAACAATCGCAAAAGTATAAAATCTCTTTTGGAAAGCCATCCTGAGTGAGGCTTTCCTCACTCACACCAGACAAATGCCGGGATGGTTCCTAACATAACTGTCCTAGGTCGCTTCCTTCCTTTCTCATTCCTTTCTTCCACCCCAATTCCCTTGGCAATGTGATTGCCGGGGGACGTTATCCCTCACACGTGACGGGTTAACATGGTTGGAAGCCCAGAAATCTATTTCCTAATTCTAATCGTAATCTATTTGGTTGAAAGTGTTCCTAGCACTTTAAATGTGTAATTAAATAAAATTATTATGAGTGACTATGATAATGATTGATGAATACACAGTCTTCATTTGTCATGATGATACAAAAACGGGTTGATTGATTGATTCAAACATAACGCTCCTTTTCACCATCGAGGGTTATCTAAGAAGAGACCTGCTGGTCAAAATGGAATCAAAACCATCATTCAGAATTTCATCGGAGGCAAGCATTCCCGCCCGGGAATGCTTAATCAGTATTCAACATGAAAAACTCGGTTCGTAATTGAACGCAGAAGACGCGCAGGTCATGAAAATAAAAGAGAAATTTGTTTTTAGAAAAGACCAAACAAAAATCTTGCAATAACCTGTGTTGTAACGTTGAAAATTTTCTTTACACTTTAATTGGGAAAATTGGCAGGTATATAAGTGACTTTAGTGTACTACACTATCTTAAACTAATTATTACGTATGTTTAGATTCAGACCGTTTCTTTCTTATTTGAATGTAATTTCATCTCAACAACCGACATCATGAATATGCAAATAACATTAACTTTTCCTGGAATCAAACGCTTAAAAGACACAGAAAAACGTACATAAACAGGAAACTTCTTTCAAACTATGGTCATTTTGTCTATAGTTAACGTAATTATAAAAATCTAAAGTTATTGCAGAGTAATTTTGATACCACATGTAATCACAGACTTCTTCTCACTGAAATATTTGTGACAAATTGGCCTTTGACAGTAAAATTATTTTAAAACTTTTGTTTTAAAATGTTGAAGAACAGAAAGGACTGTTCATTATATGATTATCTTTTTTAAAAAATACTTATTATGTAAATGACACGAAAATTTAAACTATAGAAAGATATGCCTTAAATTTTGGTATTTAGGATTTTGATTGCTTCATGGTATGATGAGAACTGTCATTTAGCTAATATTAATCCGTGAGAATATAATATTTGCAGCATTTATCTTCTGTAATATTAATGGTATTTGAAAGTATTATCTATCATACTCGTCCAAGACCATCATCATGTCAATACAGAGTCGTGAGAAATGATCTACGTAATTTAACTTGCTTACTTAATTTTCATATCATTATTTTTTTCTTGATACTGGCCATGAAGCTGATGTAATTTATACAGATTTAACTAATGTTTTCGATACGCTGGATTGTGAATACTATTATGCAGTGCAAGTTACTGAAGTTCTACTTATTAAATATATTTATTCTTTTTTCTTTAACATGAAGGAAAAAGTTAATAATGATTTATACAAAGCACTTAACAAATGTCTTCGGGAATTCCCAATGGTTTAGACTTAGAACCCTAGTTCCTTTTATTGTGTATCAGTGACTTCCAAAATATATTTATTATTCAAACAATTATATCTTGCAGGCGACTTAAAGTTATGTTTGGAATACAGAACTGTTAATCTCTTTGAGAAGATCTAATTAATATAGGTATAGAATGTGGTACTAATAAACTTTTAATTAATATTGATAAGCATAGGTCAATGTTGTTCATAAATAGTGTTGCATTTGAGATAAGATTTGAGGTTGCCTCCTTTTGACAAGTTGAAATGAGCATAGTCATAAAACAAGATCACTCTTCATTTAATGTTTTCTGTTCAATAATCTTCAGTTGATATTTAAGACATTTTGTCCAAGATTGAATTGAATTGAACTTAAACAATAATTCTTGTGTCCAATATATTGACTTAGAACTTTGTGCTGAACTTATGAACCAGAAAGTATGTACAATATAATAGGGTATTTTATAATAGAGTATTTCATATGTACATAAGAGGTCAAGGTTCACCATCATGCTACTTTTTAATTATGATCGGATGTGTTTGGTGTATGACTTTTTGTTTTCTAAAATATGACTTTAAAATTCGACCATCCATAACTTGGAAACCAAAAGATTGCACGGGATAATCTTCAACACGCTTAAATAACAGGTTAAAGTTTACCTCCATACCAAGTTATAATGAGCAAAGCGTACTAATACAATTGATTGTGAGATTCATTAGTAGAATTGTTAAGCATTTTATAAATGATATTGCACTGAAGTGGCTTTGTGTTGTTTACACATATAGGATATGATATGATAACATATCCCATAAGATATGATATAATAACATTATACGATATGATAATTATATTGACTTCAATTATATTTCTCCAATTCAACCATTCTTGAAGCACAAAGAATTAGTTAAATTGCATTTAGAGGAATAAGTGCACTGTGTAATTAGTTGAATAAATTACATAAATACACCAATTAGGAAAATAAACTTACCAAATAGTAGATTGCTCTTGATTCTTTTAATAGTTTTATTTTCGAAACCAGTTGCTTGACTATCAACTATGCAGCAAATGATGAAGAGAGAGTGAATAAATGGAGAGAAGATAATTGTATGCGTTATAAAACTACTCAAGAAAACCATCAGATAACCAAGAGCGTCGATTTCTCTATAATTTTGGGGGGGAGGGGCATTCAGATGCAAAAGGTATATATACGAAGATTTTAAGACAAAGTGCACTCAAATTATGCCAAATATTGTATATACATAAATACAATAGGGAGACCCACATGAGGTTTGGTGGGGCCCGGGTCCCCTTGGCCCCCCAGGATCTGCGCCCTTGCAGATAACACGTTGTCGAGCATAAACTTGTAAAGTTAAAGTTCAAATCAGGAGTCTTTCATACCAGAAGCAAACGCTTTTACATAACTTTTGCTTCTAGAAAACTAAAATATGTATCTATAACAATAATTATTTCCCATTAATGAGAATATTGATTCAAGAGAAAAAAAACTTCAAATGTCATATATAAAATATTTCATCCGAGACAAACAAAAAGAAGAATGACAAAAGGAAAAGTACCTAAAGGAATGCGAAGATGTAGGGAAGAGCATGTACTTGGAAATGAAAGTCTGGCAAAGGATAGGGAAGTATAGAAAACTGCATCAAACCAATCAAAGTTCCTAATCGACGAAGAATAAGAACAAGCAGAACTTTTATATTCACAAAAATATTAAAGTGCTAGAGACAAAGTCTGATTCGTTAATTTATAGCTTAGTAGTAAATAGGTATAATAGCTCAATTCTGACGATTATAACTATGATGTTTGTCGTATGTTTTTGATTTTATCTATCTTACAATAATGTTATATATATTTATATCGATATTTGTATATATATATATATATACGGTATAGTGTCAGATCTAGGATTTTCTGAGGGAGGTGCACCATAACTACCGGTATCAAAATAACCAGTCTCATCGAAACTCTTCAAAGTAGCATGTGACAATATTCCTTACACCTGACAAGGCTGATAAATAGAACAGGGGGAGGGTATTTTAAAGAGGGTTGCAAGTGATATGCAGGAAAACTTGTTTTTATATCTTCTTGGCTTCTGTTTTCTTCCCTATGTAAGGAATGTTTCGCTTGGTGAATCTATTTCCTTTAACCTTCAGAAAACCGAGCTAAACTATTGCTTATGCAAAGCTCTGCTTTCTTTTAAGTTCCAAATGGAAACATAATGGCAGAAAGTTTGGGAAAGTGATGCTACTTTCACTGCGAGCTTGTCATTTTAGATAGTGTATATTTACAACGAAGGGGGGGGGGTGCACGTGCACCGGTTCACCCTCTAAATCCGGCCCTATATAGGGTACAGCGGGGTAATTTGAATAATTTCAGACATTTTCTCATATATCTCGGAAACTGTAATTGGTATTCAAATATAAAATTATGAACAACAACTTTGAACCTTACTGTTACTTAACAATTTTTCTTAAGATAGTATCTGGGATACATCATTGTGGAATTTGGGTATTCAATTTCCCCGCCGAAATTTGGAAAAACGTAAAAGTGAGGGGCAATTTGAATAACGAGTGGGGTAATATGAATAACCAACAAAATAAACAAGTCTTATAGAAATAATGCATACACTATTTAATAGTTAGATTGCAATTTCTACGGTAGTTGAAATATGCTAGTTTTGAATGAAAAGAAGTAGGCATACATAAATTGTTACTATGCGTCACCTATAGCCATCTTTTTGAATGTAGGCCTACACTAAAAAAAAATGTTCAGAACACTGTCTAAGGCAAAGAGCCGTAATTGGTTAATTCATCTTCTATCGTTCGTATTTAACGACAACGACAACAGATAAACTGTTTTCGACCTTCTGCACCGACACAGACTTCGTAGAACAATGTCTTACAACGCTGGCAACGAATCCAGTCTCCCTTTCTAGCAGAACGTTCTGAACAGTAATTAAGAAGGCAAAAACAGCAATTCCTTGTTTGACTTTCATTGCCTGCAGCCATCTTAGCCCTACATTTTCGTCACTGGAAGGGGTAAAGTATATGAGTTTCTTTCGAGCATTCATTTGTTTTTTTTTCTTGGCAGGTACTGTATTAGCACTCTTCTTTTTTGTAGTGTCATTGGATTTTGTTGCACCCGATGCTTGCGTCTTTCCTCGGAGGTGTTTTATTCTCATTGCCCGAATATTTTCAGAAGTTGAGTGGCATGATTTTCCTGCGACACGACGTCTCTTCTGCACACAAGCTTTTTCTGGGCTGGGAAGCACTTGTTGTATGGGTTCATCTATAGGCTTCGTTGGGACAAAGTTTTGAGAGCCATGACCGGAAGAAGAAGGCGCGTTGTTAAGATCTTCTTCCCGAGAAGACTGCTCCTCAAAATGTATAATAAGGCCATACGTTTCCGAAGGGGCGAATCGAAATTCTTCAATAGCCTGTGGACTAAACGGATAGATACCAATACACAAAAACCCATTAACAGCCAGTCCAACAGAAGCTGTCCACTTCTAGGCTTCAGTGAACAAAATACAGAACTGAGATTTACTAATCACTGACCTTGGGTTTTAGTGAATCCAGATAGTTGCCTCTTGGTGGTAATTGGCTTTAAGGGCCTTAAAAACAGAGCGATCGAGTGGTTATAATACGTGTGTTGTGTCTGGAGGTAGGTAAAGCATTTCGATGTCATGACTTTGGTAGAACTCTAAGGACAAAAGTTGTGAGTGAGATTTTGGGGTTTAAAGTCCGGATTTAGGCGTACGCCTTTGAATATTACTACAGAAGGTATAAAAGACCTTCTGGCATTGCAGCATGCTATCACCGTTATATTTTCCCCTCGCTCAACAGATGTTAAACTTACCACCTCTTTTCTACCCTTTTCTGCAAAAATTTTAGGGGTCTGTTATTTAGAGGGAGATTACTTTCGTCCGTATTATAAATACGGTTACGATGGTTTATGGAGATCATACTCGTTCATTAATTTTCCCAGTAAGTCAAAATAAGAATTCGCAGTTTCCTTGTTAACACTAGAAGCTTTTGCTTTTGACAAACAAATATAAAATAGTAGGCCTATAGTTCTAATTTCACTGCTATTCAAATTGCCCCGTTTTGAATTATCCAAATTGCCCCGCAGTCGACGAATATTCCATTCAGAACGTGGTATGAAAACTGCTGATTAGTTGACGCCAGTGTACAGTATATCAATGCATTACATGCTACTGATACGGTTATAATCCAGAGCGGTTTCATTTTATTCAGTTAATAAGAAGGAAAGCTTAAGGAAACAACGTTGAAAATTATAACGACCTAAAAATACACACATTCATACTTACCTTGCAGCAAACAAAAAATCGTATAAGCCTTCAGAACCGAAGGAATTGTTTGTATTTCTGAGAGCGACTTCTGCAAACCACCACCTACAAATCCACCATAGATTCACTAACATGGCGAGCCGCGTTTCCACTCCAGCTGGCAAAATGCTTAACATTATTCAAATTCCCCGCCTATTCGAATTACCCCGCTGTACCCTATATACATATATGTATACACACATGCACTATCGTCCAAAAGTTTGGAAGCACTAAGAAATGGAAACAAAAGTACGCAATTATCATCAGAATTATTAAGTGTTTAAAGAAAATTAGTAAAGTCGAAAAAAACGAAAATGAATTTTTAAACACAGGGAAACTGAACTCTAGCCCCGTTAAAATAGTCACCTTAATTCTTAATGAATTTCTTATGAATTCCTGATATTCTACTAATTAATTTGTTAAAGAATGCACTATCTAATTATTTCCATTCAGGATTATAAGTAGTTCCCAACTACTGACTTTTCACTTTTCTCTCTACGGCATTCCTCACAACTCGATTCAAGGCATTTCGGGTGGTTGTGATGGCCTTTCATGATTTTTATTAATATTTTGTTCTATTGGTGTTCAAGCAATCTTCTACACAGTTTAGAAGATTTTCTTAGCATCATTGTCTGGTTCTTAATACACAAAACTAAGATCAATAATAGTTTGCTCAGAGTGTTTGGCATGGTCTCCAAAAAAACTTTAAATGTTCTTTTTATAATGTTCCGTCTATTTTCATCAGACTACCAGGTTTATTGCTCAAAAACATCCCAAAATGAATATGCAATCTTCTCTGTACCTAAGAGGCCTCATCCCGGCGAAATTAAAATACCGCTAATTTTACAGTAATTAAGTGATATCTCCCAATAGATAACAGATAATTGAAATGTGAAACAAGAGCGCCCTAGGCAATATTATTTTGCGTGAGGTACCGTTATCACAAGTCACCTAGTGGCTTTCTGTTTTCAGCCGTTTAGAAACGCGAAAATAAATGCCGATTTTCATAATGGCTCGAAATCGAAAGCAGATAAGTGAGTCGTGATAATAGTATCTCATGTAAAATGATATTGTCTAGTGCACTCTTTTTCCACATTTCAATTATATTTTATCTATTGGGAGATATCACTTAATTACTGTAAAATTAGCGGTATATTAATTTCGTCGGGACGAAGCCTCTTAATAGTTGACATAGTGTACATTTCAGATGCCGTATCGCTTGCTGAGTAGCATCCAAAAACCTACTACAGAAATCAAGTAACTGAAATTGAAAAGTGTCTACCAAAGACCTTGTTTCAGTTGGTCTGTAGTTCTCTTTTGTGTATTTTTGCTTAGCTTAATCCACTTCTCTCATATTTAGCTGTTAATGTTGGTTTCTTTGAGCCTACACAGTCTCTTAGACAAATGGGTTGTAAAATCCTTTCAACAGCATTTGATACTTAAGTTACGCTTCTTCTAAGCAGCAGTGAAATAATCGATTCCTTTAAGATAAGGCTCTAATACTTTGTTTCTGCTGTGGATTTTGAACTTTTAATTCATTTTCATTTGTACCAGTCTATCGTTTTCTAACAATAACGTTATGAACATAAAGATTTGACTCAAAAAAAGTTTACTTAATAGAACTCCTACCCGTGGATCTCTAATGAAACGTAAATGAACTCAAACCATTACTAAAGTGGTGGATCATAAGTGGTGAAAAGTGAACCTACAGCAACTGTGAGGAGAACCTCCACTATCTGTGGCAAATCCCATATTAATGCCAGGAAGTTTGTGCTGTGCGTTTAGTGAAATTAAAAATGTGAAAGAGATCACAAGCTGCTGCCACCGGACAGAGCGATAGGCTAAGACCTGTACTGTGACAATTAGTGCAAATGCACCTAACAATTCAAAAGAAACGACCAAAATTGATCAAAAAAAGTGGCGTATATCATGCTGACAACACCACACCGCATACATTTTTAACGATTCGTCAGAAATTGAGAGTATCTGGTTAGGAACATTTCATGCATCCACTGCATAGCCTGGATGAGGCACTGTCAGACTAATATTTGCTTGGGTCTCTGCAGAACTCCCTAAATGGTCTTAAGTTAGTTTCGAAAGAGGCATGTGAAAACCACGTGTTGCAATTTTTTGACCAGAAACCACAATGGGATTATTGTGATTCCGTTAAAATGACAAAAGGTGATAGAAAGAAGTTATGTTTATGTGGTTTCATAATCTTATTAGTAAACCACAATAAATGGATTCTGAGTTTTGCCCTCCAAAGGCTTAATAAATTTTAGACAACCTAATATATAAAATATCACTGTATATTATCTATATACCTTACATATACCCCGATCAGAACTTGTCGGGAAACAAATCGTAATCTCTAATGTGAAGCTGAACTATTTTTTATTGAGGGTAATTTATGAGCAAATTCCTTGCCAAGCTTAAATTAAACCAGAAGCTATTCACAATATTTTTACGATGTTAATTCCTTCCTTTCCATTTCGGTTCACGCAGAGATTATTATTAAGCCACATCTGGCTCTGTCATATTCATCATTAGTATTGCAAAAATTTACTGTTGACAACCAAATCAATGGTACAAAGCAATGACCCATAATTGCATGCTTCATGGATACTTAATTTTAAAAAAAAAGTGTCGACTTTGTCATTTCTATTTTCACACGATTTATCCATACACACTGTTTGTAATCAAATTCTAAACGTATTTCTTCTATATCAACAATTTTAGCTGCCATTCGATTAAAGAAATACATTTTCTGAACTTATGATGCTTCACATCACCTTCCTCTTACTCGTTTTACTAAACGAGAGGGAGAACATGTTTTGAGGAGCTAGAATTTATTTAGGGATGCACGCGAGACGCGAGAAGTCTCGTCTCGTCTCGCATTTGCGAGACGAGACACGAGACGAGACTGAAAATTTTATGCGAGACGCGAGACGAGACTAAACCATGCGAGACGAGACGCGAGACGAGACTCAGTTAAGTCTCGCACGAGAAGTCTCGCGAGACTTCTAGCAGTCTCGCAACATTTATGAATTGCATGTAATCATATATTTAGTGATTTTACATTTATTGAATTTTCTAAGTTGAGCGTTAATGCCTCCAGGAACAAAAAAGTGATTGGGGCAATAGACATTTTATGAGATTTATTATTATTCAAGGTTGATTTTCAGAATTAAAGCCTTCTTTAGTTTCTAAACATCATTAAAAAAGAAAAGCTTTGTAAATTGGAAATTTATTACAACATCGATTTAGGACTTTATTTTGCGACACGAACACATACACGCGGGCGCGCACGAATACATGAACTTCTGTTTTTTGGTCTGAAAAGCGAATAAGACTCCCTATTGCTGCAAAATGTGATATTTTTTTAGTTTCTGTCTTTTTCACATTACTACTAGCGATTTATGTTGGGGGATGGTGGGCAAATCCCCTCTCGTCAAAGTTTATCCCGGGTCCGGCTCGCAGAAATAACATGATATTTTTACATGGAATAAGTATTTTCTTTCTATTTATTTATCAAAAACATCCCCTCTAGTTCGGAAGTTTAATTCAAATACTAGTTTGGTATAATGGCCCTATAGGTTTAATGCGAGATGGTAGGAATGGCCCTATATCTGTCAGTAATTTTATTTTCTAGATCTGGCAACACTATATAAGTTTAACGCGAAAGTTGATAAAATGCGATAATGCAACATTGCTACATTGCGAACGAACCAAAATAATTGGGTCGTATTGTGTTGTGAGGAGTTCTTTTGTTGTCTACAAGCGCTTTTGGTGGTATAAAAACATCTTTATAATGGAAAATCACCCTTCAAGGAAACGACCAAAACGTGTAAATGTTGATAGTGGCGACGATATTTTAGAAGAGCCAAATATTGCTGGAGACCTCTAAGCTGGAAAACAATGTTGGATCCAGCAACAATTTATGCTGGTTTTGCTGTAAATTATGCTATTAACCCTTTAAGGATCCCATGGTACAATCTGTACCATACGGGGTGTTTCATGGTAGCCTACATTGCGTTATAACTCTCCTATTTGAGCTTTTTCGTCCGTTTTTTTTTTTTGTTTTGTTTTTCAAGTCCAGAGGCATTGTAGAAGACCTTACGTATGGTTTCACACCTTCCTGCATTGAGACATAGGAGGTGATGACGTCATAATTCTAAAATATATATTTTCTTTTAATATTGTAAGGCCGTTCTATGTTCATTATTGTTTGGCGGGCTTATTTTTACACGTAGAAGATTGAAATTTTGCAGAAACATGCAGTCCACCAAGTAGTATTTACCAGATTTTTTCAGATTTCTGCTTTAAAACAGGGGGGGATCCAGAGGGGCAAAAAGTTGAAAAAAGGGATATTTTACCAAAAAATCCCTTTTTTCGCGATTTTCCCGCCTTAAATGCACGATGGAGACAAGTGAATAGTACCGCCTGAAAGGCAGTTCTATTCTGAAGAGAATAATGTGCGACACATGACCCTAGGGTAATTAGGGAAGTGTCAGGGAATTTTTATGAAAATATACTTCTGTATAGGGGAATTTTGGACACTTTCGGTATTATTTTTTGCGGGCTTATTTTTGCACCTAGAAGATTGAAATTCTGCACAAACATTCAGTCCACCGAGGAGTATTTACGAGATTTTTTCGTACTTCTTTGTTAAAACATGGGGGTACAAAGGGGCTAAACGTTGAAAAAGGGAAATTTTTACCAAAAAATCCCTTTCACGGGATTTTCTCGCCTTAGATACATGATGGAGACAAGTGAATGGCACCGCCTGAAAGGCAGTTCTATTCTGAATGATCCTAGGGTAATTAGGGATGTCTCAGGGAATGTTTAAAAATTTTCCTCTGTATACGGGAATATGGGACATTGTCGGTATATATTTTTTTTGGCGGGCTTACTTTTGCACCTGGAAAATTGGAATTCTGCATAAACATTCAGCCCACCTAGTAGTATTTATCAGATTTTTTCAGATCTCTGCGTTAAAACAGGGGGGTCCAGAGGGGCTAAAAGTTGAAAAAAGGATAATTAGACCAAAAAAATCCCTTTTTTCGGGATTTTCCCGCCTTAGATACATGATAGAGACACGTGAGTCATACCGCTTGAAAGGCAGTTCTAAGCTGAAGAGAATGATGGGCGAAACATGACCCTAGGGTAATTAGGGATGTCTCAGGAAATTTTTTACCTGAGATCATGGTGTTTTACGGTAATTTACGGTAATTTTACGGCATGGTGGGAATTCCTGATAAAATTTCTCCCGCCCTTACTATTCAAGATAGAAACTTGAAATTTGGTACACACATTTACTATACCAGGTATTATTTATCAGATTTTTTTAGATGGCTACGTTCACACAGGGCCGCTCCAGAGGAGCCCAAAGTGCGAGAAAAAATTCCCTCCGTAATTTTCCCTTTGACATAATTTTTCCGCTCCTGGTATATGGTATGAGCATGCAAGTGAAAGCCAGCTTCATTCTGAAAAGAATGAGGTATGAACCATGATCCTAGGATAAATAGTGACGATGCAGTAGCTGCTTGACTGAAAGTCTAAAAAATAGCCCAAAAAGCCGGGTATCGGAAAGGGTTAATTTGACGAAAATTAATGGTCCAGGAATCAAATTCCAGCACAACTTTTCTTTCAATTTCGTAGGGTCCGTCTCCTAGGATTCAGCTTGCCAAGGGACTTTTAGGTCAAATACCTGCCTTCAGACAGAATATCACATCATCATTCATTAACAGCCATAGAATAACACATTGCAAAAATTTTGACCAGAATATATGCGAGACTGCGAGACCATGCGAGAAAGTCTCGCGCCAGACGCGAGACGAGACTCAAAATTTATTGCGAGACGCGAGACGAGACCAACATTTGAGGCTGCGAGACGAGACGAGACTTTTCCATTTCTCGTCTCGTCTCGTCTCGCGTGCATCCCTAAATTTATTTTCAGAGGAGTGAGGGTGAGAATATATGTTTAGAGCGACGTAGAGTAAAGGTCATAACACTTTTGACAGCGATAATAAGTTTTGAGGCTGAGAACATGTCTTGAGGGCGAGGGCGAGTGAGAGAGATAACATATCTTGAAAGCAAGGTCGAGTGAAGCTAAGAATACGCTTTGAGGGTAAAAACATGCCTTGAAGGCGAGGGCGAGTGAGAGGGATAATATAACTTGAGTGGAAGGGCGAGTGGGGTTAAGAATACACTTTGAGGGTAAGAACATACATTGAAAAGGAGAATACGTTTTGAGTGTGAGAACATGTCTTGAGGGAGAAGGAGAGCAAGGGCGAGTGAAGTTAAAAATACGTTTTAAGGGTGAGAATATATTATTTTAAGAACTGGAAAACGTGTTTGAAGGCGAGTAAGGGTGAGGCCTAAGGGAGACGAAATTACACTTTGAAGACAACTGCAAGTGACAATGAGGACCTTAATTTATTTTGAGGGCGAAGGCAGTTGAGAATTAGTCAAAATGCCCTCTCTGCACTATTTAAGCTCAAAGATTCCTCAATAAAATTATAATGAACCACTGTCAAGTATCTTGCCAGAAGATCATTGAAAAATTATTACGAAGACTAATATTAAGTATATGGTGTCTTTGAGAAAGAATACTGGGGTTACGTGTGGGTCCTGTGCAGGAGTGGTTGTACTTGAATGATTGAATGATACACCGTTTTGTTTGGCAACTCAAATTTTTTATTCAGGAAAAGTAGAATACTACTAGAATACTACTAGAATACACTATACAGTTAAAAAAAAAAAAAATGTGGTTAAGTGAGTGAGTGTCATTGTTAGTATGATTCTATGAGTGTACCATGGAATACCCAATAATATTTCTTTTCTCTGTCCCATCCGAACTTTAAAAAAAATAAATAAATAAATTAGGAAACGTTCTGTTCTTTGTAACAGTCAACTGCTTTCAGTTTCCTAATATTATATTTGTGAAATAAATGTTAATACTGCAGTGTTCAATTTCCAAGATATACAATGCTTCCACACAAATATAATAGTAGAAGGAGAGAATCGATATGTATATAATCGGTAAAGCTTTACTTGTAAAATTATACTTTGTCGCCACGTCATTAAGAGATTTCTCAAACATAATCTAAATTATTTCGTGAAAATTAAAAGTGTCCCTTTTTTTTATCCTGTCATATGGTAACCCTACCAAAACCTGAAAAGATTTACTGCTCGAATATTATGCTTAGCAGTATTGGACAATAACTGTTGGCTTATGAACATGAATTACAACTCAAGCCGAGAACACTAATAGAAGAATGATTCAGATTTTTTTCTATGTCCCTCTCGTTTTATGTCCATCGTTGTAATGTAATATGCAAAACCTTCTAAAAGGCCAATTCTCCAGCAATCAAAGAATTGTGTGCTTTTTTATTCTTCCGAGGGGAAAACCATTTACAAAATAATTTTTGTGATGGGCAGTAGGTATCCCTAATGTGGAATCATGTTAGGAGATGTGAGTGTCCAGAGCCAATCCACTTATATATGAAAAAAAAAAAAAAAAAGATGTATGTACATTGTTGAGTGACTCACCAACAGTGTGTAACAGCTCTTTCTCATCCATGTTCCGCATGTCCCTTACTTTTTTTAACGCCTTTTTATATGTAGATGCAGAAAATGCCATAAAGAGGAGACAGACAGGAAAGCAAATATCATGTTCTCCCCTCAATACTGTCAGTGAAAATACCATAAGGAGGAAGTTTCATATTTGATGTATAAGAGAAGGGAAAACGAATAAAATTGCAACAATTTAACGTTTTTTTGTCCCTAAAATGCGTTCAGACATAGCTCAAATTTCTCTTTCTTTCGGTATTTTCGCCCTTAACTTATGCTTATCTCATTCTCTCTCTCTCTCTCTCTCTCTCTCTCTCTCTTTTTTTTTTCAGAATAATAACGCACTAGTAGAAAAGTGACGTAATCAACTTACGATGTCTCTATTGTCAAAAGAAACGGCTTTTCTTCTTTTTGTACAACCAGATGTTTGATATATATTTTTCTTCCTTTCGTCTGGTCGGAACTTACACAATTCTTCTCCCAGTTCTAATTTGTCTCCCCTTGTGAAGACTATAGTTAACTATTTCCCTTCGCAGAATTCCTCTATTTATTAATTTTCCAGAAATCATTAATTGATTTCAGCCTATACGTAACATCTAACAATCATTTCAATCACACTGAGTGGACAAACGCATTAAATCGTTCCCCTTTTTCCTGGTCCTCTGACTTCGATAGATGTCCTGCTTGTTACCTCTCCAAATCGATATCGTACAAACAACCCAGTTAGGGCTTTTTGCAAAGAAAGAAACTGAACCGTAGAAAGAAAAGGAGAATAAAAAAACTTTTAGTTTTATAACATCCATTATTTTGTCCTATAGCTTAATGAAAACTGTCCTAACAATGGCTCAGAGAATTATTTATATCAGAGGTAAGCACGTAAATAACGTGCTTACTCGGATATAATTGCGTAAGTCGTGTTGTTTACGTAAAAAGGGAAATTAGAAATTAACTTTCTGGGCTTTCGGCACCTATGGCCATGTTAGTCTTTCACGTATGAGGGAAAACATCCCTCGGCGATCATATGACCCAGGCAATTGGGGATGAAGGAAGAAAACTAGCGGGGACCATTACTAGAGATGCAAAAAAGCCGGCTTTTTTGAATCGATGGTTTTTTCACATAAAAAGCCGGCTTTTTTAGGAAAAAAACGAGAATTTTGGAAATTTTGGCTTTTTTCATTTTCATGATTTTTCTATCCAAATAGCTTTCTTATAGTATATTTTATAGTTAGATAAGAATTCCATGACCTAAATGCCATATTTAGCTCTGTAATTTACCATCAAGATGCATGGAGCACATGTTTTACGAATTAAAGCTAACACGAAGAATGTAGTATTTGAGGGCAATTTTACAGGCTATTTAACTTTATTTTAACTTTTGAGTTATAGACATTTTTTTCTTCTCTAGATCATTTTAGTTTGTCATCCGTGTTTCATTTCTAAGAGCTTAGTACTCTAGCTTCTAGCACAAAAGTTAAACTTACGTTTTTCTATATATCCGTCAAAGCATATGTTTTTCAATATGTCCGTCAAACCGTACTTCCACATTTCTGTTATACTGTAGTTGTGCAATGATTTAGCAGTAATTTTCCGGATACAAACTTGAATACCAATTTATACAAATAATCAGTAGCGGATTTAGAAAAATACTTTGGGAGGGGTTTCTCTGATTGTTTCGTTTTCTAAAAGGTCCTAATTTTATTTGGGAGGTGCTTGAAGTTTATGAGTACAGGCATAACTAATATTTCGTTTCGTTTATAGTTTAGCAATAATCTTCCGGATACAACCTTGAAGATCATTTTATACTGAGAATCCGTGGCGAATTTAGAAAAGTATTTTGGGAGGGGTTTTCTTACTACTAATGTTGTTTTTCTAAACATTCGTAATTTTTATTTGACGGGAGCTTAAAGTTTATGAGTAAAGGCATAACTAATAGATATTTCGTTAGTTTTAGACATTCCGCAACTTTGGGGAACAGGCTTCACTCCGAAAGACCTACCCCCTAACCTTCGCAAAACCGTCACTGCTGGTAATTAGTAATAATAACGATTTAAAAACAATAAGAAAGGAAGTCGGCCAACTCCTACGCTCCTAGTCGGCCAGTACACTAACTATTTCTAAATTCACAGATGGAATGAAGGGAAGCTTGGTCAGAATGGTCGAATGATGGGTTGAATCCCGGACTTCCCGATAGAAGCGCAAAAGCCAACCACTCAGTCATGTTTGTTGTGCAGTTGTATTTAGCATAACTTAAATATATTCCGTAGTCCTTTTCTTGGTGGTGGTGGTGGGGGGAGAGTGAGTTCCGTAATGATATGTTGAATCCCTCTTGTTAAAAATTCAGAAAACTTGAGGACTGGGTAAACCGTGATGGTGGTCAAGGGCGCCCACGTTGTGGTTTCCAAGGGGGGGGGGGGAGTATAAGCGACGTTTCAAAAGTAGTTTCAAATTTTGCTGTAACTAATGTAAAAATTCTATTGGATTTTCGATATTCTGAAGTACATTTTCTTCTAGGGAGGGCGAGCGCCCCCTTGTTCCCCCTGATGGGCACCCTCGATGGTGGTTATAAAAAATTTAACTGTAGAATTTCAAGAATATACAGAACCAAAAGTTCCAGATGTGCAACCTTTAATTGTATCATATAAATCTAAGTATTTTTCTTATGTTTTATTTTGTTTCAAAAAGAGGGTATGGAATATTTTGAAGTAAAAATACTACATTCAATTTTGCTAGTTATTTGTATATTTTTTAAAAAGAAGTTTTTACTTTTAGGGTTGGCTCGTTTACACCAGCTGCTTTTTTAAAAATAACTGGTTTAAACCAAAAAAAAAAAAAAAAGAACAAAAATGTGAATCGTGTGAACTTCATGGTGACGTTTCCACATGTCAAACCATCTGCTTTAGTCGTATTTCCTTTTCACCTTTTAATCAAGGTGTCCCATGTTCAATTCTCGGTCGAACCACAACCCTTTTTTTTCATGTGTAAACCAAGAAGCGGTTCGGATGTCACTTTAAGCGAAAGTCTTCTTCTTGATAACCTCGGTATTACGTAAGGATGTTAACCCTAAACATACGAAACGAAACCAAATTATATATTTCTGCATGTCTGTTGTTTTATAAAGAAGCCAAGGTTGCTTAAATATAGATATCGATTGAAATTGGTAAAATTTATCGTTTGCCTACGTAGCTTCCAACGTTAGCTTGAATTGGACTTTCAATGATATCTACATACTAAATTTGTAATTTAATACCTCAATTTAGCATACTGATTATAATACGTTGACCTTTAAATTTTACATGGAAAGCAATAACAGGATTTTCGCGTTATTGATTTACAGTAGAGCGTCGATTATCCGAAGTAATTGGGGGACATGGGTGTTCGGAAAACTGGTTTGTTCGGATAATCGAACTGTACATGTTTATTTGCCATGCGCGGAGCGGCACGCCTCAACTCTAAGCTGGCGCAGCTGTTGCTGTGAACACCTTTGATACTGCCGCTACTTCTACAGCCAGTGCCAAACCGACAGAAGTGTGCTGATTGTTGAAACACAGCGACTATTGGCTTGACCGGTCAGCAGCGCCTTATGAAGGCCCCATTAGAAGCAATGTTCCGCCAGCGGTGGCTCAGTGCGGCGACTACTGTGGGAAACTTGGTTTGGGAGTGAGGGAGATGATGGACGGTAGGGTGGGAGAGTAACAGGTGCGAGCGAGTACACAGTTCGGTTAAGCGGTCGTTCGGTTGACCGACGTTCGGATAATCGACGCTCTACTGTAAATTTAAAATAATGACGGGATTTTCCCGATGGCTAGGGCGGGAGTTTCTCAATTTAAGAAATTTACTGACCGGACTTCTTTAAGCTTATGGGACCTCCTCCAGAATAACCCCGTTGTTGCATAATAACATCAAGGCGAAACAAACTTATTTCTGTGAATATGTAATATAAATACATAAAGCAAAAAATCTAAATCAAAAAAGCCTGGTTTAAACCAAAAAAGCCTGGTTAAACGAAAAAAGCCTGGTTTAAACATCCCCCGAAAAACGGGTTTTTGGCATTTTCAAAAACAGCCATGGTTCTTTCCAACTCTGCTTACTTTTGTATGTAGGAGGTTAAAAAAAAAACTTATTATATACATTGGTTAATCCTTTGGAATTCATAATGTAGAAATGTTGAAGTAAAATTGTTTAAAATATCTTTCCGAAATTCATGGTTTATTTTCGAGGTTTTATATTATTATCAACATCAACCACTAATTAAATGACTTTTTGTGTTATAGAGAAACGAAACAAAGTCTGCTTTATCAATGTAAAGCAGAATTTTGAAAAAAGCCCAAAATTTCTTAAGCAAAAAAGCGAAGCAGAAAAAACCGAGTTTTTTTCAAAAAAGCCGTTTTTTTTCGAGCCCTTGCATCTCTAACCATTACGTGATGTACCTTTCAGGCATTTGGCTGGTGTGAATAAGGAAAATCTCAGTCAGGATAGCTGCTTTAAGAAAGTTTTTACAGTTTTTTTTACCGAGTGTCCTCACCGAGAATAGAACACGGGACTGCTCACAACAAAGGAGAAACCGTTACCTACTACACCACGCGGAGCCACAACAAACTTCATGGTGGTAAAACCTATAAAAAGGACTCGAACAGATAAGAAGATGTATAGGTAGCCAATCGGTTCGTACAGGAGTTTTTCTTTGTCCGTAATCAGGAGTTCGTTACCTTTTATACCAAAAGACACTTTTAAGAACTTACCCTGCAATGCATAAAGAAGTAACGACTGTATTACTCGTAAAAGTGTGCTCGCTTCGATAAGTTTTTAATTGCGGTTTTTATACTAATTTGACGATGCTGAGTCCAATAAAACTATTTTCAAACATGTCTGTGAATGGGCTCATGAGAAAAATAACCTTAAAGTCGGGGTTTTCGATGTGCCGCTTAGCTCAATAGTAAAAGTGCCCTCATTTCGATACATTTTATTTTTACTTTCCCCTAATTTGAGGATTCTGAATCCAATGGAACTATTTTTAAACATTAGCATCCATGGAAGTTACGAGAAAAAATACCTCAAATGCGGGATATTTATAGCCCAAATTCGAGGTCAATTTTCCAGGCACCCAATGGACACGTATCTGTAAAAAAAAAATAAAAAAAATCCATTGGATTCGGATCCCCATATTACTAGAAAAAGCGCCATTAGAAATTTATCCAAGCGTACATACTTTTACTATTGTTGTAAGTGATTTCTTAAGGTAATTTCTCTAGTGGCCCTGTATTTTTATAATAGTATATAAAAAAAACAATTCATCCGAGCTTGGACTCTTTTTTTTTTAATTGGTATTCTCATTAGTTCTTTTAATTAAAAATAGCTATTTTTTCCATCTTAAGAAGTCCAAAATAAATACGTTATTTACACGAATATAAGCCCCATTTTCTCTCACAATTTGGAGCTACAGTTCTTGAGAGGGAGATTCTGCTCACATAATACATTTCTGGACAAGTTATAGGAATACCGGTACATGCCATTTAACTGTTTTTTGTTCCCCTTAAGGTTCTTTTATTAGGATAATGGTTATGGACCTTAGAAGATTTTAATGTTAGTACTTATGTAAGTTCGTTACTCTAGACAATGACTCCTGAACGAAAACGAATTTCTCAATTCTGTTTACTATAATGGATAGAGAAAAGTATTATGTTGGCTGATTTCATTAATGTAATTAAACTTTTAACATCTTTATAGGTAACGGTAACTTTAACAGTAGCTATGCATATCCCATAGAAACAAAGGCCTATAATTGTAGAATGATTGAAGTTACACATATCCCATTTTCTACTATTGAAACGAAGGCATATAATTGCAGAGTGATAGAAGTTACACATATCTCATTTTCTACTATTGAAACAAAGTCGTATAATTGTAGAATGAAAGAAGTTACACATTGAAGCAAAGGCGTATAATTGTAGGATGATAGAAGTTACAATATCCCATGTTCTACTATTGAAACAAAGACGTATAACTGTAGAAAGATAGAAGTTACACATATCCCATTTTCTACTATTGAAACAAAGTCGTATAATTGTAGAATGAAAAAAGTTACACATTGAAGCAAAGGCGTATAATTGTAGGTTGATAGAAGTTACAATATCCCATGTTCTACTATTGAAACAAAGACGTATAATTGTAGAAAGATAGAAGTTACACATATCTTATTTTCTACTATTGAAACAAAGTCGTATAATTGTAGAATGAAAGAAGTTACACATTGAAGCAAAAGCGTATAATTGTAAGATGATAGAAGTTACAATACCCCATGTTCTACTATTGAAACAAAGACGTATAATTGTAGAAAGATAGAAGTTATACATATCTCATTTTCTACTATTGAAACAAAGTCGTATAATTGTAGAATGAAAGAAGTTACACATTGAAGCAAAGGCGTATAATTGTAGGATGATAGAAGTTACAATATCCCATGTTCTACTATTGAAACAAAGACGTATAATTGTAGAAAGATAGAAGTTACATATCCCATTTTCTACTATTGAAGCAAAGTAAAAATATTCCAGCGGTTGACATCTACTGGAGGAAATTGAAACCTTGCGTTATCCTCTTTACTGCCTTTATCAGAATTCATTTTTCCTGATAATGCATACATAATCTATGATAATAATAACATTACGACATTTTGACCATGTAAAGTTCTACAACATTATCGATTGTTTTCAAGTTCATATCTCTGCATGTAAATTGAAACACTCGTAGTACCTTCCAGAATGGATAAAAGTTCTACCGGTAACTCTATTTGGAAAAATACTAATAACAACTTGTTAGTAACAAGTCATTGCTTTCGCAAATGTTGAGATAATGGTTTGGTATTTGTTTGAATTTTCTGTAGTGATCTTATAGTGGGTGTTCATATCTTCATGATAAAACAGATTCTCAAAATCGGCATTTCTTTTATTAAAAAATCTCTTATATTTGATGAATGATTACATTTGAGTAAACACGGTAACTTAAACAATTTTTTTTACTGATTTTCAAAATTTAATTGACTACTTTTGAAAGTGTATGAAATAGCTATATTGTGGAATGTAGAATGCTTCCCCGCCCCACACTGGTGACTTCAACTTTCGCCTATTCAAGATTCGCCTAATGCGAAATTATATTGATAGTACTGACAAGAAATGACACAAAAGTTTGTAGGTTGTAGTGTGTAAGTAACCATATATACTCTACCGGCCAAAAGTATTGCATCACCCATCACCCATGGAAATGCTGTAAATACGTACAAGGTGTACCGATTTTCATGAAAATATGTTGGAATGTTATACATAAATTATCGTTAAGTCATTCTGAAACGTGTCTAAATTTGTCACCAGTAAAATAACTTCTAGCGATTAAAAGTTAGTTCAAAATGTTGCGGGACCTCACTCTCACAGAAAAAAGAAATATTCTTGACAAGTAGGAGGATAATATGCTTTTAGCTGGTATAAATATTAACATGAATACTTGTTTACATACAAAATGAAATGTCATTGTAAGTACGAAACCAGCTGCAATTGTGCCTAGTTTTCTTTTCTGTTTGCCTTTCAGGGACCAGCGGTCATCAACAGTTGTCAGCTAAAATATACTAAATAAGTAATTGTTTGTCCGGTACATATGAACAGTATGGCTCAAGTTCGTGAACTTAGTAAAGAACAAGGTGCTGTTATTGTGGAATTGTACACGTTAAAGCTTTCTATGTGATAGATCGCTAGAAGAGTGAACATACATCAATCTACATTTGTTCACACTATTCAACGTTTCAACGAAACTCTGTCAAATGTTAATCGTCGATGACCTGAAAGACCGCGAATAAAGATCAGTTCATTGTGGTCAGACTCAAACGTCAACGAACACTAACTACCCCAGAAATTCGAGAAAACCTTAATGCTACCCGAGAAACAGTCGTATCTGTTAAAACACTGAAACTCCGACTTCGAAAACACGGTTCATCAAGGGGATGTATTACACCACCAACAACAACAACAAAAAAAACTTTTGAGTAAACAAAAACAAACGTAAACGATTGCAATGGGCTAAAGAACATAAGAATTGATCAGTACAACAGTGATATAAGGTGCTCTTTAGTGACGAAAGTAAATTTGAAATTTTTGGAAGTAAACGCAGAAAGTTTGTTCGTCGACTTCGTGGAGAACGCATGCTCGAACAATGCATTAATCCAAGTGTCAAACATGGTGGTGGGTCTGTCATGGTATGGGTTGTATCGCTGGTGAAAATGTTGATGATTTAGTGAAAATTGAGAGAACAATGAAAAAAGATTATCATCGCATCATGGAGAGACATGCTCTACTCAGTGGCAAAAGGCTTGTCGGTCAGGGATTTTTCAACAACATAATGATCCTAAACACACATTTCATTTGTGTAAGTCGTACTTAGAAAAGAAAGAAAGACGAAAATAATTGATAAAGATACGATGGCCACCGGAAAGCCCGGACTTAAATCTGATCGAGTTATTGTGGGATGAGTTAGACAGAAACGTTCGAGAACGTCGACTTGTTAATAAAAGATAGTAGTGGGTACATTTATAAACGTGTTGGAATGGACTTAAAGCCCAAACATTACGGAAATTACTCGCGAGGATGCCTAGGTTGTGTGCTGCTGTATTGAGAGCTATTATTGGATATTTTGATGAATCCCAAATTTGAATGATTTCCTTTCACATTCTTACTCTTCTGTTTTGGTTTTGTGTTACCCTTTGTTGTTTTCTTTCGCAAATATAAAATTGTTCTATTTGTGTTCATAATTATGTGCATTCATTTCGTTTCCTACTGATATCGGTGGTGATGCAATACTTTTGGTCGGTAGTGTATATACATATACACACACACACACACACACACACACACACGCATATATATATATATATATATATATATATATATATATATATATATATATATATATATACAATTACAGTATATAACAAGATATTTTATTTTTGACATCGAGATATGAAAAGATTACATGAAGTTAAAAAATGTATTACGAAAAACATAAAATAAAGCAACATAAATTCTAGGAGAGTTTACATCTATCTTAAAAGCACCAAGAATCGAATCAGTAGAAGTATAATTACAGTATATGAATAGATAGTATATTCTTTACATCGAATATTGACATTATAAATATTAATTTTTAATTAAGTGCTAACTCTTTAGTTCAGTATGTAGGTGTCTGAAACCGGAAGAAATTAGTAACATAATAAAATTTACAGAACAGCTTCTTTCTATCAAGTATAGGCATAACCTAAAAGTGCCCAGATATCTGACTTAAGCTTCAACCAATTTGGCCGCCTCCATCTACATAAGAATCATGTTTTCCTTAATTTCTTACCTTGGGTTCAATTCTACGGTCTTGGAACTTATAACAATATATTTCATAATAAAATTTCCTTTCGTTTGATATGTAATACATCTCTGTAGATTAGGTAGATATAAAGTTCCAAATGATATAGGAGGCTTGTGTCATTTAATCTTATATCTGTTTCTTTCAAGCGTACTTTTCTGATTTTTTTCAACTCTTTCATAAAGAAGGCAGATTCCACCAACCAGCCAAAATGTTTAAATACATGAAAATACAGGAGGAAATATGCATATGATACTATATTTACATTAATTTTCAGGAAGTGACATGATTTTGTCTCTGTTTCAGAAAGGGAAGGAAACTTGTCAGAAATTACCCTGGATATAGACAGTTAATTGCGACAAATTGTGGGTAAATTCAAGAAATCTACCACGAATCCCTGATAACATTTCCAATTACACTTTTATGCATCGTATGGTGGTAACGTACTGGCTTTCTGTCGATATATCATATACAGAAAACTTATTTCACATGAGTCACTCAATCCCCACTTTTACCCATAAAAGCAAGTGTGAGCAGACGACAGAGCATGATATTCGAGCAAATTGATTGGGGATCGGAGGAGAAAATGAAGAATACTATCCAATTACTTGTTTGGACATACCAGCACTGATTTTTTTTTCTGTATTGCAAATGTAAAATTTTCGTATACTTAATCCAACTGTTTATGTTCAAGATTGTTTTACTCAGACATGTGCAGTAATTGTAGGGAAATCACATTTTGGGAGTCAAAAGACAATAGGATGAAAGTGACATGTTGGCGTTATCTTCGTGTTAAACTGCCCTCGAATTATGCATTACTTTTATGAATCTTTCTAAGTTTCTTCTTTCTTTTTCTTTTTAGCTTTTCAGCGTAACAGATTCCTTTCCTGTTCCGAAAGAAAAACTCGTTGTTTCAACAATTTTTTTTTTTTTTTTTTTTTTTTTTTTAGTTTGAAGCAGCAGGAGATCTGATCCAACCCAACCGTATCGCTTATGTCTCATCAGTGCACCGTGCCAGGGATGGTGGTATTTGTGTGTTTTATGTACTTTAGATTATTCCTATCGTTTATTTAAAAAAAACTAAATTTCGTTTAAAATAACTTTTTTTTTCTCTACGGACTATTTTGTTATATAAGTTTACAGAAATTTTTGTATAATAAGCCGCTATTCTCAAATGTAGACCTACTATATTTTGTATATAGCATTTCCAATTATAGCTTGTTGACATACTTTCTTTATGTTTTCTGTTTTACTTATATAAATATTATATGTATAAAAGAACAAGGAGTAAAAATACGCTTGAAAAAAACATTGTAGATACAAGATTAAGCGATACCTGCCTACTCGGTCATTGTTAACTTAAACGAAGGAAAGTTTATCTACAAAATATTTTGTTATAAGTTCCCGGACCGTAGAACTGAACCTAAGGTAAGGAAAACATGATTATTTTATAGACAGATTGGATATGGCAGCGATATTAGGTGAAGCTCAAGAGGGATGTTTGGGGACTCTCAGGATATTACTATACTTGATGAAAGAAAACTATCCTGCAAGTTTCATTAAGCTACTAATTTTGGGGGGGGGGGGTTGTCAAAATTTTCTCCTACATACTGAACTCTTTAATAAGAGCGCTGAAATAGTTTCAATAGGAAATGTTAACTATTAACGAGGTGAAGAGCTACCAACGTAAACGAGCTAAACAAAGTTTTTTTTTTTTTTAAAAAAATCAACTTTCGCCTAATAAGAAAATTAACTCTGCGTCATCACTTTGATTGACGTTTGCGTAGCTAGGAGGTATTAGGCGAAACTTGAAGCCCCGCCCCCACTAATGCTTTTCTCAAATAAGAACGTATATATACTTGCGAACCATTAATATGTTAGCTTGAAATATGTGTGTATATGTAGTGTCTTTCCAAATTTAGTCTATGTTCAACAAGCGTCGTTTTGTACTAGAAGTTCATTGTAATTATTTCTTGCTCCCATAAGCAACTAGCGTAATAACTTTCTAAGCACACACACACAAAAAAAAAAAAAGATAAAGGTACGATGTTAGTCACTATTTGCTAACTTATTGTAAAACGTATGAAGACAAACCAAGTAGTAACAACACGTACTATAGGACGTTGCAATGTATGGCCTCTGACGTGAGTGGCAAAGAGTAAAGCTGAATACAGATAGTACATCAAGTAAGTAAAAGTGTAGTTAGCGTCAATTGTTTCATACATGAGTTTTACTGTATCGTCGAAGAGTTCTCGTACGCTGGCAGAATTTAGAAAAGAACTTGACAATACTGCCTTCAAAATCCGTAAGTAGTACTCTTTACTCACTATAAAAGTTTGCCTCACAATGCTGAATAAACACAAAATATTTTGTATTTTACAGGATATCGAACCCAGAATCACGTGCACTAAATTCTTTTATGTTCAGCTACACCTAAGCAGATAGCTTGTGTAATAATTTATTAAAATCATTAGTTTTAAAATTAAGGTTGCTCAACTAATTTATTCCAACTATATCATCTGAGTTTTTTTTTTTAAAAAATACTTATAACACAAAATCATCTCAGTCTGTGAGTAATGCTAATTCCTAATAATTACCAACTACCACTCCGCTGCGTTCACTGCCCCCTACCTCCCTACCTTTACATAAACATTGATAACGATGCTGCTGCCAGTTAATGTGTTTTGCTGTTTATTATCAAGACAAGGGCCGTAATAATTGCAAATAAGGTTGCAATTGCTTATACTGTGTAATATTCACAAGTATTTACTTCAGCTAGGCAAAATGAACACAGCATATAATCTACAGACAATTGTTACCGTTTACTTTTAGAACAGATTTAATCAGCAGTAATATCTGTGTAATTGCAAGTTAATTGGGTAATTGTGAAAAGTTAAATGTTAACAATTAGAATATATAATCAGTTGCGATTATAGCCTATAACGTATACTGAGCCAAAGGCTAAGTGACAACAACTAGTTTATATAAAAAGAAAATAAATTTGTATCAAATTATTAACAATAACTTAGAACAACCTGACGATTACATTTGATGTTTCTATCCTAAGCGATCCTATATGAGAGCGCGTTCTCAAGTTTCCTCTCCATCTAAATGTAATCCTATAAAAAATAAGTTACTATTTTCTGCTACTAATAATGGTCAACATTAAAGCATTAACATTCATTAATAAGAGAAGTGATATTACAGTGATGTTCTATGAGTAAGGTAGATACACCATATGCTAACACTGTAGTAATAATGAACTTGTCTGTGGAACACCAGACGAAAACAAGAAGCACTGCGGAATAGCATGGAAAATATTATCCAAGGTTGCAAAGAATTGGAGAGACCCTCATTCAGCAGAGGATTAATAATGATAATGATATTATTATTATTAGTAGTAGTATTAGTAGTAGTAGTAATAGTACAGAAGAAAAAGAAGTAGTACTAATAGTAACTTAAACAAGAACAATCCATGTACCCAGAGGTTATTCGAGGTCAGATATATTGATTAACATTGGAAATCGGTACAGTATCGTTGAGAGCGGACTAATAAGAAGTAAAGTGGATACTTCAGAAACCATAGAAGAACGGTTTTCCTGTATAAAGTGTCTTATTTTCATTTTTAATTTCTGGTGTGAAGTGTATGTTGCGATCTCGCGCCATGTGAGTTTGCGATGGATAATAAATACCGTGTGAGTAGATTTTCTCCGAGTTTTCCTATTTTCTACTACAATCACATTCCACCAATTCCTTCAGAGTCATTTACTTTCATTAATTACTATGGCCGCGGTTCTTCAGTGGTGGAGCGTTCATCTCTAATGCATGGGGTCCCTGGTTCGATCCCAGCTAGCGTCAAGTGACTTTTGTGGTTGACAAACACCGTGTGCGTAGATTTTCTCTGGGTTCTTTCCTCCCACTTACTTCATGCCACTGTTTTATTCATTTCTCATCATCACCGTCTTCTTTAACCTAGCCGGCACAAGCGTGGGACGTAAAACTGAAGGATTCTATTTCATTTTATTGTTTTAATTACCGTCTCCTTTAACCTACAGGTATGTGTGTGGGAGATCTTCAAATTAACATTTTTTTATTTTTAACTGTTATTTATTTATATATTTATTCTGAAGAGATACGTTTTCTGTTATTTAAAAACATAAAGAAGCAAACACCTCTACAAGTATTTTCTTTTTATTAGCTCATTGTTTTTTCCACAACATGCGTGTGTATTTCTACATGTTCCATGTTCTTCCCCTTTCCCTATTTTTGAAATAATTTTCAGTTGATGAAACCTCTTTTTATTTTATCTGCCTCCTACACTTCCCCGACATACTCAAAACCCAAAGTCGAAAACGAAAATAATAAAAAAGAATGTACCATCAAAGTTGCTTATTGTATTTTGAGCGTAGATACAGTAAATTGTTAAAAATGGGAAAAGTCTGTCTGTGTGATGCTTGATGAAAAATTTGAATAATGAATGTAAAAGGCACAAAAAAAAAAATCAGAATAAGAAACGTAGCACAAAACGAGTTTATTTTCTTTCTTTCAGCTATTTCATAGAGGGAGCTTCAGTAGAAGATTAAATGAAAGAAAACAACTGAAGACGGTGAAACAGAAGGGGACAGATAAAGGGGGTATAAACTTTTTTAAAAGATCTCTCTTTCCTTCATTTTCTTTTAATTCGACTTTCCTTTTTGTATATTTACGATCTTTACCCGTTTTTTACTATATTATTTTTGCTCATGACTTTATATTATACTCATACCAAAAGGATATGGTTTTGAAGGTTTTTTTTATTATAAAAAGATTTTATATCAGTTTAAGTGTATACTGGCTGCAATAGTTATTCTTTACACGGGGGAAAAAGTTTATAAAAATATTTGAATAGACTCCCGCTCCTTAGATACCTATTTGAATCCCAATGAAATGGCAAAAATCCAACTTGATACAAGCTCTCAAAAATTCGTTCCAAGCACTGCAGCCGTTATTCTCTGTGAAAAATTTAAACATTCTTTTCCTCCTTGAGATTCGTATTTTAATCAAGGTATAATGATAAAAACTCAAGGTCAATCCAGTTGTTAAATATTTTCAAAAGAATGTTTTTAAGTGGTTTTACATTCCTCGGTTTTTGCAATTTAATGACTTCGAACTGAGAAATAAAATAGAAATTATAAAGTAGAACTCTCACGGGAAGATCCCACAAGTTGTCGCTCAAATCTGATTGCCACATAGCACATCTGATAGAGCATCATAAGAAATGAAAATGAGTAAAATTTAAGGTGCTATGGACCAGAAGGATAAGAGCTGCTGGGCTTCAAAATTTGAATATCAAACAAAATTATATCATGGACGTTTAAAATAAATATCTGAAAAATCGTTAAAACAATCAAAACAAAGGTTACATCATGGTGGATAATGAGAACAAAATGTCCTATCGAAAACCACAAATAGTGTTGCCATAGATGAAGCAGTGTTGCCAACTCAGCATAAAATATTTTGTTTGAAATAGAACCATATACAAGTGTCCTCAGATTTAAAATGCACTATTATCACTAAACATAACAGTGAACTGTAATGGTACAGTGATGCACACTTTTGGAGCCACGTGTGCTGAAAATGTACAATGAAGAAGTCTGATATGTAGCAACAGATAGTAATAAAGGAATCTGGGTCTCATACTATGAATTTAGTTCAAATGCATAACACTGATAGTATAACATAGCAAAATGTCAGCAGTGACACAAAATATTGATGCATTTGAAAAACGAAATTTAGTGAAGCCATTTTTACGTTCTCTGTCAGCTCCGAAGCTATATAGGACGGGACCTTTAGTGTAAAGTGGGATCCGAACCACTACGAAAGAGAAAGATAACAATGAAATGCAAGGTGAAAAGTACAACAAAAATGTGTCCGGGCCGGGGTTGGAAACCGCGATCCCTAACATGTCGGTTGTCTAGCCTTCTAGACCACATAGCAATCCCGGGCAACTAAAAACGAAATGAGATAGTAACAAAATAATTGAATTTCCAATGTGAATATGGTAATATTACAGTGTACAAACATAGTCATGTGGTATGTACGTGAGGAAGTAAAAGAATATGTCACTTAACAGGAAAGACATAAATCAAGAAAATACTCTTCCAAATATTTATAAGATAATCTTGAGAACCAGTTTACAGAATTAGAAAACACGTCTTTCTTTCCTCGCGTGTATCATTTTGTTTTCGCGAGTTGTCTGCTTATTCACCGGGGCTACAGAAGTATGCAACACTGTACGTACCACTTCACTTCACTGTTATGTTTAGTGATAGTTATGCATTTTAATTTTGTGCGCATTTGTATATGATGCTATTTCAAATAAAATAGTTTTATGCTGAGTTGGCAACACTGCTTCATATATGGCAACACTGTTTGTGGTTTTCGATAGAGCATTTTGTTTTCATTATATTGTGCAACTTTTGTTTTGATTGCTTTAACGGTTTTCAAGAAGTTTACTTTAAACGTACATAAGTCCATGATATATTTTTTTTTTTTTTTTTTTTTTTTATGTTCAAATTTTGAAGCCCCGTAGCTCCTATTCTTCTTTTCCATAGCACCTTAAATTTTGCTCATTTTCATTTCCCATTACGCTCTATGAGATGTGCTATGTGGCAATCAGAGTTGAGCGACAACTTGTGAGACCTTCCCACGTGAGAAATTATAGAAAGTACTGGAAATGGAATTTTCTACAAAATTTGGATACATATAAGCTTATTTTAATAAGGAATTTATATACCAAATTTAACTTGAGGGGCTAGTGTTGAGTGACTATTTGTAGCTTAAAGGCATATTCTTCACGAAGACATATTCTTCGTTCTTTGTAACTTGTACACAAAGACATATTCATCTAATTATTATACGAAATTTTGTTTGCCCTTCCTTTTGATTTTTAATTCTGATGTAAAATGAGGAATGTAGTAGGATTATTTGGGTTAAAAAAGAAAAAAAAAAGTAAAAAAGGTAAAATGACAAGTAGAAATCCAGCCAAGACAAAAACTATTACGTCTCGTTACAGAGGGTGTTTCGTTGACCACCCAGAACTACGCCTTCTTGTCAACAGATTCCAATTAGAATGTACGAGATGCCATGGTCAAATGCTATCTATTTCGCTCGTAATTAGTCCGTTGCGTGTGAAGCTACCACTAGTCAATCTGACATCACAGGAGGGGGGAGTGCGAGTTCTACAGATAGACTAAGAGAAAGAGTAGGAATGTTGGCATAAGAACCACTAAAAGTAAGATTTTTTCCCTTTTTTTTTTTCTATAGTCCTCCGTAAATCAATATACTACTCCGAGAGGTAAAGATAAGAAAATTAGAACATCCCAAAAATAACTTCGTTAAGTATTACATTAAGAAAGTAATTGGGCAATATTAGGGGGTCTTAACGTTAATAAGCAAAGGAAAACAATCTAAATTATTGTCTTTTATTCTTATCTGATCTCTACCTATATATCAATAAATGCCTGATGAAATAGTGTAGAGATACCTTTTTTCTTTCTTTATTTCTTTCGTTCAATGTTATTTTTCTTCCTCGTTCATTAGTAGACAGGCGAACTTATTGCTGTAATTTATATTATTTGTGTATGTTATTAATGCCTTTATATTATTACGAATGGGACGAAACACGCTAACTGGGTAGGCCTCAAGAAAAGTAAATAAAAGAGAAGAAAAAGAACATAGCAAAGCGAAAGAAAGCTGCTAAGGACTTTTAAAACAAAGAAAGTTGAAGATAAAAAAAACGCTAGACTAAAATGAAAATTTTACTTCTGAAATGAAAAAAAAGAGATAAAAGTCAGGGGGAAAAGATCTAAAATAAATGCTTCTGTGCTGTGAGAAATATTTCTTGCCATTGTAAACATAAGAAATTAGATATGCGTGTGTACTTTAGCACATTCTAAAACTTCCGGTTCTGGATGTTATTTCAAATGAGTAAAGTAGCCAATTTACAGTGTTAAGTGGCTTTTGTACAGTCGGAAACAATATGAAGTTCAGGTTGGAGCCATCATTTCTTATACCTTCAACCAACTTAATATTGTTTCTGACTGTACAAACTGTCTCTGGAAAAAATGATTCAATCGTTTCGAAAAGGTCATGCATGAGTCACAAAATAGCCAGTTTGTATTAAGTACACTTTTTGTTGCTATCAATTGCTCTACACAAGTTGTTCCATTTCGTACAATGACAAAAAAAAAAAAAAAAAAAAAAAACTACATTTTCAAACAAAGGTTGATCATTTCATGTCTAGCAGGATTTTCAAAAATTAAACAGTTTTTTTGTTCGATTTTTTCATAAATTTATTTTTCTGACTCATGATCTTTTCAAAACGACTGATTTAATTGTTTTCCCGGTCCTTTTTCCTTCTTTCTTGCTTTTCTTATTTTTTTTTTTTTAAAATTACAAAGCGAAGGCACATTTTTTAAAATCCCAATAAGTGCAAGAGGTACAGTGAAATATGTGTATGTTGGCCAACATTGGTTCCGTCGGAAAGTGGCTAACTTAGACAAATGGCCGACTTACGGAAAATATTGACTTACGCGTCGTTCACAACATGATACCCCGCATGTCCAATTTTTGCGATTTCCAGTTTTTGGCTTAAACCTGATTAGAACAACATAACCCACGTTCCAGCAAATCCTCGTAGGTCACAATAAATCGATTGCTGAGAAACAATCGATTATATTATTGACTTGCATATGGATTGTTGGAAACTTCACATAATACCTCATATGGTAGTGGGTTCAATGTATTATAGCCATTTGTGTTGTGATAAGAACAGCTGCGTCAGCATTTTTTTGTTTGTTTTCAAAGGATAACATACTTTTTAAAAGGCCTGAAATATTAATATTGTGAATAGATGTAGTGAAATGTTTTTTCGTATCCTGAAAAAGTAACAAATTGAACATGAGTTTTCACATCCTAAATGACGTTACAAAAATGTGTATATCACCCTTATGCAGTTAACATCAAAGATACCCTGTGGTTTATTTACAAAAACCCACAATTAAAATACTTGTCCTATAATTCATTTTCTTCTTCATGAATCGAATTGCAATTTGTTGTAAACTACCTCCACGCGTCCCAGAAGAAGGATTAACAGATACGTAGTGAAAATAAGTCCAGAACTCGAAAAATCCGTCTTCACCACAGTATCAATGGTTTTGCAGTGTAGAATACGAATGGGGAAGCTTAATAGATAAAATCTGTTCATACATTCGTTGACAATGGACATAAAACAAGTAGCAGTGTCATATGTACACCACACGAAAGAGTTTGGTTAGAATATTAAAAGTAACTGGATGGTATGCGACAACCTGACCCTTAGGAATGGTTAGGTTGCATATTATCAAAGAACAATGTATCTCTAATAAACCCCTAACGGGAATATATAGAGCCGTCATATCGTGGGATCAACCGAATGAATCACTTGTATCGACAAACTTCTAACCCTCTACACCCTGTAAAGTTGATTCTTGAGATTCTTTGTTTCCTAGACGTGCTAGTACACGGACAAATAGGATAAGCATAGAAAGGAGTTGTGGTTGGTAGAACAAATTCCTTAAATAATTCAGAAGTACGACATCTCTTGTATTCTTGAAGAAGTAACCTCAATGGACGAGTTTTCTCGCTTTCAGCCCCCTTGATATTTATTACTGACCTACCAAAACTTTCAACAGTAAAAGTGCGTTTTGAAAGTTTTATTTTTTTAGATTTATTTTTATTTTTCATTTATAATTATGTATTTATTTTAGAAATGCAGATCATGTAGATCACCAACATATAAAGAAATTTATCATTAACAGAGAGAGTTGGTTGAACACGGCCAAGTTCCAAAATACGCAGATGAGCAACTTCTGAGTAATATGTAATGTAGTTAATATATGTCTTAAGGGCAAATGTAGGCTCTACAAAAGTGAGATCAGGTTAGCTAGGTGGTCATTCTAAAGACAAAGCCAAGGTAATATGGTTTACTCAATGTATGTATTTCATTAGTTAACGACATGACTTTAAAAATCCTCTGATGGGAGGGTACGTAGTAATGTTATCTCCCTCTTTATCCTCCCAATGTGAAATGAAAATGCAATGTTGCCATTTACCTGGATCCACAACGTAAGTGAATGAAGTTACTGTCTTTTATGCTAACGTGTCAATAGCCAGCCCCATTTCAAACATTAACTTCATTCACTTATGCTGTATGTCCAGGCAAATGACAACGTTGCATTTTCATTTAACATTGGGCGCATAAAGAGTGTACAGACCAAACGGCTCGTCCGATTTTTAAAAAATCATTCACTTTAGATTGAAAACATTATATTTGGAAACGGTTTCCCCTCTTACATTTTGTTGTAACTCTGTTAATAACAGAGCTTCCCTATGTCAGAGGACTTTTGAGACACCCTGTACAAGTGGAAAATATTCAGGAATTAAAATTGCATATAAAGAACAAAAAAATGTCAGACTCAATATTTTGAAGCAATTAGTTGGTATTACTTCTGGATTACAAGCCAATACCTTAAGTAAAACTCACGAATTTCATCATTTGTGTATGTGTGGTACAGGATATTGGTTCACTTCCGATATTGAATTCTTTATAATCATCAGTTGTTAAGACTGACAGTATGTGACGGCCATTAGTCTTAGACCACATTACCACGTTAAATGAATCTTGTAGCTGTCATAAAAAAAAAAAAAAAATCTTGCAAGCCGATCTTTCTATTGACTGTTTAGATGTTACAACTTCCTTGAAGCAAGAAAGGTATTTCCACAAATGCAGCACTGCACTCTAGTGAACAAATAGTGAACCTCCTCATTAAAAACGTGTATTTTGGCTGGCTCACTTCCCCTTCCTGTCCAAAAGAATCCGTTGTTTCAGAAGCGGCGAAACTGTTTTTTCCTTTATGTCAGCGGGAAAGCGATAGCAGGTAGCAAGCAAGACATCCCAGAAAGTTGGGCATGGTTCAACTCCTTGCAAGATAGAAAAAAATGTTGTGTGTCCCTTTCAAGACTATGTTTACATGGTGAAACATGGTAGGGTTTCAAGATTTTTTTTGACAGCTACAAGAATCATTTAACGTGGCAACATTGCATTTTCATTTAACAATAGCCTCGCTGCTGAGCCCCCATCAAACCATAATTATTTATTAATTTATTTATGAAAGTTTCAAGGGAAGCTGAAGGTGATTCAAGAGGAGGCTCAGTTTCATTAGTCACCCTCATAGTTGTCCCCCCCCCCTTCTGAAATGCCGTTTGATTTAGATTCGTGGCAGACAGCACGTCAGTGAAATCACGTCTATTTGTGATAAGACAACTATGGCAGTTAGATCCAAAAACTGGTTGTGCCACCACACCATCACCACACTACTAAAACATAATTAAAGTCAAAAGCCTGGACAGTGAAACTCCCAAAACGCGCGAAAGGTATAAAATTGTTTTAATGATATACGAATAGGGAAATACTCATACTAAGTCTTGAGAAGTTGGAATCTGAGCTCTAGGAAACTTAAGGATTTAGGTTTCAGATTTCTGGGCTTTCGACATCTATGGCCATTCACGTATGAGGGATGACATCTCTCGAAGATCACACTATCCGGGGAATGGAAAGAAAGGAAGCGGCCTGGGATCTATAAGTTAGGTACCACCCCGGCATTTGTCTAGTGTGAATGTAGAAGACCCAGAAAAACCTCATTCAGGATGGCTGGTCTGAAAAAGATTTTTACACTTTTTCGACCGAATAACCCCCCGCCCCGGGATTTGAACCCAGGAACGCTCGTCTAGGAAACTGAAATCAAAATAAAAACAGCGGAATACAAACATGAATAGAAAGATAATGACTACTTAGAAGTAATTCTTTTATTGTATGGTAGCTACTAGTAGGAGCTCAAAATGAAAACACCGTTTGGCATTATTTGGAAAAATACACAGAAAGCACAGTTATAAGTTGCTTTAAAATAGCCACGTAAGTAAACACAGTTCATTTGTTTGTCTTTACTTCAACATAAAAGTGGTAAATACTATACATGAAGTAAACGTTATGAACAATTCGTGACAGAACTATTTAAGTCTTTAAAAGAAACCTTCTTCATGAACTTGAAACGTTAAACTTATTCTCTTTTAATTACTTGTCATTTGTGAATGTTTTCAAAACAAATTCAAAAACGAAACACATTTTGCTAGCCATAATCTCCAGCTTTATGAACGAACGAATTCTTTCTTAGGTATGATTCTCTGTGAAGGTATTTCTCGTATAAATGTTATTGAACTTAACCACACCAAGACCCACTACAATTGAATTAGGTGACAAAAATATGTAAACGCTGGGTCAGTGATGGTCAAATGACGACCCGCGAGTATGTTTCATCTGACTCGCGAACAAAAATATATGATTCAGTGTTGTTTCCTATCCTTGGGATCAGAAAAGAGAGTGTACTTCCGAACTCTTGTCAATTTTCTTTTCACAGTGTTCCTATTAAAAACGATATTTGTTTTCTTATCATGTTTTAAACATTTTCGTTGTAATAATTTACTATATTTTCTTAAATTCCATTGTTGCTTGTTTACTTTTTGTTTATCTAGAATGTTTATTTTTAATTTCCTGATCTCTAAGTGTTATTATCCTTTCCTACAATATTTTGTCCTGGTCTTCATTGCATCCATTGATCACTCATCTCAAAATCGTAAATTAACCAGCCGGTCATAGACTATTGCGTATAACGCATGAAAATAACCACAGTGTAATGCTTCAAGTACATATTAAAATGCTCCATAATTTGCGCTAATTTGCATATTGTATCACAAGAAAATTTAGAACGATGTACGATGTACGTGAGGATCGAAGGATAATATTACGTAAACTCACGGACAATCACAGATGCAATATTGATTATTCTTTCTGTCACACCAGAGGCCGAAACACCAGGTCCATCTTGCTTAATGTATGAAACTCGTCCTTCTTTCAATTCTTTGAACCACCGAAACACTGTTGCTTGAGGTAATGTACTTTCACCGTAAGCTTGCTTGAGCTATCCGTATGTTTCAGAAGCTGTATTTTTCAAACGAAAACAAAACTTTATTGCTACATACTGTTCTTCTCGTGTAACCTCTATTACATGCATATACATAGCACGTTGTGAGGCGAAATGGAAGCAGTGTCTAAAACACAGCGGATTACTCCCAACTTGCTGATACGACAATGCTGCCACCTAGTGAGAGTATACACATATACATAAAGTATACATAAACACAACTCTTTCAACTATCAAACGTGCCGGCGTTCGGCAACAAAGAAAACTGCGATATAATAATCAGTCTCAGTCTTTGTTGAACAGCCCTCGTATGTAGCAACCAAGCCAGGACACCAAAAGGTGTAGAAAGGGTCCAAATGACCAAAGAGACTTAATTGATTTCCTGTTTTGTAAGCATACTGAGGAGCATAAAAGCTATGAAATGATTATCTCTTTTCGCCAAATTGTCTCCGTAACACCAACAGTGCTCTACCAAACCGCCACACACTTCAAAAAACTGAGTCAAACAAAGTATAGCTCATTTGATACATGACAGCATTATCCCCAAATCGACTCTGCCCAAAACAGAAATTTTGACTAAATACTACCTATTAGAATGAAAATCTATATATATAAAAGAGAACGCACAAATCCTTTGTGAACTCATCACGCTAATACGGCTGAACCAATTTCTTTCATTTTTGGGGGGTTATTAGGATTTGGACCCTAGATGGTTTTTATCATATCACTTTAATTTTTAATTACCAGTGTCTTGAGATAATTGACCATTCAAGTGTCCATACGTACAAATCCTTTGTTATTAGTTCATCATAGGTAAAAATAAACGTATTTATATGCAACCCGCATGACCATGTGACTCGGCGGGTTAACATAAATGACAGGCGCTATAATTTTAACATTTACTGCAATTTGAAAGCGAAAAAGTAAAAATTATCTAAGTAACAAAGTTTATTGCGTTCCGGGGTGACCGCAGCGAAGCGGGGTGAACGCTGCTAGTGTGAATATAAATGGGAAAATTCCAGGAAGAAAAACCAATGTATTGTTAAAGATACCTTTTCCCATCAAGACTTTATAAGAAGTCGATTTGACACTTAAGCCTATAGCATAATATAGGATTAGAATTTCAGTGATACATTTAGTATAGTTTATTCTTAGACCAGTTATCCATTATTTCGAATGTCACCTCAGAGTAAAACTATTAACCCAAAAGGGAAGATAATATTAATGAATTCATTAATAAACACAAGTGCAGACAAGCACAGTCTCTCAGTGTGTATATATAAGTAAATGTAATCCAATTTTTACAGATTCTTTCCATAATAAATTTGTTAATTTGAATTTCTTGTAACGTTAAAGAAAACAATATGACTGTTTAGTCAAAAAAAAAAAAAAACTGAAAGTTTAAAAAAGTAGTTACTTACATTACCAATTATTTTAAGTATAAGGAAAAGCATGTTTTAATTTTCATATTCGGGATGGGGACCGCATTAGCTCAGTTGTATAGCGCTCATCTCTGGTGCGTGGTATACCTGGTTCCATCACATCTTTAGCCAAGTAGGTTTGTGATGAACGAACACCGTGTGTGAGAGCTTTCTTGGACTTCTTCCGTTTTCTTTTCACTTTCTTCACTCCACAAATTCTCATTATCATCATCTCCGTTCTCCTTACTCTTGGTGAATAATCGTGGATCGTTAAGTGTCTTCATCTCGGCGAAATAAAAATACCGCTAATTTTACAGTAATTATGTGATATCTTCAAATAGATAAAAGATAATTGAAATATGGAACAAGAGCGCCCTAGACAATATTATTTTGCGTGAGATACCGTTATCACAAGTCACCTAGTGGTTTTTCGTTTTCAGATGTTTAGAAACGCGAAAATAAGTGCCGATTTTCAAAATGGCTCGAAATCAAAAGCAGATAAGTGAGTCGTGATAACGGTATCTCATGTAAAATAATATTGTCTAGGGCGCTCTTGTTCCATATTTCGATTATCTTTTATCTATTTGAAGATATCACATAATTACTGTAAAATTAGCGGTATTTTAATTTCGCCGGGATGAAGACTCTTAAGGTAGAAATTTCATTTCATTTCATAGCCCATTTGTAACAGCTAATAAGGATCATGTGTGGTGTTAAAATTTGAACACATTAATGGGTGGTCTTAACATTTGAATACAAAATAAGGCTCTACAGTTCTTCTTGTTCACCTCAACCATAGGTTGGAGGGCAATATGGAAATTTTAAAACCTTTCTCTCTCTTGGGAGAGTTGTTTTATACTTTGATAAGGTCTCTTCTTTGTAGTTGTATCTAAATATTCTATCCTAGGCTTCCTATTTCAGATTTTACTTATGCCTTTCCCTTTATGAGCACGGTGATATAATCGAAGTGCCAAATAATATGGCCAAGCATGGTGTTATTAAAATTATTCGATTGCTGTTATTCTAATAACCGAATATTCGTTTTTAATATTCGAACAGTTATTACAATTATTATTTATTTATTTGGACAACTATACGTTATCTCGTTAATTTTTCGAATAACGAAGTTTATTTGAATAACGAATATTTCGAAGAACCTATTATTCGAAGTTTAACTGCAGTACTCCACACTTTTACAGCACTTCGACACGGCGCAAGTTCGTTATATAAAGAAGGAGACGAAGTCAACACACCAAGCTATAGATACTTTCACTCCCAACGTTTCACCAAGTATACATTTTGAAGTCTCCAAATCACAGTAGAACGAGGGAATAACGAGCAAGAAGTATTGACTGGACCCCGGCCGTTTGACAGTTTGGCAGACGCCACTGTGGCTCTTTACCTAACTTGTAAGTACTAAAATTAAATCATGCTTTATTGCATTTATATTTTTAACAATACCCATATTACTTTATTTTGTAAATATATTACTTTATTTTGTAAATATTTTTTTAATAAACAATGTTTTAAAATACGTACTAAAAAGGATTACACAATTTTGTTAGTGTGGCAAAACGATGTTGGACTACAAGTATCGCCCTTCTTAAGGTCAAGGATTTAAGTTCGACTGGATATCATAGAAACCGTTTGTTATAATTCATTATAATCAATTGTATTTAATATTTATTCTTAGTTCAATTTTCTCTTTTTATTCTATAAATTTTCTTTTGTCCTTTTTAGTGAATTTTATAAAATCATTTTTATAAAAATATTTGAACAATTATTATTATTTGCTTGTCATCATAAGATGTTTTCATGTTCAGTAAGTTGTTGATTGAATCTTACGAGGGGAGACATTATGGTACATATACTACAACATAATTACCTTAATTAATAAGTCCTGGTTATCTATTTTATGATGTTATGATTCTGCGATAGAATTTTCTTTATTTAATTGCGTTATGGAAAGCACTAGTCGTTTATTTTTTTTATTATTTTTTTTTACACTTATTATGAAATATCTTGTTAATGCTCAAACTTGTTGATATGAAATCAATACATCACTTAGACGTTTCTGTGATGGTTTAGGTTGTACAGAGTGACCCCATAAAATCACCCCTATATTTTAAAAGCTACTATAATAAATAAGCGCTACAGATTGAGAGTTGTTTATTCAAATGAAGTGAAATTAAATATTTGAGATTTAAGTCCCATTGTTATGCCGGCTAGGCTAAAGGAGATGGTGATGATGAACAATGAATGAAATGGTGGAATGAAGAAAGTGGGAGGAAACGGGAGAAGCCGGAGGAAACCTAGGCACGCGGTGTTTGTCCACCACAAAGTTCGCTTAGCGGGAGCAGATGTTTGAACCCGGGACCCCATGCACCAGAGGTGAGCACTCTACTACTGAGCCACCGCTGCCCTTGTTTATTCAAATACATAAAATGGTACTGGAAACAGTTTCAGTGAGAATGCAGGTCTTCTTGTAAAATTCTTCTTACATCCTCCCTAGGATGACCAACAGCTGCAGTATGCTTCCTTACAGAATGTTTTGGGGAATACAATAGAAACTGTCCCATAGTTGCCTCAATATATCTGAGCGTACGAGTGCTTTCAGGTTCGGAGAGATACTTTTTTTTTCTCCTTATTTTTGAACGCTGAACTTATTGTTCGGAAATTCTCGATCCACTGTAAGGTATATATTTTCCGATCAGAAACATTTTCATCACATGGAATAGCAAAATTTAAACGAAAAACTATTTGCATTGCAATCACAGAACTTCTGCTTTTGAAAAAAAAAACTGTTTCGACTACGTATGCGCTGTCAGCTCCTGACCAAACCATAATAACGACTGAAAACGGTAGAAGAGTAGTGACCGGAAGAGATGAGCTCCAGTCCTCGGTACAACCTATCAAAAACTGGGAGGTGTTATTGGGTATATTGACAATAACTGTGTTGTCAATAGTTGTGTTATTTCAAAAAAAAAAAAAAAACAGAACAGAGTATTTCAAATCAGAACAAAGTAAATACGAATTGTTTTAATATATATATATATATATATATATATATATATATATATATATATATATATATATATATATATATATATATATAAATGAACTGTTTTTATCTGCGATACTTTTTTTTTGTTTTATAACCCTTTAAAATGTGGGTAGTTTTATTGGGTCACCCTGTACAAGCAACAGGCACTCAATAATTATATCTAAATATTATATTTTATAAATGTTAGATCCAATCGACAACCTGCAGAGAAAATTATGTGAAAATATTGTAATTTCTTTAAGTTTAAGATTTTGCACAAAATATCAGAGCTCTAATTAGTACAGAAGTGCGTGACATTTAAGTTGGAAATTTTTAACTCTAACAAACAAGCAGAAAAATATCCTAATAAAAGCACTGTAAAAATGGCTGAGTCTTATTTAGAATGCTTATTACTTATAATATTATAAAAATTAATTTATGCTTAGCTAACCACATAATTTAAGAGAAACATTTTTTTCGATGTGCTGTTGTCTCTTCTTCCATTCTTCATTTTTTTCTCAACCAAGCTATTATAGAGAGTACCAAGTATTCCAAAGATTATTGTCCTGCTCTCTCTCTCTCTCTCTCTCTCTCTCTCTCTCCTCTCTCTCTCTCTCTCTCTCTGTCTGTCTCTTTCTGTCTCTCTTTCTCTCTGTATCTCTCTTTCTCTCTCTGTCTGGATCTCAAGACGCTTCCAAGACTCACAATATGAGCAATAAGTAACTTGCGAATGGCTGAAACACTGCTCTTTTCTCAGAATCTATTGTTCTGACTTTTTTTTTTCCCACTGAAAGCTCTTGTAACTTGAAGTGAATTACGTCTTCTTGCAAAGTTTTGCCATTCTTTGGTTTGTTTTGTATTGAGAGCATCGTTTTGACCCCTCTTCATCACTCTAGTCTTCCATTCATTCGTACATTTCGACAAGTGGTACGTACAAAAGAAAAAAAGGGAGGAAGGAAGTAAAGTAAGACAGAATACACGACAACGAGAAGATCGTACAAAGAAAAAAGGGAAAAGAAGAAATATGTAAAGTGCCGTTAACAGTTTGTAGTTAGGTTTCTACAAAAAAAATATTTAAAAGAAAGTCCTGTTCTTTTGGTCCTACGTACGGTACTTCATGGGCAAATCGAAGATGCTTCTCTTCCCATTGTAAGGAATTTTCACTCCAATTGCCATAGCTACTTCTTCCCTTCCAAGAATTAACTTAAGCGGAAGAACAAGTAGGCATGAAATCGTGGAGGAAGATGGGTAATAGGGAGAAGAGAAGAGGAGAGATGCAAAACAAGAAAGAAGAAAATGCAAAACGATCTATACAGTTACTGGCTGTTAGTATATGGTACTCCTTCTGGTACGACTTGGGTGGAAGATGTTAGTGGTAGATTGTTTGCTCATTTCAGCATTTCAGATGGTACCTTCCTTCCTCTCTCTCTCTCTCTCTCTCTCTCTCTCTCTCTCTCTTTCTCTCATGCTCTCTTTTTCGTCTGATTCAGTTATTATAGTACGCCTACGCCTTCTCTACATCTGTCCTCTTGTAAGTTGCAAAAAAATAATAAATAAATAAATGAAAGTAAAAACCCAATAAAACCACAAATTAAATTAAGGAAAGTAGGAGGAAAAGAGTTGATGTCATCCACTTCGTTATTCAACGAAACATTGTTAATGCGACGGTAATGCATACATTATAGACTATCTTGGAATGTTAGACAGAAATCATTATCATCCTAAAATAACGATTTCTCGGAAGTGGTACAGGTATTTATTTTCTAGAAGGTAAAAGCAATACATATTCACTTTCAAACTAGTATGTATGGTGTACGTTGGATGGTAAGGAATGAGGTTAATTAGTACTAGACAGTGGAAGATCTCGCGACTAAGGAGGACACTGCACATTTTAAAAATAAAATATATCTGAGAAATGCCGTTCCAAAATTATTCTGGCCACTGAAAATATGTAGGTATAAAATCAAAATGAAAATATATAATAAATTTTACAATATTATTAGCAATATTATTTTATATTATTAACAGAAAATATATGTCCGAAGATGTGACACATAAGTATATATACATCATTCAAGAGACTTAATTGAACTAAATAAAATTATATGAGCGAGTGTTGAAAAAAAGTTAAGGGACCCGAATTCTTCTCTAGCCTTAAATTCTTCTCTACCCCAGCCTCTAATAACCAGGCCATATATTAAAGTGAAACTGATTCTTAAGGTTTTCATTATAACATTAGTAATGTGACGTCACACAGTATGATTAATGAGATATATAATCCAAAATTTTGATTAACTCTTAAACTTTAATGTGGTTAAATTTTGATCAACTTTTCGTTAAATTTTGTTTCCATAAGTTTTGATTAACTCTTAAACTTTAATGTAGTTAAATTTTGGTTAAATTTTGATTAACTTTGGTTAGATTTTGAATAACTCTTAAACTTTAATGTGGTTAAATATTGGTTAAGTTTTGATTAATTCTTAAACTTTAATATGGTTTTAAAGTAAGATATATATCAATCGTCAGATCTTGTCGAGCTGAAAAATGATATGTTTGGGACAAACATTATCATTCGAAATTTTGGATAATCGAGAAAAATTATTTTTTATATACAAATATATATCACTGAAAGGTATATCATTCGTTACCGACAGTAATTGATCATTTTTATGCAACTAAAGCATACAGTGTCGTCTATTTATTTACGTTCTACTTACGTCGGCAAAAAGGTGGGGAAAATGAAAGGCAAAACAGGAAGACCAAAAAGAAAGATGAATAGATTATCGACCTAGAAGAAAAAAAGTTAATAGAAGATTATATTCCATTATACCGTTTAAGGCTGCAGACTACTAAATATTTTTGAAAAACTAATAATTTTTCTTTTGCCCGTTTTTCGTAAGTGGAAAGAGGTAATAAAATGTAACTTACCACGATAATAAACAATGTTATTCTACACCCGAAAATACGAATCGGAAGAATTTTCAGTGTTGCCATCTATATAAATTACAGTGTGACCAGAATTTGAATTACTCAAAAATCTAGGTAAAGGCAGCGACTACAAAAATGAACTCAACGGTAATTGATGACTTATCATGCTGTCTATGTTCCTTGTTTACTAGTTTTTAAATAATATTTCTATTTATATTCTAAACCTTACATAAATTATTACAAAATAAATAAGTTATTACAAAATAAATAGAATCATTATTTAAAAAGTAGTAAACAAGAAATATAGACAGCATGATAAGTCATCAATTACCGTTGAGTTCATTTTTCTAGTCACTGCCTTTACCTAGATTTTTGAGTAATTCAAATTCTGGTCACACTGTAATTTCTATGGATGGCAACACTAAAAATTTTTCCGATTCGTATTTTCGGGTATCGAATAACATTATCTATTATCGTGGTAAGTTACATTTTATTGCCTCCTTCCACTTACGAAAAACGGGCAAAAGAAAAATTATTAGTTTTTCAAAAATATTTAGTAGAATCAATGATAATTTTGGGCTATATCCCATTATAGAGTTTAAGAGTTAGTAATATTTATGGGCTATATCCCATTATACAATTTAAGAGTTAATAATTATTTTGGGTTATATTCCATTATACAGCTTAAGGGTTAATGATAATTTTGGACTATATCACATTATACAGTTTAAGTGTTATTGACAAATTTGGGCTATATCCAATTATACACTTTAAGAGTAAATAATAATTTTGAGCTATATTGCGGAAACAAGACTATAGTGTCTGAGGAAGGATATGTTAGATATCCAAAACTGTTACACATTATAGTTTAAAATACAGAGTATGTTGAAACTTTGGTCAGTGTTTCTTTTGCTACTATATCGCATTATACAGTTTAAGAATTATTTATAATTTTGAGATATATTCCACTATACAGTTTAAAAGTTATTGATAATTTTGGGCTATATCCAATTATACAGCTTAAGAATTAGTGAAAATTTTGGGCTATATTCCATTATACAGTTTCAGAGTTAAAGATAATTTTGGACTATATCCCATTATACAGTTTAAGAGTTCATGATAATGTTGGGCTATATCCCATTACACGGTTTAAGAGCTAGTAATAATTTTGGGCTATATCCCATTAACCATACTGTGTACTGCCATGCTGCTAGTATCATAAAAGAAAGGAGGTATACTTCAGAATCAATTTCATCTTAGTAGATGATGTGATTATCGCACAGTATCAATTTTTACATTTTCAAAAAAAAAAAAAGTCCTTTTGCTACAAAAACTACATAAAATGTTATAATTTATCCTCACTCATAACATTTCGTTCACTGAATGAGATCCATTGATTGGAATAGCCTTACTTTTGTCATTGTTTTTATTATAAACTGATAATATTCTAGAATTATTACTATTTAGAGCAGATCACATAGAATGTAAATGATTTACAGAGCAATAAATTTTCTGTAGTGTTTTAATATATTTTTTTTACTTAAAAATGCAAAACATTTACTTCAGCGCTGAATAATAAAAGGTTGGAAAATGTTCACCTCCACTCTATGCTCTAAGTTTCAGCTCAATAACCGATCTCTAATTGAGTAGTCATCTACAATATTAGCAGTTTAACACCTGTCCCGCGAGGTTCTGATGCTATAGAGTCAATTAACAGATGGTTTAGTAGAACCTTTTTAGCCCCAGCCATCCATCTACTCCCTCTTGACATGAAGAGAGGGTGAGAGAGATACTTAGTCCAAGAGTGGATTCAATGACACATATTGAGAGAAGATTGGCTTTGCCACTTCAGTGTTTTGGTCATGCCAATGAAATACCTTCTTCCCCGATAACCTTTGCCTTTAGTTCTTCTGTTAAACATTTAATGAGAACGTATCATTTAAGAGCTCACTTTTGAATTAAATTATAACTTGAAGAAGATATGCCATACAACGCATGAAACTTTAAAATGCTTAAAAGGAAATTACATTAAAGTAATTATCGGAATGTATCAAAATTAAGAAACCTCTGACAACTATGTAATCGAAGAGTAGCCCCGACAAGACAGGAACAAAAAACATTATAGCTCATCATCCGTATTGACACTAGTGGTGGGCACAAAAAACGGTTTTTCGGTTTTTAGAAAAACTGGTTTGGTTTTCACTGAAACCGGTTATCGGTTTTCTCCAAAACCGGTTTGGTTTTTCAACGGATCCGGTTTCGGTTTTCTTCAAAACCGGTTCTGGTATTTTCCAAAATTTCTTCTATTTCTGAGCAGAATTGTTTCGTTGTTCTCCGGAAACCGATTCCGTTTCCACAGAAATAGTTTTGTGTTTTCCAAAAGTTTTAATCGAAATCAGTTTTGGATAAAACCGAACCGGCTTTGAAGAAAACCGAAACCGCTTTCGGTGAAAAACCGAACCGGTTTTGGAGAAAATCGAGATGTCGGTTTTTCGGGTTTCGTTTTTTCTAGAAACCGGTTTCCGGTTTTTATAAAAACCGGTTTTGCCCATCTCTTATTGATATATGGCCAACTACTACCTGCCCATAAACTACTGTGACCCACAATTTAATGTGACCCACTGTGATACAGTACATGACTGAAGCTTATGATCCATATATGCACATAAGTGTAGAGGTTACCGTTCAAGGTATCGAGACCCAATTTTAACAATAAACTTTTTTTGAGTGAAAAATGAACCTAACGTTTGTAGGGTACTAGATATTACGTTAGTATTATTGTAGCATAACGGCGTTCGTTTATTATACCAAAACCCAAAAAAAGAATAATTTGCTGTTGCTGATTACTAATCAATATCTGACAATAGTGATTTCTTCTTTCCCTACATTTAGAGATACAATCTCCAGTTAATCGCAAAATGGATATTATTTTTGTAGCGAGGCCGCGGTAGCTCACTGGTAGAACGTTCACCTCTGGTTCTAGGGGTCCTTGGTTCGATTCCAGCTCACGCCAAGTGAACTTTGTGGCGGGCAAACACCATGTGCGTGGGTTTTCTCGGGGTTCTCCCGTTTCCTCCCACCGTACCATCATTATCTCTTAAAGTCTAGCCGGCATAACCGTGGGACGTAAAACTTAAAGATTTCATTTCTTTTCATTTATTTTTGTAACTCATATATGTATCTTATCGATCTATGAATCATAGTTGCATCGTACTGAATGGTACTAGCCTTAGTCGCAAAATGGAATGATCGCAAACTGCACGGCTTCGAATCATACAAAATCATGTTCACATCTGTAAGCATTATATTAGTTAAAATGTAGTGATTATCCTGGATCTTGACATGAATAAATAAAGTCTTCCAATAGCTAGATGAATATTTGAACTCTAATGATCCTGTTGCTGTGTACTTCCATATACTCAACGAACAGGACAATTCGAGACAATTGCCTGCAGAATCATATTCACTATCTGCGTGTATAGTTTGAGAAAGAACATTAAATGACTTCGCAATGGAAAAAAAAAAGATTAACACACACATTTTCTTTGTCTGTCCTAATGCCCTAATATCTAGACCATAATATGTATTCAGAACGAAAAGAAATATGGAAAAACATACTTTGGATTTGGAATCAGTACTTTTGTTTTACCAGCCTTTTACAATATCGTTACGTGTCTGTCAATGGCTCCCAGTGTAAAGAGTTTCAACTGAATCTTTCTCGAAAGACAAACAAACAAACAAACAAAAAGTTATGAACAGTTAATTGCTAAACCCGAGTCCTTAGTAGCAAATATAAGAATGTGGAAGAAAACTCTTAAGGATAAGCAAGAAAAGATATTGAATACACAGTCTATGTTAGAAACCCATTGAAATTAAATTAGTGTTAATTTATTATTTATTTGGTTTTCCATTTTTTTTAAAAAAAAATCAAGAACAGTGTAGATAGTGTTGCCCACGATACGAGACAAGATAATAAAAAAGATCTTCCCGTCTTGTTTCGTAAATTTTGTAGAAATCTTGCATGAATTCATGAAGAATTCTATCTCGTCCCGTCTAGATTCTCGATTTTTTTTTTTTGTCTTGTCTTGTCTCGTTTCGTAACTTTATGGACATCATTTTGTTAATTTCATCTAAAAGTTATCAGAACCCTTCCGCGTCACGAGATGGGTGTGATATAACAACATTTAAACCATATTTAGCGTTAGAGTATATTGCGTAATGATTTGTGCATCTTTAAACGTTGATAAATACTTATTATTATTATTATTATTATTATTATTATTATTATTATTATTATTATTATTATTATTATTATTATTATTATTATTATTATTATTATTATTATTATTGTTATAAGTATGCTGCCTTTCGGCAGTTCCTGAGGCTAATGAGGATTTTTTTTTTTTTAATTTTAGATTTGGGCCTGAAAATGTTTCTTCCACGTTTCTCGATCTTCAGCTTCCTCTTTTAACTCCAAATAATTTCTTCTATTTTTCAAATCATCGATCACTTGTGTTCTTCTTCTTCCTATTCCTCGCTTTCCTCCCATCTATCCTTTTATGGCGGTGTGAAAAAGACAATTTCTTCGCAAGATATGTGCAATCCAATTAGCCTTCCTACGGAGGATTGTCGCTAGAAGAGTCCTCTTCTCTCCTATCTGTTTTAAACCATCGTTTTTTGCTCTCTCTGTCCATTTTATCTTCTCCATTTTCTCCAACACCACATTTTGAAGCTCGCAAAATATTTCTTCTCTAACTTCCATAATATCTAAGTCTCTGAACCATACAGTCCAATGCTCCATATATAGCACTTGACCAACTTCTTCTTAAGTCCAACATTGAGCCTGCTAGTTAAGAATGATCTTTTGTTGTTGAATGCTTCTTAGCTGTGGCAATTCTTGACCTGATCTCTTTGGTGTAATAAGCGTCTTTCATCAAAATACTTCCCAGATACTTGAATTTATCGACCTCTTCAAATTCTCTTTGTTCTATTCTGATCCGTAAGCACGCCTTTCCACGGAACATTCTCATGACCTTAGACTTTTCGATGTTAATTTCCATTCCATACAGTTTTCTAGTGTCAACTATTTTGTCAATCATCTCCTGTACTCCTCTTTCGGTTTTAGTTATTATAACCATATCATCTGCATACCTGATCTTGGTAATGATCTGCCCTCCAATCTTGAAACCTCCAATTCCCATTAATGCTTCCTTCATTAAACATTCACTGTAAATGTTGAATAATTGGGGCGATATACTACATCCTTGTCTGACTTCTCTTCCAATCTCCACACTATTGGTTTCTATAATAACTTTATTAATTTATAGACTTTTAAAATACTATCAACCATGTAACACTAAAACAGAGTTTGAGATTTAAGATTTGGCTATAAGCTAGCGCTGCCCACCAGATTTGTGAAATTTCTCGTCTCGTCTCGAAATTAAAATTGTATTTCTCGCCTAGTCAGTAAAAGTAGCGATCTGCAGAAAGCATTCGACCTTGATTAAACTTCACATGGAAGCAGATCTTGACTTCCTTGTTACGCATGTGAAATATTTTTCTGTGCAAACATACATGTTTCCTGGTTGTTTGCGAGCAAATCTGCAATTTGGACGTAGGCAAATTTTCGAAACAACAAAAAATAGTTCAATAATTATTGTTTTCAACAAGAATTACGCAGGAGAAAAGAAAATACACGGAACAAGCTTATTTTATGTTGATTTTAAGTTAAACTTCGACCTCTTAAATGTTAAGGCTTTTCGCTAAGCTTACCTCCATTTTTATTATATTCTTTTAAGGATATTCCAAAAATCCTTGGGCAGGAAATAACTCACTATTGAAAATTGTTTATATATTTTTTATTCTCGTAAACAACCAATTTTCATTAAACGAAAAGCATTTTGTTTCTTAGAATGATAGAATTTATTACAAGATATCTCATTTATATCATTGCAAATATCTGTGGCGCACTATGGGATAACGTGAAACCTTGTATGAACGGGCTCAGCTGGCATCCCGGTACGAAGTATATCAGTCCGTGGCACAAGTACAGAGATGATGGTGATGTGTGAAAGAACCTCGTGCCTCGGTAGATGCAAAAACCATAAGGAATTACCACTCGAAGCCATTGGACACAGGTATTGTAGCGGATATTATAAGATGTTTTTCGCTCTTCAACATTCAGGACGGGGGAAACGTTATGTACGTAGTTCAGGAAATACTCACTCGAAGACCTCAGAAATCACCCAAGACATGCGTCTCTCAAAAGTGGTTTAACCCAACTCACAAACCGAACTGTGATGAACAAAGAGTAGAATTCTAGTCCATGGAAATCACACTATGTACTGTCATTAATTATCACTGAAAGACTGTGATCATCAGTTGGAGTATGGGGAGATGATGCTCGTTTAGCTGAAGATTTATTCGATCTTTTCGGTAATGTCCCGTGCTCAGATGAAACCATACTTCATGTTGTGGGACTTTGTTAACCGACACAAACGTTATTATTGAGCATGAGAAGATCCGAGGGCAGTTGCTGAATAAATCCAACATCGCCCAACGGTCGTAGTGTGGTGCAGCATGACATCCACTAAAATTATGAATCCATACGTCATTCAGAACACAATGAACGCAGAACGGTACCTTGCAATACTTGAAGATTATGTTCACGCTATTGCATTCGCGTAGGACAATTACAATCTTATACTTATGTAAGAGGGGTCCCTCCTTATATTGCACGTTATATCTTTGTGTGGATCGACTTCCATTTTCCTGGATGCTGATTGGGACGTCGTGGACCCCTTGAATGGCCAGTAAGGAGTCTTGATTTAACGCCTTGTGACTTCTTTCTCTGGAGATTAGCAAAAGAGGAAGTTTACCGCACACAATCAAAAAATCTTGATGAATTGGAGGAGTAAATTTGACAAATTCTTGCAAACGCGAAAGTATCTACAAAAGTCTGTCACAAAACGTCTCCAACCATTTAGGAAAACTGGTGGATAATGGTGGTGCCTATGTGAAATTTTAGCAATTAATGACAATTCTATTATTATAAAGATCAAAATGCTTTTTGTTTCATCAAAATTGGTTAGGTTTTTTTTAAAATTAATTTTCAATAAAAAATTAATTCCCATCTTCTCTGTATATTTACCCTGTCCGTCCATTTGTACGTCCGGGGTACAAAAAAAATCTCAAAAACTACGTGATGAATCACCACCAAATTTGTTCAGTATGTAGTGGGTAAAAGGTTAGGAACTCAGTTTGTTGATAGAAGAGATCCATTCACCGGAAGTGGTACAAAATGATTACTATAGAGAGAGAAAAGCTGTTTTCTGCAATTGATTACACGTAGCAAGAATACATTTTATATTCATTCTTAACTCTATGCTAAAACCGGAAGTTGTAGATATTTCAAACCAAAAATAGAACAGGTAGTGGTAGATATTCTACAAAGAGAAAAACGATAAGAAATACCGAGAAGCAATTTTCTGGAATTGATTTAGTGCTCTAAAAATATATATCATTTTCTCTCTTATCCATCTATTCAAACCGGAAGTAGCACAAATCAACCACTTCCGGTTTTAACATTGACTGTTATAGAAGAAATACCGTAATAGCTAGCAAAAATTAGTTTTCTGTAATCAATTAACTGTTTCAAAAATTATATGTCCACTCTAACTTCTCTATTTAAATCGGAAGTTGTAGAAATCTAATACCACTTCGGTTTCAACATTAATTGTGCAAATATCGCCACACAAGCCAAATTTCTTTACATGGTGTGCACATCACACTGCTACTTGTTACAAATTTAGTGAATAACTGATAGATAATGATGATAATCAAAAATTTAAAATGAAATGAAATTTTTGAGTTTTACGTCCCAAGTTTATGCCGATTAGGCTAAAGGAGACGGTGATGATGAGAGATGAATGAAATGGTGGAATGAAGAAAGTGGGAGAACCCCGAGAAAACCCACGCACACGGTGTTTGTCCACCACAAAGTTCACTTGGCGGGAGCAGGGTTTGAACCCGAGACCCCAAGCACCAGAGGTGAACGCTCTACCACTGAGCCACCGCGGCCCCTAATCAAAAATTTAGAAAGTGAGCCTGACAGTATCTGCAAACTGCTTTATGTGACTTACAATTGTTTCTAAAGACCTTTAATATTGTAACGTGATAGGAAAAAATCTGTCACGCTCAATATTTATTTATTTGGTGTATTTAAAGTGATTTGTGAAATATTCTTCTCTTAACTTCTATAATAAATCATGGTATTGCACTGGTGATACAAATCAATTACACGAATTCTTGTCCCCCCCCCGAAAAAAAAGAAACGAAAACGAAAACACAAACACACATTATTTCTTTAGACATACAACGATTCCTAACAAGGGAACAAGTCGCAATACGTGAACTTTGGCAAGTCGGAGAAATAAAGTTATCTTTCTGTAAGACTGAAAAATGGGAAATAGAATTCCATTTACGCTGAAGGAGATCTTTAGGTCATCGATACCGGAAAGGAAGATTCATGGACGGACTAGTAATAGAGCAAAGAGAATCTTGTTTGGTAATAACAACATGAATAGACTTGCGTACAACAATTTCTAAGATTGTTGTGAGCACAAATTTCCGTAGACTAAGTAACAATGCATTAATTTTGACAAGTCTGACCCATGCCTTCATCACTATTATCCATATCAAATTCTTATTTTCTATACACTTAGAAATGTACCTTCTAGCGTATACTGAAACCTCAGTTAATATTTATCGTTTTATTCCCTCTTAATTAGAGATTAATTTACTTTTCCTGTACTAATATTTACTTTAGTACGATTCAGAACTCCGTGTGTGTGACCTACAGTTCCCATACAAAAGGATTTAACTGTGAGCTATGGAAGATCACTTTCCAGTATTGTGATTAAGACTTAATGGCACAACAATTTTGATGTAATAAACTGGAGATTCAAATTTCTAGTGCATAGGAAAAAGTTGGGAAAGAATTTTTAGTTTATTTACAATTATTTAGTACTAGTTGAATATACCCATGCTTCGCACGAGAGCTGTATTTGGAAGTCAACGCTTGTGGGAGTATAACCATTGATCTCAGCGACCGCGAAAACTATGGATTTGATACTCATATCGGTCATTTTGGGCTATTCGGTATCCCCCCTGACTCCCGGCCCGCATACAATTGTAACTAAATTTGCTAGTCATCGCTAATGGAAGTGTCACCATTGATTTCAGCGACCGCAAAAACTATGAATTCGACACTAATATCGGTCATTTTCTACTACTTTTACCTGTCCCGGTAAACGCCCCCCCTTAAACTTATCTGGTTCGAATTTTGACAAAAACGTTTAACTCTGGTCTGGAGGCCGGATCAAGGTATTCGTGACTAAAATTTGGTAACTCTCGGTCAATTTGTCTAGTTCCCAAGCCGGTTCCGGTAAACGCCCCCCTGAAACCCCCTGGTTCGAAATCTGAAAAAAAGGCTTCGTCTTGATCTGGAGCCTGGGCCAAGGTACCCCTGACCAAAATTTGGTAACTCTCGGTCCACTCGTCTGGTCCCCAGGACGCACACAGACAGACAGACAAACACACAAACAAGCTCTTTATTTTATTTATATTAGATACCGTATACTACTTGGAACTAATTTTGTACAATATTTACTGCCATATTGTCTTTAAATTATTCAATAAAATGTAATAAAAACAATTGATATTCGTTTTACAGTGTAAAACCACGATAGATTTTCAAACTATGCCAATTCAATACTGAAACTTGAAGTATTATATCTATAACCATTAGTTGCAATAGATTGAAAAGATAAAAGATTCGTACCTGTTCTTCGGACGCTGAATCCATATCAAAAAGCCATTACTCGCGATGTCCTATTGTTTCTGTTCTACGACGATAATGGTTGAAACCGGAAATCGTTAATTTAAACAATTCCGGATTGAATACAGATAGAATCTATGGTTGGGAAGCTAAATCGATTGCTAAAATTTGCATCTCGATATATCTTACCGTTTTTGCTCTACGAAAATTAGTATTCAAACCGTAAGTAGTAGTAAATTTTGAACCCTTCCGATTTTGGTACAGTGTTGTAGGTTGTGATGGTATGTTTTCTTTATATCGTGAATCGTTTGCAGAAACTATCGCTATCGCCTTTTGTTCTATGGCGGAAACCAGACATCGTTTTTTGAACCATTTCCGATTTGAATAGAGGGTTAACGCCATTCTTGTGATGTTGAATCAATTTCTTAAAAACCACATCTCGATATCTCTTACCGTCTTTGATCTATAAAAAATCAGAATTAAAACCGAAAGTAACATTACAATTGAACCATTTTCGGTTTAAGTAGAGTGTTCAGGATAGTCACGATATGTTGCCTTAAAACGCTGAATCACTTGCAAGAAACCGGTTCTCGCTATTTTTGTATCATTTTTGTTCTATGGCTATAAGTGTTGAAACCAAGAAATGATTCCTTTGAACCACTTCCAATTTGAATAGAGAGTTAATGGAGGGGATGGGGCCTATTCTTGGGATGTTGAATCAACTAAAAAAAAAAAAAAAAAACGATATATTTTGCCGTTGTTGTTTTGTTTTGCCGTTTTTAAATTGAACCACTTCCGATTTTGGTAGAGTGTTCAGGATAATCATATTGAGTTGCTTTGAGACGCTGAATCGTTTTCAAGAAACTGCTTTTCATTCTCTGTTATCGTTTTGGTTCTATGGCAATAAACGTTGTAACTGGAAATGAATAATTTGAACAACTTGAACGGAGATGATGGGGTCTACTCTTGGGACGCTGAATCGATTGTGATAAACCGTATCTCGTTATCTCTCACCGTGACCATTTTTACTCTGACCTTTCGATAGACGGACAGAAAGACAAAGCCATTTTATAAAACTTCCGACACTTATGTATAGCATAGTTTTTGGAAGTTTAAAAGTGCGAGAGAGCTTAGCAAACGAGACTAAAAGAATGCAGCATATATGTTTCCTTTCCGCAATCTGGAGTCTTAAGTACTAGACCTATGTTTCAAAATATTTGAGAAACAAAAGGCGATTTACAAAAATTTAGGAACTCTAGTTGCTGCATTCGAGTCTTAGGTCCGCTGTGTAGTATCTAGGTTAACATTATTTATATCTTTGATTTGATTTTTGCGTCCCGTTCAGCAGCGAGGCTGTATGAGATGTAGACCTACAGTTTAACTTTGGATCCAAACCACATGAGCTCCCGCCGGGAATCGAACTCGGATCAAAGTTGCGTACGCTAACCGCTTAACCATGGGGAAGCTCCTTTGTTTTTCAAGTTTGCGGTTACACAAGTATTAATACTCAAATCTAAATATAGTTACGGTCCTTTGTCCTAATGATAAACAGAAAAACATGTTCATATTAAACAACATCGCTATCCACTTTGGAATAATTCAATTGAAAGTTAGAAATAAACCTGCACTGCATCACCTGTCACATTAAGCGTTGAGAGCATAATTGTGGGACGTAAAACTACAATTTTTATCTAAGTTTTTGATGTTCTTCGTTCTTTCCAACCTATTTACTAAAATTGGAAAAAGGGTAGACATAATTCGTTGCAAAGACCCTGAACATAAGAACATTTTAAACATAAACACTGCAATGTTAGTAAACAGCAATTCCACACATAGACATTTCCCTCCCTTTCTTCCAAAAACCCAACAATTGCCTATTCCTTTGAGAGACTAAATTCCCATCTGATTATACCTTTTGGGACCATCTCATAATCGCCTGTTGGACTTCTAACTCATCGATATTAGCTCTCGAGAAGTGCGCAGTACAAGAGAGAAGAGAGAGAGAGAAAGCAATGGCAAGAGAATAAATTGCACCACAATCCATGATGAGACCATCAATATTCTTTCTCTCCCTCTCAGTCTCTCTCTCTTTCTCCTTTTCCAATGACCCAATCTCTCTCCCTCTCTCTCTTGCTTCTACTCTTCAGCTGGAAATAAGCGGTCCTTAGCCACCTGACCCTCCATTTAACACACCGAACGATCTAAATTTCCGGCTTGTTTTGATGGATTAGGTGTCTAAGGGGATTAAATCCATGGACATTTTCAGTAGTTAGTATGTGAATGTCTGATCGGTTGCTTCAATAGTAAGAATTGGAAGTGAAGTAATGATCTATTTAAACGCTACGGAAATAGTAAAATGAACCAACTAAAAAAAATGAATGTATGGTATAATTTCTTTCTTCTTGACTTTTCTTGTTAGAAGCTCTTGTTTCCATTGCCTTTAATTGGTTTTTCTGTATCTTCACTGTTGTTCATTATGCACCTGACTGATATGATCAGTAAAAGATGTATTATTGAGCGTTGGAGCAGCTGCTTTTATGTAATTACTTTGTAACACAATATCGAAGCCATTAAAATTACTCTTGCAAATTACATGATGAACAATGTCGACAAAGTTTCTACGCACGTTCTCGAGGCAAAATGGTGTCCTTGTGTGGAAATAGAACACGCGAATTCATTCAATTAAAGAGTTTGCCGAAAAATGTTTAAAAAAAGAAAGAAAAAAAGAAAAAAGAGGTTATATACGTGTTGTGCAAAATCGAACTAAGCATCAATTTCGTACCTTTAAGAAAACCTTAATGAAAATGAAACGAAATTAGTATAGTTGATTAATGAAATTAGTATAGTAAAAGAAAAAGATGATTAATGAGGTAATTGGTGAATGAGAGTGTGGAAGGAAACAAGAGAACTCAAAAAAAATCCACAAACATGATGTTTCCTCATATGGCTTGGATCGAGCCAGGAACTCCTATTACCAAAGAAGTTATCTATTACTGAGCCACCATACAGTCGATTTTAGGAAAACTGAGATTAATGTTTGATGCCCAACAGCAACCGTAGGCATCAATTAAAGTGAAATGATCTCTTTGACGGCGAACTGTTGATATTTTCCACTTATTTCGTTCTCTTACATACTTTCTAGCGTACATCTGGGATAGTCGTTACATTCCCCGGGATTTTCTAGTTTGAGCATTAGTTTGTATGTGAATTAATAGGCAGTGCATGAAAATTTTAATTTTAAAAGCCCCATCAATAAAAACAAAGATAAATACAGTAGTTCTCGGTTTAACAACCAGGTAAATTCAACGTTGTCAGATGTTTCGACAACTCGCCACATTATTCTCATCTTCAAGGTATTCAGGGTATAGTTAATTTAGCCTAAAGATTAAAACAAAGTGGTCAATTCTCGAAACGTCGAACATCTTTGAATTTAGCTGGTTGTTAGTCCAAGAACTATTATATTCATCATGACATCAGAAAAGCTTCAGTTCTTGTTTCAAAGACAAAGATGTTTCTCACAAACACATGCATACCATGAATATACATATCATCTTCAACTTTTCTTCAATATTTGGAGAACGAATACAATATGTAGACAAGTATTTCATAAGAAAATAGATCCAGATTCCTACGTTCAATTGTGGCAACAGTTCTGAGTGTTTTAACTGGTAAAACAGGATAATTTGCAAATAACAAACACTTCCACATGAACATTTATGATATATATTGTAACAAACAAATCAAGATGTACAAATAATCTCCTCCATAACTTGAGTATATGTATTTCAAAGAACATATGTTGAGAAGTTACTTATCTCTGGTCTCAACAAATAACCAAAAGAACATATTGAGAGTTATATATTTTTTGTTCATACTTTATAAATATCTTTTCAACAAATTTACTATATGGTATGATTTGCTTTTCTTGAAACACCCTGCCACTCCCATTCTCTACCAAAAAAAAAAAAAAAAAAAAAAAAAAACTGATGAAAGTTATTCTTGTTTGGACGATTTTCTCTAAAATGGGCTCAAACCATTTTGTTCATGTTTCATAAATAAATACAGGGCTTGTACTTCATTAATAACTTTAGAAAATGGCATATATTATTTTTCTTTTTTAAAAAATCAAGAAAAATTAGTTTACTGAGGGGGGACAAGTTTGGTTCACGTGATTATTAGCAGCATCATAAATACTTCTTCAATAACTCTATAGCATGACATAATTAATTTGTCACGGTAAAGTTACGTTAATTTATTGGTGGATTGTTCTGGTTGCCCTGCTGAAAACTCCGATTAAACTAATCAAAACTATGTGAGAACGTTAATACAGAGAATTTATACGTTTCATTTAAGATCAAAATCACAAATTTGAATCACGTCTCTTCAAATAAAGCCTTTTAGGTTATAATATAAACCATCAATAAGATGAAAAATATGCGACTTTGTTACAATCCGAAACACAGTAGAATGTAACTTTTCTATAAAGAAAAAAATGATGTTCGAGTTTTTATATAGAAAAAATCTTCAATTTAACATCCCATGGTTATACCCTTTAGGTTAAAGAGGGTAGATGATTAGTGAAAATGAATGACTCTGAATTTATGGATTGAAAATGTGGGAGGAAACATGAGAACCCCGAGAATCCCTACGGACATGATATTGTCTATCACAAATTCACATGGTCTAGAATCGAACGCATCCTCAACAGTAAACGTGAGCACTTTATATACAGAATGTACATGACTGTACATGTAATGCTTCATGTCGTACATTTCGTAATATTATACGATATCTCAACAGAGTTGTTTTGTTTAAAACAAAATGTTTAAAACAAATGATTAACACTTGTTTTAGCAATTGATTTTGTTTAAACCAAATTTTATATACGTTTTAAACATTTTGTTTTAAACACGTAATTTTAAGACTTGTTTTAAACATATGTTTATTTTTATTTTACTTTATTTTTGTAAAACAAATCTGCCAGGGAAAAAAATATCAAAAAGTGCTTCCCATTTCTTCCCATGTGGGTGTTTTGATTTCTCCTGGCAACAGCAGGTCAATGTACTGATCTACAATTTATTTTCTCTTTTTCGCCTTGTTTTTAACGTTTGTGGTATTGTTTAAATGCTTTTCAGTTAACTTGTGAGAAAGTGTCGTAGTCGAAGGTTGGACTACTTGGAGAACTGATATTAAAAAATAAAGAAAGAATTATCATGGAAACAAGTTTTTTGTTGTATTCAGAAAACAAACATAGATTTCTTTGCTAAACTGCTGTTCTGAAATTAAAATATCGCAGGCATTCGTTGATACAGTACATGATGGTTCTCAGTCTCTGTACATACATACTTCGAGAAAGAAAGAATCTGAAATGAAAGAAAGAAGAATTAAGTGACAAGGTGCAATCTAGAGTTTTATATGATTGCCACTAGAGAGGGGCATCCGTTTAGAGGTCATCCATCCCCTAACTTGAATTTCAGATTTTGAGGGCAGTAATGCAGATTTAGGAACCTTTTGCTGAGCAAAATCCACAGAAAAAATTCAAGCCCTTACACCGAATAAATACGGACTTTGATCAGTTACAATCCATTTCCATTGACCACATGGAGCTATAGGCCTGTATTACTCTATTGCATACTTTTTGGCCCAAGAATTCCAAAGGTCCCCATGCCGTAAGCGTCGGTGGACCACCGATTGACAACTGGACGAACTCAGGGTAAAAGGTAACAAGTCATTTTTATTAATATTTCAGGAGAGTCATCTTATTCCCTTTTACCCAGTGTGGATTCCATTGTAGCTTAATTATTCCCTTTTGCACGTCCCTTGTATTTGTTTTTGGTAACGTTTTTTTCATAGGGCTTTTCATACAAAAAAGCGCCATTTAAAATACTACAACTCTGTGTTAAAAACCGAAAACTGTAAAAAAGTGACTTGTTACCTTTTACCCTGAGTCCGTCCAACTAATGACATTTAGCCAAAAATTGGTGACCCGCAGAGACGATGCATGGTGGCCCCACTTCCGTTTTGAAAATTAGTACCACCAGCGGCAGAGATGCGACAAAACGCTACTGAATTACAAGACTACTCCCCAAAATATGTTAAATCGCCTATGTGTGTGATTTGTTTACATTAAGATGAGTCTAAAAACACTTTAAAAAGTACGAAAAAATTAGGGGGGGGGCAACCGCCAACCTTATGATTACTAGGCTCGTATTCTTCCGACTTCGCCATAGAGACGATAAAGGAATCTCCGCTTGCAGAGGGATAAATCATTTAAGAATTTTTAATTTGATCAATCCTAACCCATCTCCACTCAGCTTGCCTGAAGCTTTATAAAAATACTTTCCTTGCCTGCCTAAGTCTTAAAACACCTATTTACCTAACTACTTAATAAGTTTGTGTTATATTGCTTTATAATAAAAGGTTATGGTGAGGAAACCGAATCCTAGAGATGCAAAAAAGCCGGCTTTTTTGAATCGATGGTTTTTTGCACATAAAAAGTCGGCTTTTTTGGAAAAAAAACGAGAATTTTGGAAATTTTGGCTTTTTTCATTTTCATGATTTTTCTGTTTAAATAGCTTTCTTATAGTATACTCTAAAGTTAAATAAGATTTCATGACCTGAATGCCATATTTCGCTCTGTAATTCACCATCATGATGGATGGAGCACATGGTTTATGAATTAAAGTAAAACTAAAGTACGTAGTATTTGAGGACAATTTTAGAAGCTATTTAACTTTATTTTAACTTCTGAATTATCGACATTTTTTCTTCTCTAGATCATTTCTTTTTAGTCATCCGTGTTTCACTTCTTAGAGCTTAGTACTCTAGCTTCTATCACATAATTAAACTTATGGTTTTCAATATATCCATCAGAGCGTACGTTTTTCAATATATCTGTCAGACCGTACTTCCACATTTCCGTTATACTGTAGCTGTGCAATGATTTACAAAATAATCTTCCGGACACAATCTTGAATACCATTTGATAGAAATAATGAGTATCGGATTTAGAAAAATATTTGGGAGGGTTTCTTTTTCTGAATAATGTTTGTTTTTTCTAAAAATTTATAACTTTTATTTAAGAGGAGCTTAAGTTTATGAGTACAGGCATAACAAATATTTCGTTTCGTTTGTATATTCAACTATAATCTTTCAGATACAACCTTGAAGACCATTTTATACTGATAATCAGTGGCGGATTTAGAAAAGTATTTTGGGAGGGTTTCTTTTTAATGATTAGTTTTTCTAAAAATTCCTAATTTTTTATTTGAGGACAGCTTGAAGTTTATGAATAAAGTCAAAACAAATATTTAGTTTGTTTTAGAAATTCCGTAATTTCGGGGTAGAGGCTTCAATCCGAAAGACATCCCCACTCTAACCCTCTTCGCAAATCCATCACTGCTGGTAATTAATAATAACACAGATTTAAAAACGATTAGAAAGTAAGTCGGCCAGGACTCACAGTACACGCACTATCTCTACATTCACAGATGGAATTAAGAAAAACTTTTGTCAAAATGGCCGAATGTGGAGTTGAATCCCGGACTTCACAATAGAAGCGCGAAAGATAACCTCTCACTCATGTTTGTTGTGCATTTGTGCTAAATTTAAATGTATTCTCTCTCTCTCTCTTTCTCAATGGCCACAAAGACTCTCAATTGGCTTCTGTCCTTATCCAATTCAATCCAGTTTCTACTCTGTATTCTATAACGACTCACCAAGGGTAGTCGTCAACCTGGTTCGATCGATGATATATGAATCTCGAGTGGTAGTAATAGTTTGCATGTAAAAATATCTTTAATAATTATACATATTATTATTCTCACCTTTTCTATCAAAATTATAAAGTCGATGAACGGTATCAAATGGTTTATTAGTTGATACACTTTTACGTATTTTCATTCAAATTGTCATGCACACATACAAGATGATTAGGTATCCATAAACAACTACATAGCAACTAACTACATAACACTATCTATATCTCTTACAGATATTAAAAACATTCTTCTTTTTTTAATATTAAATTAACATTCTATTAAGTATAGTGCACATGTATGAGCACTTTCTGCCCAAGGTACAGGTAATTAATAATCTATCCAAAGTATTTCGTTCTATAAAATGTCGCCCGACAATTGGACTGAATATAAAAGTCATAAGCGAGCTTGGCTTTTGTCTTCAAGAACCACTGGTCCGTTTACAATAATGGTCTTCCATTGATTACATCCGTTACATTTTGGTCAACCCTCGTATATATAATATTATTTATTTTCATTCATATAAATACATTCACAATAAATCTTTTATTCCATTATCATTTATCTTTTATTACATTAATATTTATTCTTTATTATTAAAAACGTCGACGCTTATTAATATAATTAACGAGGGTGAAACCCAAATTACCATGATTAATAGTTTCAATCATTATTAAAACGGTGATGTTACAAATAATGTTTGATCTTTCAGGGCGCATTGAATAATAAATAAGTTAGATGGTGTATTTTATTGTATACATCGTAGCACTAAGATGTCATAATAAAGAAGAATCTTGTTCGAATAATATGTAAGGTGACGCATAAAGACAGTCGTCGGATAAATAGCTTAATAGAATGAACCTTATTCTTAACATAATCTTTGACAACAAATTCTCAACACAGATCCATATAATATAAATAACCTTTGCTTTTAATCAATCACAAATCGAATCATAATTCTTCACATTAACGAGAGAGAATTAAAATCATTTGAAAATTATCATTGGTTAATGAGAATTAAAGAAAATTGAATAAAAATAAAATAAATATTCATGAAAATCTATAGCTGATATGGGTCTAACCCTTACTTCATTAACTAGATTCAGTTTAAATTTGTACTTGCATATGATTCTGATAAAGTACATTGTACTGCACAATCATGATTAGGTTCCGTACTATTTTGTACATGTATTGCGTCGTGATCCTGATTTTGATACGAAGTGCCATCTCTTGACCTCCAATTACGTCTATCCACGTAGTTTGTTGTATTCCTGGAATTTCGCCATACATTACGTCTATTTTTAAACCTATTTTGATTATATGATCTAATATAAGGATTGCTACGATTAATTAGGTTAGGCGTATTCCCTACGTAACTTTGCTTATTTTGCTCGTTTTGATTGCTAGAATTTACTCGGCTTAGGTTGTGTTCCGTATCATTCACACTTCGGATATTTAGATTCCGAACAGGTACAAAATGATCTGAATTATTTTTACTTTTACCTACTCCTGCTTGTTGATTCATAGCATGGTATTGAGTTTCATAGCATTGGACAAGCATTAATAAATGATTGAAACTCATACACTGTGTAGAAAACAAGATCTGTTGTAACTTAAATGGGAGCAAATTTCGAATCGATGCTATTATTCTAGATTCCGATTGCAATGGATTAACGACTTTTAATTCGTTGTATGTATTTACAACAAACTCAACAACAGATTTGTGCAAACGAGGATTGAAATGTTGATTTCTAATGGTGGCATCTCGATTTGCAAGTAAAAAGTCATTTTCATAATTCGCGATCAGTGCTGCCTTAAATTCCTCATATGTATTGATGTGATCACGTACTGCTTTAAACCATAAAGAACATGGTGGGAGTAATACATGAGGGATTAATTTCATATATTGTGATCTATCTATACACATTATATTGCATTCGTCCTGAAATTTTTCCAGAAAAGAAGTAGCGTTTTCATTACATTTACCACTGAATTTACTCATAGCCCATATTTCACTCATCTTAACACTTAACTTTACCTTCCTTTTATCATTCCGTGTGCTTATTGGGTGACAATTCCTATCCATGACGTGATGTGTCGTTGCACCATCCCTTTCACGCCCATCTGTCCTCTTCGGATGAATTTCTTCCAAAATAATATCCTCATCAGACACAGGTGAAGGCGAAGTCATCTCTGGTGAGTGGGGAAACTCCAAGTGATCACTACCCATATTATTGTGGTATGTGTTGTCCTTAACCTGTAGCGTTCTAATTTCTTCCTGTAGAGTAGCTATCAATTGCGTATTTGCACGTATGTTGTTAGAATTATTAATGACCTGAATCTTTTGCTGTTGAACAGAAGATTCTATTACTTCTAAATCCTTTTTTACACCACTGATTTCTTGGATTTGGTGGTTGTGCTTATCCTGACAATCCTCGGATATTCTTTTTAACTTTTCCTCGAACTGCGAGGTGATGTCATTCATCGCCTGGACAATTGACTGTTTCGTTTCATCTGACTTCTGTTCCGTTCGTCTACTTAATTCCTCGTATTGCTTGTTAGATTCTTCGGACTTATGCTCTATTGTCTGCCTTAACTCCTCGTATTGCTTGTTAGATTCTTCGGACTTCTGTTCTATCTTCTGTTCTATCGTCTGCTTCAATTCTTCGCATTGCTTGTTGGATTCTTCGAACTTCTGCTCAATCGTCTGCTTTAATTCGGTAGACATCTGAATCAATTGTCGCTGTAAGGCTAGCAAGATTCGGTCTTCTGATGTCATTCCTGGTGCTACACTATGTTCACCGTTGTCACTATTATTGGATTCTTTCTCAATTGCCTCACCGTTCATTTTTCTTATGATAATTCTACCACTTCTTAGTATTGTGAAATTTGTATTCATTAACCTTATTACAAAAGTAAATTCACCCTTACTTTGCTTCGGGATATGAATTTACAGCAGATCCCGGGTGAGGTAAACCAAAATTTTTAGCTAATCCCGGGTTTCGGCACCAAAATTTTTATAACGACTCACCAAGGGTAGTTGTCAACCTGGTTCGATCGATGATATATGAATCTCGAGTGGTAGTAATAGTTTGCATGTAAAAATATCTTTAATAATTATACATATTATTATTCTCACCTTTTCTATCAAAATTATAAAGTCGATGAACGGTATCAAATGGTTTATTAGTTGATACACTTTTACGTATTTTCATTCAAATTGTCATGCACACATACAAGATGATTAGGTATCCATAAACAACTACATAGCAACTAACTACATAACACTATCTATATCTCTTACAGATATTAAAAACATTCTTCTTTTTTTAATATTAAATTAACATTCTATTAAGTATAGTGCACATGTATGAGCACTTTCTGCCCAAGGTACAGGTAATTAATAATCTATCCAAAGTATTTCGTTCTAATTCCTATTTCTGCAAGGGCCTAGAATTTCCTAATGGACATTTCCCGATTGGGTTTCCAGTTAAAACTTTGAAAGCTTTCCTACTTTCTTCCTTCTTTCTTCCTACGTTTCTACATGACCTGTTCACCTGAGCCTCCTAGACTTGATGACTCGTACAATGTTTGGTAAACCGTATAAATTATGTAGTTCTTCCTTATGAAGTTTCTACCATTCCCCATTCCCGTTCCTCTTGGGTCCAAATATTCGTCTCAGAATTTCATTCTCAAATAATTACAGTCTGCGTTCTTCCTTCAGCGTGAGCGACCATGTTTCACAACCATAAAGCATAGCAGGCATGATTATCATTTCATATATTTTAAGTTTTAAATTCCTTGACAGAATTCGCGACGACAAAATATTTTGAACTGAATAATAAGAATTTCCTGATTTTCATTTAATTTCTTTGTGGGTATGATTTTGGTCTGGTAATACTGATCCAAGATATTTGAAAGTATCCACTGTGTCGAAAGTATTAATTGACATTTTAACGCATTCATAATTTGCCGTAACTTCCTTGTATTTAGATTTCTCTGCATTTACTAATGTCCCTGCAAGCGTTTAATAAGGTCTCTGCATTTCTTTCGATCGTTCTATCAGATTTACATCATCAGCATACACCATAACCTGGTGAATACCATTCAACTCTAGGCCCTGGTTCCTATCTTTAATTTTTCTTATAGCGTACTCCGGAACAAAGCTGAATAATAACGGCGATAACGCATATCCTTGTTTCAGGCCAATCTAGACGTGGAAGCTCGCATTTTTCTACTCGGACTTTATTCTGGAATTGATTTAAACACTTATTAAATCTAGCTCTTTCGATATTCCAAATTCTGTAAGAATGTACAATGTTTCCCTCCTTACCGAGTTAAGCCTTTCTAAAACCAATAAACAGTTGATGTACTGGGTAATATATGCCCATTTCTTTTCGAGTATTTGTTAAATGGTAAATATCTGATCGGTTTCGACTAAATTCACACTGATATTCTCTAATAATTTCATCTGCGTATGGGGTCAATCTTATTAATAGCATGTTAAGTGAAATGCCTCGATAATTATTACAATCAATTTTGTCGTCTTTCTTGTGAATTGGAACAGTGATTGATTCTTCCACTCTTTTTAAATGCATTCCATAGTTTTTCTTTTTGTAAAAAAAAATCTCAACTATATGTTGAATTTTCTGGTTAAAAATTTAGAAACCTTCAGCATTCAAAAATTTAGAAACCTTCAGCATTGGGTAAACCGTGATGGTGGTTATATATTTTACAGCCTAGGAAACCATACGCTCAGATGAACCGTGTATTACGTATATCACCCATGAACAGAAAATTCGATACTTTCCCAATTCTGAACAAGCTTAAGGAGCAGTCAGTGCATTACAGAATTTGGAGCTTTACCGATCTTGCAGATCCGAAAGTACTGATAGGTGGTAACAGATTATTACGTATTTGATCAATCAGTAAAAAATTTGTTCGAAATATTCATACAATGTATATGAATGTTAAAACTTAACTGAAAAATTTCAAGAATGTACAGAACCACCCGAAACGAAGCTCTTGCTGTGCAGATTTCTCTCATGTCTTTCTTTATTTTCCTTCGAAAAGAGGGTGTGTGATATTTTGAAGTAAAAATACTACATACAATTTTGCTAGTTCTTTGTGTATCATTTTTAAAAGTACGGTACTTATTGTATATAAAAGGTTAAAATATTATTACATATATTGGTTAATACCTTGGAATTCATAATGTAAATATGTTAAGAATTTTTAAAAATCTGTTTGAAATTCATGGTTTATTTTCGAGTTTTCATATTATCTGCATCAGCTACTATTTGAATGAGTTTTTTGTTGTTGTTGTTGTTGTTGTAGAGAAAAGAAACAAAGTCTGCTCTATCAGTTTAAAGCAAAATTTTCAAAAAAGCCCAAAATTTCCCAAGCAAAAAAGCGAAGCAGAAAAAAACGAGTTTTTTTTTCAAAAAAGCCGGTTTTTTTTCGAGCCCTTGAATCTCTACCGAATCCCGTGTGTAAATTGCTCAACATTCTGCCTTAATAAGGTGATTTTACAATATTTTTAATATTTTTCATAGCCTTTTAGTTATTAACTCAATTTCAATAATAATAATAATAATAATAATAATAATAATAATAATAATAATAATAATAATAATAATAAGATTGGCGAGGAGAATTAACATTCAATTCTTTTTATCAGAATTGCTCAGCTGTGAGGAGTTCGTAAATGCCTTAATACAGAGATCTGCACACGCCTATGACAAGGACTGGAAAAAGAGCATAAAGAAGAGCTTGAAGTTAAGCATGTCTGAAAGAATTGAAAACGGAAATGCATAGGTAGTCTTAATGAAACATGAACAGAATAATATGATAAATTTAAGCCACACCTAAAAAAAAAGAAAGTAAAAGCTTAAAATCTGACAATTCAACTGAACACGAAATATATATACACACAATATACACACAACAGAGACATTAACTACGAACATACAGAATAGTCGCAATAATACTGTGCTGCCACCTAGGAAAAAAACACGATTCTTTTCTACGTTCGTTTTCCCCTCTTTGTATGCAGAAATTTAATTAGAACGCTAACACAGCACTAAGACATCATAACGTTGTGTGTTAATTATGATAAAAAGGATTTTATGTGTTTTTCACTAAGTTGCCAAAGAGGAAAAGAAATGTAATCCGCTATTCTTGTGTTCTTTAGCAGTGGAAAATGTGCAAATAGAAACAAACTGTTTTTTTCTCTTTTTGCTTCTGTGTAATACACGGTTATACCCTCTCAGTTTTTCGTGCTCACCACGTGTTATCTTCATTTTGATTTTTCTCTTTTTTTAGTTTTATTCTTTTATTTCTTCCTTCCCCTTTTTCCTTATCACTCCCTACTCTTTTCTTTCACTGCACAGAAAACTTAGGAACTTGCTAACAAAAATCTTTCCTTGCACCTGGTCACTGTTAGCGTCAACTAGTGAGAATTTACACCTTTCCAATCCCGTAGCTAAAGTTTTTCTTCTTTTCAAATGTTTTGATTTTGTTTTTATTCTCGCAAACGGGAAACATTTCAACTAATATACATATACATCGGTCATACACCCAAAACAAGTATCATTTTTCATTCACAGGCAAATGCACGTTTGTGGTCAAACTTTTCCAGCGAAGACCCACAATCTAGACTTTATCCAGAATTACCCACTTCTTAGCAACTTCAGCAAATTACTTTTGCTGTTCCTGTGTTTTGAATCTTCAGATGATTTAAAAAAAAATTAAACTTGAGTTACTGAGTTTGTGATATTTATTTACTAAAATGAAGACCCTCAAAATAAACTTTATCTTCTTAATATTGCGTTTCAAAAACACTTTAGCAAGGTGTGGGCATTTGATTAGACAATTATTTTGTGTTCGTTTTACGTTAATTCATCACGTAAGCGTGAACACAAAACAATCATTTTTCGATAACTTTAAAAGAGAGAAACATTTAAGGCTACATCCTTACTTCATGTATTATTTTGCAAAACTAGGCAAAGTACATGATGTTAGCATGGAAAGAATTAGTAGCGACTCTAAAGTTCTACAACGGGCAAGTCACATTGGTAATGGTGGTGAAACTGGCTTTGCAAACCAACATACACAAAACGTGTCATAAAATCACATTAGCTTTGGGACCTCCAATGATGTTTAACTTTGATTTTTTTTTTTTTAACTTCTGATATTAGTTACAAATATTGCAGAAAAACATTGCCACTGTGTAACTATACAGTACAACCAATATATACGGCTTACATACATAATTATTTAACTTAACTTTACCTACTCTATTTAGCACAAAGAACTCAAATAAATCAAGAAATAAAGAAGAATTCATGTCAACCTCTTTCTGAATTTAATTTCCTCAATCGTTTCTGTAAATGAAATGAAATATGTACTTTTACGTCCCATGTTACTGGCCTTTAAGCTAAAGGAGATGGATGAATTAATGAAATTGAATTGTGAAAGAATTGGTGGAATGAGAATGTAAGAGAAATCGAGAGAACCCGCAGGCACGATAATGTGGAACACAAACTCTCGTGGTGATAGAGATCAAGCCAGGGACCTCTTGGACCGGATATTACCCCACTACCACTGAACCACTTTGGAATCTTATCAATTGATTCTATATATAAAAAAATCATTCGAGTATATACTCATTAACAAACATACTTAAGTGTGTAGTTTGAAAAGGTTAGTGAATAATAATAGCGAAAAGTTAACTAACATCACGTATTGTATATTTATTTATTTATTTCTAAAAAGGCACACGACAATATTTTCATAATGCATTGAAACAAGTATGCATTCAATTTTGATCGTTTCTAAAGCAAATCAATAATTGATTTCAGCGTATAAACTTTTAGTCACACATATTAGCATCAGGAATCGGACCCTATATCCTATGCCAAAGACGAGTCTGAAAACCATATATAAATGAGGAAACTTCAAACTTTGCATGAAGTTCTGCAAGTCGGCCGGGGACTGAATTTACTGATTCCCCGTAATCCGCTGGTGCTTTTTACTTATTTTTCCGGTCTCTGTGAAACATTTTATTCTGTTAATTTTAAATCGCAAGTCTGATTTAAAACTAAAAACTTGCCATACCAAAGGACTTTATGAACCAGGGAACAAAGCACCTACAATCCTCCTGTTTATTCCGGTATTTTTTTCTTCCTTCCAATGAAGCAACTTTGGGAAGAGTGATTTGGCCATCATAATGTAAGTACATAAGGAGACGAAAGAAATTAGCGGGCAAGTCATTACTGATTATTGTGTATAAAAGTGATTTTTGTTCTCGATACTTGGAAGTAGTTTTCTCGCTACATGTAATAGGAAGTGACAAGCAAATACTACGGTACATTTAATACATCTATCTTCTATTTCTACATGTAGATCATTTTAATTTGATATTCATCTCGTGCATTGAATTTCATTTATAAATATGGTGATGGCTGCATCAAGGAACATAAAAATTGATGCAATAATTGACAGCCTATGGTAGGCCCATTAATAATTACTATTTCTCGCAGTGAGCTTATAAATATGTCTAGATTTGAAACCAAGATTCCTAATTCCATATTCATTTCAAAGTGTATAACAAGAAACGAATGAAGGGCCGCGGTGGTTCAATGGTAGAGCGTTCACCTCTGGTGCATGGGGTCCCTGGTTCGATCCCAGCTCGCACCACGTGAGCATTGTGGTGGACAAACATCGTATGCATGAGTTTCTTTGGGGTTCTTCGTTTCCTCCCACTTTCTTCATTCCACCATTTCATTCATTTCTCATCATCGCCGTCTCTTTAGCTTAACTGGCATAACCGTTGGACGTAAAACTCAAAGATTCAATTTTCAAGAAACAAATGGAATATGCTATTTGTAAATAAAACCTTAATATTTGATTTTACTTTATGTCAGAGGATAATAATGGACTAGTAAGCATAATTAAGTTTGTTTCCAGATTTAACACTTTACATTTGTAATTCCTGTAATATGCTTTTCGAATCGAATTTCGAAAGAAAGGAGGTACCAAAGATATATTCAAGACAATGTTCCAAGTCTCCAGGTTAATTAAGAAGCACGTAAGGAAAAATCGTCATACGTGGTTTGAACATAATGAACATCAAATAGGCAAATTATTCTCTCAAATTGCTCGACTTCTTCTTACACTGCCTCAAATATTCTTTTGACTTTTGTGGAAGCTTTGTCAACAATTAAACATATATAATAAAAGTAACATATACAGGGTGTTTCGAAACAACACCTACAACGTTTGGAAGGTGTTTCCTGACACCAAGATAAAACGAAAAGTAAGATCGAGTGCCCGATATCCGTTCCCGTGCCTATATCCGTCCTCGTGCCTAAATCCGTCCCCCACTCTATCTGCGGTAGAAGGTTCTGCTGCTAAGTGAAAGTCAGTACAACATATGAGTCACAACGCCCTTACCTGGGTGTGTGCTGTGAAAACCAGGCAACATCAACGGTGTTGCCATTGTAGTGTTTTATCATTTTAGTCGATCCTAAAACAAATTTTGATAGCAACTTTACACGTTGATAGCTTCACTCAAGGTATATTGTTTTCCATCAGTTATTGATTCTCTGTAGATTATAGTGTGATATGTAAGTTAGAAACCACTAATACATTGTAGTGGTGGCCATTGTCAGGAAAAATGCCGCCATGTTAACAGTGTACGAATGTCTAAATTCCGTCCCCCTCTTACGTTCCGAATACCGTCCCGGGGACGATATTACGTCCCATATTTTCTTGTTGCATTTTTCAGATGGGGAACCGCAAGAAATGGAGAAAAGAAGATATGATTTCTGCTAGTAAGGTTGTAAGGGATCCTACGATTCCCATGGGCTACAAACAGTCATCTAAAGTGTCTCAAGCTCCCCGAGCTACTCTTAAAGATTACGTTAAATCGGAACAAACGCCTGAGCAATGTGCTGAAAGAAAATTAGGACGAAAAACTGTTCTTTCTGATGAGATTGAGAAACGTCTTGTTGCATATTGCGTTTCACAAGCAAGAGACCATCAAGAAATAGTTGTGGAAGAAACAGCAAGCGGACCAGAACGTCATTCGAACACTGACAAACATGTGTTTCTCAATATCCCTGAAATCATCAGTCCCGAAGCAGTCCCAGTGATCATTCCCTTAACGTCGAAAAGGGCAGGAGCTGCGTTGTGGTCACTGCTTCACCGCACAAAGAAACAATCATGGAATCAGATAAGAAGAAAAAGAAACAGGAATCAATCCAAGAAAGCAGTGTTCAGTCTACATTGCGTAGGAAACATCATTTCCAAGCAACACAGGAACAACAATTTACTGCTACTAGGCCACCTACAGCTGGAACACAGAAGCAAAGAAAAACTTCGAAGAAGAATACTGGCCGCAACAAAGGATGAGAAGACTCTCGTCAAGCTCACCAAGTGAAAGTGACACAGAAGCTACAACTGTGCAATGTGTTTCCACTGCTGAGGAAGACAGCAACAATGACGCAACCTGCCCAATGTGAGGAAAGCTCTTTTCACAGGATAAAATGGCAACAAAGTGGATTAGCTGCATTAAGTGTTTTGTGTGGTGTCACGAAGCGTGTTCTTCATTTAAAAAACGTAAAAAGTTTATCTGTGATATTTGTTTGTATCGATAAATGTGATTCTAAATCTCTATTATGAACGTGGCACCACAATTAATATTATTTTAAACAGAATTTTGTCATTTTTTCTTTATATTCTCAATCCAAACAGTTTTCAGACTTTAGTTCGCTTATTAAACTGAAGCATCATTGTATGTGTTCGCAAAATAAGACTTACAGAAAACTAAATAAACGATTTTTGTTTTATTTCAATATTTTTCACCTCAATCTGCTTGTATATGTTAAGAAAACATAGGATATTTGGGTATTTGGATATTTTTTTTTATAAAAAATTGAAATTTTGCAGTTTTTATTTTTTATTAATAACTTTAGTAAATATAGTTTTTCCACATTGAGTTTAACACTTGTCTGAAAGAAATGTTTGTACTAACTATAGGTGGACAAAAACAGATTTTCTCCCAACTACCTTGCCAGAAAACCGAAAAATATAATGGGGGACGATATTTGGACACTTGACCTTATAGACCAACCTGAGTGAACAAATGCTTTCTTTCGGAGTTTCAGGCTGCCGAGAACATGAAAAAATGAACTTTAAAGGTCCATAGCTCCAAAACTATGGGACTTACCGTAGTCGGGTAAAGACTTCTCATAGGAAGAAATATGTGCGCTATCCAAAAATACATGTTCACAATCGTAAGATACTCACACAATAATTTTCATAGAGGGAGTTTGGCTACGGGGATTTAACTTGAAGTACTCATCAACTACCTCTATAAAAATAGTTTCAGAAGGATCACAGGATTGTAAAACTTGGATATTTAGACAGGGCACATACTAGTTCCTAAGTGAAGTCTTGACCCGACTACTGTAGGTCCTATAGTTTTGGAGCTATGGACCTTTAAAGTTGATTTTTTCATGTTTTCGGCAGCCTATAATTCCGAAAGGAAGCATTTGTGCACCCAGGTTGGTCTATACTTTTCGTCTTATCTTGGTGTCAGGAATCACCTCCCAAACGTTGTCGGTGTTGTTTTGAAACACAATGTATAACAATAACTATAATAAGAAAATTATTTGTGATTATAACATTTTATGTTCTTTGTTATTAGAAAGTTACTTTTTAAAACAAAAATCACGCTTCTAATGGGAATGAGGAAACAGACTATGATTTCCGTATAGTATATTATCGTTTATTTTGTTACGGAGACAAAATTACTTCCTTGGTAAAAAAAAAAAAAAAAAAAAAAAAAAAAAAAATCTCTTATATGCTTCTAATTGGCAATACCCCTAGTTACCTTTCATAATATGAAGACGAAATATCTAGTTATCAGCAGCATATATTTTCTTTAGCCTTGCACAAATATATGTATTCACTAAATACATAAAAAGAATATACTGTTTCTTGACGGAGTAACTTCCCCTATAAGAGATTAAGACATAGAGTCGGAAATATTTTGAAAATAGATTGTTAAAAATTGAATTATTCTGCATTTAAATTTTGTCAAATATCAAGTCACAAAAATAGTGGGACTAAATTTATTCTAAGGGGTGTCTCCTTAATAAAATAAACATAACCCTCAAAGAAATAGAGACGAAAGTAATAGAAGAAAAGTAGAAGAGCCTGGGAAGGACCGAGAAACAGAGAAATAGAAAGAGAGAAAGGGGCCAGCATATGAAAGACAACTGGGGGAATTCCCCTAGTTTACCGAAAAACAGAATCCATCACAAATGTCTTCTTTTCTGTGCGTTTATCAAATTTCTTTTCTACCCTCCGGAAGTAGTATGTCAGTTTGTGAATAGAAATACAGCTGAAAGAAACTGATAACTTCTTTTGGACTTTTTAATTTATTTTTTTGTTGTAAATATTCTATTAGTACCTACAGAAAGATTGGGACCAGCATACATACGAAATGCAACATATATCAGATCTAAGAAGAACGAAGTTCGTTCTGTGATACATTTACATATGAGATTGCTTATCCGATTACACTCCCCCCCCCCACATATATATATATATATATATATATATATATATATATATATATATATATATATATATATATATATTACTAATTAGGTAACAAACTATGTAGGCTATGTAACCGATAGGTTCAATGTCGTATTCACAAAACGTTTAGTGTCTTCTATCCTTAGCCAATTGGATCTAGTTTTTACTTTGTATTCCTATTTCTGCGAGATCCATCTTAATATTGTTCTCCCATCTGCGTCTAGGTCCTGCCATGGACCTTTCCCGATTTTATTTCATCCAGAACTTTAAACGCGTTCATAATTTCTTCCATTCTAGCTACATGACCTCCCTATCTGAGCTTCCTACACTTGATGCCCTAATAATTGTAACAATACAAATTATGCAGTTTCTCGTTATGAGGTTTCCGGCATCCCTCATTCCCGTTCCTCTTGTGTCCGAATATTGATCTCAGGATGTTATTCTCAAATATTTCATCGTTCTTCCCTCAGGGTAAGCGAACATGTTTCACAACCATATAGAACAACAGGCATTATTATCGTTTTATATTTTAAGCTTCACATTCCTCTACAGAATTCGCGACGACAAAAGATTTTGAACTCAATAATAACACGAATTTCCTGCTTTCAGGCGATTTTCAATTTCTTCGTTTATATGGTTTTGGCTTTTTAATACTGATCCTAGATATTTGAAAGTATTCACTTTGTAGAAAGTACTATTTGATATTTTGACGCATCAATAATTTGCAGTATTAGGATCCCGGTGAACTTCCATGTATTTAGTTTTCCCTGCAAGTGTTTAATAAGACTTCTGCATTTCTTTCTATTCTCCTAGTGATGAGCAAATGCAAGACCAAGACCAAGACCGGGGTGGTCTTGGTCTTGGTCTTGGTCTTGCACATCCAGTCTTGGTCTTGATCTTGCACTCGAATCCTTGGTCTTGGTCTTGCACACCCAGTCTTGCTCTTGGTCTTGGTCTTGCATGCAAGAGTCTTGCAAGTCTTGCATTTAAGAAATCTCAAGCATTCCATAGGTAAATTTTACTATCGATATAAGGGATAATAAACTCTACAATTCGCCAATAGTAACGGAAATACAATGTATGTTTCTAAATGTGATATATGATGATAGTGTATAACGTAGATGATGACCTTTATTTTTTTAAGTGGATGCCCACGCTTCACCACTTATAAGATAAATCACAACGTTTCGTTATGTTTATATATATATATATATATATATATATATATATATATATTTAACAGATCCAACACTCCACTAGTTCCCAAACTGGGGAGACTAGAAAATCAAAACGGCACAGATTTGAAATACCGTGAAGTGCAAAATTATTTTTACACTCTTAAGGCGTCATATTTTTCTTTTCAACCATTTTCAAGGTTTAGCTAATCCTTGTATTGAACAAACTTCCAATTAAATATTGAGATTTTGTTTTGCTGATTCCAATTTGTACTCTATGGGGCAGAAACATGGACATTACGCAAAAACGATTAAAAAATAACAGGCTTTCGAAACGTGGGCATGGAGGGAAAAAATAGGAGAGAATTAGCTGTGTTTAACGGAAAACGAATGAGAAGGTGTTAGAAATATTAGCAGTAGGGGAAAAAAAGAAGAATTTTAGATATTCTTAAGAGGAGGAAGAGGAACTGGTTGGGATATTGGATGAGGAGAAACTGTTTTATGAGGGACGCGCTAGAGGATATGGTGGAAGGAAAGAGAGGGAGGGAGTGAAGGAGACTGTAATTGAAGGAAGGTATTAAAACAGAAAAATGCTACGTCAAGACGAAGAGACTTTCAGCAATATTGACCGAAAAAGAAGAAAAAATATTAATTATTATAATAAAACCTCTTAATATTTTAGAATAATTTGAGTGAAAACTGAAAACGACTCAACTTTCTGTCTTTTGTGTAAGCTCAATTTATATAAATACTTTTGGCCTATAGTATATTAGAAATACAAAATAACGGCATCAAACTCCAAGTTATTTGAAATAATTGTACAAAGTCATTCACACTTGTGAATATGGATTACTAGCATCAATTACCCACTTTGTTGGCTTAAATTTAAAAAAAAAAAATATGTTTTGTTAGTCAGTCAGTTTTTACTATTACTAAAACGCTCTCTGATATCGGTCATTTTCGATGATTTCTCCCCCCTCCTCCACCGTAAGTTGCGGGGCTGAATTTGCATTTAAATGGGATCGGAAGTATCAATGTTCACCTTAGCAACCCCGAAAACTATGGATTCGACACTAACATTTGGTCTTTTCCTATCATCTTTATGTATCTCCTCCATATACATCCCCTCCCCTCCACCAAACTAAGAGACTGAGTTTGGATTTAAATAGCATCGGAGGTGTCACTGTTTATCTCAGCCACCCCAAAAGCTATAGATTCCACTCTAATATCGATCATTTTCGAGCGATCGGGTGGTTCAAGAGATTAGGAGTCACCAACATATTCATTTTCAATTTTATTATATAGATTTAGTATTGTAGTATGTTATATCGCTCAATCCTCGATGTGCCGTATAGGTCTACCTAATGAGGCTAAGAGTTTTATTGATAAACAATTATTCAACGTATAAGCATGCGTCCATGAAATCAAACTTGCAGTCACATGCACATGCAAGTTTTTGTCAATGTCATGAAAATGTTATTTCGATATTAATTTTATGAGCACACATTAAACATTTCTAACGGATGCTTGAGTCTCGGAACCAAAGCCATACCCATGTATTCGGCATCTGTGTGTACAGAATTACTGATGTTCAATACTATATTTCTCTTTATTTTTTAAAGAAGAACATCAGTAATATGCTTCCAAATGAAATGAAGTATCTAGTTTAATGTCCCACAGTTATGCATCAAGGCTAAGAAAGACTGCGATGATGAGAAATGACGGAAATGGTGTAATGAAGAAAGTTGGAGGAAACTGAAAAACACCGAGAAAAGCCACGCACACGGTGTTTGTCCACCAAAAAAGACCACATGGCGCAAGATGACCCTATGTAGCTTGAAAACGAGCAAAATCTACAGAAAATGCGAACAACCAATTCAGAAAACGACATACTGCAGCTATATGCTACACAGGCAGATCGACTCACATGGATTGCATAAACTACTGAAAACACATCACTCCAGCGGCATTTTTACTGAAGCCAGAAATTCAAGTAAAAGATGTAATGACTTTTCCCCCTTCCTTTGCATTCTATAAAAAAATCAAGTAATACCGGTACTTGTGCAAGACTCTTGCGCAAGAGTCTTGGTCTTGCAGGTATGGTCTTGGTCTTGGTCTTGGTCTTGCACCCCTTGGTCTTGGTCTTGGTCTTGCATCCGGATTCCTGGTCTTGGTCTTGGTCTGGCATGCAAGACTCTTGCAAAAACTGCAAGACCGAGACTCTTGCGCTCATCACTATAATTCTCCTCTTATCATCTTCTATTATACCTTCTCGTTCACCTCAACCATAGGTTGGTGGGCAACATGGAAATTTTAAAACTTTTCTCTCGCTTGAGAGAGTTGTTTTATACTTTGATAAGGGGTTTCTTCTTCGTAACTGCATCAAGATATTTTATCCTTGATCTTCCTCTTCCAGGTTTTCCTTCTGCCTTTCCTTCTATCAGCACGGTGATCCAATCGGAGTGCCGAATAAAATGGCCAAGAATGCTGTTTCTTCTTTTTTCCTATTATCTTCATGATCTGTCGTTCCTCATTAGCTTCCTTTAGTACGTCTTTATTCCTTTTCATTTTCGGTCCATGGTATACGCAGCATTCTGCGCCAACACCATATTTCAAATGCTTCCAGCTTGGATATTTCAGCTTTTCTCAAGGTTCATGTCTCTGATCCATAAAGCTCCACGCTCCATACTAGTGTCTTAATAAATCCTTTACGAACGTCCAGCGACACATTTCTTGATATTAGTAGTCCTCTTTTCCTTTTGAATGATTGTTAAGCCTGTGGTATTCTGGAACTTACGTCTTTTTCAGTTCTTCCATCCGAGGATATTAGACTTCCTAAATAGGAAAAAGTCTTAACGTCTTCGATTTTCTCTCCATCTAGCCATAAGTTTGCCTCTTCCTGTCCTGCTTTTGTGCACTTTATCACTTTGGTTTTCTTCTTATTTATCTTCATTTTGCATGTTTTCTCCTTCTCAAGTTTGAAACTGCTTCCTGCAACTCCTTATCGTTCTCCGCTACCAGTGCTATGTCATCAGCAAACCTTATTTTGCTGAAAACCTGACCATTTACTTTTACGCCTTTCTCGTTTTTCTCAAAAAATACTTTCATAGCCTCCTCTATATAGAAGTTAAACAGGAGAGGTAAAAGTCCACATCCTTGCCTCACTCCTTTACTTATTCTTTCTTCCTTCTGATCTCTTCCTACAACAGCTGTCTGGTCCGTATAAAGTTGGTATATTATTCTTCTGTCTCTGTAATCCACTTTCAGATTCTTCAACGCTCTGAACATGATGTTCCAATCTACGTTGTCAAAAGCTTTCTCTATATCTACAAATGCTATCTCAATTGGTTTGTTTATTCTGATGTGCTGTTCCATGATCAACTGTAGACTCAGTATTGCTTTCCTTCCTCTCCTTTTCCTTCTCCTTTTCCTTCTGAATCCAAACTGGTCCTCCGATATCCGTTCTTCGATTTTCTCTTCTATTCGTTGGGCGATAATTCTGCACAGTATTTTTGATGCATGAGAAAGCAAACAACATTCTGTGTTGTTCGCATTTCCGTGCGCCTTTCCTCTTCGTGATAGGGACCAATATGCTTTTCTGGGAGTATCTCGGTATTTTTCCCGAGATGTACATTTTTTCATTAATAAGATTAAATAGTTTCTCCTTTGTTGCTATTCCGAAATTCTTAATCACTTTCGTTGGTATTTGATCTATTCCTGGGGCTTTACCATGTTGCATTTTCCCTAAAGCATTGTCAAATTCGCTTTGTAAAATTGGTGGTCCTAATTCATTTTCATCGACGTCCTCTTCCTTCTCTATCTCTTCTCCGTTTACCTTGTCTCCTTTGTAGAGTTCTTCAAGGTATTTCTTGCATCCTTTTGTTATCTGCTCCTCTTCTATTAGCGTTGTTCCGTCCTTGTCTATGATAATGCCTGTGCCCTTCTTTTTCTCACCGAACTGTTTTCTAACCTTTCTATGTGCCCTTTCCGTATTGCCTTTGACTATATTTTCCTGAATTTCTTTGCACAAGTTGCTTATCCAGTTTTCTCTGGCCTTCTTTACTTCCTTGTTGATGTAATTTCTGTACTTTCAGTATTCCTCTTCTTTGTTTCTTATCTTGAACTGTCTTCTTTTCTCCATCATATTTCCAATATTTCTGCTATTATCCAGGGTTTATATTGGGTTCTCGTTTCTCTTCCTATGTGCTCGTTGCCAGCTTTTTAGATCCTTGCTCTCATGTCTTCCCATTTCGAGTCGATGTCATAACGTTGTCTACCTCAGACCTTTCTTTGTCAGTCGCATTTGCAAATTCCTTTTTTATGTTTTCATCTCTTCTTAGCTTGATTGTGTTCCATCTTTTGTTTGGTGCTATCACTCGTTTCCTCTTTAGCCGGAGTTCGCTCTTCATCAAAACTAAATTATGGTCTGAATCAACGTCTGCTCCTGGGTAACTCTTACTGTTCTTCACTTGACTTCTAAATGCTTGTCGGACCAGTATATAGTCTATTTGATATATTTCTTTGTCTGCTGGTCTTGTACATGTATATCTTCTTCTTAGTGGTTGCTCGAAGAGAGTTTCCGTTATCGTCAGATTATGGCTTTTGCAGAACTCAACTAATTGTGCATCTCTCGCATTCCTTTCTCCTAGGCCGAAATTCTCAGTTACATTCTCTTCTTTGCCTTCGCCGACTACTGTGTTCCAGTCACCCATGTTGATTAAATTGTCCTGGTCTTCAACTTTCAACAATATTTCTTCTATTTGCTCATAAGTTTCTTCTACTTTTTCATTTGTGAAGCTTGATGTAGGCTATATACTAGGATTATCATCATATTCCTTGGTTCGGTTGCTATCTTCAACATTACTATTCTTTCATTGTATCTCCAGCTGCCTGTAACTTTCTGTCCTATCTTCCTATTTAAGACAAAACCGACTCCTGCTGTACCGTTTACAGCTCCTGAGTAAATTATTCTGAAGTCCCCGCTCCACATGTCTCCTCCATCAGGCCACCTAACTTCGCTGATTCTCAAGATATCTATCTTCATGCGTTCCATTTCTTTCTTCACGTTTTCCAGTTCTCCAACTGTAACAGCGATCGCACATTCAAGGTTCCTATCCTGCAGGGGTTTCGTTTGATGACGACCGAGGAGACCCTGCTTTGTTTCCCTCTACTGCCAGGAACGACCCTCTGTGAAACAGCAGTGTCGTATTCCCTAATATTACATTCTTTTATTTCTATTTCCAAGTTGTTTTCTATGGACTGAGTAAAGTGGTGGTGTCCCAGGTCCTTCCACCTTACAGTGAAACAGCCATAGCGGACATCCTGTCCCTGTCTGTTTTTGCACACATTTGAGCCTTGCCGATGTCAATCATCTTCAGCCTCAATGTGGTCATGGTAGAGTTGCTGCCCACTGCCATAATATCTCTCTTCGTCTGGCTCCTACCTCTAAAGATCTGTCTGGCATGGGAAGCCCTCTAATAACGAAGCTATCTCCGGCATAGCTCTTGGGATCATTAGAGCAAGCAAGTCCCCCACCGCTGCAAGGTGGAGATATTGAGGGAGGGTCTATTATACCAGGTATCCATAAATGTTTACCCTGATAACAAAACAATGTAACTCTTAATTGAATACAGTAAATGGAACACGGATTATACCACATATGCTTCTACTCATTAAGTTTTGAACCATATATAAATATTAAATATCAGTTAATGCACTTCAACATGTACATCCCTGGTAATATGCAAAATTTCAAGCCGATATTCAATCTCTTGCCACACATTCTGCAATGTGTCTGGTGTGATTGTGTCAATGGTATCTCTGATTCGTTGTTGCAAGGTCATAATATTAGAAACACAATTCTTGTACACAATATATTTCACATACCCCCAAAATAAGAAATATAAGGAGGTAATGTCAAGTGATCTCGGAGGCTTCGGAATTGGGCCATCTTTGCCAATCCTCCGATTGAGGAAGGTTTCATTAAGAAAATTGCGAAATTCATGAGCCCAATCTTGCTGAAAGATGACAGTGTTTTGCATATCCTGTAGCTGGAGGACGGCATAATTCACCAACGTGTCTAGGTAAAGATATCCAGTTATATTTCTTTCAAGGAATTAAAATGGGCCAATCACCCGATCACACGTTAGCCCACACCATACCTTAACCTGTGGATAGCCATGAATGTGCTCTCGTACGACGTGAGGATTTTCTGATCTCCAGATCCAGACATTAAGACGATTAACTTATTCAGAGACATGAAAAGTAACCTTATCGGAAAAGCACACACGCTTCAAGAAATCATTGTCCTCATCCAAACGGTTCAGTACGTCATTAGCAAATTGTTCACATTTTGGGCGATACTCTGGCTGTAATGCCTGAACAATTTGAACCTTGTACAATTTAAAATGTTTGTAAACCACTTTATCTGCTGTACTTCTTGGCACTTGCAGCTCCTTGAAGCTTGTCTAATCAATTTGTGTTGTGACTTCGTGAATGTAGTTTAAACTGCCTGCACAGTCTCCTCCGAAATAGATGTTCTGTCGCTGCTTGTGCGTTTCTGAACTGATTCCGTTGCTAAAAAAGTTTCCATTCATGTTTTGATTAGCTTGACACTAGGGGCTTTCTTTCCATAATGGGACCTAAACTTTCGCTGCACAATAATCGGTTATTTGGTTTCTTCAAAACAACACAATTTGGTTACACACAGACACAATTTCGTGAAGGGGGGGGGTGTCCGTGACATGAAATACTATGATCATCAGACCAAGGGCTCGATCATTCTAAACTATTTTACTGGGACTTATATTGGTTCGTTTAGCCAGGATTTCGTAACGGTGGGGAGGGGCGTTATATGAAATTCTGAAGGCTCAGCAGCTTGATCAATGTAAACTACTTTACTATCAACATATATTGGTTTGTTAGGACAATACAATGAGGATATGTTGGTAAGTATTTTAATAACAAACTATGAAGAAATATCGAGTAATAAAAGAATAGAAAAAAGTATTAGAAAAGATTTTACAATATTTACGTTCCTTTCTTTGTTCATTCAAATATAACAATTTTCCTTTCATTATGACCTCAACTATTATGAAAAGTACATATTCACTATTATAAAAAGTTCATAGTCAATAATGTCCTGTAAAATATTTTACAATGTCTGCGTTCCTTTTTCTGTTGAATCAAATGCTAATAGAACTCCTTTTCCATAATATGTTTTTTTATTATTCCGTCAACTACTGTCGGCTCCAAATGACAAGTTAAATGATCAGTAGAAAATTTGTTTTTGAAATAACATGTTTGATTCTGTAAGGATTCGATGAGGAAAAATTATGATAAAAAATGTCCATGCTGTTACTGAACGGCAGGGCTGCCTACAGGGGGGATGTATGGCGCAAGCTGCGCCATTGAGAAAAATTTTGGGGGGGATATTACTCTACTTTCGAACTAGCAATTTTACTGTCGGAATAGCATTAAAACACGATTTTGAGAAGCTAATTTTCAAAAATTTTCCGGGGTGAACCCCCGTATCCCCTGCTTCGATACTCGATGAATGAAGTACCGCGCAAGTACCCGTATGAAAGGAAAGGTTGGTTCGTTTTAAGAGAGAAGGGCCGCCCACAGGAGGGATGAATGGCGCAAGTTGTGCCATCGAGAAAAAAAAAATTGGGGGGAATAAAAAAATTGGGGAAGAATTTTACTCTTATGTCGAATAAGTAATTTTGCTGTCGTCAGAATAACATTGGAACACGATGCGATTTTTTTTTTTTAATCTCGAGAATGAATCCCCCTACCCCCTGCTTAGAAACTCTATGAATGAAGTACCGCGCAAGTTGCTATATGAAAGGATGGTCTGGACGGTTTATCGCTTTGTGGATATATCTGGATCAGCCTGGATCAGTGAGTGAAGAAAGGATTCATTAGGCCTTACAGGTGTTTGTTGAATATGTCTGGTTTTCCATACCTAACAATATTATATCAGATACTTCTGTCATTACCAGCAAAGAGTTGCTCAGCAGAGAGGATTATGAGTAAAGTAAAGATTGTAAAAAAATAGACTAAGAAGCAGCATGGGAGATGTATGGCCAGGGGTGTAGCAAGCAGGTTTGTGTAGGGGGGGCCCGTCGTTTTTGAGGGGGGGGCAGCTACAATGTACAAAGCCCAAAAAATGTGTTGCTACTAGTGTTTTTGAGGTCTGAAAGAAAGGAAAATTTGGTTCCCTTCTGGAAAACTGAAAACGCTATTTTAGCTCTTCTTCTTCTTCGTCGTCTTATTATTATTATTATTATTATTATTATTATTATTATTATTAATAATAATAATAATAATAATAATAATAATAATAATAATAATAATACTATTAATATCTCCATAAATTATATTCAAGATAGTTTTTATTATGTTTAATCAAGAACTACTGCCTGGGACCAAACGCTATACCTTTGTGCATAACTGTAAAGGTAACCAAGAAAGCTCTGTCCCTTTTTGTGGAGGTCTGTGTTCAATTGGATCTTACACCTTGAGTTGAATGCGAGTGGAGATACGGCGAACGTTAGTTGTTGGTGTGGGTATATCCAACATTCTACCTTTTTGTGGCAATTCAGATACACAGTGAACTTACATAAAGACAGAGGGAACATGGGACATCCACAGAGCGTCATAAGAGCATGTATGCTGAACGAATTCAAATGGAGGTCAAACGCCGCTGTAGCGGGACAGAAGATCTGCCAGGCCTTTGGCGAGGGTGTCGTGACGACGCGGACAGTGCAGCGATGGTTTAACAAGTTTAAGGACGATGACGAAACACCCGAAAACACCACGTACCAGAAGACCAACACAAGTACAAAGAGGAACTGGGCTTACAATTCATTGTGTGGAGAAACCATTCGGCAGCACATTTATCAACTTGGGAAGCACTACAAGTTACGTCTATGGGTCTCACATGTTTTGACTCCGGGCCGGAAGGCAACGAGGCAGTCGCCTGTGTTTATTTACTGTTTCGGAGCCATTTCTGGACAAGGCGTTGACATGTGATAAAAAGTGGGTCCTATACGAAGCTCCACTGCGCCGTCATCATTGGTTAGCATCCCATGAACCGATTTCAAAACAGCCGAAACCAGCACTGTACCAGAAGAACTGTATCTTCTTTGTGTTTGGTGCATCGTGCATCGGGAACTGCTACCAGCTGGTCAGAGCATCAATGCAACTGTGTAGTGTCAGCAGTTGAGCTGTGCTCAAGAAAAACTCAAAACTCTGGAGCCATCACTTCTGAATTGCAAATGGGTCCTCGTTTACGGGACAACGCTAAGTCCCACGTGACTAGGATGACTCAGGACACCATTCTCCGCCTTGGATGGGAAACAATATTACAACCACTATATTCTCCGGGTATTGCACCGTCCGATTATCACCTGTTCCATTCTTTGGACAATCACCTTAGAGGCTGCCAGTTCAAATCCCTAGTAAAAGTCCAAAATGCAGCTGATACCTTCTTTTCACGGCCTACCAAGTTCTACCCCGATGGATTCCATGGCTTTCCAGAACGTTTTCAGAAGGTCGTCGATGCTGATGGGGACAATTTTTGATCTTTCAGGTTAGGTGTTCGAAGGTGGTGGGTGAAAAAGCGACAGAACGTTTCTTGCTTACCTTTATATTTTAATTTAAGACCTTGTATACAGAACATATCTACACAAGATTGATTTTCTTTGAAATTTCACTTAATTTCTTTACGGTTTCCTGACAAAAATACTTATTTGTTATTTGTGACTTAAAAAAAAAAAATAATTATTTTATTACACTGAGTAGAAATAAAAGAGAGAGCGAATTAAATCCAAATTGAATAAAAACATTGTTTCTCCCAAATTTTCCATCCTCTGTGTCTTTTAAAACACTTGTTAAAGCATATAAAAATATACTGCACTTACAAATCAGTTTAGAACCTTTGTTTTATGGCTGTATTAGTAGTACCTTGTTAAAACGTTGTCTTCAAACTGTCAAATATAAATCGCAGTAAATTGTGTAATCTGCTGTCACAAAAAAAGTATCCTATTTTTCGATCGGTATAAGGAAGAGATAGTATACTATTTTTCGATCGGTATTTAAAAACAATATTTCTCCATACTATTTTCCCATAAATTATTAATTGTCAATAAACTTTGTTAATTTTAAATGAATGAATCGAGATAATTTTACTATGATGTTTTAAAAGATGGTCATTTGGGGGGACCAGGAAACCATTTGGGGGGGCCGGGCCCCGATGGGCCCCCCCTTGGCTACACCCCTGTGTATGGCTCTCCGACATGCTTGTCCTTTCTTCCGAAAAAGACATTTTAGAATGCATTCCCAACAGCGATATTATAGACAAATTTACTTTGTCGAGTGAGCAAAGAAAAAAATTATTACTCTATAAAGGACATCAAGGGTAGGTTAATGTCACTACCACGACCAGTAATAACTTAATCCAACAAAATCATTCCTGTAAAAAAAAAGTATGAGCGGCCTTAAAAAGAAGTGAAATCACAAAAATGAGCGCCAAGTTCTGGTGAACAACAGTTACAAACACTCAAGGAATCACTTTCAAATTTAGATTTGAAACTTGCCTATGTTGTTTGTTGAAAATTATAAAGTAATTTGACATAATTGTGAGCTAGTGAGTGTTTGTAACTGTTGTCCACCAGAACTTGGCGCCTATTTTTGTGATTTCAATTCTTTTTAAGGCCACTCGTACTCTTTTACAGGAATGTTTTTTGTTGGATATCACTTCTTTTTGTAGGCTAATTTCGAGAATAACATTTTCTTTTGGTATCAAACTCAATAACTTGTAACTTGCGTCTTACTTTTCATGTACAAGGGAATTATATCAATATTTTGTAAAGAAAAAAATAATAATACTAATTGTAAAAAAAGAATACCTGTGCCATACACAGTGTGTAGAAGTTTTTATACCCTTCAATATCCTTATAGAACATATTTAGTATTGTACACTACCAAGACTACTAATAAAAGTAATGCCATTTTTATAATTACTACTGTCCCTACTACTACTACAAGCATTCCATAATACTATTACAGGAAATAAAAACAACAAAAATAACAATTACTAGTACTATAAAAACTACTGCTACACTGGGCAATTGTTTTTAGAGGACTTAAGTTTTGAGGAGGGAAGAGATTATTAGTTTTGGGGGGGAGTGCGCCATCAGCTTTGGGGGGGATGGGCACCCCTGCTCAACGGCACTATGCTTTCAGAAGCTTGAAATTTCCCTGACTAGTAGCAGAAATTCTGAGAATTCTGTAACTTTTCTAGAAATTTCAAATGCCCTAACTCTTCCAGGATAGCTCGCTCACCTCGCCATCACGTATTGTAAGTGATAGAAATCTCCTCATAAGAAAGAGTAACCAAAAGCTTTTCTTTTTTTAATTTTTAACGCTGATCCTTTTTCTTCTCATTTCATTTTGTTTCATTCTTCATTAATTGTTCCATTTCTGGTCTCGTCTCAAAGTGTTAAATGAGACACAACTGTACAGAAACTTCATAGGTTCCCAAGTAGACCTGTAATAAAAAGACAACGTTAGAATCATAATTGTAATTGTTATATGATCCTGAAATCAGGGAAACATTTATGGACAAGGTGTATTCACATCATCAGCATACCATAATCTGGTAAATACCATTCAGCTATAGGCCCTGGTTCCTATCTGTCATTTTGCTTATAGCGTTCTCGAGATCAAAGTTGATTAATAATGGCTACAAAGCATTTCCTTTTTTCAGGTCACTCTTGATATGAAAGCTCGAGGACAGAAAGTTTCCCTCTCGGACTTTACTCTTTGATTCATTTAAATACATATGAATTAATCTAACTAGCTCTTTTGGTATTCCAAATTCTGCAAGAATGTTGTACTATGTTTCTCTCTTCATGTACTGGGGTATTGTATTACCATTTCATTTCGAGTATTTGTCGAACAGTAAATATCTGATCGATTTTGAATAAATCCGCATTGATAATCTCCAATTATTTGATTTGCGTATGAAGTCAATTTTGCTAATATAGTGTTTGAGAGGATTTTATAGGATGTTCACAGAGGAGTCTCGGTAATTTACTATCAATTTTGTCGCCTTTCTTGTGAATTGGAACAATTATTGATTCTTCTTCTCGCTTCTGGCAATTCCTCCTTGTTTCAGGTAAGGAGAGTGTTTATTTTTAAATAATTATCACACATTACATAAATTACTATACTAGTATTTACTACTGTACGGTATATATAATGCTAGTACACAGTGTTCTTCTCTTTTGTCAACACAAATTAAAGCAAACTAAACAGAAGAAAATTATACTAAATAAACACATATGCGTATTGTTTACGGAAAATTAATAACGTCATACTAAATAAATCAACATACTAACACGTGTCACTACTAAAGAACATCATTACATACTCTAATTATAGAAGAATACTAATATTTAAAATATTGTAATAATGCAAGTACACTGATTTACATTTCTAATTGAAACGATGTGCTGAAATATAGTACTTTGGACTTGTTATCTACTAATTTGATGCTGGTGTTATGAGTTGAGGGCAAATTGTTTAATCTTTTGACCTACCACTTAACTTCATTCTTCTGGATTTCATTCCAGAAAAAATATTTATATCTTTTTTCATCAACTCTTCTTTCTTTACGAATAGTTGTTGAAGCGAGGTCATTTAATCGTTCTTCCGACATTGTACCACTCAAGTATATTTTCAGTCATCGCAGCAGTTGAAACTGGTAAGGCAGCAAATAGTTGGAGAAGAATTCTAGGATAGAATTCGTTGCAGTGTTGTAATGCATTTATCACAGTATCAGGTATCCCATGCTTCTCCTCTTCTGCTTTGTTTCACAGTTTTCACCCCGAAGTAAGTTCAGCATGCAGCTCTAACTCATTTGGGTTTTCATGTAAATCTTTGTCATATATTAATGCAGCTTACAGCACAATAGTCATCATAACTGTGTCTATTTGCAAAAGTTCAAAGGGTAAAATTTGCACAAATTTATTATAAAATCTACTCTTTAACTGCTGAATGAAATAATTATGGAAAGGAATAAATATTTTCGTTTTGAAATATTCCTCAGGGTTTCTTAGGTTTCCCAATCCTTGATCTACCATTGGTCCTTAGAACTTGAACTTCTTCCCCAGTATCACCAACTGTTTTACACGCCGTACTAAATATAAATGAGAATGCTACATCCACAGTTCTCAGTTTTCTCTCAGTTCTTCGAATACCTGATGGACATTTCTTACGTTGGTAATTTCAGCCGACAGATCTAGTTTTGGATTCTGCAGATTCTTACTTACCATGACTGTGAAATAAAAACGGTGAGCTACAATTTCCAGTGACACAATAAAGTTGCTACGTTTTACCGTGGCACTGTAGCTTAAAGCACTGCTGCACACTTCATCATTGTACTCACTTCCTTCCTAAGCACTTAAATGTTGCTACAATATGAGGAAACAGATTTAAGAATATATTTATTGATTCATGTCTTTCTTCCTAACATATTAACAAAGTGCTTTCAGTTTAGTTTTCTTTGTACTAGGAATGACAGACTCAAAAATGATCGTTTTTAAATCACTAGCATGTTTTGGTGATTCCGAAAGGAAAGATGATACCCTACCAACGTTAATTATCATATTTCTAATGCGCTTAACTTCGCTTGACTTCCTCACACACATAGGCTTAAGGAGTTGATAAAACAATGTGTGTAAACTGTTTTACTAAAATACGAGTTTGAACACCGTTATTTTTCCTGCCATATTAACACCATCATCGCAACCCTTACCACGAAGTTGTATCATACTTAAACCTAAACTCCCCAATTCCTCTACTACAGGTTTATTAACTGGTTCATATTTTGTTGACGTCAGTTCTAAGAATCAGGGAAAATCTTCTTTGATTATGAAATCAGTCAAATCAACATCCCTCACATATAATAATTTGTAACTTATTACTAACACGTGGACAGGAGAGTAAAACTGTATCCCATGTGGAAAAAAATCCTCTACAAAATGGGTCCTTTCAAGGTCACCAGTCAAACTGTCATTTCAGGTGCTTTGTCAAATTCATCGACTGGCAGGCCAGGAGAATCCACCATTCATAACAGACATGACCTAAATATTAAATTTGACATTATTTGTTGCCATCTTGAGCTGTAATGCGTTCACAACCTCATCCCTCGCTACTGTGTTGAACGTAAGACAAGTTGCAAATTGTACGAAAGACACTTTGCAGGATTAAGATGGAAGGCAATTATCACATTGGTATAAGTCTGCATTTATTTAACATTCAAGCAATTACTTACTGTAACACCTTTAGCAAGGATATATCAATCTTTATTGCCAGTGCAGGGAAACATTCTCGCAGGAAACTGTAATTGTCAATGGATACAATTACGAGATGAAAACGTAAAGGTGAATGCTCTCTATTTCCAGAAATTTATTAAGATCTCAGTCGATCGGAAAGATCTAACTCATTTGCACAGAGCTAACAATAATCATGCAGATCCACATGACAAAGCGTCCGTCCATACTCTACAGTTTTATCATGACACGAAGCAGGAAACAGAGATCGGTGTTATTTCCTTTTGACACTCTTGTAAAAAGTCATCACGCCAATCTAATTTAAATCTGCACATTTGGACTGGGACGTCTTCAACACCACCCTCACTGTCTTGTGAAAAGCCTGTCCTGAGGAATAAGATGGAATTCCTATATCTGTGTTTCAACATAACACATCGTTCAATACATTCCGGGACTAACTCACAGATGGCGTTAGTAATATCAACTCGACTTCGTTTTTTGCAAGAATTAACCTTCAAATTGCAAGAGTCTGATTTTCACGTCAATCGGACCATAAACAGCAAAGCTACTGTGGTGAAAGTGACGCTACTTGTGCATTTGTGGAAAAAATGGACAAAAAAGAATTTCGTGTGTTGATAAAAGATTGCTATATAATGAGAAAACATACCGTACGAACTCAGCAATGTATTGAAAAATGTTATCCAGACTCTGCTCTGTCGAAAACAACCATTTGCGTTGATATGCTGATTTTAAGCGCGGTCGCACGGATACAAATGATGCGGAACGCTCGGGTAGGCTAAATGAAGCAGTCACTCCGGAAAATGTGAAACAAGTTTTGAAAATCGTGATGGATGACCGCAAAGTGAAAGTTCGTGAGATTGCTGAGATGGTAAACACATCAACTGGAAGAACGTATAAGATTTTACACGAAAAGTTGGGCATGAAAACAATCTTTTCCAAATGAGTGCCGCATTTGCTCACAATGAATCGTTAACGAAAAGAATGGCCAAATTGAATGAGTTGGGCTTCAATCTGCTTCCCCACCCACCATACTCTCCATATCTAGCCCCCAGCAACTACTGGCTGTTTGCTGATCTCAAAAAGAAGCTCAGGGGAAAAAGATTTGGCTCGAATGAGGAAGTCATCGCTGCAACTGAAGCTTATTTTGAGGACAAGGACAAATCGTTTTACAAACATGGTATCGAAAAGTTAGAAAAGTGTTGGAATGATTGTATAGCTCTTAAAGGCGATTATGCTGATGAATAAAAATGAATTTTGCGAAACATATGCTGTTTCCTTAGTTAGTCCCGGGACTTATTGAACGATGTTTTAGTGCAAATTACTGTATCGGTAAGACACAACCTGTCGTGACTGCACGGCTTTTCGTAGGGTAAGTACACTTTGAAAATGGGCCTGATAACTCGATAACCCTTTTATATCAGTGGATAAATTGGATAAAATTGTATCTATATATATATCAGCACTATCTACTAAAGATGTAGCCTTCGATCATGTACTGCAGAAATGCCATATATGAGCCTTCGAACGGAAAAGCACTTGGCTTTCGTGACTCTGGTGAAATACCTCCTTCAGCAGTAGTGCGAACTCAGAGATTACAACACCACGTGACGATTAAAGCATCTGTACGTCAATCAGCCTTGACAATTTTGTTACTAATCATGGAGTAACTGTAAAATCAATTTTCTTTTTCTTGTATTACCCATGCTTTTCCGTACCGTTGTTACTGTAGCTACACTTAGACGTACAACACCTACAAACATAATTTAAGAATTTTCCCAAATAATCTTGAATGGCATATTTCAGTAAAACGAAGAAAACTGTAGTATGCTCGCACATATAGCAATGCTCCGCACAGAGTTTGCTAGTATACTAGTACCATGTTCTGAGAAATGAAGATTCAAGCCTTTCGATACATATCTGAGGAGCATGATTTCACTGTAACTCAGTGAATTTCTGAAATGTATCATATATTTGGAGAAATGTTTCAAATCTACACTTTCTCTTCAGCATTCATTTTGTTGTCTGAGCATTGCCTACTAAGGTTACTCAACTCCGAAAATATAAAATGGGGAATCTTGCATTAAGATGGACCTGGAATTTTATTCGTTTCTTCCTAAGGAGTCTACTTCGCCAGGGATTGAACCTAGTATCGCATGTATTTTGAAGTAAGTGTTAATCATTCTGCTATGCACAAGAGAACTTGCATGTATAATCAAGAATAAAGCAAATTTTAATATATGTTTTTTGTATAAAAAGAGATCATTTATTGTACAGAGCCGGCAAGTTCTGTAGGGCTACAAAATACCAGCATAAGCTCTAGGCCTCTAAAATAGGAATATATGAAAAATATGTTATTTAAAATAAATACAGAATCTCTTATTAGAATATGACTTTCTGATTATATTAAATTTACTAATCTGATTCGTCTATTTATGTAATAATTCATAAATAGTTTTTGGTCGCGAGGACAGTTAATATCATACAATGCAAAGCGACGAGACAGAAGCAGGTCAGTCATATAAATATACAGTGCAAATGATAACCAAAAGTCCGTTGAAGAGAACAGGAACTGGATTGTTTTTCCATGTAATTCTTAAAAACATGATAGAGTTTTCTTCACTTATAAGAGTTGTTCTTTCTACGGAAGAAGGGGTGGCAAATGATGCTATTGCGCGGGTGGTAAATTCCCTAGGTCCAGCCCTGCGTACTGAGTCCGTTAACGAAAGAAAATTCTATGATGTGTGTTAGTGCTAAACTTAATTACCTAAATATACACCATAAGTATAATACATATTACAATAATGTACAATGCAACTTGCATATACTGTACAGTTATTGATAGTCCTCGAGGTGGTTGCCGTAAGCTAGAGTTATAGCCGCAGAAGCAGAACTTGCAGCTATATGAAGTCTTCTGGCCCTTCTCTTATGCACGTCACAAATAGTACCATGCGTTTTAAGCTTGCCACAAAGCAGTGTATTTCTCAAGCGTATACGAGGTTTCGTTTCAAAACCTACGCCTCCACTTATGTTGAACTTCAGAGAACTTTCAATCTGTAAACACTACGTTAAAATAGAGTTCCGTTGCTCAATTATCAAGCTTGCACCTGCCGTTTTGTGTCCTTATCACGTATAAATCACATGTTACAGTCATAAGAATACCTAGTTAAGAAAACACCATAGTACCTATTGCAATGATTATTCAACCTCGAAATCGACATGCAAGTACCGTCAGTTAACTTGTGTACATCTGTATATCTCAACATGCTCGAAAATTAGTTTCTGTGATACACTGTATTGATGAGTACGTAAGCCTGGTTCATTTTTCATCATCATTAGTGTAGCTCCTTTTTTCTGTTTCCGCATAATACTGTGCATAGTTCGAGGCTGATTGAAAAGTATTGCCTTCATGATTATAACTTTCTTATTTGTTAACCAATTTTCAAAGTACTTTTGTAACAAGTAAGTACATTTGTCCTCGATGTAATACATTATTTACTTTCCGACATAGTCCCAATCCCTTTCCACGCACTTGCGCTAAAGAATGACTAGTTGATTAAACCCATTGGAAAGAATCGGTTGTTGTTCCCATTACCGGGATTGAAAGGTGGTTGGTTGCAGTGGAATCTTCTTCAACTACAGTTAGTGTAACCCCTCTTATTTTACGACTCGTGTGCGAGCGAGTGTTATCGTGCTGCAGAATAGGGTTCAAATCCTTCCGAACGCGACCCGATCTTCTCCAGCTTTTCCACATTGCGTTGAAAGTTTACGGTAAAGTGGTTAACTATTCCCAAAAAAAATCAATGGGCACGACACCTTGAAAATCAAAGAAATGATCACCATGACTTTGAACGCAGATTAAACCACTTTGAACTTCTAAGCATATGAAGATGCTGCAACGATCGTCTCTTGGTCTCAGGTTCAAAATGATACGCCCATGTTTCATTTCCCTTGAGAATGCACTGGAGAAAAATCTCATCCCATCGCTCATATTTGGCCAACATTTAGTGCCAAAATTTGCTTTCTTTACACTTTCTGCTTTTGTGTGAGAATCTGTGGAAGCTAATGAGCACACTTGTTGTAATACCCTCAGCATCTGCTTTACGATAAAGTGCATTCTTTCATGGGAAATGATGAGTTTTGTAGCAGTCTGTCGCTGTGTGATTCGGCGGTTACAACGAATCATTTCGTCGACAAGATTTTGATGCTGCTCATCTGATGCGATGAGGAGTCACCCACTACGGGGTTGATCAAGCACACTAGAAACAGCTGGATTTTTTCTTTCAACTGAGTGGCCCACCATCTCACCATACTGACGTCAACGGTAGTATCGCCGTAAATAGTTGTTATTGAGAGCTGAATTTGAATAGGCTCAAATCCTTCAGCTATGAAAAACTCAATGGCGGCTCTCTGTTTTAATCTTATCTCCATGTTGCACGCCATTTTCTTTAGTTACCAGCAAATCAACGACACTCAAACAACAAACATCGAAACAAAAGAAACAAATGCATCATATGTCAGACAAATGAAGCTATCAGATACAATCAATTTGGAAAGTCGGTTAACAAATGAAAAAAGATGCAGCCATGGATGCATTAACTTTTAATGAAACCTCGTTGTTCTTACCATATTTTATTCTTACCCACTACTGCTTTATGCTCGCTTCGTATATTTGATATTTCGTTAATGCTCCAAAACTAACTTAATGTTTTGACGTTCCGTTTAGAACAGAATACATTCAAAACCATCAGAAAAATGGAGATTTCTCAGTTGAAACAAGACGTCTAGTCTCCAGTTCTTTTGGTTGAAACAAGCTGTCTCTTTTCTTTTTTTTAGCAAAGAAACAAAAATAAATAAATGGCATAAAATGCCATGACCGATCAGTACGGGACTGTATACTTACTTTTGGGCCACCCTGTATATGCCATGAGCGGCTTATTACCACAGGTGCGATATTTCAGTGTCTGGCTGGAAAACTTTTGGAAAAACCTTCGTATATTATTTTAAAAGCTTTCACTTCGGGACTATATTTAAGAAATGCGAGTTCTTTGCCTATATTGTAGTTGCATTTCATAAGCACTTTGAAAAATATGCTTTATTTGTGAATACCCTGTATAAATAAAATATACAGACAAGTCTCTAGTTTGACACAGTTCTGTCAAAATGTCCGGCGAAGCCCATAATTTTCCACAACACAATACCTTATTCTTGCACTACTTTATGATGTATTTGCATAATTTATTACGAAATATATTTCACATCGGTTTAATTAATCTTGTTCATTGCACACCTGTGTTCTCTGCTTGTAAGTTGAAGATGAAATAGAAAACAGCAGCGATTTTGCTAAACATAGAAAGTTCGTAGCAAGCAAAGAAGAAAAGATAGCATTTGTTAAACCGACCTTTGTTGTTAGACTTTCATCAAGTCAGTTTGCAGTAGCAAAAGCCAGCACTTAAATCCAAATTGAGCATGGAACCGCAAACCTCCATTTTCCTTTTCTTTGGTGATCCCCAGCAACTGAGCCAGAAATCAACATTACATTTCTTTTATTTCAAATTCGGATAAACAGACCAGAATCCAAAACCTTAGTGCAGACTCCAAACCGTTAAGACTTTAAGTAACATCTGCTGTTTTTGGTCACGATTTCCGTGGCTTTAAAAGCTTCTCGCGGAGTTTATATGCTCATTCTGTGATCAAACCCCGGGCTGAGGAAAAAGAGAGAACGAGCAAGGAGTTTAAGGGTTTCTCCTCCAGGAGGTGGTGGTTACTGATAGTTACAACTCCAGAACTTCACCTACATCTGTCGCTGGAAGGCCACAAAGTCACCCCCAGTAGCTACCCTTAAGCTCTGACGTATTGCTTGGCCACCGAACAACAGCCGGTGTTCATTGCGAGAAGGCTCAAAACTTTGCTTATAGATGGCCTCTCAGAGGCTACGGTCGTCGCGGCAACTAGGAACTTTTTTGGGGAAACCAAGAGATTTTAATGGTCTTGTATCAACTGCAAAACGAAACAAAAATCATGTTGCTTACCTCCAGTGGTGGAAGAGGATGTTGCGCATAGCTCATCTAAAGCTGTGAATAAAAAAAAAAGTTATGTATGGGTAATCCTGAATCACTGACTTTATTATGAAATAAAAGGAAACCTGACACATGTGTATCGCTGATAGAAGCAAGTATTTGTAGTAATGGTAAACTGAAAACCAAAAATGAAAAAAAAAAAAAAAAAGAAAAAGAAAAAGAAAGAAAGAAAGGTATATTCTTTTCTGATGTAAGATGCTATCTACACACAAAGACATTATTTATTAATTTGAAACTGTTATTGTTTGTGTAAAAATGCATTACACTTCCAATCGAAGACTTTCATTCACACCGATGAAGAAACTTTTTTTTTTTTTTCATGGAATGAAAAATGCATTCAAAGATTGGAGCTTTACTTGTTGCCTGTATTTCATCTTCTGGTAAAGAATAACAGCTGTTGTTTCGTCCAAACAATAGGGGAGACCGGGGACAATTGTAACAAATTTTACATTTTATTTTTTTTTCCTCACATGTTTATGCTCCAATAAGTCTGAAAATTATACAATATCTTAAGTGAAGCTTTGTTGCTTCATTCAAATTTTTTCATACATGACAATTTCTAATATAGAAAGGTACGAAGCATTTTATGACAGCATTTGTCTTGTTACGAACGTCCCCGTGTCCGAGTCAATTGTAACAGAGCTTTGGGATAATTGTAACATGATGTTTTTAATGAAAAGTACAAAATATATGTGGCATAGCAAAACAAGATATATATGATTTAATAATAGTGATACTGCTAATAATAATACTGATAGGTTTAACAACGGATGGGGACAACAAAAAAAAAAAAAAAAAAAACAGTATAGAGTACATCCCCAAATATTTAAAAATATACAATTTCCACGCGTCAACAAGATGAATGAATGATGAGTTACTTGTTACCGGTACCTCTCCACATTAGCTAGAAATAACTTTTCTTCGGCTTAACTTAAATATGGACAAGCAAAACAAGATTAAAATATGACGTAACATAAAAATTCAAGTCAGTGACTTCCGAGGATGATGTCACTCACTAATCAACTGCAATTCGTTGACTTAAAGTCTCAAAGTATTTACCTTAAGCAAATCCACATTTAATAATAATTACAGTCCGGGAACTTCGTTACAGATTTGAAATGATATTAAATTTTTCAGTGTAACGTCCCAGATTATGACCTTCAGGCTAAGGGAGACGATGATTGAGTCAAATGAATGAATGATGAATAAATTGGTGGAATAAGAAAGTGGAAGGAAACGGGAATATCCTGAGACAGCCCACGAATACAATGTTGTCCACCAAAACTTACTTGGCCGGGGTCGAACTAGGGACCCCACGCACCAGACGTACGCTCTACCACTGAGCCATCGTGCCTTTCTGGGCACAGATTTGTATTGAGTAACGTCTAAATGAAGTTGCTGCCATTGTTGACCCGCGAATAATTATATATCCTACTTGACAGATATGTTAATCATTTTTCACCAACGCTATTCTTACCAAGTGCTTACATTTGACACATTTCTGTTCAAATTAAGTGTCAGGATTGCATTGACTAGGACACAAGCACATGTGAGAACTTCAGAGTCTATTACAAAAAATTGTATATACATACTGAAATCTGCCACCCTGGTGATGAATGCTGATTGTATCACACCAATCCGAAGAGCATATACACCGGTAGCTTTGGGATTTCGCCCGGTCATTTGAAGCTAGAACTCAAGATTGAATCTTCGGCAGGAAATGTAATAGTTACTTTGTTCTTAGTATGGAAATGGTTTTGTAGCATGAAGTGTCACCAAATATAATTGTTTATTTACAGTATATGTGACAGAATTGAAGATCTTGAAGACTGAATACGCCGAAAATATCAGGAAGAGTTGCCGACAAATGCACTCTGTAGTCGTCACAACAGTGCAAAACTACAAGTTGGCATTGTTGTTACTTATTATTTCACAGAAAAGAGAGAGAGACAGAGAGAAGAAAGAAAGAAAGAAAAGGAAAGGAAAAATTCAATGAGTGTTGTACGTCCTTCAGCTCAACAAAGCAGAAGGGGTTCTGAACAAAATGTTTAAAGTGGGAAGCCTGGATCCTGGGCTCAATTCGCCTTGAATTCAGTAATGACCGTGAGCTCGTATGAGTACAAGCTTGAGTGAGTACGAGCTCGAGTAACCCAGAGTCTGAATTAGCGTGATCTTGATTGAATCTCGTGAGTGCAATCAGCATTAAGGATAGTCAACCTAATTCCAAAATGGCTATCCTTAGTTCTGCTGGTTCTGAGAGCATGTCAAAGAATGGAAAGCACTGCAGTGTGCACATTCAAGGTGTAGCACATAGGTTGAGCTGAATACTTTCAATTAGACGATATAGAAGTCTATGTTCATCTGGACCCTTCCAAACGTCTTTGGCAAGGAACAAATTCATTCTTTATTGATTTACTGTCGTACATAAGGAAGGTTCAGGTCAATAAGAAACACTCCGAGTGTCAGAGAGCGTTCATGTCAATTCACTCTCAGCATTATCGTGTGAGGGGAGATAGAAGACGGAGATGTGTGAACAAAAAATAAAAAATCGAGGTTTTTGTGGACGATAGAAAAGTAAGAAGAAGAGAATATACGATAAGAGACGAAGGGCGACTCCCCAAACTAAGAAACAGGAAAAAAAAAGAAAAGGGAAAAAGCGACACAAAGTGTATTATGATGAAGGACGGGAAAAGAGAATATGGCAAGGAATAACAAGCGATGAAAAAAAACATAAAGAACGCTTGAGAAAAACGACACAAGTTTTGCTCAATACAAAAATGGGAAATAAAGAAAAAAAATTGGGGAAAAAAGCTTGCTGCTGATAGAGTTTTAGTCGCTTGCGTGAAACAAGTGAAAGAAAGAGAATCTCGTTGCTGAGGTTCTTTCTTTCGCAGGAACACAAGAAATGCAGAATAAAATAGAAATGTGGAATATAGTATGTCTCCCCTCCGCTTTAACTTTTTTTTTTTTTTTTTTTTTTTTTTTTGACAGATCATCCAATAGTGTAGCGATATTTTGAAGTTCTTGGCACGAAAATAAAAAAAAAAAAAAGTTTTCTTTCTCGTCTAACGGGCGAGCGAAAAGAACGGTTCAATACTTTAGAAAAAAGTTCTACTTCTTCCACACACACTACTTTTTATCCTGTCGTTTCCTCTGCCCGCAACACAGCTCTTGAGCCTAACCGCGCAAGAAACTTTTAGCTGCAAGCCAGACGTAAGCAAGAAGTAGATACGTGAGAAAAGGAAAGTACGAGACGGAAAAAAGAGGAAGATCCTGATGTTCGTAAAGGGTTAGAAGGAACAAAAGTTTGTTCGTACGCTCTATCGACATCTTCTTTTCTTTGCTTTTTCACTTCCTTGCCTGTTCGGCTAGTTCATTCCTTCCTTTTTTTTTTAAGCAGTTCTTTTCGGTGCTGCTTACAACAACCCCTTCGTTCGTTTCAACCTCCACCTGCCTGCTTGTATATCGTACCAGCTACAAGCAAGCCGGCTTTGCGAAACTAGTAGCTTTTCCTAAATTCATGTCTCCCCTTGTTTTTTTTCTATCTTTGTATACTCTACTTGTCCCCCCTTTGTTGTTCGCCAGTTTTTATATCATCCCTTCTTTTCTTTTTAAATTCAAAAATTCTAACATCTTTCCAACATCATAGATAACACCTGTTGTAGCATTAGCCATAACTACTTCTTTGTTTCTGCCCCCATCACATTGTCTTGCCAGTCCTTTCTCCTGTAACGCTAAAAAAAAAAAAAAAAAAAAAAAAACTTTCACCAGATGTCTCTTCTAATCTTTTAAAATTTTCAATTTTTCTAGTAAGTGTCTATTCCTTTTGATACTGATATCTATATTGTTAGGATACAAGAGATAAATCGTTTACAAATATCTATAACTGTACTATGATATCTACATTTTTGTTTCTTTTTTTCTTTTAAAAAATTACCTCTTTAATCCATGAATCATAAGCATGTTTCTAAAACTACGTTGCTCATCAGTATCATCCTTGCTTTTCAGAGCATTCATCTCTATAAGGAAATATTTTTTTTTCTTTGAAATGAACTGGAATTTTAATGGTTTAATTTTATTGATTTTTCAGTCTACTTAAATGTCCCCTAACCAATTTATTTCTGTGAGGAATCATTTTTCTATTTTCTTTGAAATGAACTGGATTTTAATGGTTTGATTTTATTGATTGTTCAGTCTACTTAAATGTTCCCTAGTCAATTTATTTCTATGGGGAATCATTTTTCTATTTTCTTTGAAATGAACTGGATTTTAATGGTTTGATTTTATTGATTTTTCAGTCTACTTAAATGTTCCCTAGCCAATTTATTTCTATGGGGAATCATTTTTCTATTTTCTTTGAAATGAACTGGAATTTTAATGATTTTATTTTATTGATTTTTCAGTCTGCTTAAAAGTCCCCTAGCCAATTTATTTCTATGGGAAATTATTTTTCTATTTTCTTTGAAATGACTGGAATTTTAATGGTTTGATTTTGTTGATCTTTCAGTCTACCTAAATGTCCCCTAGCCAATTTATATCTATGGGGAATCATTTTTCTACTTTCTTTGAAATCAACTGGAATTTTAATGATTTTATTTTATTGATTTTTCAAATCTACTTAAAAGTCCACTAACCTATTGATTTCTATGGGGAATTACTTTTCTACTTTCTTTGAAATGAACTGGAGTTTTAATTATGTGATTTTACTGATTTCTTTCTTATATCTAGATAAATATTCATTTCTTTTCAAAATGGATTTGTGTTATACGTGTAAGTCGATTTAGTGTTACTTGAATTAAATTTGATTAGTAATTACCTAGGTAGTAAAATTATATGTAACAAACTTCGAATTATACGAAGTAAAGAACGCTTGTGGTTTTGATGAAAAAATTAGGAAAGCTAAATCGATTGAAATTCCAGATCGATTCAAAGGAAACAGAAATACGTATAATTTCCCATAAAAAATTGGGGAAAAGTAAGATGGATGAATTTACCAATGTTCCAACCATTTTACCTTCTTTCCTCTGTACGCTTTCAAAGTTATGTACGCTATCCATATAGCCAGTGCAAAAGAAAGTTCAAAGTGTCCCATGCAAAATAATGCAATGACACACACCAAACAATCTTCCCCTCCCATTTGCAGTTACATTTCCTAAATTAAACTATTGTCCTGTGGTTCTCTCCCAACTCCTTCCACCTAATACCTTAACTTCACCGGAAGTGTCAACTTACCATTATGTTACCCCGAGCGGTTCAATTTTCGAGAACATATGCCGATTGGTGACAGTGCAGGTCACATTTAAGCTCAAGTTCAATATAAAACTTTCGTAGAACCTCTTCAACACCTTGTAGAAAATTTTATACTATAGACCGAAATCCAGTACTTTTCTTGTCTAATAGAAGATTGGGATAAATAAATAAAAGGGTAATAACGGGAAAAGCTTAAAATTTTTAACAAATAATAATTCCATAAACGTATTTTTTTTCTCGTACTAAGAACGGGAATTTTAGCTACTATACTAATAAAAAACATTAAAGTCTTACGAGTCTGTCCGCCAGACCCCCCCCCTCCCCGAAAGAAAAATTTTAAATAAGGCTCCTCTATCTGTTATTAGTTGATCTCTTGTAACAGTGACATATAAAGTCGTAATATTGACGCAGAACTTCCTAACAGTGACACACAATCTCCTAAAACTAACGCACACCTAGGGTGTCAACAGGCATGTTTCAAGGTGCAAGTTGTGCACAAGATTCTGAGGAGAGACACAATTCTGCGTTGAAAATGGCACAATCGAACTTTAAATATATAGGGTTCTGCAGAAAAACATGATAGGCCTAGTTTTCAAATTGAAATTGCGACTAGATTGTTTTACTTAAGATCTTTTATTACCCAATTGAACTTTAACTTAATTAAAGTGTTTTGCTTACAACAGTTAGTTGTAGAATAGTTTTGAATTTAACGTCAGGAGGGCTATATGAAACGTGAACTTACAGGACACGTTAACGTGAATTCGAACCACATGAACTTTCTCTGGGAATCGAACCCAGATCTTCCACGCCAAAAGTGCGTACGCTAACCGCTTAGCCACGAGGAAACTATCCGCTAGCTATGAAACATACTATCCCTACATTTTTGAAAAACTACATTTTACAGATTATTGTCTGAATATTCTCTGGAGTCCGAATGATTTGTAATTTTCCTGAAAGTGTCTTCTTCAGGACCAAGTTTTCTCCCCAAAGATGGTAACCGAAGAGTACTGTGTTGCGGCTTGGAGCTTTATTATACTACTTGTTATAATATTGTGTGTCGTAAGAAATACCATCATATCATAAAAATAACCCAAAGTTAAGTTAGGGATATGGAACTACTTACATTTAAGAAATAAACCAACAAGAAAGACATTACTAAAAAGTCAAGGCCGGCGGCGGCAAAGTGAAAAGATATGTATCACTCAGAAAATCAGAGACATGCTTTATTGAAATACAAAACGAAAAAAAATTGAAAATGATATTATAACAAGAACTGAACTGGAATAAAAACATAAAAGAAATACTTTTCTAATGTTCGTTTCGCATCACAAGGGCAGTCTAGACTGATTCCTCTTCACTTCTTGTGGTTTCTCAAGCCATTGAGATTTTTTTTTTTTTTTTTTTTTTTTTGTAACAAAGAGAGAAGCAATAATAAATATAATAAAACAGGCTATTGCATGATGCATATTACATTCTTACAAGGTCGTAAAGTTGGTAAAGTGGTAACGCTTCTCTCCATTAATTCCAGCGAAAAGAACAAAAAGAGAAACGTAAACAACCCACTTCAAACACAAGGCCAGGCAAAGAGCGCTCAACAACAATGCTGAAGGGTCCTCATTAAATACACTTTAAAAGGTGTATTTCAGATTCAATTGAGATTGCACTCTATGCAATCCTGAAAGTAAAACCGCATATTCAATTGTGTTTCGGGGATTGGTGAATCAATAACCAGAATAACTTCATTACGATTAGAGAATTGCCTTGAAGTACGATGGTTGATATAAAATATGAGTTTTATGGTAATGTCTAAATAAGGTAATTCTGTATTATATGTCTTGTTTAATTCCTGTGTCTGCTTCAAAAAATTTCTCGTAAAACTGACCATTTTCAATAGAAGAATGAATGTATTTTCTATAGTATCTTTTATTGTCTTTGTGTTAAACTTGTACTTGTTGTCTTGTTCTGGCCACCCACCTTTCTTTAAAACAAGAAGGGAAAGAACACGGCTATTTAGAAGCTGAACTCAATCATATAATAGTAAATTTCCTTGAATTCAAAGATTTCTTTAGGGAATAGATTGGGGAAATTGGCCCTCGAATTTGGATGGAAGGATTAGACTTTAGCCTCCCTTTACCAACTAGGTTATGTGAGACATGGGCCTACAGCTTAAAGTGGGATTTGAACCACATGATCCTTCGCCTGGAATCGAACCCAAGTCACCATATACCCAAAAGGGAGTTCCTGAGTTTAACATTATGTCCCACATTGAGAAACAAAGGAACAAATTCCATCTCCTCCGTTAACCCTGTACTTAAACCAGAAGTGGTAGCCAAAGGAGATGCGGTATAGGGTCTAAACATTTGTGGGTTGACACATATATTTTAATCCAATGACCCTCAATTTATAGTGCACTACAACACAGAACAAAATAAGAACCATATTTGGAGACATTTTCTACTTTTCTTGAGGTAACGATTCGCTGAATGTGCAGTAAATGTGCTGAATGTCTTAACATTTATTTGTTCTATCTTGCGAATTCTGTTTGTTGCTTCATGTGTCTAGGATAGGCATGTCAAACTCTCGGCTCGCAGGCCACATGTGTTCTTTTATTGATTTTTCTGGGTTTTTCTGTTCACCTCAAGAAAATAACAAAAGAAAAAAACTGTGTATAATTTATTTATTTACAAAATTCTATAGACGTTGAGGAAGTTCCAACACATTTACAGATGGAATTACCAAATATTCAATGCAACTTAATTCTAAAGCAAATATTTATGTGAATATCCCCGAATTTTACAAATATTTGCCTCCGTGGTACCCGGAAACCTGCAAATTCGCTTCTTACTTAATTTCCATTGTTCGGTAGTACATATCAGTGTGAACAACCTCTTTCACTTATGAAACTGAACAAGTATCCCGAGAGATTCAAGTTAACAGTTATTCATTTGACTTTTATTTTGAAAATTGCTAGTATGAGCAGCAAGTCTCCAGATTTCCGAAAGCACATCACAGGAAAATGATGCCAGGCATCAGGAAAGAAACAATAGGTATCCATTTATTATTAAGATTTTCTTACGTTCCTCTTATTATTTAAATAACTGCAGTATTAGATAAGATTTTATGTAGGTTTACTTACTTACTTTTTAAATACGTCATTATGTTTGAAAATGACTTTTCTTTTCTTGCCACCAGCATTAATTTATTGTACACTGATGATTATTTGGTCCAATTGATATACTGAGTTTCATATGCCTGGCCTAAACCAATAAGTTGAAACCTGAACTTTTAATTTTTGAAAGTAATTTCATGAAATTGGACGTTTCTAAACATTGATACGGTGCAAACAGTCTTACCTTGCAGAATGAGCTTCTTAACCGAAAATTAAAGAAAACATTTTTACTCTTAAAAGTCGTCTTGATTCAGATAAATTATGATCGCCACCTACACGTTTCCTTTTAAGCATGAAGATTAAAAGGAAACACTGTTTCATTTTCATTCGCGAACTGGGTTCGACTCGCAGGACACCATTTGATCATCACTGTTACAGATTATTGTTAGATATGATTTGAAGGAGCAGGGAAAATAAAGAGTCTCTCCCCTATCTCAGCTCTTTGACACTTCATCAAAAGGAAAACTTAACGGAAAACTTAACGGAAAACTATAATGCATGGGGATTTCTCAGTAGTACGTGACAAGTCATCGCATTTAATAACACTAATAATTATTATATAGGCCACGCTGATTCATTGTAAAGCACTCACCTCTGGTGTAAGGTTGGCTCAGTGGTGAAGCGTTCACCTCTGGTGTATGGGGTCCCTGGTTCGATCCCAGCCCGCGCCAAGCGAGCTTTGTGGTGGACAAATACCGTGTGCTTGGATTTTCTTGGTGTTCTCCAGTTTCCCCCTACTTTCTTCATTTCACCATTTCATTCATTTCTCATCCTGCCTCCCTTAGCCTCGGTGCATATTCGTAGGATGTTAAACTAAATATTTGTTTTTTTTTTTTCAGGTGCAAGGAATTCTTGGTTCCATTCCAAACTATGTGAGCTTTAGTGGACAACATCGTGTAAGTGAGTCTTCTCGAGATTCTCCCATCATTATCTATTTCACAATCATTCACTTTCCTTAAGTGTCCTCCAACCTACAGGGCATAATTGTGGAACGTAAAACTGAAAGATGTAATTTTTATTAATAATGATTATGATGATGAAACAAACAAAGGGTCTTTCCTAGTAAGATAGTGAAATCGGCCCTTGATCCAAGTTGGGTTACTATTGACCCAAAATGTTACCCTTGACCTAAAACTACCTCAAAAATATTTTTGACCCCCTACCCCTTCCCCTTACCGAATTATCGTATCATATATGCTCAAAATTGAATATTTAAAAAAAATGGTAGGAGTGGTCTGAAAGTTTTGAAAGTTTCACAGATTGTAGATACTGTCTAGATGTAAATATGCATTTTTTTTAAAAAAAAACAACATCGATGCGTATTTTCTTTATTTTTTTGTGTTGAAAATTTCAACAATTTGTAGAAATTTTTTGGGGGGGACACGTACCTGATAATTTGGTGAGGGCCTCTTCAAACAATCCTTTGCCAAAGTTCACAATTTTTCTTTCTCTTGCGTTCCTTTCGCCTCTGTCGTTCTTTGGCTGCTTCCATTGTGTTCATTTCGGAATAGAAATACCGAATATATCTCCGTAACAGTGCTTCCACTTCAACCGACTCTTGCACACAAAGTTACACATACCTCGCGTCGGTCCTCGTACCTATCAATGCTTGCTTCACTGGCCGCACACAGTGGCGCTCTCTATCGTAGCACTCTCTATCGCGAGCTGTGTGTAACTTTGTTGTGCAAGAGTCCGTTGAAGTGGCAGCAATGTTACGGAGATATATTTGGTTTCTATTCCGAAATGGACACAATCGAAACAGATGAAAAACGACAAAAACGAAAGGAACGCAAGAGAAAGAAAAATTGTGGAATTTGACAAAGGATTGTTTGAAGAGGCCCTCATCATGAGGGCCCTAAAATGATGGAAAAACTGTGCGAAAAACACATTTGTTTTCAGTTTTATTTCTTTTTGACAATGCTGCCATCATTTTCAGGCCCCGAAAAAAATATGTTGTACCTAAGGGTATAACAAATTTTTAACCAAAAAATCACGGACCTGTCCCCCCCAAAAAAAAATTCCACATTTTTTTGAAATTTTCAACACGCAATAATAATAATAATAATAATAATAATAATAATAATAATAATAATAATAATAATAATAATAATAATAATAATAATAATAATAATAATAATAATATTTGGGTTTGAAGAAATGCATATTTACATCTAGACAGTATCTACAATCTTTGAAACTTTCAAAATTTTTCGATCACTCACACCAAAATTAAAAATATATTCAATTTTGAGCATGTATGATACGATAATTCGATAAGGGGAGGGGTAGGGTGTCAAAATTTTTTTGAGGTAGTTTTAGATCAAGAGTAATGTTTTGGGTTAATAGCAACCCAATTTGAATCAAGGGCCGATTTCACTATATTACTAGGAAAGACCCTTTGCTAATAATATATCAATCAATCATCAATCTATCCATTAAAATGCTACACTAGGATCTAAAGCGCTTTTTTTTACGTTTATCCGTTCAAAGGGTTGCGCACTTTCTTCGGTAAGCGTTAGATAGAAAAGCATAAGAGGTCCAAGTTATCATTAGAGGGTCTAGGTGCTATTTAATTATTAATTTTATTTGAAACTTTATTCATTTTCATGGGGAGGGTCATCAATTGAGTGAGGACAAGCCTCAGTTGTAGTGGGTGCTGGTCCAGACTAGCTGGCTGGCATACAAGTTATGGTCTTGCGGTGCCTGAAATGAAGAGATACATCAAACATATAGTGGTTAGTTGAATACATGAAGAGCTATGAAAGTATTATTTTTAAGAGTTAAGTATACGACAGTCATTAAATTTGTAACGATGGATAGTATGAGGATGAACTGCTATGACACCATAACACATGGGTTATATTAGTAAGACATATGCTGCTATCTTCTGTTCCTGGTGCGACGCAGGAACTAATGGAGACAAAGGCAGCCATGTTAGTGGATGGTTTACTGTGCATGAGATAGATAGATGAGTGGTGAAACTGCCAGGATGATAAATGTCAAAAACTTCTGAATCAATGTTGTCTTGGCCGATGTTGAGATGGTAAAGAGTCATCAGATGCTGAAGAGGTGTGGGATAATATACAACCTGAGTGTCATAGTCTCGGTCATTGCGGAGAATGCTCAGGAATATGGAATGAGCAGCTTCAATGCGTTTCTGAATGTACTTTGAGCGGGGAGCCTCAAGAGGTGATAATAGTGGAGGAAAATTGATGCGTTCATAAAGAAAGCGTGTCGGATGCGGAAGACGGATGCAAAAGGCTAAACGAAACGCATGGCGTTCGAGAATGGCTAACTTAAGATAATATTTAGGGGAGCTGATATCCAGGCTGTGTGGCCATCTAAAGCGCCTGACGTCCAACCTATAACTTTGGATTTCCAACCTTTCATTTACGATTATTTGTGATTTAACGTTTAACAAAGACAAATATTTCAAGTATTTGTACTTTAAAAATTATTTAAATAGACATTTTTCATCAAATTTGTTTAAATTATTGTTCAAAGCCTTTGTATTTTCATAAGCCTTTTCTAAAAGCAATGCAAATGAATTGTGCTGCCATCTTTGGAGTTCTTTTAAACTTTACGTTTGTGGACGTTTATATGCTTGTGGCAATCCTTTCAACAATGAGATCTCGGAAACTACAGGCTCTAGAAAGACGACGTTTCCACTGATCGATTGCAAATTTTATGTAGATTGACCAGTTCTAATTGAATATTTAGAAAACATGACCATTATTTCTTTATTACATTTTTACGGGTACACTGGAAGTGTTGAAATTAGAAAAAACTAAAGCATCGTATCCTGCGCGTTATACATTACAACACAAATAATTGTATATCGGGGTTGCATACCTCTCAGGCGTTTGTTTCGTGACCAAATGATAATGAAAAACGAAGGAAAACTATTTCTCCACTCTAAGTTGAATCTTTATTGTTTGGAGTGTTTTGCCCAATGAACACCATATATATCACTGACATTATAATTAATTGTGTGTGTAATGTATTTGCTTATTACATACTGCATGCAAGAAGAAAACACTGATCATACATGAATTAAAAACTCCAACCGGAAGTAGGCTCAAATCTTGCAAACGGTGCGAGATATTGGAAAAGTCATCGAAAAAATCTCCCCTTTATGGTATCTCTTGCCACTTTTTAACAAGACGTCTTTCACTTGTGTCTGTAAAGGAACATGCACAGATGTGAGGAATAACAAGGAGATTCATGCTCATATGTGAATGATGCGCTGTGTAGAGAGCGCAGGTTCAACTACTATAAATGAAAATGACAGTGACTATGTTTAAGACTTATTAACTCTTGAACTACTCGATCGATCTCGATCAAATTTTCAATATAGATGAGGTTCGTGCCTGGGAAGACTTTCATCATATCACTTTGACGGTGCAATTTAAAGGAGGGGAAAGGGTGAGATACATAAAAATAATAATAAAAATGACCAATATTAGTGCCGAATCCTTAGTTTTCGGGGCCGCTAAAATGAACAGTGACATTCCTGATGCCGTTTAAATCCAAATTCAGCTCCGCAACTTTGGGAGGAGGATATATATATATATATATATATATATATATATATATATATATATATATATATATAAATGTTCGAAAATGGACGATATCAGTGCCGAATCCATAGTTTTCAGGTCGCTGAGATGAAACAGTGACACTTCCGATGCCGTTTAAATCCAAATTCAGCCCCTAACTTGGGGGAGGGAGAGGGGAAAATATATATAAATATAATCGATATCAGAGGACGCTTCAGTAATGTAAAAAGTGATTAACTAACTGATCATATTACTATTTTATCGTATTTTAATTTAACGAAGTGGACAATTGACGATAGAAGAAAATAAACATGAAAAATAAGAAATAACATTAATAATTCATCGTAATAAAACTAAGCAATGAAAACGAAAAAAATATTGATGAGTAATTAGCACAGGACATAATCCAAAAAGAAGGTTACATTAATAATTGACTAAATTGTCCTTATTGACTAATGTCAGTAGATACTATGAAGCTAATATTGTTTGAAACGATACAAACAACAAATTGGATATGCAACCAAGTGTAGACGTAACGTCTATTTGTCAAAGGGATCAGAGCAGTCAGTATTAAACCCTGCAATTAGTTTGGATTAGTTGATAAATGGTACGAAGCAACGTTAAGAAAAAGATATTTTAAGACTCTACAGTAAAAAAAAAAAAGAAAAAGAAAAGAAAAGAAAAAAGAAAGAAAGAAAGAAAGAAAGAGAAAAAAAGAGAGATAATCTTCTTTCAGTTGAAGATATTTGGGTAGATTGGAAAGAACTGAAACATACTGACAATGTTTTGTCTCTGACAGTCAAAGGGTGTTTTTAATTCTCCTTCGAATCACACAAGAATGCACATTTTCTAAAATAAGCATGTGCGTGTTCTTTACCTTTAATGTGAAGAAGAGCAGAAACATGACAAAATAAGTATACGATAATAATAATAATAATAATAATAATAATATTAATAATAATAATAATAATAATAATAATGTGGTGCTTAAATTTCACAATAATGGTAATAGATAATGGAGGGCAAGGTGGTTCAGTAACAATGGCTCACTTTTGGCATACTTAATAGTGGTTCACTCTTAGCACAGGCCGATTTCGGGTCACAGGAGTCTGTGGGGGACAAATTCGTGTCCATTGGTTTTCTAGAGGCTTTTCCGTCTTGTCCCAGGTACTTATTCCACCAACTCTTTCACGATCACTCCTTTTCATTAATCACCCATCTCCTTTAAACTTAAAGGCATAACAGTGGGACATGAAACTAGAAATTTTATTTCATTTCATTTTGATAAAGTATGGTGAGAAAATGAGAATTGACTCAGAGCTACAAAACCTTGTTGGGATATAAAGATTAGAGTTAGTTCTTAGAAATCGAATGTACTATGGAGGGCTAATATTTTTCAAAAACCCCTTCAGGGGTGCCCACAAGGGGGGGCTATGACGCAAAGTGCATCATTGAAATATTTGGGGGGGTTAAAAATCTGTATAATTATGTTTGAGGGGGTGTAAAAATTAATGGAAAAGAAGATTTTTTTCATGGAAGAACACCTACGGGTAGACAATTGGGGGGGGTGCGTCATGGACATAAGGGGGGTGGGCACCACTGCCCCTTTAAGCTACCAAAAGAGAACCACGTGAGATGAGGAAATGGGGATGAGACAAATCTGCCCATTGTACGTCGCCAATCCTCTACACCGATAGACAGACTGCAATTTCATCATTATTGTGGAGCCGTCGTCATCGTATGTATTCAGCCATGTTTGGCAGATCACTTACCGGAACTGACATGTGCTCCACGGGCGACTAAAACAGGAAAGCAAGAATGTTACAGCCAGTCCCTTTCCCTTGTGCATATATATTTTAAAATCTCTTTTAACACAAATACTATATAAAATATGGACACGCAATTTAGTGGAACCTGAATTACATTGAAATCTCATAAAAATTCGAAGTTTCATCTCTTGAACCAAAACTTGGAAACATGTTAGAATATTTAATGTAACGGCCCATTAGAGGCTAGGAAATAATTGGTAGAATGAAAATGTGGAAATTGGAGAAACTCGAGAAAACTCACAGAAATAATGTTATCCCCCAAAACTCACATTGGCCTGAGATAGACCCAGGGACCATTCGCACCAAAAGCGAGCGATCTATTACCAATCCACTGTGCGTCCCTTATAAATACCTGTAACTACAAATTAACTTAAAGATGAATTTGTCTATGTTTCTAAAGGGGCCGCGGTGGCTCAGTGGTAGAGCGTTCACCTCTGGTGCTTGGGGTCCTGGATTCGATCCCAGCCCCCGCCAAATGAACTTTGTGGTGGACAAACACCGTGTGCGTGGGTTCTCCCGTTTCCTCCCACTTTCTTCATTCCACCATTTCATTCATTACTCATTATCACCGTCTCCTTTAGCCTAACCGGCATAACCGTGGGACGTAAAACTCAAACATTTCATTTCATTTTCTATGTTTCTAAAACTCTTGACTGTAGAGGAAGCTCTCATCGCTGGTCTAATGGCTAGCGTCTCCACTAGCTTTAGTGCACGGGATTTTGGATTCGGTTCCGGGTACGATAGCCTTGAAATTTGAACACATGGTAAGTCCATGTCTCATATAGCTTCGATGCTAAATTCCAGCCACCCAATTAAACTGAAAGATTTGATTTCATTTTTTTTTTTCAACCACCCAACCAAATCTAGAGGAATAGCTATCAAACGCATCTTTTTTCTTTAAAAAAAATACATGTACTTTTATATTTTAAAGTTGGAGTGAAATAAATTTGTTTCCTCTTAAAAAAAGAAACGTAACAAAATATCCTGCACCTTACAATAAATTGTTAATTTGCTATGCACACATGTGTTGAAAACATACCAACATACATTGAAGTGTATAATTACATGTTCCTACCAAATAAATTACATCTTGCGTGTTTAGAAAAAAAATGACAAAAACAAAAATGGAGGAAAGAATAAATTCTATTTGTATGTGTAAGATAGGTAGAAGAAAAGCAGGACCAACAGGTTAACGTGATACTTCTTTGCAACGTAGATAATCAACTTGAATATCGAACGAAGTATTGTCTGTTTTCATGGTGGTCCTCAACCTGTTAGAATTGACACTTCCACCTTTTAAGCTGTCCAGATTGGTCAATAATTCAATTTCACAGCGTACAACAATGAATTATAATTGAAAGTCAGTGCTTGTGAAATTTAATGTCGTTGACCACAATTTAACACCGAAAACTTGTTTTTCTCATATTGTATCAAGGTGATGAAAAAGGGGAAAATTGAAGTCATTATATTTTAATCACTTTGACAACCAAAACTTAAGGGTCCCAGTTTTACAATTACATCATAACATAGAGTCAAATGCTTGATGATCTAATACAAACACACCTGGTCCATGCAAGCATATAATTATACTTTGCAATGAAACAACATACACAAACATGATGCCCAACAAGGATATTTGAATTATGTGTTTTGTCTTTCTAAACTTTTTCCACTAAAATTGTTCACACATTTATTATTAAAATTTTCTGTCAAATGTCAAATGTTCTGTCGAGAGATCTTTGTTGTGTTTCTCCCAAGAATTAAGGTTCGTATGAAAGTAAACAATGATCTTTCTTATTTTGTTTGAGTTTCATACTCCACAATTATGCACCGAGGCTTTAAGACAGGGGCGGATCCAGGATGGACTTCTGTGTGGAGGGTGGAGGAGTAGTACTGCTACTTAGAGGTACTTCTAAGAACTCCAAGCTCTTAGATGGGTTTTATTTATGTATAAAATAAAGTTTCCTCTTCTTGGGGGATTTCCACCCCCCGGATCCGCCCCTGCTTTAAGATACGGTGGCAATAATAATAATGAAGCTGGAAGAAACTTGAGAAGGCCGATAAATACTCATGCACACCCTGTTTGCCTCCTCTCCCCCCGCAAAAAAACAAAAACAAAGTAGGAGCCGGGACTGAAGTAAGGACCTACGACCACAGATGAGCGTTCTACCATTGGGTCAGTGCGGTACCATCATTATTATTAACAGCAAATGTTTTAATAAAAATCATCATCATTTTAACACCAATAATGTGCCATATTTTACACTTAATCGTAATTTACAAAGATATTTCATCAGCAAAATTTGCAGTGAATCGTTGTAATTTTAGTAAAAATGACTAGTCTGACATCACGATCACTCCACCTCACGTTCACTACATCATTTCGACGTCACGCTCACTTGAAATCATGTTCACATTACCATTTTGACATCATGATCACTCAACCTCACACTTTCCTTATTTTGACATCTCTCTAGCATCACAATCACTTGACTTAACTCTCAACATCATTTTGATTAAGCCTGCCATACGTCTCGTAAAAAACGGGACAGTCCCGTTTTTGGATCCGTGTCCCGCGTCCCCATAAATTTAGTCAGGACAGGCAAATGTCCCTTAGTTTAGTCCCATTCTATTTCTGCTTTCAATATCAGTTTATCGGAACGTGAAAAATAAAAATTCTGACATTGGTTAGCAGCCTTGTTATTAGTGAATGAACAATAAGCTATGACATGAAAGAGCTTGGTACAACTTATCACGCCAATTTTTCCGATTTGATAGCGAGCAAGCCAATAGACTAGTAGCACAGAGTTGCAGTTGCCCATTGGTAGTCAAGGGGATCTGAAATCTTTGATAAAATGCACGAGCTGAGCTGTTTTAACAATGAAACAAGCAGTGTTCCAATTTTCTACCAACAGGAATGCCTAAACGAAAATGCATGTTTCCTTCCAATTTGAAGGAGAAATGCCCTTCTTCTGAAAGAACGAAATTGAAATATGAAGTTGCTTGCAGAATTAACAATGCTACTTTTTCATTGCACGTGGTGGAAACTCGAACATTCTTCAACTTCAGAAAGCAAGCAAACATAGATGACTTCGAGTGTTTCTACATCTACAAGAACAGGGAAGATGAGTGATTATAACAAGATCTACAGTTCATTGGATTGCACATCAAAGGCTATAAAAAAACGGACGATGTTAAGTTCAACTCTGCCAGAACGAAAGCGCATTATTGTGTCTGTTTAAAACATTGTAGGTGCATGATTTTCTTTTGTCTGCTAGAGTCTTAAATAACATATTATTTTGGTAGCATATTCAGATGAAAAAAAAATCCCACTTATGAATGCAGAACACACATAAGAGTTCTCCAAAACCATAAAATTCCTGAGAACAGATTGTTTGTTACTTTCTTGGGACAATGTTTAGCAGAAAGGGTCCAGCTACTTTTTTCTTTTTTTTAAAAAAAAAGTTACAATTTCGGTATCTTCTGTTCGCATTAGGTTAGTTTAGATTAAGTTAGGTTAGTTTCGTTTAGGTTAGGTTACTTTATGATATATTATATTAGCGTAGGGGTCCGGCATAATTTTTGAAAATATGATAGAAATTCGCTTACTTCTATTAATATTACTTTAGTTTAGGTTAGTTCATATTAGTTTAGGTTAGGTTAGATTTGATTAGGTTATGTTAGGTCCAAGCACTTGCATCTTCTATTTCTCCCATAAATTTTGTATTTTTACGTACTTCTGGACCCGTCTGCTAAACATTGTCCCAAGAAAGTAACGAACAATCTGTTCTCAGGAAATTTTATGCTTCTGGAGAACTCTTATGAGTTTCTGCATTCATAAATGGGATTTCTTGTACCTATTTCAAATAATACAGCGAAAATATTTCCAAAAATGTATTATGTTGGAAAAAAGAGGAGAAGGGGGAGAATCGAAGTGTCCCGTATTCTTATGAAATAAATATGGTAGGCTTAATTTTGATATCACACTCACTTAGCCTCATTCTTACATAGCAAGTCTAACATCATCTGCTGCTCTACCAATTACCACACCCAATGCTGCATGACTTTGGTGATCGTACGGAGCAGCAGCATTATGGTTAGAAAGCTGATATTTTCTGATTCTTAAACTGTGAAAAATGTCACTATATCCAAGTCGAAGTAGTCCTCATTGCTCTGATATCATTAGTCTAGTTGTAAAGTAAAACAGTCCGATAATATGGTTTTTGAACATTTCCATATTAACAATGGTATTCTGTGCAGTTAAATATCAATTAAATTTGACTAAAATATTTAAAAAATTCGAACTTTCAATTTTTCGAATAAATAAATAAATAAATAACGAAACTAGATGGGACCCTCAAATGAAAAATTGTTGAGACGATTTTTAAATATTATATTCTGGAATTGAACTAGTACAATGATGATGAGTCAAGTCGATGGAATATGAATGAATGGTCAAAACCATCAAGAACTTCTCAGTTGTCGCGAATTCATCTCTTGTTAAAGAAATGTTGGAAGTGAATGAAAGTGTGATAATTAGTAAGAAATAAGTCATGGAGAATATGCGAAATATACAAAGGTTCCCCACAATAATTTACCCACAAGTCTGAAGAAGCCCATAAAAATTTAGAATGTCTTCCAGAGTACTATTTATGGTTGGAGCGTAGCTACTGGGAGCAATACTTTCTTTTTTTAGCAGTATACTTGGACACCTCCTTTAATTCGCTATCTGGCTAACTTGGCCATATTTGTATGAAACCTGAATTTCTCATAAGACATATACGTAAGCTGACCACCTGTTTATCTTGGAAACTGGCCGTATTAAATCGGTGTCCCGACAAAACGTACCAGCGACAAAACGTACCACTTGAATTTTCGCGACAAAACGTACCACTTTTGACGACCTGTCATAAATGACAACCTATCATGGATTAACTAAAGCATTTCTGATATTTATTCCACGACAAAACGTACCACTTACATAAATTACAACCTGTCATGGACTAATTAAAACATTTCGGATATTTAATCCGCGACAAAACGTACCACTTCATGTTAAGAAACTACTTCCCCATGAACAGGTAAAACAACGGCAGTATAAGGTTGAGAAGAACAGACAGGTAATGTATCGAGTTGTCAAAGTGCAGAAACTCATTGGTAAAAGAGGGCTCATTTACAGAGGAAATGTAGCAGCCTATAAACTGAAAGACACAGCTATAGATCATGGAAGCTTTTTGGATATTATTCCTCTCTTAAGCAAATTTGATCTTCCGCTTAAAAGTAATTTAGATAAGGTCACCGAGAAGAGTCATATACGAGGAAGTAAGCAGGATTGTGGTCGCATAACTTCTACTAAACACGGTGAATTATGTTTTGAATGCTATCAGCACACTTATCAGAGAAGATATTTCGAAAGAAGTCTCTCAAGCTTCAATATTTTCTGTTCTATTAGACACTACTCAAGATATAGTAGTTTCAGGCCAGTGCTCTGTTGTTTTACGGTATGTTGTTAAAATGGTTGTTAAACAAAGTATTGTTGTCATTGTAAAATGCATATCTACCACAGACCAGTGTCTTTGCGGTTTACTGCTGGAAATTCTGCAGAAGTTGAACCTTGATATTAAGAAGTGTATTTGAAATTCAACCGATGGCTCAAGTAACATGCAAGGACAATATTCGGATTTTTTCAATTCACCTATGATCAGTTACACGTGTGATTCAGTTGATTTTGAGTTTAACGGCCCTTTTAGCAGCGAGGCCATATGAGACGGGGCATACTGATTTACGGGAAATCCAAAGCACATGAGCTCCCGCCGGTAATCGAACCCAGGTCTCCCACCACAAAGGCGCATACGCTAACTGCTTAACTATTAAGAAACTCAGTTACACGTGTGGTGTTACGCTCATATACTCAATCATGTCATATGTGATCTGACAAAAAATTGCATTGATTCTGTGTCATTGTTCTGCTGAATGACTGTGCGATATTTATGCGTGAGTCTTATCAGCGAATGTACATTTGGAAGATCAAATGTTAACAAAGGCGTCTTAGAGTTATTGCGGAGACAAGATGGTAGAAAACACTGTTGTTCAGAAAAAGTTTGGTCATTTTTCGAATCCAAAAAGTGCTTTGTATATAGAGTTGAACATAACAATTAGGAAAATTGCTTCTACAGAAAATATCAAACCAAAAGCTAGGTGTAAAGCGAAAGGATATATAAAAGATCTTCTCAAGTTTAAAACAATTCGGACAGCAGAAAAGTTCCTTAAGATATTTCAAGTGACTACCTCTCTGTCAAACTATCTCCAAATAGAGGGCGTTGCTAGTGTAGCCCTATCGCATGGTGCAGACTACTCTGTTCAAACTGAAAGAGTAGAGAGATGATTTTGAATCCGTTAAGAATGCAGCATTAAGCTTTGCAGAATGGGCCAATAACAAATTTGAAGACTTAGAACGTGATTTTTTTTTTATTGACCTGTCGACAATTCGCCTTCAGAGATGGACAAAGATTTTTCCTGTGAATATGAAGATGAAGCTGCTTCTATCCAATGACCAGGTACTGCATCGAAGCATTCAACACAATATTGGACATGGTAGTTTTGAGTATTTCTTCAAGATTCAAGAAGCAATGTACTTTATGGATTATTTGGACCCTAGCCACTTGAACCAAGTAACAGAACTTCCAGACGTGCCTTTCGATAAACTTACATATTTTCTGAAAACCTTCAGTTAAGAAAAGTTTCCAATGATACTATAAATGTATTTTCTTGGACTTTTGAGGGACGTGGATATCCTTGAAAGTCAGTCTTGATGACGAACACAACCGAGGAAAAATGGCTGTGCTGATGGTGCAAATGATTCAGAATTAGGAGAAAATACATTTGTTTACAAGGAAAGCGAATGCAAAACGTGTTGCAAAATTGTCCAATGTGCTGCTTTTTAATTTTGAAGAATTGTAATTTGTGCAGTAATACTTATCCTGGTTTCCAACATACAAATTTTTATTGACTTTGCTCATAACTCAGGTAACATGTGAAAGAATTTTTTCAAAATTGAAATAAACTGAAATACATTAAAAATAGGCTAACGAGTACCATGTCTGAGGAACATTTGAAAACATTTTGTTGATGTCTATTGAAAAAGATTTATTTAAAAAAATATTTCGAATGCAAAAGTGATAGATACAGTAGCATCAAAAACTAGTACACTAAAAAATTTTGTAATATAGTATACGTTCTCCTTGAACTTCATATAATATTTTGAACAATTCAGAATAATATACTGTTCAAAGAATATCAGGTTTTAATTGTCAATTGTTAATACTATTGACTTCCTATAGGTGCAATTGATTTGTGACATTGAGATGGTGGTGGCCCTTGTGGGAGAAAGCGCCCGCGCCCCTCTAATAATGCCTATCCGTCTCTGGTCCAAAGCCTGGATAAAGTGTGATGAAAATCAGCAAATATTCAAATATTGCATATGCAACATCCTTGTTGGTCTTGGTCTGGCGAGAATCTTGCAGGCATGGTCTTGGTGTTGCGAGAATCTTGCAGGCATAGTCTTAGTCTTAGCCTTAGTCCTAGTCTTGGTCTTGCATCGGTACTTTTCTCACCACCAATCTGTTCAACTTTTAACCTTATTTTGGCCGATATATATATATACTTATATACCGTCCTATCAAGTGGTACGTTTTGTCGCCTGACATTATTTGATGGCTGATTGGAAGACTCTTCGCAAGTAGCCCTGCAGGCAAGTGGTACGTTTTGTCGCTTGTCATTATTTAAAGTGTTTTAAGAAAACCCTTCACAAGCAGCCCTCAGGGTAAGTGGTACGTTTTGTCGCTAGTACGTTTTGTCGCGTATTCATTAAATCACCCTTAATTCTATGCTATTAATGTTAATTTTATCTCTGTATCATGAACATCAACTTTACCTTTAACTGTGCACCTGATTGTTTCCATTTCTTATGTTAAAAATCACTTTAGAACATCTATTCATGTTATGCTTCGGACCAATACTTTGAGCAATATGAAATACTTGTCCATTGCAAGTGTCTTCTACGAAAATGCAGTACACGATGATATTTTTCATTTCTGTTTAGTGCACGTTTAAAGTAACAGTGATTTAAGTTCCTTTTTGTAAAAGAAAGAGCCGGAGAGAAAAGACCTAGAAAGATCAATCTCTTAACACAAAACGTAAATCAGAGCTTCATTCAACTATCGAAAAGTGACAAAGAAAACAGCTCATTCGTTCTTGAATTCATTACCGTATCTTTTGCGTTAATTTCTGGAAAAAAGAAAGAAAGAAAGAAAGAAAATGTGGCTAATGCCACTGTAACTTTAACTCGTTCATATGGACCTTTACCTTCAGCTTTTGCGATAAATTCAAAACATATCAGCTCACAATGGGAATCCTAGCCAGATCTGCCGCACCGAAGGCACACATGTTAAGAACAGTATATGCAACGTCTCACATAGCAGAAATAATATTTACTATATGTTATTGAGCTGAGCGAAGCGAAGCTCTTATACTCGGGTTAGCCGTTTGGTTGTCCGCGAACTCCTCCTAGACCGTTTGGCCGATCTCAACCAAACTTAGCACGCTGATAGAGTATGTCGTGCTGAGTGACAACATAGGTCGAAATCAAAAATCCGATGTACCATCGAGGAATAATCACCGAAAAACGCTTACTCCTAGACCGTTTGGCCGATCTCAACCAAACTTAGCACGCTGATAGAGTATGTCGTGCTGAGTGACAACATAGGTCGAAATCAAAAATCCGATGTACCATCGAGGAATAATCACCGAAAAACGCTTCCTGATTACGTAGTTTAAGCTCGCTCAGCTCATTTCATTGCAATCGGGTATATCCATTGCATTCCTAGTTTAGGAGACATAAACTAATATCTAGATTATATCGCAACTAGCCTTCGAGAAGCTGTGGACTTCGCAACCAGATTCCCAAATTTGTTCGTTCTACGATCTCGTACCTTATGTTACAGCCGTTGTTTCCATTATTCGCACGCAAGATCAATTTTTATGTCTTTAACCTTAAAGGATTTCGATACATGACCATCTTATTATAACAATTGAAACTCCCATTCATCCTCCCCACACTTTTTTCCCCTTCTACGGTGAATATTTAAAAAAAAACACTGAAACAGATGTCTAATTATTTTTAATGGAAACTACACATACCAAATTTCATGTCTATACTTTTTAGAGATTTGGAGATATGGATGTTTAACTATATTAATTGTGATCCCCATTTTTCCCACTTTCCCGTTGATTTTCCCAAAATTCTTGTTTAGGGATATCTTACGTTACAAATCCTATGCACATTCAAAATTTCAAATTTCTGGCTTAAGTGGTTTGGCTTATATTTCTCGGATTGGGATAGGGACCTCCCATTTAAAATAATTAGACTCGTGTTTCAGAGTTTATTATCCTTATATCACAAATTCTTTGCACTGCAAGTATTTCAAGGTAATAGCTTCAACGGTTTAGCATGGGCGATGATCAGTCAGTCACTCAGGACTTCTTATTTTTTTTTTAATATACAGATATTAGTTCCTGTATTGTAAATGTGTATGTTAGAGTCTACAGTTGAGCACTAGTCTTTGGCTCCAAATACAATTATTTGCTGCAAGTTTGCTGTTTTTCAATTTCACGTAGTTTAATGAGATTATTATTATTATTATTATTATTATTATTATTATTATTATTATTATTATTATTATTATTTGTAAGTTTATTCTATATATATATTTGGAAGTGTTTATTCTATATATATACACACAGAGGTAGACAAAAAGATCTAAAAACACTTCATACAGGACATGTAATTTTGGCCCTCCACTGTACAACACATGTTGTGGTTGCCGATCCTTTTTTCTTTTCAATGTATCATGTGGATCTTCCTCTTCCGTCACAGTAGCCAGTTTACCTGTGAGTGTCGTGGTATGAAAGTGGTGCAGTAAAATGAGCGACCTGACAGACTTCCAAAGAGAAATGATCGTTGGTGCTTGTCTGGTAGGAGCTTCAGTGGCAACAATGGCGAATATTGTGGGGGTGTCGAAAGGCACTGTGTCCAATGTCACGAGGGCATACACAATTCATGGGCAAACGACGTCTGCAAAGCACAACAGTGGTCGAAATACATTCCTGTCAGATAGGGACCGGAGGGCATTAAAACGGATTGTACCAGCTAAAAAGGCGACCACTGCAATGAAAATTACGTCTGAACTCGATTCCGGCCTACAGAACCCGGTTTCATCGAAAACAGTGCGACGGAAACTTCATAAAATGAAAATTCATTGCAGGGACGCTATTTCCAAACCCCTGGTCACACCAGGAAATGCGAGAAGCGTATCCAATGGTGCAAGGATCAAAAGGCGTGGACTCATGAGCAGTGGAAACACGTAATATGGTCCGATGAATCGACCTTCACCTTGTTTCCAACAACCAGTCGTGTTTACGTATGGAGAACACCGTCGCAGGCCTATGATACAGACTGTCTGCTCCCAACTGTAAGCATGGGGGTGGTTCTGTTACAGTATGGGCAGTGATATCGTGGTTTTCTGCACGTTCCATCATAGTCCTGCATGGAATGATGAATGCTAAGGCGTATGAGGCCACTTTGGGGGACCAGGTTCTACCCAGGGCCCAAATATTGTTCCCTGATTGTGATGGCATCTACCAAGATGATTTGGCACCATGTCACGCTACAAAAACGGTGAAATTATGGTTTGAGGAGCATGACCAAGAGATATCACATCTCCCGTAGGTCCCACAATCACCATATCTGAACATCATTGAGCCATTGTGGTCTGAGTTAGAAAGGCGTGTTCGGTCTCATTACCCTCCACCAACATCCCTTAAGGAATTGGAGCATGTTTTGGATGAACAATGGTACAAAATTCCACACCCACGTTTCAGGAGCTGGATACGTCCATTCCACGTCGGATCCAAGCTGTTTTAGACGAAAAAGGGGGCCCCACACCATACTAGGTATGATTTTCACACTTTTGCAAACGTTTTAGATTTTTTGTCCAACTCGTGTGTATTGAGCTTCCCTTCTAGTTGCTCTCTCCTCTGTCATGTCCTCCCCTATCCTAACACTTACTTCTTGGTTCATGTATGTTTCTTATGAGTCTTCGATCTTCCCATTCCAACCCAATGTTCTTTAGAACTTCCAACAATAATTTTCATTTCACTCTATCAAAGGGCTTTTCCCGGTCAATAAATACAACATACACCTCTTTCCCTTTTTCTATAAACCTTTCATCGAACACTCTTAATAATCTAATTTCATCTCTTGTGTTTTTACCTCTCCTGAATCCAAATTGTTGCTCCTTATCTTTTTCATTTGTTCTTCCATATAACCTTCTGTTTAGAATTCGAAGCAAACTTTTGCTGCTTGAGATATGAGACTAATAATTCTATAATCCTCACTATATTATTAGGTAATATTATTAGTAATTATATAAAGCGTGAACGTGAAATATAAGCAAGGATAAGACTGGCGAAAGACGCCTTTAGGAGGAAGAAAATACTATTGTTTGGGGCCTTGAACAAAGAGCTGGGAAGAAGACTCATAAAATGCTTCGTGTGGAGTATTGTTCTGTATGGGCTAGAAACATGAACATTACACAAAAACGATGAAAATGACTGGAAGCTTTCGAAATGTGGGGGTGGAGAAGAATTGAGAGAATTAGCTGGGTGGAGCGGAAAACTAATGAAGGATCTTACTGTTAGAAATAGTGGCGAAGAAAGGAACAATTTTAGTCATTATTAAGAAGAGGAAAAGAAATTGGTTAGGATATTGGCTAAGAAAGAACTGTATCATGAGGGATGTGCTAGAGGGTATGGTGGCAGAAAAGAGAGGGAGAGAGCGAAGGAGATGATATCAAAACAGAAATATCGTACCTGAAAATGAAGAGGTTAAAGGAGGACCATGGGACATGGAAGCTTCTCAGTTGGGGCAAGTGACCTGCCAACATGATAATGCATTTATTCATATTCATTTGCTTATATATATATATAAGTTGTGAATTAAAACTAGCAGGAAACCGATTGCATACAGTAGCATGTTATTTTATACGTCTTGATAGATTTTTTTGCCTAATCATTATGATTAATTGTTATTTACTTTATAATTTTTGACAATATTTTTATTTAAATAAATCTTTCAACTTTACCAAAACACTACATCTTGCTTTTAGATGTTCACTGCATATGTTTCCATAGAGTAGGCTGTACCATATGTGTGGCATTTAACTTACATGCAGAGAAGTTAAAAATAAATAAAACGAAAAAAGAAGAAAGAAATACATCATAACAAACAAACTGAAAAAAAAAATACAAATATGAGGCACTACATACAAACAAGAGATGAGAGAAAAAAGAAACGGAAAAAATATTAAAATGAGAAAAAAAAGAAACACGCACAATTTAGTACAGATTGTTTGTTATGCAAACTCATACACTCTTTGTTCTAAAACGTAATGTAAACACGTTGGAATGTATAAAAGTCGCACACATTCACATTTGTTTGTATGCCAATCGCAATTTCTGCTGCGATTAATGTGTGTTTTTTGTCAAACGGTAAGCTCTGTGGTATGCTATGTTCATACATCGAGAGAGTGAAGAAGAGCAGGGGGATAGCATATGTATATAGGCAAATGTGAAGAGGTAGGTCATAAAAAAAAATAAAAAAAAAAACTTCAAATTTTCAAGCGATATATATATCTTCTCTCTCAATTATCATATTGGACTAAAAATTGCGTATATAACAGATGATTTTTTTTGTCAATGCACAAACCAACGAACACCCTTCCATATGTATGGATAAAAAATTTACAGGTTAATCGACAAAGCGGAAAAATATATAGTCGTTCCCTTTTTTATAGAGCGCTTTGAAGGTACTCTATACTTATCGCCCCCTATGTAAAACGTAATATTGTCATACAAGAGTTCGACAAATCACTGATTAATATATGCTAACACTTTTATGTAAATATTTGTAGAGGTTAAGTTCTATTCTATGTCACATTAATTGATACAAAAGACGAAAGGGAGGGGAAAAAGTAACAAAACAAATATTAATTTTCAGTGAATAGAGTTTTAAAAGCATGATAAAGTCCTCATTATAGATTCATATTCTTTATTCTGACAACTTCTATGAGTGTGAAAATTTCACTTTTGTGTGTGTGCAAAATGTCAATTTAGTGTGGTTATTTCCATAAGTATGTAAATATATAGCTTATCTATAACATATACAATCCAAACTATAGGTACTGACTAGTATCACTGGAATTCAGCCTGGGTCTTCTGAAAGCGATATTTACTATAATATATAGCAAAATAGGTGCCCAATTTCTTTTCCTATTATTTTTTAATGGAGATCTTACAGTAGAAAAATGTTCGGAGATTTCATCACTAATAATAGTGAACAGGTCTTACAGGGCGTTCTAAACGTTTTACACAATATGACATAACTTTTTAAATAGGTACACTAGGACTATGACATTTTCTGTAGGTGCACTTGTGTCCTTGGTGTGCATACATATCTTAGTCAATATTCCTTCATCTGCTGTGACACTTTTACTCCATTGTTCTTTCTTCCCGGCGGGAGCTCATGTGGTTCGGATTCCACGTTAATCAGTAGGTCCACGTTTCATATAGCCTTGCTGCTGAACGGGACGTAAAACCCAAAATCAACTCAACTCAACTCCATTGTTCTTTCGATGTCATAAATGCACTTTGGTAAAACTTAGAATGCTATTACACCACTGTTTCACGCATATGAAAGTGGGCTAAATGTGTCACAGCCTACTATGAAGGTGGGCCTTTCAGACGACCAAACATAAAGAAACGAACGGGGTCAGCTCTGGACTATAACGGGGTTGAGGAATCACTTCCTATCCCCTAGTTTTGATTTTCCTCTGAGTGCAATTGTCAGTGTGGATTTGTTTCTGTTTGCTTGTGAGCAGGTGTGGCACCCAATTGTCTGAGTAGATTTGTTTCTGTTGGCTTGTGAACGGATATGGCACCCAACGGGCACAAAGTTTTCCGTAACCTAAAGACCAGTGGCGTCTCGTGGCATAATTTTTCGGTAGTTTAAAGTCGTTAGAAAATTGTATTCTAGAATTCTTTCAGTATTCTAAACAAAAAAAAACAAAAAAAAAAAAAAAAAAACTACAAAAATCAATGAAAGTAATTATAATATATAGTGTTTCAAAGCAACACCGACAACGTTTCGGAGGTGATTCCTGACATCAAGTTTAGGCGAAAAGTATAAACCTACCTGGGTGTACAAATGCTTCCTTTCGGAGTTATAGGCTGCCGAAAACATGAAAAAATGAATTTTAAACGTCCATAGCTCCGAAAGTATGGGACCTACAATAGGCGGGTCAAGATTTTATTTAGGAACTACTATGTGCCCTATCCAAATATCCATGTTTCAGAATCCTGCGGTACTTCCGTGACAATTTTCATAGAGGTGGTTTGTAAGTAATTCAAATTATAAGACCGTAGCCAAACTCCCTCTCCAAAACTTGTTGTGTGAGTATCTTAGGATTCTGAAACATGTATTTTTGGATAGCTCACATATTAGTTCCTAGGTGAAGTCTTGATCCGACTACAGTAGGTTCCATAATTTCGGAGCTATGGGCCTTTAAATTTCATTTTTTCATTTTTTTGGAAGCCTATAACTCCGAAAGGAAGTATTTGTGCACCTAGGTTGGTCTATAATTTTCGTTTTATCTTGATGTCAGAAATCATCTTCCATCTTATATATATATATATATATATATATATATATATATATATATATATATATATATAAGTACCCATTCATAAACAAATGCTCCATTTCATTCGTATATGAAATCACTTCTGATGTTCTGGGCAATCAACTTGTCAATAACTCTCCTGAAGTTTATTTTATTTTTTCAATTTTTTCTCTGTTGATACTATAGATAATGCACGGAGACTAATTTGAGCTAAGGTACTGATTTAAATGCTTTTATATTCTTTAACATGGTAAAAACAACTTTCAGTTTCTGAAGTCAATGTCGGATTATTTACTATGATTTTCACGAATTTTGTTGTATGCCATTCTCTTTGTACAGACTCACCATCAATTTCACATATACTAAATGGAATTTCCATTAGACTGCAAAGGTCTGCTATCTCGTATATTTGAATTGCCATGTATGCTCTTTTGCGAACTGTTAACAATATACACGAAACATTCAATGTATCAAATTATTATGATATTTGAAGAGTCAACTTTAATTACGAACGCTTTGTCCATATACTTTTATATTCTATCAAGACACTTCATTACAGTTTGTTTTGTATTTAAGTTCTCTGCTAGAGGTTAGGCTGTATAATAAGACGAGATTTACAGTTTAAAAAGGAGATTACTATAATATGTTTGTTGCTCTCCCACCTGGAATTGAACTCGGGGCCAATCCACCGAAGACATACACTAGTCACTGCACAAATGAGAATGACACGACACTTCATGAAGTCAACCAAACCACACACACACACACACACACACACACACACAAAAAAAAAAAAAAAAGATCTATTAGAATCTTCGGACTCCAAATGGAGATATACCGCATATTCAAACACCTCAAAATCTGATGCAATCAATCAAAAGTGAGCGATTATTATTATTATTATTATTATTATTATTATTATTATTATTATTATTATTATTATTATTATTATTAGTTTACAAAATTATTATGAGACCTAATAGAAATGATCATGCGAACGAATCGTGATAGAATATTTGATGCAGTTACCAGATGCGTACTCATAAAGTTTTGTTGGATGAGTCCAAAGTTCGGGGTTTCCAATACTATAAGACATTACATCTATGTACGATTGATCCTATATAATTCTACAGCCGAGAAATGATATCTAATTGTTAAGTTCTCTCATCTATATTCTAAGAAAAAATATTAGATTTTTCAAAGTAAAGAAAGAGTGCAAATGAAATGTAATATTAAATCTTCAGGCTAATACAGTCATTTCTCTAGTTTTATTATGAAAGTGCACAAGCGAATGTCGAGTTGAGAAGTTTTGAGGGGGGATCTGAACCAAGTAGACTGTCAGTGTGGGTGCGATTCCATCCCATCTTGCATAATCCCATCTCGCCTAACGATTTATCAGCCGCTGATATCTCCAAGATAAGAATGCCCGCCATTTTAGGCAAGATGGGAGTTCCCATCTTGCCTACTCCCATCTTGCCTAAGATGTAAGAAGGGAATTTCTGCACTAAAGAAGGAATTTCTGTAGAGGGAATTTCTCCATTAAAGAAGGAATCATTTTAACCAGATGTTTCAATCAATATTCGCCGTTCGAATATGTCTGCAGTACAGATACATGGAACAATTATTACATTTTCTGAAACCATCACAAATCTCGGGATAACAATTGATCCATATTTTGAGTGGAAACCGCGTTCAACGTTGTGCGTAAGAAAGCGTTCTGGTCTTTTCATTCACTCATCAGACTAAAGAAAATTCTAACCATTGACACAAAATCACTCCTTGTAAAATCTCTAATATTTCCTCACCTCGAATATTATGATGTAGCTCTATCAGACTTAAATGAAGAACTGTTTATAACGTATCCAAAACGCCTGTATACGGTTTGCTAATAATCTTAAACGATCAAACAGCTGGGACTAATGAAACTTTCCGATAGACGTTATCTGCATCGACTCACACTTCTCTAAGATTTTGCGCTTTTAACAACCCTCTTACTTATTTCAACGATTGCAACCATTAAATGCTCATCACGATCACGATACAAGATCAGGTGTAAATAAACTCTTTTCACTTCTCCTGCACTCCTCTAAATATTACTAGAAATCATTCTTTGCTTCCACTGTCCGTGCATGGAATGATCTTCCACCCAACATACGACAATCTCAGTCAATCAATCTATTCAAGAAGTCGGTTGAGCAGACCATCCATGGGTCTCTCTAGGCCAGAGTTTATCAACCTAGGGATTGCAAGAAGCTTTCATGGAGGTCGCGAAGATAATTGGAAGAGAGAAATATAATTAGAATCTAATACAGAAAAGTATTTTTAAATATTATTTTGAATTTTGTTCTGATAGGCATATTTTTTTATACATACTGTTAAGAACAACAAAAAATGGTGTTTTCCCACTTGAGTACGTTCCCATTTTCGTACATGTCAAAATCCTTCCCAGTTGCGTACAAGTGCCAGATGCAATGAAATGTCATGATTTAAAAGCGAGATAAGAATTCCCATTTCCGTACAGGTTCAATAGCTGGTACTATTTCTGTGAATTTTTGTTTGTTTTTGAGCAGAGCTGGATGTGGAATCTAAAGGTTTCGTTTCGAGTAGCAGCCACAACGAATAACAGCCCCTGAATAGTTTCATTTTGCACGCCAGCACGACCTTCTTTATTGGCACAGACATTTAAGAGCTACAACAAACTTTTTCCCCAATTTTTTGTAATTCATGCAGATATTAAAAGTTCAATAGAGGAAACTAATGTGATTCCAGTGGTTTTTAGCCTTCTCCCGAACAAGAGAAAGTATATATATGAAAGGTTAAAGTCCTGAATTGGAATCCTGAAGTTGTAATGGTACACTTCAAGAAAGCAGTAATAAATTCTTTTAGCACAATTTTCCCTTCAGCTTCCATAAGTGGGTAAAATTTTCACTTTAACCAGAGTCTTTGGTTTAAGATACAGGATTTGTTCTTGGTTACAGACTACAAAAACAATGATTTCAGGTTCGAATGTTTGCGTCATTAGCTTTTCTTCCGTTAGAAATGGTCGACAGTGGTTGACTGTCTATTCAAGAAGACATCCCCTAAGCTTGAGCAGTTCTATGGTTATTTCATTGACCAGTGGCTAGAAAATTCTACAGTCCTAATTAGCATGTGGTAGTCATAAAAAAACACCATAGAATAAATAATCCCGCAGAGGATTGGGATAATAGATTAAATACTCTGCTAAATAAGCAAAATCCTCATGTCATCGAATTAGTCCGTTTTCTCAAGTTAGAAGCCAGGAGAAGTGACCATGCTTACGACGTAAAGTATCTCAGCTTGCAAGGTAAAGAAAAGGATATATGCAGCTTGAAAAAAAAAAAAAAAAGGTTTTAGGTAGCTTCGATGTTTCAAAAGATGTTAGATGATGTTTGGTTGCACTTTCATATATTCATAAGTTGTCATAAACTGTAAATCGTATATCTATATATATTGATAAGCATTACTTATAGATGGTGGTAACAACGGTAAACGGCCTACTGCAAAATAGTGTGCAATTGCCACTGCTCCAGGCTTACTGATCTGACGAAAATGCTGATTTTTTAAAATTCTTCTAACCCTTTATTTTTCTCTTCTTCCCTAAATATATCTGAAAATACTTTGTATTATATGTTTATTTGTAATAATCTATATGTGAATGTGACATATATATACTATATATGTGTGTGATTGTGAATGTAATTTTTGTTGTGATTTCAATGTTCGTCATTTCAATTATTATTTTATAAATACTTCGTATTGTCATATTAATTCTGATGATTGAATGGTCAAGTGGTAGACAAGGCATGAATAGCCTTAGTTTCACCATGTAAAATAAGACTAAATAAATTAATAAAATATTGGGAATCTCTGTCAACTAGAATATAAATATATAATAAACACTACACAACAAGAAAGCACAGGCGGTTGGTGGTTGGTAGTGTTGGTGGTTAATACTAGTACAGTAATTCCCTCTTTAGAGCAGAAATTCCCTTCTTACATCTTAGGCAAGATGGGAGTAGGCAAGATGGGAACTCCCATCTCGCCTAGAATGGCGGAGATTCTTATCTTGGAGATATCAGCGGCTGATAAATCGTTAGGCGAGATGGGATTAGGCAAGATGGGAGGACATCGTGGGTGCGACCCTGGTACTCCCTCCATTTAAAGTCAGCATAATTTTAATGTGTTTATTACAGTTTTCATACTTCTTTACTTTTTCAATCAGATATCCCAAATATATTAAACAATTCAGGTTCACCTACTAATTCACTTCATATAAGACACGAGAAACGTAAAATAACCATATTTTCATTTCATAATCTATTAGCCATTTATTGCTTTAAATCAACTTTAACATTTCGACAGTTTAGTTTTCACCTCCAGATGATAGTTAACTTTGATCGATTATGTTCTAACATCTCTCTAAACTTTCACAATCCGTCAGTGCACTAAAAGATATACAACAGTTTGCAATCACTCAACAGAATCCTCTACAAAATAGAGTAATAATAAGATTTTTCTTATCAGAAATCTTACGAAAAATGCTTCCGCATCAAACAGGCCTTAGATTCACTAGTATTGACAAAGTATCTACCAAAAATGAATAGCAGTACATAGCTAATGAAAATTACGGAAAAGAAATAATAAATACTGGCAAACACATTTATAAATCAACCAGTATACCACCACACAACACGTTTTCACTTTTACCACTTTGAAATACATTGAGAAAATAATGTTTCTGCGCATAAAGTACGATTTCCAAAGTAAGTTCCACCCCCTCCAAAGACGTTTTTTTTTTTTAAATAACGTTACAGCTGAACGTACGTACCAATACTCGTCTATTCTATTTTGCATGTGTTAAAGATTAATGTTGATAAAAATCTGTTCCAGAATTTCCTTCAGGTTCCCACAACACAGTAGGTACGATTTTGCCATTGTTGCATTGTTACCAAGTACAGTATGTTTTTGATAACCTACACGCTTTTCTTACAAACATTTAGTTTAATTAGGCAGAAAAACCATAGCCTAAAGAAAAATCAGAGATTATACGTATCTTAAAAAAAATCTTAAAAATAAATTAACATTTAATTTTGTTCTGCGTCAACTTAAGAATCTTTGGGGAACGGTTCTAAATTTCCTATTCCTCTTGGTATGACCTCGGAAAGCCGTAATTTTATTTATTTCATTAGTGTATTTTCTTTACAAGACATTGAGATAAAAAGAAATGTAGATAACTGATTAAACGAATGAGTTAAATACTACTATGCAGTTCATTATTTTATTCTGTTTAAAGTGCCACATTACTGGAAATAAGTTAAGAACAACTTTCAAATCTGATCGTTCGCATCTTGATTTGAACGTCAGGAGACCTCAGTTCCTCTCCTCAGCTTCCCGCGTTTCCCTCCTCTACTACACACAGAGCAGCCTATCACGCTCGCTGCTGTTGTGTTGTGAACGCGATATGATGATGGAATGCATATACGCAAGGGGTAAAGCAAGCGAAGAGTAGAAACGAAACAATATAATAATATTCAAAATATTATTAAATATCTTAAGGAGCAACAAACAGCAGACGGTTTTTGGTGGTTCACGTGCCCTTGCGAACTGCACAAGGCGACGCCACTGCTAAAGACATTATCAATGTTAGAATACTACCTACCAGCGTTGCCAATGTGTGTGTAATTGCACAAAATGTGTGCAATTTTGGCCTCTTTGTGCATTTTGTGTGTAATGCCAATCTGTGTGCATTTTGTGTGTAATTTGGCACAATTAAAAATTTTGATCATTGATGATTTTTACGAAGTTCCTTTCATTCAAATATTCATTATTTCCACCATTTTTTTTTTCTGAAAATTGCCTTCTAAAAACTACGAGCTCCAACGCCTGACTTTAGGCCAGCGCAATAAAACCACAGAGAAAATAACAAGTTATTTGTTATTATTGTTAATCTCTTGTTATTTTCTCTACAGTATCATAAGACCTATCTTGCTTCCTTGGTACCTCACTTCTTGTGTTTCAGAGGTAGGTGTCAAGACATCCCCAAGCAAAGACGCTTTGTTCAAGCAAGCAATGTGAATGAATGTCGACCCTTGATGTTGGCCAAAACATGATCCGGAGGTGGTAGGAAGTCTTGGCTTCTCACCACTTGTGAAGAAAATGCCATTTTGCAAACAGATGAACGACAGAGTGCCGATGTCTAATTAAAAACATTAAGTACGTCGAAAGCAATGGCGCAGACTTTCCAAGATTTATGTGGATTCATATCAATGGCGGGTCATATTAGCCTATATGTTTTCAGGGAAGTCTCGATGTTTGATTGATTTACTTTTAGTTAAAATATTTTATGAACATTGTCATAAAGACCTGTGCTGTGAGAAAGTTAAATATTCCGGTACTATAAGGATAATTTGGGGATGCCCTAGCTCAGTCGGTAACACGACTGATTTAAACGCAAGAGAAACTGGTTCAAACCCGGGTTCAAGCTAAAACTCTTGTGGGTGCGCCGCACCCACAAGATTATTTATGTGGGTGCCGGAGCCCTGGAGCACCCACGTAGTAGGCGCGCATGGTTGAAAGTAAAATTATAAATACGAAAATTAGAATGAGTACATCAAAATGATGCTAAATGGACAAGAAAAGTTTTTTCGTTATATTGTTCTTATTTACAGATCTTTTGACATGAAATTTACCCCATACATGTCTCTGCCGATTATACACATAGTAAGAGTGTTAAATGTACCCTGCGATATCATTACCCAAATATATTCGCACAACAAGCCTTTATAGATATGCGACAATCATTTTGGACATGAGTGTACGTATAGGTATGTACGTCATTAGACATAATACACATATAGTTAGGTAGTTATGTATTGTGTAATGTTGTGTGCACTGTCTTCCAGCTTGTGTGTAAAATTGTGCAATTTGGAAGGAAGGTGTGTGTAATTTTGCTTACCGTGTCTGGCAACACTGCTACCTACAGATAACCCAGTCGCTTTGACAAGCTGCCGTGTGATTACTGTGGTGTGGTGTTTGTTAACGTTGTTCACTACAATTGATGAATTGACGTACCGTGTTGGTCCAGCGGACTCAAATCACCACAGTGGAACCTTTATACTCCTTTCTGGATATTAATGCATTCCAATGTATAATCCCCACAATTTGCGTCGAATGGATGTAGCTGAGTAATTGCCGGTCTTGCAAAGGAATTCAATGACCGACCGTTGGCGGATGCGGCTGTCTACTTCTTTTTCCATAGTGGGCGGAAGAAAATTTACTACTTAACTTTAGCATAAAGGACACAGGTATAAGTACCCAAAATTTCCTGGTCCTAGCGCAACTATTAAAAGAGTTATGACTCATTGTGCAAAACTTTTTGGACGACCTTTGTATTTTATTCAAAGACAAAGTTTAATTTTATTAAGGTAGTAAGAATTAAGGTAGTAAGTATGCAACTTGCACCTAATAGACTAGAGAACACAATAATATGTTTGAAACTTAGTGATTACGTACATGTAGAGCTGCCGACGAGACGAGACGAGACGCCACAGATTAACCCTAAGCAACTGAAAGTATATAAGTTTTAGAACATTAATGCATACTTTTAAAGAGAATTAATGATGTCCACTTCTTGAGCTTGAATATTCAAGTGCTCGAATCCCGATGTTACATTTTGAATATTTCAAATATAATTTCTTGTTTATTCGTCTCCCCATTCTACAATTATAATACTACTACTACTACTACTACTACTACTACTAATAATAATAATAATAATAATAATAATAATAATAATAATAATAATAATAATAATAATAATAATAATAATAATAATAATCATGCATTAGTTTTGAACATAGGCTGCACAAGATAATTTACAAAACACTATTTATGCTAGGGATGGCCACAAAGTTCCGGTTCCGGCGGAACCGGTTCCACAAGGAACCGGTTCTGGAACCGGTTCCGGACCTGGATCCGAAAACCCGGTTCCAGAACCGGATCTTAGGAACCGGTTCCAGACCTGGATCCGAAAACCCGGTTCCAGAACCGGATCTTAGGAACCGGTTCCAGATCTGGATCTGAAAACCCGGTTCCAGAACCGGATCTTAGGAACCGGTTCCAGACCTGGATCCGAAAGCCCCCAAAGACCCGTAAAGGAGGCATAAAGTTCACCTTCAAAAATAATGCAAAGAGGACCATGCGCTTGTGCCTTCCTCGCCCAAACCCGCTTGTGCCCCCAGAAAAAAATTTTGGTCCACCAGTGGGTGTTTAGCCAAATGAGTTGGCCAGTTTGCCTGTTTAACCAATGAGTTTGCCAGTTACCCAGTTTATTTAGCCAAATGAGACAAGCTGCCGCCGCCTGCCTGTCGCTTCCACCATTTCATCTAGCTTACTGTTCACAGCTTGCCAGCAGCTCGGGTTTAGCGTAGGGATGGTCACAAAGTTTCGGTTCCAGCGGAACCGGTTCTGCGAGGAACCGGTTCTGTTTCAGAACCGGTTCCAGACCTGGATCCGAAGAACCGGTTCTAGACCTGGATCCGAAGAACCGGTTCCAGACCTGGATCCGAAAAACCGGATCTTCTAGAACCGGATCCGTTCAGACCCGAAAACCGGTTCCACTAGGAACCGGTTCTGGCCATCCCTAATTTATGCTCAGCAGCATCGTTTCTTTTTCTACGTAATATTTTACTTCGGCACTTTGAGAGGCTTACTGCCCCATCAGGAAGTCGCGGTCGGAAAGAGGGATTGCCGCCGTCGACGGTGGCGGGCCGCCGGAGGCAGCCGGCACCCGTCCGCGGCGGCACGACGATCTACTTGTTCAAAGTTGCCGACTGTTGCCGACCGTCAGAGCCGGCTAAACAATCGGAAAGGCCTCTTTCCGACCCTCTGCCGACTCCTTACGCCGGCCTCTTTTCGACGGCGACGCCGGCGCATTTACTGCGCCTTTACGGTTGTTTGCCGACTGCTCAGCAAGACAACTTTCCGACGGCGGTGCCGGCGCATTTAATGCTCATTTCCGGCTGTTTGCCGACCGCTCGCCAAGGCAACTATTCGTCGCGGTCGAAAATCGCGCTGAAAGATGCCGGATGCTGACGTCCGGCGCCGGCAATCCGACCGCGGCATCTGGTTGGCATGGACAAATTGTCCGACTATAGGCGGCAGAATCCTGATGGGGTGCATTAGACTTTGTCATTCCTGATAGAAAAAAAAACTTATACTTTTTATCTTGTATGGTTCTCAGTTCTTACACATTGAAAGCCACTGTATTGTTATGTTTCAGTATATTTCTTTTGATGGACTGTCGATTATCCGTGGATATTACGAAGTTTTGTGGTCTCCATGTCGTACCGGGTAACCGGTCTGGCTGCTTCCGGGTCATGGATCACTAAATCACCGGTTTAATTACTAGTGTATTCATTAGTTAATTAAAGAGAAAATAGTAAGTCTAGTTTAGAAACTATCCTCACAGAAAGTCCTGTCTTCTTAGAAATAATACCTTTACCTCTTTCAGTTAGTGGAGGTCATTATAATGAACTTATTACATCTGTGTACATACACACACACACACACACTAGCAGATTGCAACTCTGTGAAGTCTTCTAGGTAGGCCTATGTCTTTTTCATTCGTTGTAATTAGAATAGAATGAAAATGGAACAAGTGTAAAGCAGAAATACTGAAAAGGACTGAAACTAAACTTGGTAATCTCTTTCTCAGACTAATGCATACTTATTTAACTTAATAAATGTTAGTTCGTAAGAATATACAGCTGTATTTACGAATTACATCTACCGTTCATAGCGCCTGTGTTTGTGGAGTAATATTTATGCCTGTAAATAAAGATTGTTACTGCTGGAAGTACATGTGAAATTAATGTCTGCTAGTGGTATTGTATGGGATCCTCTGTTTCTTATAAGTATTGCTTGTTTCCTGGATAATGCCAAGACTCTACGTAAGCAACCATCACTCACGGCAGAAAAGCAAACCAGAAGGGAACTCTTGGAAAAACATTTTCTAGCTCTATCTCTCCCTCTTCCTCTCTCTCTCTCTCTCTCTCTCTCTCTCTCTTCTGAGCTCAACGTTTTGCATCTTGTTTAAATCGATGTGGTGCCGAGTTGGTAGTTCTCAAGAGAGCCGTGTCCGAAATGGGGCACTAGAGGCCCTTCTTGGTCGTTGTAGCATTCATACAGATTATATCTCAAGTTCCACTTTTACTTACATCATGCGAATGTTCCCGTTCATTCTTTCCCCTATTTTTTTCATCCCTATACTTCTACATATACCTATATGAAATGTCTAATGGTAAAGTTAAGGTATCCAACTTAAAATGTTGCTCATTCTTGCCTTAAAACTATAATATAACTCAAAAAAAATCTGATCAAAGCAGATATACTTTATTAATAATCTATGTTTCGACAATATATCATTGCCTTCATCAGACACATTATCAAATTACAATCTAAGGCTATATAATTTACAAACTTCAGGAAATGAGAGGAGATTGCATAACAGCCAACGATAAAGGGAAAAATCTTGGTTTTTCAAAGGCTACAGCTTATAAACTTCAGAAACTGAGATGAGATTGTTTCTAACAACCAATAATGAAAGAAGAAACTTTACTGGTTGTTAGAAGGACCTCCTCTTGTTTTCATAAATTGATAAGCTGTCATTCTAATTCTACTTTCGAAGGGTTTTATACAGAGTCGTGTAATCGAAAAAAGCCAACCACACTTTCCCATAGGCTTGTCCAAATACAATAGGAGAAATCAATATAAGAGAAAATAGGACTTACTTAACTTGATTTTTCCTAAAGTGTTTGGACAATCCTGCGGAAAAGTTGTGGTGGTTGGCCGTTCTTGATATATATCGTTCTTAACTTCACTTACATGTTACTAAATACAGAAGTTAACATCACGCATTAGTTAAGCTCTTAATACAACGTCCAAAACGACTCTGCATAAGGCCCGTAATTCATTGCCAATCTGATGCAATTGATAGTTTTTATTGGGTTAAAACTGTGTAAATTTCCATGCATAGGTTTAGAGCAAAACACATTTTTGTGGCGTTAAAACATATGTCATTCATCTACAATCTGATGCAGTTGATAGCTGTTACTCCGCTGGACTGTGTATGTTATGTATGTATTTATTTACTCTGTGTAAGAAATATACACGGTTAAGTAGCAGAAATTATATCTAATCCTCTTTGATTTTCCTAATGTAACACAGAATTCGAACACTGACGCATATAATCTAAACAGTGACGCGCATACTTCTTTTGAGTGACCGACATCCAGAAAGACGGAATAATGAGTTCATTACTCCTTTTCCTTTTCTATATCTTATACCCGCTTTTGTTGTTTGTAAATGTAAAATCAAAGACAAAACTAGATTTCTGAAAACAAATATTCACTGAACTATCGTGTACAACACCATCTAAATTACGACACAATGTACACTCTTTAGCAGTTATCACTAATCAATAAACCATCATTGTTTCGAAAAGAGGATTAATTGCATACAAGAGTAGCTAATATATGTATCTATGTATGTACACACTGATATATCCATATGAAAGCTATAGTACTGTGGTTTTTCATTTGAGATGCGTCGAACTGTAACAAGCGCGTTTTATGAGTGCCATTTGATGTTCTTCATTCATGTGCGATTTCCAACGAAAGCACTATAAACCTGTGAACATGGGTCGTTCACTGTGCTCCTAAATCAGCTTTTGTCTATACCGCGTATATGTGCAAACGCGTGAAAGGGAAGACTGAATCTCTATTGGGTCAGCTCCACATTAGTCAAACATGTTAACAAACAAAATATTATTGTTTCATATGATCCATCGGACCATTAAATTTCGTTGATATATGTGTATCATGTGGCTAATTATTTAAAAGTAAACTACTACTATATGAATGGTACTTCAGAATCATGTGTAAATAATTTTCGATTACGGTTCGGCTTAACCATATGTTTGCAAGTATAACTTTAATAATTGGGCAATTTGTGCTCGTTATAGGTTTCAGATTATTGCTTGGGTGATATGGTTTTCGCTTCTTAAATAAGAATAGAAGAATGAGTCGAACGACTTTCTTGTGGTATTCCTAAATTTGCAGTCGTAGTTTTAATGTAACAGAGTCAGAATTGTGCACTTTCTAGAATTCTATGTACAAAGAAAGAAGTGTGGAGCTACGTCTTTCGTCTAGCAATTGTAGCTGGTGATTGTAGCCAGGGTTTCCTACGAGACGGGACTTGAGGCTGTCTCGTCTCGAAAACTCGTGTTTCTAGGGAAAGTACATCTCTTCCACACAAAATTTCTGTGTACTGTTTGACATCCAAAAATCCTACGATCTCCGAACCTAAGAAGTGCTGGATTTTCGAATAGTATTAACAGTACTTGTACAATCTTTAAAGAAATAAAATTAAAAAACTTTAAAGAAATTAATGTAAATCAAGTGAAATGCTCACAAGTTAAACAATAAAACAGTTCAACTGAATAAAATAATTCTACAGAACTTTAATTATACGACCTACATTTTTGTAAATATGTATAACTCGATTATCGAATCACTAAAATTATAGAAATGAACCAATTTTGGTGCTTTAATCAATGATCATATTACACTTTACCCGGTAACTGAATTTATTGAGTATAATTGAAGGTATTGCAAATATTTAATGTATCTACACTTTAACTAATACACCCATACTTCATAGTGACATTTAGACAAAGCCTTTATCAATCTGGGGTTTTAACATAGCTGCAGCACATCTTCAATTTCATAGTGACATTATATCTAATCAACAAATGATAGCTATAGTAACAAGGAATCATTTATCTAACACAAAATAAATAACATTACTTTCCACAAGGATCAATCAACTATATAACAACAATTTATAAAACCTCTCTCTAAACCTCCAATTACCTTCTTACCTTACCTCAATTGAGGTTTAATATTTTTAGGTGCAGATCTACACCCAGTCACCTACTGTATACTCTAAGTATTATATATAGTGTAATGTAGTAAATATAATGTAAAAATTTGTGAAAATGATGGATGATGATGAAACACGGTAGGTGAATCTCTATCCCGTTTGATTATTTACTTACACATTACACCTATAACAAGTTTATTTTTTGGTTTTTTAATTCTTGTAACTTAATATTGAATTAAGGGTTTGTTCCGCTGGTGTTAGTATTGAAGCTTTTGACGAAATGTGTTCGGTGTGTTGCTTTGTCATTTCGTCTGTCATATGGGTGTTATGTTAAATTCTTGTCAGTTGTCACATGTCAACTTGACCTATGGTTTCAGAGTGGTATCCATGTCACTTTAAATGAATCGCATGCTACAGCCTGTCTGATACCCTGGGGAAGAAGGAATCACACATTTTCATCACTAAAATTTTGACAGAAATAAATTCAGAAAATTATATATATATATATATATATATATATATATATATATATATATATATAGATATAGATATAGATATATATAGATAGATAGATAGATAGATAGATAGATAGATAGATAGATAGATAGATATAGATATAGATAGATATAGATATTACTTTACGGAAAACAATCTTAAACTACTCTCAGTATAAACTACCAAGTTAACATCTTTTCCATTCCGTTTCAATAATATTAGTTATATGTATAATACATCCTGCCTGAATAATTACATATCTAATGATTTCAGGTAACCGAGTTGGTAGGATGATCAAAATTAATGTATATGAGAGGAGGACATGGTAGCTTATTGGCAGGGTGCTTACTTCTGATATAGAGGATTCATGACTCGATCAAAGGCTACACGAGTTTGTAATTGAGAAGATCATGGATTTTCTCTAGGTTCTCCTGTTTTCTCCCACATTCTTATGTCATCAATTATTATAGAGCTTATGAGCAATTGCATTCATCAAATGATATTAAGAATTAGTAAGTTCTCATACTGTGCAAAAAGCCGTCCCTTATTGATATGTTTAAAAGAAATTGTTACACTGTAAATATAACGCAGCCAATCAACTGTCACGTCACACATTCTTATATCTTAATGTAAGGTTTAATAACAACTTGTCCATATGCTTCTGCTCTAAATAGCAGTTGAACTTATTATTGTTATTATATAGAGTCTACCACTATGCCAATTTTGGTCAAGATCGAATGATTCTCATCGATTGCGTACTATATACATTGTCTTTGTGGATTGGAAATATTTTTTTCTTTTTAATTTAAAAGTATTGAATTGAAATGTTCGCAGAAACATTTAATTCAAGACAGATCATCTCGATACGTTTTAGGAATGTGTTATTACTGAAGTAATTGAAATAATATAGATATATTGCTCGATATATAAAATACATTGCTGTAGAATGTTTAACATTACGATTATCAGTCAACTACGTGAATTTTGTATTTAGTTTTGCCTTCAGCAATGGTGAGTTATAATAGGTCGGTTTCAACAAGAAATATCTAGTTCAAACTAGTGCTTCACTAAATGACTGTTTATATTTGACTTGTTTTGTTCGTTTTTATTATTATTATTATTATTATTATTATTATTATTATTATTATTATTATTATTATTATTACTTTTATTATTAATATTATTTGTTTCTTTCTTCTGATTTTTATGACACTGCTGGGCATATGTGCAAAGTTCAAATTTTGTAAAACATAATACATAAGAAGTATGCCCTATAGTCAATACAAATTAATACTGTAAATTACGGATATTTTTATTATTATCAAAATTTCTCATATCTCCATTACAAATTCACAATTATTTACGTAAGTTCAAAATTTAAATACATAACATGAGAATCTTATTGAATTTTTAACACCATTACTTATTCTTGTGATGGAAAAAATGATCAATAATTTAAATCCAGTTTTAAATAATAAATTCATTTCTGAGATTTTTCAACTTTAAAATATACCCTATTTACATCTAATATAAATGAAATAAAGAGTTTGTTTGTGTGTTTGTTTGTCTGGTTGTCTGTGTGCGGCCTGGGAACCAGACGAGTGGACCGAGATTTACCAAATTTTGGTCAGGGGTGTCTTGGTCCAGGCCCCAGATCAAGACGAAGCGCTTTTTTCAAATTTCTAACCACTGGAGTCTCAGGGAGGTTGTTTACCGGGACCGACCTGGGAACCAGACAAGTTGACCGAGAGTTACGAAAGTTTGGTCAAAGTAGTAGAAAATGACCGATATTAGTGTCGAATTCAGTTTTCGCAGTCGCTGAAATGAATGTTGAGACTTCCACAGGCGTTGCCTTCCAAATACAGCCCCCGTGCGAAGCATGGATATATTCAATTAGTATTTAATAATAACATTTCAAATTATGCTGGCTTCGGGCTGGCACTTTATAATTTGGAGTAAAGATATAAAAACTCAAATGTCTTATTTTCTGTCAAAGTTATGGTAATAAGGTGTGATTAATTAATCATTTTGATACTAACCTCCAATAGAAAGTATTAAAATAGAAAAAATATGCAAATGTGGTAAATCACACAAATACTTTTCTGTTTGTTTGTTTTTCAGAAATGTTTATTATAATAGCACAAAATGTACTTATAAGTTGAAACACAGAGTATAGAGAATCTTGCTTGCATCAGTAACAGAAAAGTACTGTTAAAAGGAATTTATTAAATTGAATTCAAAGGCTAGATAGTATGTATGGATTTTAACCTTCTCATTTTCATTTTTTTAAACCTTATGAATAATAAACACCTCTTTGTAATGAAATCTGTATTATGATGAGATATTATTTTCCTGAGGATGAAGGCTAAAAGTACATTAAAAGAACATAAAGCATATTCAATCACATTCGATAACGATTCAAAGTATAGTTTACAGGTAAATTTGAATTAAATTACGTACTTACCAGTATAGTCATAAAATAGATTCCCTCCTATGCTTTTCAAAGCACATCAACATTAAAATTGTCTTATTTCGTTTCGAAAGTGGAACACACACACACACACATATACACAAAAAAGAAAAAAGGAAGAAAGACAATTGTAAAATTTTCCTTGATTTAAATTGCTAGAATAACCTCACGGCTAGTCAACAACAATCATTTTAAAGTTCATGACTAATTATCATGTAGTTCTAGGTAGATTTCTGTGTAAATATGTATTTTATGCTTAACGCCACCTAGAAATCGATATCAATCTAGAAACCCAAGCGAAATGTCATAATTTTATTGTGACTGATACTTTGTGCTTTAAAAGCACATTAGGGAACATTTCGTAATCAACATTATGTAATCTATACACAATTAAATATAAGGTCCACAGTCCGATACAATTAACTTTGTAACCACCAAAACTTGCTTCGACAATTACTGCAAGAAATTAAACTGTTTGTGTTTTCTTTAAAACTTTGTATTTCCTTAATACTTATCATTTCTTTGTGTTATATCTCAAAACACATCTATAATTGATGGCGTCCCTCCTTATTATATTTTAACATCATAAATGTAAAACTGGTATAAACATGCAGATCTGGCCACCGAAAAAATGTTATCTCACGTCCCGGACCATTGTTCTTAACAACATATACATATTATCGTTGCATAAATACACAGTATGTCGGAAAAGTAACGGAACTTTTTAAATTAAACGAAACGAATTAAGGATTTTACCAATTGTAGTTCTTTTTTTATTCAAAATACATATCTTGCGTTCAAAATACATCGCTGGGCACGATCAACCAATGCTAGCATAGAGTTTTTAATGTCCTTTTTCGTAATCGCCTCAATGATCCTTGTCACGGCAGACTGGACGTGTACTGGCACTCGATACTCGGGCCTTATGCGAACGATTAGCTTCCACAAATGCTCCATAACACTCAGATAATATTTCACCAATTAACAGTTTGACCCCGTGAAACAAATTTTCAAAGTATAATACCTTTGGAGTCGTAAAAACAAATCAACATTGTCTTGTCACGTAACTTTTAAAAACGCATTTTTTTCGTTTCGGAGAACTTGGGGACTTCCACGTAGTACTTTCGCATTTTGTTTGCGGGTCGTACTTGAAGCACCAAGTCTCATCGCCAGTTATAATCGATTCCAGGAATGTCGTGTTTCGTTTGGCTGTTTTAATCAGGTCCTTGCAATGTTCAACGCGCGCAAGTCTTTTTCGTCCGTCTGTGCAGAAGAAACCGAGCAAAGACTTTCCGTTTCTTTAAATCCTTTGTCAAAATTTCGTGAATTATGTCTTTCGTTGTATTTAATTCCTCAGCTATTCATCTCACAGTCGAATTTGCATCGTGGGCGATCATTTCACGCAATTGTTCCACCAACTCATCGTGATTTTTGTTTTTCGGTCTGTCTGGCTTTGGACTCACGACCGTCCCGGAATCGCCTATATGTACAAGATAAGCACTCATCACCATACACTTGTTTCATAATTTCCAATGTTTGCGTAAATGTGTTACCTACCTTGAAACAAAATTTAATATTGGTTCTTTACTCCATCGTGTTTTTGTAACGAGATGACACCCGATACACCCACTTTTCTCGCTACAACTTGGCACTCCGTTAAGCGGTTCTCTTGATTGTGGTCTCATTTTGTTGAGCAGATAACAAGCTTTCCGATGATATTGCTTCAATTGATGAAGCTAGTTATTATTTGTATAGAAACAATGTTCCGTTACTTTTCCGACATACTGTGTGCATATTATCGTTGCAATTTCAAATAGATTCCTTTTGCAGCAGCTATCCACATATATAAGAGGCTCGGGCGAACATAACAGTACGCGCCAATTTCGGTGAAATTAAGTTATTAGGTGAAACGAATTAGGATCGAATCACAGAGCAACAAGAAGATAGTTGTTGTAATAAACAAGGCAAGGCAAGCTTGTTTAGTATACGTCATTGCATTCAATTGCATATCAATGTTCAGCCTTCTTTTTGCATTTAGTTGAAAGTTAGAAAACGTGACGTACCACTATGTTCCCCCAAGCCATTCATATATGTACAGTTATCGGCAAAACTGGGTTTACAAAACCTATATATCCCTTTCAATATTGTCATGGCAATGTGGAATGGAAGATACGAATTAGATTCCCGGTGAAAACTCATTTCCTTTGGATTTAACAGTGGATTTTACCCCTTGTTTTCCCTTATATTGATTGTAATTCCCAAAATTAGAGTTATTTCTTCAAGTGGAAGGAGGATATACTTAGTTTTATCAAAATCGGATAAGTTTTACGAGAGTTATCGTGGAATGGGCAAATCCACGATTGCCAATCGAGTTAGAAAATACAATATAAGGAACATAGAACCATCTGTCGGACACGTCACTAATATAGGGAATATATTGCCATCTGAAAAGTGTGAATGTTGCACGGAGTATAAACTGTAGGTATGGTACACCAAGACAGCAGATACAAGAAAAGCACCGCGCCGCAGGTACGTACTCTACCACTTTTTCTGAAAACAAAACTTCCTGGTTTTTATTTTCTCTTTCTACCACTGATCAGGACTACCAAGCTGGACAAGGATATAAACACAAAAGCATTTGACAATTAAAAATTCACCTACACTGCTACACAGGATCTCGAAGCCCCATTGGGTTTCCTCTCAGGGTCGTCAGCCTAACGCCTCAGACCACTCGGTTATAGAGTAGAGGGGGGCAAGGATACGATTCCCTAAAAGCAGGTGAATATATTCGCGTATGGCAGTAATGCGTCACGTGGAGTTTGATGTTAATGGCATCTAGAACCTAAACAAGTTCGAGTGTGTTGCGGCAAACTACAAGCTATCTAGGTAATTATTTATTTTCTAATTTTCTAATAGTTTGATATAATATTGGGACATAAGTAGTTAATGAATAACTTACACAATTTTATAACGATTTCAAAGCACTTCAAAGCGTTAGTTTCTAACATATCCATTGTTTGACAGGATGGAGTAAATTGCCTTTCTTCCAACAGTTGGCTGTACATCACGGGAAGTCAATTGTGTAGTGAGGAGGCAAGGGTACACAGATACCTACGCGGCAAGGGTACGCGTGTGTACTCTTGCCCCTTCTGTTCTATGAAAAAGAATCCAATTTGATTTAGATCTAACAATCAAAAAATAATGTAGATTCCGTTGTAATAGAGAGTAACGGCAAACTTTACGAATACTGGTTCCCATATGTAGCCTCTAACGTTAAAAATTTTGAAGAATCCTGGTATTTTCTTATGTACGAGGGATAAATTTTTATTCTAAATACCACTCCTTACATAACAGTATCTAAGGTGGTGTTTGAGTTTTCGAAACAGATAAACGTGTGAGATAGTTAAATTTGCAGTTATTGAATAACGTTACGCTTGCTTATTTTATTCAGGTTTCAGAAATACTACGCTTTGTCCTCTTTTATCTTAAATGTCAATAGTCTTTAGTAATAAATTTCAATGGACCTTATGCAGAGTCGTTCTGACGCGTGATTAGTGCCATACTAAAAAGTTCGACTACCGTATATTTCCTGTAGTAGTCAGTCCTTTAGTAATCATACGTTAAAACGACTCTGCATAAGGCGGTATCAGTCCAATGATTGATATGGGATCCTATAAAGATATATGAATCTAACCTAACCTAACATTTGACACTATGTAGCTTCATCAAGGATAGATCGAGAAGTTTTCAAGTTACCCTCGTAGGTGACAAGCATTCTGTAACTGATGGAATAAGCTGAATTTCGAAATATATTTTTATAAAGGGTCTAAATATTGTCTGATTTTTTGTATCCTATGCATTCCCATTACTGATATAAGGAGAATTAAGGATTTTTCGTTTCCTTTTTTAAATGAGAATCTTCAATGTCTTTAGGCACAATAAAGCCAGTAGGTCTATTTACCGAAGAAATGGAGAACAAATTAGTGGAATATATCACATTACTGGATCAATTCTTCTATGACTTAACTTTAAAAGATCTAAGAAGAATGGCATACAATTTTGCTGAACGTAACTAGTTGTCCCATATCCCTTAGCCATGTGAATCGAATGACAGGAAGAGATTGGACAGAGTCTTCCGTCGTAGACATTTAACAATTGCTTTGCGACAGCCTTCAAAGACTGGTCTGGGGAGAGCTCGTGGTTTTAGCAAGCCACAAGTTGAATGCTTTCTTAATTGTCTAAAAGATGTTGTAAGACAAAACGATTTTCCTCCACGGGATATCTACATGTACGAAACTGGCATAAATACGGTTCCTCATAAAGTTCCAAAAGTCGACTAAAAATCAGTTGTGAATAAAACTGTATCTAGTGATTTTGGAATTAACATAACAGCTGTTTCCTGGTGAGTGCATCTGGTTCCTTTATTCCCTAGATATTTCCCACAAAACAAATGAAACAAGGATTATTCGATGGCTTGCCTCCGGGTTCTGTGGGAATATCTAATTCTGGTTCATCAACTCACAACTTTTCGTAGAACGAAAATATTATTTACACCAACATGTGCGATCAAATTCGGTTATGAAAAAGGTATTGTTACTTGTTTACAATCAGACCTCTCACATTTCAATCGAAGCGATTGATTTCTGCAGGCAAAATGGGATAGTAATGTTGAGTTTACCATCAAATCCCAGCCATAATTTGAAACCATTAGATCGCTCCTTTTTTGATCCGCTGAAATCCTGGTATTCAACAGTGTGTGATAAATGGATGAGGAATCATCCATCCCGCCTAATTCCAAGTTGCGAGTTTGTTTACTGAGGCTTACTACAAAGCTGCAACCATTGCTATCCAGCCTTCAAAAATCTGGAGTTGTCCTACTGAATCCAGATGTGTTCACTGAAGAAGATTTTCTTCCTTCTATTGTGGATGTGGTAGACTTAAATGTAGAAGCCAGGTCTGAAGACGAAAGCATTCCTGAAGCAACAAATCAAGCATCAGACCTGAACAGAGCCCAAAATCGTTCATCGGATGATTCACTGGAAGTAAAAAGGGACCCATGCGGTGCATCCAGATCAAATACTCATTTGCCAGTTGTTCGTCGTCCTCCATCTGTTACCAAACCTTTAAACAGTAACGCTAGATCCTCACTAGAAGCAAGTAAGAGCTCATGCGGACTTTCCACTTCAAACACTCTTCTGCCGGTTGCTCATTTTCATTCATCTGTTACCAAACCTTCAACCAGTAACACTAGATCCTCACTAGAAACAAGCAGGAGCTCATACGGACTGTCCACTTCAAATACCCTTCTGCCGGTTGCTCGTTCTCATTCATCTGTTACCTAACCTTCAACCAGTAACGCTGGATTCTCACTAGAAACAAGCAGAAGCTCATGCAGATTGTCCACATCAAACACTTCTCTGCCGGCTGCTCGTTCATCGGTTACCAAACTTCCAACCAGTAAAGCTGGATCTTCACTGGAGGTAAGCAGGGGCCCATGTGGACCGTCCACATCATGCAGTGGTTTCAGTCCTCCTCCGACTCAACCAAAAAATCTTGATCTTCTCGAGGTCAATCAGAGATTCCAACATCCTCTCCTTTCAAACAGAACTTACTTCCGAAATGGCGCCCTCCAAAGAGCAAAGACAAACATCATCTTGCAAAAAGACAGCTGTAACCGAAGTTGTAGCTACAACTCCTCAGGTTAGTGAGAAAGTAGTGTACGAGTGTCCATCATGCAATATCATCTACAGTGATCCACCAATAGAAGACTGGATCAAGTGCGCAAGATGCCATGAATGGTGGCATGAACAATGCACATCATATAAAGGAGTAGGCACCTTCATCTGTGATAATTGTTAATGCTCTTTTGGGTGCGTACTCTTTCCCCTTTGATTTCGTACTCTTGCCCCACATATAGGGGCAAGAGTACGAATTTGAATGTTTTCATTTTACGAAAATTATAGTTTCTTCAAGGACAGAGGTATATAAAAGTTGAGTTAACATTTCGTAAAGGAGCGTTCAAGTTTTGTGTTCCATGTAAAAGTTTTCCGTTGTAACCATTTTTTTAACCAAAATATATAAGTTTAATTAAAATTTGCGTACTCTTGCCCCCTTTCCTCTACACACAGCCCGGATCACAACTAGGGAACTAGAGGAGCGAGTAGCAGTTGGCTAACAGTTTATTTGTCGAAAGATAGCATAATAAATATTTTCTAAAGGAGTCCGGTGCTGTAAAGAGTACAAATAATCCATGTCTAAAAGGCCGATAGCATTTGTAACAGAGTTGTGTACGGCAGAAGCAATAGACAACATACATACAACAAATGATAACCTGTGTGTAAAAGTCAATCACACAATCACAGCTAGCAAAGGGGCATGTTTCGTGCCGGTAACAGTATGAAGAGAGTCGAATCAAAGGCAACTGTTACGTTAGGAGGTTTACTACACATTACGTTATAAGATTTACATTATACCACAATAGAAGGTTTCCGTCAAATATGGGTGTTTCTTACGTTTTCCAGTTCCCACTTTCTCGTCCACTGTCAATATGTCTGTAAGTTTCAATTTTTTGAACCATTCTCTGCAGATACATCCTGTGCATACTCATACTGTTTCTACCAATAGAATACTGGTAAAAACTTGGATGTATTGAATCCGTGTGTTTAAAGAGCCTTTCCATGAGTGCTGGATATGTATAGTTAGTGACGAAAGTTGTCTCTGTTTGATGAAATTAGTTTCGTAAATAGCTTCAGAATGGAATTACAGTTTGAGTACAGTTTTCAGTAACTTCAAAGTAGGTAATTTTCTGTACATTCCAGCCATACTACTGTTGTACGTTTCAGCCATACAACCGTTATTCCCAAAATAAATTTTACCAAACAGAAAGAACTTTTGTAACTGACTGTACAATATATTATTTAAAATGATGCAAGCAGAAATTCTGAGTTGTCAGTATATAACTGATTTCTCCAGCCAGTCAGCAGACACGATTTCCCTCGGTGTATAATTATAAAGGTTCCTAGTTCGACTTCAGGGAATAAACTCGGTTCAGATCATTCTCCTCTTCCATCAGAGATTTACGGACTTATCACACCTTCTGGCTTTGAGTTCTGTTTCGAACTACTTAAAAGGCACACATAATCAAATCAGCCCTTAAAAAGTAAATACCAAAGAGTTTCGATAATTTCAATAGGATCAGATAGAGGTTACGCCGGATTATTAAAAACTTGGATTGCACGGAAGACGATTTTTTTAAAATAGAAAAAAATATTACAAAATAATACCTCCACACAATGTTATACATATTGTAAGTATCAGGAGCCTTATAGAAGAGTTATTTCCGTCCTTTTGCCTGTCAACAGGTATTAGAACAAGACAGGTAAGAGATATCGACAGTTTTTATAATCGATTCAGTGTCCCCAAAATAGGTACCATTTCCTCTGTTAACCCACAATTCAGACCGGAAATGGTATGGTGAATATACAATACTACTAATTTCCGGTTTCAATATTGATTTGCACGTAGCAGAAATAGTCAGAGGTAATGGAAAGCAGTTTTTAGAAATCAAACCGGAAGTAGTAGACATTAACAGCTTTTGGTTACAATGTGATCTGCATAGAGAAAAATCGGTCAGAAATGTCAGGAAGCTTTTTTTCTTAAAATTGAGTCAATGTGTTATAGGTCTGGTTTTCTTCGATAACTCCCTATTCAAACCGAAAATGGTAGAAATTAACGATTTCTGGCTTGAACGTTGATCGACATAAAACAAATGAGGTCATACATTGAGATAGGAGTTTTTTTTTTTTTTTTAATCGATTTGGGGTTGCTTATCTTCACCCGCATCTATCTACTGAAATCGAAACAGTAGAAATTACTTCTTCCTTTTCACTGTAGATTTCCATAATGCAAAAACGGTAAGACATAGAGAGTAGCTGCTTTCTACAATCAATAATCTCCAACTTTATTTCTCTAGTGCAGGATTTCTCGACCTATAATACATGTAATACTAATGATACGCGAGCCGCTGTTAGTGGTACGTACGACTTCTGCTGGTATTAATAGTTAATATACTTTGGTGGTACACCAGTGGAAGAGGTTGAAAACCCCTATCCTAGTGTAACCAGAAGTTGTAGAAATCTACTAACAGTTACCTCTGTTAGGTTTGAATATTCATCTTCATATAGCAGAAAGGTCTTTAAGAGATAGCAGGAAATGTCTTTTTATACGGTTTCAGTGTCCCAAAAATAAGTTCCGTCACTGACTTTATTTCTCTAGTGCAACCAGAAGTTGTAGAAAGGTACTACCACTTCCCGGTTTGTATATTAATCTACATATAGCAAAAATGTTTTATGATCTATCCATACAGTATATGTCGTTCCCCACTACACTTTCTCGTCTTTAACAGAGCTGGATCACAGAACGACGCCACTAATCCCTGTAATCTATTATTAAACCACTTTTATACAGAAAAATCCCTTAAAGATTGCTATTGTAATGGAAACGTTTTAAATGTACCCACAAGAAATCAGTTTACAAATGCAATTACAGCGTGTTAACTCTTAATTACAAGGCGAAGAATATTTCCTTTGAGGAAAATAGTCAGAAAGATGTTTCTTTATTCCTAGGTAGATGTTTCGTTGTTGCAATGCAAGAAACAGTAGAAATGATCCCTTCCTGAAACAAGTCAACATTCAGTAGGATTCTTTGTACGTAATTAACCTATACGATTTCTAAAGCTGTGAAACCAAATATGTACAATTATTCGCTACCACCTTCACTTCACGTCTTAATTTTTGGAACTTCCTCTACTGTTTGACCTTTAAAGCGGAAACGAAGAAATGGGGGGGGGGATTTTTTAAGCTTGACCTCACAGAAATTTGCGTTTCTACTGCACTCATATCCCCCTCCCTGCTTACCTTCCCCCACGCTTTTAAGCTAATTACGATTTTCTTCCCTTTCAATTTGCAGTGTCGACAAACTTCTCTTTGATTAACGTCAAGAACGCAACGGTTGAGTGCGTTGAATGTGGTCACTTGATCACACAACGCCTAGCCACAGTGTTGGGTAAATATTGCATTAAAAGCACTACCATAGGAAACGCTCTCGCACCCTCAGACGCAGTCTTTCCTTTTTCTTTGTTATTACGCATTTCCTTTTTTTTTTTTTTTTTTTTTTTTTAAGCGGAAAGGAAGTACTTTCTACTATATAGTGTTATGCATCATACATTCAATAAGCACTGAAAGTCAAATTATAATTCTAAGATAAATATTTTTATTTTCACTAACCTCACTAACCCATAGCGTAAACCGTCATTGCTTTGAGATGGGAAAACGTAAATGTGGGATTCTTAACATCGAGTAATATTAGATCTCTTTCTCTGAATTTAATCCTACAATGCATAGTGGGAAAGATACGTATCATAGTGGTAAATGTAATCTATGCTTTCCTACATAACGGTATGTAGTTGCTAATGCATGTTGAACCCGATTGGGATCATTCGAAGCTACTTGTAATTCCACAGTTTCTGCTTAGATGGCACTATTAAGCGTACTTGTACTTTCGTTACTCAGTTTTCTTTTCTCTTGCAAATCTTTTTCTTTTCTTTTCTTTTTTTTTCTTTCTTTTTTTTTTATATATACAGAAAATAAAATCGTGCATCGTAGGGTTAAACTCTTTAGAATCTAGATGTAGCTTTAAAGCTGTAAGTACACATTTTGTTATAAAACTTTACACATGCAATATGTCGAAATTTGATTCATTTGAATATCTGAAAAAGAAATACTCAAAGTCGAAACTGTAGAAAGAGACGAAATATTGAAAACAAAATACTCAAAAATACTCAGAAATGTTTATATCTGGTTCTTTCTTTCTGGTCGAGAGAAACATTAAATGAAGAGATTAAAAAAAAAAAAGAAAAAGAAAAAGAAAAAACGCAGAAAATTACTTTACCTAGATTCTGAAACTATTTTTGAAATGAACAAATTTCATTTACGTAATGTTCAAGTCGAAACAAATGTTTGGTGAATGAGGAAGAAAGAACGGAGAACTATGATATAAAGCTGTGATTCCCAACCTTTTTTGACTGACGACACGCTTTACAAAAAGGCGATGACATTACAATATTTCATACTACTAATAATACAGATCATAGTAATGTAAGCCTCTGTAAAGTAGGGACTCTGCAGTACTGAACACTGGAGACGTAGATTGATACACTCTGTCTCATTTTAACTAATAATCAAATGTTTTGCTTGAACTGCCGGAGAAGAAGGTTTAGTTATCCTCCTAAATAAGCAATTAGCATATGGCCTTGGGTGTGAGAGATAAATGTACGTGGTACAGCACGTAAAATTAAGAAAGTTAGGGTTCCTAGGAAGGGGTGAATTCGAACGTTCTACCGGTGAGAAGATTCTGTTATTCTGAAAACAGTGACTTATACGTGCCCTTGGGTTTTATGCTCGAGGAAGTACTTGGCCAACATGCCGTATGTGCACAAATAAATAAATATTGGGCCGAATTGGGAACGTAACTTCCATCTGAGGAATGATGCTCAAACGACGTGTATGATATCCTGAGCACTAGTGCCTGAAGTTGTAGGTGACTGAGTGCTGTGAGGATCTGACAATTGTTGTGCTAAGAAAATTTAACTGTCCATCATGTGATGGGCCAACTACTTAATTTGGCATGTTTAACTGTGTACACATTAATTCCTAAGCGGCTCCAGTTGAGATGCGTCCGTAAGCTTCACGTATATCATCTACTCCCGTGTCACGTTGCTTAACGAAAACCAAACTGTCGGAAACTATAAGAAAAGCACCTGACCCGATCCGAATTGCAGACAGTCGTGGACAATGGACGAAGCAAACAACCACCTCACTGCTGGTTGTCACACTTGGGCAATGACAAACAATGGCAGCAATTACAAGTACCGCTATAACTTTGTTCTCCACTGTCGGGAAAGTTTCCCGATTGGTTATACGTGAATCAATTATCCTTTAGAAGTTTCTGATGCATGATGATTGTAAATTATTAAAAACGTGAAAGTGAATGCAAGATACTTCTAGGTATCCATTACGACATCTTTCTTTCGGATCGACATTCCATAATTGTAGGGTGTGAACGCCTACCAGGTGAGGATACATATCAGCAAGGCTTCAAGTCATACAATCAGAATATGTCTGCGTTTTCATCAGGAAATAGAACTGAAATTATAAATTTGTGTGATTTCGTTTCGAGACATTCCTGTGAAGAGCTCTGATGCTAGTTCAATGGATCTATGCAGCTTTGACCTATTGAAAAGGAGTCTCCAACATCAGTGTCCCTCTGGGCCAAATTCCTCTCGTGCTTTGATAGTTTTGGTACTAATGGAAACTTCGATATTGGGCAATAATCCACAATTCTGGGAGTACAATACAATACAATATTATCGGTGGTGTGTCGAAGTTTCTCGTAAGGTAAGTACCCTTCAAAGTCAGTCCAGTAAAAGTCGAATCATTTTCTGTATTATCCCGGTTCGAGTACACATAATTATTTTAATCTAATGTGTAATACATAAGGAAAGTAGTGGATCGTATCAAAGTAACTCATTCAACAGCTCCCTGATAATTATCCCATATCATAGTGTATAACAAGATAATATTTTTAGTAGCTTTTGTTCAAAAATATAAATTACATGGCTGCTATTTCTAGCCGATCGAACGCGTTAAGTTGTAGATTACATGAGCAAAAAATAATCCTCTGCTATGGATAACGTCATACAATGTACCACTGTTAGTGTCAAGGAGCAGTAAGATTCATCTCAGCTTTTATTAATATGGATAAATTGTAGCCTATTGTCCAATTTAATATATCTTTACGCATTTCAAATTTCCTTAATCAATTAACTGTAATATCAGCTATTTCTGGAGATCAGGTTATTTTCACAAAAGATAAACGTATCAGAAATAGTACAGTTCCTTCCTTTCTATCAAGATGAAAATAACCTAATCTCGTTCACATTTCTTAATTAGCCATACATACGTATGCTTATCGATCTATTTTCGAATGATCACACATCAAGAGATCACTACGCTTTTCATTCACTTAATTTGTAAGTCAAGTGTTTGGTTAAAAAAGAAAAAAGAAAAGAAAAGAAAAGAAAAGAAATCATCAACAATGTTAAATCATTAAAAAATGTTTACACAATGATCATATTTCTTAGGTAAGATCACATTAATTGACACTTTCTGTTTTGAAGACGTACAAGTTTTATAGCATTTTGGCCATCTTGATCATTCGTGCTAACTTTTTGTGGCGTTTACTGAAGCGAAATTCAGTCAGCAATTAGTCTCAACCAAGTGAAACCATAAGAGCAGTTCATAAGAGAAGTTGCTGTAATTATTGAAATTACGTTAGAATTCTTGAAATTTCAGAGCAAAAAATTACTCTCGGAAGAACCATGGATAATGTAACGTTCATGAAGCCATTTCAAACCACATAGAAGATTTATCTTCGTAGAAAACTATGAAATTGTTGATGAACATTTTGAGCCTATAGAGAAAGTTATAGACATCGGTTATTTCTATTGTATTACTTTATACAGTAGTGTCCAAAAGGGAAACGTAGTTGTCAGGGCGCAAAGCATGTCATTGAAATATTAGAGCGCTGTAGAAAAAATTGAAACATTAAAACCATTAAAAGTTTTGTAAGATTCAATTTGCACCCGACAAAACTTCTAGTTGAACTAAGCAAGTTTAATATTCTTCTTCTTTTTCTTCTGATTTTTAATGGAAGTCTTTACCAAAAGGGACATGTCTTGCTTTTATGGGCCCACATAGAGGAGTTGCTAATTTTTAGTCGGTGCTCTGCTATGATATGCTACTCTTTAATTACTCTACCAGTATTCATTTCTGTTATTTTCTCAAAATGTGCAATTTACCTTTAACTTGTTAGTTGAGTTGAAAAACCCGGATAGTAATCAAAATAGTGGTTGAAATACGCGAAAAATAAATACCATAACAGCATGAAAATTGATAGGGTTTCACTGTAACAATGGCCGTACATACCGGTACTCAGTGGTTCTCAACATGCAGGTGGTTGATGTGGGTGGGGGTGCAAGCCACTGATAGAAATAACCTGTCAAACTACGAATAAAATACTTGTAATGACCGTTACTTTATCTATAGCAAATTTCTTGAGAGCTACGATTGAGTGCTATTTCGATATGAACTTCAAAAAATTATCTTATCAAGTAAGACAAAATTATTATTATTATTATTATTATTATTATTATTAATAATAATAATAATAATAATAATAATAATGTTGAAGATTTGCAAATTCAATGATGCATCTGAAATCACAATAAAGATGAGATGTAAAGCACGTATGACCTACTAGCGGGAAGAAAGAGGGTTTAAGAGAGTGCCAATTAAACAAGGTTGAAAACCACCGCTCTAAAACATGTGAATAAAACAGCGCATACTGACAAAAGTAACCGTTGTAATTTTAAGTCTATGGCACAGTTTTTCGGTGATCATTTCTCAAGGATGTTATCAATCATCATTGTGTTTACCTTTAAACCGAGGTATGAGTAGCCATTGCTAATACGCAAAATTTGTTGATTTATGAGTACAGCTTCAGTTCACTCAGTTCAATTCAAACTGAATAATTTTTACATGGTTAATACGTTTTTATCGAGGCTAACTTATAGATGGGATATTGGAATCTGAAATATTCAAAATGTTTAAAATCAAGTATTTGGAGAGAGAGATATAATTGTGGGAATGTCATACACTACAGCAAGGGTAGGCAAAATCTTTTCGTCTAATTACAATTCTTCTAAGTTTACATGAGTTTCAAAATTCGATATAACAAAATTATGAATTCATCTGGAATATTTTCTACTAAATGTGAAAATAAAGCCTAGATCTTGTGACATTACCTTTTTATGCAGAATACCACTTGTGGAATGACATATTTCCCATTAGAGAAGAGACATGTAGAATATACATTGTAGTGATTTGATTTTAGCTTTATAAACTTTGTTGTACAAGATAATTTGAAGTGAATGTTATGGAAAATACGAATTCTGAGTCATCTGAGGTAGAGGATGATCATTATAAGTGATGACATGGGTACTCCTGTATTGAAAAAAAAAAAAAATCCAAGAAACAAGACGGAATTTTAAAAGAAGTGTGTCAATGATAATGCCGGACACCAGGAGAACAAACGAGATCTGCCTCGGTCAGTTCGAAAACCTTTTCTTCTTCTTCTTCTTCTTCTTTTTTTTTTTTTTTTAATTATACGGTCAATCATGAAGGTTTTGTTTAATGTTTCTTTTGTCATTCTGAAGGCGTCATTCACTACGAATTTCTTTCAAAATCAAAAACAGTAAATAAGAAATATTTTCTGAAGGTGACAAAATATCTTCGTAGAGAAGTTAAGAAAAAACTAACCAGATTTGGAAAGAATATAGGTCGATGCTCTGTCATGAGAATACACCTGTCAGAAAATTACTACTGGTAGGAGATCTTTATGTTACTTGTTTTCCAACTTTTATTCTTACCTAACTTAGCTCCGTCAGATATCATTTGGTACACTAAAGTAAAATTCATTAACAAAAAGGATTAATGAAGCTATTAATCAAAATTTGCTATTGGAGTTCTTCAGCATTCGAAAAGAAACATTACAGAAATCATTTGTTTCAGTGTTGCCCACGATATGAGACACAATTTGCGTGACGAGACACGAAACGAGATAATCAATATAAACAGATACACTTTCACCACATACTATTTCTCAACTCTTGATATTCAGAAGCACACTATTTCGAATATCACAATGCTAATTTTTAAGTAAGTAAAAATCACTTACATTTGTGAAGTTTGTGAAATTTCCGTACAGTTTTAGTACTGTATTAAGATAATATTCTGTTCATTAAATGTTTCATTTTCCTCGGCAGATTCTTTAACCATTCAAAACTGGTAAATTCAAACGTCTTATTTAGAAAAAGTAACTTGTTTGGAGAGAAGAATCTACAGGGATAAAAAATCAAGCTATTCTATCTCAGGTGTCAATGAAATAAAGCAATGTTTGGCAAACTAGCAATACAAGTAGGTATTGCAAATTACCTAACAGCCAGGATAAAATATAGCCAATGAAGAAATAAATCATAATAAGTTTCCTTCTGGAAAATAAAACAATTAATGTCAACAACAACAGCTCCGATCGTTTATATATCACGTGACTGAGAAAGCACAAGGCTGCATATTGTAAGAGAAGAGAACCTTCTTCAAATTTCGTCTTCGTTTATTTTCGTGAAGTCGTCGTTCGCCTCCTATCTGAAGCACTAATCCCGCACAGCTTCAAGCCTGCAAGGAAGGAAATTGCCCCTCAAATTACGTTATGGCGACGAAACAGAACGCAACGAGTGTTCCGGCAGGTCGCACTAATGGCACAATAAAGTCGATCTAGTATCTGCGACTCAGCCTTCCACTTTGCACCATTCATTTGACTGCAATCGGGCACAAGTGTTGCAAACTTAATATTCTCAAAATCATATTCCCTAAGTGAAAGCTTAAGACTTTTCCTATGATTATGTAAGAAACAGCTATAGTAAAACCTATCAGGCGAGGTCGCCTACTAGAATATTTGTCTCTTTCTAATGTTACTGTTTCTTAGTAGTGGCCAGGGAGTAATCTACACCCCCCCAACACCCCCCTAACACCCCTCCAAATTTCTTTACACACACCCCTGGATGGAAAAGGAAACTCCCCCAAATCCAATTGTATCAATCAGTATCATATAGGTTATTTATTACATCAAGTTAAAAAAGGTTTAGCGTTTAGGAAAGAAGGCAATATTCTTATTTATTTATTTCACTTCAAAATATGAAACGACCTCGTTCTCATGTACGGGCTTCAAGAACCACATGACCTCATTGTTTCGGGCGGTGTTTCGATCAAAACAATTGACAAAACAGACCCGCTTTATACCTACCCTCCTGGGCTCCGCGGTCGTTTCCGAGAAAAGAGATTGATGTACAGATGCAGATGACTGAAATTGGCAACGTCTTGAGAGGTCATTCACCTACCTCCTCCTCAACAAGGAAAAATGTGACAATATAGTAATAAGCCTATACCAGATTCAGTTGGTAAGTACTACTCTGTAACAGGCTCGCAACCAGAGGGGGCTATGGAGGGCCCGGCTCTCCCTTAATTTTTCATGTCCCCTCCATACCTCAATACAACATGCACAATTTAGATATTTGAAAATAAAATTTTTAATGACTTGGCCCCTCCTAACATATTCGTGGCTCCCCAAAGCTCTGTGGCTGGTTTTGAGCCTGCTCTGTAAGTAGTGTATCAACGGACGGACGTTAGAAGGGTGTAGCCAAAACGTTTTTAGAAATGAGGAGATCGATCGAATTAAGAATTATATATATATTTTAGACTGAGTCTAGTGTTATGCAGGAACGCATTTGGCGCTAGCTTAATTTTTGTAAAGTATATTTTTGTTCACGTAAATTGATTGAGTGGAACAGAGCTCATAACGAGTCACTTTTTTAACTAAAATTTACTTTTTTTGAAGTTGGTCACTAAAAGTTACTTTTTTCAAATTTGTCACTAAAAGATACTTTTTCGAGAGGAACGATAATGTCTGAGACGAAGAAATTCGGAAATAGGCCAGAACTGGTTCCACTTACTCAGGAGCTTTTTACATGTGCTAAGTCTGCTTACCACAACTACAAAGCTTACTCTGAAAACCTAAGAAAGGAGGAAGCTCAAAAAGAAGAAGGAAAGAAGAAACAAAACAAACAAAGAGAGAGAGGTGATGGAGAAATTGACAAAACAAAAAAGGGGCATGATGAAATTTTGATCACTTTTTCGTGTGCTTTGCCCATTTTTGGTCACTTTTCAAGTATTTACAAGAGACCAGATCACTATAAGCCCTCGGATTTTTAAAATTAGGGTATATTAAAGAAGACAAAACAGAAAGATACAAAATATTTGTAAATTGAAAAACTGGATTTCTGGAAAACAACTAAATCAATGAATAATTTTCCTATGAAAGATATTCAGAGCCAATAACGCAGCCAGGAAGGGGCAGGAACGGACATTAAGAGATCAAATAATATTACAACAATTAACGTTAACAACAGCGTTAGAATATTAAAATAATGAAATTGGAACTATGTACGGTATATATTACTCAACGAATGTGATTTCATCATGGGACGAGGGAATTTTTCCTAATTAATATTTTTGAAAAAAATCACCCACTAAAACTTGCTGGGGTGAAAAGAGAACCCTTCCTTTTACGGACACCCCTCATTTACGGGCAAATAATGGTGTTCCACCGATGTCCATTTTGAGAGGTTTCACTGTATTACTTAGTTTCATAATAATAATAAATGCTGAAATGTGTGAACTTATTTTATTGAACGTACCAGTGCGAAGAGCTGATATTATTATTATTATTATTATTATTATTATTATTATTATTATTATTATTAGTAGTAGTAGTAGTAGTAGTAGTAGTAGTAGTAGAAAAAGAAGTAGTAGTAGTAGTAGTGTTGCAATAATTGCGTAACAAAATATACCGTTTTCTTGTTTGAGTTTGTTTAAAAATTAGATCACTATTCTGAGAACACCCCCCCTTTTATTTTGAATACCCCCCAAGTAAAAATTTCTGGCGTACTTACTGGTAGTGGCTGTGTTGCTACTGAGTAAAATATTGAAAAACACAGTACAGGTCAAAAAAAGTAATGTTCAAAATTACTTTTAATGCAATACCAACTATGGATAAGCCCTAAAATACCAACCATTAAGGGAAGCCGCAGTGGCTCAATGATAGAGTTCTCATCTCTGGTACGTAGAATCCTTGGTTCAATAAAAGTACGTGCCAGGTGGCTTTGTAGTAAATAAACATTGTGTGTGTGTGTGTGTATTTAACGGGGTTCTTCCGTTTACTTCATTTCCTTCAATCCACCAGTATCATCCATCTCATTGTCACTGTCTCCCTTAGTTTTAATGTACATACGTGGAAGTTAAAATGAAAAAAGTTTGAATTGACCACTAGAAAAAGTTAGTTCACTCTAATGAGTCTAGATAGAACAGCCTTCCCCAAACTGTGCTTCACGGAGCTCCCGGGGCTTCGTAAATGAGATTCAGGGAAATAACAGTCCGCGGCGGTTATGGAAATAACCAAAATTGTTAGTTGCTAAACTAAACTAACATGCGGTCCAATTTACTGGAAAGTACGATACTACAATCAACAAGCAGAAAATGCTTCTATGGTAGTAGTTTGCGTTCTTCTCGGTAGCTCGCGGTAGTAATTTATTATCTATTAGTCACTGGAACTATCTCGATCTTTCTTGCTTGCAAAGTACAACTTTCTCGATGATTCTCGAAATCTCTTTTATGTTTTTATATACGAGGCACGCAGCGTTTGTTATTCAGTTTCTTCAGTTGAAAATTAATGATACGTTCAATCTTTTAAAGTTTATACCTAATTACATTTATTTGTTTGTTGATGAAGTTGTTAGTGGGTAAACTGTTGTTGGAATGAAGATGTGGCTTAAAACGGGCTTCCTTAGACTAGAGAGTAGTCACCCATCAAACCAGTGCTCAGTAAAACCCAAATAACAACAGTTACTTTGCAAGAATATTAAAAAAAAAAAGAAAAACTTCAGCTTGAGGTTGGAATGTCTTGCACATCATTCTACTTCCTAGTCTATGATGTCTGTAAGTGAGAAACGAAAGTATTGAGATTCATATTTAGATATTTGATTCACTGAGTTTGACATTACATGTAACCAAGTTTTCCTCAGTGGCTTTATGTTTCCTGTCAAGCTTAAGCGGCATTTCAAAACTCATCCTGACTTGACAATTAAATCTGGAGAAAATCGTTTATTTCTTCAATCTCGTTTTTTTTTTTTTTTTTTCAAACGTAAATTACAACTGTACCTAGTTTGCAATGGTGGAAAATCTTTAGGCAGTTGTCTCCATTGATATTCGAAAAGGAAATATGATGAACTTCGTACAGATCAGTCAAAATTTGTATTTCATGTAAAGACAACGGAAAAGTACTCAAGACATCGTATTTGGTTAGTCGTGACCTGGGAATCTGGTATATTGTTATTAGGGTAGAGGGAACTGTAATTGTTCTTATACGGGGCTGGCTGGAAAGAAAAAAGCGGCAATAGACAAATCATTCACGAACCCTTTATTGCACAATCATGAAACTTCTACAGGCATTCAATGTAATCCTCTGCAGCATCTTGCACCCATTGCCAGATGTGGGAAAGTCGCAGGATACCAGCAGCGGTGCCCTCTTTGTTGATGTCCGCAAGAGAGCGCCCTATAGCTTGAATGGTTCTTTCATCAAAGGGAACAAATGAAAGTCACATGGACTCATGTCCGGTGAATAGGGCGGGTGCTCTAGAACCTCCCACCCCCATCGTGCAAACAGGTCCCTCACAACACCTGCGTTGTGACAACGGGCGTTGTCATGCAAAACAATGGGTGGATCCCTGATGAAGTTGGGTCGTTTCCTGCGGAGTGCAGGACGAAGATGTTCGATACGGCAATGCGTCATTCCCGCATGCTTCAGGTAGTCTGGAATGACATTCCGTGGCATTTCTACCACGGGCCACTTCGATCTTTATGCATGAACGTTGTTCTAACATGGAAAACATCACCTTTAGAGCGGTGTGCTTTGCCAACTTGCATTCAACACACTTCACTACGATCACTGCCGCGCCTACACTAGCGCCACCACCCGTGTTGTATAGCTCCACTCACCCGCTACAAGTGTTGCCAACTGCAGCTCGCTCAAAATTCCCTGTGCGCGGATAACAATGTTGCCACTTTTTTCTTTCCAAACCTCGTATTTATTATATGAAGTAACTACTTTGAACATACACCGTGATTAGTCTTAGTTTCAATACCGAAGTTGAATAAAATGAATACTTCCTGAACCACACCAATTATACTTTAGTTCTAAGTACTAATGGTATTTTACTGGTGGTTATACCCTTTCTAAGTATGCACCAACAATTCTAATTAATTAATTAGGCACCAAATACATTATAACTCTACAATTTGCAATTCAACATCAGATGTTACAGATTAGCCACCGCTTATTCCCTATACAAGGTGGGCGCATACCATTATAAAGGAACCGATTGACATCGGTTACCTGACCAGTGACACGGTAATATATCGCCCCAACAGCGAAGGAGAAAGCTTCAACTTCTCATCAATTACATAAACCACTCCATCTAGTCGGAGAATTTACATTACATAAGCTTATGAAACCAGATTGAAACATAATAAAGTCTGCAGAAATCTTCCTTTCCTATCCATTTGCTATCAAAGAGACAACAATTTTTCTAAAAATCAGCACTTCCTTTATCCCATTCCAAATGTTCCCCACTGTCAGCATAAACTAATACCTCGTCATTACCAAAAATGACATCCTTTGGGAGGAGCAATCAAGGTTACGTCGTCCTGACGCCCACAGAATCGTCTCTTAAATATACAGACTGCAAAGATTGAAGCATCTTTTGGACCGTCTTTTGTCAAGTGACCATTTGCCTTGTTGCTGTTACTTTTCATCTCTGGTCGGCGGTCAGACGCTTTTGATGAATATTACCTGTCATTTTACTTGTGGTTATGGACAAGTACCACCCGACTTACGTCGTACAGAACCCAACGTCGAGCCAACCGTCGGAGGATCAGAAGCCTAGAAACTGTACCGTTGGTCAATAGAGAGAAGGGCTGTCTAGAAATCAAGCTGAGCTAGGATCCTTAGTCTATGAGAAAGTGATTCTGTTGTCCCGAGATAGAGTCCTTGCTCTGTAACACTCGCACTTTGCTCTGTGTAGTGGTTCAAAAGACAATTCGTGACGTCATTATACTGGTTTCTCGAGCAGATGAAGCGACGCTGTAACCTGGCAAATAGTAGGCAATTCTTGTAATTCTTTCCTCTCATACAACTCCATGCTTGTTTATTCACCTATCTTCTGCACTCTGTAAACTTGATTGTTGAGTATCATTTCTATGTTCATGACAGCTAATACCCCTATCTATCTATTCCACATCCCCAGCCTTCTGAGTTTTGTGCTCTACTTACTGGCTACATCTTGTTGAGGTGCAGAACTGGTTCTCTGCCTCCTGATAACCGGTCTTACAACCTCCGTTTTGAGTATGGCTAATTGCTGCAGATACTAGTCACTTACATGTTAGCTTTACCCTAGTCCTAAAAATAGCCGAATTATTTAAAGAACTCAGCTACAAAGAAAATTCACCTCCCAACAACACTCTTGATGAAACTCTAGCGAAAGTAGTAAAGTTCGTGGTGGACGAAAAATTGCGAATTTGATCTCGAATCCAGTATCTATGAAACGATGTTAAAGATACCTTGCCTTCCTCTATTAGTCAAACGAAATTTGCGCTACAACTTGATGAATCTACAGAAGTTGCCAATTATATGTGTCAACAGGCAGGTACACAGGAATTTTATTTAGGGAGGGGTACAAAGCTTCCTGGGAGGTGCAAATTCAATATGAGAAACAATTATATTAAAATGTGTTAAATCACACCTAAAATTTAGAATAAATTTACAGAAAAGTCGGGATTTCAGAGAAGGTCCGAATCTACAGGACTCACCCGTAGCGTACATTCCTCTGTGTTAATAACGTTTGTGCGATAAGAATTTTCAGGTTCTTTTCATAAAAATATTCTGTTCTGTAAGCCAGTTACATCCTCTACAAACGGTGGTGACTTTCTTTTCTGCTTAATACCTTCTTCAGTGAAAACTCGATCCCGTGTAGCTATTACATTGACTGTTCTCAGATAGCACGAAAAACATGGTAGGTCATGTTGCTGGCGTTGATACGCTTAAGAGTCAAGAAAGTTTTTAAAAACTTGCACAAATAGTCATTGTGTACTATACCGACACTCCTTCGCGACGAAAAAAATCTCAGCAGTATTAAAGGAAGTACTAAACAGCGGTATTGATAAGGCAGAATGCTCAAAATACTGTGTGAAAATGTGAGAAGTATATACCGTACAAGATATCGTTATTATACACAATAGTACGATCATTGTCATGAGGTAAAGCGTTGTTCCGTTTGCTTGAATTTCGAACGAAAATTTCTTCGCTTTTGAATAATCAAAATAGTTTTCTAGCATATTATTTGAACGATGAGGAGTACTGTAGTTGTGCAAATCGTTGCTTTTTCCCAAATGAACTAATTTAAACATCCATACAAAGGAAAGAGAAGACAATATTACTTGTTAATGACCAAAATGCGACACTGAAGAGAAAGATATATTCTACATAGAAAGCGTAGAGGATAAGGATCTGACAAGTTTCACACTTATTTTAAATTGTAGAAGAAAATAACGTGACCATGGATGAATCACTGCTAGTATCAATAAAAGCATGCCTTAACAATTTTCTTCAAAATTTGTACACATATTTTCCAAGAAACACTCAAGAGTCGATTCGAAAGAATTCTGAATGGATTGTAAATCCTCTAAACCAACAACCCGTAATGCGGAAGAATATGAAGTCCTTATAGACATGGTTTTGGGCAGTCTCTGTCAAGCATTATTTAAAGGAAACTAGTTTCCGAATTTTGGGCACAGTCTTGATTATTGGGTTCGAAAGCAAAATTGCTTTTACTACCTCTTTCGGTGCTACATAGTACCTCTGTGAAACGGCCTTTCCAAGATACATGTCTACTAAAACCAAATATTGAGCTCATTTGGCCGTGGAAGATGATATGCGTCTTTGCTTGTCTTCTGTAACACCAGACATTGGCAAACTCTGCCGCAAAAAAACAGGTACATTGTTCACATTAATTCCGGGTGTACATGTGACGTTATAACGTTCTTCAAATATTTTAATAATTGATATATTATTATTTTGTAGATTTTAGCAATAAATAAGATGTCTTAAGTTCTTTTTTACTAATTATTTCTAATAAATAAATAAAAAAAAGTATTCGTACTTTATTCATACATATTTTATTTATAATAGACACAATATTTTTTTTTTTTTAAATTCGGAACACTGACAAATAGTACTAAAAGATTTTGAAGTTCCACATGAAACTTTTGCTTTAGGATCCACGGCTGAGAAACTTTGGGAATTGCTAGTCTAGAGTGTAATGTTCGTTATAATACAATCGTGATTATTTTCTCTTCTATTGAAAAGTATTACCACTTATTTAAAAAAAAAAAAAAACAAAATAAAGGCAACTGTCATTTTAGATTTTACATTTCAAGAAAGAAAATAACTGTCTATAAATAACGGAACCCCATCACTTTACTTGAAAACCTCAAGGAAGACTACGGTCAGATTTCGAACTCTTGACCTCTCTGACTCAAAGATGACGTATCAACTCAACCAGAGCTGCGCGATATATTATATATAGCGGAGTGTGTTACCGTCATAGTGTGTTAGAACCAAATAAGTTTTCATATTTTCTCAAAGCATGTCACACACGAATGACCTCCCCCTCAAAATTTTATTTGCCCCTTACTGGACTCCTGTTTAGAAAATACTAGATACGCTACCTGTAATGAAAGAGCTTACCTCCGAGACAGAGGATCTTTGGTTTGATATAAGCCTATGTGAGTTTAGCTGGACAACATTGTGTCATGGATTTGTTAGTACTTAAAAAAAAAAAAAAAAAAAAAACAAATGTATTCACTACTCCACATGTTATAACTGATCCAAAGAATAGAGCAATATATATATATATATGTCCAATCTTCTTAGCTAATATGTCCTATCTTATTGTATATACAATAAATACTTGCGTTCATCAATACATCTTTATTATTGCTCTGTGCCCAGTGCACTCTTTACTTATCATAACTTATCTTTATCATTCCACAGCTATTACATATTTAATATACAAAATATCTTCACAATAATTCATATCAACTTATACAACCATAGTTATTCTGTCTCTTATTTGCACAGGATTTTCTCATGGGTTCACTTGTTTATTTCCCTCATGCGTAATACATTCTTATTACGGTACATCAAGTCTTCTATAATGAACTCTCCCCCTTCCCCTCTTAAAAAAATATTCAGAAATCCACGCCCCTGAAAAGCATAACTTTGATATGTTAAGTTAAATATGTATATGTTTCGTTCATTTATATCATTAATTTACATACTGAGATTTTTTTAAGTACTAGTAAGTTAAACGTATCCCAATAGTCTTATGAAATAAAGCTACCAAAGTCGTTGCAAATGGAGGATCAAAAATAGCAACAAATAAAAGATACTTGTCTCTGCATCGTATTTATAAATTTCGTAAAATAACTTTATTCGAAGTATATACAGAGCTAATAAATTTATTGAAACACAATATTGTATTTCTCTATTAAAATATATATTTTGTATAATAACTATTTTTTCTTTCTAAATTTTTGTGCCGAGATTTGGGCATCTTAATATAATATTGGATACGGGCACTCGTATTATAATAATTGCAATCTCCATCTGTTTTCCTTCCTTTCTGAATAAAATATCAAACAAGTCCACGTGTTTCACTTTTAAATCAAAAGTGTAAATACAAAATTTCATACTCTAAACGTAATAAATTTCGATTTAGAGAATTGCACCTCCAGTCTTTTTCCTTCTTACTTCTTTTCTCCATTTCTAGGTAAATTTAAAAAAAAAAAAAAACCGAAAAACCATGTCTCTAAATTTTAGTGAATCCGATATATACAGGGTGTAACGTAATTAATATAACAAACGTCGGGGTTGATTCTTGACACCGAGATTAGCAAAAAAGATCCTATAACCATATGGCATATTGGGCATATTGGCATAGTTATCGAGGGCATAGTAAGTACACGCTGGAATAGCGTGGGAACAGTAAGTTCGAAGCGATAAATATCGATGTGCAGAGAGCACAAACGTACGTTTGTCGGGAATCATAGATGTTCAAAGTGTCTGTCATGGACAGCAATGCATGCATGACAACGCTGGATCATGGGTTATCGAAGCCGTTCGAAGATACCTGGGTCATGGCGAACACATACATAGGCATTATGGATATGGTGTTCCAAGTCGTTGACAAAAGTAACATGCACCTTATTTTTTTTTAACGTGTTCCCACAGATAAAAATTCAGTGAACTCAGGTCCAAAGACAGGGCAGGCCAATGCATTGGACGGCCACGTTCTATCTAACGTCTAGGAAAGTTGTTGTTCAGTCACCTGCGGACATTCACACTGAAGTGCGGTGGAGTCTCATTGTGCACGTACCACATGTTGCAGTGAATCGCAAAAGAAACATTATCCATTAATTCGGACAGTGTATCCTGCAGAAAAGTTAAATAATGTGTTCCATTCAATCTTCGGGGTAGCATGTATCGGTTGATCATTTGATGTCAGAAACAGTATGATGATAATGGTCTGTTGAATGAACTACTGGCAAAATGGTTCACGTGGTTTGAAATCCGCTTTTATCAGTCCTCGTGCCCTTTGCAAGCAGTATTGGTACATTTTCATGTAACGCACGCCACACACTCATGTGCCTAACATACAGTTCGCGGCTAAGTTTCCTCGTACTCGTACCTGGTTCATTGTCCACACAAGTATGAAAAGGTGTTCGTACACGGTAGGTCGATCCAGCATCCACATGACCAGGTAATACGGTCCCTGTTTCACACACATGCCGATAAATTGCTGAAAACATCCTGAATGATGATTGGCGCCTGTTGGGAAAACGCTCCTAATAGAGTCGTGATACACGACCGCACATGAATAGTAAGTGGCCTGTTTCCGGTTTGGATAATACTATGTTGCAAGCATTTGTCCTATTTAACACTCTCAGTACAATTATCGCTCTCTTGTACTGTAACATCTTGAACACAAATGCTACCTGGGCGTGTGAATCGAGCAATTAGGTATTGAACACCAATGCCTACCCTTGACTTTCATAGAACGTCACCTCTAAGCTTATTGGTTTTCGATATCTCGCTTCGAACTTACTGTTTCCATGCTTTCGTCCCTCGCTAGCTCTGCCAATATGTTATATGTTCATAGGATCTTTTTTGCTTATCTCACAAGGAACGGACATGAGAATGCCATCCGGACATCCAAAACAAACCTAGTCCATTTGATAAACATAACAAAGATAGTTCATGCACAAAAAATTAGGTACCATGGACAACGGAGTAAGTCCCTGAGGCTCATTAACCCTGTTAGTATAAAGAAAATCGTAGACTTGCAGTGAAATAGCTACTGCATCAACATTGTTCATTGGAAAGTCAGGGTTTATAGTTCATTCTCTTCAGCATGAAACAAGCTTCCCAGAGCTGCTATGTATTGGGGACCATAATGTATTTGAACAGGGAAAATTGGGAGAATGTCGAGAAAATTCCCTTCAAAAATCCCTCTCATTAACTTTGGCCCCTTCTGAAGTGACCCCAAGTAAAATCACACAATCCAAATTTATCTCGAAAAATACTACAGAGGATAAAATATGAGTGTACTAAGTTTTGTTTTGGTAAACGGAATAGTTATGAGGAGAAAAGTTGTACACCAATACGCTCTGTACATATGGAATAGATATGAGGGGAAATTTTGAGTTCAGTTTCGTATGTATGTATTAGTATCGAATCCATAGTTTTCGATTTCCCTAAATTGAGTGGTGACACTTCCTGTGCCTTTCAAGTCCAAGTTGAGCTCCCAGTGAGGATAAAATATCCCGTAAGTGGAGTCGGAAAGGGTAAGATGTCAACATAATCAGTAACGACCAATATTAGTATGGAGTCCAACAATTTCGGGAATCGCTAAGATAAATGCTGACACTCCCAGGAGTGTTTAAGCCCACGCTCAGCCCCTATCGGCACAGCAGGTGAAAAGAATAACAATAAAATATCTAAAATGACCGAGAATAGTGTCGAATTAATAGTTTTCGAAGACGGGAAAACAGCTTACCCGTTCGAATTAACTTCCGGAATATAGTTAGTATCTACTATGTGGTGGGTTTTTATCGTGTGACTCCAATTAAGTTCGTATTCTGTTGGTGTAGGGTGTTTCAAAATGTATGCCAAAAGTAGAGTCTCTTCATCTTCAAAGATTCTGAGATATATTTAGTTTATAATAATTGCAATCCTTACCCCTTTTTACTTCGTATCCATTTGCTTCTTCTCTAGGTCAAATATGAAATTAAAAAAATGGTTAAACACATATCTAATTAGCGGGAACGATTTTTTTCTTTCGGTGGCATAAATATGTTACTGTATTTCTCTCATCTTTATATATATATATATATATATATATATATATATATATGCACGTGCTAACAAGGATTTGTCACACTTTAGTCATTCTGATTTGGTACCCAACAATGAGACGATGTCAATTGACCAGGCTATAAATGTTCAGATGTAAATTATGTGCACTTGAAGTTAAACATTTGTAGTTTATATTTGTATCTGATTTTAAAATAGATATGAGTAATACAATGGATTTGTTTTATAGACTTCCAAACTGGTGACACAAATCAAAGTAAAAATGATAAAAATATCGAGAAGTGGTTTCTTGTAATCGGTTCAATAGGACCCAATAATAGGTTTCACCTCCTCCGGTAATCTTTCATTCAAACCGAAGTGGTACAAATCAGTCGTTTCTGCTTTTAAAGTTGATCGCCATATAACAAAAACGGTGACAGACAACGATAAGTGGTTATTTGGAATCGATTCAGCATTTCAGGAAAACATACTAAAACTACCCTTGACACTCTACTAAAACCGGAAGTGGTAGAGATCAACCAGTTCCAGATTCAACGTTAATACGCATAGAACCAAAACGGTAATAGATAACGATAAGTGGTTATTTGGAATCAATCCAACACTTCAAGCAAACATACCGTAACTACCCTTGACACTGTACCAAGACCGGAAGCGGTAGAGGTCAACCACTTCCGGTTTTAACGTTGACAGAAATAGATCGAAAATGGTAATAGATAGCGAAAACTGGTTATTTGGAATCAATTCAACACTTCAAGCAAACATACCGTAACTACCCTTGACACTATACCAAGACCAGAAATGGTAGAGATCAACCACTTCCGGTTTTAACGTTGACAGCCATAGGTCGGAAACGGTACAATAACGACAAGGGGTTATTTGGAACAGATTCAGCATTTGAAAAAAAAGAACATATCATAACTAAACTTGACACTTTAGCAAAACTGGAAGTAGTAGTAAACTTCTACCACTTCCGGTTTAATATTGGTTTCCATAAAGCAAAATCTGTGAAAGATGTCGATAAGCGGATTTTAGAAATTAATTCCTCGTCCCAAGAATTTCTCCTCCATTTTCTCTTTAAATGGTTTATTTCTCCCACTATTCCTGTATTGCACTTTAGAGTTATTGATGTTTCATTGTTGAATTTGCATAGGTTTGAAGTCAATTTAGTTTCACAACTGTTCACTTGTTCAACTATTTTACTTATTATTGCGATGTCCAGTCATTTTTCAAAAGAAGAAAGAAAGAAAGAAAGAAAGAAAGAAAGAAAAACAACATAAAATCACCAACATTTGAGAAGAATCCTAGACGTTGCAACATTGGCTGAAGCTCATATAGAAGACAGCCCTTCTGTTCTGTTGGCGTTGCCTTATCTGTTCCTTCAACCCTTCATACGTAAACCGCTTCATACACAGGTTGATTGCAGGTCGTATGTCAAGGTGATATTTACGATGCCTAACGTGATCATGTTAGAGCTTTCTCATTTCTTCCGCTTGGATTAGGTGCTTCACAGCCGACCAAATAGAAAATTACAACGGCACTAAATTCAAATTAAGACATCCTTTCCTTTTTCTTCTCTTGTTGCAAACAATTTCACTTTAACTCTCTGTGTAAACAAATTCTTGAGTTAAGACTGTGAAAGATAATCATTGTACAGTCTTGTTCAAAGAATCTTGGCCGCTCACCTTGCTTTAAAACCCATATTCAGGCAACTGTACATAAGAAATTGTAATACTTTGGCTCTAACTGGTAAGTAGCGATCTCAGTTGGTTAAAGAAAACTTAAATTTGTTTAGTTTAATTACAAAGAAAGCTTGGTGATAAATTGTTTTCCGACAAGGCTGTATACTTCTGGTCGCAAAAGACTAGACTGCTTTCAAAGTCCGAAAAAAAACTCTACATTCTTAGGGTAAAAACATACCGAAGAGACCTCGCGATCGAGGTCGAGGTTTAAGTCGCGGTCGCTACCTCGATACTGGCAAAAACACATGGTTTCACATGGGTAAGCGCATGCCGAAAATGTACGCTACATCGCGACCTAGAGGTCGACAGCGAGGATGAATTAGTGATCGCGTCGATAAACAACCGCGTTTGTTTCTACATCGATGTTCAGCAGAAGCATCACTGTGGCTCGTGCTCTCATTGGTTCTCGCTGAAGCGCTGCACAGAATGAAGTCTTCATTTGTTTTGAATTTCGTCTGCAGATTATTGTGTGTGTCTCTGCTCGAGAGGTTTTGCTGCACTATTGAATTTGGTTATGAAAAATATATTAATAGAACTAGTTTGGAATGTTCCAGCAATATGGGATAAGAAACACAAACAAAATCATAACAGGCACGTTTTAAATAGAGAACGGAAGAAAATAGCAACTGAAATGGGAATGTCAGATAAGTTATTCATATTTATTTGAGAATTATACTGTAGCTTATTATTATATAAAGCAGTGACGGTTACAGGGAGGGGGCTTTCGGGCTGAAGTCCGTAAATTGTAGAATTTCTAAAGAAAAAAGAAGCTATTGCTAATCATATCTATGCTTAAAAACTCCATGCCCCCACCCCCAATTCGGAGATTAATAGAAAAAGGGTTTCTTCTAAATTCGTTACTAATGTAAGGTAAAGAAATACATGTAAAGACAGGCACGTATCCACAGGGAGGCAACGTCGAATAATGGAATTGCAGTGACGAAACTTCATTTGCTGAAGTTAATACCCCCTTTACCACGAAACCTGAAGACATACGTACCTGTCCTTTTTTTAAAAAAAATACTGGGGAATGACTTCTAGCCTGAATGCTTAAAGAGAGCATTTCTTCACAGAAAATTTAAAAAATGTAAAAGTTTTTGATTTATTGATAGAGATGGACAAGAGATGAGACTCAAATATTTTTGCGAAACAAGAGACGAGTCTTTGGCATTTCTCGTCTCTTGTCCATCCCTATTTATAAACTATTTGGTCCTTTCAATTTCAAAATGTGGTTTCGCAGTGATGTTTATGCAATAATTTCACACGCGTCACAGTAATGTTTCTCCTCAAACTGAGAACTTAAAGCGAGGGTGCAACCTCCTCGCTATGTGCGCCCTCCATCCATCGCGACCTAGACATCGAGATAGCGACCACAACTTAAATCTCGACCTCGATCGTGAGATCTCTTCGGTGTGTCTTTACCCTTACGTATTCCCTTAGGTCTGGCTAGCGTCTTTTCCCTGCATTTCGTCACTGATGGGATTGGAAATTGTACAATAATTATTCTCATGTGCAAACCGTAATATTGCTGCCTGTAAGGTATACGACAAAAATGTAGCTACCACACAGGAAAATACTGTAATTTTGAAGTTGCAAATTTGATACATGATTTATATTTTAAATCTATTTTTATTTTATCAAAGAGATACAAGCAACATCATAACTACAAATAAGCTACAATGGCTGTTCATCTGTGTTACGTGTTTTGTTAATAGCTTCACCGCCAATTCATATGTTCCCACGACATGTCCTTTTTCGTTGACCTTCCTTGGATCTAATACCAAGCAATAACCTATCATAAACCCACCGAAATTAGCAGGCTTCAACAAGAAAAAAATATTTTAAAGCATTTTGCTGATTTCTGACAGATTGTGATTCATGCGATCCATTTTTTTAATATAGGATGTAAACAATGAAACAATTTATTTTTGTGTAAAAAGTTAAGATCTTAAGAAACAAAGTAAAAACACAATTACTTGCAATATCTATTAGGAGTTTCATAAAGCAGTAAAATTATCTTATGTTAGAATATAAGAAAGCTAAAAATATACCAATATACATTTTTACCGCGGATAGACCAAGTCCTTTTTTCTTTTTTTTTTAATCGGGACCTTAAAACCAGAGTCGTCATTTAGGATGGTCAATTGCCCCCTAAGAGTTTGAGAAATACATATATTTTAATAGATTGTCTACTAATATACTAGTACAAACCGTGCAAGTGTTATGTCAGTGGTGCTCTTTGCCCCCTCAAGCGAAGTCTAAAATAACGCCCTGCTTGAAACACTCATTCTTTCAGCGAAGCACTTTGTAATTAATGTTTAATTAATCGTAATGTAATTAATCGTTGTTTTTTGTAATTAATGTCAAGTAATATTTGAGATGCCAAACTCCAAGTAAATCTGCAATTAGCACAGGAAATAAGCATGTAAATATGATCTGAGAAACCTTCAAAATTAATCTAAAATTTTATAGATGATTTATTTCTTAACTTCGATTTTCAAATTAAGGACAAAAACTAATCTAAATTGCTATTTAAATCCTGTGGTTTAAGCAGAATTCTATCAAGGAAGTTCCAAACTCCCCCAAGTTCATGTCGTTCCAGTATTTTTATATGAATATCATAATATAGTACACATTTAATTAATTCAATTGACCAGCCTGAAATTAATTATTATTTCCAAAAAAATAATTAAGTTTTTCTTTCTTTGAACAAAAAGTTATTTTAAGCACCGCTTGTAAAAAAAAGAAAATATTCTTATTTTTAATTCACAAATATTATGATAATGAAATAAATAAAATTAACTCCATGTCGCAAACTTTCTTGGAAAACAAAGAAGAGATATGGCATATGAACTATAACTATTTAGTCACATATTGATGATAGTAAAATACAGAAAGATAAAATTTCCTTACGATCATACAGAAATTTGAATAATTTCTGTTGATATGAGGAATATTACATGCGTAATGTGCTTAATATTATGAAAAAATGCCATTTCACATTTGAAGAAAAGAGACAGAAGGAGTTCCCTATGCCCAATTATAGCCCATTCCAAGGAATAGTAAGAACATTTTTAATTCTAAACGAATCTGTCATGAGACCGCAGGTAATAAGTTAAAAGTCGTAAAAAGACAACACGGAAAATAAAATAAAAAAAAATGTTTCTCGATAAAGAATGAGGAGAGACAAGGGACGTTGATACTGAACGGTTTAGAGAAAGTAGGATAGAGAAAGAGAATGAGAGCGGTTGGGTGGAAGAAAGGAAAGAAAGAAATAGAGAGTCTTGAGAAGAAAAGAAAGACCTTAAAGGAAGGTAGTAAAATCTTAAACGACCTCCCAATGGATTTCTTGCCTTCTTGAGCAGTGCAAATATACATAACTATGATGTGGATCTAATATTCCTTTAATTTCCCCATCGGTTCTCACGGAAATGTTATATTTAAGAGATCAAGAAAAGATAGACATTGCTTTATAATAAGACAGTAAAATCTACAAATCATTATGCCAGTTAAAATCAATGTTGCTCACTAACAAGACAGTACCGAGAATTTATTTTGTGGGGAGAATAAGATCACCTAATATCTTCTAAAGAAATCGCCGTTCCAGACTCTAGAAGTAAGTTTGACAGAGATATAAAGGCCTTCTTGAATAATTCAGGTGCTATATTTTAGTAGCGTTTTAGGTTTTGCTTCACATTTCCCTGCACCCCTTCAGACAACTTTTGTACTAAACTACGTATCCCCAATTTTCACAAGTAGTATGTATACGTCATCTTAGAATAATACATGTCCCTATTAGAACTGCATGCGTCATTCTTAGGAGTGTTGCGTCACTCAAAGAAGCATATGAGTCTGTTAGAAATATATTGTCTTAATATTGGAAGAAATCAAAGAACAAACAGACATAGTCTGCTACTTACCAGAGTATAGTGTGTCTTTGTTAGGAGTGATCAAAGAACAAATAGAACCTGCTATTTACCAGAGTATACTTGTAGTATGTCTTTGTTATGAGTAGTGATGAGCGCAAGAGTCTTGGTCTTGTAGTTTGCACAAGAATCTTGCATGCAAGACCAAGATCAAGACCAGGAATCCCGATGCAAGACCACGACCAAGACCAAGGTTTGCAAGACTAAGACCAAGATCAAGACTCTTGTGCAAGAGTCCATAACTTTACTTCCCATGAACATAGTGCTACGAAAATTAGCTGTGTTACTAATCTCTATCAGACCATTCTCTTTATATAAGTTTACGAGATAGAGGGTCATAGAGCTAGGCCTTAAAAAAAAAAAAAAAAAAAAAAAACTCAAATTTGGCACTCACTAACTCATTTAAAATCTATGTGGCATTTCATGTAGATGTGTGAACTTCAAATTTAACACAAGTGTAGGATTTGTAACACAAATAAAGGAACAATTTCGAAAACTAGAAATTTCCTCCTTCAAAATGGCAAATTAGAGGGAAGGGAAATATTGCATATAGCTACGCCACTTATTCAAAATTTATAAGATGCTTCCAGTACATATGGAAACTTGAAATTTGTTGAAAAGTGGGATTTGTAACAAATACAGTTTTGAAAAAATCCGAAAACTGGAAATTTTGCCTTCAAAGGAAGAAAATTGTAGAATGAAGCCCAAATTTACATACTTACCTCACTTGATTCAAAATTTGTAAAGTGATTCCAGTAGATATTGAAACTTGAAATTTGGTATAAGTGTAGGATTTATGATAAAAGTAAAGGGGAAAAGATCCGAAAACTTAAAAAGCCCCTTTTCAAGAAAGAAAATTAGGAGTAAGAAATAGCATTCTGATAGACGGGGCTGTAAGGTTTGGTTGAGACAGGGCCGTCGCGTGGGACGACAAATCAACAAAATTAAGGAATTCAGATTATGTTGGTATATGATTTTTTTAAAAAAATTAATGTTAATTCAGATATTTTAATAATGATTAGACCACGGCTAAGTAAAATTACCGGTAATGTAAAACATCTAAGATTATTCAACTGGAACTCTCTCCAGTCCTCCGTGAGAAGAGATTTTATCTTGCAAAACTGACCGAGATCTGTTACTACTTATTTCTTATCCGTATGAGTTTGGTACAAACTAAGGAAACTTCAGTAGAATTCAATAACATTTCTTTATTCCTATTCCGTCCAAGAAATTTTCAAATAATACCACAATAACTGCAAAACTACAATTATTTGCTTATTTTGACACCCCTTGATAATAACCGGTTAGCTTCACAAATACAACTTAGCACGTACTTTCCAATCAATAACAGAATAAATATTTTTTCAGTCCTTTAATTCTGTACTAACCTCATACAACAACTGTGTTTAGTAACTATCAGGGAAGTACCCATGGAGGGGGCTCAAGGGTCCGCCCCACTAAAATGGAAAAGAAGTCTTTTAAAAATCCAAATTTAGGCTATCCTATATTGGTTTAAACTGAAAAGAGTTTTTAAGCAGTTGAGAATGCTCCAAGAATGGAGAGATGGAAAGATGAAAAGAATGGAGAGATGGAGCGGGAAGGATAACTGTTATTGTTTCTAGATGTAAAAGTAAATATTTTAATCCGCACCTTCTTCTCTTTCTCGCAAAAATTAGCAAAATATCATCTCTCTATGACTTACGGTTCTCGATATATGGCTGCTTAAATATATAGAAATTCGAACTTTTTGGCCAATATTTGGGGAACGGTGGCCAGTTGGCCAGTAGACAGTTAATCAGTGGCCACCGGTTACTATTTGGTACCAAAATGGTCTCAATCCTCTTAGGTATTAATTAACACCAATCTGTATGACTTACGGTTCCCGAGATTTGGCTCTTTAATTCTCTCGAAATCGGAACTATCTTTTGGCCAATATCACGGCAACGGTAAGTCATAGTGAAACGGTATTGGTGTTAATCAATACCGGTATCTAATAGAATGTTAAACATTTTCATACCGATATTAATTGGTGGCCACTGGCCAAGTGGCCATTTTCCAAGCAAGTGTCCAGTTGGACAGTGGCAACCGGTTACTATTTGGTACCAAAATATTTACCATCCTCTTAGGTATTGATCAATATCAGTATCATCTCTTTACAACTTATGTTTCACGAGCTATGGCTACTTAAATATTTAGAAATTGGAATTTTTTTGGCCAATATCACGGGAACGGTAAGTCATAAAGAAATGATATTGGTGTTAATCAACAGGGTAGCTTCGGTGGAATAGGGCCACTCGTTACGTCATTCACCCCACTTGTTTATAGAACAGAAGCGGCGAAGCGAATGCCACGCCGTATCTTCACTGTGAGTCTCTACAAGTTTATTGTGCAGTTAGATTGAGTGAATGTTGGACGCTGATTGTATTACAGAGCAACTTTCATCATCAATTGAAGGCAAGTGTTAAGAAAGATAGCGTATTTTTAATACTTCTGTCATGTATTCTTTCTTGTTACGCCATGTACTTGTGTTGGAAGTGCAGAAGTTTGATTTTTTTTTTTTTTTTTTAATCTTTGACTGAAGTTGTTATGATTAGCATGATAATCGTGAAGAAACTTAAACAGGGTTGCTAACTCATTTTCTATATATTACCAATTAGGGTGGATAAGACCATTCTAGTTAGGGTGAACAGGACCATGCCTTTTGATTAGGGAGCTGCGATGACTCACAGCAGAACGTTCACCTCCGGTGCGTGGGGTCCGTGGCTCGATCCCAGCTTGAACTAAGTGCTGGACAACCACAGTGTGCATCGGTTTTCTCGGGGTTCTCCCGTTTACTTCCACTTTTTTCATTCTATTATTACATTCATTCCCATCATCACCGTCTCCTTTAGCTTATCCGGCATAAGCTTGGGATGTAAAACTCAAAGATTTTTCCCATTTTAATTTTGTACGAATGCATGAATCAACCACATCCCCACCCATTCATCCTATCTATCGTCTTATATATAATAGTGACGTAAGAATTAGATATTTTTTGTCTCTTTTTCTTATTTCACATGGGAAAATATAAGCGTTAAACAGTGGCCCAACCAGTGGTCAGTTGGACAGTGGCCACCGGTTACTATTTGGTATCAAAATATTTATCATCCTTTTAGATATTGATCAACGCCGATACGATCTCTCTACGTACCGCCGATATGACTTACGGTTCCCGAGATATGGCTCCTTAAATCCCTGGAAATCGGCCAATTTTTGGCCAATATCTCGGGAATGGTAAGAGTGACACGAAAAATTTAATCACTTTCTGTGATAGTTTTTGATGCTCTATCGAATGCAGGGTTCAAAATTGAAAAAATCGCAAATAACAGACAGACGGACAGACAGACAGACAGACAGTAAAGAATTCAGTAACGAACTTTTTAAGTTGATTGAAAAGGCATTACAATGCAATTTTAAGGCTTAAGTTTTACAAAAAGTTTCGAAGGGTACTTGCCGGACCTCGTGTATTCGGGGGAGGAGGTATTCCCACTCTTTCCCGGTGTCCCCGAATCATCGAAATCCTGGCTGCGTTCCTGTCAACTATTACAATGTCAACAACACAAATCGATGTCGTGTCTAACAAACACCTACTTTTTAAAAATAATTTTCTTTCTTTCTTTCTTTCTTTCTTTATATATATATATATATATATATATATAAAGAAAGAAAGGCATATATATAATGCCTGTCCATTGACATTTTAGTAAGTTAAAGTTGACATAGACGTATTTACGCTCAACAATTGCTCAGTAAAGAATTAATTAATTGGCCATATAATAGTAGCTATTGAAAATGGTGAAGCCATACAGTTAGATTTCAAGGAGATATTGTCCACATTTGCTCACAGAAAAGTCAGGATAACGCCATTTAGTGTTTGAATATAGTATGTATATGTCATTATGCAGTTAATTTTGCTCACTTCTATTGTAATTTATTAGTATTTTTTGTTATCATTATATGATCTTTACACTACATGTTGTGGTGGGCTAAAGTGAACGTGTTGGGCATAGCCAGGTTTCAAAATTAAAATACTTAAATATTCGCACCACAAAGGTGGAGTGCCCTGAATGGACAGTCCCAAGAAGTATTTAAATTAAGTAATTAACAGAAGTATGTAAATGAGTTATATTAATTAATTGGATTACTTAAATATTAAAGATATAAATGAAATATTTGGTAGAGCTTTTTTTTAAAAAAAAAAAAATAAGTGATTTGAAATATACAAAATACTCTTTAACTCAGGTAATCAGTGGCTTTACTTCAGTACAGATGCTCCATTGAAATGGTCAGATAACAACCATACACCCTTCTCTGTTCATGTTCTTGCCATGCTGTAAAAGAAAAACATATGCGAAATTTCCACATACCTTATTTGATGTCTGGAATCCGTACAAGAAAGACTTCCGTGTAATTTTGTTGAATATTTAATGGTGATAAAGTAAACACTCCACTCCTCCACAGAAATCATACAGATTTTAAACACTGATATTCACACACACACATTAAAAAAATATTTTATATTCACATGAATATTAAATCGAAGTGACCGGTCGATAAAAAAAATAATTATTATTTTTTTTAATGAAAATTTGGCCATTATACATTTCTGTTCATAGTTCGTGCACGTATAGTTTTGATGCGTTCTTCATTGTCTTCCTCCTTCTGTCCTCTCTCTTCTCACTGAAGTTCGCTCGGCATCCTGGAACCTCCTAGATGATAACAATTGCTGCTACTGGGCGCTGCTCTGGTTGTTTGTCCGCTGCACTGGTGTCTCTCTCTTAGTATCTCTGGATCCATTTGAAGACATCTGGTACATGCAGTGTTACTGGATAATTATCATCTGTATTGCCTCAAAAGTCTGGAAATGTACTGATTCTACGGTCCAGTTTCAAAGTTCTCACTACACTGGCCACATATGACGCACTTTAAATTTTATCTTTCGAATTTTATATATATATCACACGGCAAACTACATACGAGAGTTATACGCTAGTAGTCATTGTCCTAGCTGCAGATTCAAAACTCAGTCTCTGCATCTATATAAAAAAAATATTCTAACTCTCCTTTTTTTTTTAAACATCTCGTCTCGCAACATGTGTTTCCCGTAAAGCACAGTTAAGTTCTGAGATGACGTAAAGTTCTGAGAAAGACTTACTAGAGTTGATATTTCAGATCGAGACGAAAGAAAGAAAAAAAACTCAATCTCGAGTAACGTCGCAATTCAGCTATTTAAAATGTGCCTATCTCACAAAACAGACCATTGTCACGATGAGTCTTGCACTAACTGTCACAGAGGATGACCTCTGTATATCGCGTCCTAACACCAACTAACTTGCTCCTTCCCTGTCAAACAGTTTTCTTTCAGAGGAAACAACACGATTTTCAAAGGCTCGCTCCTGACCTACCCAAAATTCAATGTATAGTCCCTTTTCGCGGACCCTAATGGTTTTGTCGCCAAAATGTCTGGGTAGTACACTTTCATGTAATCTTTCATTTATTCTTAGATTATTATTGCTTGTCATCTATACTGAGTTTGACCACTGGATAGAGGAAATACTAAGCTTTAAAACGGTGTATCATACACTTTGTTATTCAAATGTTAAATACTTGTTTTCGTATTGTTTTCCCCGGCGTCACTGTACATTTTCTTTGTAAACAATCTTCCTTGCCGAACCAGTCCATGTGCATTTGTTTACATCGCCAGGGTACTCTAGCGGTGATCTCTCGCAACCTCCACACACACATTTGTTCATGGTTTTTCATTTTTTTTCACAATAATTATCATGAATCAACAATATATTCTATATTACATTGTACCTAATATTCCTCTGATTATATTTACATAGGATTCCAGCAGTGACATTCCATTTAGAATTAATAATCAATAAATATACACATATCGGCTGCTATGACATTCACGGTACTGCGTATCGCTGTCGTCTCAATTACAGCAATGTCAACACCAAGCACAGTAAAGTAATAAGCTTTTGTTTTAAAGTTAAGGTAACAACGAAAAATCTTTTCTGACCAAAATTACATCTTATCTTACATTTCTACAATTCTAAATATGTAATAATGCTAAGATATGACTGTATTCATAATTTTCAATGGGGGGAAAGCCCACTCGCAGGAAGAGCAGAAGCTCTTCCTTGTCGAAACCGCGCTTTGAAAAAAAAAATATAGGATAGTTTTCTGGCGGGATCCAACCGAAGCTATCGAAGTTTCTAGTGTGAAAAATGGTCACTTGAAGAAAATCTAACGCCTTATTGTTCCCAAGAATTCTAACCCACTTGCTAAAATATCTGAGCAGAAATATACAAAGGTAATGGGATAGGATCTATGTCGCCAGGCCACTATCTGCAGCAACGTTAGCAACTCTGCTCACTTCTACCTAACTAAGTTAGAAGTATGATTTAAATATATGACCTAGATAAAATTTCTCTCATATCACAATTCTTCTTTAACTTTAGATAGCAATCCTGGGTGCACGTACACAGCTTTTAACTGCTACGGAACATTTTCTGTTTTTTTTTTTAACTCATTGGTGCTTTTCCAAGTTAAGTTTTCTTTCCTACATATATTTTTATATTCCAAATGACAAAGTTTAATTCACCTATTTTATATACTAATTAACCTAACTAACTTATATATTCTTAATTAACCTATAGATATGTAAATTATTCTAATATTATGCAAAAATTTCGCTTGAAATTAACATAAAAATTCTAAATAGAACGTAGCTATATGTGTGCCTCCTATAACATCCCCCTTTGAAATTTTTAATGTATTCCTAAGTACATTTAAAATTTCAACACCTCTACATATTAAAAAACCTGATATTTCTACATACATATACAAGTAATTATTGCTACAAACAAGTCTAACCTCTAAATAGTTAAATGTATACTAACAGAGCTATCTGAGTCTGAACGTGAATACATTTTTCTTCTTTTCTTTTCTTTTTTTTCTCGAGAGTACCTCAAGTTCGTATTAACCGCACTACCTGTCTCAGACTTCCTGCGGTGTCCTTGCCTTGTATCGTTTGATCAGGTAGGCGTTTCTCCTACATTTCTCTTCTTTTGTCACAGGGTCACCCAAAACATAAACATTGTGTTCTGTCTTCTTCAGGATAGAAAAAGGCCCGGAATATAAGAGCAACATTTTCCTTGTAATTCCTGAAAATGCATCAGATTTTGGGAATACCCTAATTAAAACAAGTTCTCCTACCTCGTATTGCACTGTTGCATGCCGTTTATTAAATTCCCTCTTTCTTTTTTCTGCACTTTTCTTTAGATTTCGGGATGCTATCTCTACATAATACTCTATGTCCTTTCTATCTTCTATCTCTGGAATTTCAAATAATCGTGCGATGTCTTTTGACATTGTTTGTCCAAAATGTACCTCATATGGACTAAGGTTTGTTGTCAAGTGTTTGGCCGAATTCAAACACTTCTCCACCTTCGTTAAAAATTTTGGCCATTGAGTCTGTCTGTCGTGACAGTACTTTCTCAGCATTCGCACTGTGGATTTTACACACACTTCTGCCATATTTCCCTGGGGATAATAAGGCGTACTAGTGATGTGTTTTAGCCCTAATTCTCTCATCTCGTTTTTCCATCTCTGAGATTTAAACTGTGTCCCATTATCAGTTAACACAAAATCCACATTTGGACATAGTTTTAGGAACTCTCTAAGCTTTCTAATGGCCGAACATGACGTAGCTGTCTTGCATGCATATAGGCCGATCAATTTCGAGAAAGCATCCATGCAGACTAATACATATTTTACATTACCAACCCCCCTTGGAAGTGGCCCTAGCCAATCTAAACAAATCAATTGGTTTGGTCTCTCTACTAGCACTGGATTCAGTGGTCCAGGTTGGTAACACTGAGGCGGTGATGCCTTTTGACATATGTCACATGATGTTGTATATTTTCTGATGATGTTCCTCATCTTAGGCCAAACGAAATATTCAGAAAGAAGAGGAAAAAGCTTGCTTGCAGATAAGTGACCTCTCTCGTCATGGTAGTACTGCAGCAAAGGTTCAACCAGCACTTCGGGAATACAAATGCGCAGACCGTTACAATCGCGTTTACACAATCTTCCGTTACTTATTTCGTAAGTGTGCTTATCACTTCTTATCTTCTTACTAACGTCTCCGCTCTCTATACACTTCTTTATTTTTCCACAGAATGCATCAGATGATTGCATTTCAGGAAGGATTGTAATCAACTTGCGCAATTCTCCGGGAATCCCTGTCAAAATTGTCATCAATGACTCTTTTATCTCTAGTTTTCTATTAACGTCGAACTCTTTTCCTGTGTTAGGGGGGTATCTCGAAAAATGATCACTTAAATTCTGTTTTGAAGGCACATACTCGAATTCGAAGTCTAGCATGCTTAACGCTAACACGAACCTTGCTATACGTTGATTAGTTATTCTACACAACAAAATAAATTTTATCGATAAGTGGTCAGATCTAATCTTGAACCTGTTCCCTATCAAATAGTGCTTGAATTTGTTTACACCATCTATTATCGCAACAAATTCCTTCTCAGTTATCACATAGTTGCGTTGAGCAGCGTTAAAAATTCGCGATGTCATTTCGATAATGTTGCCATCATCATCTATTTGATATAAGTGCGCAGAACAGCTGACGTCTGAAGCATCGCATTCAAGAATAAATTGTTTGTCCGGAAGGGGCTTCTTTAACACCACATCTTCCTGAAAGATTTCCCTTATTTTTCGAAATGCCTCCTCATGAATATCAGTCCATTGAAATTTTGCTCCTTTTCTCAAAAGTTGAAATAAAGGAAAAAGGACTTCTGCATACTTTGTACTAAATATGCGATAAAACTGACAATACCCAATGAAACTACGCAATTCTTTCACATTTCTGGGCCTCCTAAATGTCATTATCTTCTCAAGTTTCTCAGGGCACTTTCCTATCCCATCTGGGGACAAGTTATATCCCAAGACGCTAATTTCTCGTCTCGCAAATTCACATTTCTTCAGACGTAAAGTCATGCCTGCTGCTTTAATTTTGCCTAACGCAATGTCTATATGACGTATATGTTCGTCAAAAGACGAACTTCCAAGGATGACGTCATCAACATAATTACCGCAAAACTCTCTGTACTCTGAGAGGATTGAATCAATCGCTCTCACACATGATGAAAGAGATTGCTTTGTGCCGAAAGGTAACTTTTGGAATACGTAAGAAATTCCATTATGTAAAAATCCTAAGTATTTTTGACTGTCAGATTTTACTCGGATTTGCAGAAATGACTCTACACAGTCAATTGAAGTTTTCCAACGTTTATCACATAGGTCTCTTAGTGTACTAAGTGCTGGAACTGGCTGATCCCTTTGACTAACAGTGACCTCTGCCAAACGTCTCGCATCCAAACAAATACGAACAGTTCCGTCCTTTTTTGGAACTACAACAAGCGGGCTGGTGTAGCAAGTCTCAGATTTTCTAATTATTTTCCATGCTTCCCACCGATTAATGATGTTGGTCACCTGATTCCTAAACTTCAATGCGTATGGATACATTTTAGCTTTGAATTTCCCTTCTTCACGCAATTCTATACTGTGTTCATAACCCTTTATACACCCTGGTTTTAAATCGAACACTTCTCTATGCTTCATTAACACTTCTTTTAATTTTTTCTTTTGGACCACACTGAGGTCAGTGTACTCTTCTACAAGGCTAGAAATCTCAGCTGGTGTGACTTTAGTTTGTACTTTATTCCATTCATTCGGGCTGTACACTACATTGGCGAGTTCAGTAGCTGTCGGATATTTTCCATCATCCAGATGGGTTCTGAGAGAAGTCATCTCCTTACTATGCCCTTCTCTGTTTCTTACATCATCCATCTGAAATGCATAGATGGATTCTATACCCGTTTCGCCCATTTCACCCATTTCGCCCATTTCGCCTATGGGAAAAGAATATAAAAACCTCTCTTCATCTTCAAACTCTAAAGTCAAACTCCTGACCACTAACTCACTTTCTTCGATTTCTACATCTCGAAAACTAACCTGAACCTCAGTTGGTGAATTAAGTCTCAAAACTCCCACATTATAATCTAGCACAGCCTTGCTCTCAGCAAAGAACTGTGACCCAATAATCAAGGGACGATTTAATCCTTGTACAATTAATCCCACAGTATAGAATTCTTGATTACTGAATGTCATTACTAACATCACTTGACCAAGGATTTTGGCTACAGATTTTCCAAAAGCCGAACTAACCTTTATATTGTTTGCTTTTAGGAATGCAGGGGGTGGAGTGGTATTCTTTACCTGTGCCCATAAGTCACTACTAATTGCACTAATTGATGATCCGCTGTCAAGAAGACCACATACTTTTTTACCAAATAAACAAGTTTCTACTTCTGGTAACGTTATAACATTGTTGGTAGGTACATTCTCCCTTTCATCTGTTTCCAATAAATCTCGAAAAATGGCATTTGATTCATCAAAAAGACCTTTATTTAATTTAATCTCTTTTCCACTTCTCAAAAGCAAGCATAATTCTTTATCTTTACCTTTGGCACCTTTATCATCCGAAAAATATTGTTTATTAATAATTTTGTCACATTGTATGCAATCTCGGCTATTATTTTCTAATCCCATAATTTCTAACTGTTTGACAAGAGTTTCGCATTCTCCCTTACTATGTTCACCATGATAAGAACTATCCTCATTACGCACACTACTAGGTAAAAATTTAGCACTATCAGATAGAGAACAGTTATCTGTAGCTCCTAGACAGCGTGCGTACGTTTCTCACTGTCTAGAAACTGTTTGTCTCATATTCCGGGGGCTCTGTGACCTAGATCTTTGGTTTTCACTTTCATTAGAAGAACCGTTACCCCTACTGAATTCCAGATTATTAACCTGCTCTTCACCAGAGTATGATCTCCTCCGACCTCTGGGATTATTCCTGCCCCTGAAGGAACCTCGGTTGTTTGAACGACCCTGAGACCTTTCATTGTTATTATTCTCACCATTTCTATCCCTTGGTGGCCATGTCGTTCCATGGTTGCCAAATTGCCTACTCGTGTTCCCTCTACCTCTCTGTGTATTTCCACCACGATTCTGATTATTGTGATTCTTTCGTGGGGAATATGGGCGATGGTCTATACGATGTACCGCTAGACCTTTCATTATCGCTTTCTTCTATTGACATCATATTAATCCCCCTTCTAATGTTATTGTTTCCGCTATTATTTTGATACGTCACTTGCAATTCTGCCACCAGACCAACCAATTCTTCAATTGTTTTAGGTTTGGATGATATCAGAGACCTGTAAATCCAAGATGGCAGTTGTCTTGGCAGAATCTTTAAAAGTACTTGCGGTTCTAATGGCGGCGATAAAATACTATTCTTATGCAGCAAGTCTAAAAGGTATTCCGTGGGAAGCCTATTTGAGCGGCTATCAAACCGAGCCGTTAGAATGGTCGCACGTAAGTTCGCCAACTTCTCTTCGCTCAGATAGGTCCGTTTGAAATGCATGATAAAATCGTGATACGTCTTGCACTTAATTAAGGTTACTTGAGCCCATTGCAGTGATGTATTTCTAAAGCATTTCGAGACAAACTGTAGCTTTCGATCTTCCGGTACTCCCGTGAGATCAAAATAATTATCGAGCTCGACAAGAAAATTATGAGACTGCACTTCACTTTCCAAACCAGAGAATATAGGAAGAGACAGATCACGATGCATCAGTCCCACAGTTGATGCTAGCTGGCACGTAGAGACAGGCGGCTGAGCGTTTGACGATACGCGGGATTCTGTCTCGTCTCGAAAGACAAAACATGGAGCGTCTCGAGAGGTACCGGGTTGGTTATTGTTTATTCTTTCACCTCTGTCATCAATTTCTCGAACCGATTTCTTTAAAGAAGCAAGTTCTTTCTCTAATTTGGTGCAAACAGAAGTAATATTCTGTTGTATCTCTTGCATACCATCCCGATATTCGCTCCGCACCTCCTCAAGCTGGTTTTCCTGACCAATTTCCTCGCGTAATCGACCCGTTTCTTCTCTCCACTGTATTTCTACACGCTGCATATTATTCTCCGCTTGAGCAATTGAACCCTCAACGCTTTCCAACCTACTTGTCACCTGTTCTACACAAGTCCTGACGCTTTCTACCTGGTTGTCTACTCTCACAATGTCTTGTCCTAAAGTTAATTGTATCTCATCTAATTTTCTATTGTTACTCGCCTCGAGCTTCTGTACCCTCTCATCATTCGCTTTTATTGAACCTCGTAACTCGTTGCATGCTCCAGCTAACCGCTCATTGAATGATTCAGCTGTTGCATCCAGCCGAGTACTCAGTTCAGCTATACTGCTCATTAATCTACTGCTATTTACTTCCTGCCTTTTCACTAATTCCTGTATTGACTTTTCCTGCTGTTGTGCAATTTTTTCCTGCTTATCAACTAGTTCCTTCACAGTGCTCTTTACCAGCCGTTGTAACATTACAAACAGTGGATTCATAGATGGATCCATTGTCTCCATGTTCACAACACTGGATGGTCCAGGGATCGATTCCTTTTCGTTTTCCTGACTTCCCTGATTTCCGTTTCCGTTACTAACTTCTCCCTGACTTTCTATATTCGCCATTCTCTCTTCTAACTCTAACTCGCCGAGCTGATTCTGCGGAAAGTTAACCAGGTCTTCTTCCATTTTCTTTTTCTGTAGTCTAGTGACCACCATCAACTTAATAGAAATACTCTAACTTTCTAAGATATGCTAATTTCTGTATCTTATAAAAATAACACGCAAAATAAATCTTATCCCCCTCTTAAATTTTCCGACAGGCACACATGGAAAAACTCTAATCAAAATAACTCTAAATTCTTACAAATAAAACATGTAATTTTGGCTGTTTTTTTTTCGAAATAAACAAGAAAACAAAGAAACAAAATTCGTAAATAAAATGTTGCCGGACACAAAGCTTATTACTTCATTGTTGGTGTATGGCCCTGAATATTTCATTGACAGCATCCACTTTTTTCTTTTTTTTCTTTTTTCTTTTTTTTTACAACCCGTGACACTGAAGTGATCTCGCCCCACGCTGGGCGCCAAATTTTGTGGTGGGCTAAAGTGAACGTGTTGGGCATAGCCAGGTTTCAAAATTAAAATACTTAAATATTCGCACCACAAAGGTGGAGTGCCCTGAATGGACAGTCCCAAGAAGTATTTAAATTAAGTAATTAACAGAAGTATGTAAATGAGTTATATTAATTAATTGGATTACTTAAATATTAAAGATATAAATGAAATATTCGGTAGAGCTTTTTTTTAAAAAAAATTAAGTGATTTGAAATATACAAAATACTCTTTAACTCAGGTAATCAGTGGCTTTACTTCAGTACAGATGCTCCATTGAAATGGTCAGATAACAACCATACACCCTTCTCTGTTCATGTTCTTGCCATGCTGTAAAAGAAAAACATATGCGAAATTTCCACATACCTTATTTGATGTTTGGAATCCGTACAAGAAAGACTTCCGTGTAATTTTGTTGAATATTTAATGGTGATAAAGTAAACACTCCACTCCTCCACAGAAATCATACAGATTTTAAACACTGATATTCACACACACACATTAAAAAAATATTTTATATTCACATGAATATTAAATCGAAGTGACCGGTCGATAAAAAAAAATAATTATTATTTTTTTAATGAAAATTTGGCCATTATACATTTCTGTTCATAGTTCGTGCACGTATAGTTTTGATGCGTTCTTCATTGTCTTCCTCCTTCTGTCCTCTCTCTTCTCACTGAAGTTCGCTCGGCATCCTGGAACCTCCTAGATGATAACAATTGCTGCTACTGGGCGCTGCTCTGGTTGTTTGTCCGCTGCACTGGTGTCTCTCTCTTAGTATCTCTGGATCCATTTGAAGACATCTGGTACATGCAGTGTTACTGGATAATTATCATCTGTATTGCCTCAAAAGTCTGGAAATGTACTGATTCTACGGTCCAGTTTCAAAGTTCTCACTACACTGGCCACATATGACGCACTTTAAATTTTATCTTTCGAATTTTATATATATATCACACGGCAAACTACATACGAGAGTTATACGCTAGTAGTCATTGTCCTAGCTGCAGATTCAAAACTCAGTCTCTGCATCTATATAAAAAAAATATTCTAACTCTCCTTTTTTTAAAACATCTCGTCTCGCAACATGTGTTTCCCGTAAAGCACAGTTAAGTTCTGAGATGACGTAAAGTTCTGAGAAAGACTTACTAGAGTTGATATTTCAGATCGAGACGAAAGAAAGAAAAAAACTCAATCTCGAGTAACGTCGCAATTCAGCTATTTAAAATGTGCCTATCTCACAAAACAGACCATTGTCACGATGAGTCTTGCACTAACTGTCACAGAGGATGACCTCTGTATATCGCGTCCTAACACCAACTAACTTGCTCTTTCCCTGTCAAACAGTTTTCTTTCAGAGGAAACAACACGATTTTCAAAGGCTCGCTCCTGACCTACCCAAAATTCATTGTATAGTCCCTTTTCGCGGACCCTAATGGATTTGTCGCCAAAATGTCTGGGTAGTACACTTTCATGTAATCTTTCATTTATTCTTAGATTATTATTGCTTGTCATCTATACTGAGTTTGACCACTGGATAGAGGAAATACTAAGCTTTAAAACGGTGTATCATACACTTTGTTATTCAAATGTTAAATACTTGTTTTCGTATTGTTTTCCCCGGCGTCACTGTACATTTTCTTTGTAAACAATCTTCCTTGCCGAACCAGTCCATGTGCATTTGTTTACATCGCCAGGGTACTCTAGCGGTGATCTCTCGCAACCTCCACACACACATTTGTTCATGGTTTTTCATTTTTTTTCACAATAATTATCATGAATCAACAATATATTCTATATTACATTGTACCTAATATTCCTCTGATTATATTTACATAGGATTCCAGCAGTGACATTCCATTTAGAATTAATAATCAATAAATATACACATATCGGCTGCTATGACATTCACGGTACTGCGTATCGCTGTCGTCTCAATTACAGCAATGTCAACACCAAGCACAGTAAAGTAATAAGCTTTTGTTTTAAAGTTAAGGTAACAACGAAAAATTTTTTCTGACCAAAATTACATCTTATCTTACATTTCTACAATTCTAAATATGTAATAATGCTAAGATATGACTGTATTCATAATTTTCAATGGGGGGAAAGCCCACTCGCAGGAAGAGCAGAAGCTCTTCCTTGTCGAAACCGCGCTTTGAAAAAAAAATATAGGATAGTTTTCTGGCGGGATCCAACCCAAGCTATCGAAGTTTCTAGTGTGAAAAATGGTCACTTGAAGAAAATCTAACGCCTTATTGTTCCCAAGAATTCTAACCCACTTGCTAAAATATCTGAGCAGAAATATACAAAGGTAATGGGATAGGATCTATGTCGCCAGGCCACTATCTGCAGCAACGTTAGCAACTCTGCTCACTTCTACCTAACTAAGTTAGAAGTATGATTTAAATATATGACCTAGATAAAATTTCTCTCATATCACAATTCTTCTTTAACTTTAGATAGCAATCCTGGGTGCACGTACACAGCTTTTAACTGCTACGGAACATTTTCTGTTTTTTTTTTTTTTTTTTTAACTCAGTGGTGCTTTTCCAAGTTAAGTTTTCTTTCCTACATATATTTTTATATTCCAAATGACAATGTTTAATTCACCTATTTTATATACTAATTAACCTAACTAACTTATATATTCTTAATTAACCTATAGATATGTAAATTATTCTAATATTATGCAAAAATTTCGCTTGAAATTAACATAAAAATTCTAAATAGAACATAGCTATATGTGTGCCTCCTATAATGTTTACCGTACATTTTGATTTTGAACATAAATTATAATTGTAGGATTGAATTGAAGCGAATACAGATAGTTACAGACGTCACCTCAAAAAGTTACTTTAGTATTCTAACGCTATGATAAATTTACTGAAAAATTTATGTTAATCACAAGGAGAGAAGAGTATTTTATTTTATTTTTATTTTGTATTTTTTAAATTTTTTATTTATTTTTATTTATTCTTGTAATGCGCCGCTATTCTAGACTTGCGCCATAGCGCATTACACGATATGTAAATTGGCAATAAGGATTTTGGTACGCATCTAAAGATATAAACTTTTAAAAAATATAAACTTTTTCGAATCGATAAATATAAATAAGTAGAAAAATGGTGTTATAATGGATATACGTAATAGTGAGTTTTGAAAATAAAAATAATATGCAGCTATAAATAAAAGCAGATTCGGGGAGACCTTCTCTCCCTCAATATCAATCACCATGTAAACAATGAGGTAAACAATATTACAAACTTTAAAATAAATTATTCTAAATTTTAAGTATAAATAAAATTCAGTGGCTATTTCGTAATTCTTATACAGTAAAAGTGCTAACCTATGGATATATATGTATAATGATTAATAACCTAAGCTAAACTATGAACATGGAACATCAATTAACAATTTATTTTGGGAATGATCTCCAAATGAATAATGTAGGTATATATATGCATCTCTTGTTTATAGTCGGAATATAAATGCCAAGGTGGAAGCTATGGATCTGAAAGAAAGAAAAATATATATATAAGATTAATCAACGAATGGGAAGAGAAATATATAAACATAATGGTAATAATAATAATATAGATATGAAGTAAAATAAGTAAGAATGAATATGAATGAATAAATAAGTAAATAAATAAAATACAGTAAAATATATAAATATTATAAAGAAGAAAGAGAGAAAAGAAATGATATACTTACCACCTCATATTGCATTAGATCCGATGGGAAGAGATGTAGATCGTGGTATACCTAAATAAAGAAGAGAGATTCATTAATATTTATATATATATAACAATAATCTATATATTCATCGGCTATAATAATGTACTGAATGTAATAATTTGGAAACAGGCAATAAATAAGGAAAACTGTACTTACCTGGTATGTGTACTTAATCTAAATGATACTTACTTTACATATGCAAAATTTAATTCGTAGATTTCATTTTTCTGTTTAGTCTTGCATAACATATTACTCTGTTCAATATATTTACTTCTCCAAGAAATAGTTCTTCTCATCACTGTGACCTTTAGGAATTTTCCCGCAAGTGGGATGGCGACCGTTGCTATGGGCCAAACTTCAGCTCAATTCATGCTAAGAAACGTTCAACGTGATCCATTGTAGAACCGAGCCTACAACTAGAACAACTGAACCAAATTGTGAAAACTATAAAACCTAACAACTGTGTGTTGTTGTACTGCAGAGAAACTGGATCCAACGTAACATCATTAGACGTCTATTTGTAAAATGCATACGACAGCAGAACAGTTTCAGAAAGGTTTCTATAATAACATCTTTATATAAGTTACCATACTGTGTAGTCCGGTATGACAAAGGGCAGTACATTCTTTTAGCGAAAGTCAAAAAATTACCAAGTTTTTGTTATCACTTACACATTGGGTTTTATTATTTGTGTCGTTATTTTTATATTCTGTGCTATTAGTATATTGATGTACTCGTTTATGAAGTTCAAAATAAACAAGAATATCACTAGATTTCAATAATTCAAAACTGTTTTCATTAATTTTTATGTTTTAACTACGGAAGCCATTCAATTTAAAACATTGACGTATTACCACCTTCTTTTATCTTACTTTAGATTATGATCTTACATTCCATATTTCAATCTAGGAGTTTCGTAATATACTATGGGGGGGGGGTCGCCTGGGAATTCTCGCTTTTGGCTCCTTACAACCCACACGACGGCCTTGAATTGAGAGATAACGAGGAAAGAAAAAAGTAGTACGACTGATGAATGATAGTGGTAAGAACTATTCTTACATTAAAGAAAAATGTTGAAGGCGAATCGTGATGCATCCAAACTTTTGAATTTGGGGTGAAGTGATCTGGGGAAAAAGCTTAGAACTCAAAACATGATACTAATTAATAAACTTGTTCTGCAGAAGATTAAGAATGTGACTTCAAGAATTAAGGCCAGATAAAAATAGGTAACGCTATCACAGTCATTCCATTTCTTGCTTAAATCATGCCATTTACTGTATCGATGTGAAAGGAAGAAGGTTAAAACTTAACCAAGTAGCAAAAAATAAATAATTTGATCTTATTTTCCTTGTGTATTACTAAAACAAAACTGACCTGCTCACTATATAGTATACGATTAACAACACTTGCTTAACAGTTTCAGCAATGAAACCATTGGTTTAATCAGACACTGTTTTTTCTCTTACTCTATGACTTCTATTATTTTCTAATTGATGAACCTTCAAAACAATTTAGTTTTTTCTTTCTTTCTTTCTTTTTTTCTTTTCTTTCTTTCTTTCTTTCTTTTCGTTTTCTTTTTTTCTTTCTTTCTTTTTTTTTTTTGAAAGCTAGGCATGTTAAGATGGAAATAGTAAAGATATTAGGGCCTTTAATTTTAGAACAATATTTTATTTTCTTCTTGAATTACTTGCGTGAATTTGTACTCCTAACTGTCATTTACTAATATTTGAAAGGGTATTTTTCTTTACAAGTAGTAGTCACTAATTACTGTTAGGAGTGTGTCAGTGTTAGGAATATGTGTGTCACTGTTAGGAGTATGTGTCACTGTTAGAAGTATGTGAATCAGTGATAGGAATATGTGTCACTCTTAAGAATATGTGTCACTCTTAAGAATATGTGTCACTGTTAGGAATATGTGTCACTATTAGGAGTAAGTGTGTCACTGTTAGGAGTATGTGAGTCATTCTTAGAATTATGTGAGTCAGTGTCAGAAGTGTGTGTGTCAATGTTAGCGGGACAAAAATATCATTTGATACAATATGTTACTTGACAGTGCTTTTTTAAATATATTGTTGTCTATCACTAAGAAAAGTAATTTGTTCCGGTCGAGTAAAAAGTATCAATTAATATGCACAAAGCACGACACAAAAGAGCTTTCAGCGCCATAAATATTCATTTTCCTTGATTTTCTCGAAAACTACGCATGATAATTAATCTTCAAGTATGCCATTTTGTTCAATTCGATGAAGTCTATAATTGTATATATATATATATATATATATATATATATATATATATATATATATATATATATATATATATATAGAGAGAGAGAGAGAGAGAGAGAGAGAGAGAGAGGCAATTTTTATAATTAAACAAAATTAATTTATTGATTGGTATGTTCCTCATCTTTGGGCACTTTTTTGTTAGACGCTATAATGATATAGTTTATTTTTCTTTATCATTTAACTTTTATTTATTTACTTATTTACTTTCCAAGGGCTTATATTCCCGGGAAGATTGGACAGGCTTTAGAAGTACATGCTTTCTCTACAACTAGAAATGTATATGTGTCATTTATAGTAGCATCATTTAGATAGAAGAGATGGGTATTGTTTCAGTAGAAATTGTGAAGACAGTAATGCTATGCTTTTGGATGATTAGCACTAGCGACTAACCATTTCCTTCTTAATGATGATAAATGAATTAATTATGTGGACATAGTTCGGTAACAAAATGGTAAATAAAAATGATACAAAGGCTGAATTAAAGATTATGGTAAAGCAAGTACACACAGAGGGAGAGCGAGTCCTTGTGAGCTAAACGGTAAACAGAATCCGAGATAAAGACAGGTGCACTCCAGGTGTTACGAGAGCATTTCTGTCTGCAACAAAATTGTCCTTGAGGAAGCCGCAGCTGCCAACCTGTTTCTCCATTTACTCTCTCCTTTCTGCTCAGATTTCTCTTTCCTTCTTCTCAGAGGATGAACTGCTTTCCCCTCTCTTACTTCAGAGAGCATCCTCCCACTATGCATCCTGTCTGTACCTTTGTAACACCTTCCCTCCGTGTAATTGAGTTTAGATGAGATGAAATCAGGAAGTTCAAACCTTATGCATGAATCTGAGCCTGTGTTCATATCGTTATGAGCAGAGAGAGTGCTTTTAACAGCCTCCTGTTCGGTGAGCCTCAGTGCACGAGATATAGATACTGCATTCATTAGACCCATTGCTTATTGTATCCTGTTTCGGTTTGAAGAAGCATCAATAATATACGCATGGTAGCACGAAAGAAAACTTCTATGCATATGATGTTTAATAAATTTGCTTATTCTGAGAACAAAGCAATGCACGCGCTGATTTTGTCTAAACTAGTTTCTTAAAGTTTTCAATCTGTTGCTCGTCTTAAAGGATATCAAACTATGGAGAACTTTAAAGAATAGTCTTCTGTTATTAGAGAAATTTCTTTCAATCAATCAGATGCTGGATTTTAAGATCAGTTCTTGTATTTACTAGATGCTGGATATTAAAATCAATTCTTCTTGTTAACTAGACACTGAATTTTAAAATCAAATATTCTTGCACAGAGAATGAATGTGAAAGTTGGATTTTTTACTACTTTCTTCACATAGATCAGGTATATTGTGATCACTACTGGAAGTCTCATAAAACGGCTATGTTGCCTCGACTGGTATCACAGTGAAAACTGTTACAGAAAGCGAAAAAAAGATTTTCTTATATAGATTTTAACATCTCAAAAATATACGAGTAAATCTTCTCTGTCGGGGGTGCCGCGGTGGCTCAGTGGTAGAGCGTTCACCTCTGATGCTTGGGGTCCCGGGTTCGATCTCAGCTCCCGGCAAGTGAACTTTGTGGTGGACAAACACTATGTGCGTGGGTTTCTTCGGGGTTCTCCCGTTTCCTCTCACTTTCTTCATTCCACCATTTCATTCATAACTCATCATCACCGTCTCCTTTAGCCTAACCGGCATAACCGTGGGACGTAAAACTCAAAGATTTCATTTCATTTTTCTTCTCTGTCGGCTGCTTTAATGACTCTAATGAAATAGAAATTTGTTGAAATCAACGGCAACTTCCGGTTCCAATCTTCCTACCGTAACAAGTTCGCGGGAATGAACTGCAAGATACAGGTTTCTTTATATGAATGTCTTGTCCAGTGAATTTTTCAACTCCCGCATTCAATGTTGATCCCCACAGTGGAAAGTTGATAATTGATATCGTGGCGTGGGAAGTTGTTATCTTAAGAATAAGCTCATTCTCAGCTCCAATGCCTATATTGAAACCGATAACAATAGACATTTACTATCGTTTCCGGATTAAGATATTAAAAGAAAAATAATTAATAAGAGGAGCTACGTAGTGCCTGTTCCAAAATTTCAAATTACACGTCTCATAACGAAAAATAAAATGTTAAGCTGAATGTAAGAGTTCATTGTCTGATAGCAAAACTTCGTGCTCTTATTATGTTCTCAGAACTTTCCGGTGGATTTTGGCACATATATTGAGAAAACGCTAGTTTAGTTGAAGAAATCAATACAGAAAACCAAAACATCCTTTGGATATGATTCTGCTCTAAACAGGGGTAAAAGTGAGGGGGTACGTCGTCTCCTCAGCATCCACCTGCAAAAAAAAAAAAAAAAAATGTACGGCGTCCCCCAGTTCCTAAAAAATAACCATGGGCAATGATAGGCAGGGGGACGGCGTGACATCGTGCCTCTACCTACCGTCCCCTTACCTTTCCAGATCCACTTTTACCCCTGACTAAAGATAAACGAAAATTTATATAACGATAAAAAATATTGGTTATTATCATCTTAGGTATTCTGCCATTATTGACAGGTTTCTTTCCTGCCACCATACCCTCTAGCACGGTCCTCATGGTAATTTCTTTCCAGTCAATGTTCCAGCTAGTTTCTCTTTCTCTTTTCAATCACAACCATAATTGCCCTTTTTCCATCCATAATTTCTAACACTCTCTTGTTTTTTGCTCTGTTGATTGTACATAATGTAGTGACTATAGACAAAATTATTACAATTAGGATCAGGAATTAGATTCCTGAGCTTTCGACATATATGACCATATTAACCAACCACATACGAGGGATAACGTTTCTAGGCGTTCACACTACTTATTGAATTGGGTAGGAAAGAAATGAATGAGGACGGAAGGAAATGGCTGGAGACCATTATGTCATGTAAAGTGTCATCTTGGCATTTTCCTGGCGTGAATGAGGAAATTTTCACTCAGGATGAAAATTTTACACCTTTCCGACCGTGTGTCACTTACCTGTAATCGAACTCTGAATTGTTCGCATCAAAGGCGAGAGCGTTAACTGTTACAAAACTACACTACTGTTTCGTAACATTAAAAAAAAAAAATTAAAAAAGTGTTTTGCTATTTTTTTAATATATAGATAGTAATTAATCAATAAATCATGAAAGAAAGTTACGTTTTGAATGATCTTTAATTAAAAGATTTGCAATCGAGGGTCTGTGATTATTGATGCATCTTTGATCTAGCTAGTACAGAGATAAACACATTTTGGATAAACATTAGTATTTACATAAATGACACGAAATACAACATGAAGCTTTCTGAAAACTGAAATTAATTAAGGAGTATGAAACTGCCTATGGAAGACATTTTCTGAACTTCTTGTTTTTACGTTTTAACATAACAATATGTGTATACATAAAAAGTTTACACTTACAGGATAAAGGATGCTGATTCTTGACATCTGACAACCGTTACGTTCATTCCCAGCCTGTCGGTCGTTTGGACGTATTTTAGACTAAATGGTTGGTGAGAACAATTGATTCGGTGAGACCACAGTGACAAGTGTCCCAAGACACCGGAATCATCAAAATGGCTTTTTTTTTTTTTTTTTTTTTTTTTGAAGACGGTTTATATATATACACATTAGTTTACGTTTTCATCTGTGTGTTTTTCTGTTTTCATGTCCTATTTCAATACTTTCACTCTTGTTTGTTTTAAATCTTTGTCTTTCTGGAAAGTAAGTTTGGCTATTTTTCTTAAATAGTAACACTTTTACAACAAGTATTACTAATTTATATAAAATAATAATAATACTGTATACATAAGTTTGAATATATAACCCACTACACTATTCTAAACACTACATTATAAAAGGAAAGAAACACTAAAGTATTAAGAGCTCTTGTTATTCATCAGAAGTTCTATGGTTGTCTTTATTGGATTTCATTGGTTATTATCCGCTTGGTGTTTGAGTAGAGATTAATTTCATCTGTTCCTTCTTTTCTTTCTTTCTTTCTTTTTTTTCTTTTTTTGTATGTTCATTCCATATTTTTTCAGTATATATATTGACATAATTTTCGTTTTTTTCCTTTATTTTGTTCATTTATGATTATTATTCGTATGTCTTCAAATTTCAATCTGTTTCGAATCTCCTTCCTTATATTGCTTTTCAGTTCCAGAAAATATGTTCCAGGTATGTGATATGTGTGTGTTTCTCCACAGTTGTATTTGCCATTTTTTTATTATGTTGAGTCATTTTAAATGTGATTTGAAAGGTCTGTGTTATGAAATATATTCCATTGTTTCTTTATCAAAATGCGATATTTATTCTCCCATTTTCATACTTGGAAAAATATTTATCATCACTGTTTACCTTCTTCCGTTATTGCGTATTCATTATCTATTTTAATTTTATTTTTTCACCTATTCATTTTCTATTTTAATTCTCATTTTCACTTCATTGCCAATTGTGGATTTCGATATATTATTTCTAATAGTTCTTTTATTTCATTGTTTTTTTAGCCCTGCTTTATAGTTTTTCTGAGATGAGTAGCTTATTCTTTTGTTAAGGTTTGTACAGTTTCTACGTATATTGTTTTACTTACGAAAGTCTTTTCACTCTAATAAAATTCTCTTTTAGTTTTATGTTCATAAAATACTATGGCCCCATATATTAGCACAATATTGTAGAATAGCCATTAAAATTTTCTTGTAAAGACTAATTTTTATATCTAACCTAAAATCCCTAACAACAGTTATATTAATAGCTTATTCGTCACGTTTTTAGTTTTTTTTCTACAATTTCTGTTATTATTTTTAAGTATTCACATTCCAAGATGTTTAAATTAAATTAATTTACTATTTAAATTTTCGTATTTCTATTTTCAACGAACTTGAAAAGTTCGTTACTGAATTCCCTATGTCTGTGTGTCTGTCCGTCTGTCTGTTATTTGCAAATTTTGCAATTTTGAACCCTGCATTGGATAGAGCATCTAAAACTATTAGAGAAAGTGATTAAATTTTTCGCGTCACTATTACTGTTCACGAGATATAGGCCAAAAAATGGCCGATTTCCAGATGTTTAAGGAGCCAAATTTGCGGAACCGTAAGTCATAGAGATCATATTGGTGTTGATCAATATCTAAAAGGGTGGTAAATATTTTGATACCAAATAGTAACCGGTGGCCACTGTCCAACTGAACACTGGTTTGGCCAATGGCCAGTTGGCCAGTGGCCACCAATTAATATCGGTACCAAAACATCTACCATTCTCTTAGGTATTGATTAACACCAATATCATTTCTCTATGACTTACCGTTCCCATGATATTGACCAAAAATTGCCAATTTCTAGATATTTAACGAGCCATAGCTCGGAAACCATAAGATGTAGAGAGAAAATATATTTATGTTGATCTTCCTAAGAGGATGGTAAATATTTTGGTACCAAATAGTAACCGGTGGCCACTGATTAACTGTCTACTGGCCAACTGGCCACCGCATCCCAGATATTGGCCCCAAAAGTTCGGATTTCTAGATATTTAAGCAGTCATATCTCGAGAGCTGTAAGTTATAGAGACATGATTTGCTAATTTTTGCGAGAAAGAGAAGAAGGTGCGTATAAAAAGATTTACTTTTACATCTAGGAACAATGACAATTATCCTTCCCGCTCCATCCTTCCATTCTTTTCTGGCAATGCTCCACTGGTTTCTAATTGATTTCCTTTTAGAACTTGAAGATTGTGATTTCATTTTTATTAGTAAAAATTCTTAACTTATTGTTTTACATCAATTTTGAAGCTTCATTAATACGTCCTTTCCTATTCTTTCAATTTTGTTCTTTGATATCCAAATAATACAGGCAATGGCCAGATCATTCGAATATCCTACCAATCCAATGATTTCTTCCATGTTTCTCAAGCAATTTAGGCAATGTAGTATTGTTAGATCCTATATTGTGGGTCAACAATTCCAACCTACTGAGCAACTGTTTGTACTTACTGTAACGCATTTCTTTTGCGCTCGTTGAGTTATTTTTCTATTATTGCAGTAATCGAACATTATTCCACACAGTGCATATTTATAAGTTAAATGTTACTTTAGTTCTTAGAAGAAAGCGGGCTGTCATAAGTTATCAAATGCATTACTAATGCCTGCATATATTACAATTAAATAAAAACTTTTCATTCTTTTCTCAAATCTATTAGTCTGCCACTTCTGCACTTTTTCTTTTTTTGAAGCAAAAGTGTAACATGACATGTTCTAAAAGTTTTCTCCCATTTATCCTGGATGTCCCATTTATTATTCCAACAATTTGTTTATTATTAGGCCTAAATTAAAAGGAATATCGGTATGTAGGAATTTTGGTCGTCAAAATTATTAAATTTCATTCCGTAATGTGTGAGGAACATAGAACTGAATCAAGACCCTGTGAAGAAGACAGCAACCCATCAAAAGGTTATTCTGATAGGGAGGACACCATCTCTCTAAAGACAAAGGACGAAGAAATAAGACCACGTCGAAGGAACCATACACACGTAAAACCTAGACATCTAAAATATTTTAATACTAAATGTAATCGTTTTTTAGTACTAAATGTAGTACTAAATGCAATTTAGTTTTCAGGCGTTTACGTTTTTCTGAATATCCCAGCACATATTTGTTCTATCGAAATGAAATTGTGGAATAAATCTCTATTTCAAATTTCCTTTAGCAATAAGAAGCTACTGAGTCATAATGTTATAGGCATCAATTTTACTCTTCTAATAGAAACAAACCCTAAACTCCCAAGCGTTACCGGACCAAATGTTCTTTCGAAAAAACGTGCTTTGAACTAAACATCCCTGGACGAAATGTACTATGGACCAATGTCTTTTGGACGAAATGTCTTAGGACCAATTGTCTTTTGGACGAAATGTCCTTTGAACCAAATCTCTTTGGACGAAATGTCCTTTGGAACAATTGTCTTTTGGAGGAAATGCCATTTGGGCCAAATGTCTTTTGGACGAAATGTCCTTTGAAACAAATGTTTTTGGATTAAATGTCCTTTGTACCAATTGTCCTTTGGACGAAATGTCCTTTGGACCAATTATCTTTCGGACGAAATTTTCTTTGGACGAATTGACATATGGACCAAATGTCTTTCAACTAAGTATTTCTGGACGAAATGTCCTTTGAAGGAAATATCTTTGGATGGAAAGGGTGGTAACCGAGTCATAATGTTATAGGCATCACTTTTTTACACTTCTAATAGAAACAAAACCCGGACCCCCAAGCGTTACCGGACCAAATGCCCTTTGGACGAAATGTGCTTTGAAGTAAACATCTCTGGACGAAATGTCCCTTGGACCAATTATCTTTTGGACGAAATGTCCTTTGGACAAAATGTCTTTGCACGAAATGTCTTTTGGACCAATTACCAATTGTCTTTTGGACGAAATATTCTTTGGATCAAATGTCTTTGAACAAAATGTTCTTTGGACCAATAGTCTTTTAGATGAAATGCCAGTTGAACCAAATGTCTTTGGACGAAATGTCCTTTGGACCAATTGTCCTTTGCATGAAATGTACTTTGGACCAATTGTCTTTTGGACCAAATGTCTTTGGACGAAATGTCCTTTGAACCAATTTTCTTTTGGACGAAATGTCTTTAGACGAGGTGTTCTTTGGACCAATTGTTTTTGGACGAAATTTTCTTTGGACCAATTGTCTTTTGGACGAAATGTGCTTTGGACCAAGTGTCTTTTGGACGAAATGTCCTGATGAGGTCAAAGTTAATTTGCCGAAATTCTGACGCTATTATTTATTAGTTAATACATGCTTTGGTCAGAATTTGTCTTTTATTGTATACAAGTAATTCCAAAGCTAAAATGAGTGGTATTCAGGTACAAAATGTATATAATCACTTTATTTTCGAACTGTTTGTCGAGAAGAAGGGTTTTATATATCACACTTCTGCTCTTTCTAGAGAATTAACGCTTTTGGACACGAGAGGCACACTTTATAAACACTATTTCATCAATTTTCCCCTCTACACCTGTTTTAAAAGTGTTTAATGGTGCTTTATTTTTTATAGTGTGGTTAGTGTACTCATCTTCGGCGCGGAATTGAACCCTACTTGTGCTCATTAGTTTGTATTGCACGATTTGTTGTAAGCGTTCCTGCTGAAAAGAACGCTGCACTGTACTCTATCCATCAACTGATAGGAATAATCTATTGTCTTTTACTCACTTTTAGTGTGTGTTGAACTCATATTTATTTAGGATGTTTCAGCAAGAATCAAATGCATAAATGTGAATATAGTGAGATTTTCATACGATGTTTCAGTTTTATTCTGGAAATACGGAAGCGCGAGACATTTCATTGTTATGTATTAACCCAAATTTAAGTTCAATTTACATTAAATAAATATTTGCTCATTAACATACAAATTTAATAAGAGCTCACTTCTAAGTTTAAGTGCTACTTCACTATTTTAAGTATTTGAGTTGTCAACCTTTCTTTTCAGTTATTTGATCTATATGAGGAAGTGTTTTTATTATTATTATTATTTATCCTTTCTTCGTAATAAATTGGAATTTTAATTATTTAATTTTTATTGGATTCTACTTCATATATACTTAAATGTGATTTACTTCGTGAAAATTAAATTTTGCAATGAGCGATTTTAATACTTGATAATAAATTTTAATTCAAGTAACAAAAAAATTATATACAGTACTAATTCATTTTTAAACAGTAAGACACATTAAACTGTACTTCAAGAAGAAATCATTAAAATTTTAGTCCATTCCAAAGAAAACAGATCATATGATTCGCCATAGAAATCAATGAGCTAATAAACCCTAGTAGCAGAGACAACTAGGAAACCGATTGCTGTAGGCTTGCATTGGAAGTCGGCAAGCTTGCATCCGGCTTGATTATAAAGCCTGCAAATATGCCGCAAGCTGGGTTCCAGTAACGGAGTTACATGCGGACTACCTTGCATTTTGTAATCCATTCAAGTTTGACGCAAGACTTTTAAGTTGGCGGCAAGTCAAGCAAATGAACGCACAGTGATACTATGACGCTCTGCAAAGAATCTAAAGTATATCTTGTAAGTACAACAAGAGGCAGATTGTATGAAAGTACTCTTTGAAAGGGCAGGCGTAGAAAATCCAAAAGCCAAGCACGTGCCAACTGACCCAAAGCTTTCTTGCTACTTGGGAATACTCAACATTGCTAAGGCTTGTCATCTATAGCGGTATACAGGGCGTTACAAAAATGCGTCACAATATTTTGGGAACAGATTCCCCACATCAAGATAAGAAAAAGAAGTTCTTATGGACCTGTACTCAAAAGTGCATAGTTTCGTAGTTGTAGGGGTGCCGAAAACGTGAAATAAGTGAACGTTTAAAGTTCAGCTCCACTAATATGAAACCTATCGTAGTTGGTTCAAGACTTCACTAATGAACTGGTATGTGAACTATCCAAATATCCATATTTAAGACTCTTCCAGTACTTGCACAGTAATTTTTAGATAGGTATTTTGAGAGAGCAGTAGCGTATTCTCTGGATGTGTAAGTCGTGTGTTATCGCCCAGCGAAAAATGAAGAAAAGAGTATTTTAATTTAAATAAACGGATCTTCAGAATTAGGAATATTTTTATTATTATTATTTTCAACAGAACAGAATCAACTGTTGAAGTGCAGAAGAACAGAGAAGTGCTGTGCGATCTACGTCATGTTTTGGGCAGGCACCTCTGTAAGCAGTGATGAAAATTTTCCGGAAAATTTTGAAACGGAAAATTTTCCCGGAAAATTTTCCGATTCATTAAAACATACTCCACTTATTCCTACATCGTTGTTTAGTCGAGATGTGAGGTGGAAAATTTTCTTCTATATTTTTCCGGAAAATTTTCCGTTCTTAACAAATATCAGTGATTAAGTAACAATTCGTCAGTATTCATAAAATTGATTGAATTCATATATAGAAACGTTAAAAAGTGAAAGATCGTTGAAAGAATCTGAAAATTTTCATGGCTCAGACAATTTTCAGTACGATGTAAGAACTAGTGGAACAATTTTCCATGAATCGAAAAATTGTTTGTCCTGTACAATGAAAATTTTCCGGAAAATTTTCCGATTGATAAAAACATACTCCACTTATTCCTACATCGTTGTCTAGTTAAGATGTGAGGTGGAAATTTTTCTTCTATATTTTTCCGGAAATTTTTCCGTTCTTAACAAATATCAGTGATTAAGTAACAATTCGTCAGTATTCATAAAATTGATTGAATTCATATATAGAAACGTTAAAAAGTGAAAGATCGTTGAAAGAATCTGAAAATTTTCATGGCTCAGACAATTTTCAGTACGATGTAAGAACTAGTGGAACAATTTTCCATGAATCGAAAAACTGTCTGTCCTGTACAATGAAAATTTTCCAGAAAATTTTCCGATTCATAAAAACATACTCCACTTATTCCTATATCGTTGTCTAGTTGAGATGTGAGGTGGAAAATTTTCTTCTATATTTTTCCGGAAATTTTTCCGTTCTTAACAAATATCAGTGATTAAGTAACAATTCGTCAGTATTCACAAAATTGATTGAATTCATATATAGAAATGTTAAAAAGTGAAAGATCGTTGAAAGAATCTGAAAACTTTCATGGCTTAGACAATTTTCAGTATGATGTAGGAACTAGTGGAACAATTTATCATTAATCGAAAAGTTGTCTGTCCTGTACAGTGATGAAAATTTTCCGATTCATAAAAATATATTCCACTTATTCCTACATCGTTGTTTAGTTAAGATGTGAGTTGGGAAATTTTCTTCTATATTTTTCCGGAAAATTTTCCGTTCTTAACAAATATCAATGATCAAGTAACAATTCGTCAGTATTCAGAAAATTGATTGAATTCATATATAGAAATGTTAAAAAGAGAAAGATCGTTTAAAGAATCTGAAAACTTTCATGGCTTAGAGAATTTTCAGTATTATGTAGGAACAAGTGGAACAATTTTTCATGAATCGAAAAATTGTGTCCTATTCAGTGATGAAAATTTTCCGGGAAATTTTGAAACGGAAAATTTTCCGATTCGTAAAAATATACTTCACTTATTCCTACATCGTTGTTTAGTCGTGATGTGAGGTGGAGAATTTTCTTCTATATTTTTCCGGAAATTTTTCCGTTCTTAACAAATATCAATGATCAAGTAACAATTCGTCAGTATTCATAAAATTGATTGAATTCATATACAGAAATGTTAAAAAGTGAAAGATCGTTTAAAGAATCTGAAAATTTTCATGGCTTAGATAATTTTCAGTACTATGTAGGAACAAGTGGAACAATTTTCCATGAATCGAAAAATTGTCTGTCCTGTACAGTGATTAAAATTTTCCGATTCGTAAAAGAATAGTCCACTTATTCCTACATCGTTGTTTAACCGTGATGTGAGGTGAAAAATTTTCTTCTATAGAGAGAGAGAAACACTGTGTAAAATTTTATTTCCCAACTTGAAATACAAAATTTTCCGGTTCCCGAAAGCTAATTGGAAAATTATAATTTGTTGCTGACTAACTTTCCTCTACTGAAATTCAATTTTGTAGCTCTATGTGCAGTTAAATATAGTGGAAAATTTTCCACCTAACATCACTATACATAATATCCCAAATTGTCAGACCTATAAAAAGTGTTTTCCACTTGTTTCTACATCGTGATGAAAATTTTCCGATCTGTGAAACTTTCCGACTCCTGAAAAATTCTTCTATTTTTCCATATAAGGCAGAAAATATTTCGATTCATGAAAAATTATTTAACTTGTTCCTACATAGTACTGAAAATTGTCTGAGCCATGAAAATTTTCAGATTCTTTAAACGATCTTTCAGTTTTTAACATTTCTATACATGAATTCAATCAATTTCATGATTGCTGAGGAATTGTTACTTGATTACTGATATTTTTTTAGAACGGAAAATTTTCCGGAAAATTTTCCCAAATGGAAAATTTTCCGCCTCACATCACTATCTGTAAGTAAGTCGTTGACAACGCTTTGGCTGCGTTTTTACTGTCTTACCAGATTATATTGCGCATGCGTTTCGTGTTTCTTACCTTGTGCTTCAGTGGTCCAGGGCGTTGTTTAGAAAGTCAACGTCTTGAGTTTTCTGCTTGTTGAAGTGTTGCCAAGTCTGTACATTTATCTGTGGATGTACATATTTTTTATAGCAATACACAATACATTTCTTGGAGGGGAGCTATGATCTACGTACTTTTTTTAATTGTTGAAACATCGTTCACTTTTTAAGTTAAGGGTACAATTGACTCCTTTCTAGAATGCTTGTAACAAATATAGTGAAAAGAAACATAATTTTTCTCTCGATCGAATAAAGTTGTGTTCCAAGGGTCAGTTGATGAAAAAAAGAAAGTCTGGACGTTAAGCTACAGAATGGTTTTCCATTCTGCCTTTTTCTTTCCCTAAGTTTTATTTACTTTGTCGTTAGTGAGTCATCCTCAAGACTTACCGTTTCGGGCTATCTATAATACTGTTTATAAAACAGTAATCCAGAGATTTCTACCCAAAGAAAGACGGCTCGAGCTGGAATTCAAGTAATTGTAAGTAAATAATTGCTTCTTTTTGATTTTCAGTTTCATAATTTGAGGGTATAATGACTTATATATTTATTGTAATTAAATGTATTCCTTACGTAATTTCATCCTCCTTGATTCATCTTTATAATTTGCAGACTAAATTGTTAGAAGAAAATTGCTATTTATAGGTTGTTGTAACTATGACATTACGGGAGGACGGTCATGGTCCCTTACTTCTGAAAATTGAGAGAACTTCCAGGCACAGACTATATTCAAGAAATCTATGTGTGGGCAAAGTATAGCCATTATTAAATACTCGTTTGTCGAATGCAAATGCCACTAAAATAGTTATGCGTTAAATGAGGTAAATTTATCACATTATTTTTGATCAGTAAAAAAAAATGTGGGTGAGGCCATCTTTGCTCCTGGGGATAGAGAGGTCCCCTTTAGTTTCGCCTGTGTTAATATATTTCTCTTTTCTTGTCAATACCCCAACATCCACGTCAGGAGACGCCACTGGTTGAGAGTGATCAAGTACTCAAAAACAGCCTCTCTAAAAACGATTGTACAAGAACCGGTGGTTCTACAAAATGGATATTTGGATAGTTCACATATCAGTTCCTCAGTGATGCTTTGACCCATTACAATCGGTCCTATAGTAGTGGAACTATGGACCTTTAAAGTTCACTTATTTCACGTTTTCGACACCCTATAACTACAAACTATGCACTTCCGACCACAGGTCCATACAGTAAGTACGCCAGAAATTTTTACTTAGGGGGGTGTTCAAAATAAAAGGGGGGGTGTGCTCTCAGAATAGTGATATAATTTTTAAACAAACTCAAACAAGAAAACAGTATATTTTGTTACGCAACTATTGCAATACTATTAATAATAATAATAATAATAATAATAATAATAATAATAATAATAATAATAATAATAATAATAATAATAATAATAATAATAATAATAATAATAATAACAATAATAATAATATCAACTCTTTGCAGTGGTAGGTTCAATAAAGTAAGTTCACACATTTGAACATTTATTATTATTATTAAACTAAGTAATACAGTGAAACCTCTCAAAACGGACATCGGTGGAACCGATTATTTGTCCGTAAATGAGAGGTGTCGCTAAAAGGAAGGGTTCTCTCTCATAACACCACATCACACATATTTATGGCATGGAAAAATAAGAAAGTTTGTCCTCTTACGAAGATGTCCACTATTGAGAGAGGTTTCACTGTATTAGGAATTAACCTCCACTATTTTACCTAGTAATTGCATGTGAATTGATTACCGTACATACGAATTATTGTAGTCTAATTATTTCGCAAAATTCTGCTATTATTTCAATCTATTCACCCCAGCCAATTTTAGTGGGTGATTTTTTTTTTCAAAAAAATATATTAATTGGGAATAAATTCCCTCGTCCCACGCTGAAATCACATTCGTTTAGTAATTAATACTGTACATAGTTCCAATTTCATTTCATTTAATATTCTAACCCTGTTGTTAACGTTAATTGTTGTAATATTATTTGATCTCTTAATCTCCGTTTGTGCCCCTTTCTGGCTACGTTATTGGCTCTGAATATCTTTCATAAGAAAATTATTCATTGATTTAGTTGTTTTCCAGAAATCCAGTTTTTCAGTTTACAAATATGTTGTATCTTTCTGTTTTGTCTGCTTTAATATACCCTAATTTTAATAATCCTAGGGCACATAGTGATGTGATCTCTTGTAAATAGTGGAAAAGTGACCAAAAAATGGCCAAAAGCACACAAAAAAAGTGACCAAAATCTCATCATGCCCCTTTTTTCCTTTGTCAATTTCTCCATCACCTCTCTCTTTGTTTGTTCTTTTGTTTCTTCTTTACTTCTTTTTGAGCTTCCTCCTTTCTTAGGTTTTCAAATTATGCTTTGTAGTTACGGTAAGCAGACTTAACAGATGTAAAAAGCTTCTGAGTAAGTGGAACCAGTTCTGGCCTATTTCCGAATTTCTTCATCCCAGACATTATATTTAACTTCGCATTAAGAGTACTCAAAAACGTGAAATATTCAAATTCATCACCTACTCTTAAGAAGAACATACAAGAAGCATAACACAAGACGAACATGAACCACACAAATACACTCACACAACGTTGAGCGGAGCGATAACTATTACGAGAGAAAACTAAAAGATTATTATGATAGAAGAAAGAATAGACACAGAAGGGTTCTCAACCCTACCTTGAGAGTTTAAGCATCCACCAACCGTCCACTGTGCTTTAGAAAAAATAAAAGCTGAAGTGAGAATAAAGCTGACTGTTTCACATGTGGCAGCAAGAGTAATGAGTAACAAATTTCTGCCTTTTTCCATTTGTTTTTATATTGTTCTTAGAAAACTGCCAATGCAAAACATAAATCACACGAAAAAGTCACTTTACCTCTCAAAAAAGTAACTTTTAGTGACAAATTTTAAAAAAAGTAACTTTTAGTGACCAACTTGAATAAAAGTAAATTTTAGTTAAAAGAGTGACTCGCTATGAGCCCTGTTCCGCTCAATGAATTTACGTGAATAAAAATATATTTTACAAAAATTAAGCTAGCGCCAAATGCGTCCCTGCATAATACTAGACTCAGTCTAAAAAATATATAATTCTTACTTCGATCGATCTTTTCATTTCTAAAAACGTCCTGACTACACCCTTGTAACGTCCGTCTGTTTATACACCACTTGCAGAACAGGCTCGAAACCAGCCACAGAGCTTTGGGGTCCATGAATATGTTAGGAGGGGTCAAGTCATTAAAAATTCTCTTATAAATATCTAAATTGTGCATTTTGTATTGAGCTCTGGACTGGACATGAAAAATTTAGGGACGGCCAGACCCTCCTTAGCCCCCTTCTGGTTGCGAGCTTGTTCCAGAGTAGCAGTTACCAACTGAATCTGGTGTAGGCTTATTACTAGAGACCGGATGTTAGGCAAAATGCCTATTCTTTAATATTAAAGATATGATCAAAAATAACATTTTAAAGTTTATATGGGGGTTATAGTTTCGATTTAATCCAATTTTATTTTGCCTATTTTGCCTATTTCGACCTTTACTGCCTAAATAATTGCTTTAGTGCCTAATGTTGCCTATTCTATGCATTTTCTTCAAATTAAGCCTTCATTGGAAAAATGTAATTTATATAACATAAATAATACACACATATGTGTGTATATTAGGTGTTTGTAAACACAAGCACGTGGTACGTTGCAACATATATACAGAGTGAACTTCAAAGATGTGCACATACTTCGCGAAGTGATAAGTGATATCAAAAGAAAACAAACAGTCCTCGTGTATTTTGTCTAATTCCGTGTCATGTACAAGTGACAGAGTCACAACTTGGAATCGAAAATCGAATCCTGACAATTGGAACGAAACCGAAAGATGTGCGCATACTTCGAGAGGTGATTCGTGACAAGAAAAGAAGACAAAACGTCCTCTTGAATGTCACGAATCACCTCCCGAAGTATGTGCACACTTTTATGTCTCGTTCCAATTGTCAGGATTTGATTTTGGATTCCAAGTTCGCCCCCTTGTCACTCCTACACGACGTGGAATTCGACAACATGCAAAAGGACTTTTTGTCTTCTTTTGATGTGATGAATCACCTCTTGACGTATGTGGACATCTTTCAGGTTCTCCCAGTATATATGGAATGCATAACAAGCTTCGTTTTTATATATACAATAAAAGAAGATATTAACAAAGAAGTATGTTTCTATATTCTTTGAACATTATCTATGACTTGAATCTATTTTTTAATTATATTGAGTATTTATCTTCATTATTTCGAGTTACATTTTAGTGCCTATTTTACTGCCTATTTTTTAAATTTTTAGTGCCTATTTGCCTGCCTATTTTCCAGGTTTTTAGTGCCTAAACATCCGGTCTCTACTTATTACTATATTGTCACATTTTTCCTTATTGAGGAGAAGATAGGTGAATGACCGCTCAAGACGTTGCCAATTTCAGTCATCTGCATCTGTCCATCAACCTCTTTTCTCGGAAACGACCGCGGAGCCCAGGAGGGTAGGTATCAGCGGTCTGTTTTGTCAATTATTTCGATCGAAACACAGCCCGAAACAATGAGGTCATGTGGTTCTCGAAGCCGTACATGAGAACGAGGTCGCTTCGTATTTTGAAGTGAAATAAATAAATAAGAATATTGCCTTCTTTCCTAAACGCTAAACCTTTTTTAACTTGATGTAATAAATAACCTATATGATAGTGATTGATACAATTGGATTTGGGGGAGTGTTCCTTTTCCATCCAGGGGTGTGTGTAAAGAAATTTGGAGGGGTGTTAGGGGGGTGTTGGAGGGGTGTAGATTACTCCCTGGGTCCATATTAACTTATTATTTTGATTTATTCTTATTTTGATGTGCGGAATCTAATTCCAAAACATTGACACATTTTTGTATCACCCTGTATACATTTTTTCTACTACAAGAGAAAGATATACTATAATTGGCAACACTAGTATATCCAGAATAAAAAAGAAAAGACATGCACTTGAATTTCATAAAAGAGGGTGACGGCAGGACGCCCTTATTTAGACTGGTTCAGGTTTCCTTGTGTGGTAGCTAATGGGTATGAGGGGAGACAAGCGATTTGTTCTTTCCCTTAAATTAAGTCATTCTCCTCAGTCGCATCCTATAGCAGCAGTGGAATACATGGTCGTGTATAAGGTATAAATTAAGGAACGGATTCTTTTGGTAAATCTTGCGTACAAAAGTGGTATTATGGACCATACAAAATTGGGTTGCACGTTTTGTAGTTTGGTTGTCTTCATATAATCAGACCACATCATATAATAATCGTATTGTAATTAAAGAAAGCATAGCTCTACTACATAAAGTTGTCTTAAAAACATTTTAGATGAAACCAAACTCACCAAAGAATACAAAGTGCCTATTTGTATTTCTTTTTGTACCTTTTCTTTTCTTTTCTTTTCTTTTCTTTTCTTTTCTTTTCTTTCTTTTCTTTTCTTTCTTTCTTTATTTTTTTTACTTTAAAACTAATAACAAGAGATGATATTTAAAGAATAGAAGAATAATCCAAACACGTATTAATAATACTATGTAATTGTACTACTAGGAATATTTTTTAGGTAGTTTTTACGAATAAAGTGCTTTAAAATATGGATTATAAAATAATGTCTTATAAATATCTGCTAATAAAAGGTAGAGATCACCGCACTAAATTTTCTCGCTCTAATTTCTTATACTAAAACATGTTGTACTGCAGGCTATTAATGAAACATTTCCTTGGGAAATGCAAGCAAAGTTATAAGGCGTTTAAATAAAATTTTTCGTCCAAAGAAAACTCAATTTCAATAGTTAATTACAGACCCCTTGAGCTTTTTTCTCTTGGGATTTTAAAAGAGTATCTTCTCAAAAGCAACTCAGGTGATTTAGGTTCATATCCCTTAAATAAATATATCATTATTATTCTTATAATATTGCATGAATCACTTCCATGATAATACTCGCAAAAAATAGTTTACTGTTGGGGTGAATTCTTTCGGAACTTTTGTAAAATATGACTCATTCGATTTTGTTATTTTATAAATACATATTTCATTAATAACTTTAATGTCATAAGTCATTTTTATAGAAAAATCTGCAAGAGATAGTTTACTTTTGAGGGTGAGTTTTCTTTGGGGAAAGTTCTCTGAAAACACCTTATAATTTTGTTCATATTTCACAAGAAAATATTTAACTAATAATCGCAGCACGACATGCTTTAGTTTAAGCAACTGGAGAGAAAAGGTTTAGTGCGGTTGTCCGTTCCTTTTATTTGTATTATCTGAAATAATAACGTAACAACTTCCATATTGATTATTTTTTGTATATATATATATATATATATATATATATATATATATATATATATATATATATATATATATATACAGGGTGGTAGGTAACTCTACCGACAAACTTTGGGAGGTGATTCGTTACAGGAAATGAAAGAAAAAAGTTCTAATAAACATAGGTCGAAAAAGTCTCCTTTCGCCAAAAAATCGAAAAATCGTGTTTCGAAACGCCCTGCCTCAGAAACTAGAGGACCTATCTCAAACGGTTTAAGGAATTACACACGAACTAGTATGCGATCAATCTAAATATCCATGTTTTACCATCCTCCGTTATCGGCGAAACGAACGCGCCATTAGTGCTTAAAGGAGAATCCCTGTACCTTAACTTCCTTTTTACAATTCATTTCGCCGATAACGGACCATGGTAGAACATAGGTACAGTAGAGCGTCGATTATCCGAACGTCGGTCAACCGAACGACCGCTTAACCGAACTATGTACTCGCTCGCACCTGTTTCTCTCCCACCCTACCGCCCATCATCCCCCTCACTCCCAAACCAAGTTTCCCACAGTAGTCGCCGCACTGAGCCATCGCTGGCGGAACATTGCTTCTAATGGGGCCTTCATAAGGAGCTGCTGACCGGCCAAGCCGCCATTCGCTGTGTTTCAACAATCAGCATACTTCTGTCGGTTTGGCACTGGCTGTAGAAGTACAGTACAGTACAGTACAGTTCGATTATCCGAACAAACCAGTTTTCCGAACACCCATGTCCCCCAATTACTTCGGATAATCGACGCTCTACTGTATTGAAACTATAGACATAGACATAGACACTGAAACTTAGCAATATTAACCTTTAACGCAGGGTTGCGATAACCTCTCGTTAACCTTTTTCGCTTGGTTGCTGGGACCGACGACTTTGTTGTCCCTATATTGACAAACTAACTTCGTTACTGTCCACCTTTTCCTTGTTTACTAGTAAACTTTCTTTTTTGCGTGTGCTTCCCCGATATCCCTATATATAAAATAGTTTAGACAGAGTAGTGAATTATACAGGGTGTTTCAAAGCAACACCGACAACGTTTGGAAGGTGATTCCTGACACCAAAAGAAGAAAAAGGTATAGACCAACCTGGATGCACAAATGCTTCCTTTTGGAGTTATAGGCTGCCAAAAATATGAAAAAATAAACTTTAAAGGTTTATAGCTCCAAAACTATGGGACCTAACGTAGTTAGTTTAAGACTTCACTTAGGAACCAGTATGTGCCCTATACAAATATACATGTTTTAGAATCCTGCGGTACTTCTGTAACAATTTTTATAGAGGTAGTTAGTGAGTACTTCAGATTATATGCCCGGAATCAAATTCCCTCCGCACATATTAGTTCCTAAGTGAAGTGTTGACCCGACTACGGTAGGTCCCATAGTTTTGGAGCTATGGACCTCTAAAGTTCATTTTTTCATATTTTTGGCAGCCTATAACTCCGAAAAGAAGCATTTGTGCACCCAAGTTGTTCTATACTTTTTGTCTTATCTTGGTGTCAGGAATCACCTCCCAAACGTTGTCGGTGTTGTTTCGAAACACCATATATATCCGGGTAAAATTAACAAATCATGTATGACCTAAAACCTAAAAACCTTTATGACCTAAAATTATCTTTCTCTGTCTCTTTGTCTTCTGTTCGGACACACACAGACACAATGATTCTTACAGACTCAAGAACAGCGAGTGAAAGAGATTAGTAAAGGTATATATTCACAATTTTGATCTTCTAAGCTTGTGGGAACATTCGTTCAACAAAGAATTAATCTTCCAATACATTTTACACGGTTAACTTCTGCTGAAAATTTCTCTCTATTATCTACTCCCTTCTATTCTCTCTCTCTCTCTCTCCTTTCTCTTTCTTACTTTCTCCTTCTATTGAATATATATATACGTACATACATACATATATATATATATATATATATATATGTATATATATACGTACATTTTCGCTTGTCTCTGTGTAGGTAATAGTCCTGAGTCGTCCCTTGTGCAAACCACTTCATTTACAAGAGAAAATGCGATCCAGAAATTATTGAGCATAATAGCAAACAGTGGAAAGTAAAGGATTTGCAAAAGCTGGTCTAGATAATCCAACACCGTGTTAGCATTAGGTCGTACTACGTACGATATAGGTATATAATACATATACGCACATTACACACATATATATATACCTACATATATGATGAGGTCATGAGATTAAAGTCGTATCTCTGTGACTTTACATTGGTTTCAAAACGCTCTGTACATTAATGATGTTGGTGCTTAGTTACACAAAAACATTTGTAAAGGCTGTTTTCGTACTGGTATTTGTACATATTTTTCTTTGTTTTTTCACTTGACTTCCTTTGTTTTTTTTAATTGAGTTCCATTTACTTTGTGTAAAAAGGGCGGTTCACATATGTATACATATACCAGCATGTACATATTCAAGAGAAAAACTTATGTTTAGTTTTACTATGTTCTTAGTTTTTGATATTTCCCTTCTGTAGAAGAATCAAGAGTAGTGTAATAAAGACATATACCACAACAAGCTGATGCACAACGTAGGATCGCGGTTTGTATGTTGAAGAGCAGAAATATATAAATGTGTTATTGTCATCAGAGGCATAAAACAAACGCTCTTTCTGATTTTGGTTTTTTCCCTATGTCTTCTCTTGTTGACTCTAAGACCTCTTTTAGACAAACTGACATGTCATACCAGACATACATAGAACAATATGATGTCATATATTTCAGTAGAAATTTAGCGGTATGCATTTTCATTCGTGTATTTCAGGTGAGATTTTGTTGTAATTGATTATAGTACGAGGGGGTATCAAAAAGTTCGTGCAATCACCTAGAAAAAATCCACTCTAGAGAACTCTGAAACCATGATGGTATCACTCCTTCTCTATGTAGTCACCGTGTCTAGCGATACATTTTTGCTACCTGTTCTTCACTTTCACTAAGTTCGTTTTGTAAAAATCTACAGTTTGGCTTTGAAACCACAGTTCAACCTCAGAAATGACGTAATGTCTACTGTCAAAATGGCATCCTCTGAGTGGATGCTTCAGGGAAGATAAAGAAATCAAGATAAGGATACGGACAGTATTTTTTTTTTTTTTTTTTTTTTTAATGATTTCGTAAGCTCTTCACGAGGGACAGAAATTATTGTCAACTCTTCGTATTCAACACAGAAAATACTTTCACCATTTGGAAAGTAAGTCTCTAATTGGTCCCTTCAAGTGATTAAGCCGTTACAAACAAACTTCGATCAGAAAACTAGCGTCAAGAGGATTACAGGGTCATACAACTCCCGTGCAGACTTTTCGACCGAGAAAATTCGTAAGCTGTCATGATTGGTCTCTATCTACATTTTCAATATGTATTTAATAAAACTGTTTTATGTTCCTATTGGGTTACGTTTTACATTTACCACAATCACTAAGCGAATTAAGTAACTTTTATAGACATATGACTAGCGCTTGAGGAGAAAATAAGGTTGACAATTCCAAGGTGAAGCCCATTGGGGGTTCGAAACTCTCTGAAGAGCATGGTCGGAATTTTAACTGTCCTCGATATTTCTGTGTTCGTGTCCCTTTCGTGTTTGGAATATGTAGAAAGTACGTGAGATGAACATGGCGAACAATACCCCGGTTGGGGCGAATTAAAAAAAAAAAAGTGGTAGAGCGCTTGCCTCTGATGGGTGGGGTCTCTGGCAGGGAGTAATCTACACCCCCTCAACACCCCCCTAACACCCCTCCAAATTTCTTTACACACACCCCTGGATGGAAAAGGAAACTCCCCCAAATCCAATTGTATCAATCAGTATCATATAGGTTATTTATTACATCAAGTTAAAAAAGGTTTAGCGTTTAGGAAAGAAGGCAATATTCTTATTTATTTATTTCACTTCAAAATATGAAACGACCTCGTTCTCATGTACGGGCTTCAAGAACCACATGACCTCATTGTTTCGGGCGGTGTTTCGATCAAAACAATTGACAAAACAGACCCGCTTTATACCTACCCTCCTGGGCTCCGCGGTCGTTTCCGAGAAAAGAGATTGATGTACAGATGCAGATGACTGAAATTGGCAACGTCTTGAGAGGTCATTCACCTACCTCCTCCTCAACAAGGAAAAATGTGACAATATAGTAATAAGCCTATACCAGATTCAGTTGGTAAGTACTACTCTGTAACAGGCTCGCAACCAGAGGGGGCTATGGAGGGCCCGGCTCTCCCTTAATTTTTCATGTCCCCTCCATACCTCAATACAACATGCACAATTTAGATATTTGAAAATAAAATTTTTAATGACTTGGCCCCTCCTAACATATTCGTGGCTCCCCAAAGCTCTGTGGCTGGTTTTGAGCCTGCTCTGTAAGTAGTGTATCAACGGACGGACGTTAGAAGGGTGTAGCCAAAACGTTTTTAGAAATGAGGAGATCGATCGAATTAAGAATTATATATATATTTTAGACTGAGTCTAGTGTTATGCAGGAACGCATTTGGCGCTAGCTTAATTTTTGTAAAGTATATTTTTGTTCACGTAAATTGATTGAGTGGAACAGAGCTCATAACGAGTCACTTTTTTAACTAAAATTTACTTTTTTTGAAGTTGGTCACTAAAAGTTACTTTTTTCAAATTTGTCACTAAAAGATACTTTTTCGAGAGGAACGATAATGTCTGAGACGAAGAAATTCGGAAATAGGCCAGAACTGGTTCCACTTACTCAGGAGCTTTTTACATGTGCTAAGTCTGCTTACCACAACTACAAAGCTTACTCTGAAAACCTAAGAAAGGAGGAAGCTCAAAAAGAAGAAGGAAAGAAGAAACAAAACAAACAAAGAGAGAGAGGTGATGGAGAAATTGACAAAACAAAAAAGGGGCATGATGAAATTTTGATCACTTTTTCGTGTGCTTTGCCCATTTTTGGTCACTTTTCAAGTATTTACAAGAGACCAGATCACTATAAGCCCTCGGATTTTTAAAATTAGAGTATATTAAAGAAGACAAAACAGAAAGATACAAAATATTTGTAAATTGAAAAACTGGATTTCTGGAAAACAACTAAATCAATGAATAATTTTCCTATGAAAGATATTCAGAGCCAATAACGCAGCCAGGAAGGGGCAGGAACGGACATTAAGAGATCAAATAATATTACAACAATTAACGTTAACAACAGCGTTAGAATATTAAAATAATGAAATTGGAACTATGTACGGTATATATTACTCAACGAATGTGATTTCATCATGGGACGAGGGAATTTTTCCTAATTAATATTTTTGAAAAAAATCACCCACTAAAACTTGCTGGGGTGAAAAGAGAACCCTTCCTTTTACGGACACCCCTCATTTACGGGCAAATAATGGTGTTCCACCGATGTCCATTTTGAGAGGTTTCACTGTATTACTTAGTTTCATAATAATAATAAATGCTGAAATGTGTGAACTTATTTTATTGAACGTACCAGTGCGAAGAGCTGATATTATTATTATTATTATTATTATTATTATTATTATTAGTAGTAGTAGTAGTAGTAGTAGTAGTAGTAGAAAAAGAAGTAGTAGTAGTAGTAGTAGTAGTAGTAGAAAAAGAAGTAGTAGTAGTAGTAGTGTTGCAATAATTGCGTAACAAAATATACCGTTTTCTTGTTTGAGTTTGTTTAAAAATTAGATCACTATTCTGAGAACACCCCCCCTTTTATTTTGAACACCCCCCCAAGTAAAAATTTCTGGCGTACTTACTGCTGGTCCGATCCCTGACCAAGTAAATTTACGGTGGACAACATTCTCATTCCACTAATTACTCCACCATCATTCGCTAGCCTCAATCATTCGTCTCCCTTAAGAGTCTTCATCCCGGCGAAATTAAAATACCGCTAATTTTACAGTAATTATGTGATATCTTCAAATAGATAAAACATAATTGAAATATGGAACAAGAGAGCCCTAGACAATATTATTTTTCGTGAGGTACCGTTATCACAAGTCACCTAGCGGATTTCCGTTTTCAGCTGTTTAGAAACGCGAAAATAAATTCCGATTTTCAAAATGGCTCGAAATCGAAAGCAGACAAGTGAGTCGTGATAACGGTTTCTCATGTAAAATAATATTGTCTAGGGCGCTCTTGTTCCACATTTCGATTATCTTTTATCTATTTGAAGATATCACATAATTACTGTAAAATTAGCGGTATTTTAATTTCGCCGGGATGAAGACTCTTAACAAAAACGGCATTATTGTGGGACGTTAAACTGATTTTTTTTTTTTAATTTGTGCAACCTCTCTGAACCGGACACCTTTCAATTACGGACAAAATTTTATGTACCACCGGTGTACGTTATTTAGAGCTTTCACTGTAATAGAATTTTAACTGTTTAATTTATACGATAGCACGTTGCCACTAAACCATGCAAAAATAAGTTTGGGTTGTTTCATTTTGTTTTTTTCTCAAACCCAATATATATGGGAATACTTACCCATATAACCAGAAGTAGAGAAGGGAGGGTGAAGGTATGAAGCATTATGTAAGCTAAGCGTTGAGATGCATTGTAAGGATTTGGATAACTTTCTGTAAATTATTCATACCACGCGTCAGGCAGCATCGGTCAAACGTGTTCGCGACATTTGTAAAATTCCCTCGGTGCAACCCAAATAAAATTAAAAAAAAAAAAAAAGTTTCCGGGACTCCGAAAACTTGTCGCAAATGGTTCCCGTCAGTCAGTTCTCTCACCCTTCGTGTCATGTTATTCTCTTTGCATTTGTTTCTCTCTCTCTTTCTTTCCCCCCTCGTGATACTAGATTTGGGTGAGAGCTCGAACCAAAAACTCTGCTGAAACCTCTTTGTCACTACTTTTTTTTTCCAACTACCGCCAGCTTCTATATATTTCTCTCTCTCTCTCTCTCTCTTGCACTCTCTGTTATCAGCCATGAAATCTTCAGATTCATTCAATAGAAAGGTTGCTGGAAAATAGGAAAAACGTAGCAGAATTTTTATATAAAGTAAAATTTCTCGTTCTCTTTTATATAGGATGTTCGAAATGTTGTGAATATTCTTGATCAATACTGCTGAAAAACTAAATTAAATTTTTAATAGTCGATCATGTATATAAAGGCCATCATAGGTATATGGTTGGGATACGATTGTTTGGCATGGAAGATCCGGGTTCAATCCCAGTAGGTTCAAATGCCAAAGGTTTGACATATCATTTAGCCTCGGCACTGAAAAGGACGCTAAACTCAAATTAATCAATCAACCAACATATATTATCTTTTGTTTGTCTGTTTGTATGTCTGTGTGTTTGTCTGTCCCTCTGTGTCCCTGTTTGTCTGCCTGTGTGCCACCTGGGGACCAGACGAGTGGACCGAGAGTTACCAAATTTTGATTATGGGTACCTCGGTCCAGGCTCCAAACCAATACGAAGCATTTTTTTTTTATTTGAACCAGGGAGGTCTCAGAGGGGCGTTTACCGGGACATGTAAAAGTAGTAGAAAATGACCGATATTAGTTTCAAATTCACAGTTTTCACGGTAGCTGAGATCAATGGGGGGGGGGGGAGATACCGAGATATGTAAGAAATAATCCAAAATGGCCGATATTAGTGTCAAATCCATAGTTTCGCGATCGTTGAAATGATTGGTAATACGTCCGCAGGTATTGACTTCCAAATACAGCCCCCATACGAAGAATGGATATTTCAGCTAGAATATATATAGGAACCTATACAGAGAGAGAGAGAGATGGGAGGAGCTGTGTGCGTGTACGTCGTTCAACCTCTACGCCTCCACACTTTTTTATTCTCTCGTGTTCATTCAATTTCTTCAGTTTTTCTCTTCTTGAAATGCACCACTCTCACCATCCTTCCAGTTTCAGTAAAAGGGTGTTTTTATATTATTTATAGAGTGATTATTTTCAGGTTCGGGTACTGATGTAGACGCTCCTACATCTATCTATCTATCTATCTATCTATCTATATATATATATATATATATATATATATATATATATATATATATATATATGGAGAGAGAGAGAGAGAGAGAGAGAGAGAGATGTCTCCATCAAATTGAACATTATCCTGTCTGATTACTGGTTATCTACATTTGACCTATACAACAACACAAAACATAAATATTAATACAATGGACGTAGTTTCGATATATTAGAGATTATTTTTATATATAGATACTTTACCAAATTAAATCACAATACTATCTTTTCTTGTCTTGTCTTCACCACCATTATCGGTGTTATTTAAAAGGAGCATCAGCTTTAAAGCCAAGTATGCTCAAAATGTGGTTAAATTGAAGTACTTGTACAAGTATTATTTCTTTTTTTTTTTTTTTTTTTTTTTAAGAAATTGTAAAGAATTTTACAAATGGTGGAAGCCGCCATTAGCATTTTTTGGTCGACTTTCAAGTCGCATTACCTGTCATATATAGTAGGAAATAAATAGAAAATATAAATTGTTAATTATGTCAGTTTAGGAATAAGAGAACTAATTTGTCACAGTTAGGTAAAGAAATGTATAGTCACAATCAGGTGTAGTAAGAGTCAAAATCGTGATGGAGTTCCAACGGGAAGAGGAGGGCCAATTACCCAATTAGTCAGGGTGAAAGATTTAAAAAGAAAATAAAAAATAGATTAAATGTAAACGTGTAGGGTGATTGAGGGGGTGAGCATAACAGTGGTCTAACCCACATTGTTTAAAAATGGAGAAAATCAAGTTAAAGTTAAACACATGTGCTTTTTGTACAATATGCCAAAAGCAACAAGTGGTTAAATGTGTCATACATTGTACATATATATATTGTACAAAAAACCACATGTGTTTAAGTTTAACTTGATTTTTCTTCATTTTCTAAAATGTGGGTTAGACCACTGTTGCGCTCACCCCCTCAATTGTAAATTAATGTAGTTGATTTCAAGAGTATTTGTAAATGTGTATGAAAAGTGTACGATGAGAATAGTTCATTTTTTCCACTTCCTCTTCGTCATCTCACTCTAGCAGATGTTCACACTATCACATTCACCGCAGAACTCCACTATCTTCTTTAACACTACATTTTGACTTTCTAGAATATATATATCTTGTTGATTTCGATTCGAAAAATTTTATAAATATTAAAAGTTCATATCTTCCGATGCGGACCGAAATCCATATTACATATGATGTGATGCGCTGTAGCACAGGTCTATAATAGCGGTGTATTTCATTCTTTGAAGCTACTACTACCATGTAGGCAATGCTTTGAAAATAATAGCTTTTGATTGTTTTATCAGAATAGTCGCAGTCCACAAGATTCCATCGTTCGAAACTGGAATTGCGTGATTAGATAATAGATTTTAGCAAAACATTCTCAATGTTTTATATCAAACCTATCTTCTTGTTCCTTTCCCTTGAAATACCCGCACTCCCCCCAAAAATGGAATGGAATCTTTCAGTTTTACGTCCCATGGTTATGCTGGTTAGGCTAAAAGAGACGGTGTTAATGGAGAATGAATGCAATGGTGGAATGAATGAAGTGGAAGAAAACGGAAGAACCCCAAGAAAATACACGAACACTGTGTTTGTTCACCACAAAACCCACTTGGCGCGAGCTGAGATCGAACCAGAGACCCTACGTCTCAGAGTGAATACTCTACCACTGAGTCACGGTACACCCCTTGAAATATAGTAGAATTTCTTGTTGGAAAATTAAAAAGTAGATTATCTTATAACATTCATCTATTATATGTGCTCCTTAGTGATTTTAGAAAAGATATTAAATAAATTTCTTTCTTAAATGGCATACCGTATATTTTGTCTTAGAAATACAGTTAATTTATTTTCCTTCATTTAATCTTGGAATACCAAGGTATTCAAAATGACTACGATATTGGAAAATATTAATTTGTTATATTTTAACTATTATTCACATGCTTCAAATTCCGTTTATCTTCATCCATCTATTCAGAAGTCTTCTGTAAAATAAAAAAAGGAAAGGACAATTTCATTGGACTTCATTAGCTCAGCCTATTATAATACTAATATAAACTTTGTGGTAATTGATCATTGAAATTGTTTTAGACCAGTATTCGAAATGTTACTATGATTTGAGAAATGGATAGTTATATTATATATGAAAACTAGTATTAATAGCAGTTCGCCAGTGACAATCAAGAGAAATCCTAGACCCGCGAAGAAACTAAATAAACAAAATAAATACAATACGTCTAAACACAGCTGCGATCTGACTTAATGAAAAAAAAAAACTGTAAAACGTACTTGTTTAAAAGTAACCATATTTTAGTTTAGTTCCATTTTATTTCAATTCCTCCTCGTTTTTATTATTACACTTATTTTAAATCAAACATTTTTTTTTTTTTTTTTTTTACCAGATTCGTCCATATCTTCCTCACTCCCCTATTGATGCATATTGCAAGAATCCGTACACCCACACTTACTATAAGCCACATGTTTTTATTATAAACATGTGTTTTCACGATTTGCAAACAAATAGTGGCACATGACACACGGAAACCACACGTTCAGGAAAACACGAAGAATGCATGGAGAATCACGAAGAAATCCGACAACTTCGACACAGGTTCTCTACCCGAGGCAACATCATATGTCTAAGAAAATTATTCACATCCTACACCGAAAACATTTTAAATGGAGTATTTAAAGAATTAGAGAAAAACTTATATGACATTTTTATAATAAAAAGACAAAGAGCTAAAAAAAAAAAAAAAAGCTCCCGTGTACGTTATTGACTCTACCTACCGAATATTACAATATGTATAACAAAATTTTATAGATAATATTAAATTAGTGAAACGTAGATCAAATCACTTCCAAATTTTATTGGATTATTCTAAAATGTAGAACAGAATTTTCTAACTCACAAGATATTTTACTGCAAAATTCATTCGTTTTTTTTTTTTATGCAATTCAATAATGACATGTTTCTGTAACATTTGTATTTGTACAGGTTATTTGCTCTAAATGCTCCAACTATTTCATGTTGCACTAAGGTTACAGCATATATATAGTCTGTGAAAATAATAAATTAATTATGAAATAGTTTAGACAGAGTAGTGAATTATACAGGGTGTTTCAAAAACAACACCAACAACGTTTGGGAGGTGATTCTTGACACCAAGATAAGACAAAAAGTATAGACTAACCTGGGTGCACAAATGCTTCCTTCTGGAGTTATAGGCTGCCTAAAATATTAAAAAAAATAACTTTAATGGTCCATGGCTCCCAAACTATGGGACCTACCGTAGTAGGGTCAAGATTTCACTTAGGAACTAGTATGTGCCCTATCCAAATATCTGAGCTCCAGAATCCTGTGGTACTTCCGCAACAATTTTTGTAAAAGTAGTTGTTGAGTACTTCAAATTATATGCCCGTAGCCAAACTCATTCTATAAAAATTGTTGCGTGAGTACTTTAGGATTCTGAAACATGTATTTTTTGATAGGTCACATATTGGTTAATAAGTGAAGTCTTGACCCGACTACGGTAGGTTCCATAGTTTTGGAGCTATGGACCTATAAAGTTAAGTTTTTCATGTTTTCGGCAGCCTATAACCCCGAAAGAAAGCATTTGTGAACCCAGGTTGGTCTGACTTGTCTTATCTTGGTGTCAGGAATCACCTCCCAAACGTTGTCAGTGTTGTTTTGAAACACCCTGTATAGATCTCAAGATCCAAAGCAGTCAGATAGTCAACGCATTAGATAAAGATGAAATACTAGATGGTTATTCAAGAAAATGTATTGTGTGGAAGATACATTGACAATAAATAAAACAATGCCATACTTGAAAATGTTATGTCTGAAAATAGGATTACCACTTACAGTATAAAGTGTCGGGCAATTTGGAAGACAATTGCATTTAAAATTCAGATAATTTTAAATAATAAGAAATAATTTTACTGACAATGTACGTTTACCCTAAGGAAGTGTGACAGTTTACAGAGAAGTGACAAGGATACAGTCTTATTCTAGCATATCGACAGTTTCATCGTCGTGGGAACGAATACAAAAGCCATTAGGTGTCAATATAAAAAGGTGGATTGCATTTGAACCACGGCAACAAGATCACCAGGTTGCCTTAGTGAAGAGAAATTTTTAAGTTAAAGTGACAAGTTCAATCCAAACCAAACACCCAGGCGCCAGTTTTGGACAACAAACAAACAAGTCAATAACAACAACAGTAAGCATTACTGAAGTTTCCAGTTTATGTTATCGTTGTCAACGAGTTCCATTGTCCAGCCAAGGAATAGATATGCTTTAAATGTCTATTTATAGATCATTTTGTACGGGCACGTTTAAGGCTCAGTCCTAGGTTCAAGTAGAAACAACCGATCAAAAACAATGAAGTTACGCAGGCAACACAAAGGAAGAATTTTACGTTGGAAACTATTGCAAATTCAGTCCATGTGTCAAAGAAACTATTGCTACCAAATGTTTTACTTTCGTAATACAATTGCACTCATTGAATATAAATAAATAAACAATTTATAGCTCTGCTCTTACATAGGAATATGCAAATGTTATTATAGTAAAATTAATCCCTAATCGCTATTGCAGCCTTCTAGGTAAAATTTCATTTCTCTATTTATCTTTTCCATATAACTAAATAATAAGATTTTCTTTTCTTAAATCGTATTAATGTTACATATATACTTAAACACAATCTAGCTTAATTTAATCGTCAATGAATTCTTACCAGCCCAATTACTCCAATTCGGTCTAAGTTTAGAGATGCCCCTCCAGCTTCAAAATTACAAAAAAAAAAAAAAAAAAAAAAAAAAAAGCAGATAAAACAATAAAAAATGTTATGTTAGGTTGGTTTAGGATAGGTTTAGGTTAATCGGCAAAACTTTAGTTACGCTATAAGAGTTATTAGATCCGGTTCTCATAGAGCCTTCAATTATCACTTAAATTCAGTAATCCGTGGTTTCCATAAAGAATTTCTTCATTATTCTTACATAAATCTGTAAGCCTCAATGCGGAAACATCACATTCAACCTACCGATTCGCCAACCTATATGACTGGCATGCTGCTGAATCATCGAAACAATCCGCGTCTTGCGAATAGTACCCACTTCTACGAATCTTTCCTCGTATTAAACGTAACTTTACTACCAAATCCACAAACCTAATCACGTAAGAACTCCAAAATTACAATTTCTTACCTCATTTTTCCCCTGTAAATTTCCTAATTTTCATAAAAAAACATAGGACCACCTCTAAATTTAACCCAAATTATGTGCTTTCGACGATATATAATAGTTCACATACATGAAAAGAAATCGTTACTTCTCTCATATAATTTATTACCTATAAAATCACATTAATTATATTCCTCAATATTACTTTTTAAACACGGAAACAAATATCTATCAACACTCATTTAAACCACGAAGACCAACATAAACGATAATACTTTGGGCCAAAGTATATGAAATATATTTCGACTTTCTCTTCCCTGAGTCTAAACAAAAATTAGAAAGTAATAATTTCAATGCGTGATTGGATATTTAAAATTGTAAATAAAAATAACTCAGCAGAACTGGAATTTCTATTATGGTACCGTATTTAAGCCGACTCTATATTATGAATAATAGTCAAACATCGTACGATCTAAAGTAATTTGGTTCCAATAATTTCTACATGTCGCGAATAAAAATAGGTTTACTTTAGCAAAGCATACTTAAACGAATCACAAAACACAATTAGTGGTCAGGTTATGGACATTTTTGCTTTCCTTGGGGAAGAGGAAGAAGAATGCCGATTTCTGTTTAGTTGCCTTATTTCCTTTTTCCCTTTTCCCTCTTCGTGCAGTAAACTGGAGTCCTGACTCCAATGAAGAAGAAATAAAGACTAATTGAAACAAGCAGGAAGTTTGAAAGCAACAGATAAGTTCAAACATTGTTTAGGTCAAGTAATCCTAAAATGGAATCCTTTTTTAGTATCTTTCAGGATTGGTTCTAAAAAGAACAGTTCCTAATGGAATGAACTCAGAGGAATGACATAAGTGAATGGAGTGTAAATTACAAGAAAGAAAGACAGCAAGAAGATGACTTTTTTAAAAAAGGGGGGAAGGGAATGAAGCCCAAACTGATGGAAAATCTTTGCAGAAGAAGAAAATGAAATTATCAATTGAAGATTTGGAAAAGAAACACATATAAATAAAGTTCTTCAGCAGCCAAAGGACACATTAGGTTGAGTTGTGATAATGGTGCTATATTATTATTGTGGATGTTGGTAAAGGAAATTTGTAGGCAACACGAGAAGAAGATGGCTCAGAAATTGAAGAGAGGGACCATAGAAAGTAGGAGAGGATGAGTAGGTGAGCTAACAAGTGAAGGAGAAGGTCTTATTCACAAGGAATCAGAAGCACGTAGTGGGGACGGAAATAAGAAAAGTTTTGCTAAAGGAAAAAGTTTTTACCTTATTTTTTTAACAAAAAAAAAAAAAAAAACAATGTTGTTGGTGCTTTTTCTTCTTCTTCTTCCTCTGGCGTATTCTCTGCATCCCCGCCCAACTAAGCAATTTTCTAATGGATCGGATTCATTGCCTGACCCTAAGTCGTTCCCAGTTTTCTTTCTATCTCATTCCCACTCCATCTTACCATCGCCACCCACTCCTTAAGAAAAATCCTTTATGTTGTCTTAGTTTTCGGGTTTTATTTCTTTGTCGTAATTTTTTCTTCATTTCTCTCTCTCTCTCTCTCTCTGTTTGTGTAGTTTGTATTTCTTTACATGAAAATCCTGTGTGTCTCATCCTAACCCAATCCAGGCTAAACTCACGACCAATGTTATTTCGTTACTGTGTTTTCTCTTCTTGCTCACCACGTTCTATTCACAAAACTTCTCTACTTTAAGATGTAACGCATTACGAAATAAAAAGTATTTTTTTACACTTTCTTGTTCATTTCCATTCTTGAATTTACATTGTGAAAAAAATCAGTTCAATCGTATTGTAAAACAATTTCTTCCGATAAAGTGTAAATTACTTACTGAAATAAGTATGTATATATTAACATTTTTGGTACAGTAACCATCAAAAATTCGTACTCAACAAATTCATACATACCTAGATTAACTTTTATTCATGGATCATGTTGATTTATACATAGCAGTTATACATGGATACGTAGGGTTGAAAATTATGTTTTAGGGAAATGCTTTTCCAGAGTATATTTTTCAACCCTGCACTGAGAAAAATCCGTTCTGCGGACAGCGGTATATTGTTCAAATATACGGAATCCTGTTGCTTACTACAGAAATCAGTACGGAGCATACGTTATCCGTATGCTACCTAGGCACTGCCCTTAGGTGTTACATCATGCCGGTGAAGGATATCTGATATCTAATATTCTTCCCTATATTGCACACATATATGTACGTTACCTTTGTCAGCTATATGTTATATACGTCCATTTGTATGTAAGATCCTGACCGCCTATATTGTTTCATACGGAAAGTACGTACAGATGGAACAGTTACACAAAAAGTATTATAAAACACGAGTTTTCAGTTATGCTGTACGTTAAATGCAAGAACCACGGCATTTACAAATGTAACATACGATTTTACGTACGACACTTACAATTTTTTTTCTCAGTGTGCATGTCGATATATATATATATATATATATATATATATATATATATATATATATATATATATATATATATATATATCTTCATGATATGTGAATGAAAGTGAAACTATATATGAGTTTGTTTTAAATATAAACTTATTCTTGAATACTGGTAGTTTGTCTGTATTTACATGATGGCAGATGCAGCTATCCAAATACTTGCATACGCGTCTCGAAACAGTTATAATGACATTAGCATGCATGAGCATAGGAAGTCTCATAGGTGTTTCTTTGTCTGGTTACCAGCAGGTATCAGAGCAAAAATATGTGGATGGTCCCAGAGGTACCCGGAAGTTCGAAGACGCTACATTGTTTAATATTTGTTCGGCAGCCATAAATAATGAACGCTCTCAGTGAATTTGTAAACAAGGAAAAAACAAGTTGTTACACAATACTTTAATTTTAAAGAAATTAGTCCAACCAATATCAAAACCGAGCTAGATTCTACTCTGGAAGAGTCTGCTCCTTCGTTTACAACAGTAAAATATTGAGTGGCAGAGTTTAAACGAAGCCATATGATCAATAAAGACGAACATCTCAGTGGTCGACCAAATGAGGTGACCACGCCACGTAAAATATGGTGAAAAAATCCACAAGATGGTATTGGATGACCGTCTACTGAAAGTGCGCTTGCTATTAGACATTCGAAAAGTGAAGTACATTTATACTGACTGAAAATTTGGACATGAGGAAAACTATGAGTGAAATGGATGTCGCGTTTGCTCACAAAATGGAACAAAAACAACGACGTTTCCATCCAATTTCAATCCCGTGTTTGGCGATGTTTCACAGGAATAAAGCGACTTTTGTGTCGATTCATAACAGTGGATGAAACATGAGCACACCACTTCACACCTGAGACGAAGAAACAGTCAAAACAATCGACTGGAAGGCAAAAATCAGCTCCAAAGTAAGCGAACACAGTTTCATCTGCCGGCAAGATCATGGAGTCATTTTTTTTTTTTTTTTTTTTTTTAATGATACATTTGGGATAATTTCCATTCGTTATCTTCAAAAAGGAAAAATAATCGACTGCGAGTATGATGCAAACTTATTGCAGCGTTCGAGTGATGAAATAAAATAAAAGGCCGCATTTGGTGAAAAAGAAACTGTTGTTTCATGAAGATAATACATCAGTTAATTACGTGTTGGTTGCCACGACTCGATTTTTGTGTTGTTTGCCACGGTATTGTTCTCTCTGATTTATCTTATATCATAATCGTGAAGATTTATAGAAAATCGACTCAGAAGTTGAGGGTTGCCACATGACTATATTATAACAATGAAATTTATTATATTTATAAACTGAATACATACAATACAAACGGTCCCAAACACGTTATTGGGTTACTGCTCTTATTCTTAACCCTAGTTTTGAGTATTCATTAAACATTCTCTCGAAAGGGATTTTAGGAGTATTTTAGTTTATTCTCAAAATTTGAATTACAGTATATCTGAATTTTCCATTTCTGACTTTGACTGTAAGCCACTTCAGTGGATTTATATTTTTGGTCGTTTGACTTTAGACAGCACTCGATTGCTTATTAATTTGCTGTAATGAGTTCGTATAGGCTGATTCTATTGACATATATTTATATTTAAGCATAGTTTGAAAAAATTCAGAAAGATACTCTTACGCGTTTATAGTCACGCCAGGAAATATATCCATTTCATCAGTTTGAAGTGTGATATTCTGTTTACATTTGTTTTTATTGAGGTTTTCTACATATATTTGCTTGCTGTTGTTTCATGCTATCAGGAGCTCTGGTCAGATTTCAGTTCGCGTGAAGTTAGATTTGTGGTGGGCAAACACCGTGAGTTATCTCGGGGTTCTTCTGTTTCCTCTCACTTTCTTCAATACACTATTTCTTATTCATTCTCATCATCATCATCATCATATCCTTTAGCTTACACGGCATAAGCGTGGGACATAAAACGGAAATATTTCATTTCGTTTTCTTAAGGATATAACATCCAGTTCTTTAGTCGCGTAGCATAACGAAAAACAGATTAAGAAATCCGTTATAAGAGAAAATGCAATTATAGGACTATCAATTTACTAAGCTATTGTGATATTAATGATGTTTTGTGTTCATTTGTTTGGTGCTTAATGTACTCTTTCAGCAGCGAGTGTAAGAGCGACCTCTCTCGTTCCAAAGGCGAGAACACTTACCACTTGTCCCAGGGAATCAAAACCGAAAGTTCCTGGCAACCCTTCCTTTCACTCGAAGTGTGTGTGTACATCTTCACGATAATCAGACCTGATAAGATGAGAATGCAAAGATAGTGGCAAAATCGTGGCAAACAACACAAAAATCGAGTGGTGACAAACACTCATCAGTTTACACATCCGTTATCGCGATGACCAAAATCAATGAGCCCTGCCGAATTTAGTCTCGTCGGATTATTTTCTTTCCAAACTTGAAAAACTTGTTTGGTGATGAAAGATTTGTCAATATGAAGAGATGGAGTCTGAGGTTAATAGGTATTTCGAGGAGCTCGACAGCTCATGCTATAAACAGGGTATCAAAGCTATTGAAAATAACTGGAACTCTAGCTAAAGGAGACTAAGTTGAGAAAGATAGTTTTCCTATTTTTTTATTTTTTTTTGTCTTCTTTTGGGACTACCCTCGTAGTTAGTGATACTGTGGATTAATTTTCTTATACTGTATGAATGATTACGTGAGGTTTTCCACGACTGATTTTGGCGTTGTTTGCCAAGGTATTGTTCTTGCTGATTTATCTTATATCATAATCATATCCTCCCTCAATATCTCCACCTTGCTTTGGTAAGGGGGGGGGGTTGCGTGCTCTAATGGTCCCAAGAGCTATGCCGGAAATAGCTACGCTATCAGAGGGCTTCCCATGCCGGACAGATCTTTAGGGGTAGGAGTCAGACGAAGAAAGATATCATAAGAGTGGCCAACAGCTCTACCATGACCACATTGAGGCTGAAGATGATTGACATCGGCAAGGCTCAGATGTGGACAAAAACAGGCAGGGACAAAATGTCCTCTACGGTTGTTTCATTGCGAGGTGGAAGGACCTGGGACACCACCACTTTACTCAGTCCATAGAAAACAACTTGGAAACAGAAATAAAAGAATGTAATATTAGGGAATACGACACTACTGTTTCACAAAGGGCCGTCCCCAGCAGTGGAGGGAAACAAAGCAGGGCCTCTTCGGTCGTCGTCAAACGAAACCTCTGCAGGATAAAAACCTGGAATGCGCGATCGCTGTTACAGTACGGAAAACTGAAAAACCTGAAGTAAAAATGGAACGGAAAAATGGAATGGAAAGCATGAAGATAGATATCTTGGGAATCTGTAAAGTTAGATGTCCCGATAGAGAAGACATGTGGAGCGGGCACTTCAGAATGATTTACTGATCTGTAAACGGTACAGCAGGAGTCGGTTTACTCTTGAATAAGAAGATAGGACAGGAAGTCATAGGCAGTTGGAAATACAATGAAAGAATAATAATGTTGAAGATAGCAACCGAACCGAGAAATATGACGATAATCCAAGTATATATGCCTACATCAAGCTACACAGATGAAGAAGGAAAAGAAACCTATGAGTAAATAGAAGAAGTATTGATGAAACTTGAAGACCAGCATGAGTGACTGGAATGCATTAGTTGGCGAAGGCAAAGAAGAGAATGTAGCTGGAAATTTCGGCCTAGGAGAAAGGAATGTGAGAGGTGCACGATTAGTTGAGTTCTGCAAAACCCATAATCTCACGGTAACGAACACTCTCTTCGAACAACCACTAAGAACAAGGTACACATGGACAAGACTAATAGATAAAGAAAGATACAAAATAGAATATATACTGGACCGACAAGCATTTAGAAAAAAAAGTGAAGAACAGTAAGAGTTACCCAGGAGCAGACGTTGACTCAGACCATAATTTAGTTTTGATGAGGAGCAAACTCCGACTAAAGAGGAAACGAGTGTAGCACCAAACGAAAGAAGCAACAAAATCAAGCTAAGAAGACATGAAAACATGAAAAGAGAATTTGCAAATGCAACAGACAAAGAGACGTCTAAGGTAGCTTTAGCAGGTAATGACATCGACTCGAAATGGGAAGCTATGAAAGCAGAGATTACAAAAGCTGCCGACGAGCACATAGGAAGTGAAACAAGAACCCAATATAAACCCTGGATAACAGCAGAAATATTGGAAATGATGGAGAAAAGAAGATAGTTCAAGATAACAAACAAAGAAGAGTAATAGAGAAGGTGCAGAAATCACATCAACAGAGAAGTAAAGAAGGCCAGAGAAACTGGATAAGCAACTTGTGCAAAGAAATTCAGGAAAATATAGTCAAAGGCAATACGGGAGGGCACATACAGGGTGCGGCACGTAAAACCGGCCCGTCGTAATATTCTGGTATATTGTGTTTTTGGCAACACTTAAATAATCTACCTTCCTACCAAGAGATGGCGTGTCGAGGTCGGGTTGACTTACGTGACCTGCAGCAGTCACGTGCAGCCGCAGCCAGTGAAACTTGTCGAAACCAGTTGAGAAAAAGGCCTCGTTGTGTTAAGCCGGGTGAGTGTCAGTGTGTGATAATGCCGTATTCGATACCCGAGCGTGTTGCCATTGTTGAAGGGTTCATTCTCACTGGATCTTTTGTGAAAACAAAGAATTTGTTTCGGGAGAAATTTCCAGGACGTTCTGTGCCAGCAAAAAGCACCATTTAGGAATTGATTGAAAAATGGCGGCGTACAGGATCGGTTCAAAATGCTCCCAGGAACAGACGACCATCTGTCTGCACACCTGAATTAAAGATGCAGGTGGAGGAGATAATGACAAGAAGTCCTCGAAAGTCAACCAGGAGATTGAGACAACAGGTTCATACGAGTGAGAGAAATTGCAGACGTGTTTTAAGGGGACTGAAGTTAAAACCGTACCGGATAAGTATTGTGCAAGAACTGAAGGAGCCTGACCTGCAGAAGAGGATGCATTTCTGTTCATGGCTGTTGAGCAATGTTGCCAGTGGTTTCTTGGATCCACTAATGCTCATCATGAGTGACGAGGCGTGGTTCCACCTGTTTGGGTACGTAAATTCCCAAAACAACCGGTATTGGTCGACAGAAAATCCACACGCAATCCACCAGGTACCCTTGCACGATGAGAAGATTGGTATTTGGTGTGCCATTTCCGCCACACGCGTTATTGAGCCCATATTCTTTGAGACGACAGTGAACAGTGACGTGTATATGGGAATCCTGGAGGAGTTTTATACACACTTGACCAAAGAGGAGCGTCAGTTATGTTACTTTCAGCAGGACGGTGCAACATGCCACACATCAGCTGCATCATTGTCCCTTGTGCATGAGATGTTTACACCAGAGAGGACAATCAGCAAAGGCTTGTGGCCTCCTCGGTCACCAGACTTGTCCACGTGTGACTTTTACTTATGGGGACTGTTAAAGGGAAGAGTATACGAAACAAATCCACACACAATTGAAGAACTCAAGACCAGGATCCAGGATGTCACCAATAGCATTACAACACAAGAACTGACAAGGGTATATATGAATCTCCTCAATCGTGCTCACATGTGTGTTGAAGGGGCGGAGGACACTTTCAGCGCCTGCTGTGAAGGCTGCTGTGAAGGTGAGTAGTCATATTCAATACATTACATTTCATTTATGTGTTGTAGTTAATCATATTCAATACATTACATTTCATTTTATGTGTTCACTTTACGGGCCGGTTTTACGTGCCGCACCCTGTAGAAAAGTTAGAAAACAGTTCGGTGAGAAAAAGAAGGGCACAGACGTTATCATAGACAGGGACGGGACAACGCTAATAGAAGAGGAGCAGATAACAAGAAGATGGAAGGAATACATTGAAGAACTCTATAAAGGAGACAGAGTGAACGAAAGAGAGGTAGAGAAGGAAGAACATGTCAATGAAAATGAAAGAGGACCATTAATTTTATCGTGCAAATTTGACAATGCTTTCGATAAAATGCAACATGGTAAAGCCCCAGGAATATATTAAATGCCAACGGAAGTGATTAAAATCTCGGAATAGTAACAAAGAAGAAACTATTTAACCTTATTAATGAAACGTAAATCTCGGGAATAATACCAAGAGACTTCGAGAAAAGCATATTGGTACCTATCCCGAAGAAGAAAGGGGCACGGAAATGCGAAGAATACAGAACGTTAAGTTTTGCTTTCCCATGCATCAAAAATACTGTGCAAAATTTTCGCACAACGAATAGAAGGGAAAATCGAAGAACGGCTATCGTAGGGCCGGTTTGGATTCAGGAGGAAAAGAGGAATAAGTGACGCAATACTGAGTCTGCGTTTGATCATGGAACAGCACATCAGAGTAAACAAACCCATTGTGATAGCATTTGTAAATATAGAGAAAGCTTTTGGCAACGTAAATTGGAAAATCATTTTCAGAGAGTTAAAGAATCTGAAAGTGGATTACAGAGACAGAAGAATAATATACCAACTTTATAGGAACCAGACAGCTGTTATGGCAAGAGATTAGAAGGAAGCAAGAATAAGTAAATGAGTGAAACAAGGATGTGGATTTCCACCTCTCCAGTTTAACGTCTATATAGAAGAGGCTATGAAAGAATTCTTTGATAAAAACGAGAAACGCGTAAAAGTAAATCGTCAGGTTTTCAGCACAATAAGGTTTGCTGATGACATATCATTGATAGCGGAGAACGAAAATGACTTGCAGGAAGCACTTTCAAACTTGAACGACCAACTGAAAAAAAAAATGCAAAATGAAGATAAATAAGAAGAAAACCAAACTGATAAAGTGCACGAGAACAGGACAGGAAGAAGCAAACTTATGGCTAGATGGAGTGAAAATCGAAGACGTTAACACGTTCCCCTATTTACGAAGTCTAATGTCCTTGGATGGAAGAAGTGAAAAAGACGTAAGTTCCAGAATAGCGCAGGCTAAACAAGCATTCAATAGGAAAAGAGGACTACTAACATCAAGAAATATGGCTCTGGACGTTCGTAAACGATTTATTAAGACACTGGTATAGAGCGTGGTGCTTTACTGATTGGAGACGTGGATATTGAGAAAAGCTGAAATATCAAAGCTGGAAGCATTTGAAATGTGGCGTTGGCGAAAAATGCTGCCCATATCATGAATCGAAAGGAAAAGAAATGAAGACGTACTAAATGAAGGTAATGAAGGACGACAGATCATGAAAATAATAGGAAAAAGAAAAAAAGGCATGCTTAGCCATCTTATTCGGCACTCCAATTGGATCAGTATGCTGATAGAGGGAAAGGCAGAAGGAAAACCAGGAAGAGGAAGATCAAGGATAGAACATCTAGATGCAGTTACGAGGAAGAAGTCTTATTAAAGTATAAAACAGCTCTCCCAAGCGAGAGAAAAGTTTTAAAATGTCCATGTTGGCCACCAACCTATAGTTGAGGTGAACAAGAAGAAAAAGACATAATCATATGAAGATTTACACAAAATCGACTAATAAGCTAACGGTCGTCAGATGACTACATTCATGAACAGAATACATACAAATGGCCCCAAGCGCATTATTGGCAGTGTGACCACCCAGCAAAAATATTTCTTACTAACTTATGCAGAAAAAAGTACTAGATCTAGGCAAAAAGTACTAAAATTTCATTTTTTCCCCGTTTCACCCTATTTATGATATTTTACGATATTAATATCTTATTAGAAGGTTTCCGGCAGCTCCATCTCCCCTGTCGGTGGAGGAGTGACCCCTACATTCTTGAAAGAATCCCCAACTTAATTTTTTTTACAGTCAAAATTCGATACAGGCCGTGCAAACCACTTACACCCTCAAAATTTTGACTTTACACCCCCAAACTAAAATTCTTGGCAGAATCCCTACTTAATTGTCGTATTAGAACTCACTGTAAAACCACTAAAGTAACACAAGTATGACAAATATAGAGGATGTATGGAGAAAACAAGAAATATCATAACATGGGCTTACTGAAAAAAATCGTGTTTTAATTCCTTAATAGCTTACTGTTTAAACGGATCACCAAATATGTAATATTGTTTCTGTGGTCAACTATTTAGTTGGAGGAGGCGACCGGACGACACCTATGTCCCACTTCCGCTCTTGTAAATGCCACTGTTGAAAGAAAGGCAGAAAAAGTTACCAAGAACAGTTAAATTTTCGTACATTGTCAAATTTTCATTAGATTCCTTTTTCTCCCCATTAGATTCCTTTCTGAATTTATGAGAAAAAGAAGAGGAGAAAAGCCTAGATTTGTTGGTTAACGCACTACAGAAGAACACTAAATTTTTATAAAAGGTACTAGATCTAGTACGAAAGTACTAGCGGTGGTTACACTGATTATTGGATTATTGCGCTATTGGCTGTTAACGCAACAATTCAGTTTATTCAAGTTGAGTTCAAGCACTCAAGGAAATCATTTATAAGCTTAATAACCCGCCAAATGCGTTTCAAGGTTGATATGATGTACAATTTTTGTGTGTTTGAATGTGTAGCCAACGTTGAATCTAAGCAAATCATCAGAGCCATCCATAACGGAGATATCAATCCCGACAAAAGTCGGGGAACCATACCTTTGGAAGGGTTACGTGATAATTTTTTTATTTCTTAATTTTCTAGATATTAAACTAAACAAAATTATGTTCAAATATATGGAATTAGGAATCTTTTTAACACCTTTGGTGACAAGAGTGAAGTTAAGTCCATTGACAATACAAGAAGTCAATGATTTTATAATGCTACTTGGCTATTTTCAACCTAAAGAGGTTATACCAAATATTGAAATACACGAGGGGGCAATCCCTTCATAGCCATTCTGAAACAAGATGGATTGTGCACGAATTGGAGTAGTTTTGAGTTAAGCGTTACATTCAGCAACAAGGTCATATGAGACCTGAATCTACAGCATAACATGGAATCCACATGAGAATCGAATCCGTGTTTGCCACGCCAAAGGCGCTTACGCTATTCACATAGCTTCAAGGGAGCTCTGTATGCGAATTGAGACAATGAAACCTATAGCAGAGAAACTACCAGAGACAATGAAAACTTTACAAACGTGCCATGATGGGATAACAGAAGTAAATTGACAAATTATATTTCTCCAAGTTTGAACCATTGATTCTCTTGAATGTTTGAATGAAAAATTTAGACAGATAAAAATGTAAGAAGTTGAATCCAGTAGTCGAAAATAACTCATTTCATACTGAAACACTTCTAGAAAAACCCGAAGAAGAAAGATTTATTTACTATTACTATTTTAAATGTAAGCTCTTTGACGCCCAAAGAACTTGGCGAACAAGAGGCAAGAAAGAAAACATATATCTGAGCGACGTGCATGTGCACTGTTTCCGCTTGTTCAGGAGAGGCGAGATATCTTTGCGTTCCATAGAGGAAATTTCGGTGGATGTAACAAGAAATGTGAACACGTAATTTAGCAAACTTTGTGTCTTTGGGTGAACAGGAGATGTTGGACATCCTATTATTCCCTAACGCTATGCCACTGGTATATAGCCAAAAGCTTGCAGGGAGAACAGGTAGAGCGTTGATTTCCCAAAACAAACGTAAGCGACAGCTCATACATGCAAAGAGCATTGAGTGACGAGGTTGGAATGGACCAAACTTTAAAATTATCTTCCAGGATGATGAGGCATACCGTCAGCTTACTCATATTGTTTCAAGTGCTTTGAATTTTTGTTTTGGTGATCAACGGATCGGAGGTCGAGACCCCATTCCTGACCCCTAGACACTCCAAACTCACATCTTTGAATATTTTCGAGAGGTTTATCAAACACACTTTGTAGTATTAAAGTTGATAATTTGAACTCCCTGAAAGTGAGAATCAACAAGGCAGTTGGTATTTTTATACCTGATATGTTACACAAGGCCTAGTATGAAATTGATTATCGCCTGGGCGTGCGGGGTACTTTGCCTGGTGTACACATAAAAACATACTGACATGTAAGCGTACTTTAACATTTTTTGGGGTTTAAAGTATATTAGAGTATGGTAGCACTGCATTTGTTCTTGCACTGAATAAACTATTTTAGTTACCAAAAGAAAACGGTGTATCATTCAATCACTCCAGTACTATCACTACTGCGCAGAAGACTCACTAAACTTCACAATTGTTTCTCGAAAACCCTATATATATATATATATATATATATATATATATATATATATATATATATATATATATATGGTCCAATTTTATAATATACCTATATAATTGGGTCATATTGTTTTCCCAGAAGTTACATCCAAATAGCTGACTGCTGAAATGTGGCAAGACAAATGCCTGAATGTCAATGGAAATTGTGTGGAGAGGTGGGGAAGGATCCACTTATATGCGTGTATATATAGATTACAAATGTATTTATTAAATAAATATTTTACAGCTTATGGAAATTATATATTGAACGACCCACGTAAAATATTTCGCAGCAAACTGTCAAATCGATGTTCGTCGGTTAATACTCTATAGACTAGTCTATAATTATAATACTTCAAGTATAATTTAGCACTTAAAAAAAGAAGAGTCTTTTGATATCAACTACTTATACAAGATTTTTCTTCACTTAACGGAATCATTAAAGTGGCCACAAAATCATTTTTTTAAATGCACTGAAAGAAAAGAAAATGAAAGAAGAAGAAGAAGAAGAGGAAGTGGATTATTTGAAGAGAATCTAAGATGAAAACGAGCTTCAGGAAATGAGTCCTTCGTCCATCTTTCTTTTTTTTCTTCACCCTCTTTATTTGTATGTGTGTGTGTGTGCTTTCAGCGTTCCTTTGCGTTTTACATAGATATTAAGTAGATGCTTGAGAAGTCTGATGCTCAAACCCAATCAACCACGATCGACTGAAGTTGTCCCTGAATCGAATATGAATCACATCCGCCACCATTAAAGAGAGATGTTCCAATTTATTGAGGCCCTCTAGAGTGGAAAAGATGAACTCAAGATACTAACCAAGGATTTTTTTTCTCTTTATTTCTTCCTTCCTTCCTTTCTGGTTTCTTAAAAATAAGAGTTTTATTAGACATTCTCAAAGGAATGTGTTTTTCATGTTTATTAGTGTAGGAACACACGAGAATATTACTACATCTAAACGGAAATATCATTTCTTACTTATTTTGCATTTCATTTCGTTTTTACGTTTCAAAATTGACATCGAAGCGTATAATGATTCTCATATATAATTATAATGATTTGTCATTATAAACTGCAGTAAAGTTGGCATCCCTATAAAGTGGTCAACTATCTAAGTTGATCTCATTTTTTTTATTTCGTCACTAAAATATACGTGCACAAATTTGTTTATTCTGTAATTTAGTAACCAGCAAGTAAGTCAATTTTCTGTGGAACAAGTTAAACAAATACCGGTACTTAGAAACCAACATCATTGGTGGCCAGACTATAATTGTATGTATGAGTATCACGATTATAAAAAGGAAGCATGTGGCCCCGCTCAGCATAGTCACTAACGCTCTCATCTTTGGTGCGAGCGGTCCCGGGTTCGATTCCCGGTAGAGATACTAAGTCGGAAAAGTGTAAATGCTTTATCAGGCCAGCCACACTGAGTGAAGTTTTTTTGGGCTTTCCTCATTCACACCAGGCAAATGCCGGGATAATACCTGACACACATTCCCCAGTTTGCTTCTTTCTTTCGCCAATCTTTTCGTCCTTCCCTTTCCTCGGATGGTGTGATCGCCAAAGGACGTCATCTCTCATGCGTCACGGACTGACATGGCGGTAAATGCCGAAAGTCCAGAAATCTAATTTCTAAACCTAATCCTAAAAACGAAGCATCTCAGTATGTGTCACTAGTCCCTAATAGTAAGTAGTCATGTTAATAAATATCGCTACTTGCGCTGCCTGCGTATCTAACACCAATAGATGTCGCTAGCGTGTACCCAATTTGCCGATTTAAAATTATTTCAAAATAGAACAAGAGTCGTAACCATATTTCTTTGAGCAATGATATTTGTGTAATCACATATTAGCTAGCAGACAAACTACACAAATGTTAATTATAAACTATTAGAGAGTTCCTTGCGCCTTTGGCGAGGAAGACCGGGTTCAATTCCCGGCAGGAGCTCATGTGATTGGGACACCACGTTAAGCTGTAGGAAGAAGTCTTATATAATCTCACTGCTGATAGAGACACTAAAAACAAATCAATCAATCAATCAAACCCATAGTGTGCTGCGAGCCAAAGACATGGACGCAACAACTAGTGAATCTTAACGTGAACTCACATTTTATAGCAACTCTTCTAAACTATTTTTGTGACCCCTAATATGAAGGATTTCTAAACTAATACTGATATATCGTCGCATGAGAACCAAAGGAACGTAATTCTATTTTCGTAAGTTTACAGGCGAGAGAATAAAAATATCATTTTCTTAGAAAGATATGTTTTTAATAAGATAGTAATTGAGCTACATTACAACAGATGATCGACAAGGAGAACAGATGGCGTTACGTTCTATTTACACCAAACAGGGCTTCCAAAATGATGTCCAAACATGAAGGAAACGGAAACAGCATTTCTGGAGTTACGTTCCTCTGGTTCTTATGCAACGATATGAATCAAGCAAGATGATTAATCTATAGTGCGACACTAAGAATACCAGACAAATGAACTAAAGAAAAAAATAGAGGCCGCTGTGGCTCAGTGGTAGAGCGTTCATCTCTAGTACATGGGGTCCCTGTTTCGATCCCAGCTCGCGCCAAGTGAACAAGTATAAGTTGGACGAACACCGTGTGCGGAGGTTTTCTCGGGGTTTGCACGTTTTGTCCTACTTTCTTCATTTCATTCACTTCTCTTAATCACTATCTCCTTTAGCCTACCCGGCATAACCGTGGGACGTAAGATTTCATTTTTCATAAAGAAAAATATACGAATATTAAGAGCAATAAATAATTAAATACGACATAGTACTGAACTATTTATATATTTCGAATATATAATGCTGAATATTTGTTTGTTTGCTTGTTATAAAAATCAAGATGGTTCGCTTGACATACTTCTAGGTAACTGTCAGAAAGAGACAGTAGACAATATAGGATTTTCAAACAGGGGCGTCATTTAGGAAGGGCAAAAGGGAGAGGACGATTGCACTCACTTTGGGTTTGAGATGTGTAAATATGTTTTAATCAATAGTATAATAATATAGTAATGTAAAAGGTAAAACTCTTTGTGTATTGGGCATTTGGTGCGAACGGTCCCGGGTTCCATTCCCGGTAGAAATACTAGGCCGAAGAGTATAAAACGCGTTTTCAGGTTCGCCAGCCTGAATGAAATTATCCTGGGTTTTCCTCATTCACACCGGGCAAATACCGGGGTGGTACCTAACTTATAGGTCCCAGCCGGCTTCCTTCCCCAATCCTTTCTTCCTTCCCTTTCCCTGGATAGTGTGCTCGTTGAGAGACGTCATCCCTCAAAACGTGAAGGGCTAAATGACCTTAGGTGCCGAAAGCCCAGAAATGTAAATCTTAAATCCTAAATCTTTGTGTATTGAGGAATTTTGCCTCCCCCCCTCCAAACAAAATCTGAAATAACGCTAGTGTTTTCAAAATGCGTATCCTAAGTGGGTGGGGGTTTTCAAAATTTACGTCAAAAATAGAATAATTGAGGAGTCCCTCAAATTAGGAAGACGAGGCTCGAACACATTTTTTAAAATCAAAATAAGCTGAAATGATTCAAACATTTTCAATAATTAAGCTTCTAAAAATAAGAAGAGGCAATTTCCTTACCTACTTTTCCTCCACATTCAGTTGGTGTTGTTTACAGAACTTCTTCATGACGACAAAATAGCCTGAACAGTTACAAATAAATTTTGAAAGTAGTATTTCAAAACTGTGTTCGAACTGTGTTTTCACTTCCATTAAATTACGTATTCTAAGGGGAGAAAGAGGTTCAAAATTTATACTAAAAATAGAGTAACCCACAAACCTCTCAACCGTTTTAAATCAATTTTTGACAATAGTTCACCCTTTGGGTCGTCCTTGGTTTTTTTGTCACTATGAGTACACTCGTACACTTTCATTGGAATCTGTTTCCTAAGGAGGATAAAGGTGTTTAAATCATTTGCAAGAAATAACCATTGCACCGCTTGGGATGACTTTTTGAAGATAGCACTTGAGCTGAATTTTCATCATTTCACTTTAATTTAAATGCATATCGCAAGGGAGAAAGGGGATTCAAATATACTTTTCAAATATTTTCCATCAACTTATTCTGTCCGTTCGAAGAATTGGTATTTCATTTAGTCCGCGTATCAATAAAATATTGCACTGTTATTAAACTTCTAAATCGATTACTTTTTTTTTTTTTTTTTTTTTTTAATCAGGAGATTTGTCATGACTATGCTATTAGCATTTTACGTAATTCTCTCATGCCACTGGATTTCCGAAGAATTTTTCCTTCTTAAAATTTAAATATCCAAACGAATAATAATTATACTTCAGGTTTCCGTAGGCAGTGAAAGAATTCACTGATAAAACTCCGTAGTACTACACATAGTCTCATATAGCCTCGCTGCTAAAAAGGACGCTAAGCTTAACTTTAACTACTAAGCGTGGAAAACTATACTAAGGACATCCAGCTTTCGTAATTTTGTAAAAGCAAGTAGACCACATACTTAATATTAAAATATTCAAATTCTTACTATCACAAATAAAGAAAAACAGAATAACAACCAAAACTGCTAGAAAAAAATGGGCCTATTTACCGAAAATTTATTAATAATAAATATGTAGAACAGTAACAAATGTAGAGTTGAAAAATATTAATGTAACCATTATTTTGATTGTAGAATATATATATATGCGACGTACTTCAACAAGCAATTCCAATAGTACATAAAGTTTGATTAATACTTTCAATATATTGAAAAAATCAGCGCAACAAATGTAGACCACACGAAAAAAAAAATGGGGAGGAGAATTTCTGAAGTACGAATTAGTCTGTATTTAACACAGATCGCGAAATAGCGTAATGTAATCTCATTGACAATACAGTACAATTAATGTAAAGTGAAATGGCAAACAAATTGAAAAAGTCTGTCTCATAGCACTTACCAATTTCTGCTACTCTCTTTCTTGGAATAAAATCTACAACTCCAAGATATCAAACTGATCAGTTTCTCGGACTTTTGATATCGAAGAAGGACATATAGAGTCATATCTACAAAGATATGCATTGTTTGGCCCAGGTTCCAGGAAAAGAAAAATCTCGATTTTTTTTTTTACTGTAATACAGCCTGGTCCGGAAGTGGACGTACCCCTAATTACTTCTTCGATGATAATGATAATGGACATTCTTACCTGGAGATGCTTAATGAGTGTTTGGTGCTTCAACTGGAAGAAAATGGTATCAAAGACACTGATGCGATACAGCAGGATGGAGCACCAGCGTACTTCGCGATTCACGTGAGCAATTACCTGAATCAGATGTTTCCTAGCTCCTGAATTGTAAGAGGTTGTACATCTTCAGCAGCTCCCTTTGCATGGCCTCCAAGAAGTCCCTATTTGACGACAGCAGACAATGCTCTCTGGGGTTTCATAAAGCAACAAGTAAGAAACACTCGATATCACGCAACACAGGACGAGCAGCTGTGGAACACGCCTTCACCCTCGTGATTCCGGAGTATCTCCGCAAAACATCTGCGAGATCTTGGCGCAGAATTCAGCTGTGTTACGACATGGATGGTGATCATACCAATGTTTATGACTCTTAAGACTTCAAGGTAACTGTGTACAGACATTCTACCATAACTAACACTAAACTGTTGAAACTAAAGGGGTTGTACGCCCACTTCCGAACCGCCCTGTAGGTGAACCTACGCTTGAACAGCTCACGGATATCTCTCAGCCAGAATTACCAGTATCTAAAAATTTTTAGCATTTATCAAGTCTGATGAAAAGCCATTATGTATACTACTACTACTACTACTACTACTACTACTACTACTACTACTACTACTACTAATAATAATAATAATAATAATAATAATAATAATAATAATAATAATAATAATAATAATAATAATAATAATTGGTAAAGACGGGGCAAACGGACATGCTAAGCAGTTTTCTGTTGCTTGTATGAATGCGAATGACCGAAGAGAACTCAAAATATTCCTTACAAACCAGTAAACTTTGTACAAAGTAAAAGTATAACAAAGAAATCAGTTTGTCAATTAGTCAATGATATATTGAACGATTAGTATACAAGGGTGCAAGATGTCCGTATGCCCCATGGGGTGGGGCAAACGGACAGTTACAGTTTATAAACTACTAACACTGTTACAATGAATGCGTACAAAGTGTGCATCACAACCATTTGGATCACATTATACATGGAACCAGAAAAAACAACCTGTACACATTACCCAATCTTCTCCTTCGAGATACCGTTTGAACGAGTTAAACTTCTAGCTGCAGCATAGGACAATGATTGCGCTACACGCGCACTAAGTATTTTGTGACGTTGTACGAAACCATGCGCCTAATCTTTACCAACCATTTTTGCATCATTATTGAATTTGTGTTTGTATTTGTCCTCAACAGCACAGTTGTACGATAACTTTGTAATTCGCGTAGAGTTTACCCAAATCCCATTTCGTCCAAGGCAAGTAGACGCTTTCTAATTCATTTTCTGCTGTGCTGAGAATGTTGTATGATTTCCAAACTTTCGGATTCTGTGCGATGACATAACACGTCGTCATAGTGTATTACGAGGGACATTGAAAGTTGTCGATACAGTTGATAGAGGCATCTTGTCTTCACGTACGGCTCTAACAGCAGCGGCTATGGACTCATTTTCCTATTTGCATCTGTGTATTGTGCGAGATCGATAACGTACCATCTTTGGAAGAAATGGTAGTACTAATAACAAACTTCTTAAGTAATATACATACACAGAAATATTGTTTTTCTACTTCATACTAACCATTTATGTCACTGTCCGTTTGTCCCGCTAATTGCGTGTCCGTCTGCCCCGCACACACATTGGTTTCAAATATTTGTGACCCTACTCAATAGATGGCACACAACATTCATTTACTCTAGTGATGCGTGTGACTATCCATCTATTGTCTGTTGCTCTTCCCGCGAATGTTTAGCAATTTTCCTTCCTTGTCAAATATTTAATTTTTGAAGTTGAGTTTTTAGAAATCACGTTTTGGGACACTCACTTCTGTGCAATTGTTGCCGATTTCTTCGCAATAGTGCTGTACACATACGATATTCAGTGAATTCTACTCCTGCGATGTGAAGCACGAACTATAACCAAACACCACACACGACTCAACTCACTGTTGCCAGGTTAGCATATTTCCTATAACTATATTTCTTAACTTCTGTACGTCTGCTCCCACCGTCCATCTGCCCCGTCCTTACCATAATAATAATAATAATAATAATAATAATAATAATAATAATAATAATAATAATAATAATAATAATAATAATGATACGTTTGCTGAGCATTTCCAATTTCATATATTAAAACAAAGGCAATACCAAAACATTTCGACATTTGTATTAGAACTAAGGAAACATTCCTCTTTCTGTAATTATATCTGTTTCCTTAATGTAACTTGAGGGACCAACTAGTTTTTGGAGTTGCAAATGAAGCGATAGGAATACAACCTTTAACACAAACTTTCCAACAAGCGATTGATGTGGCTCAGGCATTGTAGAATACAGAAAAACAATTGAAAGATTTTCGTTCTCCAGATGTACAGGTCAATTTAGTGAGATCACCAAACTCTAGACATTCGTCATTCCGTTCTATAATTTCATCCAATAAGAGAACATCACCAAAGAAAAATAAAGGAATTAGAATTGTCAGATGCCGTAAGTTTAACTTAGCACATTCTACTCATAATTATATAGCAAAAGGAAAAATTATATACTTTGTTGAAAGAAAAGCCATTTTGTTCTCGTTTACCCAAATAGGCCTTCGCAAAATGTACTGCAATATGACAGAAATACTGATGTATCTGACAAGGAAGAGGCCTCAATGGCATCTACAAGGCCACATAACATTAGGCCAGAATTACCGATCACAATGTTCCAAGCTGAAGACGTACAATGTTTTGGAGATTTGTTCCATTACATTTTTGAATTTTAAACTATAAACATGAATATTATGTAGAAAAGATAGAGTAGATACCAAAAAAAAAAAAAAAATGTTATACTCTCCATCCAGAGCAATAAAAGGGTGAAGTCACCTCCTAGGATTAAAAATGAGAATTAGTCTTCATTAAATCGCAAGCAAATAGTACAATTTCAAGGGTAAAAATGGTCAGTTGAGCTTTCGATTTGATGAATGTAAACCTCAATTTACCACGGGTATTTTACAGAAGAAAACATTTACTTGGTTCAGGTAGAGAAAGAAGACACTATTTCAGTGAGGGAGTAAAGGGGTCAAGAAAGAAGACATTAGCAGATAGGACAATACCACTACAGCTGATGATAATTGCAGAAGTACAAACTACTGAAAAATGAGTGGACAGGCATAGGTTTTTAACAATTCTGATTAAGAAACTGGGACTGTTGGAGCGGGCCATATTTTGACTACTGCAAGCCATTTTTATATCAGTATTATATTTTTCGTATAGCTTAACAGAAAGTGTAAGAATGGGAGTTACTGGTAAATATTTCTTTCGTTGTTGCAGGTAATCATCGTGGTGTGGACTGCCATTGAAATTTCGTACGTCCTGCAGGCGTTCTTGAGTAGTAAAAGTTCCACATCAACATAGCACAGCGGCGCTTCAAACAACATTTTTAAAAACAGGTAGCATCATCCGAAAAGTCATACTGCGTGCTGTGACAACTTTCGTGAGACCACAAACGCGAACAAACAATGGTCCCCAGGAAGTCCTCGATATTCACGTAGTGCAATAAACATTGTACGTGTATCCAAGGACCTGGACCAAATTACAAAGAAGCCAATTGTGTTGTTAATTGCATATTCCACATACTAGTGTGCGACAAATCTTTAGGTAAGGACTTACAACTGTATCTGTTTTCAGAAATGACTTTTGGTCATTGTTTAACATGTTCACAAATGCCATAACGTATTCTGTAAGTTTACAAAAACTGTTGAAAATGCTTCCTAACAATGCTTAATAGGAACTGCATTAAGAGTGTTCAAAATATATCTGAACTTCAGATGTGTCCAAAAATTATAAAGACACTGAAACGAGCAGTGTTGGGGCACTATATACATTACCATTTTCATACTTACAAGCCGTTTCTCCCCTCATATTCATTAGAAAAGGGTCGAATAGGTACTACAATAGGGGTCCGGGAGCACTGTAGTAGAAGGGGCTTCCGATTCACGTAAGGCAAGATAGCCCCCCGACTTCAGAAAATTGAAACAATGACTAGGTCATTCGTTTGTACTACGTTTGTACCGTTTGTACCGAAAATATTTTCATTTATACCATTTTCCTTATAGAGTTACTTGAGAGGTCAACCGGGGGGGGGCTACCTTGGCGCCAAGATAGCCCCCCCGTATCACAGCACAAAAAATTGAAATACACCATTCGAAAGCAAATCGTTTGTACCGCTTATACCGAAAAAAGTTTTGTTTGTACCTTCATAGTTTTCGAGAAAGAGAGGATGACATTTGTGGGGCAATTTTGTACGCAAGGTAGGTCACGTAATGTGTAGTTTTCCATGCCCATTAATAAGTATTATGTATTCATTAATGTGAATTTACGTGTATTTAGAACTCTGGTTATACATATCCAAATTAAAAAAAAAAAAAACTTTTCTGGGATAACTCAAGGTTAAAATGCATTCTAACTACTCCTAGGATGCATTCTAAACACTTTTTGCTTACCAATAGAACACTTAAAGACATTTTTGGACGAGCTAAAACAATGACCCAAAAACAACTTCTAACACTGATTTATTTGCACAGTCTAATCAATAATAATAATAATAATAATAATAATAATAATAATAATAATAATAATAATAATAATAATAATAATAATAATAATAATAATAATAATAATAATAATAATAATAATAATAATTTCTCCAATATTAATTAAAAATAGTTGCTAAAAGTAAGTTTTGTATCGGGAAGGTGATTTAGGTAACCTCGTTGTGATATCTATAGATACAACTTCTTTATTCTTCGTATCCTCTCCAAGAGAAAGATTCTGTCTATATTATAGAATGTAATATCTAGAAAAGTCTAGATGGTTGTTCGTCTAAAGCCAGAAGGTAAGAAACAAAAGAAAAGAGAAAGGGAGATAAAAGAAAAAATCTTAAATTTCGCTTTCTTCTTATTATCGAAGAGAAAGAACAGAACAGAACAGAAAATAAAAAAAAAGCATGAGAGTACAAAGGAGTAAGTACAAAGTTACCAATAAATATAAGAATATTGAAAAAGTCAATCATCAGGAAAATATAGTTAAAGTTTCTTTTGTAACAAAGAGGAAGTTTTCTTTTTCTTTTTTTAACGGATTCATTTTACCATTTTACTACATATATAACCCCTTTTCTTATTATTATAAGATGATACAAATAAAAGTTTTTGAGCCTAACATCTAGTGTAATATACGAACACGCCCTGAAATCAAATCGAAGCCCACACATTTCGATCAGTATTCGTAGTTTGAGAAATTTCTGTAGTCTATGGAAATTTCGTACTTAAAGTTAGCAGAAAGGGAACTTTTCGATAAAACGTTGAAAATACAGGGAAATTCTCGCACTGACTGGTTGACCAATATAAATGCTTAAGTTTTTCCTCAAATGTTTCTTTGTTTTTGAGAAATAAAGCAATAAAATAACAATATTTTGTGTGTGTGTGTCTGTTCAAACTATCATAATTTAAAACCATTGTTGGCCGGGTATATTTGTGCTTTCTGGGGGGTTAAAGCAGTGAAGGAAAAACTAAAAGACAAAAAGAAGCAAAAAGCAAATTAATAGAACAAATGTGAAATGGAATGAAATTTTTGAGTTTTACGTCCCACGTTTATGCCAGCTAGTCTAAAGGAGACGGTGATGATGAGAGAAATGAATTAGATGGTGGAGTGAAGAAAGTGGGAGGAAACGGGAGAACCCCGAGGAAACCCACGCAAACGCTGTTTGTCCACCACAAAGTTCACTTAGCGGAAGCAGGGTTTGAACGCGCGACGACATGCACCAGAAGTGGACGCTCTACCACTTTTTTTAAAAGAAAATTTATTGTACTCAAGAATCAATTACATTGAAGTGGTTATGCTTTTGTCACAAAAAAAGAAGTTACGAGAACAATGAGTTGGCTATAAAATTTGCAAATTGCTTATTACGTACATCCTTTGCTAATTTTGAGTATTCTCTTTGTAAATTCTGTACATAGAAGGCTCCCCCTGCTTCTAAGTTGGAATTAAAAATATATTTGACGGTCGTTCCTATATACCAATTGACACTACGTTGTTTACTAACGGGGTAAAAACGATAATCTAGCCTTAAAACTATGCTAATGTTTATATTGTGTTCCGAGCTACGAGTAAGAATGGCTAAAAAGTGACGTAACTGAGACCAGATTTTTGTGGATTCCAGATATGTCGTGATTCTATGGATCAACGTATCTATATTGTTACATCTATTGCAAAGAGTATCAGGACTAAAACCATATTTGTTTCTCTTTTCTTTAGTATCAATAACGTCATGGACAATCATAAACCATATAGATTTGCTGGCAACACTCAAGGTCGAGTCATTGATATTGGCCCAAATATTGGACCAATTACACAAGCAATCATCTAACACAATTTTAGGTGGGACATATAATCAATTCATTTTAAAAACATACAGCTTTTTACTACTTAAAGTTTTAAAATCAAAAATCTGAGACAGATATATATAATCACACAAAACAGTTTCCAAGTACTTACAGCTTTGAGGGACGTCAGCCATACACAGGGGTAGACTCCTGTCTGTTCGTGCTAATACGTAAGTGAGCAGTTGTTGTGTTACACTATTAGCTTCGTCTGTGTACAAGGTCATTGAGCGAGTAACATACAAATTGGCAGCTTTTTCTTGCACTTTGAACAGACTGATGCCACCTTGTGAATATAAACAACACATTACATCATATTTAACACGAAAGACCTGATGTTTCCATAGAAACCAACCACATAAACTTTGAATTTGTTTCCCTATGAGTTGAGGCATAGGTAATACATTTGCCAAATACCAGATTTTGCTTAATAGATAAACATTTATAAATTTAGCTCTAGAATATAAACATAGATTTCTGGATTGATTTACATAACCTTAATGACGCAGTGTGTTTACAATATTCTTATAGTTATGATCAATAGTGTGCATTATGTTTGAATAAAAGGTAATTCCTAAAATTTTGATACTGTCGGTCTGAGGGACGGTATCTATATCATTAAAATCAATACTATCGTTTATGTTTAACATATGTGATTTACAAACATTTAATCTAGCTCCAGATGCTACCTCATATTCACGAACACATTTCATCATGAGAGAATAATCTAGTTTAGAAGAGACAAAAACTGTTACATCATCATCTTTTCTTTTTAACAGCCACATATTGCAAACTTTGTAATAACTTATCCATGTATTCCAGTAGCCGGTTATTAATACATCTACTAAAAAATTTGATATCTGTATTAAAAAGGGATATAGGTCTATAATGGCTAACATGAAATGGTTGAACAGTTTTAGGGATAAAGACCGTGACGGCTATATTAGGGCGCTTGATAGTCTCTGAAGCAAAGAACCATTCATTTACAATCAATGTTAGTGTATCGCCCATTATATCCCAAAATTTAACATATAAACGGCCAGAAATAGAGTCGGGGACAGGAGATTTTCCTTTTTTTTGCAGCATTCATTCACTGAGCCACCGCGTGCGTGTTTCGTAAATGTTGTAATTTTATGATATACGAAAAGAAAAATGTACTGCAGTAGGTAACGTTTATGTGTTACACAAAAATATTTCAAACGTAAATAGTTAGCCACATCTGAAATACATTTTTTATTTATTTTAATTATACGTAACACTTCTCATGACTTAAAATTGTGAATTGTATTGCATGAAATCAGGAGCGTATCCACACGAGGTAGGAAGGATATGTCCCTTCCTCCCTCCGAAATTCCTGTAACAACAAAAGAAAAATGGATAGAGTATTCTATATTGTTCTCAGTCATTTACATTGTCTTCAAAGTTTTTGTATTGCGTTAAAATTGAAAAATTGTAAAAAAAAAAGAAAAAAGAATAAGAAAAGAAAAGAAAAGAAAAGAAAAGAAAAGAAAGAGAGAAAGATTGAAAGTCGAAATTTATGTTCCTTAAACTTGTTCCTTTATGTTCCTTAAAGTTGTAGCTTGAAACCCGTTCATAAATAATAAAGTATTAATATTCTTATGGATAAGATATGGGAAATCGGAAGCCCTCTCTACTACAGTGCTCCCGCGCCCCTGTTGTAATATCTATTCGACCATTTTCTAATGAATATACGGGCAGAAACGGTTTGTAAGTATGAAAATGGTAATGTGTAAAGTGTCCCAAAACTGTTTATTATTCGTTTCAGTGTCTTTATAATTATTGGACACATATGAAGTTCAAAGCATTGTTAAGAAGCATTTTCAACAGTTTTTGTTCACTTACAGAATACGTTATGGCATTTGTGAACATGTTAAACAATGGCCAAAGTAATTTGTGAAAAAGTTTCCAAATCATGTACAAAAAGTGATTTTTTTCTTGCAGTGTACGTCAAGTGTCTGTCCTTTCGTTGGTTACAGATAAAATTAATGGAAAGCAAGTGTTCTTCGTTTCACATTGCGAAACTACAATGGATTCCCCAAGCAATACTGAATCCAATTTTGATATCGCAAGAGATCAAACTACTAGTTCCGGTTTCAGTAGATGGAGATGGAGATGGGATCTATTTCTGAATATTTTATCAAATAACGTCTCTAGCTTTTTATTACCTCTTTTGCACTAAGACAATCAGTATATATACTACAAGTGTTTAATTTGCTACAACCGGTATCAAAAAGAGATGAAGGCAAATATGAAATCTATTTTTGGGATGAGTCTATTTAAAAATATCTCACTATTAATTGTCATTTTTACTTCATGACGGCCAATATTGGAACTGGGTATTGGTAAAAGTTTCTACCAGTTCTGGTTTCAATAGAATAAAATGATTGGTTTGGACTTTAGCATTCCTTTAAACACCAAAGTAATGTAAAACGTGGACCTACAGCGTAACGTGTGTCCGAACCATATGAAAGTTTTCCACCGAGAATCGAAGCCAGGTGTCCCGGCCCGAAGACGTGTGCACTAACCATACAATTACAAAGGTAATCTAGTGATGAATAAAGTCGAGAATGAATCTATCAAGAGAACACAAACCTGTGAAAAATTTGCTCATGAAATATGTTCTGAGAGATAAATCAAATCTAATGCTTTGATTAGTGTTGTTATTCGTAACTCTTGCTAATATCACCCATAGTAAACCTTGGTAATTAATTTTAGGACAACTTAAGCTTAGTTCCCATTCACTACGGTACTTTATTCTATTTCTCCCTCCCTCCCTCTCTCTCTCTCTCTTTTTACAGATATCTTAAAATCCCTAAAATCAAGATCACTTTGATTTTCTATCAATCATAACAAAACACTAATTAATATCCAGAACGATTCTTCTAAAGAATGTCTCCATTACTACGAAATAAAAACTGTTTATTCAAAATCACAGTTTATCAACGTAGCAACACATTTTTCAAAGCCCTAGCATAAAACTAAACACTTTCAGCCATAATACAAATTACTAACTTCCCCAACAATCTCCCTTTTACCAAATTCCAGCCATGGAATTTAAGAACTACTAAGAACCTTATCTAGCTAGCTAGAGATAGGGTGGGCCATATTGATGGGACATATTTAAAATGCATTTGTGGAGCATGTTGAACACAGCATTGATTACCAACTATGTGGAACGCATTGCCGAAGGATGGAAGTTTTGCACTGTGTCTGGTGTTTGAAGATTACATCCCTTAGATGGGCACCAGCTTGACGAGAACTTTTTTAACCCTAACAACCATACTCAGTATAGCTTGACGCGGAGTTTCAACAGGGATGGCTGCTATCTCTCTTCAACTGTTGTCCTTCAGTTCATTGATGATAGTAGGCTTTGTGTTCTATATCTTCTCCTTCAGATATCTCCTCAGAAAATACTCCGGTGGAATTAAGTTGGAAGATCTAGGTGGTCAATGGATATCACCAATCTGGAGATGAGGTATCTCGGGAAGTCATTGTCAGTACTGTTGTACGACTTGAGGCACTATCCTTCTGCATCCACATGTCTCTTACACCAAGCCGTCTCATTTCGGGAATGAAAAATTTTCGTGACATTGTGTTGTACAGCTCAGTGGTGACTGTGACAGTGTTTTATGTTCGTTTCCCAAAATTAGAAACCTACCACATAGGCATGATTCACTGTACACTACACAGTAACCTTGATACTGTTTAATGACGTTTCATGCAACAGTTACGGATTTTGCCTAGCCCAGAGTCGATAGTTTTGTTTATTGACAACCACTGAGGTGGAAATAAACTTGGTTGGATGTGACAAGATGTTGCACAAAGTCATCACCTTTGCTGATTAACCAATCACAGCATGTGGTTCCTTGACCGTATCTTGGTCGAACAATGCACGCTACGCACCAGCTGTAAACTATCTAAGGATTTGCCGCACACTAGTATGTGAAATAGGCAATTAACAACACAATTAGCTTCTTTGTACTTTGGTGCAGACCGTTGGATACACCTACAATGTTTATTGCACTACTTGAAGGTCGAGTACTTCTGGGGTCCAGTTTTTGTTCGCGTTTGTGGCTTCACGAAAGTTGTGAACAGCACGCATGTTAAAATGTGAAGGAATTCTTTCGTTTAGAGAGTAAATTAGAAACTAATAATAGGTGCAAATAAGATGCAAAATCATGTGTACTCACAGGCAAGTTTTAGGACGCATGTTGAGCCCATGAGACTTTTGATTAGGGCATAATAATTAATTAAAAATGCCACTATAACAACACTTTTAACAATAACAGAAAATTTCGAAATTTGAATAAAATTTTGTCTACAAACTAAATAATCTTGATTTTGTCACAACCAATTCCCGTCTTCTCTATTATTACATTTTTTCCCCTGAAGTTTAGCTCTATAGAACTGCAATTTTGGGGGAATTGCGCTCAAGCACTTGGAGAAGAGGGTATGCGCAGCGCTGTGTAAAATTTAGAACAGTTCAGGTGAACAAAGCATTTGAAGAAGAAAACAGGTTCCAACCAGAAATATCTATATAGAACCGAAGAAGACATTGACAGAAGCACATACATATATAGATTTGATGTTGTGTGGATATGAATCATGAACTTTGTAAGGAGCAGAAATTAGAAAACGTATTTCTACAGAAGAATTGCGAAAATTAATTGAATGAGTAAGGTATTGAATGAAAGAGTATAAGAAAGTGTTACAACTATACTAAAAATCTATTCTGAAAACAAGAGATTGGCCAACCTAACATTTTATGAAATATAAAGAAATCACGCCAGTAGCTATGTGGAGAATGACAGAAAGGAAAATGTCAGAAAGAAGGCTGATATTGAAGTATAGAGACCAATACTACAAAATGTAGTTAAGTACAAACTACAAGGAAATCAAATATCTAACCCAAGACAGAGAAGATGTAACGCAAACGACAAGTCATTCGAGATATTACAGACCCAAGAAGATCATGAAGTGTAAACAAACCTATTGAAATTGTTTCCAACACTATTTTCCACTAAATTATGAATTTCTATGTGAGTAACTCCTCAAGCCTTTAAGAAAAGGTGTAAACGTAGTAATAGTAATAACTATTTATGTGTATGATACGACCTCTTGAAAGAAATTCTTCCAAGAAACAAATGCCAAGAGAAGGTGTTCTGTAATAAGAGTTGCTATTCCTAAAATAGGTTGGGCTCAGCAGCAGGTTGAAGAAAAAGATTTGTAAGAGACGCGAGCTTTTATCGCGAAAACCTCCATCGACTTCATACATCTTAGTCTTCGGGGAATACAAAGGAAAACAATCAATCATTTGGAGCAGCCAAGGAGTTTGCGAGTCGTTGAATCACGGCGTCTTCGCCACGACCAACCTTCTCTCCTATACTCCATCCCCTTTCGCTCTCCACCCCACATTATTCCTTGTTGGATCAGACACTCCTGAAGACAACCAAATGCTGTACTAAAAAGGGCGGGTTGACTGTTGTCGTAATTCCTTATTTTTTCCTATTATTATTATTTTTTTTTTTGCTCATCTTCTTTTGGCGCGAAAGCGGTTGTTAGTAGATTGAAATTAATGAGCCAAAAGCGAAGAGAATTAATTGTTCTAAATGTAACGGTAAAAGCCCTCCTTCGTCTCTCCGTTTCTTTTATCTTAAAGAGAAGTTGTCGTATACTCATACCATTACCAGCGACGACGAGGTGGTCTCTTCGAAAATTACTGCTATCTCTCGTAATAACAATGCTTGGCAGCAACAGTACAGAAAATCAAGCATCTCGATTATGACTGATATATATGTATGTGTAAAGCTTGCAATGTATGCAACAATGGTTGAAATGGTAATAAAGGGTGAAGATGGCAAGATAGATATCTTCATATTGTTGCCTGCGAAATGATTAATCACCTTCTGCGCGCATCTACAAGATTTGATCTGAATATATTGAACCTGCTTCTCTTTATAGCTAGTTCCTTAGATAGCAGATTGCCTTATAGACTGTTTGGTTTCCTTCTCCCTCTCTCTCTTACTTCCTCTCGCTCCATGTAGCATTGTTTGGAACTATTATATTCAGCAAGAGCTACAGACTTAATTGCATATTTTGCTGTCTATCTACCCCTTTGATTGAGACACTTAAGTCATAAGTCGTTTCTTCATGAAATTCACTTTGACTGTAAAATTGTCTTAAACAGTATTATCACACACACACAAAGAGAGAAAGGGAGAAAATATTACATTCACTATTGCAAATATTGTTATTATTAACTTATATAGAATGATTAGCTTTAACAGATAAGAACTCCCTCATAACTGCATAGTTACTGCACGCGTCTGTGGTGCAAATAGACCCGGGTTCAATTCCGTGTGTGAGAGCTTATGGGGTTTGAATCTCACGATACGCTAGGTTCATATTTCATAAAGCATTGGTGCTAAAATTGGGATGCTAAACTTCAAAGCAACAGCTAAAGAGAATTTATATGTCTGACAAAAATATTAAATAGAGTTCAATATAATTTGTATGGTTATATCGTCTTGTTATGATCATTACACGTGCAGGACACTCTCGCTAATCTGACCCTCAATACATAGATAATTCGAGCTCTCAGTAATCTGGCAGTTAAAGTCTTTGCTTTATCTTCTTTTCCCTTTTTCTTCCTTTTACGTTGTCGCTCCATACCAAAATATGTGAAATTCTGGTTTTGTATTTTGAAATTTTAAAGCATAGAAGAAGTTATTATCGCGAATTGATGACTACAGTCATAATGAGAATATAGTGTATATTGCCATTATGGAAGATCAGTCAACACAATTTTCATGTTATTTATGTGGTCATAGGAAACATAATAACATGAACCATTATTATTATTATTATTATTATTATTATTATTATTATTATTATTATTATTATTATTATTATTACTAACTGAATTTCAGCATGGGTTTTATAAAGGCAGATCAATTGCTACGACTCTTGTACATTTTACAGATTTTACGTACTTAGCTCTTAAAAACAGACTACAGGTTGACACTATATATATTGATATGTCAAAGGCTTTCGACTCTATAGAACATGGACTTCTAGTTCGTAAATTATCCAATGTTGGTCTATCTTCTCAGTATATTCGATGGTTCCAAAGTTATTTATCAAACAGAGAATATAGAGTGAAAATTGGTCATATAACTTCCAGTAATGGCTGCATAAAGAATGGTATACCTCAGGGATCTCCTTTAGGACCACTTCTTTTTTCATTATTTATTAATGACCTGACGGAAGAGGTTAAATTCTCAAATATATTATTATATTTGGACGATTTGAAGTTATTTAGAATAGTGAATAGCGAATACGATAACTACTTACTCCAAAAAGACTTGGATAGTATTAGTATATGGTGTAAAAATAATCTACTGAAAATAAACTGTGATAAAACTAAGTTTATTTCATATACCAATAAGACGCAATACTATGTTAGCAAATATGTCATAAATGGAATATCGCTGCAGAAAGCTGAAAAGATTAAAGATTTAGGCATAAGATTTGACATGAATATGAAATTCAATTATCATATTAATGACATAGTACATAGAACACGAAAGACTATAGGGTTTGTATTTAGACAGTGGCCTGAGTTTAAAAATGCAAACACATATGTCTATCTATTTAAGGTACTTGTAAGACCCAGATTAGAATTTGGTGCAATTATATGGAATAATATATCCACAACATTATGTAGCAAAATTGAATCGGTTCAAAAATGTTTCATTAGACTATTGTGTAGAAATAAGAAAAAAGATTACTACTCTCATAGTTACGATTACTGGAACGAATACTGGGGGTTGCAAGAATTACATGTAAGAAGAAAAATGATAGAGAAAAACTTTATTCAGAAAATTTTAGATAATAGATATAGTAGTGAATACTGCCTACATAATATAGGTATAAGGGTACCAACATATAACCTTAGAAAAGCATCGGAAATGATTCCCATGAATAAAAATTCTATAATTTTAAGAAAACTGACAAGTTCTTTTAATATATTATCGGGATAATTGTATTTATTGAACTGACGTATAGATTTTAATAGGTATGTATGTTTTATATAGTATATCTGTATGTTTGACGGCATCCTTATTTTAAGGACAATTTTAAGAAAATTGACTGACTATTTTAGTGAATAATGAAGTAATTATGTTTATCCAGACAAGATACAAATAATAAAATTATGTGTATATTATAAGATAGACAATGACCTCCTGTCGTCGAAACAAATGTATTGTTAATATTAAAAGGAATATAAGATGTGTGTTATAACCCTTAGTTCTATGACTAAGTGCTGTATTTTTGCTATCTGGATGTTCATGGCACTAAAATAAATAAATAAATATATTATTATTATTATTATTATTATTATTATTATTATTATTATTATTATTTCTTAAATCTTACTTAATTGAATGACTCAAACTCAAAAGTAATACATATTTCAGAAAAATCACAATTTTTTTATAATATGGTGCGTTTTATAATATATATACCTTTATCTTCTACTGAACACATCAATTTTGTTTCTTATTAGCTTTTTCTGTTTTTAGCTGTTGATAGACAGAAAACAGGTGAAGAAACATCTATAAAAGGAACAAAGGAGAAGCAGATTGTGAAAGAGGTCTTGGATATCCTTAGGTTTGAAGAGTCACGAAAGTACGATGATTCAACAGAGAAGAAGAAATAAGTAAACATGTCATCTTCAAGAGCCTTTTTAACACTTTACGCTCCTGGCCTTATTTGTCAAATGTCCCTTTGCCTTGGCTATATTAGACTTTGTGTTTGTTAGCATTCTATAATAAATTTAGCTGGGTATTTATGCTTACCTTAATACGCAAATTTTCATATATACAGTATAAATGGCTGAAATATATATTTATACTATTATTAGATAAATGAAATAACAATTAATCTTATATTTCAGATTGTTATCAGAGGGGAAATCTTCTAGAAACAAAAACCGAAAAGACGAAACCTCACACTATAGACAGTTATCTACGCATAAATGTTTTTAAAACCGTCATAGAAGAAAAGATGGAAGGGAAGCGAGGAATAAGAAGAAAACGAACACAGCTGATGGATGATTTGAAAAATAGGAGAAAGTATTGGGAGTTGAAAGAGGAAGATGAAGATCGAGAAGCGTGGAAGAAATATTTGTAGTCCCAAATCTAAAATTTAAAAAAAAATCCTCATTAGTTCCAGGACCTGCGAAAAGGAGAATACATAATAATAATAATAATAATAATAATAATAATAATAATAATAATAATAATAATAATAATAATAATAATAATAATAAACCAGCATCTGAAACATCTGTTGACTCATCCGGGACCAAAGAGAGACACTTTTGTCAGGCAATTGAGTTAATCGAGCCACACCTTTTGCTGACAAACTAATGCTTTGAAATAAAGTAGCTTTTTTTTTTTTTTTTTTTTTTTGACATTTCTTGTGCTGCAATCATGCAATCGTTGATTAGTTCGTCATCAGTAACTGGTTTCCCATGTTTTACTATTGGATGAGGCATGAGGAAACTCACGAGTTGCTGCTTCTTGTTCAGCAGTTACTTTCTTAAACAATTGCTGAAATTTCAACCTGTTTTTGAAAGATTCATATTTCTCTAACCCTAAGCTCATGTTTAGTCTCATAATGACATTTTTATTGTATTCTTTGAGAACTGATATTCTTTTATAGCAAAGTACACACATTGCCTTATTCTTATTAGTTAGCTCAGTCATGAAATATTGTTATTCCCATTGTTCTTTAAATGTTCTGCACTTATTGGTTATATTTTTCTTTTTTATATTTGTACAAATCCACACAAAAGACACGTAACTTCAAATCAAAACAATGCTAATTAGTGCCATTACAAGCCGGGGTTCTGAATAAATAGAATCCACTGGTTTTATCTATTCACAATTAAATACAATGTATTTTCACTAAGAAACTATAGCCACAAAATACGCTAGTCACACTATATTTCATTTTTCTGATCGTACTTGTCGCTCCGAATCAAAATTTGGAACTGTCCAACTCTCAGTTGTCTCCCGTATTTATTCCACACGCATCTTCAATGCGTAGAAAATATTCGAATATATGGTCATTGGACTCCTTTCACTTCACCAACAAACCTCCTAATAATTAGAGGAACTTTTACTTATTTGTAATATTTTGTATTCAAGACTAAACTTTTACAATAAAAGGTGATAGGAAAGTCCAAACTCTCGTGTACCATCTTTTAGCTCTGCCCTAAAAGGCAGAAAACTTTACAGTATATAATCTGTTTCATATTTGAACATTTCTTTTTTTTTTTTTTTCGTTAAGAGTCTTCATTCCGGCGAAATTAAAATACCGCTAATTTTACAGTAATTATGTGATATCTTCAAATAGATAAAAGATAATCGAAATGTGGAACAAGAGCGCCCTAGACAATATTATTTTACATGAGAAACCGTTATCACGACTCACTTATCTGCTTTCGAGCCATTTTGAAAATCGGCATTTATTTTCGCGTTTCTAAACAGTTGAAAACGGAAAGCCGCTAGATGACTTGTGATAACGGTACTTAATGCAAAATAATATTGTCTAGGGCGCTCTTGTTCCATATTTCAATTATCTTTTATCTATTTGAAGATATCACATAATTACTGTAAAATTAGCGGTATTTTAATTTCGCTGGGACGAAGACTCTTAAATGCTAATATTATCGTAGAGATGACTGTCACCATTGGTTTTTGTTTGTCTTTCTGTTACGGAATGCACTTAGTAAGTTTGTTGAATAGGTCGGTGTAAAATAATAATTCCAGTACCATTGTTTTCATATCAGTATATCAGGAAGTTCGAACAGTATCAGCATATGATGTCAATTGAACAATCTGGTTTGATTGGACTTACCAAAACATACACTGTTAAAAATAGTTTCTTAAATTTGGGAAATTGTTTCTTATCTGTGCACCGAGACAACATTTTCTTAGAAATGAGATTTGGCATTTCTCATTCATAAGAAAAGTAACAGTATTTTTTCTCGTTCCGCTTTATACAACCTCATCTACTTTTCTTCATTTCTCATTAATGAGAGTTTCATACTCTTGTTTCTAAGAAACGATATTCTCGGTGCACAAGTGTAGCCGGATATATCCCTTGGTACCACATACCTTAGCAATTTTAAGTAGTTGTTAGTAATGCTCTACACTGAAGCCGCCACTGACACCGTCGACATTTTGTTCAGGTTATTGCATCGGAAATAAAATATCACTGTTTATTGGCATCCTTTATGTTATTATAATCGGATAATAACCTTTAGATTTCTTTCTAACTTGGACTATGCTTGAACCATCTTAAGATCTTTGGCTCTTTAATATAGGCGTTCTTGGAATACGAAACATCCTCTGATATTTCTTCCCAATTCGTGTCTCCTTTGATATGTTATCATGTTGTTTATCCTCTGTCATTCTTTGATTACGTATGTAGAAGTATTTTCTACTTGGATAATCTTCGGAACAACCATAGTGTTAAAGTGTCAAAGGGTCTTTCTAATAATAGGGTATTTCTTCACCATTGAAATGTAACGACGTTGAAAAACCAGTACTTTCTTCATTGTTTAGACGGATGATGATACAGCAATCGAATCTGACCAATCACCTATAACCTTAACAGTAGCAATCACACACCGTAGATCACGAATTTCAAGCCTTGTTCAATGCATATTGTGCCTTTTCTTTCGTTCTTTCTTTTGGTTAGAATAACATTTTGGGTTTTGATGGTATTATTGTCAAGAGTGCATTAGAGTATCGCCTCTCTTTTATCTAGCAGTAAGGCCGAAGGAAAAAAGGAACTGCTAAAAGGCTTAGCAAACTGCTTATTACTGATACATGTCTGTTGATACTTTACATGACGCCCACCCGTGAATCCAGTAATAGTGTACAATTTAACAAATGTTGTGGGTGAAAATCACTGTTATTTCGACCGTGATGTTAAAATAAAGATTTGAGTTAGTCTTTCTTTTTCACGTTGTGACTTATGGATGGTTGTCTGTTAAGCTTAGACGAGCGTGAAATTCAAACCTATTGTTCCATCTTTAACTGTATTAAATCAAGATTTTTTTCTTTCTTCTTTCTGCTTAAGAATGCATCACTTTATAATTTTAAAAGAAACCGACGGTTGTTTTCCCACAGACAAAAATGAATTGCTTTTGATTCATTCTCCTTTTTCAATAATCATATACGTACATATTATTTCAATGTTTCGTTATAGACATTGAAGAAGACTTTATTTCCTATATTTCTCCTTATATTAGTGGTCAATGCTTTCCAAGTCTTGATTGGAAGACCAATCGGAAAACGACCATTAGGAAGACCTAGGCGCAGATGGGAGGACAATATTAAAATGGATCTCGCAGAGATTGGAATACAAAGTAGAAACTGGATGCAGTTAGCTAAGAATAGAAGTCTGTGGAGAGCTTTTGTGAACGCGGCATTGAACCTCCGGGTTCCATAGGCCATAGAGTTAGTTAGTTAGTTAGTTAGTTATTAGTGGTCGCAACCACGTCTTGTCTTTCTGCCATTTCTGCGATTTCAAGTGCGCGATATTACAATCTTCTTCTAAAACATTGGGTTGTATTTTAGTTAGCACCTTCATTTTACGGTATTACATTCAAATAGATCAATTTGTTTCTTGATAAATGAGAATGGTCTAGTATATTAATTTAGTCGTCTGATTCAGCTTTATGCGGCTAAATGCATTTTTACTGATTTTATCCATATCAATGTGCCATGAGTTTGAAAATTTTACTAGACAAAACCATGATAGAGAGCCTACAATTTATAAAATGGTCGTTAAAACACTTAAAAAAAGAAAGAAAAAATGAAATAAAATATTACAGTTTAACATCCCACGATTATGCCCTTCAGGCTAAGGGAGACAAATGATTTAGACAAGTGTATGATGATGGAAGAATTAGTAAAATGACAATGTAGAAGGACATGAGAGTGCCCCGAGAACACCTATGGACACGATGCTGTCTATCATAAACTTACTTGGCCGGGGATAGATCTAGAGACCCCACGCACCTGAGGTAAGATTACTATTACTGAGCCATCGTGCCCCTCCCCAAAAAACAAAGAAAATAAAAGCCTTTAGTATTCAACAAACACGTGGCTAAATATTGTATGCATAATAAGAGGCAATAATTCATGATAGACACTTTTCAAGAAACACATATTTTCTACTATTTCTTCTACATGACTATGTGCAGGATTAGGAGAAAGCCATGGTAGATAACTTAGAGAATGATTAAAATGTACGTAGGAGACTAGCTTCGACAAAGAGTTAATTCCATTATGTCTTGATTTGGAATTATTTCTCACTAAAAACATTTAAATGAAAATATAAATTATATTTAAATATCATGGAATATTAAATATGACATTCAGTTTTATTCTCTTTAACATGCAGTCTTAAAATATTTCATAACTACGGAAGATTGTCACACGAAATTGTGATATATATCCTGATTCATGCTATATATATATATATATATATATATATATATATATATATATATAAGTAATTTCATGGTAAACTCACTTGCTTTAAAAATCCGTACTCTTGTTTACTACTGCTACTTGCATGACTGCTCCTATCTTCCGTTTACAATTTGAAAGATAGAAATATTTTCAATAATGAATATGTTTACTTTAAATTCCCGCAGTACTCTGATTTTATTTTACGATGGGCCTCAGACTGATCTTGCACAGAATAGTGCAACAGTGATGATAGCAGAGGTTCTTGTGTAGAAGCCAGGACGTTGCACAAAAAAGCAACGATGAAAGTTGAACTAGTGCGTAGCAGGTAATAAGTTAGTAAATTTCTTTCTGTTCCCCTGGAAAGGAAGTATGCGGATGATATTCGTTTCATATATATATCACCTCAGGTTCTTTTAGTTATGGTGAATATTTAGAAAGTGAGAGCATTAAGTGATGAGTATTAAAATTACAAGAATGATGTGACAGTTTCAATCCTATAAACAGGACATAAGAGCAAGGGAATGAGTATCATACACTGTTTTCAAAACTCAACATGTAGTCTAAAATATTGCATAACTACGTGCAAATGTTGCTAGATTTCTTCACCTAAATGCTGCATCCACACTTGTTCCATGTTAAATAAATTAGCTTTAGTCCGACAAAAAAAAAAAAAAAAAAAAAAAAACTCATGGCTCTGGGTTAACATTGTTGCTCTCACTATATGATTTTGACTTTAAAATATTTAAAACAAATAGTTCCTTTCCTCTGAAACTTTTATGCTGAGGCCACGAGATTACTTCTGATGTTAATGAACTATACCGACAAACTTTAAGAGGTGATTCCTTACATCAAAAGAGAAAAAAGTTCATATGGACCTATGGCGAAAAGTGCATAGTTTCAGAGCTAGGGCTGTCCAAAATCGCGAAAAAGCCAAATTTCAAGAGTTCCTATTTCGAATTTGAGAAACTGTGGATGGTGGTCCTTATCAGTGCAAAGGAAGTCATATATACGCAGTCCAAAACTGCACATTTCATTAATGTTCAATGGGTGTACAAAATATTCCCTGCAGGTTGAAATTCCCAGACATGCCATCAACCGAATTTTCAGATATGCTCTGACTTTAAGATTGCTCCAAAGCAGGCAAACGATAAGCCTCCATAGCAGTGAACACGGAATCCTTTGGCGCGATGACGGAAGTGTTAAGGATCGTCAGCAGCACGGTCTCTTGTACTCGGGCAAACGTATGCTACGATGTTAGCTTTCAGGCTTAAAAGTGAAGAAACTGTGAAATATACCGTGACGAAATACATATCCTCACATGTTATTTCGAACACACACACACACACACACACACACACAAAAAAAAAAAAAAAAAACATGGAGCTGCTTGTTCCTAACACTTTCGTCTTCCCTCCGAAGCATTCAATGTTTATTGTTGTCAAGGTTTACCTTCTGCCTACTTTGGACCCTTCTTGAAATCAGAGTAAATCTGAAAACTCTATTGAATACATACATATATGAGAACTACACCCTGTAGGGAATACCATCTACACCTCTTGACAATTGATAAAATATGCATTTTTTAATTGTGTATACGTGACTTCCTTTACGCTAATAAGAACCACCATCCACAATTTCTAGAATTCTAAATAGGGCCCATTGAAATTTAGCTTTTTCCCGATTTTCGACAGCCTTAGCTCTGAAGAATCACCTCTTGCAGTTTGTCGGTATAGTTCATTAACACCATATATATATATATATATATATATATATATATATATATATATATATATATATATATATATATATATATATATATATATATATATATATCCTATGTTTCACTTGTAAGAATAGTTTTGACATTGGCTAGAAATTTACAACTATTTTTCCTAGTCTCCATGAAAAATTACTTTCGCTTTTCTGAAAATTAAATACATTGTGATTCAATTGTGCGAAATGAGTTGAGTTGATTTTCAGTTTAACGTCCCGTTCAGCAGCGAGGCTATATGAGACGTGGACCTACTGATTAACGTGGAATCCAAACCACATGAGCTCCCGCCGGGAATCGAACCCGGGACTTCCACGCCAAAGGCGCGTACGCTAACCGCTTAGCCACGGAGAAGCTCAATTGTGAGAAATGATTAACTAATATTTTTTTACTTCTTTGGATCTATTTAAATGTCCATTACTCCTGGTGAAAATTAAATTTTGTAGCATATATATTATATATATAATCAATTTTAATTGAAGTAACATTATTTATTTATTTATTGCTTTCACAATTTAATGTACATTATCAAATTACAAAACTTTCTATAAAATATGTATGATAAGACATTTTGATTTAATATATGATCGACTTAAACTAATTCATAATAATCATAAGTTCTTAACAGAATTAATAGAAAAACAAATACTATTAAGAGAAGACAAAATTGTGGCAAAATAACAAGAAATGCTAAAAAAAAAAAAAAGAAAAGAAAACAAATAATGGAAAAGAAAGATCAGAAATGATAGCCTACATCAGAATCAAATTGGGATAGTAAACCTGAAAATGAAAATGTATTTTTTAATGACAATGACACTTACGATGAGCTAGAATTAAGTTTATGCATAATGTAAATTCATTTTTTTAAAAGGAAAATATATTCTTTAAAAATGAAATCTTCAAGTTTTACGTCCTACGATTATGCCGACTAGGCTAAAGGAGACAGTGATGATGAGAAATGAATGAAATGGTGGAATGAAGAAAGTGTAAGGAAACGAGAGAACCCCGAGAACACCGACGCACACCGTCCGCCACAAAACTCATTTGGAGCGAGCTGAAATCGAACCAAGAACTCCATGCACCAGAGGTAACGCTCTACCGCTGAACCACCGCGGCCCCGAAAAAATATTTAACTTGACTTGAAAAAGAAATCAGAATGGGCACGGTAGCTCAATGGTAAAGCATTTACCTCTGGTGTGTGGAGTCCGTGGTTCGATCCCCGCCCAAGTAAATTTGTGGTGGACAACATCATGCTCGTGGATTTGCTAGGACTACTCCCGTTTCCTCCAACTTTCTCATTCTATCCATTCTTCCATCATTATTCACCTGCTTTAATCATAGTCTCCCTTAGCCTAATAGGCATAATCGTGGGACGTTAAACTCAAAGATTTTAATTTTCAGTTTTTTGAAGAACAAATGAAGAAATCAGAAAAAATCAAACGATTAAAAGTTCATTTCAAAGCAAACAGAAAAATCAATAAACTAAAAATAAAATAATAAAAATAAAAACTGGCATATATACTCAATCTTGTTAACCCTGTTCAACGTCCTATTACAGGGATGAGTAGTGAACGCAAGCAGTCTACCAGAGAGAGTCTAAATGGATCACTGTTCCCCATTTTCCCTTCTTCTCTATCCCTAGCTCATTATATTCCAGTACTGCCCCCCCCCCTCACCAGGAGAAGTTGTTAGAATAATGTCTTCCGACAAAATATAACAGAAGTATGGTCCTTATCTCTGATCCTACTCATTGAGGTGACTAAAATATTGCATTACTAACTTCAATGGACTACAGTTTTGTACGTGGAAGACTAACGGTTAGACATGTGTAAACAATGTCAGTTTGCTAAAGACCAGTGTAGCAATCTGAAAATTAATACACATACACAAAAATTATTTCAGTATAGAAATAAGTTAAACGAAAAAAAAAATGTGAACACATGCACAAAGTTTGGCTTTAAATATTGAATTTGGATTTAAATTTAAACATTTCTTAATATTATTGATACAATTACTTTCTTGATTTTTTGTTTCATTTGAAAACTTACTCATATAAACATACACAGAACTCTCGTTTATAAGCCACTTGAAAAAAATTGCAGTATTAATAAGATTAAAATTTGCGATTCGTAATGATTTAAAAATTTTAGAATTTGTTGGTTTAAAATTTTATTTTGCACTTTCATATTTATCATCATCATCATCATAGGTATTCTTTCATTATTGGCAGATCACTTGAGGCAGCAGAGAAGCTTCCATGCTCCACGATCTTCCGCTAATCTCTTCGTCTTCACGTACAATTTTTCTGTTTTGATATCATCCATTAATTATAGTCTCCTTCGTCCCTCTCTATTTCTCCTGCCACCATATCCTCTAGCACGTCTCCCATGACATAGTTCCTTCTTAGCCAATGTCGCAGACAGTTTCTCTTCCTCTTCTTAATAATATCTAAAATTGTTCTATTCTCCCTCACCATTTCTAACATCCTCTCATTCGTTTTCCGCTCAACCCAGCTAATTATCTTCATTCTTCTCCACACACACATTTCGAAAGCTACCAGTCGTTTTACATCATTTTCAATGTCCATATTTTTGACCCATATAGTACAATACTCCGCAATTCATATTTAGGAGTTGTATAACTAATTGGTAGGAATTCGAATGTACGTGTTCCTATCACAGTGACGATAACAAGAATGTGAATGTATACTAATAATATTATAGTAAGTGATGATGATAGTGTAGGTGAGAGTACATTTCCACTTAACCAATAACCACGCCAGTTTTATTTGTCAGACCGAAAATAATAGTTTGTTACTTAACCTGCAATACAAAACAATAAAATATGTCTAGGGAGCAGTGAGAGTCAAGCTTAGCCACTGGAGGAGACCGCCTCCTTCCTCCATCTGGGGTCATCACTGGCCTCAAGTAGTTTTTTTTTTTTTAATTATTTGTCTCTTCCTCCGTAGACTGTACCTTCCGGGAAAAAAAATATAGACCCGGAATAAATACACTAATAAGTCCGAAAAGATCGTCACTCACAATCCATGTCAATAATCCCTTTCGCAAAACAAGTTGCGATTATGGAAACATCATAAGATAATGATCAGAACTTTTTTCTTTCCGTTTTACACACAGATCATTAACTAGTATGAGACCAAATACGCGAGCCTGTCTATGGATTTAGTGTCTTTACAAACAAGCATGTACAATTACCCACATAAGTACCTGGACCCCTGACTGTTATAATTCCATTTCTTGGGGTCCAGGTACTTATGTAGGTGACTGTACTATCACTTGTGTTATCCAAACAAAACATATTTCTGAAATAGCTACCACTTTTGCTTAAATTATTTGCATCTCGAAAACCATAATTAATACAGGGAACCAGTGGCGTAGGGAAGGGGGGGCGGAGGGGCCGGACTCCCCCCCCCAAAGGGGTCCGACAATGTACTTTGGTAGTTTGATGTTTGTAATTTTTTATATATTTTTATGTTTATATATTTTTTTGTTTGTAATTTTTCTATATGTGCCTATAACAGCACTTGCCCCCCCCCCAAACACACATCCTGGCTACGCTACTGCAGGGAACTCACGTGGCATTCTCAGGTAGCATTCTCAGTTCATACCTAATCAGTGTATTATAATTCCGCGAGACCCACATACATAGCCAGGCCGAAACTAGAGCCGGCGGTGCCCGCCCTAAATTATTTCTTACTCCCTCTAAAACAGAACGATGTAGAAAATTTTTAAACTTACTCAAAAACTAGTTATGAAATTTTTGCAACTTTATTCACCAAATTTAAACTCAATTGAGCGCATTTCATTCTTTTCTCTGTAAAATTATATATGTTTCCTGGTAGATGCAACAAATATTTCTCATAACACATAACACTGTATTTATTTGTTTTAAATTAAGTATCATTGTTTATTAATACTTGTAGCCTGAACCTTCATAGTATTGAGGTAATGTACCGTTTACTGATTCCATAAATACAAATATATAAATAAATAAACTGTGTTGTGGTGTTCTTAATGTCTTTGTCACTTCCCTGTCAATATTCATTTCTGCCCCCTAACATATAATCCTAAGAAATCGGGCCTGGCCACACCCTGGTTAACATAATAAAAAGGTGAAATAAAATTTTCAAGATTTACGTCCCACGTTTATGCCGGCTAGACTAAAGGAGACGGTGATGATGAGGAATGAAATGGTGGAATGAAGAAAATGAGAGGAAGCGGGAGAACCCTGTGAAAACCCACGCACACTGTTTGTTCATCATAAAGCTCACTTGGTGCGAGCTGGAATCGACCCGGAACCGTTCGGACAGAAGACGAGAGTGTTAGCGACTACGCTACGCGGGGTCACTCTATCATTATTATTTGACATTACTGAATTACGAGGATTATATATATTACAAGAATTATTAAACTATATATATCAGTATAGTTTACATTAAAAAAATAGTAAAGTGAGGAATTACGGAAGAATGTTACTTGATCTTAATGCATATAAATATTCTCGTCTTTCTCTACCTGGTTTAATATATAGGCCTACTTTAAGAAATCGTACAGAATGATGCTACAAATTTAGCGGTGGTTCAGTGGTAGGGCGCTCACTTTTATTGTAGTGTCTCTGGTTCAATTCTAGCCTGCACCAAGTTAACTTTGTGGTGGATAAACACTGTGTGCGTGAGTTTTCTCGAGGTTTTCCCGTTTCTTCTCATTTTCTTCATTTCGCCATTATCATCCATCTCATTGTCACCGATTTCCTTAGCCTCGGTGCATAATCATTGGACATTAACTAGAAAAATGATACTGCAGCCTAAATGTTGAATTCTGTATTTTGTCGTAAAGTTTGTATTATTAAAAAGAAAGTTCATTTGCTTAAGGATTCGAGAGTATTTTCGTTGTCAGTGCATTGTTTGAGTTTGCTATTGAGGCAATAACAAAGCAAGACAGTACAAAGTTCGATTTGACTTCTACTTAGAACAACACAATTTTAGAGTAATCCCATATTTCTTAGTTTGCAACACTAGTATAGGAAAGGATATGCTCTGAGACTTGGCAGAAGAATCTACAGCACCACAAGATCCGGAGCCTGGAGCCAAAGCTTATTAAAGTGGGAGACTTGGCGACCCAGGCGGAGGGAAGAGAGGGCAGTTGCCTCTAGCAAGGGTAGCACAGGAGGATTCGTGTCAATATGGTCTAGATTCTCGTTTGTTTACCAACTTGGGTGGGGGTAAAAGCGGGGGTTGAAAAGATGGGAGAATAGGAAGGGCTTGCCTTGTAAGATGCACATAAGATGGGTTTGGTCGATGGACCAGCATCGCGTACACGAAACTATATTCCGAGAGTACAGTGTTTGCTGTGTTGTGTGTGTATATATGTATATTTGGCTGACAGAAAGGAAAAAAAATTACAAACTCGTGGCAATGTTTACCAGAGTTACCGATGTATCTTATGTAGCCACAATGACATGTTGCTTTTACCATATTGATATCCCATAGGCTAGAAGAGAGACCAAGCTTCCATCTAATATACAGAATGGTAAGAGCACAATTTTCCTTAAAAATTATACTACATTGTATTGAAAGAAAAATTGTGTTCTTACATTATCATCTTCAAACCATATGCCTATTTACTTTAATGTAGTACATTTTTTTAAAGGTATGGTTCCAAGGTATGGCTCTTCCCCATTGTTAATGTATTAATGCGCGTTATTTGGTGCATTCCTTCCGGGTTTGATTCCAGATGGAATGACCTGAATGATTTAAGCTTCCAACGTTAGAAAAGCTTCACGGATCAGAGACGTGGACATTGAGAAAAGCTGAAATATCCAAGCTGGAAGCATTTGGAATGTGATGTTGGCGCAGAATGTTGCGCATATCATGGACCAAAACGAAAAGGAATGAAGACGTACTAAAGGAAGCTAATGAGGGACGACAGATCACGGAGATAATTGGAAAAAGAAGAAACAGCATACCTGGCCATCTTATTCGGCACTCCGATTGGATCATCATGTTGATAGAGGGAAAGGCAGAAGGAAAACCAGGAAAAGAAAGACCAAGGATCGTATATCTAGATGCAGTTACAAAGAAGATACCTTATCAAAGTATAAAACAGCTCTCCCAAGGAAGAAAAGAGTTTTAAAATTTCCATATTGCCTACCAAACTGTGGTTGAAGTAAGAAAGAAAGAAGAAGATGTATCAAAATGTATTACGTAAGAATCTTAGTAGGAAAAATAATTTAAAAAGAGATGGGATTCTCATATTAATACAACTGGTATTATTAGTAACATGCAAATATAAAATAAAAAGCCAATAAAGATGGGAAAAAAGAGAAGCATTTAAGGCAAAGAAATGCGAGTCTTCAAATAGGGGGCTAAGATTACGATTAATCAAATACTTCGTATAAAATGTACAGAACAAGAGCATAGAAATTGAAGAACAAATTAAAACCAACTATAGATTTTCGAAATATGGGTAGGAATGATGACAAACGAAGGAAATGAGCTACAAGTTTACGAAATATATGACTGATGATGAATGATGGAAACCAGCTAGAGACCACTGCTGATTGAGGGAAAGGCAGAAGGAAAACCAGGAAGAGGAAGACCAAGGATAGAATAGGCCTATCTAGATCATACGAAGAAGACGCCTTATCAAAGTATAAAACAGCTCTCTCAAGCGAGAGAAAAGTTTTAAAATTCCCATGTTGCTCACCAACCTATGGTTGACATGAACAAGAAGAAGACGTTAAAACGAACATCCATTTATGTGTTTATAGCCATGACCATTGGTCGCTATAGTCTAACTCTTTTAGGATCTGGGTAATGTAGGGCTCGGATAGTGGGAAACTTTCTGTACTGTGTGGGGTGATCCTACGTGATAGTCGGCGCACATATCAACATAAGTCTCGATCATGATTTTTCGAGGTTTTCGTTACAGCCCCCCCCCCCCCAAAAAAAAACATTATTCTAGCATAAAACGTCAAACGTATCGCATGAAATGGTCCTTATTTTGTTAGTCAATGCTTCTTTAATATATTCGAAAATATAATGCAATCATCTATTGCAATATATAATAAAATAAATAATAATGAAAACTTACTTTCTGTAAAAAACAAAAGGAATTAACGGAAAAGTAAATTAAAATCGTACTAAGCAAAACGTAAAAAGTCATTCTACAGTATTTTCAAGAAAATTACGTTTAAACATTTTCTATTTATGCAAACTTAGAAAAAAAGAATAAGGAGCTCTTATAGGGGATGCAATTTATAGATCCTTCTATCCTAATATAAATCAAGTGATTGTACGAGCATGTGAGGGCGATTTCCATGTTTATTTATTTATTTATTTATTTATTTATTTATTTCTTGCAAGCATAATTATTTCTTATTTTTCAGTACAATTTGTTTCATTTTCTTTGTTGCTTTTTAAACAATAGCTAGTTTTAAAAAATATTATGTTCTATTTCTATTTCTTAGTACGAATTTTTCAATTTCCGAGTTTGTTAATTCTTTTGAAATAAAGAATGTTTTCTTTTTTTTAAAAAAAATGTTCTTTTTAGATATTATGAAAAATTGTGAACATTTGAAATGTTAGAATTTATGAATACTAGCCCCTGTGTGGAGTGTTGTACTGTATGGGGCGGAAACGTGGACATTACGTAAAGGTGATGAAAATCTACTGGAAGCCTTCGAAATGTGGGTGTGGAGAAGAATGAAAAGAATTACTTGGGTCGAGCACAAAACGAATGAGAGAGTGATAGCAATGGTGGGTGAGAAAAGAACACTTTTAGATATTATGATATTAGGAAGAGGAAGAGAAACTGATTGGGACATTGCCTAAGAAGAGATTGTATCATGAGGAACGTCCTAGAGGGTATGGTGGCGGGAAAGCGAAGTAGGGGGCGAAGGAGACTACAATTAATGGATGATATAAAAACAGAAAGATCATACGCGAAGACGAAGAAGTTAGCGGAGGACCGTGGAGCATGGAAGCTTCTCAGTTGCGGCAAGTGACCTGACAATAAAAGCAGAATACCTATGATGATGATGATGATGATGATGATGATGATGATGATGATGATGATGATGAGCCCCTGTGTACTAGATAAACCCGCTGTACTCAGCAATAAATCTGATTGCATACGAAAAAACCTCGTATCAACGTTTGAAATGAAATGAAATCTTTCAGTTTAAAGACCCACGAGTATGTCCTTTAGCCTAAGGGAGACAGATAATTAAGACAAGTGAATGATTATGGAAGAATTGGGGGGATGAGAATTTAGGAGGAGACGGGAGTGTCCCGAGAAAACCCACGGACACAATATTCTCTACCACAACCTTACTTGGCCAAAGATCAAATCATGGATTATACAAACCAGAGATAAGTTTTCTACTACTGAGTCACTGTGCTCCTAGCATTAACCTTTAAAATTAAATAAAACATCTAACTTAAATATATATATATATATATATATATATATATATAAGTAGGCCTATATAGAAATACATAAAAGTAATAATGGAATATTGTATCGTCACTGCAAACTTTCATCACTGTGTGACGTAGGAAAATGAGTTAAATTAAGGTTGCAAGATTTGACAACACGGTTGAACCATTGTACGTTAAATAAGTTAAATTAAGGTTGCAAGATTTCAGAACATGATTGAACTATTGTAAGGTAAAGAAGTTAAATTAAGGTTGCAAGATTTGAGAACAGGGTTGAACCATTGTACGTTAAAGAAATTAAATTAAGGCTGTAAGATTTGAGAACTAGGTTGATTCATTGTACGTTAAAGAAGTTAAATTAAGGTTGCAAGATTTGAGAACAAGGTAGAATCACTGTACGTTAAAGAAATTAAATTAAGGTTGCAAGATTTGAGAACACGGTTGAACCATTGTACGTTAAAGATGATAAATTAAGGTTGTAAGATTTGAGAACATGGTTGATCCATTGTACGTTAAAGAATTTGAGTTAAGGTTGCAAGATTTCAGAGATGATTGAACTATTGTAGGGTAAAGAAGTTTAATTAAGGTTTGCAAGATTTGAGAACACGGTTGAACCATTGTACGTTAAAGAAATTAAATTAAGGCTGTAAGATTTGAGAACAGGGTTGATTCATTGTACGTTAAAGAAGTTAAATTAAGGTTGCAAGATTTCAGAACATGATTGAACTATTGTAAGGTAAAGAAGTTAAATTAAGGTTGCAAGATTTGAGAACACGGTTGAATCATTGTATGTTAAAGAAGCTAAATTAAGGTTGCAAGGTTTCAGAACATGGTCGAAGTATTGTAAAATAATGACATTAAATTAAGGTTGCAAGATTTTCAGAACATGATTAAACTATTGTAAGGTAAAGAAGTTAAATTAAGGTTGCAAGATTTGAGGACACGGCTAAACCATTGTTAAGTTAAAGAAAAGTATGTAAAGAAATAATTATTCATTCACTTGAAGCCTCTATATAGAGCACTAATTCTTGTAGTGAAGTTGACGAAAATCATATTGATAGACATACTAACTGAATCCGAGTCGTAATCACTGATTTTAAAGGCTGGAATACTACAAGTAGAAAACAGCAGGAAACTATCAAACTATTTTTATTAACTGATCAAAAATAAGCATAAAATATGTAAAATGTTTTTTCCTAGAGCAAAATATAGTCCCACAGTTAAAATATTTTCCTACTTAAATCTTCGGAAAGATATCTTGAAGATTACTATTGGACGAGAGTATGTCAATGTGTGAAGATTGCTGGAGATAAAAAAAAGAAGTAAACAAACAAAAAGGAGGAAAAGGGAAAACGAAAAGGAAGAAAAAGAATTAGAATAGGAACATGAAACGTTCGTTCCACGTTACATGAAGAAAAAAATAGAAAAATCTTAAAGAAGAGATGAAGCAAAATAATCTAGATTTTGTAAGATTGTAACGTTACGTGGGAAAGTAATAAGGACTTGAGAAGCGAAGAACGTAGGAAGATTTACTCTCGTAATGGGGAAGACGGTCATATGGTGTGGCAGTTAGTCTTGATAAGCTCCTGAAAGGAAACATAATTAAAATGGAATTTATTAATGATATTGTCATGATTCTAAGAATTGAGTGAATGAAGAAGGATCTAGTAGTACTATAGACCCATGTACACACCACTGATTAATCAACTGAAAATGGAGAGAAAAGTTAATGGAATATAGAGGAAGTCATTTATTTACAGGAAGAAGACAGATGCATATGTAACCGTAATGGTATATTTTAATGCAGTATTGGGAAATATGAATTAGAATTTAGATTTGTGGTCTTTCGTCATTTATAACCATATTAGCCCTTCATGTATGATGGATGATGTCCCTCAGCGATTACACTACCCGGGGAATTGGTAAGGAAGGAAGCGGCCTATGACCATTATGGTAGGTACCATCTCGCCATTTGGATGGTATGAATGAGGAAATGTCAGGAAAACCTCATTCAAAATGATTAGTTTGAAAAAGGTTTTACACTTTTTTCGATCGAATGTCCCTCACCGGAAATCGAACCCGGACCGCTAGCATCAAAGAAAGTAATCCACAAGTTGAAGACGAAATTTAAAAAAAAAATACAAACCACCATCTAAAACTTCTAGCTTCAATTTCATAACTCACAAACGAGCAATAGGGGTCTGAGAGATCCCTTACGTAATTCTATGGAATATTTCTTATCTTTTTGAATTCTAAATACCTTTCTTTAGCTTCAAGATTTTTTTTTGACATATTACATTAAACCATGCATCTAATCATCTAATAGATTTCTTACTAGTACGTTATCAAAATATAAAGAATAATTGAAAATTCCCCTTATTTTCACTTTAGGGGTCTTACACGCTTCTATTTGTTCTAATGTAGTTTTAGGGCCTTCAAATCAAATTATGCTTTCAAATGGGTGTTCCTCAATGACAGCGCCCCCTTTTTTTTATACATAAATTTCTCTGTCCAATTTAGCAAACGAATGAATCTACGATAGAAGAATTTAAGTAATAGTGATTCTTCTATCTCGTGTTCCTTTAAAATAAATGCTCTTTCCCAAGAATGTGTTAAAAATAACTGTTGATGAAGGTAGTGGGTACTAAATAGATTTTGAAGGTACAGAAAATAATAAACCTCAAACAGTAAAAATGAAGATTGTGTCTACTTTTTAAGGTGGTCAAGCCACAACCAAATTGCTCATAAAGAAGAAAAAAGTAGAAACAGAATAGACATTGGCTATATTTGAATTGCGAAAGTTAACGAAAATTATTCAAAACAGCTGGAAATTTTTAATTATTATAATAAACTAAATGGAGAATAAATTAGATTGTTTAACTAGTTCGAAATAACCCTGGGTAATACAAGTAAGATAAGTCCCAGTACACTTCACAAATAGTCACGATATTGATATCAAAAATTCTTTTGTTGTTTCCTTGCACCATGGTCACGTACGTAACTTCTAGCTGAGTCTAAATTTCTTATACTGATCTTTATTTTACCCTATCTTGATTTATGGTGGCACAATGAATTGCGGTATAATGTTGGAAAACTTCTTCACTTTTCTGTATAAGCTATACTGAGCAGAAAAAAAGAGAAAAATACCTTCTTGCCAGTCAACTAGAAAATTATAAAAATTGAATGTTAAGCTGTATTGTGAAATCAAAATGTAGTATCTTGTCCTGTAGCAACAAAGGATTTTAATAATGAAGTATTATATGAAACCTTATGCCCAATGATACTGAAAGGAGCAAAACCAACTAATTTGAAGAAATTTGTAAGAGTAAATATGGAAAAGTATGTAATATAAATTCGAACAAACAAGTCTTTAGAATTGAAGGCGTTGAAGAAGAAACTATGTGACATATATCGAATACGAGCTGAAGTTTTCTTCAAGTTTCGTAACATAACAATTTATTGAGTCTATGATATATTTTTATTATGTGTCTTACATCAATTACAAAAGTTAGTTAGTCGTCAATTATGATACTAAAGCGTTTTATGATCATGTTTATATGTTTTGCAATTGATACATCGTATTTTTATATTAATCTTAATAAATGTAATATATTTATTCATATACTACTTCTGTAAATGTCAACATCAAACTTATTTCTTATTAATTTTCGTTATACATTTTTGTTTCTTCAGTATATAATAGAATTACTACTCATCAATTAATCTGTCAATCACTTACACATAATTATATACACCAATTCAGTGTAAATCCTAGCAGTATACGTCTTTTCTATACTGCCCTCCTTTACCAGTCTATGCCATTTAAAAAATAATAATAATATATTAAAATATTAGGTGGTCAAGGAAAGTTTATATATTTGTGGTCAATCCTTTCGACAGTGAGTTCTCGGGAACTATAGGCTCTAGAAAGATGCTGTTTTCACTGATTGACTCCAAGTTTTGTGCAGATTGTTCAATTCTAATTGAGTATCTAAAAAGTGGAAGTTTTTTTATTACATTTTTACGGGTACACTGGAAGTGTTGAAATATTTTAAAAGTAAACGTTCGTATCCTACGAGTTATACATACCAACATCACACATTTGTGGGTTAGTATATCTCTCCGGTGTTTATTTTATAGCTAACTGATAATGAAAACCGAAGGATATCCATTTCTCCAATATACTATGACGCTTTATTTATTTTAGTATTTTTCCCAATTAATACCTTATATTACTGATATTATAATTGATTGTGTGTGTAATGTATTTGCTAATCACATACTGCATGCAAAAAGAAAGAAAACATCATACATGAATTAGAAACTCCAACCGGAAGTAGGCTCAAATCTTGCAAACGGTAAGAGATATTGAAAAAAAATAATCGAAAAAAATCATCTGTTTATCGTACCCCTTGCCGATTTTTATCAAGACGTCTCTCACTTGTGTCTGTAAAGGGACTTGTACAGATGCTGTGAGGAATGACAAGGAGATTCATGCTCATATGTCAATGATGCGCTGTGTAGAGAGCGCAGGTTAATCTAATAATAATAATAATAATAATAATAATAATAATAATAATAATAATAATAATAATAATAATAATAATAATAATAATAATAATAATAATAATAATTCCAACCAGAAATTTTAAAATACAATTACACGACAAAATGGTATGCTAAGGAAAATCGATAGGACACACTTCATTTACCGTGCAGCTCTTTTTATTACTTTAATTACTTAAACTATGCCAATAGCAAGTTTTCTCATTTTTATCCAATATGAATGATTCTTTAAAAAGAATATGTTATATATATATAACGAATAGTTCCTACATATTCTAACACTATGTGCTACTTTTCCCCCTTCATTTTGAAAATAGAATATATACCGATAGGTAAGGAAAGAAATTGCGTTTCTTCTTTTTTATTTCATCAGAAAGTAAAGAAAAAAAAGAAATATAGTAATTGCTTAAATTGAATCGGGATCTGGCAAGTGAGAACTGATAGAAAAAATGTGCTGCTATTAACATACATATATATATATATATATATATATATATATATATATATATATATATATATCGTTCTTTTTCTCCGGAGGCAAATTTCAGATACTAATTATGCAGCTTCGTCCTCCCTCATTAACTCGCGCATGCGCAAAATAGAGTACAGGCGATCACATAATTTAATGAAAAGTGCTAAGGACGAACCTGTAGGCCAATAAAGAGCAGGCAGGGAATACCATAGAAAAATGTGAACGGTAGGAAAAATCCAATAATGACATTTTTTTATTTCCCTCCAATTTCTTCTCTCTTTCTTTTTCTAGTATTCATTTTCTTTTATTTTTTTTAATTCTTCACCTTCTTCTGTCTGTCTATTCAAGCATGTTAATTTGAGCAAATTGAACTCGTTCTACGTATTTTCGGTGTAATATGGAGAGAAAAGATGGAAAATTCTTTTTAGCTTCCTTTTCTTTTTTACTTTAATGAAATATATTCATTTTAGTGATTGCCTCAAGCATAATGATTCTAATTCTTTCTGACCTACCGCTTCTTAAGATACTTTTATTTACAATTATTTTTTTCTTTTCTTGAGGATTTCATACAAAAGGAAACCATCAAGGAAAAAAATAAATAGCACAATTTTAAAGGATGGTAAGAATATACATTTTGAAGGTGGAAGAAAGAGCATTTATCTAATTTTAAATTGAATAGAATTTTTGTCGCCTTACTGCATTCTCAAGAACCCAAAACAAGAAAATATAAGTGAAATAAAAAGCAGAATTTAAGACTATAGTATTTTCTCGTCCTTTCACCTTTTTTTCTGATAACAAAATAAAAGTAATGGACCCAATGCTGATCCTTGCTGCATCCCATTTTCTATAATATGCAGTTCTATAGGACTAATAGCTCAGAAGATTTTCTCTAGTTGTATATATTACTTATTTGGGATCGTAACAAAACTTGTGTAAGAGTAGTAAGAGATTTGGGATGCACTAACGATCTAACATTTGATTGAATTAAATGAACAAATTCAAATTTATATTCTTCACACTGGGATTTACTCCCTTCTTAATGACAAATATGTCTAATGGCCTAAGGTGAAAGTCATATCATACTCAGAGAGATTTAGAGCACATACTTTTCCTATCCACACCGGTCCCATCTCTTTCTTGTAGATGTAATAGAACGTCTTTCACTTAAGGATAATATATATATATATATATATATATATATCGGACACTGGTTCTATCAAGAATAATCCTCCGTCTTACTGTAGTTTGTACTCAGGGAAAGACAATGGTATGTTATATTTTCTGACGTTCGAGTAAACTTCGAAAACAAGTTCAACATTTCCATGCAATGCAATGGAATGACACATACCAAACAAGCTTTTCTTATCATCTGCAGGTAAGTTTCCGAAATCAAACTACCTACAAGCCGTTCTCTGGTTCAATCCCAACATATTCCAACCCAATAACTCAATTTCACCGTGTATATATATATATACGATGTGAATATATATCAGCATTTTTTTACGAGGTATCACGCTGCAGTGTGCTACACAAAATCATAGAATTGCGATTTATCTGTGAACATTAATCTATTACAGAAATGAGCTGTTTTCTACAAGAAAACAGTACAATATAACATTTCTTTCATGATAGAACAGTTCTCTCCCTCGAAAGCCTGACTTTTCCCTGTAGTGACCTCTTTGGTCCTCAATAATACATGCAATTTTACTATGGACTAGATGCCATATTACAGAAGTAAATCATTGAGTGATTTTTTTTAGAAAGAACTTTCGGTCATTGTTTAACATGTACAAAAGTGTTCTGAAGTACTCCATTAGTGAGCAGAACGTGGTATGATGCGTCATAACATTATTTACTAAAAACTACTGTCCCAAGAGTGTTCACAATATACCTGAATTTCTGATCCGACGAACGAGTATAGGGCAGACACGACTAACAAATGTGTAAAGTGTCTTAATATTGTTTAAAAGTCTTTTGTGGACACATCAGAAGTTCAGGGTACATTTTGAACAATCTTAGGATAATTATCATTAACCATTGGTTAAAAGACATGTTAGACATCTTTTTCTGTTACTTTTGGATATGTTTAGTAATGACCCCAATGTCTTTTCTAAAGCATGTTCAAATTATGTTCAAACACTGATTTATTTTTTCAGTGCAATGATGGATGGTTTGTTTTGCAATGACAAATTCGTTATTAGCTAAAGTATGCATCAGAAAACATGCGTTCATGAAACAATTACATAAATCATTAATATTTGCAAAGTACTACTGTAGATGGAATTCTTCCGTGGCATTACTACATAACAAAGACAACAAACCTTTCTTGCACTACCAAGAACAAATATTCTTTTCTGACATAAAAGCAGTAGGAGGAGAATATTTTGTTTCGAAGTCCGTACCCAGTGAAGTGGTTCATTGATTTCTAGTTTTTTTTTCCTCTTTTCTTTATGAAAGGAAGATTAAAGGTCACGGTAAAAGCTCAAAAATGTAGGAAATAATTCACAAAGTAGTCTCTAGGAGAAATTTTAAGTAGGTTACTTTGAGGAAATAAAATGATATTCTTGCTAAAGTGGACTGGGTGAAAATTATTCAGTAATTAGCACATGTTTTTGAATGTTGGATAAATTATTCCTACGAGATCTTTGAATTCTCTTGTGTGATTATCACGCCTTGTTAACATTCGATTGTATGATAAAATATGTATAGAATATGACCTTCATCACACTCAAAAACTTGTTTAAAAGTTACTGTACATGACCTAGAAGATAAATGGTAAAATGTCGTAGGCCTATTTGATAGATCAGTATGTACAGTAATTCTGAATGTTAATATAATGCAAAGTTAGAGAAGTTTTGTAATTACACATTTCAGCCTACTGACACTGCTTTTAGAAGTTGCCATAATATGAGTTCAATTACTATGATATTCGAGAAGGAATTGATCATCATAAAAATATCTTCAATTACTATTAAATGATGGAACACATAACCTCTCCTCTTCCACCGAAAGGTGTCCTTTAATAAATATTTTAGTTGATGGTGTTCGGTTTACTTTAGGAATGCCAGTTGAGGGTCTGCAGGACACTTGGCTCTCTTGCATGCCTTATCTTCCTACATTTTTAAAACTTAAATCCTTATATGATACATATTGATTCTTTAACAAGCTAAATTAATGAGTGAATTACAATGACACAAATGCTCGCTTCATGTAAAAATGTACTTTATTATTTTTATTTATTCCATCTTTAAGTTAATTTTTATCGTTGCCTTTTCTTTATTGATTTTATTTCCGTGAAAAGAAGATAATGCTCTGACTGGTACCTATGGTGAGCCTCTAATGAAAGAGCGTATTACTAACACGTCTTATATATAACACAAATTTACACTTATTAATATTAATTAATGCATTTTTTTTTTTTTTTTTTGGAAATGCTTTTAGAATGGCTCAATATTCAACATAATTGTTTCAGCATCAGGTATACAAGAAAGTTTCGGTAAAATGTACTATCCCACCCACAATTCCTTTCTTGAGCCTCAATGAACTTATATCTTATGTCTCAATGTGCTTTAAGCAAACTGCAACAAATAAATAAATAAATAAATAAATAGAATATTCGTTGAACACTCTAATGACAATTAGACCAATGTCATTTGTAATTTTGCCCACCGAGTGTTCTATCTTTGAAAAGTATTCCGAAAAGACATGTTTAATACATTAACTGCCATTTAACAACTGCTAGGTTTAAGCCCGAGCCCTTACTCTGTTGAAAATATAACAATAAGAAACGAAAATATGTCTTTAACCAATAGTAGCAGGCTCATCCTGCTTTTGCTTTTTCTGGAAGAGAAAATCATTGACTTGTGTATCACCACAAAATGGTCACTGCATTGACCTCAACAAATATCCACATGCTCTTCTTTGGTTGTTCGAACCTCCACCCAGGTGTTGCGTAACATTTGAAGTATCAGGATGCACAAGCAATGAAAATTCTTTGCAGTGTTGGGTAAGTTACTTGTAAAAATGTAACGCATTACAAGTTACTTTACTTTCTCTTAAAATGTAACGCGTTAGTAACGCGTTACTTTTAGGTCCGAAACTTTAAAAATGTGAAAAAAATTATGACCTCAATTTTCCGTACTGATATTACTACCGCTATTATTATTATTATTATTATTGCACTTTCTGAATCGCTTTATGTAAATGCAAGGACAAATTTTTACTTGATATATGAACATTTTCATATAATGTAACATTAATAAAATGCCATACTGCGTTACTCGTAGGATGGACACGAGCGAGTTCGAGCAAGTTTTCTTTGACACTCGATTCGGCTAGAAACAGACATCTTTGAGCTCGACCCGATAACTCGACTCGAAAAATTTCCTCCAACTCGACTCGAATTGGGGTCAAGTTCCGAGTGGACTCAAGCCAAATCCGGTGTGTAGTTTCGAATACATTCTTCAAGTATATACATAGACAGTATAATTATTATCAATGACACTACTACTACTACAACTTATATTATTATTATTATTATTATTATTATTATTATTATTATTATAACAACACTGTATATAAGAAGAAAGGCGGTTTGTATTTGAATACTAAAAAACTAGTTGATTGCCAACCTCGGTAGTTGTGAAGTCTAGGAGTCAAGGACATTGTTCACGAGCTTCTGAATTTGGGTTGAGGGTCTAGGTTGAGTGTTCGGGTGGGTTAAAAGTTATAGGGCACTGGCCAAATATTTTCAAAACTGCTCGGCCCGGGTTTAGAATTGTCAACGACTCGAACAGCTCGGCCCACAGCTCATTCACTAACGACCCAAACCGAGAAGTGAGCCGAGTCAACAGCTCACCCAACCGACTCGGCTCAGTTGAGCCGAACCGAGCAAATGGCTCATTTCTACCAAGCCAGCTCGAGCCAATGGTTCACCCCAAGTGAGCCGGCTCAAGTCATCTTCTCAGTTGAGCCGAGTCGAGCTGAGCTTGTTATAAAGAATCTCTTGTGGTATCGTTATCAAGACGAGACGAGATGCGTGCAGTGTCCCCTCTCGTGAGCAACACTAAAAGTATTCCATGGCTTTCGTTTCCCAGTGTAATCAGGCAATGATTTCAAGACCATTTAAAACAAACGAGCCATTTATCAAACTCGACAAGACTCGAAACTCGACGCGAAAAACTGAATCGACTTGGAACTCGACTCGAGGATATTACCCTTGACTTGACTCGAAACTCAACTTGAATTTGAGTCGAGTCGAGTTTTAGCTTGACCCCCGTGTTCATCCCTATGCGTTAGAAAAAATGGTTGCTTATTATTATTCTACTAAACTAATTATATAATAATAACAATGTTGTTATGTAGATTTAAAAATAAAGAATATAGAGAAACATTAAACTACTCTATAATCAACGGGACTCTAGGATAAGCAAACTTATCTGAAAGAACTCCAATATTACATCCATCAAAAACTATTTTCTAGGAATAAAGTAGGCCTGCTCATCAAATCACAGTTTATTCATATTAACCCCTTACTGTAAATCGTTAATTATGGCACCCTAGTTGTTGATAAATACTTTCCGCCGAGGCACTTGAGACACTTTACTTTTAAATTCTGTCCACCATCATCCTCAACTCTTAAGAAAAAGTATTCTTTCAAATGTTCGAACGGTAAAATATTTTCGTTCTCCATCTTTATTAAAACAACACCAATAAAAGTAAAATAGACTACCGGTATCATTGCACTCCTAGTTCACTGACTGAATGTATTGATTTGGAGCTGTCAAAATCTACGACAAAATCTTCCAGGTGCTTGCAATCAGTACACGTGATTTCCTTAAGGCTGTCCTCATCTTCCAAAAACAGCAAGTGGCACTACGAACTTATCTCTTTCTCTGTGTGTCTGTGACTGTCGGTCACTGACATACCTAGTTCATGCTCGATTGTTTCATTCTGAGAAATTCACTTACTGGAAAGAAACATTTGTTTCCGAAAAAAAAATATACATATATTGTAGTTACTCATCCGAAATGTAACGCGAAAAAAAACGCAAACTAGGTACGTTACTTAAAAATTTGTAACGCGTTACCGTTTCAATTACTTTGGAAAAATGTAACGCGTTACTAGGAAACGTTACTTAAAAAGTAACGCGTTACTTGCGTTACGTTACTTCTCAATACTGATTTTTTGCCATAACTATCTAGCTCTTGCGCTGGTGTTCTGTACACAACAGACTTGACGTATCAGCACAGAAAAGAGTCCAGGACCAAGTTGGGCAATCTTGGAGGTCATTGATTAGAACTTCCCTTCCAATATAATTATTTTGGAAGTGATTATCCAGGAAATCTTTAACATTAATACGTAACGTGATGGGGTTCCGTTTAGTTGGAACATACATTCATTGGTACATGGGATTCCAATAAAATGTTCCAACTTTTTCAGATACGGTGATACTGTGACTCTGATATCTTAAATCAAACGATCACAGAATATTGGATCAACACCCATTATGTTTCATTTTTGGTTGTCGCATACGTGTTGCATAACTATGTAGATATCTTCCTCACACTATATTCTGTAGCTATGCCTATGGATTTTACCTGAAATTTGAAAGGTGACTTCGTGAGAAAATACCTGTTTCGTTAGTAGGTATAAAGTAGTAATGCCACGTGAACACAAAGTGAAAGAGTTAGGTTTGTGCGGCGTAACACTGAAACCGGAAATGGTAGTAGATTTCTACCTCTTGAAGTCTTATTAGAGAAGTTAGAGTGGAGATGGAATATACGTATTCTTGGAATACTTAATTGATTTCAGAAAACATCATTTTGTTATCTGTTGATCGCTTTTGCTCTGTAGTGATGAAAGTTAAAATCTGAAGTGGTTGATCTCTGCCCATCTAAGTTTTGACCCTCTTCATCTTGGCCAAAAAGAGTGGTGATTCATCAAATAGTTTTGGAGATTTCTTTTGTACCTAGGACAAATGGGCACACGTTTTTGTCTCTCGGACAAACGTAGAGACAGGGTGAATATGTATATAAGGGAGTTTTGAGAAAGCAAACTCCTTAGAACTGTTAGAAAATTAGTTTTTTTTTCTTCAAGCTTACACTGGACTGCTTCACAAAGTAATATCTGAAAACATGCATAGATTAATGTTTAAAGAGACAAGTACGTAAGGAAAAATGTATATCTATATATAATGCAATGCTCTGTTTAAAATACGAACTTCTTTTGTCTTATTTTCTACTCTAAAAATACATCAATTTGGTTTAATACTAATTAAATGTGAACTGAAACAGATCCAGGAGCAACAAACAAGATGGAACCCGAACCACCGTATGTAGTTCAATGCTCTTCCACCACAAATCGACTCCGTGACGTCATGCACTAGCATAATTTGTTACTTAACAAGTGTTATATTCACCTATGATATAAGGAAGTAGTGTGTGTTTAGATTATCGCTCTTAATAAATGTTTTTGTATTTTGTTGAAGAGATTAGCGTACAATTAGATGACACAACGCTCTGTATGTTTTAATGACGTTGATATCCATGTGCTTGTGAGTAAGGTTAAATCAAGTAACCATCAGTGAATGACAATACATTAGTAAACTGATTTCAGTTTTCGCTTAATAACAACGTAAGCTTCTCTGTGGATTTTCTATAGATATAATTAAAAGTCTTCTTAACATGTACACGGTCGTTTTCACAAAACTAACTCTTCTGAGACGTTAGAAAAGAGTGACGTAATGATGCCACATCTGGTTGTAGAATATTCAATAAGATACGGGGTTAACGATTTTATGGTAATTTCTCCCCTGCCCCCAAAACAGTCAGGTCCTTTTACTCTAGTGTCTATGCCCCCTCCTCTTCAACTTCTGTCGCTTTCTACCCTAATTAGACAAAGTTCCAATATCAGAAAACGTGTGGACAGATAGAAACCACTTAGTTCATATCCTATCCTCTCCACGATGGACGACCACTTCCACTTCTTCTCTTGCCTGTCTTTTTTTTTTCTTCTCATTGCGTGGTTTCTACTATAACTACTGCCAAAGCAATATCAACCAAGAATGCGTTTCTTCATAAAGATTTTAATTGCTTACGATATGACAAAGGAAAGAAAAGAAAAGGAAGCTGAGTGTCTCTCCTTTCCTCCTTTTACGCACTCTTTATTCTATCCTGCCTCTTTCTCTTTTTCTTCTCGAGCTTTCATTTTGTTTCACTCCTTAATCAAATTCTAATTTCTTTCCCCTCTTTCACTCAGTTCTATTCTTTTACTCCCTTTCTTAATTAACGAATACAATTTCCAATCCTTTTTTACTAAAATTTTTATGCAAGAGGAAAATTCTTATATCAGAAACTTTATTATTATTGTTGTTATTATTATCTTCGTTCCGAGACAATACTTTCCTCAAAATGAATACTACCAAGAAGCTTCTATTTATTCTAATCACATAAATATAAAAGAATAGACTGTTAAACAAAAAAATGATCATTTTGAATAATATATATTTAATTTCTACACTTGCAAACATCTTGAGAGTAACTACCTAAGTGTAAGTGCTAGTGTTTAGACTACATGTACCACTGTCGCATGTTGCATACCGTTGAAAAGGTCATTCCATCATCTTTCATATCCGCTATGTCTCACCTCTGTAGAATAAATACAGGGTGAATAGTAAGAAACATGAAGTCAAAAGTGGTTCATAACCTGGTATCTCTCAAATCGTTGAGATAAGAATTCATGTTCATATTGTAAAACTATGTCCCATATAGGTTGTAGGTAGAGCGTTGATGAAAAGAGTGTCCGGAATCGACTCTCACTACCGGATTCTATTATAAAATTTCCACTATAAACAGTATTTTACTAAATACTACAAAGATAATTTCTCTATACTTGTAAGTTAAGATATAGGTAGTCTTTGACCGAGAAGTCGCAGACAAAATCTCCACAAAGCCCCGAAGCAGGCTAAGCAGAGTGACGATAGGGACCCAAAGCTCCGAAGTGGGTTGGTTAGGTGGTCACAGAGTCCCAAAGCAGGCTAAGCGACTGAGGTTGGGATTCCCGACAAAGCCCCGAAGGAGGCTAGACCAGGAGAAAGGAAAAGCCAGAAGTCCCGAAGCAGACTAGGGGCTTGGAGTTAGGTTACTCCTAATGTTCCGAAGCAAACAATAGGAGGGACACCAGTGAACTGGTACAAGTCCGCTGCCGTCCATCGAATTTATAGGGTCCCCAGACGGCGATGGTGCTGCTGCTTCGTTGTCGCCGTCTGCTTCGTGGGATGAGCTAGAAGTGCGTTGTTTGCAGGTTGTAGTAGATCCACGTGGTGTGTAGTATCCTCTCTTAAAACCATGTTGTGATGTTTATAAACATAAGCGTAAAGAGTTGGTTGTACACTATACCACATGGGACATTACATTTTTTTTTTTTTTTGCTTAGAATCAATCATACTACCATTTTCCGAAGTATTGCCCTTCCTCCTGAGACACCCTATATATATATATATATATATATATATATATATATATATATAATGCAGCTTCATTCCCATCAACAGATGGGCAGGAACAGAAGGTAACACTTTCTCACATAACATAAGGACACATTATGTTATCTGAGAAGAGGGTATTAATGTTCTGCTCTTGAGCTACTCAGAGCAGATTGAGACAATAAGAGCCCTATTAGTGAGAACAAAGGAGTCCAAAATGAAATAAGCAATAGATAAGCGGATAGGGATGGTAAATGCGACGATGTGGGTTATAGAGAGGAGTGGCTTGATCACGATCATAGAGTACAAGAAGATGATCGACTTGTGAATATACGTAACGTAGCACAGTGGGAATCTGATCTTATAGCTCATGAAGGATCGGGTGGGCGACTTTGATACTGTGTTGAATGTAGCGGTAGATAAGGCGGTAGACATGCTGTAAAAGAATAGGGGTGGTTGTACGGCGATAGACTTATTGTGTTAAAGTTCATGCTGGCAGTGAGTAGGCAAGGCGCAAGATATGATGTTCGAGGACCTGTAATTTGTCACAGAACTTTGGAGTAGCGGATAACCATTTAATATGTCCATGAATAAGAGGAGGACGAACAATGACCTGGTACATATAAATTATGAAGTTTGTACTGAGGCATGGACGCCCGAAGGGGAGGATAGGGTGGGGCCCGGGCTCCTCCTTGGCTCATGAAAATGTTGAGTTGAATTGAGTTGATTTTAACGTCCCGTTCAGCAGCGACGCTATATAAGACGTGGACCTACTGATTAACGTGGAATCCGAACCACATGATCTCCCACCGGGAATCGAACCCGAGTCTCCCACGTCATGCTCATGAAAATGTATACGTAATATAGCAAACCACGTATATTAAATACCAAAAATACCAGATTTAATATAGCAACCATGGAGATGAGTCCCCCTCTAGAGAATTTTCTTCGGGCGCCCCTGGGCATACATATATATACATGCCTCAGTATGTGTTTGACTTCTCAACACTTAAAACTTACACTACCTTACAAAACAAAGTGGACAGAATTTACAAGGTATTTTTCAACAATGTCTCGCGACAAAAGTAATAATTTTCACATTGTAATGAAATAGTTTGTACAACACCATAGAGAATAATTATGTTTTTCCAAAGTACTTCATATTTCTGTGTTCACTTTTAGTTTAGTGATTTTGACTTTTTATTGTCCTAGAGTACGAAATAGTGCATAACGATCGGTGTATCCTACATGTTTCTTATCATTATATTACAACAAAATTACAATTTAAACTTTACAATTGTTTACTGTTTTACTATGTAATAACTGTATATCATATGATCAACGTTTTCTCAGTTGCTGAAACCATTATCTCAAAATAGTGGGAGTGAGATTCCGACTTTTCTTTCTTCTTTTTCTTTTCCTATGTCTACCAAACCCTCTATCCAGAAATTGTTACACTTCGGATACGATAGGTGAAGTTGTGCAAACTGTGGATTTGAACATGCTACAGCTTGTATAGCTGTATACTGCAATATCTGAGAGGAACGTGTAGAAGTGGACTAATTGTAAACAAAGTTTGGGAGATATAGAACGTTAGAAATAAAGCAATGCTCTAAGTGATCTATACATCATTCAGAGTAAGATCTAAACTCCGATAAACAAAATATTCGTATCTTTCCGCTTGTCACAAATACGATTGGCTAGTGATGTATCTCTCCCACTCCCCACGGGGAGGAGCAAATTATGCACGTGCATTTTGACAATACTGTCTCGTGTTGTCCAGATACTTACAGCAGCAGCAGAAAAGAAAGAAAAGAAACTCGAAAGATTAAAAAAAAAAAAAAAAAAAAAGGATTTGAATTTCCCTCGTAAACAATTGTTGCTTAGTGAGTAACGGTTTGCCTTGTTGGTGTTTCACCACAACATTCGCGGAACTGGGATTCATGCCAGTCATTTTTCAGACATTAAAAGCAGAACACCCGTCCACAGTTGAGTTGGCGCCATAATTACTGCGCATGCTTAGTGTTTATTTCTATTGTTTCGTTAGCCACACTCGATTGCAGTATTATTAGATAATCCGTATTATATTTTTGTCATTTATAATAATATAGCAGTTTTATATGAAGCTTCATAGTAAAAGTAATAATGCAATCACATGAACTATTTTGCGGAGGAGTACAAGCGTCGGTAGGACAACAACAAATCAGCGAGATTTAGTTACACGTGGCTTTGTTTATCGCAGTTTAGAGCTTACGCCGAATATAATATAGTGTCGGAATTCGGATTGATTGTAATAGCACTGTAACTTTACGGACACAGTGTATTATGAACTTAACTGAATTTACTAAATTATTGAGTAGACCTGGACAATTTGTTCAATTATAGGATTATCTTTAGAACACATTCAAATATCGTTCTTGTCTACAAATCAGCCGTACACGTATAAGTGGAATAGATTAGTGTATTGACGAGTCAAACGAACATTTCTATACAGTAAAATGAACGAAGAAAAATGTATCAAAATTAATCTTTCTTATTGTTATCATCATGGTTAATTAGTATTTTCAAATTCAAGATCTCTCAATCTAATCAGGATTTGATAGGGTGATAGTTAGGGAAAGGTTGATGACGTTGACACTGTCATTTACAGAGAATTATGAGGATAACTCGAAAGCTAATTGAATGAGAGAAAACCAGCAACAACGGCTAAGGGTCTCACATCCATAATATTGGCAACACCTCTCTAATTTCATATCGCCAGCTGGCGTTAAGACCTTCTAGGGTTCGATGTACCACAACATGCTCAAGTCTCATGTCTGTCCCGGGATATTCAGACTCGTAGAAGAAACTTTAAGGATAAAGGAAACATCCCCGAGATTTATCTTGGACTTCAATGGGATAGGTCTACCACTAGAGAACATTTGAATGTCCAGAAGTAGTTCTGTGTTTATCGTCCAAGAACACAAAAATATTCCTCGGAAATCCGATTTCCAGAGCATAAATAGACAAATGGATTTCAATGGGATATCAACAGGAGTTCCTTATGCTTCTAGGCTAAAGGACACAATGATAATAAAAATGAATTAAATGTTGCAATGTAGAAACCACAAGGAAATGGAAAAAGCCCGAGAAAAGCCACGCACACTGTATTTGTTCACTAGCAGCGTTCACCCCGCTTCGCTGCGGTCACCCCGGAACGCAATAAACTTTGTTACTTAGATAATTTTTACTTTTTCGCTTTCAAGTGATATGATAAAAACCATAGAAGATTGCAGTAAATCTTAACATTATATCGCCTGTCATTTATGTTAACCCGCCCCGCTTCGCTGCGGTCATTCCGGTGCTGGCATATTGTAAAAGTGTCTGTAAAAATAAGCAAATCAATTAAAAAATTTTAAACAGAAGATTCAAGCTATTTTCCGCTGTATATCGCCTGTCATTTATGTTAACCCGCCGAGTGACACGGTCATGCGGGTTGCATATAAATACGTTTGTTTTTACCTATGATGAACTAATAACAAAGGATTTGTACGTTATGGACACTTGAATGGTCAATTATCTCAAGACACTGGTAATTAAAAATTAAAGTGATATGATAAAAACCATCTAGGGTCCAAATCCTAATAACCCCCCAAAAATGAAAGAAATTGGTTCAGCCGTATTAGCGTGATGAGCGGACAAAATTTTGTACGTTCTCTTTTATATATATAGATTACAAAACTTACTTTGCACGAACTGGAATGGAAACATGGACCACACGTACTAGAGGTGTGCACTCAAACACTGAGTTACCACGACTTTGGATATCTCGTGGACATATCTGAATTAATATCCCTAAACATCCAACGGATGTCTCTGTTTTATTTTTTGCAAAGAATGTGGTCTAGTTTAGTTCGTTTAGAAGTATAGTCTGACATCTTTTGAAACAAGTTCTTTGTATAAATTATTGATTTTACACATATTAATGGGTTACTAATTTTTAAAGACTAGCTTACCAAAATTTGTTTATATTTTTATCCCGTCCATCCATGTATCTAGCAATCCTCCACGCAAAAAGTTTCAACAACTACTTGATGGATCACCATAAATTTTGACAGGATGTACTATCAAGTTACTGAAAGATTACCTCTGACAGCTAACTGCATATGTTGTAAACAAAACGAGAGGGAGGATTATTAGCCAATCACAGCAGTATTCTTTCACGCTGTTTCTATAGTACTAGCGCCGAGTCTTGAAGCTTGACCTACATCTACCGCTTTCACCACCCAATAGAACGCGAGAGTGTGTTCCGTTCGTCAACTCCACCCATCAAATTTTCTCTAGCGCTACTCGGAAAACATCTCCCGAGAGTACAGTGTTGTCGGATTGGCGTCAAGTTCCGTTTTGTTAATTCTTGTTTCTTGCGTTGTTTTCGTTGTTACTATTTGTGCTATTGTTACCATTTTAGAATAGTTGTTACAGTAGTTATTGTTGTGCAGTGTTATTATTGGTAATTTTTAAATGTTTTATATATATATATATATATTCGTTTACTGTCTTCAAAGTTTGGCAACATAGTTGGTGAATTTCAGCTGTTTGACGTTTTCCCAAGTGTGCGCTCGGGAAGCGGCTCCACGAATTGTACCGAAGTTTTCCGATGTGTTGGAACTCAAGCAAAATATTTCTATGATTGGTTTAGCGCCCAAGCTTCACGACTCGGGGCGAGTACTATAGGCGACGAAAGTCACTGACCACGCTGTTGCCGGTAGTTGAGACAACTTATTAAACGTCTTAAGTTTGTCGCCAGAGCTGCTGTCTGTGTTGCGGAGCCTCTGGCAATAGCGCCTCCAATACTCTACGTGCTCTACCCAACTGACAGAAGCCACCTTTCCTTGCGTACACAGTAGAGCGTCGAAAGTTAGGAACCTAGTCACTTGGTGATGGTGACCCATCTACCGTAAGTAGTAGAAATCAATATGTTTCCGGTTTTAACGTTGAACATTATATACCAAAAACGGTAATAGGAAGCAAGAAGCTAGTTTTTGCATTTGATTAAGCGTCCCAAGAATACATTCTTCCACCCTTAACTCTCTATTAAAACCGTCATTGATAAAAATCCACTACAATTTCTGGTTTCAATATTGATCTACATAAAGAAAACGATGATACAAGTTAAGGAGATGTGTTCTCGTGTAATCGATTTAGCTTTCTAACTAATAGGTACCATCTTCTCTCTTAAGCTTCTGCTAAAATTGGAAATGACAGAAATCAACAATTTCCGATTTTATTGTTGATCGCAATAGAATAAAAACAGTGATAGATAGCAAAGATCGGTTTTCTGCAATGAATTAAGTCTCTCAAAAATATATTCTATATCCACTCTAATCTCTCTACTAAAACCGGAAGTGATAGTAATCTACTATCACTTGTGGTTTCAATATTGGTTAGGCAAATAGTATGTCATACAAACCAAAATCTTTAACGTGATGTACTAATAATTGTACACAGAGAAAAAAAGTATGTGGCGTACGTAAAAACGTAGGTTACATGTGCAAATCCTGTAGTTTTTGGACTTAAAAGTACGACTATATGTAACATAGTCCAACAAACGTATAACTGAAAACGTAGACCTATGTTTTTTAATACTTTCCGTATAAGTGTACTTTCCGTACGAAAGGGAGAACTATATATAAGCGGTGAGAATCTCACATACAGATGGACGTATATAACATATAGCTAGCGTATGTAATATACGGTAGGCTGATAGATCTCAGGGATCCTGCGCCGACATGATGTAACTTCTAAACGGGAAAAAGGCAGTAGGTATGTAGCATATGGATAACACATGTTCCGTATAGATTTCCGTAGTAAACATATGAAAACCATATATTTGTATAATAAACCGCTGTCCGGATAACGGATTTTTCTCGGTGTATTTAAATGTATTTTTGAACTTTACGTTCCATGTTTTTGTTTGTTCGTTAGATCAAAATAGACTATAAAAAATATATACTATAAAGATAAAATGAATTGAATTATCTTTAAAAAATCAATGCAAAACGCCTTCCTAAACGGGATTCGAATCCGCAACAGACAAGTCTTACGATAGGCACCCTAAGACAGATCTCTCCACCACGCTAGTTGACACGTGTCACTGAAATTAACAATATATTCTACGTAAATCTATACATTAAATGACAGAAATAAAGAATATATGAATTGGAAAATCAATTATAACGAGAAAGCAATTTAGAATGGAGGAAAAAAGTGTTTATATATTGAACAAGAAATTTGTTTTATGTTGAAATGAAATACGATTTTCTTTCAGTGGTTAAGATAAATTATTTGTTTAGATGTGAAAATAACATGAAATATTCTATCTTTGGTATGTTTGAAATGGAAACAATAAGTTTTTTTTTATTATTTTGAACTTAATTAAAATTTAGCACAAAGTATGTTTAAAAAATGAACAATTGAGCGGAAAGACGAAAAAAGAAAGAGAGAGAGGAAAAAGAGAAATTAGCTCTTTTGTACAAAAAAGTATACGATCTAAATATTAAGCTGCTTTTTTTTATCAAATTTTCACCATTTTTTTCAGTTCCTTTTGTTCGAAAGTTAAATTAAAATAACAACTGTAATAAAGAAAATGAAGAGGAACAAGACGAAGAAGAGAAAGGAAGATGTTAAAAAAATGGGCGTGAAAAGAAAAGGAATAATGACTTTTTTCTTTTAATTTCATGGGATATCGTCGGTGGGGTAGAAGGATGATTTTTGTCATTTTGCAAAGTGGCTTGAAAATGAATGAATGAAAGCCCAACAGTAGAACCACCAAAGCCAGACGGCATGTTTTTTTTTTTTTTTTTTTTTTTATAACAAACATTGGCCACACTTCCGAAAAACCACAACACGACGCCACCACAGAGCATTCCCACTTAACTGTAACTGTTATTTATTGTCTCATACAATACCCCCGTCCCTTCTCTTACAGTGTCGTCTCTTTCATATTCCACTTTTATTATTTTTCTGGTTCTTTTTTTTTTACTTGTATATATATGTGGCCCACTCACACATTCATTCATTTCACACATATCATACCCATAAAACAAGACGGGAAAAACAGTAGCTTGCATTTCCGCTCTATTACTAGGACTGGTGTGTGATAAAACCAGGCAATGTTGTGTGGAATTGCAACTAACAAGCAATGCAGTGGTCATATTTGGCCATTTCCCGTATACATGTGTTTGACAGAGCATGTGTGTATTTGTAGGTTTTTTTTTTTGAGTAAGAGGGGTACCGTATTACTGTGTATATGTGAGTGCACAGACATACAGACTCATTCAAATATACAAAACTATTCTCCCTTCCCTCACATATAACCAACCACAAACATGTCGGTTTTAAAACTGTCATTCTAGTATCTCTATACTTCCTAGATGTCGCCAGTTAAATTTTGATTACATTGTTTTAAAATTTGAATTGCACTGATGATGTAGCATTTATTTTACTTTCACCAGTGCATAACATCAAGTAATGTCCATGAATATGTTAAGAAATACGAATATTATGTGGTAACTTCCTTCTTCAAGACACTAAAGAAAGAATACCCAAACTTTTCACTTTTCAGTTTTGCAAAGCATATTGTTACGCATCAGCTGAACTGTTACAATACTGTTACTATTCATCAGCTTTAACGTTACTTACAAGAGTTGAGACTATCCCTCGTCCACGAAAAGTGTCGCACTTGTGATATCTTGTCTGGGAAAATCTGTTTCTGTCAAAAGACTATGTCGCGTTTTCTCGTCACAGAAGCTCTGTCTCTTCTCGTCTCGCGATCGCGAACTATCCTAATTGATATAAAAATGGACAACATCAGCTGTCCCAGATTCGATTCCAAGCTGTGTGAGTTTGTGATGTACAACATCTGTCCACGGGTTTTCTCAAGGTTATTGTTTCTTTCCGCTTGCTGATTCCACGAATTTTTTCATAATCTTTACACACAGGACATAACATCTTTAGCCTACAGGGCATAATCGTGGAATGCAGCAATGATTTCATATTTTACCCGGTGGAACGCGAGGAATGAAAGTAGTACTGTGGAAGTATTAGTATCCCACGGTAAGCATGGTTGGAGATATTCCTCGGAAGATTTAATAGTTCGGGGGATTGTCCTAAGTCATCCTGAAATCATCACCGGTCGTACGTAAAACTAAAAATTTCATTTATGAATCGAACCCGGGACCACACACATGAAGCATATTAATCAGGGAACAGGAAGAAACCAGAAATTAATATTATCTTCATTATGTAAATATAAACTTTGCACGAGTCATTTAACATTCCTCCAACTTAAGGCAATTTGACTCTTATAGTAAAAAAGCTAGCCAATTGACAGAAATCTAATAGTTGCCTAATTTGATGAGGTATGAATAGATGCTACTTACACTAGGACACCATTACAAATAGTTTTATTGTATTAGAAACAGTATCACCAAAATGTTGATACAAAGAAGTCTAAACTAGACATACAATGATTTAGTCAAGTCAAAATACGGTTTGACCTGGGCAAAATTGCAACCTTTAGTTTTACACCTGTATTTTGTTTAGGTACCTCGCCTGATGAAAATATCCAAAATCCGACAAAATCGGACCACGGGAACACCCCAAAAATGGTTTTCAAAATGGCGGACCACAGTTTTTCGAAAAAATCGTAGACCTTTACGTTGGAGGCTCTAGCAGCTCTCTTAATTGACACAGAGACATGAATGACACCTCTTTGGAACGCTCATAGACCACAAATTGCAACTAAGTGACTTTTGTACCCATCATGCCCAACCCGTAGAAGAAGAAGAAGAAAGTCGATTTTTGTTTTTTCAATTAACATTTCTTGGACCCTGGCAACACTGTACGTCCTCATACTCCGGCAGAAAAATCCCTAGGCGTAGACCAGACATTGATAACAGTAATATTAAAAAAATGAAGAACGTAGGTTCAACAGTAAGGGGGATAAAAATTCGGAACCGCGGACAAAGGAGGGTCACTCTGTATATTTTTTACTGTGGTCTAACTCCTGTTTCTTAGATCTAGCATCCTCCCTAATTGTCACAGAGACATGAAGCATACCGCGTTGGAAAGCTTATGGAATCCCCTTGCCAACGACGTATCGTTTGTGCCCCCTGTGCCCAACCTGTAGAAAAAGAAGAAGAAGAAACCTTGAAAAATTGGGAAAATCTACACTTTTACCTTTCTTGGGCTCTGGCAACCCTGATAATTGTTCTATGCATGAAAAAATCTTGTTTCTTTCCTTAAATCAAAGGTCGCTTTAATATAAGTATTATACATAAAACGAAAATATTCTTAAGCAAAAGAACGGGAATAACGAAAGACTTTGGGAGGCAAATTACACATCTACATCGTCATCGCCTACGCTAACACTGTCCTCACCATATTCATTTAAAGAGTTAAAACATTCAGTTTCTTGGCACACACCACAAGCAATAGTACATGGAAGGGCATGCTTTCTGCAAGTACAATACGTTCTTGCACACCCGGTAGCACAGTTGCAATGAACAATGATGAGCAAATTCCATACCCATCAAACACGATTTTTGATGTGCCATGTTTACGAACCGTATACTCAGCAAATGATGCAGCGATATTGATGTACGAACTGCCTTTACACCATGGTAGTCTATGTAACAGAGATCCTCCGTCTAAGACATACAGAATATTGTCTGGCTCCGTTTTCTTAAACTGTGCGGTCTGCTGCTTGCTGAACTCTAGTATCGCATGGGCCAGTGGGGCTTTGTCTGCCTTACGCATCATGCTGTGTGACGCTGATGGGTAGGCACATAATTCATGGGCTAAGGTCTCCTCTAAAGATGTGCTGCCTGCATTAGCGACAATTAACAATCTTTGAAACAAAAGATTCGAATCGACGGAGATATCGCTGCTGATTTTAACACTACTCGGGGATGCTAGAGTTTTGACTTTATCTGCACGTTTCCACTTCACAGTGGACAGGTCTTTGCCAATTAGTTTCTTCGCAAGCTCTTCTCCAACTGAAAATAAATTATGGACGTTGACCGAGGAATCCGCTGTGACGCCAGTGGCAATGTTTCTCAACGATTTGTTTCCGTCAAATGGTGAAATGGGCTGCAGTCCAGCAAGAATGCGACGTGTGTTTCTGACATCACGTGAAATTCTTGACGTTTCGGCTTCTTTATGTTGTTCGCTAGTGACATATGCTGTGTGAGTAAGAGTTTGCATCGCCAGATTGTACTCGGAGCATGCTGGCATTGAGAACACCCACAAGGATCGTTGCATCTCCGACATTCCACTCCCATGGGTTAGACCTCCAGTGGATTTTAGCGATCTCATCAGAACCTGCTCTATGACCCAGCCCAATAACGGTTGGTTCTTCTAATAACTCCGAACCCATTTTGAAAGCTTTCGTGAACTGTTGGATTAACCGATGGCAGCGTTAACATTGCAGGTACAAGCACGTCGACTTCAAATAATTGAAGTGTTCTGCTGCAGCCAATATGAGAATGCACTCTGCTATAGCATCAAGGTGATCCTCCCAGCTTCCTGTTCGGTCTGCTGCCACAAGTTTCCTTGCTGTAGTCAACATGCGTTGGTATGCAAGCCACAACTGACTTGTTTTTGATGTGTTAATAAGTTCTGACTTTCGTGCTTCTATTTTTTCTCGGGCTTCTTGAAGAAGAGGTGAAGAACTAGCTCCAGTTACAGTAATCTCACCCTACATCAGACTCTGGTAGAGAGAGTAAGCATCGTTGATAATTCTGTGTGTTCCGTTATCGGTCTGCAGAAAAACATTTTCCACAAGCAATGCACTTAATGCGAGGTCAACCATCATGTGCGCACGGAAGGCTCTTGCTACGGACTTGCCACTTATATGTTACTACAACCGAATTTTCTCCATAAAGGTCATGCAAGATTTCACGTAAGCCTGAACCATCCATCAGGGAACCAATTGCTCCTAGAAGGTTCATCAGAATATGAAATGAGCCCAACAGGAGAACCGTGTTCTTAATACTGATGTTATGTGCTCTGTCATGCAGGATACGTGAAGCTTTCCAAAACAGTGGTTGGTCTAAGGTGATGATTGGTGTGACTTTATATTTTCTCCCAAGATTATTCAGGTACACTGAAGTGGAATAGATGCATGACATATCAGATGGATGGAGGTCAATAATCGGTAAGCAGAGAACAGTGGATTTCCCTGAATGATGAAGAGATGGATCTGCGTGAATGGCCTGACCTGTTTGGTGTGCGTGACGGAAAGTGCCAGGAAAGTTTCCACAAAATATCCAGGGAGCTTTCGTTCCGTGATGGTGCTGTTACCACTTCACAGTTGACCTTTACAAGAATAGCCCTGGTTTCAGTGTATGCGTGAATGGGAACACTGGCAAGGGACTTCACATCAGCATCAGACACGGGCTTCCGAAGAATGGTTAGACTGGTAGTAGTGGATGGAGTAATGGCCGCCAACATTTCCATACTATGGAATGTGCCTAAACCACTCAGCGTTTGGAGATTATGGTCTACATTATCCGCTGCAAAGAGGAGAGTCTGGTCTGCTGGCATTTCGATCACACGATTACCAAATGTACTTGCAGCACAGCGTTCAAACCGCTGCACTTCCGTGTATGAAGAGCAAAATCCCAGGTGATGCAGCGTGTCAATCAGCTGTTTCGATCGATAGTGGTGGTGCAGCTGCACAGGAACACCTAACTCCAGAGGAGCTAACATATCTCTTGGTCTGGCTGCTTGCATCAAACACTGGCCAATCAAAGCTATTTTGGTTTCATTGTCCTTCCCGCTAAAAGTATGGCATATAATAGTTTAAGGCTAGGTGGAATGTACTGAAGGAATTCCTGAATGGTCAAGCCGCTGGGTGAAGGATATGTATCACTTCCAGTTTGTAGTTTGGATTTTATGTCGCTTTTGATCAGTCGAGCTACGGTTTCTATTATTCTATTTTTTCCTTTTCTTCATCATACTTTCGTGGTAAATCACGATATGCTCGTAGGATGTGATTGGCAGTTTCTCGAAGTGTAATGAAATCGTTTTTTCCACTGTCACTTGAAATTATAATTTTTTCACCGAAGTACTCCATTAGTTGACGCTTCATGTGCCGTCTGTCATATGCAATGTGTTCAGTCCCTACAAGAAATGTGTCCATTTTTGTAACAAGATCTCCCACAGTTACTTGCTCATCATTGTGCTCTTCCAAATTACTACAGATGTGCTGAAATGCTCGGATTCTCTCATCGTTTGTAGGTCAGCCAGCCCGAAACTTTTTTGACGCTGACTGATTGTCGGTGCAGTATTGTTGAGGAATTGCTTTACCTGTTCGAAAGTTGATACTACATGATCTGTGATAGACACAATATCCTGCATGAAGATCAGATGAGAAGTACTCAATTCGACCTCGGACAGTTTGTGACCCGGTATCGTTTTGTTTATTGCAACACTTTAAAATGCTGTGTGGCAATGCTTGTGTTTTCACTCGCACATTTTCTGATTTCAACACGTGACGATCATCAAATAAGACAGGCGTTCCGCAAAACAGGCAGTCACTGTTGCTGTTGAAGGACCCATCCGACGAGCGAGTAACTCGTTTTTGAATCTGCGATGACGTTTTTCTTTTTAGGGCAATCGCAATATCTTTTCTATGAATGTAACGTTTGCGACAAGAGACATGAACCACCATACTTGTAGCGGCGAGATTGTTACTACCGCTAGCCTTACTAGCATTGTTCACTCCTTCAGCTCCCTTTTCTTGAAGTGTGACAAGCTTATCGTCAGGATCTAGGCTTCTGCAGATGATACACAAACGTATAAGGGAATCAGCCATGGTTCTTCAGTGCCTAGGTTCATGGAAGACTATGATATGTAGAAAAGCTTATGGAACCCCATTTCCAACGACGTATCGTTTATGCCCCCTATATCCAACGATTATCAGGGTTGCCAGAGCCCAAGAAAGGTAAAAGTGTAGATTTTCCCAATTTTTTCAAGGTTTCTTCTTCTTTTTTTCTACAGATTGGGCACAGGGGGCACAAACGATACGTCGTTGGCAAGGGAGTTCCATAAGCTTTCGAACGCGATATGCTTCATGTCTCTGTGACAATTAGGAAGGATGCTAAATCTAAGAAACAGGAGTTAGACCACAGTAAAAAATATACAGTGACCCTCCTTTGTCCGCGGTTCCGAATTTTTATCTCCCTTACTGCTGAACCTACGTCCTTCATTTTTTTATATTATTGTTATCCATGTCTCGTCTAGGCGTAGGAATTTTTCTGCCGGAGTATGAGGACGTACCGTGTTGCCAGGGTCCAAGAAATATTAATTGAAGAAACAAAAATCGAATTTCTTCTTCTTCTTCTTCTACGGGTTGGGCATGATGGGTACAAAAGTCACTTAGTTGCAATTTGTGGTCTATGAGCATTCCAAAGAGGTATCATTCATGTCTCTGTGTCAATTAAGAGAGCTACTAGAGCTTCCAACGTAAAGGTCTACGATTTTTTTCAAAAAAACATGGTCCGCCATTTTGAAACCGTTTTTGGGGGTGTTCTCGTGGCCCGATTTTGTCGGATTTTGAATATGTTATTCAGTAGTAATTCCTGATTTGAAAACTGTTTTAAAAGCTTTTGTTGCAATTTTGCCCAGGTTGAGGGTAAAATTGCTCTAGATTTCCTGGACTAATTCTAATTTATAGGAATCTCATTTTTCCCCAATGATGTTAATTTTTTTTGACAATATATTTTTTGCCAATTTAATTAATAGACCTAATATTTGTTTAATTTTTCCAAGTTCTCCTTTATGTCAATTAATTAGTTGTGTCGTTATTTGACTAGCTTGTATGTAGGCGTAGTGATACTAATGATCAAGTTTGTTACCCATTGAAATATGTACACATAATTAGGAAAATTCTTCTAAATTATGTGAATTTATATTATTTTAGCATTGTCGTATTCTAAATATTCGATTTCCTTAATTTTGATAAATTTTCAAAATTTTCACTCAGAAACTTCGGTGATTATGAAAAATAGGTGAATTATATTCACTGTCTATATATAGATATATTGTTATACATTTTTAAATTTTTAAAATAACAATCATTATTAAAAAACTGTTATAATGAAAATTTAAAATGAAACAGTAAAGATCTATTCTTCGGTACTTTGTTCCCACAATGCTCGGCAGGTAGTACTAAATCTTCTGCTTTCAAAGGCTCCAACCTGTCATGTTATGTCACTGTCTTGACGTACGGTACAGCATTCATGCCGTAATTTTTCATATAAACTTATGGACTGTGAGCTGTCTCTCCATACTCCTTGCTCGGTTGCTACATAAATTGATGCACCAATGATGTCTGTTTTTACTCCTAACCTCCCTTCTTCGCAATTACAGAAGAAACATTCACAGTCTTGTATATGTTTACATTGTCATAAATTTTAATGTAGTATTGCCATGGAAACAGGTGTGTGAACGCCTGATTTGCAGAAAGTCTAGAGTTGAGACTAGGTAGTTGACCGAAATTTTAAATGGAAATCAGTCGTATGTAACTTCCGTTCCGGTAGACATTTTGCAATTTTACTGATTTTAGCAGAAGTAAGGTAAGTTAGACACTTGCCGCCTTATGCAGAGTCGTTTTGACTTATGATTAGAGTCATACTAAACGCCTGACTATTGCAGGAATCTTATGTTAGTCGAACTCTTTAGTATGGTACTAATCACGCGTCAAAAACGACTCTGCATAAAGCCCTTGGAGTTTAATTGGAAAAGCTCAAAAGGAAGCATTAAACTGAAATGGTGGAAGAAAATCTACTACATAAAAGAATTAAGAAAAAGAAAGTATCTCGTGTCAAAGTATCTATGTTCTTGTGAGCAGATAGGGTATTATTTCATGAGTGACATAACCTCTTCTATCTGCTTGCTGATTAGTAAATCCTGTGTAGCACCGTAAGCTGAAACATTATAATGGTTTAAAGATTCTTCAAAATTAAGGTAACTAGATATAACGTTTTGGAGGTTTCAATAGTGTAGTTCAAATTACTTTTACTAGGCAGAAGTTGAACTTCGAAAGCATGGAAGAGGCAGCGGACATGATTCGTGGCTTTTTTTATTTTAGTCCCTCTTTCCAGATTAAAATAATTGTATTTTCGAGCATTGCATAATATTTTGTTACATATCTAATATTAATATTTTTGGCAGAATGAAAGTGTTAGTCAATAAAAATGTATTTTTTAAATACATGCCCTCAAATACAATGCCCTCAAATTTATATTATTGACAAAATTCTTTGAACCTGTTTTGTTCCATAATAATAATAATACTTATTATTGTACATTTATTCATAGCCGATAAACATCAATGGAACAAATATAGTTTAATGGATACTTCTATTTTGTTTAGAATTGTTGTTTGCTGGTGTTTATAAAACTAATTCCCACATATGTTTAGACTTGATTACTTTCCTATTTCGATTTTGTTACAGTACAAATGCATGCTTATTGGCCCACTAAAGATGGCTATGTGTTTAAATAATTGTTACAAATATTACGACAACTATTTTAAGTAGTGAGAACTGAATTATAGAATATGAATTAGTACAAGATATTTCTATTTACATATGAGCCAATATTGGAGTAAAGTAATGATTGTTATAGCATAGAAAGTATACACGGCTATTACCTTATTTTTGTTTTGGTAGATATAGGGTATATATATTAACACTGGAAGTACAGAAAATATCAATTCAAGATTTCATAAAATATGCATGTAAACACCTAAGCACAACCTTGGATGAAAATCTGAAATTTATTGTATTTAAAATTTGATAACTACCTAACTATTGAAAACTGATTATAGCGACAATTAACAAAATTGTAAATTAATCTATATAAGTTGTCACTAAAAGTCTATTGCAATCTTTCTTTTTCTTTTAAAATGCCCATATATAATTTCTGAAGGAAGATTAACCTATGAAAATATTACTACATGATTTTATTTCCGTATTTAGCTAAATAATTTCCCCTGTATTTTGGGAGTTGTTTCCTAAGAATTCTTCAGTGTCAATTCAATTATGAGAAACTAGGATTTTTAAACTAGTAGTAGAAATAGGGTTGTCGTATGTACAAAGACGAACGTGGAACATACCTTCTGAATTGTAAGTTGGCAATTTTAAAATAAGTCAGATTTGCAGCTGCGAAAAAATAATAATCGATCCCGCCTGGATGACTCAATGGTTTACATTTTCACCATGGACTCTCGGTGGGAGATCATATAATTCCGAACTAATATTAAGTTATGCGTCCAAGTCTCATGTGGCCTCGGTATTGAAACGAAATAATAATGCTAAGACAACAATATATGAAAACAGAAATGCGAGTGACGAATGAAAGTAAAATCAAGAATAGGAAGAAATAAGACTAAGAAAATTGAGATATAATCTTTAAAAGAAAGGTAAGAAAGAAAAGGAGGAAATAAGAGCACGAAAGTATAAAACGCACTTTGAATCCTTTCCGAAAAGAATAAATTAAGTATAAGTAAGACCAGAAAAGAAACTTGTATATTAGAGAAGGTAAAAATATATATATATATATATATATATATATATATATATATATATATATATATATATATATATATATATATATATATATATATATATATATAACAACGTAAAATACAAAATAAAAGTGAAAAAGATTAAAGTTATGTTCAAGAAAGAGAGTTGTGTGTCTCAGAAAATATCGAAGTTGTCTGAAAGACAAACGGAAGACACAGCGAATTGAGATATAGTATAGAAAGACCAGAGTAAAGCAAAATAAAGAAAATAGAAAGAAAAGACATAAAGGTGTAGAAGAAAGTGTAAAGATTGAAAGGAGCAGACAGAGAGAAAGGCGAAGAAATAAAACTGGAGAAAGCAATTGAATGAGCGAAAGACATAAAATCTTTTCTTTCTGTAATATTGTCACGCGCAGAAATAGATCAATGCAACTCTTTTTTTATATATTATTATTATTATTATTACCATCTCTTCCTTTCTTCTTAAGAAAAAGGAATGACTTCAAGTTGTTAAGCGTTGATCTCTACCTTTCGTCTTTATTTGTTGCCGTGAGGAATAAATCATCATCTTCGTCTGTTCGAGAAAAGATGGAGGGAAAAAGGCTAGACATCACAATCCCTTCAAAATAAGAAGTGGACGGGTAGGGGTAGGGGAGTACAGTTAGAAAAGAAAAATACATTTATCAAAAACTGAGAAAAGGAGACAAAAATAACAGTCTGTTTCAAGGACATTAAAAAAAAAGAAAAGAAACAAGACATTTATGTTCAAAATATTCAGAACTAGATATATAGGTTGATCAGGTCAAAAGGAAACAATCTCCTACGAATCAATTGATAAATCGAATAAACATATCATATATAAAATTTCTTTTATCATGTAAGAGAAAATTAATATGTGTTCTTTCCAATTTAGCGTATAACATTATTAGTACTGAATTGAATTGGATTCAATATAATAAGATGAATATTAGTATTGAATTGGAATAGGAATGCCCAAAGATGAGACATATAAACCAATCGATAGATCTAACTCAGCTGTTAGAACGTGAGTTTCTTTTGGAGAAAATTGACTCTGTACATGATAATCACGCCATCTATTAAGGCGAAATTAAAGTCGTACCCACATTAAGACTTCCATTATGCAACTAGTAAGACAACAGTATACAGTATGATTAATGAAATATAGCCAATATGCGGTATGGTTAATAAGATATAGTCCAGTATACGTTATGGTTAATGATTTATAGCCAAGTATACCGTATGCTTAATGAAATATGACCCAATATATGCTATGGTTTATGATTTATATTCCAGTATATGACATGCTAAATGAAATGTAGGCTAGTATACGGTATGGTTAATGAGATATAGCATAGTATATGTTATTGTTAATGAGATATAATCCAGTATACGATATGGTTAATGCAATATAGCCCAGTATACGGTATGGTTAATGCAATATGGCCCAGTATACGGTATTGTTAATGAGATATAGCCCAGTATACGGTACGATTAATGAGATATAGCCCAGTATACGAAATTGTTAACGAAATATAGTTCAGTGCACGGTATGGTTAATAGATATAGCCCAGTATACGGTATGATTAATGCAATATAGCCCAGTATATGATATGGTTAATGCAATATAGCCCAGTATAGGGTATTGTTAGTGAGATAAGCCTAGTATACGCAACGGTTAATGAGATATTGCCCAGTATATGGTATCGTTAACGAAATATAGTCCAGTATGCGGTATGGTTAATGAGATATATCCCAGTAAACGGTATGGTTAATGCAATATAGCCCAGTATACAGAATGGTTAAAGCAATATAACCCAGTATACAGTATGGTCAATGTGATATAGTTCAAAATTATGATTAACTCTTAAACTTTAAGTTTTGTTTAATTATAATATATATTATCCAAAGATACACCGCATTGAGTTGAACAAAATGGCATGCGTAGTATTGGCGCTAAGACCTATGTCATTCGTTATCAATAATAGCTAATAGTTATTATTCTCCTGGAACAGAATAATTATTTACTAACGCACTGTAGTTATAGCCGCTAGTAACATTTTTAAATTATATTTTCGACCGTTATTTCAGATCTTACCGACTAAATATAGGGAGTTAATAAAAGAGTGGTTCCCATATCCATTGTTTATTAATTTCGGTTCAATTTAGTATCTAACTCTTAATTTATTTCTTTGTTATTCTGTTCTTTTTTAAAATTATCAACTACAATGGAAGTATAGGAATGGGTTATAACATTATAGCACCGTTGTTGACAGGTTTTTGCTTAATGCAAGCCTTATTAGCTTAAGAAAAGATGAAGCTTTGATATCAAATATGAAACCTCAATCACATAATCACTCTAGTGATTCATTAAATTTCATTTTTACTGACTACAGTGATTTATCGACACATACCACACTTAAATCTACACAAGTGCCTCTCCAACTATAAATTGGAAAAACCTGCCGATCAGGATATGTCTTATATTCTACAGTTCTAAGGATAATTTTAAAACTTACAACACCATATCAAGTAGAAATTTCTGGATAAAGTACTGTAGCTCAAGAAAAACTATGTCTTCCCAGATTACAAATATATATGTACATACAAGTGCAGCAACTATTAGCTTTTCTCTGTGTTGAACCTGGATCAAAGAATAATCCAAATTAATAATGAAAAGTAATTTTAACACAGGAAACCATTACTCAAGAACAATAGATATAGACTTACTATGGAAGAACAAAAAAGTCACTAACCGAAGAAAATCTTCAAACTATTAAGGTAATGAAGATTTGGTAGTTTCTTCATAGATAATGTGTTGAAAATACATACACAATAAGAGGTTTGAATATTAGGATTGTATTACAGCGTTTTGTTTAAGACATATTTTTTCACCGTGACTGTGAATAGTTTGTATCGAAAGTTAGTAAAAATTTACTTCAGAAATTATAAGGGCACAACCATCCTGTCAGCAGCGGTAACTGTCCAAATGTTTCCTAAGCTGTCAAACAGTTTCCTTCTCATGCTTACAGGGGTAAGGTCCCACAAGTTGTCACTCAAATATGAATGTGACATAGCATATCTGATAGAGCATCATAAGAAATGAAAATGAGCAAAATTTAACGTGCTATGGACTAGAAAGATAGGACCTATGGCTTCAAAATTTGAATATCAAAAAAATTTATTTTGGAATTATGTACGTTTAAAGTAAATATCTTGAAAACCGTTAAAGCAATCAAAACAACAGTTGTACAACATAGTGAGAACAAAATGGCCGATCAAAAACCACAAACAGTGTTGCCATACGTGAAGAAGTGTTGCCAACTCAGCATAAAAGTATTTTGTTTGAAATAGCACCATACAGAAATGTGCACACATTTAAAATGGACTATTATCACTAAACATAACAGTGAAGTGTAGTGGTGCAGTGTTGCACACTGTAGGAGCTACGTGTGCTGAAAATGTACAATGGAGAAGTCTGATATGTAGCAACGGATGGTAAAAATGGAATCTCGGTCTGGTAATAGATCGGGACCTATAATGTAAAGTGGGATCCAAACCACTATGAAAAAGAAAGATAACAGTGAAATGTCAGGTTAAAAGTACAACAAAAAGATGTCCGAGGCGGGGCTGGAACCCGCGATCCCTAATATGTCGCTTGTCTATCCTTCTAGACCATACGGTTATCCGGGCCAACTAAAAACGAAATGAGGTACTACTAAAATAATTATATTTCACTGAATATACTGAATATAGTAATATTATAGTGTACAAACAGAATACAGTAATATGGTACGTAGGAGAGGAAGTAAAAGAATATGTCACTTAACACGAAAGACATAAACTAAGAAAGTACTCTTCCAAATATTGATAAGATAATCTGGAGAACCAGCTTACAGAATTAGAAAATACGTGTTTCTTTCCTTGCGTGTATCATTTTGTTTTGGAGAGTTGTCTACTTATTCAACGGGGCTACAGAAGTATAATGCAAAACCGTCACTTTTTTCTAATGCATTTCTTTATTACCATCTGTCACCACATATCAGACTTCTCCATTGTACATTTTCAGCACACGTAGCTCCAACAATGTGCAACACTGTACCACTAGACTTCACTGTTATGTTTAGTGATAGTAAGTAGTTGCAGACAAACAATTCTACAGGTACCGTTATGTACTAAAATTAATATAGAAAGTAATGGGTTGTGTTGGCAGCCGGTTGTGTTAGGTCATTAGGGTTTGATGACCTGCTTACGTGTGTTGGAAAGTTGTTATATTTCTGTTTTTAGTTGTGCTGACATGGAAATGTCATGTGTTCTTTTTTTTTGAGTGTGTATGCGTGTCTGTAGAGACTTTATACTGGGTATTTTTAAAAATAATAATGGAAAATTGAATTAAATCTGTTGATACGTCATTTTGTATCACGTACTTTCGCAGTAGTGATTAAATTAATATTTATATTCTCCTAATAAATTAGTCGGAAGAAATAAGATGATTGAACAATATGTGGAGAGAGAGAGAATAAAAGATGTGTAAAAGTTTATGTAATACGTACTGGGATCGAACCCGGGACCCTTAACACTATTGCTGAACGCTGCATTGTACTGAAAATGAGCCTGGTACCCTTAGCGCAAGAGATGAATGCTGTATTGTACGGGGATTGAATATGGGACCCTTAACACTATTGGTGAACGCTGCATTGTACGGGGGGGACTGAACTTGGGATTTTCAAGCACAAGAGGTGAACGTTGTATTGTACTGAAAATGAGTCTGGTATCCTTAGCACCAGAGATGAATGCTGCATTGTACGGGGATTGAACATGGGACTTTTAGCACAAGAAATGAATGCTGTATTGTACGGGGATTGAATATGGGAGCCTTAGCAACAGAGATGAACGCTGTATTGTATTGAGAATAAGCCTGGGACCCTTAGCACCAGAGGTGAACGTTGTATTGTAGTGGGATTGAACCCAGGACCCCCAAGCACCAGAGATGAACGTTGTATTGTACTGAGAATTATTGCAATTCTCACATGTAAATTGGCGAGAAAAAAAAACGAAGTGTGTGTGTGTGTGTATGATTTGAATGGTTTATTTATTTATTTTGTTAATATTCATCGTTTTCATTCCTTATAGTTAAGTCCGTGTTTACAGACAAGTTTGAAATACGGAGCGAGTGAATTGTTCTTCCGTCTCTGAGAGAAGGCTAGCTTAGAATGAACAGAGTTTTATTTTTGTAAATGCCATTACTTCCGGGTTGTTGCCTTACACGCTTTCCCCTTGCTTCCGTTAGAACATTGAGTGGTGACACAGATATAGAATGTCAATGTACTTTCTACTTTTATTTCCGAATGTACTGGAATAACCTTAGACACTTTCTCCCTTGGCCATGAGAAAACTGTCTGGCAACATACTGAATTATTTTTCCATTAACTATGATTGTCACTGCGATACTTATCGACAGTGATGAAGAAGACAGATAGAAATTTTATGTTTCTTCCCCCTTTAGAAGATGTTTTGGACAAACACGTAAATGTATTTTTGTGGCAATATCTGATTTTGGCAGAATATCTAATATTTGATGAACATGTAAGCATTTTCCTTAATTAGATGAGAACCGTACATAGCTACAAGGCTCATACCCTGTCTGAATGAGATTTCTCCAGCGGTTGACGAACTTGTAAATAAGAAATTTTTAGATTTCTCGCTGTGGCAATGAATGAATAAACGATGTTAGCGGATATGATGACTTTATTTATTTATAATTAATGAAATCGGGTTGAAAACCCGCTGAAAACATGATGCTTGGGGAGGGACATAATGAAATCCTTATATATATATATATATATAGTATTGAAATAAAGCTTGTTATTATTGTTTTTACACAGTTCCATAGTGTGTGTGTTGAAAAACTTTATTTGTGTGATTATTGAACTTTTTTCGTCAGTGATTTTAACAGAACGAACTCTGATTTCTAAGGTGAGAACTTTTTTAAATGCTAAACTGATATGTATTATTCACTTAATTATAATGAAAGTTTTTTGAATAATTATTGGAAAACTACACGCTTTGCTTCTGAGAAACATTATCGGAGGAATAAACCTACGACCATTTGTAATCATGCAAGAGGGACATTATTATTATTATTATTTTTTTTCATTATTTCGCTTCTTATTTTTATTGGTTCGTATGCCAGAGCATACTCGTAATAGCAGCTACGCTGCGATCATTTTATTGGTTCATTTGCTTAGCAAATTACACTTATTTATTGGATTGTATCTTTTTTTATATATATATATTCTCCTTTCTTATAGAAAGTCGTAAGAGCAGCTACGCTGCGAACTATTAAAATATTTTATTCGTTCGTGTTATTTTATTTTATTGGTTCGTTTGCTTAGCAAGCTCAGAGCAGCTACCCTGTGAATCTACAAATAATTTCGAAAATATTTTAAAATTTGCGACCATATTAAAAATGGGAACCTACAAATAATTTGGAAAATAAGAAGCTGAGAACACTTGCAGTGTGAACCTACAAATAAAAGGGCTAAAGACGTACCATTTACTTGTAGAGTTTTATTTGCTTAATTATAGGATGCTTAATTACAATATGTTTGATTTATTTGTTACGATTTTTAACTGTTATACCGATCACTTTAAAATCATTTATACCTAATATATATATATATATATATATATATATATATATATATATATATATGTACGTTGTACAGATTGGACTTGAACTGTTTAAGTAAGCTCATTTGCCAATAGATGTCATAAAAGTACGCTTTGGTAATATAGCTGATAATCTTTTAGGAACGCAAATGTTTGAACTAAGACGAGTATTTGCAGAAAGAAAGAAAGAAATGTTTTAGTCTTGGGGGGAGCGCTTTTTCCCAACATTATTGTGTTTTAATAGTAAATATTACTGAATGTTAGTTATTGGCCTGGATGCTAGCTACATATCCCATACAATAGCTTTAATGTTAAGAAAGGATGAAAATTTTACGAACCCCCTAAATACATTAGTTATTGAACACTGTCTTTTGATTTGAAAACTTGTTGTGTATCCTCGAAGCAAAATGAAATTATATGGTCCTATTCGTACTATATCCCTCTAACTAACTAAGTGGAATTTGCATCTTAGACAGATTGCCTAGATTTTAACAGTATTATAGCAAAAGAGAATTACGTACGACTATTATAGCAAAAAGAGAATTATGTATACCTATTGTAGCACGTAGGTATAACTGGCGGGGGCCATTTCCCTTACTTATAGGTGACCCTAGATTTTAACAGTATTATAGCAAAAGAGAATTACGTACGACTATTGTAGCACGTACCTATAACTGGCGGGGTCCCTTCCCCCTTAGTCACAGGCTTACTTAGAAAAAAAAATTAAATGAAATTTTTGAGTCCCACGGTTATGCCGGTTAGGCTAAAGGAGATGTGATTATTTTATTTGTCGAACAATATGTGAGAGAATAAATCGCTGTACAAAGAAAGCTCTTAAAAGTATATAGAAAGTGGGAGGAACCCCGAGAAAACCATGCACACGGTGTTTGTTCACCACAATTTATAAAAAATAAATCCAAACAATGTTTGTCATGAAAAATGTTGAAATATTTGGTGTGAGCTGGTATTGAACCCGAAATCCCTAGCACCAGAGGTGAACGTTCTATCACCGAGCCACCGCGGCCCCCAGACTTACTTAGATTTTAATAGTATTATAGCAAAAAGAGAATTATGTATGCCTATTGTAGCACGTAGCTATAACTGGCGGGGGTCCCTTAGTTATAGGCGACCCGAGATTTAAACAGTATTGTATTACAAGGAAGCAAAATGAAATTATGTATGCCTATTTCTACCATGTTTTACCAACTGATAGCGTGTCTCCCATTAGTTAGTTCCTACAATTGCGGGTTTTTCTGAATAGGTAATAACATGATGATGATAATTATGTTCAACTGAAGGTTCATATGTGTTGGTGGGTCCCCCTTAGGGATTTGTAATATAATGAACGTTTGGTGGTTTACTGATAGAAGAAGAATCAACTATGCCCTCACAAATTATGTTTTATTAACAGAACACAACTGCGAGAAGGGTTCTTGGTACTTATTTAATGCTATCAGTAGTATTTAATGGATAAAAAGAAATATATATTATACTTTACCTTTAAAATATAAATATATATTCAGGACAAATAATAAATACGTCAACACGACGCACAGGCTAAACTAAACTAAAGTTAATTTAAAATTTCTCCGACAGATGGCATAGAACCACAATTTTCTATTATAGTTGATTTTGTATTAAAGTAATGAAAACAAATGATTGAAGAGAATTATATAATGATTAGTACGGGTTATTCGATGAAAGAAAGAAAAAAAATAAGTATAGAAGAAGAAATGTAATTTTACTCTTTTAATATGGTTATTGAAAACACATACACAATCATATTTTTGTTTCTTGTTGAAAGAATATTTATAAGTTTAAAATTGATATAGAGATGCATAAGGAAACTGATATACATTTCGTTTGTTGATTTATGACCGATTCAAGGTTTGAACTAAAGACAATGCTTATATGAAGCGAACTTAATTATATATTTTATTTTTAATAATCACTTTGTTTGAGTTTGTCCGGGTGGAAATTTGATTTATATACAGTGAAAAAATAACTTAATTTGTTTAGTCCGTCAGATTTTTGAGGGAAATGGCGTGAAAGATATATTTCAAATATTGCAGAATACATTTGAATGTGGGGGAATATTTTATAGTTAACTGGATTGGAGTGACATTGAATAAAACCCGATATTAAATATAATGCTTATTATTGAAAATTAATTTCCGACCCTTTGCAGCGATGTTGGTGTAGAGCATTTAAGGATGATCGCTTATACGCGTAAGCGCACCCGGGATTTGAACTCGAACGCCGCTGTTAAGATGACTTTGTTTATACGCGTAGGTCCGCCCGGGATTTGAACCCACGCACCATTGTTAGGTTCACGCGGGGATTAAATCCGCACCACGGTGTTAAGGTGACTTTGTTTATGCGGGTAGACCTGCACAGGAATTAAAATTGTACGTCTTAGCACGAAAGGCAATAACATTAAAAAATTATGACACGCGAAATTTGTAAATGAGATGGTAAATATGTTTGCAGTAAAGATGGTAGCCTTAGTGAATACGGTACAATGGTTTTGTTTGCACCAAAGACAGAAGCATTAAGGGTTAGAACATGTTGAACCATTGGAAATTAAATTGTGATTTACTTTAACAAAATGCGCCAGCCTTAACGTGAAACTTTTAGGATACAACCGGAAATTGAATTCGTGTTCGTTAGCAGCGTTTATTAAAATATATGACCATACTGTAAGATTTATTATCGGTAGGTTAATTTCAGTTAGCCAAGGCGTTCAGCAGCATTGATATATGAGACATGAACCTATTAACTAACTAACAATTATTGGAAAATAAACTTGAAAACTTCGAGACGTATGCTATTGCCTAAGTTAAATTGATTTTGAGTTGGTTGTTGTTCCGTTTAGTAATATGAGTATATGAGACGTATACCTACATAAAGTGAATTGATTTTAAGTTGCTATCCCGTTCAGTATTATGGGTATATGAGACGTGTACCTACATAAAGTGAATTGATTTTAAGTTTGCTGTTTTCTTCAGTAGTATGGGTATATGAGACGTGTACCTACATAAAGTGAATTGATTTTAAGTTTACTGTTTTGTTCAGTAGCATGGGTATATGAAACTAGTATTTTACCACCACCGGGAATTAAATCCGGGACAGTTTGTACCAATAGCGTGATTATTAGCGTTAATCACTATGTTAGGCTACACAGGAACACAAGACATGATTTAAGAGTGATATTTTTTTCTTATAGGTTTTTTTCAGAACAAAAAAAAACTGAAAATTAAACATATGTCTCACACAGATTTAAAACTTTGCTCCTGGAAAATTTTTTTAGCACTAATTGGAACCATAAAATCCACACCGGAAATCAGATATAACTTTTTACATAGCGGTCAAATCTTTGTGAAGTTAACCCCTTTAAAATTATATAAGTTGTTCAAGTTAAACAATGTAATTGAGTTTGTGATTAGAATAATAGAATTTTATTAATGTTGATTATAATTGATTCCATTCTGGTGAAAATAAGTTGTACTAATAATACTTTTCTTTATTTTACTTTAGAAAAGATGGAACCGCAGCCAAGCACTTCCACCGCTGAGTCCTCCTCCTTTTCCTCCTCATCCGCCTCTTCGTACCGCCATATCCAATGGTTTAACAAGATGGAGGAATTATTGGATGTGGCCGAAGGTAGAAAAAGAAGAAAAAGAGATGAACAGCGGAGAAATAAGCGGGGGCGATATAACCCAGTGGTGGTGTTGGAACCAAAAGTGGAATACGAAGTAATACCATTGGAAGATGAGGTAATACCAGTGGTAGAAGAAGTGATACCAATGGTGGAGAAAGAAGAAGCAGTGATGTCTGTGGAACCAATAGCAGCACCAGTGGGGGAGGGTGGAAATGATAATAATGATTTGTATTTATTAGAAGATGGGGAAGACGATGTATTTATAGCAGCGTATAATAAATGGGAACGACTTCAAAAAATAAAAAAACTAAAAGAAAAATTTTTGTAAATACTTGTAAATATAATGTAAATAAATCATGTTTTTGGGTGAAGGGTAAATTTTGAGTTTCCTTTCCTTTGAATTTTTAAAACCTACCTAACAAAGGTCATAAAAAATGTCTAACTTTTTGTTTTTCCGTGTCATATTGAACTTATAGATACCTTTTATTAACAGTAACGTTTGAAGTATGAATAAGATATTTTCAGAATAAGAATTGTTGTTAGAATTTTTAAAAAAAAACAGGAAAAAATCTTTATGCTTTTCAGTACGTTGCACTATTTAGTTAACAGTTTCAATTGAAAAGATTTTAATTATGCTATCATAACTAATTTGATTTCCCTTCAATATCAAATTGTACTTGAGTTTTCCTTTTATTTATTTATTTATTTATTTATTTATTTATTTATTTTTTAATCAATATACATAGTGGGATTTGTAGGGTGAAACAAGCTTAATGAGATATTTGCTGGTGTCCATAAATAAGAATTAAAACAACAACAACAACATTTTCGTTTACTAATTAGTTGTTGCTATTAAATGATAGTATACTGAAAGAAAAGTCTGAATTTTTACTTTTTTGATTAAATCCGTTTAAGATGACTGAATGAATTTATTTTATTCACTCACATGTATAAGATGTTCGAAGAATATGTAAGAGAATAAAAGATACTCTCCTAATAAATTACTCGAAGCAACTTATTTTATGGAGACAAGATAGAGAATTTCAATACTTTTTTTTTCTTCTGTGAACACTAAAATGTAGTTGGTGTCAGGGAACATACAATGAAATCAGTTTTTTTTAATTCCTTGAATAATTAACTAGGTATTTCTTTTGGGTTTGAAGCTGTGGATTTGCGAGCCACGGTATTGTATATAAAATTTTGTGCAAAAACACAATAATATTCAACTATTTAAGGTAAATATAAATAAATAAAGGGTTTCAGTGTAGAATGACATATATGTTAATTGGCATACCATTATCTATTTGGATGAAATGGAGTCCCATACACTTAGGTCATGAAGATTTGTTGTATAAAAAACTCTTAGACACTTTATAAAAAGCGGCCCTGAGAAACACAAATACTTGTCATAAAATGTTCAAATAATTGGAGTATCCTAGGATCGACCCCAAACACCAAAGGTGAGCGCTTTACCACTAACCCAACGCAATCCCCAAAGACAAAAGAACTTTAGTTCAGTTCAGTTTAGATACTTTGTGCAGCACGGAATCGAACTCTGAATAAATGTAAAGATTAAATAGCAAATTGTCTCTTAGAAATAAAAAATTACTTACTTACTTACTATGGTATCTGTGTACGTTTAATTATGAAATTATTTTGAATAATAAATGAAATCTGTGAGTCCCACGATTATGTTGGATCACTTTAGAAAAGGTTATGAAATTGGTGGAATGAAGAAGAAGTGGGAGAACACGTTGTTTGTTCAGCACAATTTATAAGAAATTAATCCAAACTTAATGTTGTCATAAAAAAAATGTTGAAATAATTGATGCAAGCGGTAATCGAACCAAAAACCCTAAACAGTGGAAATGAACGCTTTACCACTGAGCCCTTATGGTTCCGCTATGAGAAATAAAATAATTGATGCAAGCGGTAATCAAACCAGGGACCCTAAGCACTGGAAATGAACGCCTTACCACTGAGCCCTTATGACTCCGCTATGACAAATGAAATAATTGATGCAAATGGTAATCGAACCAGGAATCCTAAGCAGTGAAAATGTCTGCTTTATCATTAAGCCATTATGATCCTATATTGATAAATGAATACCTAATGAAGAAAAGTCTAACTGTAGAAACCAACTAGCACCGAAAAACTAAACATTGAAACTTTGTCAGCATAGTAATCCATATAATTTTATTTTATTTTATTGGATGCTCAAGGAAATTGTATTTTCAAAAGTGTTAAAATTAAATGTGTATCATGGGAGTGACCTGTTATGAAAGAATAAAAGTTTGGTCTCGATAAGAAAACAATAGTGAACTATTGCTAACGTACTTATAGATTTATTATCAAATCTTTGAAAAAAAACTTTGAACAAATCTTTTCTCTTTTGAACAGTACATAAGTAAAATTAATGAACAACTGTGTGTCAAATATTTGGTCTAGGAATTAATTCGTGCGGGTGGACAAGAGATGGCGCAACGAACGGAGCGTCCCACAGTTCCGTGTATCCACACATGTGTTGCAAACCCCTGTCATCGCGTATCGTTCGTAGTATAGGGCAGTGGATTAAAGCGTCAACAACACCAGTTTGTAGTTAAGTAAACATAGCGCAATTTGTGCCTGATAAAGTGTTTTTGCGGGGTGTCCTGCTGCATTACTTTAACATGCAGAAAAGTGCGACTGAAAGTCATCGTATTTTGGTGGAAGTGTATGGTGACCATGCTCTAGCTGAGCGAACGTGTCAGAAGTGGTTTGCAAGGTTTAGAAGTGGTGATTTCGGCTTGGCAGACCAAGAGCGAGCTGGACAGCCAAAAATTTTCAAGACGAAGAATTGACAGCATTGCTCGAGCAGGATTCGTGTCAAACGCAGGAACAACTTGCAGCAGCATTAGGCGTTGATCAAACAACAGTCTCCAAACGCTTGAAAGCCATGGGAATGATTCAAAAGATGTCACATTGGGTTCCACATGAATTGAAAGACAGAGACGTTGAAAGACGAAAAACCATTTGCGCATCGAATTATTACGGGTGATGAGAAGTGGATCCATTACGAGAACCCTAAACGAAAAAAGGCCTGGGTGAAACAGGTGAACCAGGTCCATCACAACCAAAACGAGATATTCACTGTGCAAAGGTTATGCTGTGCATATGGTGGGATATGAAAGGTGTGGTGTACTATGAGCTGCTGCAACCGGGTGAAACTATGAATGGAGAACGTTATCGACGACAATTAATGCGTTTGAAGCAAGCTCTGGCCAGAACACGACCAGAATGGGAGAACAGACATGATAAACTTATTGTTCAACATGATAACGCTCGCCCACATGTCGCGAAACCGGTCAAAACCTATTTAGAAAATGTCGGATGGGAAGTTTTACCCCACCCGCCGTATTCACCAGACGTTGCTCCTTCGGACTACTACTTGTTCGATTGCATGAACAACGATTTGATTGGACAGCGGTTTACTTCTTCAGAAGATATCGAAACATGGGTCTCTGACTGGATTGGTTCCAAGGATGAGGACTTCTTTCGCCACGGAATCCGTACATTGCCTGGCAGATGGGCGAAAGCGGTGGCTAGCGATGGACAATATTTTTCTTAAGGTATTTATGTATTTTGTGTTTGTACTACAGCTTCAATGTGTGCGTACCAACCGCACGAATTAATTCCTAGACCAAATAAGTAAGATTAATACATACTAAAAGATGGTTGTTTTCAGGAACTTGAACTGAAAATTGTTTCTACTGGCCTTCTTTTTTAAAAAACAAGTGGTTAAATGAAATGATAGGAAAAAGGTGGTAGTTTACTTGACCTCCCCTTTGAACAGTAATGGGTATTTTATATAATCTCACAAAGTTATTGTTCGTGAAGAAAAGTGTAAATAAAATGATGATTTTCTACATGACTATGGTCTGTCACCACCGATAACATGTACGCTATCCGTTTAGCAAAGAGGAGGAGGAGGGTCATATTTGGGAGATTGAATCTAATTCAATACAATAGATATATATAACCTAACGCATCGACATAAACACCTGTTTAAATAAGTACATGATCTTTGAATATATGTCATATAGACATGAAAAAAGAATACAGATAAATAGGAAATAAATCAGTGATTACTTGTACAAATAAATTTTAGTTTCATGAAACTTCAGACATAAGAAGAAGTTTGTAAAACAGTTTATTCTCCTTTGCCATTGCAAAGTCGGTGTTAGTTTTTTTCTTTCCTAAGCTTTTAACATATAGCATACCTAATGAAAATTCACAGGAATTTCTAACACTGATTAAATACATAATGTCGGCTTCAGTTTTAACATATATTCACAACTTACTACATGGATTGTCTACAAGAATCCTTAACATTTGGCGAATTTTCGATAGCATTTTGTTTCTCCCTATTGTACGCAATACTTTATCTGTAAACATATTTAGCGAAAGTTCAATAATTATTGTCTTATGATAACAACAGTAATAAATTTTTCAAGTGTTGAGTATTCTGTACATAAGATAGCACCACTCGTTGCTAAAAGTTGTCACAAAAGGAAGTAATCCACCATGTCTTAAATGTAAAAATAACCAAAAGTATATTTTAAAAAAGGATTTAAAAGCATTATTATTTATCGATACGTTGGAATCCAACAGGCTAATTAAAAACAAGTAAATACAAAGGAGCTATTGGGGTTTAGGTATAGTGATTTCTAATTATTGCTTTCAATGTGAATATATAGAAATTCAAGCACGCGCAGTAAACGGTCTGGGTGACTTTGTCGCTTGTAAAACTGATGCAAAGATGAAATATTCAAGTTAATTTGGATAAAAAAAAGAATAGTATCTAAAACTAATAGGGGGTGGAAACTATGAGTTTCAGGTCTACCTTAAACTTGTTCAAACCTGTTTTCATTACATCCCACGGTGAAAAGTATAAATACCGCGGTTAAGAAAGCTTCATAAGAATATTGTTGTACTGTTTGTAGTCGATGAAAAGATTTCTTCTTCTTTTTCGTATGGTGGTCAATGAAAATATCTGTGGCTAGTGTTTTTTTATTTTAGTTTGATCACTTCATATTAATTTATCATCTCGTAATAAATTACTCGAACACTTACAGTGTGATTATTTTATTCGTTCGTGTTATTTAAAATTAGAAAATCGTAAAAGCAACTACGTTGTGAACTATTATATAATTCGTTTACTCTGTCGAACTGAAAAAAAATGTCTAATGCTGAAAACGTATTGGTCTGTTTCTGCGATAATATTCACATAACCATTCAGTGCTTAATAAATGCTTTTCAATTGTGGGAATCTAAAAGAAGAAGTATGTTTCTTTGCAGTGGGTGTGCACGTGGATTGAAAGACGCAATAAACCATGACTGCATTCTGTTACATAAAAATATATTGAAAACAAAAGTACTAAGTGTTATTATGGATATGGACACACAAAATGAAATTTGGTATACGTTTCAAAAAATGCACGACAATACTTTTAATAAATTAGAACAGTTTTTTCATATATATGATGATGCCATTCATAATGATACATTTGTTAATCAACTGATAGAAATATTTTTGCAGAAAGATTTTAAGAAATTCTTAATTTGGAATAAAAAACAAAGTGATAGTGATAGTGATAGTGTTTGTGATTGGAAAAAAATATGAAAAATAATAGACGTATGGATGAAAATGTTACTCTTCTGTAGGTATATTACATGTACAAACTGTAAAAAGATACAATTTGCCATGCTTTTTTTTTATTTCTGTGAACGTTACAAGTAAATCTTACTCAAGTAAATATCTAAGAAAAAATACTGTGTAGTGCAGTGCAGTGTAGTGCACTGCTATCATACTAAACATTTCTTCAAATATTTATGTGTATGAGTTGAAAACTAATTAACACAATACAAATTTTTTAAAAAAATCGTGTAAAAAACCAATATAAACTAATGAAAGATGTTTCATATTGTTGAATAAATGAAGACTTTATACAAGCTTCATATTGCTGAATAAATGAAGACGTTATACTAATAATAATAATAATAAAATCGGAGATTTTTTTTATTGTACTTTTTGCAACAATAATAATCGCAAAAGCCTTCGGCTAGCAAAAGTTTACGTACACTAGTTATTAATTGGTAGTAATTATCTTTGTACAGTAAATATATTTGCTTACCACCCTTTATTTCTGGATATATCACATAAAATTCACGACTATTAAGTTTCTTTTCAAAGACAATGATTTGGTACTTGGGTGTCAGGTATTGTTGAAATTTTTTCACATCCATTTCGATGCTCAATAGTAACATTGGCATCATCACACAAATCCTTAGTCTGCTTTAACAATCGCTTAGGATTGTTTTTTTTTTAATTTATACATTTGTTCATATTTTTGATCGCCCCTACCCTTTTTCGAGGATGATAGTCTTAGAAAGACATTATATGTCCTTGTTTAATGGGATGGTACACTTTTCCAAAAGAGTTGTATATTCCTCATATTTGCCCGATCCACGGGTTCGACACCTTCCCTTGCGTGGATCTTACAATCCGCCTTTTTTTCCTCTTCCTTTACGGAGATGCATACTATGCACCTTCGATTAAAATTTTCTCATTGCTATTGAGGGTTTTTTCCACTATGGAGAAGAGGGCCTCCAGGTTCAATTCCTTTTTAGGACGTTATGTTATGTACATTGTTTTAAGTTAAGGTAGTGCTCTCGATAGTTATTCCTATATAGGTGTTTTTGTCAACATCCCTTTATTGTATGGGTCATTCCGAAATCAAACAGATTTCGTATATATTTTTTTTCCTGGTCTTCTTCGATTCCATACACTTAATGGTTAGCTCTGTCCCTTTTAACCCAAAGTAAACATATGTTTATGATATACTCTTTACTATTTCAAATTCTGATGCATCCATTATCTTAGGTACTTCTTGAAAAACCCATTTTAGTTCTTAGGTTCCCCAGAACTAGGAGAACTTGGTCGTGATAAGCTTGCCTAGTAGTAGTTTAGCATTGTCCTTAACAAATAAGTGAGCTGTTTTACATGCTGCTTGAACTTTTTAGAATCCTGATTTTTTATTTCACCTACTCGAAAAAACCCTGTTTGATATAAATCAGAAATATCAGCAACGGTTTCACAGGTTGCCAAAATAACATCCTGTCTTCCTTTAAATTGTTTTAATAACTCTGTTAACATTTGATAATATTTTTCATTGGGTACACGCACCCCCTTGGAATGATAAGTATCTACCAAACGCTTCCAAAAATCGTTTCTACTCAAGACTACGTACATGCACCCATTGCTATGAAATTTATCTACTATCATTTTCCATCTGTAGTAAACAACTTCGGATGCTTCATATCCGAAACGTTTTGCCATGATTAACAATTGAGTTAGTTCGTTTACATTTGTAGAAGTCATCTGTAATTGAAATAATGTATTCTTCTAATGAAATAATAATAAAAAAACCTATAAATTTGTCTATTTCCCACTGCTCTTTTACTTCGTTGGTTAGTTCACCCAAGTAGGGCTCTAATGTAAGCGGAGATTTCTCATCACGGTGTTGTACAAACATTATGCTAACCGTGTCACAGTACAAAATATTTTTTTTTAGGTCCAACTAATGTCAATAGGGCATACAGTTTTAACCGTGCTCATAACGTAATGAACGCCACAAAAACAAGGTTTGAGAATTTCCATGGTTTGTTCTTATTCTCTGTATTGTGATACGTAAGAATAAGATGTTCATCTCCAATGGGTAATACGCTTTGTACTTCGTATTGTTGTGCCCATAAATAATACAATCACGAATTGCAACAAGTCCGTTCTTTGTCCCCATTTCCCATAAAGCGAATTGCGGAATATTTTAGCAATATACCTCAGTCCCGGGTTCTTCCTGATATTGCTATGATTTAATTGAATGCCTTCGTGGGCATGATACTCTTTAATGTATTTTTGTTTGTCTCCTTTGGTTTTGCACCAAACAGGAAATCCTGAAGATTCCTGCTTCATTTGAAGGAAAGAATTCACATAGTCTTTAAACAAACTATCTGAATTACTAAGTTTGTAAGCACATGAATTAAAATCCAATCTTGTTTTCTCTGATATCATAATTTATTTATTTATTTATTTATTTTTCAATATATATATATCGTTTGTGCCAAGATTGCTTTAGCAAACACTAAGTGTTAGTAAATGAGTTACAAAGTATGAAATTGTTAATATTATTATTAATTTCATCCCTAACAAATCACGTACATGTCTATTATTACATATAAATGTTCTAATGATATAATAATGTTATGAAAAACTTTATATAATCACACCTATTTCTTTTCACGATGTATTTAGACATAACAATATAAATTCTATGCGTACGCATACTCGTACTAGATTTTCGCGCATGTCAGATACATGTGTATACTTGTACTTGGTCTTCGCGCATGTCAAATGCGTATGTATACTTGTACTTGTTTTTCGCGCATGTCACAATATAATATAAAAGCGCGCATGCGTATAGCTGTAGTAAATCATATAAAGAAAGTGATACGCTGTTACAATGTACAGTCAAAAGCAATCTGTTTCCGCAGTTAAAAAGCAAAAAACAAATTCTGGTTCTTCATCTCATAATAATAAAAAACGAAAAGGTGAAATTGAAACCAATCTTTCTTTACTGCAAAGTGAATGTGTAAAATCTAAATACATTTCACCACGTGAAAAACGTTTTCAACTTGAAAAACAAAAGAAAATTATTCTTGTACATCCAAATGATCCTGGCATTCCTGAAGAAGACGCTGAAAAATATAGGATTATTTATCCAACACAGGAAATTACCATAGACGATGCTGTGTATAGACGAAATTTCAGATATCCAAATGAAATACCCTTTGAAGAGGAAGTTGTAGTAAATCAAAATACAATTTCTAATGATATTTTGATATTCAATGCTGTGAATTGTGGTTGTACTCCTAATGAAGTAAGCGAAATATGTGTAAAGCAGTTACTAGAAAAATATAAACTTTCTGAACCATTACTTTGTGAAGGCTGTGCGAATCGTAGTGAGAAAGAAACTGATCATAAATGTGTGAGTGAAAGTGATGAAGAATTAAATACTATTGTGTGGAATTTCCTAATCAAAAAATCAACACGTGATCAAATATTAAAACATTATCTAAAGATTCATGTGAAATATATAGATGTAAACATTATTCCCCATCTTATAAACAAATTTAATTATTCATATCAAGAAATCACGTTTAATGATTATCATATTTCTGACTTAAGAGAAGCATATCTTGAGCACGATAAAGATGTGTATCAACAATCCAGACTGTGAGTACCAATGTCGTTTCCTAAATACATACGACAATTGCGAATATCAATGTTCTTCTTTTTCTATAAAAGAACAATGTGTATTAATGTGTATTGACCGTTGGAAACCACAGCAAGAACTTCTGTGTTATGGGTGTTTTCAAAACAGGAGCAAAATAGAAGAACACGATTGTATTACTTCGGACTATAATATGTTATGCTATAATGCATGGCGTAGAATGGTAAGCGCACAAACTTTTGATGATTTATATGAAGAATTTGCAAGAGTGCATTGTGATACTGAAATTGATGATTGGGAATTTACATGGACATTATATAACATTTTATTAAACAAAGATAACATTCAGTTAATTACAGAGTTATTCTTACAAAAAGATTTACATTATAATATGCATAAGAAATAGTAATAATGGAAAATAAAAACTCTTCTGGTAATCAATTACAAAATAATAATAAAAACAATGTGTATAAATTAACAAAAGCAAGTGATAAAAGACTTTCAGCAATAAATTGGCCAGTATGTAATTGTGCATATACTAATATAAATATAGATTGTATTAAACAATATATCAAGGAATGTATCTGTATGTAAACTATATATATATATATATCTTATTGAAATTTGTAAATAAATTTTTTTCTCATTTTATATTACATGTTTTATTTATTTATTTCCTTACACATCTTATATATTTTACTTCAGCGCGAAAAATTTCAATACACTTACAGTGTAAAAGTAAACTATGTTTCAAATATGACTTACAATTTATACGTAGGGAAAAAATTCTTTAAAAATTAGAACTTTAACATGTGCATATAACAAAAAAAATCCGTATGTTATGATTCGCCTACATAAAATTTGTTTGTGCATTTTATATTGCATGCATGTGAAAAACGCTTTTCACATTTTTTTTTAGTTTACGGTGCTGCATTTTGACAACTTGCATTTTCATTTTCGTAACTTGCATTTCTAAAATTTTGAAAATTACATTTTCGTAACTTACAGTTTTTTTTGTTTGACAAGTTGCATTTTCATTTTCGTAACTTGCATTTCTAAAATTTTGAAAATTACATTTTCGTAACTTACAGTTTTTTCGTTTGACAAGTTGCATTTTCATTTTGAAAATTACATTTTCACTTTTAATTTTTTTTTGTTCAATCACTTCATATTTTTACGGATCGTATCTTATTTTTTATTCTCCTTTCTTATAGAAAGTCGTAAGAGCAGCTACGCTGCGAACTATTAAAATATTTTATTTGTTCGTGTTATTTAAAATAACACTCGCTTTTAAAATTAGAAAGTCGTAAGAGCAGCTACACTGCGAACATTTAAATTCCTATGGAAACTCCTAAGAGCAGCTACGCTGCGATCATTTTATTCGTTCGTTTGCTGTGCAAACTCTTTGTTAACGTTAATTTGATTGCTTCTTATTTTTATATTCTCCTTTCTTATAGAAAGTCGTAAGAGCAGCAACGCTGTGAACTTACAAGAAAAATTTCTTATTTTACGGATCGTATCTTTTTTTTTTATTCTCCTTTCTTATAGAAAGTCGTAAGAGCAGCTACGCTGCGAACATTTAAATTCCTATGGAAACTCTGCTTATGTATTGGATTGTTTCTTATTTTACGGATCGTATCTTTTTTTATTCTCCTTTCTTATAGAAAGTCGTAAGAGCAGCTACGCTGCGAACATTTAAATTCCTATGGAAACTCTGCTTATGTATTGGATCGATTGCTGTGCAAACTCATTGTTAAAATAGATTGTGAAAATATTAAAAAAGTTCATTGTTAAAATAGATTGTGAATATTTTATTCGTTCATTTGCTACACATTTTCTGGTGTACTAGAGCAGCTACGCTGCGAAACTGTAAATAAATCGTATGCCAAAGCATACTCGCTAGAGCAGCTACGAGGAACTATGTTTTCAAAATCGCAAACTTGTCAATGTAAAACACTCATCAAACTTTTAAATACTTCAAAGTATTAGTAAAAAATCAAGAACAATATAAAACAGTCATCAAATAGCAATTTTAAACGATTTTCCAAAAAAAAGTAAACGATAGAAAGCATAAATGAGTTTCACCTTGTAAAATGTCAATGATACCTTTTATTTAGGAAAGTTTTAATATTAAATAAGAATCAAGAAATGAAATTCGTATAAATTTATTTGGATATAAAGATATATACAAACAAACAAACAAGGATAGAAAATAATATATATATATATATATATATATAAACAAAGAAACAAACAAGGATAGAAAATAATAATATATATGTACAAACATAATAACACACACACACAGCTATGAAAATAATATATACATACAGATTATATTATATACAAAAAAAGAAATCAGTTTGCACTGTTTCTATCTTTTTCTAATAAGATGTTCACTAGTCCTTCAATATAATTCGGGTTCTTTAATAAGTTGTCATAATTTTCATTAAATAAATGTTCATTTTTTTGTTAGCAGGATGTGATTTCACATATTTTTTATACACTTTGTCTCGCACATTTTTGTTGCTCATAATTTTCCATGCTTCTGCTTCAAGAGTCAATATATCTGCAAGAAGGCACCGATGCCCCAACTGATTGAAATAATTTAGGTTGCAAGCCATGCAAAGTAAAACTGTATTTGGTTCCCACTTTAAAATACTATCCTTAACACATGTTTCACCCACAAACACTTGTGTACACTTACACTTTTCTTCTTCTTCGTTCTTCTTCATTGATAAATCTAAGGGCGCCGTTTGTGGTGGTGGTGGTGGTGGTGGTGCTTCTGGTGCTGGTGAAGGTGTAACACTTGCATGTGGTGTGTCGGGTTTACACTCGTCCAGTTCGTCAAATAAGCGCAAAATTTCTTCTTCCTCCCCCTCACTAAATAAGTCAGGTGAGGGTGCTCTTTCTTTTTCTTCTCCATCCTCCTCCTCTTCTTCAGTAAATAAATCAGGTGATGGTGTTCTTTCTTCTTCTTCTTCTTCTTCTTCTTCTTCTTCTTCTTTACTATCTAGTGTCCACTTTAAAGATGGTGGTTGAATGTTTTTTACTCCTAATAATGACGGGGATGCTGGAAGTACTGATAAAGATGTCCTCACTCCAACAGGCGATGATGGGATTAATACTGGATCTTCTCTTAAGTCAATGATTTCTTCCTCTATAATAATTTCTGAGGATACTGGCGAAGCTGGAGAAAAATACTGAGTTTCCTCGTCAATAAATATATCTGGTAAATCTCTCGCAGTTTTAAACTTTTTCCTTGGAGATTCTACAAAGTCAAACGAAGAATCCCAATCTAACTCTTCGCACAAGTCAATTTCTCGCCGTACTTGACTCTGAATCGACTCCATGATGATACTATACCAGTCTTTTCTTCATACCCAATATATAAGGAAAACTTTACCGATAACATCATATCACGTGATACTTTTAAACATTTTTCAAACAGTTCTACCACGCCACTTAAAATATTTTCACATGTACTTTTCCAATTCTCTATAAATATAGAAATAGAAAACATGTTCTCATATAATCTTTTAAAATATCAACATTTGGTATTTTCACGTTGGTAAAATCATTCCTCCCATTTTTACAACGGTATTCATAAGTTGTACTATTTAATCATCTGTCATCTATGTGCAGATCTAGATAAATCACGTGTAAATAAATAGTTTACATGCTTTTAAAATAAAATCTGTTATTTACAACTTCTATTATTATTCATGTAAACAAGACATCGACCCTACATACACCAGCATATTGTCCACGTAAAATAACGGATGCCACAAACTATCTTTGTATTTGCATTCAATCATTCATTATTATTACATTAATATAACAATCTTCTATTGCAATCGTATTTAACATCTCTTCATGTTTCAACATGATCATCATTCAATAGGTAATTGTTCTTTTGCATTCGCGTTCAATAACCTCATATGTTCTACCATTCGTAATGTAAAACTTTCTTTGTATTCATTATTAACAAACTATCATAAAACTTGATTTTTTATTACTCTGTCTCCAACCTGTAATGTTTATCTTCCGCGTCCCCAATCTTTCTTTCATGTTTTCGCCGACAACGTCTTTTGTTCATCTACCACGACACCAAAGTTATTTCTATTAGTTTGTTCCCAATTTCTGATGTTCTACGTCCGCAATCTTTCTTTTGTTCACCTACCACGGCGCCAAAGTTATTTCTATTAGTTTGTCCCCAATTTCTGATGTTCTAGGTCCGCAATCTTTCTTTTGTTCACCTACCACGGCGCCAAAGTTATTTCTATTACTTTGTCCCCAATTTCTGATGTTCTACGTCCGCAATCTTTCTTTTGTTCACCTACCGCGGCGCCAAAGTTATTTCTATCTGTCTGGCGGTATTCTGTAATGTTTACCAACGTGTCAACGGTCTTCCTTTGTATTTAAATTCAAGTTTTAGCAACGCCCTGCAAGCACACATCATCACTCCTACCCAACCGGTTTTCCAAAAGCGCGCGAAAAGTTCAGTTCATGTCTTAAGTTCATCAGCAACAGACGTACAAAACCACGCTCTGCATATGTACCAGCATAGTGTATCATACCAAAGTATACGTATTCCGTACACGAGCTTTTACCACGCTCACCGAGTATGCTATGCATACGATCCGTCAAATTAAAAAGTCCCGCATGAATAAATATTTCCCTCCCATCATACAGTGTTCACCTGCGATGCTAAGGGTCCAGGGTTCGATCCCCGTACGTATCACTTAAACTTTTACACATTATAAGTGTTCTCACCTTCTTATTTTAAAAAAAACGAGAGTTATTTTAAATAACACGAACGAATAAAATAATCACACTATAAGTGTTCGACTAATTCATTACGAGAGGTTAAATTAATAGAAATCGAACCGTTAAATATATTAGGAGAATATCTTTTTTTATTCTCTCACATATTGTTCGACAAATCTTTTATTCTCTCTCTCCACATATTGTTCAATCATCTTATTTCTTCCGACTAATTTATTAGGAGAATATAAATATTAATTTAATCACTACTGCGAAAGTACGTGATACAAAATGACGTATCAACAGATTTAATTCAATTTTCCATTATTATTTTTAAAAATAGCCAGTATAAAGTCTCTACAGACACGCATACACACTCAAAAAAAAAGAACACATGACATTTCCATGTCAGCACAACTAAAAACAGAAATATAACAACTTTCCAACACACGTAAGCAGGTCATCAAACCCTAATGACCTAACACAACCGGCTGCCAACACAACCCATTACTTTCTATATTAATTTTAGTACATAACGGTACCTGTAGAATTGTTTGTCTGCAACTACTATAGTAGTGCATTTTAAATGTATGCACACTTGTATGCGGTGCTATTTCAAACAAAATACTTTTATGCTGAGTTGGTAAAACTGCTTCATCTATGGCAACACTTTGTGGTTTTTGATCGGGCATTTTGTTCTCATTATATTGTGCAACTGTTGTTTTGATTACTTTAACGGTTGTCAAGATATTTACTTTAAACGTACATAATTCCATAACACAATTTTTTGGATATTCAAAGTTTGAAACCATAGGTCCTATCCTTCTTGTCCATAGCACCTTAAATTTTGCTCATTTTCATTTTTCATGATGTTCTATCAGATGTGCTATGTGACAAACAGATTTGAGCAACTTGTGGGACCTTCCCGTGTTACTGCGAACACGTTGGGCCACTTTCAGAATGGAATCGCAGCAGAAGGCTTTCTGTGTGATCAATATTGAGGCTAGATCTATGATTCGAATGCAGTACGGGTAGTGCAGGTTATATGATAAAAGAAAAAAATGCACTACATAGATTGTAGTGATAGTTTGAGGAAACTGAATGCTTATGTAAGAGTAAGATTTCTAATGGAACTTAAGTGTTTCACAGCAACACAAAAAGTATGTGATGTGTCTATAATCAATGGATGGAACCAGCAGGTAATTGAATATGCCAAAAGTGATTTCGAAGACGGTGATGCGGATGCAGCTATGTTTTAAACTTCGCGAATGGAGCAAACATTTACATCACCAAATAAATTGAAAAGGGTTATTTTTGCGAGATGATGCACTTGAAAACAGAGGAAAGGAGTTTCGTACAAAAACTCATCTTCTCCGAAGAAACCATAGTTCACATCAGTGGCAAGGTGAGCACACACAATTTCCGTATATACTGTATGAAACCAAGCAATCGTTTGCGCAGATCAATGTGATTATCCAAAGTGAACACTTTGTGCGGTATTTCTCAAGAAATTTCACTTCCCATTTTTGACTGAAACAATTGTTGTGAATGATTCATTTCTGGACATGTTGCAAATTCATTGTTACATCAACTGCGTATCAACTGTGATGACTACATTTCACAATTGGACTCAAAGTTTTCAAAGGAATGGACGAGTGCTTCCTAATCTATTCTTTCACAGTATCAGGTTGGGTTATAAGTCAAACAATTATTTTCTCTGGCTATGATGAATCAAAATAAAATGTGTGTTAAAATGCAATGGTGTATCTCATATTGTACTTAATTGTGACGCAGCTGAATTAGGAAGATATCGGAGGTTGATGTAGTACTAAATTGAATATAAAATCAGAGAAAATGTTCCTCCTTTTGCAATGATATTTATTTACTTACTTAATATTTAATAAGAAAAGAAAGAGTTGTAAGATAACGCAGTTCATATGCGAATTATTTAAAACAGAAAATTACTGTTTGAGGATGAAGAGGTTAGAAGAAGACCATTGTGTATGTAAGCTTCTCCACTTACGGAACGTATCCTGCAAATAATGGCACATGAAAATGACGACGATGATGATGAAGATGCATAGCTGAAAATGTTAAAATTTTATCAAATTGCTAATAATTAAGTGCAGGTTACTACATCGTTCTACGCCCTTATATCAGTCATTAAATGTATCATTTTTATTACTTTAATGTGCCATAAAGTACATGTAAGATAGACTGAAACAGAAAATTTAGTTATCTCTTCTATAACAAAATTCAAACACTCTTATACTAGTTAGTACTTTAAATAGAATTACAGTGAATCTCCATTTATCCGAATTAATGAATTCTGGTTGCAATCCGGATATGCAGTAATATACAGATAATTGGGCAATCACCAAAAACTGGTTATGTTGTGAAATATTTTTCCCCTAAATTTGCTTTTGTTTAGTACAAAGTTATACTTAATATATGATGAAAATAAAATCACTGGTACTACAAACAGTTTCGTTTTTAAAAAGATACAGTATAGAAGTACAGTTGTTCAGTTAAAATTTGTTAAATAACAGTGAATTCTTCTCTTAGAATACACAATGAGAATAGGCAAATACAGATAGAATTATCAAAATATAGATTTCTAAAAACCCAATTAAACATGAATATTAACATTGGTTTAAATAGTAATTTCAAGAAAACTATATTTTTATGTACCAATACATACAGTTCGCATTTCAATATTTTTGTGTGTGTATTTTTTTATTTCTTGGTATCGTCCCGAATATTTGGCGACCTGGATGACTGTAGTTATGTTGTAATTTCGTCTAAATTGTTGAGAACAAGTAATGAAGGATAAGGTTCTAACGATGAATAATATTAGACAATTTCAGGTAAATGGGTACTTATGTATAGATGAGTATTAATATATTATTTTGGTCGTAACTAGAGGTAGATTTGTTTCAGTCTAATGACAAAACCTAATCGTCTAACAACCTGAAACAACTGTTTTATATGTCTAGTAATTCACTTCTTCTAATAGTTAAAGCATTCATCTTTAGTTTTAGTAAGGAGACAGTAATCTAATATGTTCCTTAAAAATTAAGAGCGTAATGATGTAGCAGATGTAGAATTTTGTTTTGGGATCGAATAACATTCTTTGACGTGACTAACATTGAAATCTTTGCAAGTTTGTGATTTGAAATCTTTTCAATTCCTTTTACTTAAGTGATGTCCATTAACATATATATAAGATGTGAAATATATGTAAATGTGCATGATGTACATAAAATATCCTAAGAAATAGTATTCTGAGAATTAACCCATTAAAATATTATTTAATTAGGTAGAGAATAAGAAAGGGAGTTCAGTAGTCTAGTGGTAAGAACGTTGGACTCATGTCCGCGTGGTCACGGGTTCGATTTCCGGCCGGTGCAATTCCCAATTCTCGACGTCCACCCAGCGTCGTGAGGCAAACTGGGGAGTCACGTGAATAAAAGACATGACGACCACTAGGTCCAAAACGCTCCTAATACGCCTGTTAGAGATAGAGCAACGTAACGCAGTGACAATGTGTTTGTCGCTAAGCTAGACATAATTCAGCTGGTCGCTAACATGGCGTGCGAGCGGCTCAGGTCCACAAAGGGTTGTCAAGCCAATGGTTAGTTAGTTAGAGAATAAGAAAGAAAATAGTTTTTCTAACAAATCATGATTTTTAACTTAATGAGTTTTGGAAAATATCTTCCCAGTTATTCGAAGATTCCGAGTTAATCTGTGCAACAAAGAAAATTCTTAAAGCTTATCATCTCAAAATCACATCTCTAATTAAAAAAAGAAAAAAAAGCAGCATGTCAACACACACATAGCAAACAGGAATGAATTTCAATTTAATTATAGCAAAAAATTAGGAAACTCTAATGTGGAATGAAAAATTATAGTCATTATAGAGTAATTAGATTAACGCCAAATGACACATACTCCTCTAAATGGCTTTAAAATTATAATCTTCATTTGCACACATGAATTTTAACGTCAGCACACATGTACTATACATGTATGAGGAAGTCAAGAAAGAAGCTGTTAATTTGTAACAATACTTCAGGCTGCAGAAACATCAATCTTCATATTTTAAGAGTAGCGTTGAACCATCCCACTACATGTTAAGAGCTCCAAGCGCTGCAAAAATTATAAATGTTATTCCATTGGGTGATATGAGAACAAAATATCAGCTATACACATCTTTTCCAGCTAAGGCGTATTCAAGGTTAGGATACATTTTTCATGATAAAAATTTGTGAAGGAAAAAAATCATCCTGCAGAAGATTCTTTTTCTTTATAAAATGAGTTTTTAACTATTTTTTTTACTTGGTGTTCATTTTAAAAGCCAATTCCTTCTCTTGTAAAATTCGCTATAGTTTTTTATACGTGCTTCTTAATTCAATTTCTTTGTATAACTATCTGTCAACGAGTATTCTCGGTTAGTAAGAAAGACAATTTAAAAGTGAAAGTTGAGGACAAAAGTCAGTAGTCATAATATTTAGAGAACGGTTAATATAAAAAAAGTTGAAGTTTAACTGCACTTAGCTAGTAGGACTATAAGGCACTTAGAACTTACATCTTTATTTATATAGGATTTCCACCAGAATCTCAGAGCTTTACGGAAAGCGATCAGGCTGAAAAGTCTAACACAAATCTCATCATAAATTTCTCGTAGCGTTTTAATTACTAGTTGGTCTTGTGTTATATACACTCTGTAAAGAAAAAATAGCGACACTTGCTCCAATATGGTTTTCTCAACATACTTTAATCAATATGAATTTTTACATGAATTCCTGATAATATTACAAGGCATATTCCTAATGAGCAGTTCATTCTTAATACTTGCGCCAAAGTTTCAGGCTTTTGACATGAATTTAGTGAATTTATATGCATATATAAGTAGCTATGTGTGTTTTGAGCAAAATCGTTTGTAGGAAGAGTAATTCATAAAACTGAAAACGATCAACAACAATAGCAGAAAACAAGAAATGGAATTTCTTTAGGATAAGACATATTGGGTGCAAACATCGAGAAGTACGATACACCAAGTACGATATTTTGTGTGTGCACCATGGGCTTCCCGCATTGGTAACAAAACTATTGCAAAATGCAACCTCGATATCACGGAATAACACCCGGATTATCTGTTCCTTGAATTCCATTCTATTTGAGATAGTTATCTATTGAAATTTCTACTCATATTGATCCACAAATTTTCAACTGGATTCATGTCGGGTGAGTTTGTAGGCCACACCAGTCTCTAAATAGTCATATTCTTGAACCACATATTAACAATTTTGGCTCGGTGACATGAAGCATTATCGTCCTGGGAAAGGAAATAGTCCATATTTTCTTCAGAAAAGTCATCTTTAGCTGTTGTAAGAACTTTACGTACCAGAATTTAAAGACATTTTCGTGCATCAAACGAACCTTCACATATATCCGTCGTTCTGACGTCTTTAACGGTGAACCATGTCCATATCATCACTCAGTAACTGAATATTTGAATCTCTTAAACAAAATCCTTGTCAAGTTCCTTGTTTGTTCGTATCCACAACTTCACACTACTATCGTTTCCCACTATTTAAACTTCTTTTCAATGAAGAAAACGACATGCTTTCAGTTGTCATAAGTCCAAGTTGCATATCGACTCACAAAACTCCATGTTGAAGTCCTCTGTGTTTTGTCAGTTTCGACTTTCTACGTGGTTTTTTCTTTGTAATATCCTCTTCATACATTCAAGACAATACAGTTGTACAAGTAACTGCAGTTCCAAGATCATGTCAAACTACAAAAGCGATTTTTTGGGAAATCACTCATTAAATCTGCAGTGCTATTGATTTCATTTAGCAATCTGCTCTGGCTGATGCTTTCTTTTTTCTTTCACACTGTTGACGAAGGGATGGTTTGTTGTGCTGTTTCCACTTGTGAATTATTCTTCCTGCCGTAGAATGATGGATTTTCAGAATTCCATCTATTCCTTTAGAGATTTGCCACAACTCACATTTCTTACCCATCTTATTTGTTTACAGTCCACATGTAGCAAAAATATCACACACAAACAAACTGCACAACAAAAATTTTGCCACTTGACACACTGTCCAAACAATGAGAAAGCAAAGAACAATCATAAAATGCTATTTACCTCAGCCTACACATCACAAATGCAATGCAGAATTCTTACTACAATAATTTACGAGACGCACTCAGTGACATCTATCGAAAATACTACTGATACACAAACAATTGACAAGCGATGTCCTACACCACAGGTGTCACAGATAACGCAAATGAACTATCCCACTCTTCATTTCCTTCTATTCCTCTTCTAACGGGCTGCAACTATGGTTTTCTGTGTAAGTTAGTTTGAGAATTGAGGTGTCGCTATTTTTTCTTTACAGAGTGTATAAGTTCTGGAGAATTGAGGTCCAAATAAATCTTTAGCTGCAAATGTGCGTATTTCCTTCTTACAGGGTTAGACATGTCTATGCATGCACATCCTGTCAAGGGAAAAGAGGCTCTTCAAACTCCTAGATGGACGGATTGCACGATTCATTGGCTCCGATAGCGCAGGATGTATATCAACTGTAATCTGAGGCAGACAGGATTAGGTAGCCTCTCACTGGTTTCCAGTACATTGGCTAGACTCTGACTGTTTGTGGTCATACCGTTGGATTCGGGTGCCTTGTAGTGTCTAGATGTCTATTGGTATAAAAAGAGGGATGTGGGCTGGCGATGCCGGTAGAATCCTATTCGTTTGGGAAGTAACCTCCATCATTAGGTATAACTGCTAGATATGAATCAGTCTTTCGCGCTAATTGATTTAACTCATCGCTCTTCTTCGGAAGGATTTTTACTGTTCGCTATTGAAAACTAAACCAGAGTAATTATCTTTCAGCACCGTGTAATTGGTCTGTTTAAAGAGATAACCACCGTCCTATGAACAGAGTGGTTACTCAGTCCATCATAGGCAAACATGCCTCCACACTGTCCAATACATAGGTTCAGGATATGGGACCATTTAGAATCCGAATAATTGTCCACTCTCTTACAGAATCTAATTGTGGGCTGTTCACCAATGCGCAACCGCCGACACGTTGTTCTTCAATGATTCTAACTCTAAATTACTTCATGTACTACAAAGACCAACAGAAAAGCCTAGGAGACTCTTATTGTCTAAAAAGCAGAATGTAGCTGGCAATGAGACAAGCTCAGCTGGAAGACAGATGATCGAAATGGTCCAAGTTACTGTGTAATACCAAACTTACATCACGTTAACTTACCAAACTTACAAAAAGTCTAAAATCATTGCAACTTATTCTGAGATGTACATTCATACTTATCTTTTCGAACGGTATGGCTTTGGTTCATATTTATGCTATTCTTTCAAAGTACTCTTATTTCACGCGCCTTAGCTTACAGAATGTACTTGTGTATTAAAACAATTATCCTTCATTCCGTATCCAAACTTGTGGGTATGGTTGCACTACTCGCTTAGTACACTCTCACAAAGAAAACATATATATATATATATATATATATATATATATATATATATATATATATCATGCTGAAAAGTTTGAGAGCTGAACTACAATAATTTGCCATCGGCTGCTTTGATAACGACAACCTTTTCTATTTCATTCATGATAGTAAGACTGTAACGTGTCTGTGCCTCACTTTCTTTCTTTCTCTATTTACCTGAGTTTGAAGTTGATCGATCTGGTGTGCATTGAAAGGAAAAGGGTAAGAGGAGAAAGTATACAAGGGTGGGAGAACTATTATCAATAGTACTCTGCTTCTGAATAGATACGTAGCTTAAAGGAAAAACTTAACAAAAGTTACTTTCTTATTATGTTGTTTCAGTTCTTATGGATGTAAAAATCTTACAGGTGTTCTACTATTCTCAAAGAAATTTAAAAATAATAAATAAATTAAAAAAATGAAGTAAAAACTAAAGAGAATGGAGTCCGGTGTCAAAATGGCTTGCTCGTTTGTAGACTTTCACGCTTCCTACTCATTTACAGATACTCCATTGAAAGAGCTTTCTACTTTATGCCATGCATTGAGCTTTTCTAGTTGTAGTGCGTCGCTCCGAGCTCAAGAGGAGGGTTTTCCTGTTTGTTTCGATATTTGAGTACGAACTCTTGATTACTGAAGCTAATATATGTTTGGTAAACATCCTAGACACTAGTTTAAACCAGTAAATTCAACATTTTACTCTCTTTGCTCCCTCCCTACCTTCCTTACCAATTTCCTTTAATGGAAACTCTGAATTTTCATTCGCTACTACAAAAATCCCTCAAAAGTACGATTGCGAGAATTTACTCAATCGCGTTTAATTTTTTTAATTATAACTTTATTATTTTTAAATATTTTGGGGGAACACTTTCATACAAGGAACGCTTTGTATCATCTCCACTTACCAACCACTCAACTGTAGCCAAAACCGAAAGAAAAATTTAAGAAATGCGAAAAATCGTGAACCACAGTATATATGCAAAGTTTAATGAGCATGAGTGTACATTTTGGGACCTCTACACTGTCATGACATTCAATTCTTATATGACAGCGATATATCTTGTGCTGCCACTCACCAGAACAAGGCGTCCAGTTATACGGTGAAGTTAACTGTGACTCACATGAGATAATATGACATGTGAAATGATAATTCATGCAATTCTTTTTACAGACATTCATCTGAAATCCTTTAATATATTCTCCATGAATTTTTTGTGGGTTGCCCTTAATGAAATAGCGTTCTTCCGTCAAGAACCACGCATATTCAGCGATTTATTGAAAGTTTGTCAAGAGAGTCTAAAAAACTTGATCAAACTGTGAGGTAACGTACAATCCTTCTGTGGAAACTGACATGCAGGGCGATAGTTAACAGACGGGACTTGCACATTGAGCACAACTGCTGATGGTATTGTGGTATTTCTTAAGCTAAGAATGATATCAATTAGGTACCATAAACTTGAAACAACCTTCCGTAGACATAGAGAAAATGGAGAAAGAATATGAGAAGATAAAGTAGGACACAATAGGATTGTCTGGACTTCTTAATAAAGAATGAAAATAAGGTCAAATTTTACTACAAGAATCTTGTCTTTGGAAAGGCCAAGGAAGCCCAAGGGCTATGTGTATAGGTAAAAGCAACTTTCTTGGCTTCTGCACTTATGGATATGATATAGTCAGTGCTATGATCCGATTTCGTTTACTTCTCAAAGATTTTTCAGGTACCCCATTTGATGTGAACTTTACGGACGCATTGAAATAAGAAAAATTTTGCTGTCTCCATCAGAACTCAAACCCGGGCTCTTAAGTTGGCATGTAGTCGTCTTGCTGATTACACTATCCCAGGACGACATTCTACTACAAAGAATCATAGAATGGAGAAAATGGCAGTGAATGTTTGATGATAAGTAAAATTTTAATTATAATGGAAATAAAGGAAACAATAAAAAATACTTGCTCAGTTATTGACTGAAATAAACAAATTACACATGGAAAAAAGATGGAAACAGTGAGTGAATGTCTGCACCTAAGGCAGATAAAAATATATCAAGTGGCAATATGCATGAGAAAATAACTAGAAGATGTAAAATGACATAGTTTCATCCGGAAATCGATTTTGTGTTTTAAAGCAAGTTACAAATGTTCTGTAAAAGTGAAAACAATTATGTAACCAGAGCATGTTGCCAGTGCATGTTTTGGTGTGCGGAAGTAGCCTTGGAGTGTATGAACAACACAAAATTTAAGAATTAAACGAAAAAAAGCAATTGGAAGGTACGTTGTAAGTAGAACTAGAAAATATAGAAAGATGAAATAATAGATTCGTAGTCAAACAAAGGCTGGAGAATCTTGCGAAAGAAAAACAACTTATGTTTAAATTTTGGTCTTAATACGTTGAACGGCATGATATTTAGGTAAATGTACTTACATCGGTCAGGGCGAACGAACAGACGTACAACCATAAAAAAAAACATTGTTAAGGAGTTTGGTTTATTAAAAAACTCCTTTGTATATTTACTCCGTCTGTCCGTGGTCCGTCCGGGAGACAAAAGATCTCAAGAACATTTGCATCAAATTTTGGAAAAGACGTAAAAGTCAACAGCTAGAAATCGTGCTCGTTGATAGGTGGTCCATCCGTTGGATCCCCAGGTATGAACTATGAAAAATCGGTTCTCTATGTATTATATGTACCAGAGATGATCTCTCTACTACCTGTTTTTCCTTGCATGTTTTCAGTTTCTCTTTTCTAGTTTTGACTTAATTTTCCTTCCACTTTTAATTTATTTTGTTCATGTTTATTTGCATTACTCATGAGACGAAAAGTATAATTTGAAAATTGAGACAAGACGACAACATGACAATTCTCGAAAATCGAGACAAGATGAGAAATTTTTATCCGAGTAGGCCTATCATTGGAAACACTAGATTACACAACTCTTAGACCGCAAATGCTGTCTTATTGTTACTTGATTCATGGCACAAACACTATAAAATGGTAAAGTGATTGTATAAACTTAATAAAGAGCATTTATCGACTTTTTTAAAAAAGCATGCAAGTCATTACGTAATATACTCCGATCATAAAAAAAAATATGGTTGTTATGTCGACCCTTCGTGGGTGTCTCGAACGCAAAACAATTCTGATAACTTCTGGATGAAATTAGGAAAGCAATCAGTTTTATAAGTTTTATCCATGAATCTTACAAAACAAAATGACAAAAATTTCGAAACGAGAGAAACTTTACGAAAATCGAGAAGAGACGAAAACAAAATCTTCGAGAATTGAGGCAAAACGAGACTTCTACAAAATTTACTAGCCGAAACAAGAAAACTGTATTCCTCGCCTCCTAGACAATATTAATCTTTATTGTATTTTTACTTAGACGAGTATGATGGAGAAACAATTCAAAACTTAAAAGGACTGTTAAAACTTAATATCGTCGCATGAGAACCAGAGGAACGTAACTCCATTTTCGTAAGTTTACAGGCGAGAGGACAAAAATATTATTTTCTTTGAAAGATGTGTTTTTAATAAGATGGTAATTGAGCTACATTACAACAGATGATCGACAAGGAGAACAGATGGCGTTACATCCCATTTACACCAAGTCGGGCTTTCAAAATTATGTCCAAACATAAAGAAAACGAAAACCGCATATTTGGAGTCATAGCTGTTCTATAGGTAGATTATTTTCGGAACAGCTATGACTTTTGACGCGAAGAGGAGTGACGAGTTGTCCACAGTGAAAGCGCTGTTCTCAGTATGTTTGAGGTATTAGCCATATTTTTTGCGCTGTTGTAGAAACGTCATGATGTACGACTGGATTCAGAGGTGCGCGTACGATTGCTCACAGCTGTTCCGAAAATAATCTACCTATACTAACGACAGATACAGCAATCCATCATCAGCCGAACCTATCAGGTCATACTACCTTGCCTGCCAGGTAAAGCAGCGACACGTTGCTCTTCCTGTATTCTACTCATAAAAGGATTCGGAATTAGATTTCTGAGATTTCATCTAGAATCTTTCCTCTGATCTCATCTATTTAATTTTGCTGAACGAGTGAGTCATCATGTCATCTCAAAAAGAAGAGTTGTCGAAGATGCCGTGCTTTGCTGAAGAAGACGCCATGACACACCGGGAGACCTTGCGGTGTTAACGAAGGTGTGGTCACAAGAAGAATCTGCTCTTTGAAGAGTATCATTAGAGAAGAGTTACGTGTTTAATAAAGATTAAGTTCTACAACACACCTACAAACACAGCTTCCTAAAGACATAAGCATTGTGAGTCAAGCTTCGCGCTGGCCATATAGGTTGTACAGCCTTTGGCGACAGTAGGCTGACGGGAACGCAATATTATCTCTTTGGGATAACATTAGAGAGGCACTGCACACTAAATTAGAGAAAAATCTATCCCTGACTACCTCTACACCATAATTCGAAACCAGAAGTTCGGCCCTTTTTAGAGCCATGCCGAGACCAAGGAAAAAGACGCCAACAAGATGATCGTGTGAGGGAGACGAAGTGACTCAACCAGGAAGACCCCAGTGACCATTGAGAGGGTATACGGACTATACAATGAACGAAACATATACATAATCATAGAAAGGAAGATCCACCGCAGTCAGTTCCAGATAGAACACATCCAGATTCACGACTATAATGTGTATTTCAAATCAGAAGTTGCAAGGGACATTTTTCTGAAGATTTTTAAGGATGCCGGCCCTGCCACAACCTTCGAATCGCTCTCAAGTATAGTGGACAAGCAGAACAACAACATAGAGAAACTCCTCCAATGCCAGAACCAAAACCAGTTGAAACCGCACAGGAAGAGAAACCACAGCACACACAAGTGAAAGATCCACGCTCCGGCTCTTATGGAAACACACAGGTGAAAAACCAAAAGATTCAGGTGATGAAAACACACACCAGTGAAACAACTAGCTCTTATGAGGATCAGGGGAACGCACAGCCAGAAGTAACGGTTACTAAACCAGGAGAAAAGAAGAATCAACAAAAATAAGACATGCATAGAAACCCGAACGAAGAGGATGACTTCCAGGAGGTGACGAGGAAAAACGGAAGAGCAAAGAGGAAGGAAGACCAAAACCAAACTCCAAAACCCAACCACATAGAAGACGGGAGAAAACACAGCAAGAAACCACATATACTTGTGTGATCAAAGGAGTATCCACCTCAACGGATATTTCACAAATCCAAGAGGCCCTAATGAATGAAAACATCCGCTTCACAAGTCTAGTCCGGATCCAAAGAGCTAAGGGACGGAGCACCGATGCTTATTCTGTTCTCCAAACACCCAGAAGATGTAAACCGCCTCACTACATATGGACTTAAAACTCAAGGAAGACACTATAAAGTAGAGGATCTCCTCCGTGGCTAAGCGGTTAGCGTACGCGCCTTTGGCGTGGGAGATCCGGGTTCGATTCCCGGCGGGAGCTCATGTGGTTCGGATTCCACGTTAATCAGTAGGTCCACGTCTCATATAGCCACGCTGATGAAAGGGACGCTAAACTAAAAAATCACCTCACTATAAAGTAGAGAACTCAAAACTGCAACCCAAACCGATGCCCTTCTGGAACTGTTACCAGTATGGGCATCGGCGCCTGCAATGTACAGCGCAACGTGTATGCTTCCGGTGTGGAAACTCACATAAAGAAGAATGCAAAAATCCAATAAATAAAAACTTCTGCGCAACATGTAAGTCAACGATCCACAAAACAAGAAGCAGCAATTGTCCGTACAGACCAAAGGCTCCCATGCAACAAAAATTCACGACCTTCACTTACAAAGAAGAAAACCACCCAGCGGCCCTGTTCAGAGCCACTACAGCATACAGTACGAAGCAGCACAACCAGATACGTAGCAACAGCTTTTCACACAGCCAACACAGAACCATATCCAAGAAGCAATAGAGATGGCAACCAACACGATTATAACATGGATCACTTCAGTTCTAACCATCTCCGCTCCACCAAACAACCATCAGAGGATACTGGACTCCATACAAACAACCACAAAGAAGATTTTTGGAAAAACCATAAACGCTCTCACGACAACAAGCGGAAAACTTCACATAACATATGCTCAGAAAACAAAACAATAAGCTAACGCAAAACCAGCTTCAACCACTAACGCAAACAACCAGAGACAAACTTAAGTCAGGCCTCAAAAAATAAGCAGAAGCAGCAGCGGTGAAGATTGCTTGGTGAAGAAGTAGCTGCAGCCTGCAGACCGATGACGACCCAAAGCACAGATAATGTACAACGCAAGCGGCCAAATTGCATGCTCAAAAAATAACAACAAGCCCCACTAACAAAACACCTCCTAACTACAGACAGCATAAATTCAAAACTGACATTTACAGATAGGGTTTTAAATTTATTTATTAATACAGACTTGTTTACATAGATTTTTCCCACCCTTCTATTGTGGTTTTGTCATGTAAATACTATTGCATGCAGCATGACCGATACAGTTTTTTTTTCTGGTTTCCAGGTTTTTTGTCCCTCTATCAAAACACAAGTAACTCTTTTGTCGCGCTTTCCTATCTTCTATTTTACCCTTCTTTCTTTCTATCTAAACTTTAATCATAGATACGCCTGTAAATGTCTTTCGTAAAAGATAGAAACCGCGACACCCATCCACTTACAGCAGCTTTAGTTTACTAACTGCATGGGGGAGAGGCATGTAGAATGTTGGTTGATGCCTTACCCACTACCCAGGGCACGGGCTTTCCCGAGGGGCGTCCTTATTTTTAACTTTTCTGTTTCTGTTTCTGAGCTTTCAGTACCTGTGGCCATGTTAGCCCGTTACGTATGAGAGATGACGTCCCTCAGCGATCACACTATCTAAGGGAAGGGAAAGAAGCGGCCTGGAACTTATATGTTAGGAATCGTCCCGGCATTTGCCTGGTGTGAGTGAGGAAAATCCAGGAAAACCTCATTCAGGATGGCTGGCCTGAAAAAGATCTTACACTTTTTCGACCGAGTGTCCCACAAGGAATCGAACCCGGTATCGCTCACACCAAAGACATAAGCGTTAGCGACTTTGCTACGCAGGGCCACTCAACTCATAAAATAAGGCCAAGTTCGACAAACACCTAAATTAATGATTTTTTAAAAAATAAACTTTAATCAAATGATGCTAATAAATAAAACTACAGTATATTTCTTATCCTCTAAAAGTGTACTAGTACTTTTCATTGTATTTTCTTTCTCTGTTTTTAAGAAGTATTTAATTTAACGTCCCACACGTATGTCCTTTAACGAGACGGGTGACTAATGAAAGTGGATAATTATGAAATAATTGGTGGAATTAGAATGTGGGAGGAAACGGCAGAATCTCGAGAATACTGATTTTAAGTACAAACTCACTTAAGAACCAGGAACTCCTCATACCAGGGGTGAATGCTCAATCAATGAGTCACCACGTCTTCTTTCCTTGTTCCCAGGAAGTAATTTAGATTCTTCAATACTATACCTCTCTGTAGAGTAATTTCTTTTATCACGTCATAAGAATATACGCCACAAGAAAAAAGATTGTTAATTTTTATCCTTGTTTATATACATACATAGATGCATGACCAATTGCATTAAAGTTCTTGTGGACACCACGACAATACCCGAAGGAAATAGATTTCCTGAGCGAGGCACCTGCTGTCTTCCCATGCCCAGCCCAACCCTGCCTCATATAATGTCGATTTTTGCCTTTCTATCTGTATAGCCTGCTTGGTTGGTGTTCCCCGTAATTTCATGGCATGGCGACTCAAAATAAGGCAGCTGTGTGCTGTGTAATGAAGTCATTAACGCAACCTCCACCTCGGGAAGAAATTCAATTGAAAATCCTCGAACGAACCAGACGACGCCTGTTTTCAAACCATGCTTCCTCTCTTTTCGCACAAAGGACTTCACTTGTTTCTCAAAATAGCCACCAGAGTGCAATGCTGTCGTTACTTTCTTCTTTAAAACTAAAAAAAAGTCGATTGAAAACGTTCTTCAAAGAAGAGATGTGAAGTAATTTTTGAAAGTAAAAATTGAAAAAGAAATATACTGAGTGGTGTGTAATTAACGAATGAATACAAAGTTGCTCCGAAAAAAGCTAACAAAAAAATGTCAATTTCAGTCCTAGTTTTTCTTCTCTTTAATTATTGTTTTCGCATAATCTGCATACGTACCGGTAAATTACAAAACTCATTTTTGTTTTATATTCCAAAAAAGATATTGAATATTAACATTTATTTGATATACCATCATCAACATTCATCAGTAGATATCGTCAGACAGGTCACATGAAGCAAGTTGAGTAATTTCAATGCACCACTCAATCTGATTGAAGGTGGTATTACATTTTCGTCTTCAGGTGTGTGCGTGTTTCTGTACATTAATTTGTGTTACTCTGTTAATGGTGTTTCTGTAAATCGTATATTTGTGTTCATATTTTTGTTCAACAATGACCACCCGTTTGTTCGAAACCCAGACGTCCCACGACAAAACGGTTGTCATTCCTGGATTTAGCGCACCCCAACACATACGAATCAGTTAACTAAACCGAAACAGCTTAGCATTGTTTTATTTTTGCAGACCTGTGATACCATTGAAAATATTCTTTTGATTGTATACTCAAGTTTGAACCCGTAACATTGAATATGTGTTTGTGATCTTGTATTTTATCAGTTAATGTGTTATTTACTTCCATAGATTTGAGAATATCTAAGGAAAGGGACTGCTTAACAAAGCACCTTACACTGAGATCTCTCTTGTACTCAATGTTTAAAACTCAAATATTCACACATGTACCTGTACTTACCGTTCAAAGCATTCAACATTAAGTACAACCTCGTCTGGTACAGCTTTTAAAAGTTCAGTACAAATGTGTTCTCAATGTGAGGTGCTTTCTAAGCAGTCCTTTTCTTTAAGTATTATCATATCTAATATTTGGAAGTGTATAGCTTGGTAACTATTTTATAATACAAATCAGAGATACGCACTCATTCGAATTCAAGGTTGAAACAAATATATTAGCCTATTAAAAAATTGTGAAACAATAGATTTCTTTTTATTGTACTAAAATAGCACCGAAGAAATGCAGTGAATTACATATCAGAGAAAAATTGTAACTTACGATTAATGATGCTGGATAAGCTGAAGTTACTACCTTGATTCAATCGAAAACTTTACAAATTTAGCACCATCGCTATCCTCAAACAAATTTACTCTTTCTCTAATTCATATTACTCGCCATATTCCATCATAAACATCGTCTTCACTCGAATTATTAGTAAACTCTAACTGTCTCAACCTCCCCACCATTGTCCTGTGTTGCAGGAATTCACAATTTATTCGATTATTTTGAATTTACTTCCTTATATTTGGCCGGAGTAAATGTTGTACCTAGAATAATTAATTTACTCTGAGTAACCGTGACAAGAAACACAACTGTGTTCTACTCCCAATTAAGTGCCTGTTTACTCCAGAGTAACAGCTTAAGCTAGTTTGGAGAAACTCGTCCCATGATTATTAAATCCCACTGTACTATCGCAATACTAAATCTGAGAGAAGATTTGATTTAGATTATTATTTTGTACTTTACATCCCTTCCATCTTTTCTCTTGCCTCAGTTTTTCATTTAACTCCTTTAAACTTTTCGTCCTTGATCTAAATTTCGGAGAGAACATGCCTCACCCGCCTCCCCTCTGGACTACATCCCTGTCGGGAAGTAATAATGTGATGACAGAGATAGTTCTAATAATAATAATAATAATAATAATAACAATAATAATAATAATAATAATAATAATAATAATAATAATAATAATAATAATAATAATAATAATAATAATAATAATAATAGTAATAACAGATCGATAAAGTGGATGATCAAGTGGTCAATCGAATTTTGCATATATACACAAGTATACATCCCAAAGAGAGACTAAAGGGAGAAGGAGACAACCAGCAGATTGGAGGATCAAAGAATCAAATATTTACAACATTACTAACATTCTTATGTAAGTATATGTGTTTGTTCCCAGGTAGCGTTTATTGGGTGTTTTATTTCCTTTCCTTCACAAGAGGCAATTTACAGCATGTTTAGTAAACACTTAATTTTTGCAGTCTAGACATAGAAGAAGGAACTAGCTCAAGTTGAAAGCAAATAGGGTTTTCCAAAGAATGTGAAGAAGTGGTAATTCTTTTTATCCAATTTCTTTTGATCTCTGTATATACTACCTATATATAATATAGAACAGAGAGGATAAGAAGAAGATAAAATTAAAGATGTTTTGAAAAACCCCTTTCTCTTTCAATTCCCTCCCTCCTCTCAGTTCGTTCGTTACGACACAAGGTGAAGAGACTCATTTACCGAGTTTAGTAATTAACTCAGACAAATTATATCACTTTGTTTAAATTACTGCTTGTTAGCAGAGAGGGCCTTTGTGATTGAATTGTTGACGCAGAATTCTTGTGTACTATTAGTATTATTAGAGCTATTATTATTAGTATTTTCATTAAAGCTTCTGTGTCATGCTTCAGTAGCCTCTTCTCGTTCAGTTGTCTTTGGTTCTTTATTTTCTTATTTTACAGATGCTTGTTTTCAGATGTGGTTGTTTCAATTCCTTAAATATTGTATATCGACGTCCACGTACACGAAAGTGATGTCAAATTTTCTTTCACTCTCATAACAACTGTACTTATCTATTTTGTGGTCAAAGAAGGATTTTTGATGTGTATTACGAGTTTATATTTCCACTCTTGTGTGCTACTTGTGATTTCATTTGTTCAAATATGATACTCTGTCTCTTGCATTGTGCCGTAGTTTTACGCGAAGTAAAGCAATTAGACATTTTTCAGTTGCGTTTGATAGTCTCTATATCTATTTTCAATGCAAAATCTTATATAGAATTCGTAGTAACCAACTGACACATCAGTCTTTTATTATTTTAGTAATTATGGGCTACAATTGTGAGATTTTATCTTTAGATGCACTATTGTACATACTGACATCGTTTGCAGAATTATCTCACAATGAATGATGTATTAGTAGAATTTTTTGTATGTGCTGGATCGTTTTCAAAAAAATTAGCGTTTACCAAGCCTTATTCCTTCAATTATGACCCTAATTTAGAGCGAGTATACGGCGAACTATAAAAGTATTAGTTGGTTGTACGCTGTATTCTCTAATATATCCTCAATTACGTAATTACTACCAACCTATTTCTCTGAGTTCCTGTTGGTATTTGATTTCTGTGAATGATTTGTAGTCATCAGAGAATAAACTGCTGGAACTGGAACTTAAGCTGCTAGAGAGATCGGTGTCAAACATAGTATGAACAACAGGAAATTCAGTACATTTCCCTGTATCACTCCAGATGTAATAGTAAGAGATTGTGAATATGGAGAGGTAAAATATTACATTTTATATTTCAAACTATCCCTTCGTAGGGCAATAGAAACAAGGCTTTTAATGTTTTATGGTACGCCGAATCAAAATAATGTTTTCTAAATTTTCATATTTCACAATATTTTGACAAAATGTTCATATTTAGTAAAATACGAATACCTACGATACATTGAGATTTCTTTTCTGTATGATTAAGGATATCCATTTTCAAAAATGTCTACTTTTCTCCCTTATTCTATCAGACTTTTCTGAAATCACTTTCCAACTTCTTCCATCCCACTTTTAACATTTATTATCATTTGACAATCTTTTTAGTAAGATTTGTATTTTGATTTCCCAGCACATTGTTTGTTTCTTAACAAACATAAAGAGTGTTTATCAACTTCTTCGGTGTATTTTTGAATTACTCTTATTTATATTTATGTAAAATCAAGAAAATGGGTTGTAAAATTCAAGTGAGAATTAGAAAGGAAACATAATGATTGAACTTTCAGAATACGCTTATTCAGGCACTAGCAGAATCCCCATCCCTCACACGGGTAAAATAATATTCAATAGAATAAATAAATGAAAACAAAAAATAAGCTTATATATGCTATACCGTCTGCAATTATTTATTACAACCATATGGTGTATTATCAGAGTGTATTATCTGATTCTTGACATTTGTATATTTCATCATTCTATTCAGTGGACAATTCAATGAAAATTATCTCAACTTGTAAATAGTTGATTCTCAACATTAAATTATGAAACGCCACTTTGACTCAAGTGTTAACTATGTTCGAAAATTAGTATCAGATGGTTCAGCTCTTTTATCGTGAAAAGACGACATCCATTTCGTATCTGTAAATAAAGTTTTTTTTTCACAATAAAACATTCCAATAACTATTGATACAATTGAAATACTGTTCATAAAATTGGTATTAGCACATAAATCTTTTTATATAATTGTAGTTTATTTTCCACCGAAAACAAAAGTTGATAAATATCAAGAATTTTTTGCAAAAATCGAGCAGGTTATGGATATTCAGCACAATAACTTATTAATTTTCGGTGATTTCAATATTCCAGAAATTACCGATTCTGATTATGACTTGTTGCAAGGTAGTCTGATTTGTGTTTCGTTGGCCAACTTCTTGTCATTGGTTAATTTACAATCACTTAATAGAGTGAGAAATAGTAATGGAAAAACTTTGGATTTAGTTCTTTCTAACATTGAAGGAGGTTTAAATGTATCTAAGTGTATATTTCCTTTATTACCTGAAGATTATCATCATCCCTCTTTAACCTGTCAACTTTATATTAAGAGTTCAAAGTTTACTATTAAACCAAGTCCTATTATTGTATATGATTACAGTAAAGCTGACTTTTTCAATTTACATAAATCATTACATAAACAAAATTGGAACGAAGTAACTAACTCCAATAACGTTGATAAGGCCGCGGATATTTTCTATGAAGTAGTTAATGGTGTTATTGATAGATACGTACCAAAGAAAAGATTATTTAAGAAACGTACTTACCCTTGTTGGTTTACACATGAAATTATTACTATTCTCAAGCAAAAGGATTATTATAGAAAACACAAAACTCAATCGGAGGATAACTATAATAAATTTATTGAACTTCGTAGACAGCTAAAACGTATGTTGAGCACTGCGTACAAGAGTTATATATTACAAACTGAAAATACTCTAAATAAGAATTCTAAATGTTTTTGGAATTTTATTAAAACCAAGAAAAATAATAATTTTGTAAATAAATGTATGTTTTACAATAATCAGAAGTTGAACTCTGACAGAGATATTGCAGACAAATTTGCGCTGTATTTCCGAAGTGTGTATAGTTCAGATTCTTCTTCTTACGTTATTCCTGATATAAGTACTATGGAAGTTTCTCAGAATTTAACAATTGATTTTATAACTGAACTTGAAATTAAAGAATCCATCAAAAAACTAAAGCCATCTAAGGCAAGTGGTCCAGACTCTATTCCTAGCTATGTGTTCAAAGTTTGTGGTGATATTTTAATTTCCCCTTTGTACTATATTTTTAATTTAATACTGGAAACGGCAACATTTCCTAAATTGTGGAAAGTCAGTAAAGTTTGTCCTATTCTGAAAAAAGGTAATACAAATTTAATTGAAAATTATAGGCCAATATCACTTATATCAACTCCGGCTAAAATATTTGAACACATAATTTTTAATAGAATTTTTAATCATGTTAAATCATACATATCCATATATCAACACGGATTTTATCCAGGACGTTCAACTGTGACCAACTTAATTACATTTATCCAAAATATCTCAGATTCCATGAATAATAATTTTATGGTTGATACCATATATACGGATTTTGCAAAAGCTTTCGACAGACTCAATCATGATATGTTACTACGAAAATTATCTTCCTTTGGATTATCATATAAATTATTGGCATTAGTGGTATCGTATCTTAAACATCGCGTACAGTATGTATTATATAATCAGTTAAGTTCGTCACGGTATAGAGTCTTATCGGGTGTACCACAAGGTTCAAATCTTGGACCATTACTTTTTCTGTTGTTTATAAATGATTTGCCTCGAGTTATAAAATACTCCAAATGTTTGTTGTATGCAGACGACATGAAATTGTATAAAGAAATAAAGAACAACGGTGATGTAATCAAGTTACAAATGGATTTAGATAGCTGTTACAGATGGAGTATTGATAATAAATTGCCTTTTAATATAAATAAATGTTCGGTAATAACGTTCTCGAGAAAGGTAACCCTACCTAATTCCAATTATTCTATGAATAACATTATAATACAAAGAGTTAGACATGTAAATGATTTAGGCGTCCTTATAGATTCTAAACTATGCTTCAATCAGCATATACATAAAATGATTAATGAGGCATACAAATCTTTAGGATTTTTAATTAGAAATACAAAAGAATTTACTAACATAAAAGCTTGTACGGTTTTGTTTAATAGCTTAGTACGTAGCAAGTTAGAGTATGCGTCAATAGTATGGGCTCCTTACTATAAACAACAGGAAAGAAATATTGAAAAAATACAAAAGAAGTTTTTACGATATTTGTATTTTAAAATGTACAGGGTGAATTCCTATGACATGAGAGTTTCTTACAGCAAATTATTAGACATTTTTAAATATTCGCCATTAACTACACGAAGAGAAATATCTCAATTTATTTTCTTATTTAAATTGGTGAATGGTATTATAGATAATCATGAATGCATAAGTATGTTAAGTTTTAATACTGCCAAAATGAACTTACGGACTAGATCGCTATTTTATACTGTAAAATCTAGAACCTCTATGCATATGAATTCCCCCCTAATTAGAATTTGTCGAAATTATAATAATATATCTAAGGAAAGTCCAGAGATTGATCTTTCTTTGCCATACACTTTATATTTGAAATTATTAAAACAAACATTAGATAAGAGGTGTGTCAAATGATTATTAAAATATTGTATATATTGTATAATTTTTCTCTATTATATCCTTTATATTTGCAATTGTTGAAACAAATATCAGACAAGCAATGCGTCAGATAATTATTCGAACATTGTATACATAGTTTTTTTTCTCTCTATTACGTTATAGATGTAACATTGGTTTTGTTTTTCTTTACACCAATGCCAATCAAATGTATATCTTTTTTTATTTTATTATTTTTATTTTTATTTACTCGTTTTTCTTTCTATTTTTCCTCTCTTTTAGTTTTATTTTATTTTTATTTTTATTCTTATTATTGTACATGTATATAAGTATTTGAATATAATTTAATTCATGTAAACCTATTGTAATTGGGACAGCAGTCCTGTCATAGGTGACAAATAAATAAATAAATAAATAAATAATACCGTTGGAATTTAGACATTGAATTACGAGTTAGAAATTCGATTATAACCCTCCTTGATGGTATACTGCTAGCTCTTGCGTTTCAGTTGCACGAGGGAGCTCTTGAGTTTCGATTCCCAGTTGAAGAGCATTTCAATTTAAACTGTAGGTTCATGTATTGGTTGAATTGTTTTTTTCTTCTTCGATACTGGTTTTCTACTACTTTTTCATGAGTTCGACTTTACTTATCATTCATACTTTTCTAAACCTCGGTATGATTTTAATCGTTCTTCATCAATCATATCTTATATATCGAAAACCCATAGTTGATTCTCTTCATTCTTCGTCAATCATATCTTATACATCGAAAGCCTGTAGTTGGTTTTCTTCATTCTTCATCAATATTATTTTATATATTGAAATCTTTTAGTTGGTTTTCTTTATTCTTCATCAATATTATTTTATATATTGAAAACTTTTAGTTGGTTTTCTTCATTCTTCATCAATATTATATACCGAAAACCTTTAGTGGATTCTCTTCATTCTTCGTCAATCATATCTTATACATCGAAAGCCTGTAGTTGGTTTTCTTCATTCTTCATCAATATTATTTTATATATTGAAAACTTTTAGTTGGTTTTCTTCATTCTTCATCAATATTATATATCGAAAACCTTTAGTGGATTCTCTTCATTCTTCGTCAATCATATCTTATACATCGAAAGCCTGTAGTTGGTTTTCTTCATTCTTCATCAATATTATTTTATATATTGAAATCTTTTAGTTGGTTTTCTTTATTCTTCATCAATATTATTTTATATATTGAAAACTTTTAGTTGGTTTTCTTCATTCTTCATCAATATTATATACCGAAAACCTTTAGTGGATTCTCTTCATTCTTCGTCAATCATATCTTATACATCGAAAGCCTGTAGTTGGTTTTCTTCATTCTTCATCAATATTATTTTATATATTGAAAACTTTTAGCTGATTTTCTTCATTCTTCATCAATATTAAATATACTCCATAGTTCTGGATAATTACAATATCATTTTAAAACACATTTTTCTGACCAGAACAAATTGAATTATTTAATAACTATACGATTTTTGTTACAGTTTCAAGGACCTAACGTCCTCTTCATGAGACATTGAGGAAAAACAGATGACAGCAAATCTTATATCTTCCTCAGCCGTTAGTTAGCATTTTCATAGATAAATGAAAACAACTATAAATAGATATAGAAATAGAACAGAAATAGATAAATGAAAATGCATTAGCATTTTCATAGATAAATGAAAACAACTATAAATAGATATAGAAATAGAACAGAAATAGATAAATGAAAATGCTAACTAACGGCTGAGGAAGATATAAGATTTGCTGTCATCTGTCTTTTCTCAATGTCTGATGAAGAGGACATTAGGTCCTTGAAACTGTAACAAAAATCGGATAGTTATTAAATAATTCAATTTGTTCTGGTCAGAAAAATGTGTTTGAAAATGTTCATCAATATTATATATCGAAAACCTTTAGTTGATACTCTTCATTCTTCGTCAATCATATCTTATATATCGAAAGCCTGTAGTTCGAAAGCCTTCATTCTTCATCAATATTATGTTATATATATATATATATATATATATATATATATATATATATATATATATAAAACTCAAGTTTTTTCTCGTTACTCACACATTTTGGAAGCTTCTAACTGACTTTCTTAATCATTTACGTGTTTCAAAAATATCTAGCTAATTTTCTTCGTTTTTTGCACTCAATAATTTTGAAAGACCTTATGTGGTTTTGTTCATTGTTCATCACTTAGTATTTCAAAAGTCTCTTGCTGGTTTCCATCATTCTTCATTAGTCATATATTTCGTAAACCTGTAGCTCATTTCCTTCGTTTTTCATCATTCCTACGCATATTTCGAAAATCTATAGTTGGTTATAATCTTTTCTTTAATTTGTATTCGCTTGTTCTGTTATTTTATACGAAGTAGTTGACTAATCGTAAGCTTAGTCTCCTATTTGAAGACTCGCATTTCTTTTCTTTCAATGCTTCTTTTTACCGCATCTTTATTGGCTTTTTATTTCATATTTGCACATTACTAATAAGACCAATTGCATAAATATGTGAATACCATTTCTTTTTTAAATTATTTTTCCTACGAAAAACTTTATGTAATACATTTTGATACATCTTCTTCTTCCTTTTTCACCTCAACCAAAGTTTGGTGGACAACATAGAAATTTTAAAACTTTTCTCTTCCTTGGAAGAGCTATTTTACACTATGATAAAGTCTCTTCTCTGTAACTGCATCTAGATATTCGATCCTTGGTCTTTTTCTTCCTGATTTTCCTTCTGCCTGTTGGACTATCAGCGTGATAATCCAATCGGAGTGCCGAATAAGATGGCCAAGCATGCTGTTTCTTCATATTCCTATTATCTTCATGATCTGTCCGGGGCCGCGGTGGCTCAGTGGTAGAGCGTTCACCTCCGGTGCTTGGGGTCCCGGGTTCGATCCCCGCCAAGTGAACTTTGTGGTGGACAAATATAGTGTGCGTGGATTTCCTCGGGATTTTCCCGTTTCCTTTCACTTTCTTCATTCCACCATTTCATTCATTACTCATAATCACCGTCTTCTTTAGCCTAACCAGCATAACCGTGGGACGTTAAACTCAAAGATTTCATTTCATTTTCATGATCTGTCGTCCTTCATTAGATTCCTTTAGTACATCTTCCTTTTTTTTCCTTTCAGACCATGATATGCGCAGCATTCTGGGCTAAAACCACTTTTCAAATGCTTCCAGCTTGAATATTTCAGCTTTCCTCAATGTCCACATCTCTTATCCATAAAGCGCCACGCTACATACCAGAGTCTTAATAAATCGTTTTCGAACGTCCAACTACACATTTATTGTTGTTAGCAATATTCATTTCCTATTTAGATATATAGGTTTGTATAAATGCCTTCAAGGAGACGAAGAATTGTTTATTTCCCTTAAATCAAATTAATATAAAAATTATAAACTTTGTGAAGCAGAAATTTATGCTAACGAGGCAAATGTTTACAACCTAACGAAAATATAATTTTGAGAGTGAAGATATATCTTCATCAACTAAAAGTGTAAATATGAATTAAAGTCTCTTTCCAGCACTGAAGGTATATGGCACAATACCCTGTTAGCTTAACGTGGAATCATAATAACATTCCATAATAAACTCTATGTTCACGTCTCATACATATTCGGTGCTATATGGAGCGCTAAAGTCAAATCCAACCAACCAAGATGCCAGTTTCAATGCGGCTAATGATGATGATTATTATTTTAAGTTTCTATCCTGCTTTTATATTCAGATGTATTAGTATTACCATCGAAGAGAATAAATGACTATAATATACTTTCATGCTATACACGATGGCGACATAAGTTAGAAATTTTACATTTTCAGAGTAAAACTTCCAGATCTTCATTGTATTAGATATTAACTCTCTGCTAGAAATTTAAATGTCTGAATATAACTATATCTATCTATCTATATCTATCTATCTATCTATCTATCTATCCATCTATCTATCTATCTATCTATATATATATATATATATATATATATATATATATATATATATATATATATATATATATATACATTTATCTCTCTCTCTCTCTCTCTCTCTATCTCTCTCTCTCTCTCTCTATATATATATATATATATATATATATATATATATATATATATATATATATATATATATAGAGAGAGAGAGAGAGAGAGAGAGAGAGAGAGTGAGAAAAAAATTTTCTCAGCACAGACACAACAGGAAAACAGATTTCTTAAATGAAGATAATCCTTAGGATAATCCTGAAAAAGTTAGAGACGAAATAAGTAGTTGACACTGGGAAACTATATGGAATGGAAATCAACATCGAAAAATCAAAAGTCATGAGAATATTAGGTGGAAATTCGCCCTTATGGGTCAGAGTAGAACAAAGAATACTTGTAGAGGTCGACCGTTTCAAATATCTGGGAAGTATTTTGACGAAAGACACGTATTGCACTAGAGAGATCAGGGCGAGAGTTGCAATAGCCAAAGAAGCATTCAACAAGAAAAGGTCACTCTTAAGTATCAGCCTTAATATTGGACTAAGGAAGAACTTGGTCAAGTGCTACATATGGAGCATTGGAATTTATGGTTCAGAGATTTGGACATTACGGAAGTTAGAGGAGAAATATTTAGAGAGCTTATAAATGTGATGTTGGAGGAAAATGGAGATGATAAAATGGACAAAGAGAGTAACAAACGAAGATTTTTTTTTAAAACGGATAGGAGAGAACAGAATGCTTTTAGTTAGCATCCTTCGTAGGAAGGCTAATTGGATTGGGCACATCTTGCGAAGAAACGGCTCCTTCACACCGCCACAGAAGGAAAAATAGAAGAAAAGCAAGGGATAGTGTGAAGTAGCTGTGTATTAGATGTGAAGTGACCATGTGATAATTGTGTAAACTCTTAACTTAATTCGCTAAATTCAATTATGTTATTGAATTACATTATTAACGAAAGAATCATGAACTCTTAAAAATCCAAAAGAATAAAAACTTGGATCAAGATTGTACATTCCCAAACAGTCTCTGTAAACACATATTTGTTAATAGACTCGACTAGTTTCCTCATTATCTTTCCGCATACCTCTGATACTTCCCCATTCATTGAACTCCTAAGTCATTATTCTTCAGCCGAACAAAACCACGGAGGACACATCAACAAAGTTTAGAAAGGTGAAGGATCATCGGAGACAAGCAGATCCCACCATTGGAGGACGACCGACTCCATGTCTAAAGAATACCATTCTGCCGGTTCATCGCTGCAGACACTTTTGAGTCTGTCAGCAGAGTAGTGGAATGAAGGTGAAGAAGAATATTATCGAAGAGACGTATCAGAGAGAGAGAGTTCGACGCCCCTAGCAGTCCAGCAGGATTGAGTTCCAGTTGTTGGCTGTTACAGAATATTCAGGTTCCTCCACGACAAACCCTTCATCGTTCCAGATGACCAGGACGACGTCAGTCTCGTTGAAATTATCAGGCTAGTGCTCATTCCTATTTCTTAATTACATCCTTTCCCTTTCTCACCTGTTTCCACAACTAGTCATTTTTCAAAATTAAAAACATTTGAATTTTGTTTAAATTCAACCACAATTTTACAGTTAAGTACCGTGTTGTGCATCAGTTACATCCCCATTTTGGTTGCATTTATTTAATAAGTATTGTGAACTACAATTTGATGGCACAGCACCGGCACAATAGGAGGAAGAAGAAAGGCACAATACCTAATAATAATAATAATAATAATAATCTTTATTTTAGTGCCGCGAACAGCTTTTGGCAAAAATTCAGCACTTGGTATCAGAGTATGCGATGGCATAATAATACTATTAAAAAATAAATAATAAAGAAAACAATAAAAGAAGGGTACTAATATAAAACACAATGTAGCTAAAAGTCAGCCAAGCAGAAATAATTCCTTGTCAATGCAGTAAAACTTATCAAGTTTTCCATCCATCTAAAACAACAAGAAGCTAAGAACAGCAGTCATAAAATTACATTTGGCTTAATGTTTCTAAACGTCATTGATTAAAAACTATCAGTCAGATCACATAAAACTTTCACATTGTTTGATACAATAAGTCTAAAATGAGCTTAAAGAATAGGTTAATCTTTTTAAAATTTCACATTTCCAATTCAGAGGAACTAAAATCATGGTATTTCTTATGCTATGATTTGGCACTTTAAAACCTATGTTTTGTAAACAATATTCACTGATATAAATGTTATCTAGTATTTTTTGCATGCATACTCTGTCGAAATTTTTTCGTCTATTCATAAGGCTTTCTAAACCCCAATAATCAGTCCAATATTCATAACTATGTGAGTAATAGCTCATTTTCATTTCAAAACATAGAAGTCGAATAAAACATTTTTGCACAGATTCAATCTTGTTTGTCAAAGTTTTAGAAATGCTGTTCCAAATTACCGAACCAAATTCTAATTTTGGTCTTACAAGTAATTTATATAGAAATACATACGTTTTATCTCTTTGAAATACAGGCCACTGTTTAAAAATAAAACCTATTATCCTTCTGGCACCTTGTACAATACAATTTATATGATTAGGAAACTTTAACTGACTGTCAAATGTAATACCTAGGTCTTTAATAATGCTTACTTTCTCAATTTGTACACCATTGACCTCATATTTACTGACATAATATTGAGTTTTATTGGTGTATGTCATAAATTTTGTTTTCTTATCATTCATTTTTAGAAAATTATTTCTACACCACGTGTTTACTGCATTTAAATCTTGTTGCAGTAAATAATTATCGAACTCATTGTTGACTAATCTGAACAACTTCATATCGTCAGCATATAGGAGAATTTTAGAGTATTTTATTTTTTCTGTCAGGTCATTTAAAAATAAAGAAAATAAGAGAGGGCCCAAGGGCGACCCTTGTGGTATTCCGTTTTTTACATAGCCTACACTAGAATGTACAGGTCCGATTTTAACTTCGTAAGTTCTGTTTGACAGATAGCTTTCAAACCAGCGAATGTACAAAGGTGACAAACCAATATTTGATAATTTGCTAATGAGATACTTATGACTGACAGAGTCAAAAGCTTTTGATATATCTATGTATATTACATAGGTATATTTCAATACATATTTCATATGCGTAGTAATTAAGCACCAAATTATTCACTCAATTTTAATTTAGAGAAACCATACACGTTATGGCTGAAGCAATAATGAAAATGTTTATTCCTATCAAAATTTCTGTAGTACGTAGTTTAATTGTTATTGCTTTAGTTTGTTTAAAAGGCCCATCCGGTTACAATGATGTGAACAGACTTTATGGGAGATGGCTGAAATTCAGCTTTAGAAGAGACTAAATAGAGCCCATATTCGGAAAGCAAATTGTCCTAAAATGGACGGAACATAACCAAAAAAGCACGAAACATTAATATTGATGTCATTGGAAAATCTATAGAACACAAATAATTCCTCCACTTATCTCAAAAATCAAAAGAGGAAGATGGCTAAAATTCAGCTCAAATGAAGAAGAGACTATGTAGATTCTATGTTCTAAAAGCAAATTGTCCTAAAATAGATGGAACATACTCAAAAAAGCACGAAACATTAACATTAATTCAATGGAAAATCAATGAAAAACAAATAATTCCTCCATTTATCTTAAAAACCAAAGGAGGGAAATGGCGGAAATTGAGCTCAAATGAAGAAGGGACTAAATAGAGCCTACATTCAGAAAGCAAATTGTCCTAAGATGGACGGAATATAACCAAAAAAGAACGAAACATTAACATTGATGTCATTGGAAAATCAATAGAGCACAAATAATTCCTCCACTTATCTGAAAAATCAAAAGAGGAAGATGGCTAAAAATCAGCTCAAATGTAGAAGAAGCTACTTATATTCTATATTTTGAAGGCAAATTATCCTAAAATGAACGAAATATAGTCAAAAAGCACGAAACATTAAAATTAATGTCAATAAAAAAACCAATAAAACACAAATAATTCCTCCACTTATCTCATAAACCAAAAAGGGGAAATGGATGGAACAGCCAAATGTAGAAGAGAGTAGGCTTACATAGATTGTATATTTCAAAAGCAAATTGTCCTAAAATGGATGGAACATAATCGAAAAAAGCACGAAATATTAACATTAATGTCAATGGAAAACCAATGAGGAACAAATAATTCGTCCACTTATCTCAAAAATCAAAAGAGGAAGATGGCTGATACTTAGCTTAAATATAGAAGAGACTATGTAGATTTTACATTCAGAAAATAAATTGTTCTTAAATAAATGGAACATGGTCCCAAGAAAAATCATGAAACATTAAATCAATTAAAAATCAGTAAATAATAGCCATCCACATATATCAAAAACTGTAATAAGAAGTGGCTAATTGAAAGTTTATTGTAAAGACATAATGGAGAGATTAAGAATGATGTATAGCAATTAAGGTAAATATGGATAGAACATTATGAAAAGACAAGTTGTTTGAGTAGACTCAATGATAACGATAAAGTATATGCGTCTTTTTCCAATTTTACAGGGTGCCAAACTCGGAGTTTACGTGCTTGAAATATATATATCATCTTGATTTGGGATCTCCAGACTCGATTTAGTACGCAACGTGACTTTTCGTCTTATTACGTGACACAGTCTGGTACTTACGGCAAGCCGGATAGACCCCTTACTTCAAAATTTTTAGTAATTCCAGGAATGAAAGGAAATTCATGCAGTTGACTCTAAAAAAAAAATCAAATCAGGACTGTTCAAATTTAATTAGACTAACACATAATCTTTTTTCAACACTTTGACATAAACTAATATCATTTGATAGCAACCCAAACTTGAACGGAAATGCTAAAAACGTGTCATACAAGTTGGAGTTGAGCAAAAATGGAACATTTCTCTTTCAATACGAAACATCTGCAATTTTAAAAAAATGCTATCCATTTTGAAGAAGAATAATGATTTTCAAAATTTTCAGAATAAGATGCGAATTCATGGATAATTTTCAAAAGCCGGAAGAAAAAGAAAGGTCTTTATCTTTGTATCAATTTAAAATGGATGATGTAGTCGGAGTTGCATCAGAGAAACAACGACACACAAAATATTGTCGTATATTTGCGGTAAAACACGGAGACATTTTCTAAAGAAGAGAGAGGGGGAGAGGCAGTTGATTATATAAAACAGGGCAAATAACTTTTTTTGTTATATTTTGTTCATAGCAAAATAAAGCAACAAAATCTCATTTCAACTATTATTATAAAAAATTTAATTTAGCATTTGTTTCTCTTCCCTTCTATAACAAAGAATTCCGTTATGTAAATAATATTTTTAGCAATGGGACTAGGAAAGCATGTTATCATCATGCACTAGCGCTTTTTGTCTAAAAAGAATAGAAATATATTATTTTCTTTATAGAAAAATGAACAAATACAGGCATGCTTTGAGGCTAGTCCAACTGAAAGCAATACGATTAATGCAGATATTTAGAAAAAAAAATGTAGTTTGTAAATACACAATGTATGAACACAATTTACAAACCATTTTTGTTCTAATTTATTTAATGCACCTTTTATTATATTATAACTTTCTCTCTCTCTCATTCTGCATGTGTATGTGTGGGGAGGGGGATATAGATGTTTGTGTGTGTGTGTATTTTTGCTTTAACAATTCATTACCTATGCATGTTTTAGTCTAGTTCGGCCTGTGTGAGAAAGTTTGCCGATCAACGGAATTCGTTGAGGGGTTGAGGTATTGGAAACTAAGAAGTGTTAAATGCTTGATTGAATTTACTTCAATAACTCTTTTCAGCACAGAGGCTATATGAGAGTGACCTAATTTTCAAAGTGCGATTCGAACTAATACTCGGGCAAATCTCAGTCAAATACAATCATTAGAGATTAAACCCGGAACCATATGCATACGATGCACATACTTTAGTCATAATTACTTATCTTCAATCATAAACTCAATAATAATAATAATAATAATAATAATAATAATAATAATAATAATAATAATAATAATAATAATAATAATAATAATGCGGAAATCATAGTTTGACGAAATATTTTAGATTGAGATAAATATTTTTATAGAAACAAACTACAAGAAACCTTATCCACAAGTTCTCGTTGAAAAGTCCGGAAACTTCTGGACCTGAAAAATGCTGGATTCTAGATGATTTTATATCCTTAGGGTTACCATACGTTCCGTTTAGAAGGATAGTATCGGTTTTAAGGCTCTTGTTCTGGTGATATACATTCTGTTCCCTTTTTCAGTTGTGGTAATAACTTCACCTTTTTTTTTTTTTTTTGTCTACCTTATCCTGACACCAATATTTCAAAATATATTGTTGGTATTACATACTTTTACTTTAATAATTACACGTAATCTTCATTTACAGTAGCCCTTCCTACTAGTCTAGTAGCTTAAGCGTAATCCATTAGTGGTTCGAGTCCTTCTGAAGAGCATAGTCCGAATTTTAAGTATTCTGGATATATTTGTGTTCGTGTCCCTGCTTACTTTGGTAAGGTTAAATCTCTGTATGTGGAAACTCGGGTGCTCAGGAAACAGAAGAATGATCGGTTAATCTTTAGGGAGAAAAGTATGTGGTCCCGGGTTCGATTTCCGGTGAAAGTTTTTTTGGAATTTTACCTGTTCTCGATGTTTTTTATGTTCATGTCCCTGTTTTTGAGATTAATGGATCATCAAAGTATAAAAAAAGGAATTAGAAAAATAAGTTAACTGGAAAACATTCGATTCAATAGTTATTTAAAAAAAAAACACTCAAACACGTGGCTAGCGCGTGTTCATTTGCTGCATGTGGTCTCGGGTTTGATTGCTAGTGGAACAGCATACAAAATTAATCCTTCACTTTTATTAATCATCCATCTCTTTTAATCTAAATATATTACCTAGGGACGTTAAACGAAAAAGAATATTTTGTTTTTGTCTTTAATTTATAGTGTGCCTAAATATTAGTACAGTGCGCCACGTCACAGCATGCAGTTCATTTATAATCTTTGTATCTAAAATGTGTGTATTTCTTTAGCAATATAGCTGATACATGCAGCAAGAATTTAATAGAAATCACTCCTTTGCTGGTTGGGCTGTTTCTAGCGATAGAAGGAATGAAAATCAATCTCCCTTCAAAGTGTCTGCGTTTAGATTATATTAACCTGGTTCTACTTTAGAATATTAACATCTCACTAAAGTGGAATAATAGTGGAATAATAGGAATAGAACATTAGTTTAACTAATAGGGCTATACAGCTGCAAATAAATTATAAAATGAAAACGAAGTAGCCGAATACCAGTTAGCAGATGCAAGCAAGACCCAGCAACTCATTATAGACTACAGCGCCATCGTAACGTTAACGGTGATACCAAAAAGCAATAGCATGGCAACGCGGTATAATGGAAAATCCGTTCTGTAATCCATGTTGGAAATCTGAAGTGACCGGATTTTTGAATGTCTATCTGTACATTACTAGTGTTTCTGTTTTATTGTCAAATACCAGATCGTAACTCAGGAGGTTGATATACATGTTGATAAAAGTTTTAATGGATAATTTCAAACGCATTAAAGAGATGCTTATTAGCTTTTTTTTTTTAACACTCTGCATTTACGTAAAGAAATATACTTCGTTGTGCCATAAGTTTGGAGATTTTGTGTGTATGCCAAGCAAATAGTATAATACCAATATACAGGAAAATGTTTGTCCATAAATATGTGACTGAAACAATAGATATCTTTTCCCTCTTTTCTTCAAATTTAAACTCATTCAAGGACTTTTCTTGCTAATGACAAAATGCAAATATAAATGTCCAAAGTGTTGATGTAGACGAGTAGGATAAAGCGGGAATAAGGACGCTTTAAAAGGATAACCCTGTCCGAAGTCCTCGTTAATGAAGATGGGCATTGACAATATTACCAAGTTTTTTCCTTTCTATTACCATTCCCCAGTGGTAACAAAACACCCCAGGGAGAAGGGTAAATCTGGTCGTAGAATTTCCCTGGAGGATATGGGTTTATTAAGTAAAAGAGACCACAGGAAGTATATGAAGATAGAGAAGAAAAGAAACTAGAATAAAGATGGAAGAAAAAGTAAAAAAAGATACTGAACAACGATTTCAACCCCGTTGTTGAAAAAAAAACTACTTTTCCCCCAAAGCGCTTCTTTTTGCATGCGGAAAACTCATCATAGATACTTTTTTTTCTATCTTTTACTTTTGTCTATTTCTTTCATGAAAGGATTATAATATTTTTTTTCGTAGCTTGAGGGCCATATGCAGTCATATTCATCTGTAGGACGAATTTCATTATTTCCACCCCGATTTTTTTTCTTAAGCCATGAAAATGGTCAGAAAAGAAAATTGGCTTCACAGAGAGAAGAAAAAAGCATACAAGATTATTATTATTATTATATTCTATATATTTCTCCTTTCACGAGAAACAGTTTCATGTAAAATTGGCGTAACTCTTTCTTTCCGTTCTTGAATATATATATATATATATATATATATATATATATATATATATATATATATATATATATATATATATATATATATATATATTAAAAGGATATTCTTAAATATAAAGATATGCCTGTAAATATACAGAATATAAAATATTTTTCTTGTCAAATGAGATTTTCTTACTTAAGAATTACTGGAGTTTTAGTTTTGAGTTTTGGTTTTGCATTCCTTTCTATACCAAGGTTATAAAGAGCGGAATGTACTAATTAATGTGGAGTTCGGACCATGATCTGGAAGCTGTCATGTGTACTCATGAGCGCCCCAAGGGGAGGTAGGGTGGGGCTCGGACACCCTCTGGCTCACGAAAATGTATACGTAATATAGCAAACCATGTATATTAAACATCAGACGTAATATAGCAACAATGAAGATGGGCCCCAAGAAAATTTCTTCGGCCGCCCCTGCGTGTACTGACTATCGTATAAAGTTAAAGCTCACATTATAGGACGTTCCCAACCCAACTACCTTACCTCCATGATGACAACTGTATTACAGGACCACTTCACCGACCTCAGCTTAAGGATTACTGTTTCATAAATAAGCAAAGGTGCCCACTTTGGACTAACCTCACTCAAAATCACGCTCACATCTTTTCGACATCACGCTAACTCGACCTCATGCTCATAACATATTTTCGACATCACGCTCACTCGACCTCATACTCACATCTTTTCGACACCACGCTCACATTGTCAACTCATCATCACGTCCACTCAATCTCACACATTTTTCGACACCATGATCACTCAACCTCACGCTCATAACGTCATCTCGACATCACGTTCACTCAATCTTATGCTCACATCATGATTTAAAACTGACGCTCATTCAACCTCATGTTCACTTTGTAGGTTGGCGTTACACCTATAAAAATACTAAATGCTAACAGGTCAAAGTAAATGAACACGCGTATGGTATGGTTTAATATTCGTTGTCTAAAATGTTACTTTGAATATTATACGAGAAGAAAGAAAGAAAAGGTTATTCAGACGAGGACGTGTCCTGTGATGTCAGGAACCACCTGATTGTACAGTTTGAACTTGTTGGCTGATTTAATATCGTCTTCCTGATCAAAACACCGGTCTGGAAAGCCTGTATTTCATAAATAAAGAGACCTGTTAAAAACTGTTCTAAGCGTAACACTATTATCATTACGGTAGAATTCATATTATCTTAGTCTCAAGTAAAACATGAATAAGCATTATCTGGAAAAACATACAATCACCAGTAAAAGTAATTCCCACTCTGAGTGCTATGTCGGAGAACTCCTTCATGGCTAGGCGATTAGAATACGCGCCTTTGGCGTAGCGGACCCGAGTTCGATTTCCAGTGGGGGTACATATGGTTCTTATCCCACTTTAAGTTGTAGATCTACGTCTTATATAGTCTCGCTGCTAAAAGGAAAGCTAAAATCACATCGAATCCATTGGGTTGCATCCAGTACTTTTACTGGTATTACAAACGCCTGGACAGACGCAACCCAATTTACACGTAACATTTCAAGAAGGCGACAGTTGGTGAGACTGCAGAGTACTGTAACAAACTGTTGCTAATCAGTTGATGCACGAGAAATTTAATTGATTTTAAGATTAATCTCTCTTGTTTGGAGAGTATTGTCCAACCAATGTATGGAGAGTATTGTCCATACGTCAATGATATTGTAACTCGTTGTATATGTATTATTTTGTATGTGTATTATCTCACTATACTACATTCGAGAAAAATACTGAATATACACGACTTAGAAAATGATTGAAGTAAACTGAAAATATCAAGTTTGGAGCAACTGATGGAAATAAGTTTGTAAATGTTTGTCCCCGTTCAAGATCTTACCCCAATTTCCTGTCATTCCAACACATCTTCCCTTCTCCATAAGAGAAGATTTTGGTTATCACAGTACGGCTTGAAATTAAAATTAAACCATGTTAAAAAGTTCGAACCTCTAGGAATTCGAATCTGCATCTGCTGCGTGAAAATTCAATGTGGTGAGGCTACATAAAAATCGAGAGTTAGTTATAAACCTTTGATGTAAATCTCTAACGAAGTATTTAAAACCTTATCAAGAGACGATCGTCAGTTAAGTTAGCTAATTTTCTTCATCAAATGTTACTGTTTAGATAGTAATTGTCATAGCTTTCTATTATATTTTATTACTGCATTATTAGCAATTGTTCCAAACCCCATTATTTCACAGATTCAAACTTTTGCATCAGTTGTTGTAACGTAAAATAAAATTCCGACAAAAAGTCTATACATTGCAGGATATGTGACTTCCAACTATTTGCTGCAAACTCCGTCAATCTGACAGTAAATAAAATCTAGTTTGGAGCAGAAAATCATTTTATAGAAAGCAGATTTGTGATAATCTTAGAAACAGTCGATCGATTTAGGTTTAGTTTCTTTGTCTGTTCAAATCCTGAAGTAAGTTAAGTTATTTATTTATTTATTTATTTATTTATTTATTTATTTATTTATTTATTTATTTATTGTATGCTCCTAATCTAAACAGAGAGATAATATTTCTCTGAATAACCCTTCATCAACACCTTTATTTTTAAATTCAATTACTAAATAATATATGAATTGTAAATATAAAATGTCATTGCTGAAAACAAGGTATTAAATATCTTTACTATTCTATTATTTTCATCTTGAGCGCGAGATATCAGGATTTTATTATCGGTAGGAGTTCATGGAGTTCGGATTTCGCGTTGAGTTGTGAGTGCACATGATATCACATAGAGTCGCTGTTGAAATTGCCGCTAAATTCTAATTAACCAAATATTATTCGCTAAGTCCAGTGGGCAAAGTGAGGCGGTATGCAGTGGTATGCCATCCCGCCTCTGGTTTTTCAGTGATGAAGGCATACCGTCTCTGGTTTTTCAATGATTAAAACATACCGTCACTGGAAAGTAGGTGCTAAATACTTTAACATATCCATTTCTATACACATTAATTGACGAATACCTTTGCAGGTAAAAATATTTTGTTTCTTATGTAGAAATAATTTCTAAGATGACATCACCAACATTTTTGTTATCTTTTCCCTACCATTTTTTTAAATGAGGTGTCTTCAAATAAGTTCACCTAATTTGTATTTTGAGGTGCCATATTGAATTGTTTCTTTGTTATGTATGTGTGTGTGTGCCTTCTTGCCTTAATACGTAAATGCAGTGTTTTGAGCATGGTCTGATTTAGGGATTGTCTGCTGTGGCGGCTTCCAGGGATTTGGAATACAACACAGTCGAGTGGGAGATCTGGAGTTTTCCCGCAGGAAATTGTTAATATTCTCAATCGGTTTTTGAGCATTTTCGTGTATAATTCTCTAGAATACAACATGAGATATTTTATTTTTTTCAGAAAATTGTTGGCGGGGATCAGTCTTTCCATACCCCCCTCCCGTTACTACAGACAAGTTGTTCAATGGCTTTCAGTCATTACGTAAATAGAAATGCAATCTTTTAGGCAACATACCCTCACTGCATCTCATCATTTAGATAGCCGGTATGACGAGTCAAAATCGTAATAAAATATACCGCCTCTGCCTTTTTTCCCCCACTTCGACCACTGTCTAATTCGGAACATAAAATCACCTTTCTTAGCAAATAGAATAGTTCATTGGTTTATTGTTACATATTTTGAAATGGGAAAATTGTAAGTTATGTGGAAGAGGTTGAAAACAAGATTTACGTTGTTATGGTTATAATTACTGACTATATTATCGATTTCCGCGGGAGAAAATACTTAATTAAAACTCGAATACTGTTTAGTATTGCACTTTAATGTCCTCTTATATGAAAGTAGTGCTGGACGAGAACGTCAAATTCCAAATTATTTATCAGTTTATCAACCTAATATAGTAGCAAATATAGCACAATGAGTTGTGGAAAAATAAGAATACCATGTAAGGTAAAATTCGGTATTATCAGCTTGTCAAAAAAAAAAGAAAAAGAAAAAGAAAAAAGAAAAGAAAGAAAAGAAAAGAAAGGAAGTATTAAGTATTTGGAGATTAAAATTGAGGAGACATTTATTGTCACTTGAAAATAAATTCTCGTAAAGCTAGTAAAGGGGAATAGAATTTTACATGTATAGGATATCGATAGCTACCGTAATCACTTAACTCCTTAACGGCATAACTTCATTAACGAATTTGGTCAGTATATTTGCTTTAGCTGTCTATTGCAGAAAACAATTCAATATTTTGCTTACACGTATGAAATATAGGATATAAATAACCACTGTTAAAGTCAGTTTCCTAGATAATAATTTACGTGTGAACAGGTGTAAGTTTTTGCGAGATTTAAATATTGGAACTCAAGTGTCTATACCATTGAATAGTAAAATATAACAGCAGTCTAATTACTGAGCCCCTTGGCACGAAAATGAAATAAACTGAAATCTTTGAGTTTAACTCCTACGATTAGGCTAAGAAAAACGACGATTAAAGCAAGTGAATAATGATGGAAGAATTGGTGGAATAGGAAAGTGGGAGTAAACGAGGATACCCCGAGAAAACAGACGAGCACGCTATTTTCCACCACGAACTTGCTTGGCCGGGGATCGAACCCATGTACAGTCAGCGACAGTAATAAGTGGAGGTTGGATACATAAGAAATGATAGCTTTTTCCAGTAGCAGAATAGTTTTACTCGATGTCTGATAGTTGGACAACCAACATGACAGCAAGTACGTGCCCGAAAACATAACATGCCAGGATATTCCTCCACTTGGAGGAAAAAGTATTACTATCTGAGAGCATCATTTAGAGAAACAATCACGAGATAAATCTGCAGAAATTCCATTCACATTAAGTTCAAAGAGATAGGAATTAATGCAAAGAAAACGAAAAGAATAATACGCTTCATGCAGAAACCGAAAAAGTACGGAAAGCTAAACAAAATGAGAAAAGAAGGAAAGAGGGAAAGCAAAGAGCAAAAGACATGAAAATAAATTAAATTTTAACACTTAAGGAGAAACAGTGTCCGTCTTTCCCCCTCCCCCATCTTGGGTTTTCTACCTTCATAGAATAAATCTCTTTCAATATCAAACACGAACATTATTTATAGTGTTGAATTCCTTGAAAATTTTTTAACTAATTCTAGTCAGAGACTCGAACCCCAGGCCCTTAGAATGACAGTCTCACGCGGTATCCACTTACCTACACAGTCTCTATCTACTGCGTTTATAAATCAGCTATTACCCGCGCTGTTATCAAACGCGTTAAATCAGCCATTGTCGGTGAGCCACCCCAGTTCCATTTGAAGTTTAAATTATATTTACCTCACTTAGCCATCTATGGGTAGCAGTCCCCTTGCTTTCATAAAAAGCATTTGTTCTGTAGATTAAATCAAGAATGAATTAATCTGTACTCTTGGGAGCATACTGGTGCACCATCATATATATATATATATATATATATATATATATATATATATGTGTGTGTGTGTGTGTGTGTGTGTGTGTGTGTCGAATTGATTGAGGATTAAAAGAGCGAGTTCGTAAATTTACGAAACGCGTGTTAACACAACAGTAAGGACATCTCGTAGCGTTGTTACGTAACACACGCAGTGTAAATAAAGTTTCAAAACCAGAAGTCGAAAGATATGCCGTGGGTTATTTTAAATTAGTGAAGGCCAAGTAAGGTCAGATTACGTATATGTCTGCTTTATCTGTGTGTACAGTCCAGAGATGGAGTGAGTCAATTGGGTCAAGATTTGTGAGTAGGTCAGTGGGTCGTGGGTCAACAGGACGTGACTCACTGTGACACACCACCCACCGTGACCTCTCTGACTCACGCTGACCCTACGTTTTAAATTTTAAGATCTCCCTCTTTATTCGGCCTCTCTCCTTCAAGGTCTACCTCATTATTAAATTCAATGTATAGATAATTATTGAGTTGAGTTGATTTTGAGTTTAGCGTTCTTTTTTATCAGCGAGGCTATATGAGACGGGACCTACTGATTAACATGGAATCCGAAACACATGAGCTCCCGTTGGAATCAAACTAGGGTCTCCCACGCCACAGGTATATAATTGTGTCTTATATAGCAGTTAATATTCTTGCTATAAAGTATCAAATAACTAAACATTTGATGTAAATAAATGAGAAACCTAAAATATTGCACATTACTGCAATTGCGATTTAATTCAATTTTAAGCATTATACATCCATATGATTGTTGTAGTTGCTTTATAAAGATACAGGTTATGAATTATAGTAATTTTTTCAATGAAATTAAATTAAATTAAGTTTGACGTCCCATGCTTATGTCGGCTAGGTAAAGGAGACGGTGATGATGAGAAATGAATGAAAATTGTGCAACGATGTAGGTAGGAGGAAACAGGAGAATCCTGAAGAAACGAACGCACACGGTGTTTCTTCACCACAAATCTGACTTTGTGCAAGCTGAGATCGAACCAAGGACCCCATGCACCAGAGGTGAACGCTCTACCACTACGCCACCGCGGCCCTATGAATAATACAACCATATTTATTCTGTCTCTCTCTTTCTCTCTCTCTCTCTCTCCATATATAAAGGTATCAGAAGCATGAATAATTTTCATTTTGGGGGGCGCGGTGGTTCAGTGGTAGAGCGTTCATCTCCGGTGCTTCGCGTCCCTGATTCGATCCCAGCTCGCGCCGTTTGGACTTTGTGGTGAACAAACGCCGTGTTCGTGGGTTTTCTCGTTGTTCTCCTGTTTCCTCCCACTTTCTTCATTCCACCATTTCATTCATTTCTCATCACCACCTTTCTCCTTCAGCGTAACCGGCATAACTGTGGAACGTAAACCTTAAAAATTTCGATTCAAAACCATTACGCTTACACTTTTCTTATATGGAGAGAAGTGCTGAAATCAGAAATCGTTAACTTGAAGCTCTTACATTATAAATAGAAGGTTAAGGTAAGGAGTAGAACCTATCCTTGGTCCATTAAATCGATCAAAAGAAAACTCCTCGACATCTTTTACAGTTGATGCTCTGTGAAAATCTGAAACTAGATGTATTAGTCAATTCAACCACTCCTACTTTTGATATGGTGCTGCAACCTGTGATTATATATATAAAATTGAGAGGTTATATCCATTGCAAATACTGTTTGTCACTATCTATTACCATTAGTGATAACCTTTGAAACCAGAAATCTTTAATGTGAACGTGTTTTGGATTGAACATAGGCATAATGGACTTGAAAGAACCTATTCTTGTAAAGCTAAATCAATTGAAAAAAAATGCATCTCGTATCTCCTACCATGTTTGCTCTATAGAAATAAGTATTACAACCGGAAGTAATAGTAACTTTGAATCACTTTCGGTTTAGTAGTGTGTTGTGGATTGTCATTGCATGTTATCTTAAGATATTGAATTGTTTGTGAATAAATATGCTTCTTTCTTTCTGCTATCATCTGCTTTCAATGTCGATAAACGTTGAAATCGAAAATGACAAGTTTTAACCACTTCCGCTGTAACCACTTCCGCTTTAACGGAAAATATGGAATCCATTAATCAGACGCTGTGGTTGTTCAGGTAAAACCATTATAAGTCTTTCTATTTTCTCGGGATAATAATGCATATGCATACGTCACTTCTACTGTATATTAACTTCGCGGATTAAAGGAAACTTGTAGCTTCACGAAAGGCATTTGTTGGTCCTTCAAGGTCAACACAAGAACAAAAAAAACTAATACTAGGTGTGCCTTTACAAGTGACTCTACTATGATAACAACAGAATGCTGACCACGTTTAACATATTATGCCTCGGGGGTTAGTGAAACACTTAACTGTGTCAAAATCGCTGCACACAACAGGTCTTAGGAACACTCACAAATACGTAAAATTGAAAGAACAGAAAATGGTGCGTTTTTGAAATGAGCATACAATTCACACTTCACGCAAAGTTCCAATATGGGAAATCAGTCAATATCTTCAGTTGAAATTACTGAAAAAAACAGAAACTGGCTATTTAAAACTCCAAGTGTAAAGCGATTCTATTAGTTATATCACAACGCATTTTCGTTAGTTGCCCCTGTGGTCAAGCGTGCTTAATAGTGCTGTTAAAGTTCTAGAACCGGAGGGCGGAGTTCGAGCCTGAGTACAGTAAAATTCTTTTTTTCAAAATAGAGATGGCTTTTTTAAAAGATATATAAAGTTGTATTTTGAAGTGATTGTAAAACCAATTCAGATGAACTTTCACATTTCCAAGTTCACTCGTATTTATTCGCCATGTCCCAAATTTTACAGAAATAAATCCCTACGTTAAGCGCGTTTGCATATCCAGACTCCTAAGTATGAAAACATTTACACTCACTACAATCTCAATCATTTCATGAATTCAACCTGATTTACGTATGTTATTAGGACGTAAAATTGAATGTGATTTATTCTACACTTTTATACATTGCAAGAGCTGTGACGTCCAAATATTCACTGAGAACTCATAGTCGTATCGCAATAAACAAAAGCGAGTATGGAACAGTAAACTGCTTTCACAAAAGTTAAAAGAAAGCCTGCAAAAGCATGCAAAATGGTCGAGTAGTTTAGGTCGATACTCTATCAATCATATGTTTGTGTGTTAAAACCCGATAGTAAGTTTTTCAAAGTGTCTTTCTATTTTCATTTGGAGGCGGAAAACATCTCTTTAGGTAACTCATTGGAAACTTCTTTTGTTTCAAATTCGGCTAAGACGGAACAATATACCAATTCCAAATCTAAAATCCATAGCTGAAAACAAAATAGAAAGTATATTTTCCCATTATTATCCTCTGATTTGTAACGAAAAACTAATTATAAACAGTGGTGATTTGAGAAAATTATCCTCGGGGGAATTTTTAATAGGAGTGGTGGGTTTACTCACTCGTAATCCACATTAAGCATGATCGAAGATAGGTCCCGAAGGCAGAAATTTCTTAGCTTGAGAAGGGTCTCAAATTATTCCTCAGATTACTCCCTGAAATTATCACTGATTAAAAGCTTTTCGTAACAAATATAATATTACACTTCTTTCTTGTTCTACATTTTGAAATAGTAGTATCATAACTTATACAGAATTATAATAAAAACATAAAAATATAATACTAATCACGTAAAAGTTATCCTGTAAGTTACAATTTTGTGTTTGATTAAAACTCATTTTTTTTTCGCATTGCACTTCAAAGTAACTCATCTCTATATAATCCTGACCTAAAAGCCATGCTCAACTCCAATTAATTAACCAATATTTATAAGATTATTTTTTTACTTTACAGTTTCCACTATTCCATATTATATACACTTCCAAAATAAAACTCTCGAAAATGTATATTAGACGAGTGGAGACTCACAAATAAATTATCATTTATCATGCATATTGGTCTCTATTCGAAATTCTATTTAATCGAATCCGACAGGAATACAGACAGAAACATCGAGACCTCGTAAAAAGAGAGAGAAAAAATGCGTTGGATTCTCCGGGGACTCGAACTAAGCTCGCAGGGTGTTTTACAAAAAGGATCGCCTTAGACTACTTGGCCATGGTAGCAACTAGTGATTGTAGCAAAGGCTTCGAGTAGCAGTTCTTCTTACAGAATAGCATGTATTTTCTATTGGTTAAAATTTAAGTCTAATTTGCTTTGATGTAATATGTCCATTAATTTGTTTTATAAACACGTTATTGATTACTTTGACGAATGATGTATGTTGTCGATATAGATTCTATTGCACGTTCTTTCATAAATACTATGGAAAGTATCAAGGCTAAGTATTATCTTTCATGAAAGTTTACTGATGCATGCGCAGTACACAGAGACTACGAAGAAGGAAACGCTAACAGATGGTTAGAATGATTCGCTCGCAAGCAGTAGTTCTCAACTTGGAGGCGCGCTTCCTCCTTCTGGGGAGGCGTGAAGGGTTTACGAAGTTCCTTCTTTTCGTTATATCTCTTGAATGATTATATACAATATCCAGCGACATTTTCTACACATTTGGAAGTGATAAATCGTAGTATAAATTAACCGTCCTCCACACACGGTGCGTGTTGATTTTCCAAGATTAAAAACTGAAATATTTTTATCTCAATAGAATACAAAAGTTTCAATGAGAGGGCTTGCAACACCTTAATCCCATGACTCTTCTATACGTCACTGCCTGAACTGTAACTTTCAAGTTACAATAGAATAATATAGACATGTGACCTACTAAATATATTTTTGGTTCACTATACGTTTTCAGAAATATCCACTATTACAATGTCAGTAAATGTTAAGTAATTTATTGTAAATCTTTGTACTTTCATTTTTCCTCCTTCCCAACTAAGGATAAAAAATGTAATAATAAGAGGTTAAGAATTCGAAATATTACGTATATTTTAGCGTATTACGAAATTATATTTAATCGATTCCGACAGGAACACAAATAGACACTTCAAGAAGAGGTAAAACGAAAATTGTAGTCTGGTGAGATTCGAACTACCCTTGAGTGGTGCCTCGAAAATCTTAATTCACTTCTTTTTATCTACTTATTACTAGTTACTACTTAATTTTATTCACTTTTTACTTGTTTAATTTGCTTTACCACTAACCTAAAACGACAGGGACATGAGCACAGAAACATCGAGGAAAGTTAAAATTTCAAAGGCTCTCCCACTGGGAATCGAACCCGGGAGCCCGTACACCAAAGTGGCAAGTGCAAGCCACTAGATCTGCGGGGAGGGCATCCACTCGACTATTGTAAGCAGTTACGATTGTAGAAAGCGTGTTTTATGTTACACCTTTCATTACATTATGAAATTTACTTTGTATTACCTGAAGTTAAACCTATTTTGGCCTAATGCAATATGTCTATTGAAATTGTTTTGTGTTAACTGTATTCTTTGCTTTGACGAATGATGTGTATTGTTTATATAGGCTCTATGGCGTATTAGTTCATGAATATTAAACAATTATCAGGATTATTTATGTGCTTTCATAAAAATTCACTGGTGAATGTGTAGTAGGAACAGAAAGATTCGCTTTACCGACATTATTCATACAAGTCAGAATTCAAATTTCTAACAGGTTGTCAAAATGCCTCCCTCTAAGGGCTGTGGAGAACTGTCTGTTGCTCTGCGAGGAGAAATCATAGACCGAGCAACAGTGGGACAAGCTCTGCCTCACATCGCTAGGAATCTGGGCTCTGACAAGAAAACATCTAAGAAATGGATTCAGAGACATAAAGAAGGTGGTGAATGGTTCAGGTCTCGGTCAAGAAGTGAAAGGCCTAAAGCGACAACTGCCTTTTCATTACAATCCAACGTTAGTTACAGAAGCAATCAACAAACCTCTACGCCACGCGTCGATCCTTTTGGACAAAGCCATGGAATATAATTGTTCTCACGAAACAATAAGAAGATTATTGGGGCTGATCTCCACTGTTCAAGACCCGCTAGGAAGACTCTTCTGACTGAAAAGCAAGACCAGACGAATGGAATGAGCACAAGAGAACACAACCCAACCTCTGTCATATTGAGACTTTGTCATCTGGACCGACGAGAAAGTTTTCAAGTCTAACCAGCAAGGCAGAGTTATATTGTATAGACCACGCGGAACCAGGGATGCTGAACAAAATATCAGTACTTCTTGTTCAGAACGAATATTAGCACACTTTTTTGGATACATGATGGCTGCTGGTCCTGTAGATTTGGTTGCAGTGCCCGAGAGAATGAACAGCACTGTTTACATTAATATCTTCGAAAATACATTGTTACCATCCTTAGAGAGAAACTTCCCCGAACAGGAAGAATATATATTTATGCATGACAACAGTGTTTTTTGCACTTCCCGGCAAACAAGAGAGTGGCTAAGTGAACATCCGGAGTTAATTTGTATAGAGTGGTCCCTCTATCCCCAGACTTGAACCCAATTGAACATTTGTGAGCCTAGATGGTGCAAGAGTGGAAAGAGATTAGTGACGACAGAGGCAAAACGTTTCTTCAAAATCAAGTTACGAAACTGTGGCAACACTTACCTGACACACCGTCATATTGCTCGAGACATGTATCTAGTATTCCCTCCAGACTTCAAGAAGTTATTGACTCTGGAGGTGACTACATGAAGTACTAGTGTGTTATTTTGATGTAAACATTTATTTGTTATATTTTGCTCGAGAGCAAGACATTCGTTCTTCATTCATTTCTTTTGTTTGTTTACTTATTAGTTCGTTAAAACGTAAAGAAAGTATATCTTCAATAAATATTTATAAATTTACTTTGAACGTTTCTAAGAACACATTTATGTCTTTTTCTTACTCGTATATCATGCCCAACATCACTTTCATTTCAGTTCATTAATTACTTTATATGACATCTTGGATAAAAGTATTCTTGTCTTTTTAATGATGTTTTCCCTTTTGGTTGGTTAATTTCTAGATACAAGTATAGTATTTCGAGTAAATAAAGCTCATTTTGTTTATTGTCGCTTCTTTAATAGCTGAGTTCGAATTCAAGAACAATGTAGTGTAATTTACATTCTTTATTCATCGTATAGTATAGTACTGCAAATATTAAGTATCATTTTCCATGAGTCCAGTTGATTAGTGAGAACTTGGACAAACTTTAAGCTGATAATTCTTTACGCAATAACAACAGTAAAATACATTTAAGCTGTTCCTTATACTTCACAGCAATGAAACCAATGTTTTGTATTGGTTAAAAAATAAAGCAACAAGAAGTTTCCTAAGAAGACCTATCCTTTCTTACAAAACATAGGCCTAAAGTAAAGTGAGGCAATATATTACTAAAATATATTAATATTCCGAATTATTAACCTCCTCTTGTTACACCTTTCAGGCTTAGTTGAGAAAAAAGAGGGAAAATGAAAGTACAAAGATTTACAATAAATTACTTAACATTTACTGACATTGTAATAGTGGATATTTCTGAAAACGTATAATGATCCAAAAATATATTTAGTAGGTCACATGTCTATATTATTCTATTGTAACTTGAAAGTTACAGTTCAGGCAGTGATGTATCGAAGAGTCATGAGGATGAGAGGTTGTAACCCCTCCCATTGAAACTTGTATATTCTATTGAAATAAAAATTATTTCAGTTTTTAATCTTGGAAAATCAACAAGCACCGTGTGAGGAGGACGGTTAATTTATACAACGATTTATCACTTCCAAATGTGTAGAAAATGTCGCTGGATATTGTATATAATCATTCAAGAGATATAAGAAAACGAAGGGACTTCGTAAACCCTTCACGCCTCCCCAGAAGGAGGAAGCGCGCCTCCAAGTTGAGAACTACTGCTTGCGAGCGAAACATTCTAACAGTCTGTTAGCATTTCCTTCTTCGTCTTCTCTGTGTACTGCGCATACACCAGTCAATTTTCATGAAAGATAATAAATAGCCTTTCTATAGTATTTATTTATGAAAGAACGTGTAATAGAATCTATATCAACAACATACATCATTCGTCAAAGTAATCAATAACGTGTTCATAAATCTAATTAATAGACATATTACATCAAAGTAAATTAGGCTTAAATTTTAACCAATAGAAAATACATGCTATTCTGTAAGAAGAACTGCTACTCGAAGCCTTTGCTACAATCACTAGTTGCTACCATGGCCAAGTAGTCTAAGGCGATCCTTTTTGTAAAACACCCTGCGAGCTTAGTTCGAGTCCCCGGAGAGTCCAACGCATTTTTTCTCTCTCTTTTTACGAGGTCTCGATGTTTCTGTCTGTATTCCTGTCTGATTCGATTAAATAGAATTTCGAATAGAGACCAATATGTATGATAAATGATAATTTATTTGTGAGTCTCCACTCGTCTAATATACATTTTCGAGAGTTTTATTTTGGAAGTGTATAAAATATGGAATAGTGACAATAGTAAAGTAAAAAAAAGTATTCTTATAAATATTGGTTAATTAATTGGAGTTGAGCATAGCTTTCAGGTTAGGATTATATAGAGATGAGTTACTTTGAAGTGCAATGCGAAAAAAAGTTGAGTTTTAATCCCACACAAAATTGTAACTTACAGGATAACTTTTACATGATTAGTATTATATTTTTATATTTTAATTATAATTCTGTGTAAGTTATGATACTACTATTTCAAAATGTAGAACGAGAAAGAAGTGTAATAATATATTTGTTACGAAAAGCTTTTAATCAGTGATAATTTCAGGGAGTAATCTGAGGGATAATTTGAGACCCTTCTCAAGCTAAGAAATTTCTGCCTTCGGGACCTATCTTCGTTCATGCTTAATGTGGAATACCAGTGAGTATACCCACCACCCTATTAAACATTCCTCCGAGGATAACTTTCTCAAATCACCACTGTTTATAATTAGATACAAATCAGAGGATAATAATAGTATAGTAAACATTCTTTCTATTTTGTTTTCAGCTATGGATTTTAGTTTTGCAAATGATATATTGTTCCGTTTTAACCGAATTTGAAACAAAAGAAGTTTCCAATGAGTTACTCAAAGAAATGTTTTCCGCCTCCAAATGAAAATAGAAGGACACTTTGAAAGACTTATTATCGGGTTTTAACACACAAACATATGATTGATAGAGTATCGACCTAAACTACTCGACCATTTTGCATGCTTTTGCAGACTTTCTTTTAACTTTTGTGAAAGCAGTTTACTGTTCCATACTCGCTTTTGTGTATTGCGATACGACTATGAGTTCTCAGTGAATATTTGGACGTCACAGCTCTTGAAATATATAAAAGTGTTTGTAGAATAAATCACATTCAATTTTACGTCTTAATAACATACGTAAATCAGGTTGAATTCATGAAACGTTTGAGGTTGGATTGAGCGTAAATGTTTTCATACTTAGGAGTCTGGATATGCAAACCTGCTTACCGTGGAGATTTACTTCTGTGAAATTTGTTCCATGAAGTTGTACAAAAACGGTAAAATAAGGAACGTTAACATTCTTGCAATGAGAACAGATTTCAATTCCCGGTGGGAGTTAGCGTACACGCGCCTCTATCGTGGGAGACCCGGGTTAGATTCCCGGTGGGAGCTCATGTTAATCAGTAGGTCCACGTCTCCTATAGCCAGGCTTTTGAAAGGGCAGTTAAACTCAAAATCACAATCACCACCACACGGCAGGAGTATACATGGTTCGGGTTTGACGTTAATCAATATGTCCACGTCATATATGGTCTTGCTGTTGAAAGAGACGTTAAACTCAAAATTAACTCAACTCACTTAGATCAGAGTTCTGAGTTTAATATCAACTTGAAACCACACGTTCAAATAAAAATTGAAATAAAATGAAATCTTTAAGTTTAACGTCCCATGGTTATGTCGGTTAGGCTAAAAAAGGCGGCTATAATGAGAAATGAGTAAAATGGTGGAATGAAGAAAGTGGGAGGAAACGGGAGAACAACGAGAAAACCCACGAACACGGCGTTTGTTCACCACAAAATCCAAACGGGGCGAGCTGGGATCGAATTACCGAAGCACCTGAGGTGAACTCTCTAGCACTGAGCCACCGTGCCCCCCAAAATGAAAATTATTCATGCTTCTGATACCTATATATATGGAGAGAGAGAGAGAGAGAGAGAGAGAATATATATGGTTGTATTTTTCATAGGGCCGCAGTGGCGTAGTGGTAGAGCGTTCACCCCTGGTGCATGGGGTCCTTGGTTCGATCCCAGCTTGCACAAAGTCAGATTTGTGGTGAAGAAACACCGTGTGCGTTCGTTTCTTCAGGATTCTCCTGTTTCCTCCTACCTACATCGTTGCACATTTTCATTCATTTCTCATCATCACCGTCTCATTTACCTAGCCGACATAAGCATGGGACGTCAAACTTAATTTAATTTAATTTCATTAAAAAAGTTACTAAATTCATAATCTGCATCTTTATAAAGCAACTACAACAATCATATGGATGTATAATGCTTAAAATTGAATTAAATCGCAATTGCAGTAATGTGCAATATTTTAGGTTTCTCATTTATTTACATCAAATGTTTAGTTATTTGATACTTTATAGCAAGAATATTAACTGCTATATAAGACACAATTATATACCTGTGGCGTGGGAGACCCTGGTTTGATTCCAACGGGAGCTCATGTGTTTCGGATTATGTTAATCAGTAGGTCCCGTCTCATATAGCCTCGCTGATAAAAAAGAACGCTAAACTCAAAATCAATTCAACTCAATAATTATCTATACATTGAATTTAATAATAATGAGGTAGACCTTGAAGGAGGGAGGCCGAATAAAAAGGGAGACCTTAAAATTTAAAACGTAGGGTCAGCGTGAGTCAGAGAGGTCACGGTGGGTGGTGTGTCACCGTGAGTCACGTCCTGTTGACCCACGACCCACTGACCTACTCACAAATCTTGACCCAATTGACTCACTCCATCTCTGGACTGTACACACAGATAAAGCAGACATATATGTAACCTGACCTTACTTGGCCTTCACTAATTTAAGATAATCTACCAAAAATGAAAGAAAGCAATTTCAAACGCAAAAATATAGAAATGTATTTTCAACGGAACAAAAAAAAACGTATCAGCCCAGATTTGAACACGGGTTTCTAGACTCAGCAAGCAGACGTCTTACCGACTTACCCACGGCAGATCTTGCGACTTCTGGTTTTGAAACTTTATTTACACCGCGTATGTTACGTAACAACGCTACGAGATGTCCTTACTGTTGTGTTAACACGCGTTCCGTAAATTTACGAAGTCGCTCTTTTAATCCTCAATCAATCCGATATATATATATATATATATATATATATATATATATATATATATATATATATATATTGTAATATCCTATGTGATGTCTTAAGCAAGCAGTTCCACCCTTCAATGTTTACAAACAACACCACATGGTTCAGCAAGAGGATCTCCCGCCAGAGGGACCTATAATCACATGCAGACGACGGCTTCTAGCCCCTCCCATGGAGCAGAAGACGACATCGGAGCAGCAGCGCCACCGCCACCCAAAAGGACCCTATAAATTGGATGGACGAAGGCAACTCGACACCAGTTCTCTGGTGACCCTCCTCTAGTCTGCTACGGGACTCTTGGAGTAACCTAACCCCAGGTCTCTACTCTGCTACGGGACTACGCCTATCCTATCTTCTGGCTTAGCCTGCTACGGGGCTCTCTCTGGGAATCCCAACCTCAGCCGCTTAGCCTGCTACGGGGCTCTGTTGGCAATTTGACCTGCGTCTGCTTGCTACGGAGCATTGGTTACTTAACTCCACTCCTCTTAGCCTGCTACGGGGCTCTGTTGGAGATCCTGTCTGCCACCACTCGGTCAAAGACTACCTTTTACTTACCTTTTTAAATAGAGACCAAATTGTATAGTACTTTTATACAAATACTCTTATAGTGGATTTTTATAATAAAACTGGTAGTGGGAGTCGATTCCGGACACTCTTTTTATTAACAGCTCTACCTCTTCCTTATATAAGAGACAAAAATACAACTTTTACAATATATATATATATATATATATATATATATATATATATATATATATATAGATAGATAGATAGATAGATAGATAGATAGATAGATAGATAGATATGTTGGTGCACCAGTATGCTCCCAAGAGTACAGATTAATTCATTCTTGATTTTAATCTACAGAACAAATACTTTTTATGAAAGCAAGGGAACTGCTACCCATAGATGGCTAAGTGAGATAAATAAATTTAAACTTCAAATGGAACTGGGGTGGCTCACCGACAATGGCTGATTTAACACGTTTGATAACAGCGCGGGTAATAGCTGATTTATAAACGCAGTAGATAGAGCCTGTGTAGGTAAGTGGATACCGCGTGAGACTGTCATTCTAAGGGTCTGGGGTTCGAGTCTCGGCCTAAGCTGAATTAAAAGTTTTTCAAGGAATTAAACACTATAAACGATGTTCGCGTTTGATACTGAAAGAGATTTATCCGATGAAGGGAGAAAACCCAAAATGGGGGCAGGGGGAAAGACGGACACTGTTTATCCTTAAGTGTTAATATTTAATTTTTTCCCATGTCTTTTGCTCTTTGCTTTCCCTCTTTCCTTCTTTTCTTATTTTGTTTAGCTTTCCGTTGTTCCTGCATGAAACGTATTATGCCTTTCGTTTTCTTTGCATTAATTCCTATCTCTTTGAACTTAATGTGAATGGAATTTCTGCAGATTTATATCGTAGTTGTTTCTCTAAGTGATGCTCTCAGGTAGTAATACTTTTTCCTCCAAATGGAGGAATATCCTGGCATGTTATGTTTTCGGGCTTGTATTTACTGTCATGTTGGTTGTCCAACTATCAGACATCGAGTAAAACTATTCTGCTACTGGAAGAAGCTATCATTTGTTAAGTATCCAACCTCCACTTATTACTGTCGCTGACTGTACCACTCTACCGCTGAGCCACCGGTATCTCATGGAGCATTTAATATCCCTCCTGCGAATGCAGAAATTATCCACAGCTAGTACGCAAATTATCGAGGGACAAGGGGGAGCCCCATATTTTTTCCATTTTTCATGCTCAGTGTCATTTCTGATTTGGGAGGGGAGAAAAATAATTCATCTAACCTACTTTTTCATCCAAGACTGATTTATGTTCCCATCTAATAATAAAAATAATTCACCGAAAATAGTTCATATGATCTCCTAATGGGAATGATTAAGTTAGTAATTGATTTGTAGATTTGGCGTGGTTGGCAATTTTCATTCTTTAAACTTTTGTCTAATTTCTGTTTTCAACGTATCACAAAAATCTAGTGAATTATCCTAAAAGCTTCCAAGCATTGTTCCGTATTTCATTCGAGAGAGAGAGAGAGAGGGGGGGCAATTGTCTAAATATAAGAATGTTTTTTATTCATTATGGATTGCAAAGAAAGGGAAAATATTAATACTAAAGAAGATAAAAGCATTGATTAAATTTAAAGGAAGCCATTAGTTGATTTCGAGGTGACTGTAAAGCCTTTTATAGTATGTTGGTGTCATTGTCAATTGCACTTGCAAAGCGTTTGTCTTTTGTTTTAAAACAGTGGCGCTGAGAGCAAGGTGAGCACCATAAGAGTGATAAGTGATAGTCTTTCGGATTTGAGTAAAATACAAATTTAAAAAAGTTGTAAGTGTTTGTAACAAGAAGGTTTTTTTATGTAGTTAGTGTAAATAACCACTTTTTCACTTATTATCATTATTAGGTGTTTTGTATCTGGTGTTTTGTGCAACATTTATTCATCAAAAGACAGAAACATTGGTCCATTGAAACAATGGAACAGAAAGATCGAAACATACCATACGATGATCGTAGTATTCGACATCAAGATAATTTGGATGTTCATTAGCCCTTCTGTTGCACCTGTATTTTACTGTTGTAGAACCCTCGAAAACTTAGTTGTACTTCGATGTTTGTGATGCTTTAAAGTCTTCGTTTTCAACACTGCATAAGAAGTATGGTGTTGTAAGTTTTTTTTTTTTTTTTGAATAACCTGACATAGTGCCATTTGAAAAAAATAAAACTTTATGTTGCGTTGGCAACATTGATAACCCTGTTGTATCACAGATCACATTACGTCCATCAATGCTCAACTATGTTCGCCTGGCGATGTTTGCATGATACAAAATTTCAACTCTTTTTGTCCACTAGTTTGAAAGTTGTGTCCAGATAAAAAGTGCACCCTATATTGTGAGGGCCTGGTTCGTATCTTAAGTTAATCTTCAAAATAATTCGAAGTGTTTAACACTTTCTTAACTGGTTTTTAATATTTGACCATGAGAAGTGTACATAATTAACTTTTCTGCATATACAATAAAATATCTAGACCTTCATACACACACTTATTTTCTCGTCAAGATGCCTACGTACATGTACATTTATTTATGTCGTTGCTATAGTAACAACAACTCTTATTTTAGTTACCGATTACACAAATAATAATTCGAAATCTCTATATGTCTTTCTTTTTCTTTATACATTATACTGCTCACATAATTCGCCTCTGATCCCTTTCTATAAATAGGCACAGATTGCTAATGCTACATACAACGTTATCGTTGTAGATGTCGCCTCGAACGGGACTTCCAGAATAGTTCTACTATGAAGGAAAGAACCCTGGGTTAGATATCATGAATCATTTATCTTTTGAATAGCCCTCATATATATATAAAGTATCACCTTTAATACATATATTCTACTTTTCTATTTATATATAATATATTACTGTATAACATTACACATTTTTATATTTGTCAATATATATCTCAATATTAATAATGACGAATTACAATTATCATAAGTTAGGCTATTCAAGAATTAAACCTAACTGATAGTCTCCTTCTAGGGTACTAAATTAACTATTCCTTCGTATACAAACAGCACTATTTACAAACAAAGATCTTCGTAATATTAAATATTGACAGGATCAGAAGTCAACAAAGTTGGAACATATAAACGTGTTGATGATCATCATTTAATACATTAATAAACTTTTAAAAAAATAAGATTCCATATTCATTATTCTTACTCTTTCCATATAATAAGGTGCATCTATTTGATATATCTCTCATTACTTCCATAAGTTTACATTAAAATTACTATCTTTTATTTTTAAATATTCATAATATTCGTATAAATAATTATGAGATAACTTTGCAAAAGACATGAAACACAAACATCATTTTTTCAATTAGTGCTATAAAAGGAAACTGCAACAAAACTATAAGGAACAAATCAATAATATTTTCAGTTAACTGCCATAAATTAACTTCATCAATATTCCGTAAATAATGAGTTTTACCCATAATCAAAATATTTCATAATTACATGTGTTTTTAACATACATTTTAATAATAAATCGACTGAAGAACATATTAACCATAGACGTAAGCAAAGGTCAAATTAATACAAATCCATCGGACGCCTTTTTGTCGGTTCAAGTTATACGTTCGAAGGGTTCATTTAAGGAACATTGTATAGCACAATCTTGTGTACGTGCTTGTTTTTCATAGGATGATACCATATTTTGATTCCTGTTTACAAAATTCCTGCCATCTCCAAATTGATTTTGTGAAGATCGGCGATAACTATTACTCCTACTGTAATTCCTGTTGTTATTTCTAAAATTCCTAGCTCCAATTCTATAATTAGGTTGCGTTTGATTTCGGGTACCATTATAACTACTCATTCTATTGTTGAAACTACGAACATGAGAATCATTTTCAGGTTGTATATCTACATTACGAACAGATGCATATTGTGTCTGATTACGTGCATAATTACCCTGACCTCTATCCTGCATCTTATTGTTATTCTGAATTACAGACTGACTCTCATAACTCTGAATGAGCATAATTAAATGGTTGAAGTTTATGCACTGTGCCGACATTAACAACTGTTGTAGTCTAAATGGCAATAAAATCCTAATTGAAGCTATAATTCAGGATTCCGGATGGTTCGGATTTAATGATCTTAGTTCATGATATGTCGATACAAGTTCAGTAATACTCCGGTGTAACTTCGTATTGTAGTGGTTCGTTCTCAAAACAGCATCTCTACTCGCTACCATAAAATCGTTCTCATAATTTGATAAAAGAGCATTCTTAAAATCTGAATACGAATGAAGACTACCTCTAATAGCCTTAAACCATGTTAAGCAAGGTGGCAACAAGATATGCGGTAATAGTTTTAAGAATTGAGACTCATTTATACCCATGAGCTCACATTCATAATGAAATTTTTCGAGAAATGCCCTAGCGGGTATATCTCCTGGCACGCCACTAAACTTTGTGAGCGACTTTACTTCGCTAAACCGCAACTGTTTACCTGTGGATGTCTTCATACCTCTACTGGAGATGTGTTTGCGCTTGGATGTTTGCCTCACTCGTTCTTCTCTGTCACTACTCTCTGCACCACTCGATGATCCATCAAATTCCAATGTTGTTCTTGGAGGATGATCAGGTACCCAACCTCTGGCTATAGAACGATTCATGCTTTCGGTATCCTGGAATGAAGTACCGGGAATACACCTTTCCTTGATGAAATTTACTTCATCTCGCAGTACTTTAATATGGTTTTCATGGGCATTAATGGTTGATTCTAAAACATCCATGGATTCTTGCATTTCTGTGTTCCTTTGTACAACTTTTTCTATTTTCTCTTCGTACTTCTCGATTTTTTCCACCACATGTAGGTTCATTTGATTTAACTGATGTTGCACATGCTCCCATCTGTCTTCATTACATTGATTCAATTTCACTATTTTTTCGTCAAAGTCCTGGGCTAACTGAGTTAATTTCTGGTCCAATTTTTCTTGAATTTGCTCGGATTGTTTTTTCATCTGCTCTGACTGATTTCTTATCTGTTGCGCCAACTCATCGCCTTTTCGTACTTGGTCCTTGATTTGCTCGGACTGGTTTCTTATCTGTTGAGCCAAGTCCTTTAGAATGTCAGCCAAATTGTCACACGGAGTCAATTCAGAATATACACTTTGTTCACTAATCATATTATTACTTTCCGTACTCATGGCCATATTTCGCTTAATTACTTTTCCACTTCGCAATATAGTAATATTAAGGTCGCGTTGAAAGCTTGCCGTTTTTACTAACCTTCGAAACGACACTTATATAACTCCCGTGGTGAGGCACCAATTTTTGTAAGGGCCTGGTTCGTATCTTAAGTTAATCTTCAAAATAATTCAAAGTGTTTAACACTTTCTTAACTGGTTTTTAATATTTGACCATGAGAAGTGTACATAATTAACTTTTCTGCATATACAATAAAATATCTAGACCTTCATACACACACTTATTTTCTCGTCAAGATGTCTACGTACATGTACATTTATTTATGTCGTTGCTATAGTAACAACAACTCTTATTTTAGTTACCGATTACACAAATAATAATTCGAAATCTCTATATGTCTTTCTTTTTCTTTATACATTATACTGCTCACATAATTCGCCTCTGATCCCTTTCTATAAATAGGCACAGATTGCTAATGCTACATACAACGTTATCGTTGTAATATATTCTTTTGTCCACCCTATATATATGACTAACTAACTAACTAACTAACTAACTCTGTGGCCTATGGAACCCGGAGGTTCAGTGCCGCGTTCACGAAAGCTCTCCACTGACTTCTATCCTTAGCTAATTGGATCAAGTTTCTACTTTGTATTCCTATCTCTGCGAGATCCATCTTAATATTATCCTCCCATCTGCGCCTAGGTCTTCCTAATGGTCGTTTTCCTATGGGTCTACCAGTCAAGACTTTGAAAGCGTTTCTACTTTCTTCCATTCTAGCTACATGACCTGCCCACCTAAGCCTCCTAGACTTGACGACCCTAACAATGTTGGGTAAACCGTATAAACTATGTAGTTCCTCGTTATGAAGCTTCCGCCATTCCCCATTCTCTTTCCTCTTGGGTCCGAATATTCTTCTCAGGATCCTGTTCTCAAATACTTTCAGTCTATGTTCTTCCCTCAGAGTAAGCGACCATGTTTCGCAACCATACAGAACAACAGGCATGATTATCGTTTTATATATTTTAAGCTTCAAATTCCTCGACAGAATTCGCGACGACAAGAGATTTTGAACCGAATAGTAACACAAATTCCCTGCTTTTAGTCGACATTTAATTTCTTCGTGAATATGATTTTCGTCTGTTAATATTGATCCTAAATATTTGAAAGTATCCACTTTATCAAAAGTATTATTTAATATTTTAACGCATCCACAATTTGCCGTATTACGGTCCCGACGCACTTCCATGTATTTAGTTTTCTCTGCATTTACTTGTAAACCCATGTCCCTGCAAGCGTTTAATAATATCTCTGCATTTATTTCTACTGTTCTCCTATCATCCCCTATTAAATTTACATCATCAGCATATGCCATAACCTGGTGAATGCCGTTCAACTCTAGGCCCTGGTTGCTATCTTTGATTTTCCTTATGGCGTATTCCAACACAAAGTTAAATAATAATGGTGACAACGCATCTCCTTGTTTCAGGCCATTTTCGACGTGGAAGCTCGTGGACAAAAATTTTCCTACCCGGACTTTACTTTGGGATTCACTTAAACATATCTTAATTAATCTAATTAGCTTTCTCGGTATTCCAAGCTCTGTAAGAACGTTGTATAATGTTTCTCTCCTAACCGAGTCGTAAGCCTTTCTAAAATCAATAAATAGTTGATGTACCGGGGTATTGTATTCCCACTTCTTTTCGAGTATTTGGCGAATGGTAAATATTTGGTCGATAGTTGATCGATTTCGTCTAAATCCGCACTGATAGTCTCCAATAATTTCATCTGCGTATGGGGTCAATCTTGCTAACAGAATATTTGAAAGGATTTTATAGGATGTTGACAGAAGAGAAATGCCTCGACAATTATTACAGTCAGTTTTATCGCCTTTCTTGTGAATTGGAACAATGATTGACTCTTTCCACTCTTGTGGCAATTCTTCCTTGTTCCAGATAAGGAGAATGAGTTTGTGTATCTTGTTCCACAATTTTTCGCCTCCAGCTAAAATTAACTCAGCCGGAATTTCATCTACACCCGGAGATTTGTGTTTCTTTAATTTCTTTATAGCGGCTTCCACTTCTACTCGATTGGGTTCTGGAATATACGGTTCTGCGGTGTGTATCTCCTTTTCTCCACGCACATTAGTTTTTGGCTGCGTGTTCAGCAAATCGTCAAAGAAATCTTTCCATCTATTTAAGAGGCTATCCGTATCAGTGAGAACTGTTCCGTCAGATTTCTTTAATATATAAGCACGAGGTTGATAGCCTTTCTTAAATTCGCTGATCCCCTTATACATGTCCCGAATATTTTTATTTTTACTATTATCTTCAAGTTCCTTAATTTTAGCTTTCAAAAAGTCCCGTTTCTTTGTTCTAAAAGTTTTGGAAGTTTCCCGCCTGATATCTGCGAAATTTTGTGTAGTTGTTTCATTCGGATTTTGTAGCTACCGTAATTTTGCCTGTTTTCTCTTCTCTACTAGTTTAATGCATTCTTGGTCGAACCATGGTTTGTTCCTACGTATTTCCGCGTGTCCCAATTTTTCTATTGCTGAACTTTTAATGCTATCTCTAATTTCAATCCAGGTATCCTCAACACTAGTGCACTCCGAGTCTTCTAAAACCGAGAATCTATTCGAAACTTCAATCTGGTATTCCTCTCTTACCTTGCTCTCTTCTAATTTCTTTAAATTAAATCTCTCCGTTTCCGGACATTGAGGATTACATTTATTCAACGATAATCTCTCCCGTATTATCGCTGCTACCAGGTAGTGATCAGTGTCACAATCAGCCCCTCTAAACGACCGGACGTCAATTATGCTAGATTGTCTTCTTCTATCTACTATCAAGATCAATTTGATTATGTGTTTTTCCGTCTGGTGATGTCCAAGTGTATTTATGAACGTCGCGATGTGGGAATTTTGTACTCTTCACGATTAGGTTTTTGGATGTTGCAAAGTTCACGAGTCTAACACCGTTGTCATTACTTTCCTTATGCAAACTTTCGTTCCCTATAATCGGTTTGAAAATATCCTCTCGTCCTACCTTCGCATTGAAATCCCCTAATAGAATCTTCATATGGTATCGCGGGAGTTGGTCAAATATCCGTTCAACTTCTTCGTAAAAACTATCTTTTATATCGTCACCCTTATTTTCAGTTGGAGCATGTACATTTAAAACAATAATATCACACCACCGTCCCTTAAGAGTAATAAAAGAAAGTCTGTCAGTAACAAATTCAACCCGTTTAATTGCTGGTAATATTCGTTTGTGAACGAAAACCCTGTTCCTAACTGGTGATTTTTATTTCCTTCCCCGTAAAAGAACGTAAAATTTCCGGAATTCTCAGATCCATTTCCTTCCCACCTAACTTCCTGAACTCCTACTAAGTCCATCCTGTATTTCTCTAACTCACTAGTTACAGATTTTAACGCGCCTGCCCTATAAAGACTTCTAATATTCCATGTTCCAAATCTCATGTCCATTTTCTTTTGCTGATGTCGTGCCAAGTTATCAGTCCTTGTCCGAGACTTTTGTGAATGTTTCTGAACGAGTACCTTTTTTTACAGGATGAGGGTGTTAGCCTTACCCAAACCCCCAAGCTGGAGGACCACTCCTAGTCGTCTGTCCGCGACTGCTTATTCAGTATATTCGCAGCTAACCTCTATATCTAGAGGCCTTCTCCTCGATCCGCAACCTGAGGACGCGCCATGCCGTGGGGACAGGAACCCACGTTACCTATATATATGACAATACATATATATTTATAATCATTGAGAAAATCGCAATTTTCAGTATTTCATTGTTAAAGGAAGATATGAAGTCTTCCATATAAAGAGATTTTATCCGTCGTCGAGGATTGAACCTGAGGCCATAGATCTTCGTACAACTTGGGTCTGAAAAGCCACACATAACTACAATAGAGTTCGATGTTCCTACCATTTCACAGCTGTCTGGCCGACCACAGATCTTTGTGGATAGTAAAACCAGAGAGTTTAGACTAGAGCTACAAGACGATTGTTTTCTCAGATATAATTTCGTCATATATAAAATTTCCATTCAATATCATTAGGCTCTATAAACAATATACGAAAGTACCATTTGAGTGCTTTTGTTTATGTGTGTTTAAGATCTTGGAAACAGTTCGAAAATTCCATTAACCTTAAAAAAAAAAAAAAAAAAAAAAAAAAAAAGTAGAAAACAAACAGGTCGTTTAGCCGGATTAGACTTAGTTGTAAGGCCCATGTCGATGTATAGAAATACATTAATGTTTCGTCGCTTTGTTTATTAAAAAGAGAGACAGAAAGTGTATGTGTTGTACATACATCTCCCTCTCTGCGTGTGTGAACTTTCGAGGAGTCCACCTGGAGCTTTTCTAACAGAAAGCTCCTCTGAATACATGATGGATAGCATCCTGACATAAATCACCGAAAAATCCATAAATTTGAAGGCAATAGACAACCACTGGTACCGCATATTTTACGCAGGACGATGGGGAACCTGTCGCGACGCTTACGAGACAAAAAAAGAATTTAAAAAATAAGAGAAATCTACTGAAAAATAATAATAATAAAAAAAAAAGAACGTCGTGATGGAAGATCGATGAGATGAAACTGTCGAGAATGTCACATGTCGTTTGCATCAAGATTACCAATACATACAAATATATACATATATATATATATATATATATATATATATATATATATATATATATATATATATATATATATATATATATATATATATATATATATATATATATATATATATACTTCTACTTTCTCGTGAAGTGTGTGCCTTCCCAATCATAGGTATTCCATCATCAAGAGTTAGAATATGACTCAGGTCATTATAATCAACTGGAAATTCTTGACGATTAGCCAAAAACTTCGACGTTGCTTGTCATAAATCAAAAATTGCGATTTAATTACCTGGACCGAAAGATTAACGGACTATTATGAAACCAAAGCCCTTTTTTAAAAAGAGGAAAAAAAGTTATGGAGAAAAACTAAAAAGTTTTTTTTTATCTTATTCTCTGATTGAAAATGAGCCTGAGAAGTTTTCAATTTGAAGAGATCGGGGATCAGGAGGAAAGGTATGGTGGTTAAAAAAATTAAAAATCTGATATCAGCTTAATTGAATTTCAATGAGAATTCCATTATTCTCTGTTGGTCATTACATTTACGTTTCAGAGTAAAAAAAAAAAAAAAGTGACAGAAAATTATTATATAAAGGAAAAGTGAGAGAGAAGAATCATACAGAACAATATGTCTTTCTTGGCAAAGGAGAAAACTATCGGGAATAAAATATTATTGTGATATTGTTATTATGCAATGGCAGCTTTTGAGGGAAGTCACGTCTGTGAAAAATTTAATTTTATCGCTTCACGCTAAGGGAAGAAAAAACTTGGTACATGTACTAATCCTTGTATACAGGAATTAGTAGTACACATATCTGAATTTGTCATGCACTGAGAACTTTTCACACCACGGGATCCAGCGGGTGATCGGGGCGATCACCCCCCAGAAGAGGAAACTTTCTTATTATATATATATATATATATATATATATATATATATATATATATAAAACACATTTCAAAGTTTGGAGCCGTTAAAAGTAGCAGTGTGACAACCCCCCGCCCCCCCCAGAACTCAGTCCTGGATCCACCCCTGTTTCACACACTATATTTGTTTTCATATTCACAAGAGAATTATTGGCTGTCTAATATAGTAGTAATTTTATTTCCTATCATAGTTCCTTTCATGATGCTTTGTATCACATTCCTGAGAGTATAATTTCCCTCTCAATCAGTTCACTTTCAAGTCTCATTTTTTATGTTTTATCAACTGTGACGCAAGTGGACGGATGAGACTAAGAAGGACGATATTCTATATTTTTGGTCAACTAAACTACAATAGACAATTTCATTAGTAAAGTGAATACGCATCCATTGATGCAAGGAAACATAATATTTGCATTCGCACACATTTTTAGTACATTTAGAGTTACTGGCAGCTTTGATTAAGATTATTATTAAGTATTCTGCCTTTCGGCAGGTCCTGCGACTAAAGAGGATTTTTTTTTCAATTTTAGATTTGGGCCTGTAAATGTTTCTTCCACTTTTCTCGAATTTCAGCTTCCTCTTTTAAATAGAATATTTTCTCCTGTCTTTCAAATAATCAATCAGCTGTGTTCTTCTTCTTCTTCTTCTTCCTATTCCTCGCTTCCCTTCCATCTTTTCTTCTATGGCAATGTGAAGAAAGAAATTTCTTCGCAAGATGTGTCCAATCCAATTGGCCTTTCTACGAAGGATGGTGGCTAGAAGTGTCCTCTTCTCTCCTATCCGTTTTAAAACTTCGTTTGTTGCTCTGTGTGTCTATTTTATCTTTTCCGCCTTCCTCCAACACCACATTTTGAAGCTCTCTAAATATTTCTTCTCTAACTTCCGTAATGCCCAAGTCTCTAAACCACGAAGAAAGAAAAAAACAAATCTTGAAATGTTTAACTTTTCAACCTCAGTATGTCTGCTTCCCACACTTTCCAAGTTAATCAATGTACATGGTTAATTTTCAAAGAAGAGGAGAATTAATGTGACTGAGTCTATTGATGGAACTAAAAGTAAGATGTTTCAACTACCAACAGTGGTGAAGTTACCATTCTCACTGTTAACCCATACAATGGCAAAGTACTCGTCAAGACACAAAAGTTTGCAGCTAAATCTGAAATCATCCATTATGTTTCTGATAACTGCAAAAACTTCCACTTTCTCCGACACAGTTTGTTTTGATCAACTAGTGTATCACCAAGGGATGAGAACCTTGAGTGTTTTATGTAGCTTACTGAATATATGTACGTACGTAACGTGGTATAATTTCTGATGTTTGATGTAAACTATTTTGCTTTATTTTTCAATGAACTGTTAACAAGAAAGTGAAATATTATTATTTTGATTGTATGACTTTCATGTACGTAAATATCACTAAGAAATGTCAATATTGATCTATAATATTTGCACTTTTCAACGGTTCTTTTACTTAGAGATTGACAAGGAAAATATTCCATCAACTTTTCCTTCAAATAACTAAATAACTGGAAAAAATATTTAATAATAAAATACTGGACCATCTTATATAAGTTTTAAGGGATAATCGACTCGTCGATTTGCCTAATTCCCATCCCATTTCGTCCAACAGTTCGTCAGCTGTCATTCATAGATAAAAATCACATCTACAATTTTAAATAAAATGTGAATTCGCATTTGGCTTAATTTCCATTTCGCCTAATGATTATATCAAAGATGAAATACCCCTGCATAGTAGATCTGACTGTGTTCTTATAGCCTATCTATACTTATGCATAAATAAATAATATACATAAAGAAGGCATTGTTAACTAAAACACTGATTTTATATTTGCACGTTCCTTGCAAATAATTACAACAAATTGTTTCAAATATACAAGTAGGCACATGTTAGAGAAATTACTACAGATATATTAACAACATATCACAATGAACAACTAAGTATCTATCTATAAAAACGCACACAGTCCTTCAGTAACAGGCATATCCATTTATCAGCCTATGCCAAGAACACACTACGGTAGAACAAACTTACAAAAGAAGAAAGAGTCTTGATGTTAGTGCTATAAAAAAAACAATTATAATATACGTACACTTACTTTCACGCACTTAACACCTCTTAATAAGATATGTGCAAATAGTAAGATGTAGCATCTATATAAGAAAACAAACATATTTGTTTCACTATCTGTCTTTTGTTACATTAATCCTTTTCACTCAGCCTTCTCTACTTCCGCTTCTACAAGCTTGAATTAGTTCCAGTTGCATCAAGCTTGCTCAAAACTTACTATGGTACGATTGCATTCAGTATCCCATTGGATGTTAAATGGAACCATTTCTCTAAAACATCCCTTACCGAAGAAAGTGTCAATCTTGATAACAGATTGTAGCAAGTGAGAGCTAGATGTTAAGGCTGGTCAAATACAGTATACTTTGTTTAAAATTTGCATGTAGTAATCCCAACAAGTGCTTGCTAAATTTTGATTCTAAAATTGAGAACATTAAAAGAAATAAACGAATTGAATGCTGGATATTGTCAGTAGGAAGGCTATTTATCCCCGTAAGGATAAGACCAATGGCCGACAGATTTTGTGGATTAGAAATTCAAAATAGAACTTCTATAAAATGGAAGTCCAAATAAAAAATACGTCAAAAGTAATACATGAAACAAAATAAATTCCAAATTCAATTCCAATTCAAAATAGAACTTCTAAAAAATGGAAGTTCAAATTAAAAAATACATCAAAAATAATACTTGAAACAAAATAAATTCTAAATGAACGTGAAGATGCTCAATGAATAAATAACAAAGTATAAGAAAGAATAACTAGAAAATAAGTAATAATAATAATAATAACAGTAACACATGACAGAAAAAAATTAAAAGAAAACCTTAGAGAGTGTTAACCCTTCCAATCTCATGAATGAAATTAGAATTCAGTCTCTGGAGATCGCATTATTCGCTAAAACCTGATTAAGATTTTTTATGTGTTCTAAACGTTCTTTGTGGTCCGACTGTTCTGGACACTCTACAAGATTTGTGCCGAATACTCAGTGGGAAGTGCAATCCTCGCAATATGAACGATTGAGCCGCACACTAAATAGGACTGAGTGAGATGAAAATGACCGATACGCAAAGGTGTAAGGATCACTTCATCTCGGTGGTTAATGCGTAATGTCTGCCAATCACTGGGTCAAGCTTATTTTCCTAGACCTGGTTCCCATCCACTTGCAAGTACGTAAGAGCGCATCAGTTAGATGAAAGACCTACAAAGATCAGAGCTTGGAGAAACAAGTACTTCAGTGCAACATCTGCCAATACGGCGTTCTTGGTTGTTGTATGGGCACTTTCCAGCACCCAGCAGACAACGTAAACACATTTTTCTTGCTGTAGTTAATGCTCTTAAATAATGTTTTGAACTAGGGAGTGTTTCGTAAAGACACTCTGCAGGCCTATTATAACGCTTTGTGAGTCAGTGCAGATAAGTACACGACGCAGCGAGAGTTGAAGCGCGTAATTGAGAGCAAGCTTAACTGTTGTTCTTCAGCAATAGATATTGAATCCAGGGTGTGCAGACTACATTCTGAACTCTCCTCATTAGTGACGAAGGCACAACCAACAGAATTCTCATTTTTTGAACCATCTGTATAAGAACAAGTTAAAAATGGGGCACTCTAGTTGGTATTCGTGAGCACTTGTGTGCTGTTTAGTATGAGATGACAAGCGAAAGTCAAGCCTTGGTGGAGTCAATTGCCAAGATGGAAGGACACAAGTCTTTAGAAAAGAAAGAGATGGCCATACAAATTCTTATTCGATAGGGCTCTCGTAAGCACGAATGTACCATGGACGTGTAGTCTTAAGGACGTACTACTTACCAACAGTAAATCTGACTACTACGCAACGGAAAGTTGCAAGAATGGTCAGAAATGGGTTTTGTAATTTCTGAAAAATTTCCCACGAGTCACAACGATAGGTTAACGGTGGCTCGTTTGATTCTGCATAAAAGTTAACAACAGTATTAGTACGGAATGCACCAGCAACTAGCCTAATACCTAGGTTATAAACATTGTCAAATTGTTTCAGCAAGAGAGAAGCGAAATGGCAAATAAACAGTTGACATATATTGTTTCGAGCAACTGTGATAAACGATAGATAGTGTGGCGGAAGTGGTAACTTATAGATATCAATAGTATTCCTAGATACTTGTCGATCACTACTGCTTTGAAATGACTATCGTGAGAGAGATTGGTACTTGTTCCAGTGAGATCTATCACTCAGTTAGTTGGTTTAAATCTTTCAAACTCTTGGTGATAATAATATTGCTTTTGCAATCGGCCAAATTTCATAATTACCAAACAACTTTGGAGAAAATATAGTTTCTGTAGCTGTAAACTGGTACTCTAAAATTACTTAACTCGGTTATCATCTCTAGCAACAGAATCTAAGTTTGAAGTATTAAAATTTGGAGTGATTATAGAGAAGACGTAATTACATCGGGGGTTTTAATGCTACTTTATAGAACTAAACAGGATAGTGCACAAAGTTCACAAACTAACCTGATGTTAGGAATATCTCGAATTACGATTAAGATTTTATGTTAGTATACAATATAAAATTTGGAGCAAACTAAAGATTTATTAAGAGTTTGCATTAATATTGGAACACTAATATCAATTTATGATATATATATATACATTTCCATCTGTGTTTCCTTTATATTCCTTCTGTTTTCGGGTCAAGACTCCACTTAAAAACTAATATGTGACCTATCCAAATATCCAAGTTTCACAATCCTGCGGTACTTCCGCAACAATTTTTATAGAAGTATTTTCTGAGCACTTCAAATTATATGCCTGTAGTAGTCAAACTTCGACTATAGTAGGTCCCATAGGTTTGGAGCTATGGGCCTTTAACGTTCATTTTTTCATGTTTTCGGCAGCCTACAACTCGGAAAGGAAGCATTTGTGCACCGAGGTTGGTCTAAAAACTTTTTGCCTTATCTTGGTATCAGGAATCACTTTCCAAACGTTGTTGATGTTGTTTTGAAACACCCTATCTATCTATCTATATCTATATCTATCTATCTATATCTATATCTATCTATCTATATATATATATATATATATATATATATATATATATATAGAGAGAGAGAGAGAGAGAGAGAGAGAGACAGAGAGAGAAAGAGAAAAAAGTTCATTTCATCGTAGTAAAATTACAAAAATCACTGGCAATATCTTATCATAATAATGTAATTATTCAATCACACTCTACCGTAACAAGAGGTAGATCCGTTTTGATCAGAATCGAATCTACTACTTCCTTTAAAAAAAAAAAAAAAAAAGACATAAACTTCTAGTTAAGTTTAAAAAGGAAGTTTAAGAAGGATAAAAGGAATTTCCAACTATTTATACATGGTAAAATTATTAGAGAAACATTTTTCTTCGTTAATTCTTGACATATTCTGTTACCCTAAAAATGGTAACTTTCATCTAGGAAGGAACGGATCAGATGAGACACGTAACATCCGTTGCAAATCCTGTTTCTCTCCATCTCTCTCTCTTTATATATATATATATATATATATATATATATATATATATATATATATATATATATATATATATATATATATATATATATATATATATATATTGCAGGTTTCATTCTCATTCCCACTCTACATTCTATAGACAAAAGCCACCAGACGAGAGAGACAATGAATTCGGAAATAATGTATTGATTTGGTTCGCCATGAGCTGGGCAAACATTCCACCGTGTTAGAAGGAATTACCCAATGTTTGCTCTTTCTTCACACATTTCACAAGGGCTTGCACTTTATTTGCTTCTCGCACTGACCACCAGAGGCGCCCTATTCATACTGTTACCCATATATATATATATATATATATATATATATATATATATATAACTACTACTGATATATGAGAAAAGGATTCAGTATGTGAACTAGATACGTATATTCTTGCTTGCTAGTCCCCACTCCTGTATTTGTGCGAATTCGTGAATAGAAACGACTAAATCGATTCATTGTTAGCGCATTCATTCAAGCCGATTGATGGGATGAAATTTTGCATAGGATAAAGGATACATGAAACTTAATAAGTGCCTTACATGGTCTTCCATTTTGATATATGATACCAATTTTGCAACTTGTTCTGTATAATATTAAAAAAAAAAGACATGAAAATCCTTTTTATCGAAATAAATCATCAAGATTTAAATGAAACGAGAAACTGTAAAATAAACAATAGGGCAAGATGTGTTCTATTCTGTGATATTTTTTTCATGCAAAATATGAATTCTCTAGTTAATGTGAAACGCAAATAGGTCATACGTACTAACGTAATCACACACAGAAAGAGAGAGAGAGACATGCGAACGTATGCGTCAAAATGACGTTTAAAATGCGGAAGTAGTTTGGAAAAATATTTCATAACTTATAGTTTATTCAAAGAACGTACAGTACCTCATGTAAACAAATACACGTGGTGATTGTTTCATTTTATTGGTTAAAGAGCCTTGGAACATCCATGCGGCAAAAGAAAATAGTCCATTGGTAAGTAAGCTGCTTTCCAGTGTTTCTGTTGCTTATAAGGGTCATTACCAGAAATACAATTTCCTTACAATTAAATAACAGAAACAACACTGTATCTAAGGAGTAAATTGAATTAATGTAATAAAAGAGAATACGCATGCGCAGAAAGTGGCTTTGACCTATCTTACGCGCGAATCACAGTTTACAATGTGGCCGCGTGCGGGGAATATATATAAAACATTGGCTAGCTGCAAGCACGTGCTTCTTGAAAGAAGCGCTGACCGATAACCAATCATCCGATGACTGGCGGAGTAATACCATTCTTCAATGTTTACATCAGGATCAGAAGGTTCGTTGAATGAACTTTAGGCCCTACAATCTAGATAGATCACTTAAAGTCTATTGTCGAAGCAGTGACGACGCCAGAGAGGCGAGAAGTGGATAGGCGTCCCTTTGTTGGCTATGTTCTCCCCCGATTGCTTCCCATACATCCTGTGTTGTACGTAGACCAAGTAACATAAAAGTATCCTTTTCGATATAAAAAGAAATTGCTCCCACAAATTTTCTCCTCTCCATTTGCCACCTCAAGAAATTAAAACGGCCGTCGTTACTGTACGGGAGTTAAAAATTTCATCATTTAAGAGTGAATTTTGGACTTAGTTCTACGTTATTTAATGTTTTGTGAAAATTCAAATTGCTCACCTTTAGGAGAGTTCAATAAGTGACATCCAAATATTAAACTTTTTTCATTTACTTGCCATGTATATTGAGAGCAAAAGACAGATTTGTAGGAAAATGTTTGAAACACGTTTTATTTATTTATTTTATTTTTTTAGTACAATCCGAATAAAGATTTCTTAAAATTATCAATGTCCGTTTAAAAATTCGAACTTCCGGCTAAACAGAGCACTTTCAATTACTTTCTTTGTCAAGGTTCAAAATCCCACCATTAAAATTGACGTATCCTTTTTTTTAATATTACTTGTTATATTTTTGTATCGGAACTCAATGTCCAGTTTATCCCGATTTCAGGACCTAATACCCAAGTTCAAATTGACCTCATTATATACACTTAAATCTATAGTGAAAAAAGAAATCAAAATAGCGGAAATATTCATGGACTATAATAAGTTATGTAAAACTTTTGTGAGTTAATAATAATAATGAACACTCGTACAGTACGATTTCTTGGGGCAGTATTCTGTTGGTATGCGAGGAGAAGTGATACAGATTCATGGTTGTAATAGGCCAGTCATTGATGGTGCAAGATCTGTCTGGTTTCAAAAGAGGACAAATTGTGGATGCCCGGTTACTTGTCGACATGGTTGGCGAGAAGTCGAAAATGAATACAGTATGTCGACATGGTTAGCGTACTCACATTAGGCGCGGGATACCCGAGTTCGATTTCTTGTAGGAGCTCATGTAGTTCTAATTAATGTTGCCCATGAGACAAGAAATTAGGTTTCTTATCTCGTCTCGTAAATTTTATAGATGCTTCGTCTCATCTTGATTCTCGAAGAATTTTTTCTCGTCTTATTTCACGTCACGTTTTGTTAATTCATGAACAATTTTCTTAATTCATAAGCCATATTTCCTTTCTTAATTTCATCTAGAAGTTATTAAACAGTCGTTTTCCCGTCAACGGAGTTCCACGATGAGTGTGATATATGACAACATATACATCTTATTTATTTATTTTTTATTTAACAATCACCAGATACAGCTCAGAGGCCATTTTACACTGGATATCCAACAATAACAATGGAAAGGATTTGGGAAGGTATCGGCCAGGGCCTGTTTAGTAGGTACCACCCCGGCATTTGCCTGGTAGAACTGAGGGAAACCCTGGAAAACCTCAGTCAGGATGGTAGCCAGCTGGATTCGACCGCACGACCTCCCGAATGCGAAGCCAACGCTCTACCATTGTTGGAGTATATTCTGTAATGGTTTGCATATCTTTAAAATTTGATAAATGCTCTTTATTGTATTCATATAATGATTTGATCAACTTATAGTGCTCCTACTATCAATAATGTAACACTAGAGCAGTATTTAAGCAGAACTAGTGTTGCTCACGAAACTCAAAAAATTTCCGTCTCTTCTGGAAATTAAAATGTTTTTTTCATGGCTCGTGAACAATACTACTTCTGATCTCATGTTAAGCTATAGGTTCCTTTCTTATATAATCTCTTTGCAAGGGACGTTAAATTCCATTCCGCAAACATATGTAAGACTACCAATGTGTTAGCTGGTGTATGAAGAACAACAGTGCTCAAGATGATAAACATGTACAAAAGTCGTGCCAATACCTTGTCAGAGAAATGAATAATGAAAGAAATCAAGCAATGATGAAAAGGTTCATCGAACATTGAAGAGGAAAGAAAATATATGAAGTCTTTCACTTTCACATCCAACGATTATGCCTTTTAAGCTAAGGTAGAGGTCTGCACGGGCTCGGGCCGATCCCGCGGGCTGGACTCGGGCCTACATAGTATACATCACTTCGGGCCCGGGCCGGGCTCGGGTCGTAAATTTTTAAATATACAATCATATTTCTCGGGTCTAGCTATGTAAATATGCTATACAACGATATTTATTGCACCGTTCTTTCTGGAGAACTTTTATTAAAGTACAACTGCAAAATTAAACCTCTAATTGCTGTAAATAAAAATTCCATTTTGCGTTAATTATTACGTTTCTGTAATTCGGACTCATTTGATTATAACACGAGCTGAGGTCATTCTCGGGCATAAATGCTAAAACATATTTCGGACTCGGGTCGGGCCTCACATTATAAATTCATGGGCCGGACCGGGCCAGCCCAAATATTCCAGCCCGTGCTGACCTCTAGGCTAAGGGAAACGATGATTAAGGCAAGCGAATGATGGAAGAGTTTGTGAAATGATAATATGGCAGGAAACGGGAGAAATCCGAAAAACCCATGAACACGTTATTGTTCACTACAAACACTTGGACGGGATTCGAATCAGGGACATTAAACACCAGTGATAAGCGCTCTACCTCTCAGCCACCATAAAGATTTGATTAATTTCGAGTTTAACGTTCCTTTGAGCAGGGAGGCTATATGATACGAGACCTACTGATTAACGTGGAATCCGAACCACATGAATTCCCGCAGGAAATCGAACTTGGGTCTCCCACGCCAAAGGCGCCTACGCTAACCGCTTAGCCACGAGGGAACTCAGTTGTCATGAAGGATCTCAGATAATGCAGCACAGTTAAATAGACAATTAATACATCATCTAGGAGGTATAGTTAGAAGCCCATCTCAACAAAAACACTATCAGTCATTTACAGACCTATACAGCATTTTTTGCAAGCAATACTCAAAATAGAGTTCTAGTGCTTAAAAGAAATGTTAAAATTCCGGTAAACCAATTAACGAAATACCAATCAAACATTAAACTTGCTTTGCAGGTTGTGAATATAAACTTCAAGTATTGATTTACCGACCTAAATTAAGGTAAGTGTAAGGTCGACTATTGGCAATAGATGTCAGCACGTATCACTTAAATTTCTAATGTATTTTGTTGGGAACCAGAATATTCAAAATAATTGTATATATTCAAGACACAAATATTCAAGCTTTGTGCAAAGACAATTAAATCAAAAGAATAATTCGTATAATTTTTAAAATTATTATTATTTTATTATTATTATTAATTGTACAGAGAACCTCATTCTTCAAAAAGCATACTTCCAACAATAAAGTTTCTCAACAATGGTAGAAACAAATTACTAAAAAAGTGTGCGGATTATTTAATTTGTCTTTGAACAAAGTTTGGTTAAAAGGGAGTTACCGTGGCCCAGGCCCGTAGCCAGTCCAAAAATGTAGGGGGGTCCGATCCAACCATATGATACTTCATCACCATATTATAGTTCATTTGCAAGCCTACCGTGAAAATTTTAGGAAGGCCAGCAGAAATTTAGGGGGCCCTGCTCCCTAGACCCCCCTGGATACGAGCCTGCCGTGGCCCCATAATTTTTAACTTTTATGAGTGTAAAATGTAGATTTCGATGAGCTAGGTGCAATGGCACCACTGTTGATTTCTGGAACAGACAGCTTCAAGGTCAAATTAGGGGGCAAAAATAAAAAGTGGGATCATTTGTGGAATGCGGGCCAGTGACCGACTGGAAGGAACTGGATGTCATTCGATTCGTATTTACACGTACGTGAGTACCGTAATTGATATACCATTTTCCCGATAATTCTATTTTGATCCCCGAAATTAACGAAAATCCGGGATTTTGAGCAACTCGGACCTGTAACCGACTAGGACGAAATGGATGTTATTTGATTCGTATTCACACGTACATGAATAACTGATATTCCATTTTCCGGAAAATTCTATTTTGACCCCCAAAATTAATGAAAATTAGGAATTTTCGATCTTGGGTTTTCGTTAATTTTCCGGCTCAAAATTGAATTTTCGAGAAAATTCGAGAAAATAGCATATCAATTATTCGTGTACGTGTGAATACGAATCGAATGGCACCCATTTCATCCCAGTCAGTCACTGTTTCGCATTGGACAAGTATTCAAATTTTTTTATTGTGACCCCTAATTTGACCTTGAAATGGTCAGTTTCCGAAATCAAAAGTGGTACCATTGGACCCAAAAAATGTTTGAAAAATAAGGGAACACGGTAACTCCCTTTAAACCCAAAATTTAAATATTCATCTTCTGAAATTGATTCAAATACCGTACTTTGAATATTTTTTCTCCTTACCAGGTGCAACGGACCGTTACAGGTTTGTTCAATTTATTTCAGTGTTAATGTTTCTATGTTTGGTTTATGTTTATTCATTTTTATCTATATGCCAACGTTATGTCTATCTGCGCTGTTGGGATTATGTTTATTACTTGTTAATTACCTCATGTTTATGTTGTAAAATTGTCTCTCTGACATACAAATAATCTTTGATTATTATTTTTTTGTAATTAAGTTTGAAAAAGAAGAAAGTGTGTAATATATAGTGTATTGTCTTAAAAACAAAGCTACTAAACAATTTAGAAAAAATAATTTTGTGTATTTTTAAACCACAAAATAATCACCTAAAGATATAAACTACTTATTCTTCTGCTTTCTACATTTTGTAAAAGGGATTTGTTGCCAGGAAATGTAAAAGAAAAAATAATGTATATGTAAGCCAATGTTCTCCGGAATCTTACAGGTAACATTAGCTGTACGAAAATACATTGGATGTAAGATTCATTCAGGTCTGAATATCCTTTCTTTCATTGGTATTTAGGTCAGCGTAACTATGTACACGATATTAATCAGATTTATTAGCTACATCCAATCAGGCACTTTCTTCCCAGGGCACACAGTCTTAGTTACAAAGCTGTAATCTAGAGCCTTCGGTCTTCGTCTACATGGGGAACAGAAGGGAGTAGCACAAAATGGCGACCGTGAACAGGACTTCAGGTTGCTTTGGGAACAACTTTCTGATTGAGAAACTGCGGCGGGAGATGTGTTGTCGTTGAAGAAATGTTGAAATTCCAACTAATTCATTATTACTCCAATGTTTACTTAGGATTCTGGGGTATTCTATGAAAACAGAAATGGCATTGAGAAGTAATAGACTTTCTAATGCTAATAGGCAGGACAGTGAATACGCGTGTTGTGCGTCGATTACTAGTTTATCGGCGAGTGACGAAACCATAAATTCTATCATGTGTAGTCGCTGTTGGTCCAGGCACAATTTCGACAGCATGGATATACCAAAGGAAGAATTTGATTTTTTAAGTCAAAGTGAAGCGGAATGGCTATGTCCTTAGTGCGGAACTGAAAATAGTATACTCTGAGACGGCGTGGGAGACAATGCGTCCATACTACGTTTGTCCGGGAGTAACGCATCGGAAAATGAAAAAAAAAACATGATGATTGGTGCTACTGCAAGCGTGGTCGCGAAAAACAATACCGATAACATGTCATCAGAGCATATAACAGAAGTAACTTTACAAATGATTTTGAATAAGCTCCGCCAAGTAGTCGAAAAGACGGAGGAGTATCATGATGGCCTTCGAACTCTGCGCCTGGAAGTTCAGGCTATGGGAGATAATATAAGGAAACAACGGACAGAACAACAAAACATGTGGATCATGAACCGTCAAATGATAGTCATTAGATGGTATTACAACCAGAAGATGAAGAGATCCTCAGCCTAATGGAATTATTTAGTGAAGAAGAAGAGTCCACTGAAATACAGACCAATGCAAATAGCAATTTTAACCTGTTACCACGATCAGAGAAAATGAAAGACGAGTTTAGAACAATTTGTGAAAATAGGGACAAAGATTTTAAGGTAGTAACCGTTTGTGTCGAAGAGAAGTTTTAGGTCGTTATTTCGGAAGTACAAAGACAAGAAACAGAAATAAGTCGGTCGAAGGAATATGCTGTAGAAAATGTAAATCAGTGTTCAGGAATACAGAAGAATGTGGAAGCACTACAAAACAGAAATGCAATAGCTGAAGATAATTTCCATGAAGTGGCTAAATGCGATGTGAAAGAAAATGCAGAACTGAACCTACATTACGTAGAAATGAAGTTAGAAGATGATACAAATGACGAAGGAAAGTTTGAGTTCCCTGAAAAAAGAAAGGACTTAAATGGATCTAAGTTTGTTCAAGAAAGTAATGCAACTAGGAAAAGATTTAATGAGAAAACAGTTAAGAAAATTGGTCGAAAGCTGAGCAAGTGGACAGAAGTATATGGACAGAATATTCATCTAGAGAAAGCTGTGAAAAACTAAAATAGGAAAAGGCGAAAAGATAATTCAGTTGGAAATGAGGCAAAAAGTCTGAAAAGAAGAAAGAAGCATAAGGTCAGTTGGAAGAAAAGAAAGCGAAAATCTTAGCTTCAGTTCCAAATAATCGTAGTACGTGGAAATACAGTGAGTGACCACGGGAAGAGGAAGAAGAGAAAATTAAAAACTTTCGTCGAAAGGATGAATGCTTGATCACAAAGAACTGAACACAAATTTGAATCGGGAAAAACGAATTGTTCATCGGAAAGTGAAAAGAAAGAAAATTAAGAATGAAGTTAAAAATGAATAGCACTGTAATGGGAAACCAGACAGGTAGAATGTTAAAAAGGATTGGAAGTTTCGTGAAAAGAAACGTGCAACAAGGAGAGATGATTTGGAATATGAAATGATGAAAGATAACTATGTACACAGAAAATGAAAATTTCTGTTTATTCTTGTCAACCTTGTTCTAATTTCTGATTTGTTTCTTAATTTTTATATATTTAAACAAATACATTAGACCGTAAATAGTGGTACAAATATTTAAAAATTGTGCTTTGTTGGAAACTTTCAGTTTGAATTCCTAACTTGTTAATAGTCATTAAATAATTATATACAGAAGTTGAAGTGTATAATTTCGTTTGCACATGTAGAAACATGTCATGTTAAAAATTTTAAATGTTTTTTTAAAAAAACTGTTTTCTAATTTTTCGCAAATTTTTTTTCTTAAGTCTGTCGCAATCTTTAAAGGATCGTTTACAGAATAATGTGTCAGAATAATTTTGTAACTTTCACGTTTATTTCAACTTTCAAATGTCGACTGATTTATGTTTATTTTATTATTTGTTGTTTGCCGATATTATGTCAATCTTTGCTTATTTTCATGTATTGTTTGTTAATTATCTCATGCGCAATGAAGTTCATATTATATATTTTATTAATATCTGTAGCAATAAGCTATGATTTGGGAAAACGAAATTCCTTTAAATTCAGGACTGTATCGAGATTGTAAGTTTGGAACTACAATGGTGTGGCCCTAGGAAGGAAGTGGATAATCTGTAAATCAGATGTATACTGTACAAATAGATAAGTTGTACTAAATATGAATAAAAGAACTTAAATTTTCAGATGTAAATAATATCTTCATTGCCCATTTATCTCAAGAAAGTTGTAGATATTTAATAGTCTAAAAATATTCAATGAGACCTGAAAATTAATGGAATAAATGATGCATTACAAATACATATCTTATCTCGAGAGTTGCAAACCATATTATCTCAGCTCTGCAATTATTAGCTTTTACTTGCACATTGGACATTTGACAACTACATAAATGCACGGTGAAATAACTACTTCCATTAATCGTCGAAGTAATAACTCAATACCATTAACTACTAACACGTAGACTTCTCTCATAATCAATATCTTAGCAATACATATCTTCAAAGCATTTATAACAAATATCGTAGAACATACGTACCTATATTTGTAATAGTCAAATTCCAATTCCATTTGCTTATCAAAATTGCAGGCTAAATATTATGTTTGACCAATAGTAGCGGTAATTACTTTTGCTAAAATTCAAAATATTACAGCAAGAACATCAGCAATCATGCGATAATTTAAGACTTAATGCCCTTTCAATAATAGGAGAATATACGATAATTTTGAGCGCACACTTTTTTCAGTTTTTGAATGTGCAAATAAATTGTAGATGTGCATTAAATAATTATAAAACACACACACACACAGGTTTCTAACAATCATTCCTGGCGAAAATAAATCAATAAAGATTTGAAATGAAATGAAATCTTTGTTTTACGTCCCACGATTATGCTGGTTAGGCTAAAGGAGACGGTGATGATGAGAGATGAGTGAAATGGTGGAATGAAGAAAGTGGGAGGAAACGGGAGAACCCCGAGAAAACCCACGAGCACGGTGTTTGTCCACCCCAAAGTCCATACGGGGCGAGCTGGGATCGAACCAGGGATCGCAAGAACCGGAGATGAACGCTCTATCACTGAGCCACCGCGCCCCCCTAATAAAGATTTGAGAATTGGCGATTGTCAACAATGCTTCCATTCTTTAAACTCAATTACGTTTACCAGGATTTCGAAATGTTGTTCAAAGTACTGTTAATTAAAAGAATGTTCATGACAGTGACGCCAATTTGAAATTCGAAACTGTATATTACAAGATTAATTTATTACTGCTATTATTAGTAATATTAAGCTTGTTTCTTCAATTATTACGTCCATAAAGAATATACGATTTTTTATAATATACAATAATTTTAAAGAAAATTGATAATTTTGTTCTCTGAGTTTGGCAACTCTCCTCCCTATGAAATATATTGAAAACAAGGGGTATTGGTCTATTGGTGGCTAGCGCTCCTTTAAACTCGATTTCAGCGATTTCTTCAACGAACCATACTTGTAAAGGTTGTTTGATTTAGATTATGTCATGAAACTTAAAGAAAGCATGAGAGCTACAGATTGTGAATCATTTTGACTTCACGTTGCTTATTGCTCACTCTGTATTTATTCTGTATAGATGAAACATAGCAGATTTTAAAGGCGATGGAATGGCATTTCAGACGGTATGCAACATGTGGTAGTAGTGTCTTTGAAAGAGAAGTTATTGCGGGATATTTGGGACTTAGTGTTGCCATCCAATTTCTTTAAATAACCTTAACTTTCCCAAATTTCCCTCAATAGTTTCTCTTCCAAAGACACCACTATTGCATGCTGCATATCGTGGCAAGGTCATTCCATCACATTTCAAATCCTCTATATCTCACTTTTGTAGAATAACTACAGAGTGAGCAATACGCAACATAAAGTCAACAACCTGTAGCTCTCAAACCATTGAAATTAAGACCAATGTTCATATGAACTTTTTTGTTTAGAATCACTCATATCACTACCATTTCCCAAAATTTTGCCACTTCTTCCTGGAACACTTATATATATATATATATATATATATATATATATATATATATATATATATATATATATATATATATATATATATATAATTAATTTTGTAGTTTATATATATATATATATATATATATATATATATATATATATATATATATATATATATATATATATAATTAATTTTGTAGTTTAAAAATATAAAAATTAAGAAAACTAACGAAACCCGCTTACACTATGTCTATCACAAGCTTATATTGCTTAAGAATCAAGCTTTGGAACTTTCTTACCAAAACCGAGCGCTGTAGCAGTAAACCAGCACACCAAATGTTCCATATTCTACGAAGGGGAGTCAAATGAAAACCATAATTATTTTTTTAAATATTATTTATTGGTCACACAGGGTACAGAAGTAAATCACTTATCAACATAGTCCCCTCCTCGTTCAATGCAAGTTCGCCAGCGCTTCGGAAGAGCCTGAATACCTGCAGAAAAAAGTCTTTTGGGCGATGGCGCAACCACTCGTGCACCGCGTTGCGTACCTCTTCATCGGAGTGGAACTTCCTGCCGCCACTCCTTGCTCGCTCGCTTTGTTTCAGGCTGATGGTAATGCACCCATGTTTCGTCACCAGTGACGATTCGTGACAGGAAGGCATTACCGTCACATTCAGCACGCCACAAAAGGTCTTCGCACGCATCAACACGTCGCTGTTTCAGTTCAGGCGTCAGTTGTCGGGGCACCCATCTTGCAGACACCTTATGAAACTTCTTCTCCATACTGAACCTTCATTCGCCTAAAAATGTCAATCGGTTTCACACCTTCAATTCGCAAAATCCGAATCACAGAACGCTGCTCCTCACTGGTGCATGTGGCTAGTGGGGCTGCCATTTTGGAACTGTTGTTGCGCCGGTGTTTGTGCATCTGCCTGCTGCTGCCACCTAGGAGACATCCGGCATACTATCGTAAACAGGCATGCCAACTGACAGCTCACTGGCGCCATGTGCGGATTTTTATTTCTACTTTTATGGTTTTCAGTTGACTTACCCTCGTATTAGAATAGTTGCCTACATTCAGTCCTGTATTTATATATTGTGCGACCCTGTGCTCTAAATAATTTCCTCCCCCCCCCCCCATCCCTGGCACAAACTTACGTCTCAAACTAGGAAACAAGCCGTGATTTTGCTCTGGTTGATTAGCACTTTAGGTATCACAAGATACAAAAGTTACAACGTAATTTTAAATGGCCTAATTCTCTCAGTGATGATTATAATGTGGTGTTCTGCCCGCAGATAGGTGTTTGACCCGAAGGTCTCAATACCAACCCACAAGAAGTGGAAGGGGGCGATACCCATGTCCACAGAGAGAGGTTCCTACTAGAGATCTAATGAGGGCGTGATTTTGAAGCTGGGATTGGCTGACATCCATTGATGGACATCACTGAGAGACACCAATAAAATTATTGGTGTAAACTGATAAGAAAGCATTATTCACTGTTTACATTATTCACCGCCAGTAATATTTTAATAACATCTATATTAATAATACAATACACTGTATGTCTGTCTGTAGCGCTTTCTAACTCGAGAACCATAATAGATAGATTAAATTTTAATATGTTTTTGAAGTTCTCAAAGAAATGAACCAGATGACCTGTTCCAGATCCTTAGGTCATACCTGAGGTGAGATATGGAGTGGAAAGTCTCCATAACAATAACAAGAGGTATTTTAAAAATAATCGGAAACGACCAATATAGAGTTGAATTCATTGTTTTGGGGGTCGCTGAGATGAATAGTAACAGTTTTAAACCAATTCAACTTCAAGGTCATACTCCACTCTCCAGGGAGGGGGCGAGATTTTAAAAGTAATCGAAAACGACAGATATTAGTGTTATATTCATAGTTTTCAAGGTTATTGAGTTTAACTGCATCAGTTTTCATGATGTTCAAGTTCATCCTCACCCCTTGGAGTGGGGGTGGGAAAGGATGACTTTTTAAAAAAATAATCAGATAAGCTTTAGTCCGCATCACCCGAAGTGAAGTGTGGCATCAGCCAATAACCTCGCAGTGCTCTGTTACTAAACCTTCAGGAAGGAATCTAAACATTCATAATCGATTTTGTTCGTATTTGTCGACTGCGAGCTTATTGGCTGATGCCACATGCCAATTCGGGTGACGTGGATTATAGCTAATTAGTAACTACTGTAATTAGAGCGAATTAAACACATTAACATATTTTTTCGGCCTTGTGCGGGACTCTGCGGGTTGCTAGTTTTAAATATTGCTTTATTGTGAATTTAAAAAAAAATCCAAAATTTTTCCGCCCCCTAAATTCTGCCGCCCTGTGCTCCAGCACAGAATAGAACTTACCTAAATACGGGCCTGTCTACAGTGTTAACATAATATTTGTATAGCGTTGTCCATGATAAGAGCCAAGATGCGACGACAAATAATGTTTTGCCGTTTTGTCTCGATTCTTAAATTATTCTTGTCCATCTGACCTGGAAAGATTTTGATGTTAAACTCAAAATCAACTCAACTTTTTCGTCTCGTCTCGATTCTAAATTTATGAACAAAATTAAAGTACTGATTTTTCTCGTAATTTCATCTAGAAGATATCAGAATCCTTCCGCGTCACGAGGGAGCCATGAAGATTATCATAAACAAAAATTTAAGCAATATTTACTATTGAAGCATATGGTATAATAATTTGCGTATCTTTAAAAAACGTTGACAAATGTTGTATATTGTGTTCGTAGAATTATTTTATAAATTTATAGTATTAAATACTATGAATCATGTAACACTAAAGCATTGTTTCAGATAGAATAACACTTGGTTCAACTAGTGTTGATCACGTGACTCAAAGAATTTCTGGTCTCGTCTCGAATTTGCAAAGTACTTTCCGTATAATGTTCTTAACACTACACTTGAAACAAGAATTACAATCAAAACTATGAAGTATGGACTTACTACGAATAGTTTCACCGTTCACAAGTCTAAGGAGCTTCCAGGGGTGCCCACAGAGGGGAGCTATGACGCAAACTGCGTCATTGAAATATTTGGGGGGGGGTAAAAATCTATATAAATATGATTGAGGAGGTGTAAAAATTAATCGAAAAGAAGATTTTTTCATGGAAGAACACCTACCGATAGACAATTGGGGGGGTTGCGCCATGGACTTAAGGGGGGTGGGCACCACTGGAGGTTCTCAGGATTTTGCAAAAAGAAAAACAAAGATACATAGATGAACAAATGCTAATTAAGTATCTGTTCTATATATTCTATTTATTAAATATAACTTCGTAAATGAATATTTACAAAAGAAAATATTCCAAGAGCTTTTGTTAATAAATTCTCCAGTAGTTAATTCCTTCCATCTAGGGAGAAAATATTGTATGAACTTTCGTACAAGAACGGAATTTAAAAAAAATAAATAAAAGAATATGATTTATCTATTGAGCACAAAAACCGCCTGTAGAAAAGACTTAAGAATACATCCGCAGCGCTGGGAAAACATTCTACAGAGATTACAATTATGCTGTGGGTAGAAGGTTTAATTCCTTGTATTCACTTCTTCTTGATTTTTACTCGTTCTATTAAGAATATAAAAGCCTTCATTGAAGGAGAAGAGGAGGAGGAACGAAAATCGTCTCTCTGTTTTAAAAGATGTTGGGTTTTATTTTAATTTGAACAATTTCCTCCCCGGAAGACATCCCTTCTTCCATCCAGCCCTTACTTTTTTTACCCAACCTTCACGTTTGCTTTTGTTCAATTCTTCATTCGCTAATTGTATTTTCCAAACTGGGATAACTTTATAGAGCGTTCGTTAAGTCCTTACAAATGTAAAGAGAGGCAAGGAAGATAGAGAGAAGGAGAAAAAGAGTAAGATACACACACACACAGAAAGAGAAAGAGAGAGAGAGAGAGAAAGAAAGAGAAGGAGAGAGAAAGACTGTTCTGAAACGAAGAAAGTAAGATAATTCCCAAAAGAAATGGATCTCTTATGAATTTTACAGCGTTAAACGGATGATAGATTTGTTTTAAATACTATATATCAAATTCAGGATTCTTGCTTTCAAAATTATATTTATCACAGTATTTTAAGTAATATTGGAAGTAGAAATATTACCAAGATACAGTAGTATTAAGGTAATATAAAATTAGAGGGAGAAAATTATAAAGGTATTTAAAATAAAGAAACAATTAAGAATGGTATTTTAAAAGAAGAAAATAATTGTCATCAATGACTATAAAGAGATCGCTGTAGCTCAGTGGTAGAGTTACGGAACGATACAGAATTTTCTTGACAAGATACGAGAAGTGAAAGAACTCTTCAAATACATGGTCTTTCTAAAAGGTATGAAGATTACATTCACGAAAAGAAATATATTGCAGCTATATGGACAAATAAAATTTTACAAAACACATTCCTTTTGCATCGTTGAAAGCGCTTCCGCAATGGTTGATACGTTCCCCGCAATGGTTGATACTTTCCCCGCAATTCTGCATATGGATGGTATCTTTTCAGACTTTGTTTCATCTAAAGGAAGAGAAAGAAGTTGGGCGGTGTTAGATCTGGATAATAGGGAGACTGAGGTAGCATTCCCACGTTGTGCTTCGCCAGAAACTTATCACCGGTTATCACATTATCCAAAAATCCAAACTCAAGCTTGACATTCCAACATTCCATAACAAATCGAAATTGAGTTTTCTTCTCTTGTCTGAACAAAACCTTTGGAGCCAACTTTGAACAAATTTTCCTCATGTGCAATCGTCTGACAGTTCACACTCTGCAAAAGCTCAGAGACAACTGAGCCGAGTCGCGACGTATGCAGGATATTTCCCCACCAACGGATGGTCATGGACACTATCCTCCAATTCTTCCCCTTAGCGAGAGAAAAAAAAAATTAAACTCGATACTTTTTGAACAAACCCGTAGAAACAGTTACATTTCCCGAGACATAATTTTCACGACATTTTATGGGAACGAGACAGCCTCGACTTTTTTTTTTTTTTCGTTGGAACACTCTATCCTATGCGAAGGGCTCTTTGTTTAATCTCAGCCCTTAATAAGTTTGGTGGAGAATATTTTGTTCGTAGGATTTTTTCGTGTTTTTTCCTTTTTCTTTCCACATACCCTTTCTAAGTTGAAGGGTGTGATCATGAGAGATTTAACCTAGGATTTACAAAAAAAAAAAAAATCATTTAACAAGTAGATAGATATCTAATATACAAAAATGAAACTGATCTTGGGTTTGATCAAATCAAGGAAAAACGGCTGAAGCGTTTAAATGACTTTTGGAGTATAATTATCGGCTACCTCGAACAGGGTTTTGTTAAGTCCATATTATTAAGATATGTATCTTAAGGGCAAGGGATATACAGAAGGATTTATTTCTGGTGATTTAAAGCTTTTCCAGGAGATGCAAATGAAATATGAGGGTAAATTATTATACATTTAAATTTATAAAACCATCCTTAAAATTAGACAAAATTTACAGAAAGGTCGGAATTTGGGGAACTAGAACCCTCAGAAATCCCCTCTTCGTATATCCGTGCTAAAGTGGGCATAATTTATGCAAAATATTGAGTATCTTACGAACCCATCAAATTAGGAAGATGAAACACGGAAAATAAGCTCATTATTACAAATAAATGAACATGTATCTTACCATTTTTGAAAATTCCTATTTTAAAAGGAGCAAGGGCGCATTTTATATATTTGTTTCGTTCCATTGAAAAAAACCTCTGATGTTTGTGATCGCATTATAGGAAAACGGCTAATTAATTCGAAGTTAATTTCGGGACATAGTTAGTGCCTTCCTAATGCTGAATTTTATAATTTATTCATTTATTTAAACACTACAGTCATGAAGTCCAATTGCTGTCTTGCATATTGACTATGATTATTATATAATAATCCAATACAAATGCAATTTTAGGTAAGCTTACTTTACATATATTGTTTTTGTTTACCGGTCTTCATTCAACATATCCTTCGCACCGTTCTTCGGAAAACATTCACTCTATCCGAATATGTCAATATTTCTACCTACTGATTCCATATTATCTCGTACGAAGTACCCATTCGCCGTATAGAGGATTTATATAGCACACCAGTCCGTGCCTTTATACAGTAAAATGTACTACTAGGACTGCAAATGAATTACTAGCTTTAGTTTTATTTGTCAGAACACACAATACTAATGTTGTATACCAAATCTTAAAATTAGTGTAAATTGTAAATATTTATATGTTGTAGATTTGTGTAAATAACTTAAGGTTGGCTTGAGTACCAAAAATAAAAAAAAAATAAAAAATAAAAATCTTGGTAAGCTCTTAAAAGAGGAGGTAGTGAAAATATAATATGTTGCTGATAGAGTTATGATATTAAGACCTAAAGGAAAAAAGAAGGATCTAGTTGTGATACAGACATATGCACCGACGACTGCACATATAATTGAAGAAGTAAGGGGAAAATATGAGAAAACAGAAAGAAATTATACACAGGAAGAAGAAGGGTGAATATATAATTGTAATTGGGAGATTTCAATGCAATTGAGGGAAAAAAAATAGGAAGGCAGTGTTGTAGGAAAATATGGTGTAGGCGTAAGAAATCAAAGGGGAGAGAGACTGCTCAATTTCTGTAGGCAGAATTCGCTAGTAACTGGGAATACGTGGTTCAATCAGTACAATAGAAAATGTACATGGAAATTCCCAATAGACAGCAGAAGATATCAGATAGACTATATTAAGATTCAGGACAGATATCGGAATAGCTTGAAGAACGCGAAAGCCCTTCCCGAAGAAGACATTTTCTCTGATCATAACCTTGTGTTGACCGAAATGGATATTCAAATTTGAAAAATGAAGGTAGAAGAAAAGTAGGCAACAAGATGTTGAGTATTGAGAAGTTAAAAAACGACGAAGTAAGAAATCTTTACGTTGAGAAATTCAAAGAGAAATACTCAAACGAGGAAGTGATAGGTGCAGGAAGTAACAGACGGTGGAAACATATTAAACTTTGCATAGAGCAAACTGCAGAAGAAGTAGTAGGTTACCGTGAACTAGTGATGAGCAAATCCAAGACCAAAGACCCGCGTAGTCTTCGCCTCCTTAGTCTTGCACATCCAGTCTTGGTTTTGGTCTTAATCTTGCTTGCAAGAGTCTCGCAAGTCTTGCTTTTAAGAAATCTTATGTTTTTCATAGGTATATTTTACCCTCGACATAAGGATAATAAAATCCACACTGCGCCAATAGTAACGGAAATACAATGGATGATTCTAAATGTAATATAGTTTACCTTCGTGTAAATACGATGATAGTGTACAACATAGGCAATGACCTTTATTTTTTCTTCAAAGGGTGCCCACGCTTCACTACTTATAAGATAAATCACAACGTTTCGAAATCTTTTTATATTTTTAAATAGATCCAATACTCCACTGGTTCCCAAACTGGGGACGCTAATCCTGAGACGCATGAAAGAAAATCAAGACGGCACAAATTACTGAAATACCATGAATTGTCAAATTATTTTTACATTCTAAGGTCGTCAGATTTTTTTCTTTTCAACCACGATTAGTTAATCTTTGTATTGAACAAACTTCCAATTAAATATTGAGATTTTGTTTTGCTGATTAAAATAGGTACTCTATGGAACAGAAACATGGACATTACGCAAAAGCAATGAAAAAAAAAATGGAGGCTTTCGAAACGTGAGCATGGAGAAAAAAAAAGAAGAGAATTAGCTGGGTTGAACGGAAAACGTATGAGAAGGTGTTAGAAAGAATAGCAGTAGAGGAGAAAAGAAGAATTTTAGATGCAATTAACAGGAGGAAGAGGAACTAGTTGGGACATAGACTGAGAAGGAACTGTATTATGAGGAAAATGCTAGAGGGTATGGTGGAAGGAAAGAGAGGGAGAGGACGAAAGAGACTGTAGTTGAAGGAAGGTATTAAAACAGAAAATTGCTGCGTCAAGAAGAAGAGACTAGCTGAGAACCATCGTACATCGAAACTTCTAAGCTCCAGCAAGTGACCTGCTATTAATGGTAGAATAGCGATGATGATGATGATAATATGTTGAGCAATATTGGCCAAAAAGAGAAAAATTGAAATAATAAATATAATCAAGCCTGTTAATATTTTAGAATAATTTGAGTGAAAACTGAAAACGACTCAACTGTCTATGTCTTTTGTATAAACTCAATTTATATAAATATTTTGGCCTGTATTAGAAATACAAAATAACGGCATCAAACTCCAAATTATTTGAAATGACTACAAAATCACTCTTACTTGTGAATATGGACTATTTATTGTTGTATAATGTTATACCGCTCAATCATAGATGTGCCTAAGGAGGGGGAGGCTAAAAGTTATATTGATAAACAATTATTCAACGTATAAGCATCCACCCAAAAAATCAAGCTTGTGGTCACATGCACTAAGTTTTATCACGAAAATGTTAGTTCGATATCAATTTTATGAGTAGGTATTAAACCTTTCCAACTTGAGCCTCGGAGCCAATGCCATACCCATGTAGTCGGTACCCATGATGTACGGAATTACCGATGTTCAACACTACATTTCTCTTTAGTTTTGGAAGGGAACACCACTAATATGCTTTGAAATGAAATGAAATTTCTAGGTTAACGTCCCAAGCTTATGCACCGAGGCTAAGGTAGATGGTAATGATGAGAAATGAATGAAATGATGGAATGAAGAAAGTAGGAGGAAACGGGAAAGCCCGAAGAAAACCCACGCACACGGTGTTTGTCTATCAGAAAAGCTCACATGGAGAAAGCTGGAATCGAACCAGGAACCCCATGCCCCAGAGGTGAACGTTCTATCACTGAGTCACCGCAGCCAAAACATGTTTTAGTTTACTTTCCGCTTATCCGCTTCTTATGGATGCAACTATTCTTCGCATAATTTCTCAAAATCCAATCATGGGCTGTCGTCAATGAATTAAATGATGACCAAAGTATATCAGACACTGAAATTCTTATACGTTCTAAGACGTTGTTCCAATTCATTGTCATTTTCCGTGCTCCAGCAAGTACCAGAGAAGAAAACAAAGATACGCGGAGTTTGCATTTGACTAACATTTACTCTTGTTGGTTTTAATAAAGCGATTCGTGCTCACAATCCTAGACAACTAACGATAGACTAATCATATTGTAGAAAACGACATATTGTATATTCAGAAAACGACATATTATAGCTATATGCTATAGGGACAGATCGACCCACACGGATTGCATAAACTACTGGGAACACATTCACTGCTGTGGAATTTTTACTGAAACCAACAAATTCAAGTGAAACTTGCAATTATTGTTTCCCTTCCGTTTTACATTATATATATATATATATATATATATATATATATATATATATATATATATATATATATATATATATATATATATATATATATATATATAAATTCAAGTAGTACCAGTACTTGTGCACGACTTTTTCGCAAGAGTCTTGGTTTTGGTTTTGGTCTTGCAGGCATGGTCTTGGCCTTGGTCTTCCATCTGCATTCCTAGTATTGGTCTTACTAGGGATGTACTTGAACCTGAACCCACAAAATGGGGGTGATGTATATATATCTCCTGAAAGCTTGGGTCAAGGTAAGACGAAAACCGGTTACCAAAATTGGGGAGGTCTCAAGCATTCCGCTTGAAAGCAGCATGTTACTTATTTTTTAAAAATCTTTAAGCGTGTCCATAAGGTCCGTTGCAATGCAACCCCGAAAAATCTGAAATGATGAGACAGATATGAAAACAGAAAAACATGTCTTTCATCATTTCAAAGTACAACGTATCAAAGTAAATAAATTGTTCCAGGGTCCGCCGCAGGGTCAACTCAAAATCTTAAAATGGAAATTGGGGTCAACTTGCATATGAAAGTTAGTGTTAAATAAAAGATAAACCAAGTCGCGACTCTCTACCATAAGCCTGTGCAAAATAGTGGTAGATCAAAATATGTTTCCTATCCAAGGCGTAGAATGGTGTCCCGGGTCATCCTAGCCACGTGGGGTTTAGAGTTGTTCAGTAACAGGAGGACCTTTTTGCGTTTCAGAAGTGCTGGCTCCAGAGTTTTGAGTTTTTCTTGATCACGGATCAACTGCTGACAGTACATAGTTGCATTGATGCTCTGACCACCTGGTAGCAGTTCCCGATGCACGATTCCTAAAGCAGCCACCAAACACACAGTAGGACCTTCTTCTAGTGCAGTGCTGGTTTCGGCTATTTTGAAACCGGCTCATGGGATGCTAACCAATGATGACGGAGTCGTGGAGCTTCGTACAGGACCCACTTCTCATCACATGAAAACACCATGTCCACAAATGGCTTCTCCTCAGACGAGACAGCAAAGAAACACAGGTGTCTGCTTGAGTTGTCTCGGCCCGTAGTCAAAGCATGTGGGACCCATCCACTCAAGTTGTAGTGCTTTTCAAGTTGATGGAGGTGCTGCAGAATGGTTTCTCCACTCACATTGAATTGTAGTCCCAATTCCTCACATGTCTGGCCACTGTTTTGTACATGTGTTAGACTTCCTGCATGTGGTGTAAACATATTTAATGTGGTGTAGACACATAAAGATGTAGACATATTTAATTGTTCTGAAAAGTCGTTTAAAAAACAGAATTAGTGCTGTATCACCGGACCAATTTAAAAATAGAAAAAGTACGGAAATATACTGTATTCGGTTACATTTGGTTGGATTACGTTAAATTAAGTTAGATAACGTAACATTACTAACGTTAAGTATTACTATATGGATCCTTAGTATAAGTAGTAGTTATCTAGTAGTAGTCTATAGTAGTAGTTGTTGTGGTTGTAGTAGAAACGGGTTAGAAGTAGGGATTGGTTGGGTTCTGTTCTTGACATGAAATGAGCTAAATAAAGACTTGCTCAAATATTTCTGCACGTTTTACAATCTATTAAACCGTATAGTAAAACAAATGTGCCTCTCCGCGAAATAGACCATCCACCTCCATATACAGTCTCGCTTATATCAAAAACAACCAGCAAATACAACCACTTTCTTAACTTTTACTATTTCCCTTACCTGACTTTCACTCATTCTTCCTCACAAACTTAAATACATTCTCCAATTGACCCGGTAAATTTCCTAAAATTCGTCAGGCGATACAGCACTTAACTTAAAAAAAAACTAATATTGAGAATTTTGAAAAGAAAATCAAGGAAATATATTATTTAAATTTAATAGTAGTTGAACCTGCGCTGTCTACATAGCGCATCATTCTGTTGTGACCATGAATCTCCTTCCCACTGCATGTCTTCTTACTCACACAAGTACAGGATAAGAGACTCATAAAGGAAGTGAATTGTTATGTATAGATGTTGGAGTGAGTTTGTAGCAAATTTGTAGAGCTAACACGATATCAAGAGGAAATATTTTTTTCTAATAAATCCATATCCGTCCGAGAACGCCTCATTGTGTCTCTTGAGACCTTTGAAGTTGCCAGCATGCAATTGGTTTTGCCAACATATTTAAGCAAAGTGCCTGCAATGGCCGTCAACCCGCCGTAAATAACTTCTCTACTGGTTGCCTAACACAGTAGTTCCGGCCTGCAACAATGTTAATCTTATGTTCCCAAAACTGCCCCTAAAATGTTGAATAGAACAATAACGACACTTTTCTTTCTTGAAAATTTGAATGAGTGCTGGACAATCTACACAAAACTTGAAACCGACCAGAGATAACGGCACATCTCTAGCACGTGTAGTTTTCGAGATCTCATTGTCGAAAGGATTGGGGACAAACATATAAATGTAGCATTTTAATATATAGACTAGCTGAACCTGCACTCTCTACACAGCGCATCATTTACATATGAGGATGAATCTCCTTGTTATTCCTCACATCCGTACATGTCCCTTTACAGACACAAGTGAAAGACGTCTTGATAAAATAAATAAATAAATAAATAAATAAATAAATAAGCAAGGACTATCACAAAGGGGAGATTTTTTCGATTATTTTTTCTCAATATCTTTCACCTTTGCAAAATTTAAGCCTATTTCCGTTTGGAGTTTCTAAGTCATATATGACCAGTGTTTTCTTTCTTCTTGCATGTCGTATGTAATAAGCAAATACGTTACACACACAATTAATTATAATGTCAGTTATATATGATGTTCATTGGGTAAAACACTCCAAAAGTAAAGATTCATCTCAGATTGAAGAAATGGTTATCCTTCCTATTTCAGTATTGTTTGGACAGGAAACAAACGCCTGAGACATATTCAACCCGTATATATAACAATGTGGTGTTGGAATGTATAATGCGTATGATATGATGTTTTTTATTTCAACACTTTCAGTGTATCCGTAAAAATGTAATAAAGAAATAATGGCCATGCTTTTAAAAAAATATATTCAATTAGAACTGGACAATCTATGCAAAATTTGCAATCGATCAGTGAAAACGTCATCTTTCTAGGGCCTGTAGTTTCCGAGATCTCATTCTCGAAAGGATTGGCCACAAACATATTAACGTCCACAAATTTATAGTCTAAAAGAACTCCAATGATGGCAGCACAATTCATTTGCATTGATTTTGGAGAAGGTTTATTAAAATACAAAAGCTTTGAATAATAGCTTTAAAACATAAACTTTATATAAAAAGATGCATTTAAATAATAATTTATTTAAAGTACACATACTTTAAAATATTGTCTTTGTTAAACGTGAAATCACAAATAACCGTAAATCAAAGATTTGAAATCCAAAGTTAGAGGTTGGACTTCAGGCGTTTTTATAGGGTTTTTTCTCGCGTCAGACTGTAAAGTACTATCCGTCAGACTTATCTCAGCCAAGGGCGAATAGCACTACAGGTTTGATAGAGGGACTACCTAACCTTGAGTACTATCCAAAGGGTACTCTTACCTATTCATCTTCATATCCACACTCATCATCTAGTTCATCATTTCACATTTGGGCTCTGGCCCGCCAGGACGGATCTTGCTATGCCTGACCCACGCACCGCTAATAGGACTAAAGATAAGGGACGACATGAAGGCTTACCGGATACTGTTCCCGGACCGGCTGTGCGCCCCATGAAGGCAAGACCGCGGACGACATCCAGCCAACCATCTACAACTAGCCATCAGAAGCAAAGTATGTAAGCCTTTTTCATCAACCTGTTCTTGACATGTACATTTGAAACTGTGACTGATATTTAAGCCGAGACGTAGAGCGACACAAATTTGAAACGTGTCTGTATTTAAATATATTTAAAATTGTACTCTTACAGCATCCACAAGTATTTATTTATTACGTATTTAAATTACATTTGTGCGTATTTCCAAATCTTTTATTTGGTATTAGTATTATAAATCTTTTATACAAAATATTTCTACATATTTAAACACACACTTTTACACACTTTTAGTCCATATTTATAGCTATACAATTTTTCTATCTGTCACAATGTAAAAATATAGTTTCTTGTGATAAACATACAGCTTCATCTCTCAAATTGCATGAGAAAAGATTTTAAAGCTAGCTAAAACTCACAAACCAAACTAAATCAAGTTTATATCAAAATACTGTTAATTACATTTTCTGAACTTAAAAAGAAGAAAATGATTATTACTCTCTCATCTATTTAACTAAATTCTAACTTTGTTTTCTCTCTGTTTCATTCTTGCTTTCTGTTATCTTTTCAGACTGGCCTTTATTTCTTTCTGGAAAAGAATTGAGAAAGTTTTACTTATTATTGTGATTTATGGCTTTTCTCGTTGGATGTTCGGTAAAACGGTGATTACTTCTCCTACAATCAAATACTTTCTTCTGTTGCCCAACTTGATCGATTTTCTTTGTTCAGAAAAAAACTAAAAGTTTTGTTGACACTCTTTTAAATAGGTCAACAGTAAGATGATTTGCAAATTTCAACATGAACTGTAACCTAATCTTGAAGTTATTTTGAACGCTATGTTGTTATGCATATAACGGTGTGTAACCAGCAAGCTGTTATAAGAGTCCTATGCTCTTTACCTATTAAAAGCATAGGCCTATAAAAAGTTTTCTTTCAGAATAGGAGAAGAATAAATAACTCACCACGCATCCATCTATCTATCTATCTATCTATCTATCTATCTATCTATATATATATATATATATATATATATATATATATTATTAAATCGTTAGTAGACTCTACATCTCTCCGTCCATCCATCCCACTACCCGCCGTTATTCTGCACGACAGCTCTTGAATAGATGCGAATTTTTTAATTCTGCTTTTTTGCAGTAGATAAATAGAGCAATTACGAGGGAAAATCTTTGTTCCCACACCACAAAGTTCATTTGGCGGGGGCTGGTATCGAACCCGGGACCCCAAGCACCAGAGGTGAACGCTCTACCACTGAGCCACAGCGGCCCCCAATTACGAGGGAGGCTGATAAGTTCTCGGCCCAACTTTCTTCTGCATACGTCATCTTGAAATCGCTCATTGAATTCGAAATATTGATCTTTTGTAAGTTTAAGTGGCAGCTGAGATGATTGAGCACTAACGTGCTTTTTTTTTTCTTTCTTTGCAAGTCATCGATTGAACCATGGCGCTTGCGAAATGCCATGAAGTTCTTCTTCCCGCAAGAGAAGTCGCCGAAGGAAGTCCATGGTTGCATGCTAGACACATTGCCCTTCGTATTCCAGTGTGGAGTAATGGCGCTCAAACTTTAAGCGTAGTAATTTTTCAATAATAAGATGGTGAAACATGTGGGAGCTCAGTGTCAATGTCAACTCTGGAAAAAAGAAAATCAAGTTCATCACCTGATTTTGAGTAGCAGATGAGTTTCACTTCAGACGATAGCTTAGACCTTGAAATTTGAACAAAGAACGTGTCTGTCAATAATCCACAATCAATTGGACATGCACAAGCTTTCCGCGAAATGGATGCCAAAACATTTGAATGCCAATGAGAAACGCAAATGTGTAACATCTTATCAGTTGATTTTGTGAACTCTAAGAACAATGTTCTAAATCGACTTGTTACCGAGGATGAAAGTTGGTTCCACTACTTTGGTTCTGAAGCCGAATGACACTACACAGGATCTCCAAAGGCAAAGAAATTCAAAGTTCAAAGATTAAAAAAAAAGTGCCGGGAAAAGATGCGAAGAAGTGTGTTGTTTCTGCAGGACAATGCTTATGTTCATAAAGCTGGAAGAACAATGAATTTTCTGGACGCTCTAGGACTTAAGTGCATTGACCACCGAAGTTACTCGCCAAAACTTGTGCCCTCTTATTAATTATCTCTTCCCTAAATTAATTAAAAATAAAATGTAGAAAGGACAGAAATTAAACAATGGTAACGAAGTTATAGCAGCTGAAGAACAGTTTATTGCAGACAAAGAGTTTTTTTTTTTTATTTTTGGGGGAGGGGGTAAAGAAGTTGGAGCAACTATGTAATAAACGATGTGCTAAGTATGTTGGCTCTCATGAAGAATATGTTGAAAAGCCTAAAACTTTCGCTCTTCTAGCTAAAGTCCTTCTGGATCGGGCCGACAACTAATCAGCCCGACAGAATTTGTACTGGAGTCAATTGTCAACAGCTTAACGGGTAACATTGAGGATAACGGTGGTTATAGTCCATATCCCATATATGTAAGCAACCTTTTTAATTCTGTTTTTGCAATAGATAACTAGAGCGATTATTTCAGCCGAATTTGTCTTCATTTCATTTGATTGGCGCTTCAGTTTTGGCTCATACGAGCGTGCACATGTTTCGTCAAATGCGATAATCCTGTTCAGGAACGCGCGACCTTCCCGTCTGTACCGTGCCAAATGATCATTTGCGAGGGCGTATCTTAACCATTTCTGAACGTCTGTAAGGTGGTGCGGTACCCACCGGGATGCAATTTTTCGGTACCCAAGGACATTTTGCAACACATTCAGCAGTGTGGTATGGGATGTTCTTACCTCATTCGCCAATTTCCTCACAGTCCATCTCCTGTCCACATGCAGCAACGATTGCATCAATTCAAAGACTCGGTTGCCGACCGCATGGCGTCCTCCACCTGGTTCCTGTTGCACACTGCCACGTCCTGCACGAAACGCTGCTACCCAACGTGCCACAGTCCGATACGGCAATGCGTCATTCCCACATGCTTCACGTAGCCCGGAGTGACATTCCGTAGCGTTTTTACCACGGGCCACTTCGATCTTTATCCATGAACGTTGTTTTAACTTGGGAAACATCACCTTTAGAACGGTGTGCTTTGCCAACCTGCATTCAACACACTTCACTGCAGCGTTGCCAACCTCGGAGAACAAAATTATCGATTTTCGTCCTTAATATTATCGTATATTACAAAAGATTATCGTATATTCGTTATAGGCGTGATAATTGTATAAACAAGTACAATACTACTAATAGCAATAATATATAATAAACGTATCTAGTAATCTTCAGTTTCGAACTCCAAATCAGCGTCACTATCCTTATCATACCTAATTACGCCAAGTAATTACACGATACGTAATTTCATTTGCCACAGAACGATTCTAACTTCTTTGTTTTTCACATCCAAACAAAGGCGCTAACATTCACATTAGCGAATAATAGAGCCATCATGAACAAATAATATTGCCACCTCCACGTAAATGTGATGGATGCAGGGTTACCAATTCTCAAATCGTTATTGATTTATTTTGGCGAGAATGACTGTTAAAAAATGTGTTTTATAATTCTTTATTGCACACCTAAATTTATTTGCACATTCAAAAACTGTTAAAAAGTGTACGTTCTGAAATTATCGTATATTCACCTATTATCGCAAGGGCATTATCGTATATCGTATTAAGACTTAAATTATCGTATATCACGATAAATTATCGTATGGTTGGCAACCCTGCTTCACTGCGATCATTGCCGCGCCTACACTAGCGCCACCACCCGCGTTGTACAGCTCCACCCACCCGCTACAAGTAAGTGTTGACAACTGCAGCTCACTCAAAATTCCCTGTGCGGGAATGGGGCAGTGTTGCTACTTTTTTCTTTCCAGCCCTCTTATTTCACGGACTTCGCTGTGCACTGTCTTGTTAGCCATTCTATGAAGCCTATAATCTTCAGTCGCTGAAACCAAATGATTGAATGACAAATTGGCAACACAGCCGAAGTCATTCACTTCTTTCCCCAAAACGATAGGAAGGTTTCCTCTATAAGAAGGCGGCGAAAGTGGGGACGAAGTATGTTTCACATATCTTCCTAGAGCACGCTTGAAATAGAAAAGCTCTACGAAGGAGACTTTCTCAGGAAAACCTCACTCAGGATGGCTGGCCTGATAAAGCTTTAACACTTTTTCCACCTAGTGTCCTTAGCGGGAATCGAGCCCGGAACTGCTCCTACCAAAGACGAGATCGTTAGCGACTACGCTACGCGGAGTACCCAGTTCTTTCAAGGGACAAATGGCTCAGTAGTAGAGCGCTCACCTCTGGTGCGTGGGGTTCCTAATTCGATTCTCGACAAAGTTAGTTTGTGGTGGACAACATCGTGTCCGTTGATTTTCTCGGATACTCCCGTTTTCTCATGTATTCTAATTCAACCAATCCTTCCATCATAATTTATTTGCCTTAATCATTCATCTCCTTTAGCCTGAAGAAAATAATCGTGGTACGTTAAACTGAAAGAAGAATTAGTTCTTTCAAGATTTAATGATTTTGAAATGAGAAAACATGCAGAATACTTAGCAACTCATAAAGAGCCTAAAACACTAGTTTGGAATTTTTGTTACAATTTCATGTATTTGATATTCCATTAACACAATGGTGTATTTAACTCTTCGTATAGCTAAATAGTAGTTACATTATTAGATACGAAAACTTACAAAGAAAGAAGTCGCACGGTGTTAGATTGCAAAATAATGACGGTTAATTATGACCGCCAACGTAATTTGAGAACTTTATTTCCAAACCTTTTTCCATTTGCAATAAGTTTCTTTTCTCTCTCTCTCTCTCTCTCTTCTTTTCTTCTCTCTGTTTTATTTCTTCTTAAGAGTCTTCATCCCGGCGAAATTAAAATACCGCTAATTTTACAGTAATTATGTGATATCTTCAAATAGATAAAAGATAATCGAAATGTGGAACAAGAACGCCCTAGACAATATTATTTTATATGAGAAACCGTTATCACGACTCACTTATCTGATTTCGATTTCGAGCCATTTTGAAAATCGACATTTATTTTCGCGTTTCTAAACAGCTGAAAACGGAAAGCCACTAGGTGACTTGTGATAACGGTACCTCACGCTTCGATATTTCAATTATGTTTTATCTATTTGAAGATATCACATAATTACTGTAAAATAAGCGGTATTTCAATTTCGCCGGGATGAAGACTCTTAAGTAAAATACGAGTATTAACACGGTTTTCACTCGTGTAGCTATTCATAAGAACTATGAAGTTATTAACACCTAAATAACTGGACAAAAATGGACCATAACTAAATCATGCACTCTTATTGTGTCACTGTCATTACAAAGGAATAAAGTCAATGATGTTGATGCATTTCAGTTTTCCAACTTTTTTTTTTTTTTTTTTCACAGACGACACACTTTAGTGAATATCCACATCATGAAATACTTACGTTATGTGTTAGGTAAAGATTAGCATTGTTGACGTCATTGCCTGGCGAAAACAACGCCTCTAATGGCTTTGCATATATTGTAATGTAGATCAAATAATTTAAAAATGACGTTTCAGTACAAGGGCGCCCATGTTGTTGTTTCCAAGGAGGGGCCAAGTATAAGCGACATTTCAAATGTAGTCTCAAATTTTGCGGTAACTATTCTAAAATACCTATTGGGTTTTCGATCTTCCGAAGCACAATTTCCTCTAAAGGGGCGGGGCGAGCGAGCGCCCCACCTTGCTTCCCCCCTGATGGGCGCCCTTCTTTCAGTAAACAAGACAGTGCTACTTTCCAAAAATAATATGTCTGAATCTCCGCTTGCCCCTTCCCCAATAAATTAAAATTTGGAGTCGTCACTCAAAATTGATTTTAATTTATTATGAAAAGCTATATTTTAAAAATAAAATATGTCAAATAAAGTATAGATTTCTGGATGGAATCAAATGTATTTCTAAATTTTAAGATTTCACGACATACTCCATGGAGTTGCATGGCACACTGGTTGGCAAAGGTTGATATAAATGATAGTATTAAAATCTCCTCTTTTTAGATTCAAAATTTGACGTTACTTCCAAGAAGTAAAACCTCTTCCAGGATATTTCATTGGGTATATACATAAAACCAAGAAGTTTAGTTTTAATTAATGTTGTTCGCATTCTATCGCTTGCTTATGCAATGGAAATGGTGTGGTCACAAAGATTTTGTGAAACACTGCTCCAGCTGAACACAGTGTTTTATTTTTGTATAATTTCTTTAGCATACTTCTTTTTTAGATGCTGATACAGCTTTTGTTTCTTTTCCTTCATAGACCCACGTTTTTTTTACTCATCTGATTAATTAAATAGATATCGTAATGGCGTTGATGTATATCAAGAGACTGCTGAGCTTGTATTTTAGTATGTAACATAAACCTTTCTTGTTTCTTATTTAATTTTCTTAGATCTATCTAACATTAAGAAAATCGTTTTATTTCATTCCTTCTACTCAGAATAATAAAAACAACACGTAAGTGTTACTAAAAGACAAAAAGCGAGAAGAGGTGAAGCGAAAGAGAAAGATAATATGGATATGTTTACGCATGTAATATAACCTATCGACCGCAACTAGTCGATATTTAAGATGGCGTTCCATTGATGTGGAAACGAGATGAGGTTGTGATTTCTATCTTGGATGCATTCGAAGTCAGATCAAACCTCGCTATCAGCACTTGTCTTGACGTTCAGGCCTATTGGGTTACCAAGGCAAACGAACAACAAGTTCAGTTTTTTTTCTTCTTCTTCTTCAGTGTCTTCAACACCGGCCCAGGCTCCCTAATCCACAATATATATATATAAAGCTTCAACGCAGTGTTAACGTTTAGTCAAACATAATCAGCTTCAATCTCTTGGGGTCCCTTACCCACTCTAAATTTTGCTAACGCGTAGGTCTGTACATCTAGTGTTAAGAGATTTCTATCTTCTTACTGAAGAAAGTTACTCTAAACAGAATTAAAGGTATAGAAGAAATTGCTTTTTATAATAGTAATCAATTAAAACTTCAATGTATTGTAATCTGAGATACTAAATGAAAAACCAGATATAAAATGCAAGTAACTGAAACTGTCAATCGTGTAGTGTATTTAAAAAATCACATACATTATTTGAGATTTAGAGAATTAAACATAATTTGAAATATATTTAACTGCGATAGAAATTGAGTTCTGTGTTTCGAATGATATTAAAATATGGAAATGTATATTGAAAGATGTTTGAAATATGTCCACTAAATGAAATGAAATGAAATGAAATCTTTATTTTACGTCCCACGGTTATGCCGGTTAGGCTAAAGGAGACGGTGATGATGAGTAATGAATGAAATGGTGGAATGAAGAAAGTGGGAGGAAACGGGAGAACCCCGAGAAAACCCACGCACACGGTGTTTGTCCACCACAAAGTTCACTCGAACTCAGGACCCCAAGCACCAAAGGTGAACGCTCTACCACTGAGCCACCACTGCCCCTCCACTAAATTAAGTGGATACGAACTTTCATTTTCTTGATATTGGAGATGAACAACTCTGGCTCTTAACATTTCCAATAAGGACATAATAATGAGTTTACAGAGGAATCTGAGATAAAACACTCACCTCTGGTGCTAGCAATTCCTGGTTTGATCCCAGCGCAAGAAATTTTGTGGTGAACAACATCATGTCCGTGAGTTTTTTCGGGTTTCTCCCGTTTCTTTCCACATGATCATTCCACTTATTACTTCATCGTCATTCCCGTTCATTAAGAATCCGTCTCCTTTAGCCTAAAAAGCACAGCTGAGGGGGCACCAATTATGTCATATAAAGACTTTAGTTATATTTTAATTAACGTAGCAGTAATAAAGGTATACTCCAGTCGAAAGTTTCCACTATGATTCAGATGGTATAAAAATACATAGAGATAATGTGATCAATAGTGCTATTTAGTCCTCTTTACCTTCCTATCCCTCAATATCTTTAGGTATTCATTTGACAGAAGTAGGTGAGTCCCTGAGTCACATTTCTACGCAGATAGAAGGGAAATAAATTCTGCCTCCAACATGAATTCGACCTTAGCCGTCTGGTTATTATGTAGATATCATGACGACTCTGATTAACACACTAATACAGTCAAATATATTTTCTGTGCCTATGCGATTCTATCGTTTGAGATTCAAGATTGGACTTCTCTGGCGATTAATTATGTGCTGCGTTGGTGCAGAGCTGGATTAACTCATTTGGAGGCGCGGGGCTAGGAAAAATGTGTGGTCCCTGCTGACTTCACCTAATACTTTTCTGCGGAAGTACAGTAGAAGTGTTAAGGGAATATGTTTCATATTTTTGGTCGTATTTTATAATAATGATTGTATCTTCATCATTCTTTTTAGATAGCCAGTTGAGATTTTAATCAGAGTGAAGGCCCCTGTCCTCCTGGAGATCGGGAGCTTTAGCCATCTTAAGCCCTCCCCTTAATCCGGCCCTGCGTTGGTACACTGTTATTGAATTATCTGGTAGAAACTAGCAGCTCTCGAAAACAGATAGATTTGTGTATTGATGTGTTAGCAGAACAGTTTTAACAAAGTTGATTTTCTTTGATTCGTTACCTGGTGAACTTACTAACTTCCAGCAATGCTGCTGCTATGCCGTACTGTTTCCTAAACACAAAATTGTGAAATAAGGCATTAACGTTAACATGTTGCAACAACGTAGCCAGTTGTAACATGCTCTGAGGAATGTATCGCAGCTTCATCTTACTTTCCTACAACTTATAGTTATAGGAAAATCGACAAGATTCCTCAGGCAGCGGCAGAATCAAATCCACATCGTGACGCGATCATGCACCGGCACCAGTGAATATAGTTGCTAAGTATAAAACTACCTACTACATGTTCAGCCTTACCGATCACCTCAGCCGAATCGAACAGAGTAGGTGGATCATCCCAAGCAAGCAGGCTCGAGCCATTGGTTCAATTGAACTGAGTCGATAGCTCACCTTACAACGATAACGTTGTATGTAATATTAGCAATCTGTGCCAGCTTACAGAAAGGGATCAGAGGCGAATTAATGTGAACATTATAATGTATAAAAGAGAAAGAAAGATATATATAGAGATTTCGAGATTATTGTTTTGTAAACGGTAACTAAAATAAGAGTTGTGGTTACTATAGCAACGTCGTAAATAAATGTACTTATACGTAGACATATTGACGAGTAAAGAAGTGTGTATGAAGGTCTATATATATTTTGTTATATGTGCAGAAAAGTTAATAATATATACTTTTCATAGTCAAATAATAAACGTCAGTTAAGAAAGTGATAAAACGCGTTCAGTTATTTTGAAGATTAATTACGAACCAAGGTGACCCCTTACAAAAATTGGTTTCGGCACAAAACAATAATCTCGAAATCTCTATATATCTTTCTTTCTCTTTTATACATTATAATGTTCACATAATTCGCCTCTGATCCCTTTCTGTAAGCTGGCACAGATTGCTAATGTTACATACAACGTTATCGTTGTAACCTGATACCGAGTCGAACATAGTTGATAGCTCATCCCAACCGAGCCGGCTCGAGCTGTTTGCTCAGTTGAACGGAGACGAGTCGGTTGACATCACTACCGGTTGGGCTCAAAAATTCGATCTTACAGATCTTAGCCTTGATAATGAGAGCTATAATATATATTTATATTGGTGCTCACGACTAAGGCTGTCTCATTATAAAAAGTATGGTCTCGTTATCGAGACGAGACAAGATGCGAACAGTGTTCCCTTTCGTGAGAACACTAAAAGTATTCTACATTACTGATTACATTTCTCATGGGTTTTGTTTTCCAGTTTACTGTGATCAGGCCATGATTTCGAAATGAATTAAACGAGCTAAACGAGCGAGCATTTATTAAACTCGACTCGACTCGAATCTCGACCTCAAAAACAGTGACTCAGCTCAGAACTCGACTCGAGGAAATTACCTTTCACTCGACTCGAAATTCAAGTCAAATTCTAGTCGAGTCGAGTTTTAGCTCGACTCGTGCCCAGACCTAATTTTGCGGAGAAGTACAAGCGTCAGTAGGCCAACACAAAATCAGCGTGCATTAATTACACAGGTAATTTGTTTATCGTTATTTAAAACTAAGGCGAAACAAATAATAGTCGAGTTTGTGTCATATCGTTAATGTAACAAAGATCATTAAAGCTTGAAAACGTACATACTGAATCTGAAAATTAATTGCAGAGAATTTCTGCTTTTCTGCGAGGAGGAAATGCTTCTGGGACTGATACCTAAATGGATAAATTTTAAAATGTTTGCAATGTTTAAAATATGAATGTTTTTCTAGTTCTCAATTATACTAATAAATTGAAAATTGTTGATGACTATTACGCGTGTTATATATTGATCTACAGTACTTCGGAGCATTCGTATAATTATATGGCAGTTGTTGACAAAGAAAATTAGATAAGTTATGGTAGAAAAATAAGAAGATTTGGAAAAGGTTGAGAGAGCGGGTTGCTTGGTGGGTAGTGTCAAGCATATACACAGATAAAACTAGTTGCCTACATAGCAATACGGCGTAGGAATAGCTAGCAAGATGAGAAGCTGTTTTAGTGTCGCATCATGTTGGAAAAATGCAACCAAGTTTGAAACAAAGGTATACGATAAAATTTTGCATCAAACTGAGTAAATTTGCCACCGACACGCTTGTAATGCTAAAATAAGCACGTGTTCGAAAGCACAAGTGTACAGGTCGCATAACGGGTTTAAAGAAAGGAGAGATGACGTGCAGGATGAACAACATTTCGGTTGCTCATCAATGTACAAAACTCCAAAAGAACGACTATAGTGTCTAAAGAGAGTTTGTGCCGCCCTCAGACCGGCATCTGGCCTGATCTCGCAGAACTTCGTTCCTACACCATGATAATGAACTAACTCACACATCATTTCAAGTGAAAGAATTTATGGGCAACGCTTCTTCGCTTACCTACAGTTAGGACCTGACCCTCACGGATAATTATGTGTTCGAGAAGGTCCAAGCTTGGTCGAAAAGTATACTGTTCAGGGACAATTGCAAAGGACCGAGTAGTCGCAACGTGTGCTGTGCTAGATATGTTACGTCAATATTTCTTGCACTGCTAAAAACACCAACTGGAACGCTATAATTGTTGTATTGATACTATATGATCCAAATTTCAACAACAATAACTATATTTGGACCCATTCGTAATAATTAAAAAAGAATCCAAAATTACTCTTAATTTCTGTTGAAAAGACTCTGTATACCAGTGCGAGGTACAACGTATGTGATGTAAGTCTTTACTGTTTAAATATACTTTGTTTAGTAATGTAACTATTATATTTTATACAGCTGGTACCGGAAGAATACAAGTTAGTAATGAACATAGATGTCTTTCATTTGGTACGACGAAGAACTATCAGGACTTTTTTCTTAACTTGCAATACGAGTCAAGAGTAAAGCACGCCATTGTCTTCTCCGATTTTCGATAATTGATATATTTCATAAGAATCTTAAACACTTTTTTTCTTATTAAAAATCATTGTGTTCATACGAGCTACGGAAACTTTTCTCAACATTTTTTTTATTTATTTTTATTATTTTTAATTTGAGTCTTGGATGATGAGAAACAAAACGAAGCAACGAGAAGTTGTAGTTCTCCAAACTCAAATTAAGCTTCCATGACATTTTACCCTTTACCCGTCACCTTGTCTCTAACCAATAAGTTGCAAATTAATTTTCTCCTGTGGCCTCATTTATTTGTTCTATTTTCATTACAATTTCCAATGTAGGTCAAAGTAAAATTGCCAAAGTCACTATTATAACTACGTATGTCTTTTAAAACTCTATTATGCGCTTGGTCTCTCTCTCTCTCTCTCTCTCTCTCTCACTCTGTCTTTCTCTTGCAGTCAGAGACACGTTACGTTCATTTGCACGTAGAAGTTTCATAACTCATATAGTAAATTATGTTCAGAATTAGTTGTTCGCCAACTGTTTTATTCATGAATGCAATGTAAAATTCGAAGTTCGCTTAATGATTATAAACAAATTAAAAGTAGGAAACTAATACATAGATAAGAAAAGCTGTGAGCTCACTATTTAGGCCCTACTTTCAGTTTTGAAAAGCATATCGTTTACAAAATATGCTATATACTGGTTGTCCTAAATAAAACCGGTACGCCTCACACACGAGATTCAAGTAACACTAACTGCAACAATGAACTAACTAACAATGAATAGATACTAGTAACGTTTAACGGTTACGTGTTTATAAGATATGCTGAAAGTGGTGACCATGAGCATCCAGGCATCGCTGATCTCGCTTGATGATGTTATCAGCAACACGGTGTAATTCTGCAGGCGTGATGTTGTTAATTTCTCCAGTAACGTTAGATTTAATATTGTCTATTGTGTGAAGGTTGCCATAAAGAAAAGTCACACGATGTTAAGTCTGGGGACCTTAGGGGCCAAAGGCCTCTACTGACAAATCTGTCTTCAGGGAACACGTTGCAGATGTAAGCCATAACTTTGGTTAGATATGTGGTCAATTGCTCCATCTTGTTGGAATACTGCATACAGCTTCTCTGCATCTATTAATTGGGCACAGAAAGAGTCAAAGATCTCTAGATATCTGTCACTGTTTAAGGTATCATTGAAAATTATACAGCCAAAATGCGCATGCCGGACAACGCACACCAACCATCTATCTTCTCCGAGTGGAGAGGTTCTTCAAGCAGAATATGTGGGTTGTCCGGTTGCATAATCTGACAAGTAAAACCAGGCCTCATCTGACATGAAATAAAGCAAGGGATCCAAGTAATCGTTAGTAATTGATGTTAACAGCCAGTAAGAATAATGAACTCTATTTTTCTGATCCTCACGTTTCAAGTTTTGCACCACACTCACACGATAGGTTTTTAATCTCATATCGTTTAGTACACAATAACACGATGTACGAGATACACCAACGTGTTGCGATAACCTCTTTATCGACTTGCGGGTGCTTCTCGTAATGTTCGTGCGAATTCTATCTATAGTTTCAGGGGTCCTCACTGTCGGTCGCTTATTCCTCTACACATTCTGAACGGATTCTACAGCCCTCCCTTTCTTATACAGGTCTCGAATAGTGCTGGTCGTAGGGAGTTTCTTACCAGGATACTTCGATTGAAACGTTTCTTTACATTCACTACTGAAGACTGTCTTTATCTAAAAATTCACAATATCAATTTCCTGTTTTAATACAAACTGCTCCATTTCTGTCACAAATATTTCTTGTTACCACAAGCACTGATTCAACACATAACACATTGAACAACTCAACAATACGAGCTTATGCCAACAATTGACGCACGAACACACTTCTGCACTCAACTTTCCGATAAAATGCAGTGTAGCCCAAGTTTTAACTAGGCATGATTAACCAGTATGTAAGGCTTACCGGTTTTATGTGAGACACTCTGTATAAGAATAGGAAGTCTCATAGAACGGCTATGCCCGTCCGTCGCTCGACAGATATCAAAGTAGAACCGTTAAGAGGTAGCATTTTTTTTTTTAAATATCAGACACAAGTTCAGTCCTCCCCCCCCCCAAAAAAAATGATTCCTTCAGTTTCTATTCGAACCATATGCGGTAGAAATCTGGCACATCCGGTTACATTATTGGATCTCTATAGAGCAAGATTGTATGGTAAGATCCAGGAATAAAAAGTTTTTAAACTTCCAAGCTATGGTATGAGTAAGTTATATCATTCCTTCAGTTTCTATTCGAACCATATGCGGTAGGAATGTGGCATTTCCGGTTACAGTATTGAATCTCTATAGAACAAGATGGTATGGTAAGATATAGGAATAAAAGGTTTTTAAACTTCCAAGCTATGGTATGAGTAAGTTACATCATTCCTTCAGTTTCTATTCGAACCATATGCGGTAGAAATCTGGCATTTCCGGTTACAGTATTGAATCTCTATAGAACAAGATGGTATGGTAAGATATAGGAATAAAAGGTTTTTAAACTTCCAAGCTATGGTATGAGTAAGTTATATCATTCCTTCAGTTTCTATTCGAACCATATGCAGTAGGAATCTGGCATTTCCGGTTACAGTATTGAATCTTTATAGAACAAGATGGTATGGTAAGATACAGGAATAAAAGGTTTTTAAACTTCCAAGCTATGGTATGAGTAAGTTATATCATTCCTTGAGTTTCTATTCGAACCATATGCGGTAGAAATCTGGCATTTCCGGTTACAGTATTGAATCTCTATAGAACAAGATGGTATGGTAAGATATAGGAATAAAAGGTTTTTAAACTTCCAAGCTATGGTATGAGTAAGTTATATCATTCCTTCAGTTTCTATTCGAACCATATGCAGTAGGAATCTGGCATTTCCGGTTACAGTATTGAATCTTTATAGAACAAGATGGTATGGTAAGATACAGGAATAAAAGGTTTTTAAACTTCCAAGCTATGGTATGAGTAAGTTATATCATTCCTTGAGTTTCTATTCGAACCATGTGCGGTAGGAATATGGTATTTCCGGTTACAGTATTGAATCTCTATAGAGCAAGATGGTATGGTAAGATACAGGAATAAAAGGTTTTTAAACTTCCAAGCTATGGTATGAGTAAGTTATATCATTCCTTCAGTTTCTATTCGAACCATATGCGGTAGGAATCTGGTATTTCCGGTTACAGTATTGAATCTCTATAGAGCAAGATGGTATGGTAAGATACAGGAATAAAAGGGTTTTAAACTTCCAAGCTATGGTATGAGTAAGTTATATCATTCCTTCAGTTTCTATTCGAACCATATGCGGTAGAAATCTGACATTTCCGGTTACAGTATTGAATCTCCAAAGAGCAAGATGGTATGGTAAGATCCAGGAATAAAAAGTTTTTAGACTTCCAAGCTATGGCATGAGTAAGTTTTGGAACTCAAAGAGCGGTTATGTTCGTCCGGCTGTCCGACTGTCTTCCTGCAAAGAGTTTTTACAGCAGAAAAGATAAGAGAAATCGAGAAGCTTTTTTCTGTTCAGTGTTTCAAGAGTAAGTTTCATCACCTCCTTTAACTCTATTTGAAACAAAAGTTGTTTAAATTAGCCATTTTCGGTTTCAACGTTTACCTCTATAGAACAAAACTGTAACGGATAGCGAGAGGCGTTTTTTTTTTAATCGATTCAACATCTCAAGAGAACATACAATCACTACGAACAACACTAAGAAAATCAGAACTAGTTCAAGTATACTAGTATTTCTAGCTTCAGTACTAATTTCCATAGAGCAAAAACGATAAAAGATATCGAATTATTTTTTTCGCAATTGACTCAGCTGCCAAACATAGGTTCCATCTTCACCGTTACCTCTCTATTCAAACCGGAAGTAGTAAAAATCAACCGTTTCCGGTTCCAATGTTTATCTCCATAGAACACAAATGGTAGCAGATAGAGATAAGCGGTCTTTTGGAATCTATTCATCATCTCAAGCAAACATTATCACCTTTCGCATGGTAGGAAGCGGAAGAATCTGGAGAAAACCCCAAGGACACAATATTGACCAAAATAAACTTATGTGGCTTGGAAACGAACCAGGAATCCCTCACACTAAAGGTAGACTTGTATTTCCTTCTAACTTTAAAAATTATTCCTATTTTCGGGACTGGAACCATCAATAAAGAGGGATGAGTTTTCCATAACCAAACCAGTTGCGAATGTTCCAAGAGCATTGCCAGAACGAACTTTAAAAAAAATAATTTTTCTTATTAACTTCTATAGGCTTTATATCAATTGTTCTATGTACTTTATTATTATACTCATTAAACAATTCTTGTATCATATCTATCCATTTATAATTCCCTTGACTATTATATTATTAAATTTTTCCACGTGTTTTGTTTAAAAGTTCTATTAAAACATTCTGCAATATGTTGTTTAACGAAGACACGTGCTCAAAATGGAGGACGCAAAATTGAAAAATTCACAAAATATCATCTCCCTATGACTTACGGTTCCCGAGATATGGCTCCTTAAATCTTCCAAAATCCGAACTTCTTTTTACCAATATCTGAGACATAGTGGCCACTGGTTACTATTTGGTACCAAAATACTTATCATCCTCTTAGGTATTGATCAACAGCAATATCATCTCTCTATGACTTACGGTTCCAGAGATATGACTTCTTAAATCTCTCGAAATCGGAACGTTTTTGGCCAATATCTCGGAAACGGTAAGAGTGACGCGAAAAATTCTATCACTTCCTCAGATAGTTTTTGATGCTCTATCGAATGGGGGGCCCAAAGTTGAAAAAATTTGCAAATAACAGACACACACACACACACACAGAGAGAGAGAGAGAGAGAGAGAGAGAGAGAGAGAGAGAGAGAGAATTCAGTAACGAACTTTTTAAGTTCGTCGAAAATTAATTTAATTGTTCTTAACACGACCCTGCTAGTAATTTGCAAACATATTATTTGTAAATATGTAAAAACGTTATAATTGAGGAAACAACTTCCCTCGTCTTCCTCCTTTCTTCAATTTATATGTTACGTCAATCAAATACGATCTCCTTATTAAAGATTATTAAATCAAAGTTTCTATTGTAAAATTATACGTAACATAACATAATGTCACTGGTTTTCTAATGTCTTAATCACTGTAAGTACTTATAATTTTAATCATGAATTCATCCAATTGTGTAGAAGTATGTGTATACTGTAAGGAAGTGGAACTGGACTCAATGACCTATAAGAAAATCGAATACTAATTCCAAGCCATAGCGACAGGTGTGGCAAACAGATTGAAATATTGATTTTGGTAAAAACAAGTTCTACCACTGGCTTCGTGTGAGTGTTTAAGATTTACCACGACTAGAAATGAGAGTGCAAAATATATATTAACATATCTCTACCATATACAGTAATACTACAAATGTAATAGGAAGAAGAAAAAGTAGTAACCAATGTTCATTACCTGTTTGTGTTGTAAGCACAAGGATTGAGAACAGGCTGTATCTAGTAAATGATTTAAGGCTTGCTTCCTGCAGGTTTTAAACAATCTTTATTTATTTTATTTATTTATTTTTTTTTGTTATATATTGCTTTCGTGAAGATCGTAATTCACGGGGAGTATCGCCCACGAAGCGAGAAATAAGGTCTCGTCTCGATTCTTGAAAGATTCTTGCTTGTCTCGTCTCGATCCTCGAAAAGAGTCTCGTTTTGCAAATTTATTCACATGATTTTCAGAAGTAATCTTCTTACAATTTTTCATTTAGTAGTATAAAATTCAAAGGCTATATCATCATCATCATTATCATAGGTATTTTGCCATTATTGGCAGGTCACTTCCTGCAATTGAGAAACTTCCACACTCCCTTATTATTATTATTATTATTATTATTATTATTATTATTATTATTATTATTATTATTATTATTATTATTGGGTTGAAATTTCTGGTATTAAGTCTCATTATTATACCCTGCAGGCTAAAGGAATTATTATGAAAGAATTTGTGGAATAACAATGCGGGAGGAAATGGAATCAGCTCGGATAAATATTAACCTCAATACTTGATACAAATTTTCCTTCAAAGAAACTTTCCTCATAGTCTCCTCCAAGGAAGGCAGAAGACTATATTTATCTCTGTAACTTTATGCATCCTATGAAAGACATACTGTATATTGTGTATATAAATAACGTCGAACATGTTAGAGAGGTTTGTCTCAGTAAGCCTTTTTCATCAACCTGTTCTTGACATGTACATTTGAAACTGTGACTGATATTTAAGCCGAGACGTAGAGCGACACAAATTTGAAACGTGTCTGTATTTAAATATATTTAAAATTGTACTCTTACAGCATCCACAAGTATTTATTTATTACGTATTTAAATTACATTTGTGCGTATTTCCAAATCTTTTATTTGGTATTAGTATTATAAATCTTTTATACAAAATATTTCTACATATTTAAACACACACTTTTACACACTTTTAGTCCATATTTATAGCTATACAATTTTTCTATCTGTCACAATGTAAAAATATAGTTTCTTGTGATAAACATACAGCTTCATCTCAGTTTGTCTCAGTAAGAGCTAGTAAGCTCAATAATTAAAAGAAATTAAGTTTTATATGTAATTATCTTGGTATACAGTGCCATTTAACTTTTGTTTTGTACAATGTAAAGAAGTTACAAGAAAACAAGATATGTTATTAAATAGGAGACTGGGAAAAAAATTAGAAGAACGTAATTTTCAATTATCACGTTACGTTAATTTCAGTTCACGTCATTCAACGTAAAGTCCACAGATTATATGTAATTATATCAAGTTAAGAAAGGCATGTGTCCACTATGTGACAAATATACTCCTACTTTTATCTAACCTCAAGTTTCCGTTTAAAAAAGAGGATCGCTGTTATACTATTTTGCTTGGATAACATTTAAACCTTGATTCTATTTGACCAACAGTTCATTAGCCGATGCCTTTGCAATCCACTTGATTGCTCTTTTCCTTCGGTTTTTTAAAGTCATTTTCCTGTTTTTGTCTTTCTTTTTTTATGCTTACTTTGTTCCATTAGTTATTCTCACTCTCTTGTCATTTTGGTTCTCTGCAATTATTCTATTTTGCCCTCGCACTTACTGTGTGTCCGTTCGTTTCATATAGTTTTTTTCCCCTTCCCTTTCCATCTCCCTTCTCCCATCGTTTTTGAACTAATTGTTTGCCCCACTCTCTTAAATTCTGTAGTATTTGGTAACATTCACTTAAAAAAAAAAAAAAACTCTTTTCGTTGTTCAGCAGTTTTCTTGGATTTTTTCTACTGTGTTATGTCTATTTTGTTTATTTGATTCGTCCAATTGGTCTTTCGTGCTAATTTTCTATAATTAATCTAATAAGCACTCTATGTGTACAGTTAAGAGGGCGCGTGGAATAATGATCACAAATTTTCATCATGCGAGAGATAGACGGAATAGGGGGAGGGGGGAAAGGCACGAAATGGAATGTATGAAGCAACAATACCCATGTGAGTATATATGTCTTGTCTAACTAACTCACGCACACATGCTCAGGCATGGGATTATTATTTTTTTTTTCAGTAACTCCCTCACTCAACTTCTAACAGGGCAAGTGCTCCTCGTTCATAATTGATTGGTTTCAGGCAGAAATTATAGAGCATTTGTGTCTATTTTTTAATGTTCTCTTTTATTTTGCTCTTTCATTTCTCTGACTAACCGAACAAAAAAAGGGTAAACTTGCATGGTTTGAGTTCAGGATTTATACATTATGCATAGCCCATCCACTTTTCACACACTATCATTACCAAATCCATATAAAAAAGGGGGGGGGGAAATGGTGGTTCAATGTCACTCACCCCTCTCTGGTACAGGCGTTCCCTGGTTCAATCCCAGATATATGAATTTATGATGGACAACATCATGTCCATGAGTTCCCTCCGGGATCCTCCGTTTCCTCCTACACTTTCATTCTTCCAATTCTTTCATAATCTTTTCAACTATGAACCATCTTCTTCTGCCAACAGAGCATAATCGTGAAACATTAAACTGAAGTATAAATTACATGGAAAATCCACATAGCTTTCTCTTAATAGTATATATATAGTCTTACTTACTCTTGCTTTATTAACTTAATTTACTAAAACACTATCGGGAATAGTTCATTATAGTTCTTGAAACTATTAATTAACATAACTATAGGCTTCTTTCTTTCGAGACAGTATAGTGTTAAGACCTCTCCAAACTTCAATGGATCCCAGCCAAATGTGTTGTTACACCCTCCATTCCAAAAGAAACCGAACTTTTGAAAACAAATAGTACCACTAGTGCCATCTGTTGTAATATTTTACCGGTAGATGGCGTAGTCCCTCATTGACAACTGGTATAAATGTCATGACATTTGGATGCACGGCAACAAACTTATTGCGTTTCAACTGTCAGTGTGTTGTGTACATCGGTCGGAAAATGAGTTTCAAACAACGAGCTGCAATTGAGTTTTGTGTTAAACTGGGTAAAACTTTTGGTGAAACGCACCAAATGCTACAAACTGCATATGGTGATGAGTGTCTATCCCGTACGCAAGTTTACGAGTGGTTCAGGCGATTCAAATCGGGTAGAGAGACGCTGGATGATGACGAAAGATCAGGCCGTCCCAGAACCGGATTATCGGAAGAAAACATCGAAAAAGTGCGTGAATTCATCAAACATAACAAAAAATCGTCGGTGAAAGTTATTGAAATGGAATTAGGCATTCCTCAAACAACCGCATACCGCATTTTGACCGAAGTTTTGGGCCTTAAGAAGGTTAATTCGCGGTTTGTACACACAAACTCACCGAAGACCAAAAAGTTGATCGAATTGCGCATTGCAAAGACATCGTTAAAAGTGCTCGGCAGGATCGAAACTTCTTGAAATCGATTGTAACTGGTGACGAGACATGGTGTTTTGAATATGAGCCCGAAACAAAGCGGCAAAGTGCTGAATGGAGAGCGCCGGATGAAGGAACACCAAAAAAAAAGTCGCTTGGTGAAGTCAAAAGTTAAGGTGATGCTGATTTGTTTTTACGATTCAAAAGGAATTATCCACAAAGAATTTGTTCAGCCCGGCCAGACAGTCACTGGAGAGTTTTACTTGGGCGTCATGAAGCGTTTGCTGGCAAGAATTCGTCGTATTCGGCCCGAATATCGCGAAATCGGTAGTTGGACTCTTTTGGACGATAATGCACCATCACATCGTTCGCGACTTGTAACTGAATTTTTGGTCAAAAATCACATTATTCGGTTGCATCATCCACCCTATTCACCAGATCTCGCTCCGTGCGATTTCTATCTGTTCCCGAAACTGCATTTGGCGATGAAAGGAAAGTGGCACGCATCGATTGATCCATTGAGAAGGCGACGACCGCCGTCCTAAAGACCATTCCAATAAAGGACATGGAGAAGTCGTTTGACAACTTGTTGGAGCGTGCAAATATGTGTATCGATGCAGAAGGGGAGTACATTGATTAATAAAAATGGGATTTGTTCCAAAATGTACATTGCTTTTTTTTTTTTTTTTTTTTTAATGTTCGGTTTCTTTTGGAATGGAGGGTGTATAATGGAACTGTTAAATTTGAATCAAACGTAACATTAAAATACTCGAACTTGAAGTATGGACGCTGAAAACGTTTCTCATTCAAATTTAAACTTACATCTTTATTCTTGATTTAAATTACCATATAAAGGATGGCTATATGTTCTAAAATACACAGTCTTCCATGATTCACTCCAGAATTACGGAGCTCTGTCGCTCAAGAACAAATTCATTCACAGGATAAGAAAAAAAAAACATCATGGAAAGGAATAAATAACTGAGATTTTAATGTATACTCATGTGCTGACTACTCGCATAAACGTCAGTTCTATAGACTATCTCTTTTCACACGCGATGTACCATATCGATGTTTCTAGCAGAACACTTGGTTGGTGGGCCCTACGAAGACTAATAACCTCCACACAGAAAGAAATTAAAACTGACGTTGTCACTGTCTCAGACGCCATGAAACTAGTTGGAGATCTTCATTACGACTTATTTACGTACATTTTAGTAAGGAATACTAAGGAATCTGCAACCAGTATGGGACACAAAGTAAGCCTTTTACGTAGATTACACGATACTGTCACATGAGACAGCTTTTATTCTTCACTTGCGCGGTATATTATTGTTATTATTATTATTATTATTATTATTATTATTATTATTATTATTATTATTATTATTATTATTATTATTATTATTATTATTATTATTATTGTTGTTATTGATATAGGTTTCTCGTAGGAGGATCCTAAGGTAAGGATCTCGTAAGAGGATCAACCTCTTTGTGATAGATTTTTGTCCATTTTTAAGAATGCACCACTTCTCACAAAAGGACTGGCGAGGTGACCAGAATCTTTGTAAACTGGTTGAAAGAATACACCTGATTAGAAATTGGTATTGATGTTGTTTATTATTTGTTTACTGTTTACTATTAATTATCATCATAGGTATTCTGCCCTTACTGGCAGGTCACTTGCAGCAGCTGAGAAGCTTCCATGCTCCGCGGTCCTCCGCTAACCTCTTCGTATTCACGTATGATCTTTCTGTTTTTATATCATCCATTAATTGTAGTCTCCTTCCCCCTCCCTCTCTTTCCCGCCACCATACCCTCTAGGACGTCCCTCATGATACAATTTCTTCTTAGGCAATGTCCTAACCAGTTTCTCTTCCTCTTCTTAACAATATCTAAGAGTGTTATTTTCTCTCCCACCATTTCTAACACTCTCATTCGTTTTCCTCTCGACCCAACTAATTCTTTCCATTCTTCTTAACACCCACATTTCGAAGGTTTCCAGTCATTTTTCATCACTTTTATGTAATGTCCACGTTTCCACCCCATACAGTACAACACTCCACACGAAGCATTTTATGAGTTTTTTTTTTTCAACTCTCTATTCAAGGTCCCACAAAAGAGACTTTTCTTCCTCCTAAAGGCTTTTTTCGCCATTCCTATTCTTGCTTTTATTTCACGTTCGCATTTCATGTCAATACTAAGAATACTACTCAGATATCAAAAACGTTTACTATTAAAGTACTACTGTTAATATTGTTTATTATTTACTCAAGTAACATTTACATACTTCACAACTCAAATAACTTTAGCATTCAGATTTCCATAATTTGTTAGTCATTACTTTATTCCTTTTATAAATCCTGTGCGAACTAGTAAGTCTATGTGTTCTTGTTAATGTTGGGTATCTTTCTTGTTTTAACCTACTTGTTTCATTTGCTATCTGATATTGATGGTAAGAGTTCTCAAACTTCTCACATTTTTTATTTCCTGATTTTTGCTACCTTTCGAAACATGAAAAATAACAAACATTGTGAAATCATTTGTTTGCACAAAGTAAGCTTGAATGATGCTTGGAGTGGCACTTACTGCCTCTTCTTCCTTTTTTTTATAACAGGCACATCCATTTTTTTCGGCATTGAGAGTTTGCAGGCTTGAAGGAAAACTTTTTGAAACCTTGACCTCCGAACGATTAGAGCTCGAACACTGCTTCTCTCGATGAGTGCTTCTTTTGGGCAAATTACTGAGAATAACAGAATTAGATAGTTGCAGTTCGTTTCGAGGAAACCAGTTTTGAGTTGTCCCTACAGTGGTACCAACCTGATAAACACCATTTCTGAAATCTACAACTTTTCCTAGAATAGACTCCATACCTAGAGGTCCACGGTCGACCTTTGGTATAGCAACAGTTACAAAATTACCAACCTCAATATCAGAGACCTGACATTGTCTCTGCAACAGTCTCTATGTACTTGCCATCATTCTCTCTGCATTTCGTTTCTCTCCTCTATGTGCTTGGTTTCTTACTGAACATATGTTCTCTTCTTTGTTACCAATGGGGCACATACTTTTGGATCCATAGCCCTCACAGTTGTTTCCTGTAAATTCACTGCAAATAGCATGTACAGGAGAAAGGTATACGCTGCAGGTATGGGCACCAGTGGTTTCATTTCCACAAACAGCACAGATCAATTGATCTGTTTCTTTTCCTTTATTTGGATGTTCTAAACTAACGAGGGATCAAGTTCTTCAATGTCGTCTTCTCTACTGACATTTCTGTCTGCGCGGTTATGCAGTTGCTCCAATTCTTCTTCTCTGGTTATGAGCTTCAGGTCTGTGCCTGGCAGACCAGAATTTAAAAGTCGCCACCAAACAACGTACGATAAGGTGACCTTCCAATAATTCTGTAAAATGAGAGTTCTTCCATTGAACGAAATAACAACCGAACGACCAACTTTTATTTCTGTTGTATTTCATCCAGGTACGTAACATATTTTCAACATTTTGATTATTTCGTTCAATACTTCAGTAGGCCAGGATGTCGTGGTCTCCTGTGAACAATTTTGATCTCTGGCCAGAGTTCCATCAATTCTTTGATTACTCTATAACAAACTCTCGGTCATTGTCGCTTTGTGATATATGAGGGGGAACTATAGAAAATGAAATGAATTACCGAAAACTTACATTCGGTGTGAAAGTTATAGTTTAGTTGCTTTGGGTTCTTATGAATACTGTTTGAGATGACTTGGATTTAGCAAAGAAAAAAGAAAATAAAATGATTAAAGTTCAATTCTTATTTCTCATGTTACCAATGTATTAAAAAAGGAAAAACAATAGTCTTTTTTTTAAAATAGATCTCTTTTGCTAGACATTTGTTTGACAAATATATATAGTACACGGATTATAATTTAGTTTTTGTATAGTTTTGTTCGTTTAAAATACGGAAACTTACTCGCATAAATATATCCTCGTAAAATTAGTAAATTTGCGTGGAGAGTTTTACGATATTCTTTAATTTTTAAAACTATCATTTCATGAAATAATATCTTATAGCTTGTAACACAAGAACTTTACTTATTTTACTGTAAATTGTCTATATTTGACAATAGCATCTGAAACTTATCTACTCATTGGGAAAAGTTCTCATCCAGGGTAAAGCAGAGATTTAATGTCGCAGTTCACACAAGTCACTTTGGTGGTCTCTTTGCAGTTAGACATCTTATATCTGCTCGTCCTCACAGAATAATATGGCCAATGGCCAACAAGATTTCAACTCACATTACTCATGGTAATAGGAGATGTAGGACCTCTTCTTTTTTCTTCATGTTGTAGAAGATATCAGTCCAAAAACAACTTGGGCGTCATCGTATCCCTGAGTAAATTTTTATCATCTTTACAAAATGATTCTGCCACTTGACTTTTGAAGGCAAATAAAGCCAATTGTTTCTGATCTGTAGTTCCTAGACGCTCAACATCAGGATGATATAATAACTATTCACAATAACAAATCAAGAGAATGAGAAGTATACGTACTTAGATATTACTTTTTGGAACAGTCTTCATCTTAGTGATAAAGAGACACAAGCGACAAAACTCTTGTTTTTACAGAAGAGGATTTTAAAGGAAAACTGATTCATTTCACCTTTTGTCTTAGAATGTAAAATATATGTATCTCCAAAGTTGAATAGTACTTATTTTATAGAAGAACCACTGTTTGAAAATCTGTTTTAGGTAACTTAAAACGAAACGTTTCAGCAATTGAAAAAGGAGGTAAATGGAGATACACCTTTTGTCAGATATGTCTTTGTTAGTTTCTCGGGATCTACACCCCACGCTGGATGGATTACTTTATATTCATGTAATCGACTTATGTTAGAGCAGGGGTTCTCAGCCTATGTACGCGTACCACTGCTGGTACGCAAGTCGCTGTTGGTAGTACGTAAGACATATCGTAGTATTGATTAATAATATGCTTTGATGGTACGCCGATGGAAAAGGTTGTGAAACACTGCCGTAGAGGGTAGAGGAATAGTATGAATTAAAATAGATATGAATCAAACAAGTGTTGTCAGAAATATCTTGACTACTTTATTGTATTATTTACTAGCTTATGTAAAATGTTTAAGTAATAAAGTTACAATGCAAGAGATAAAAAGTAACGTAAAGAACCTGGTTCGATTCCTGGTCAAGTAAATTTGTGATGGACATCCTGTCTGTGGTATTTCTTCGGGTATTCCTGTTTCCTCTCGCAGTCTCATTCCACCAATTCTTCCATCATCTTCACTTGCTTTAATCATTCGTCTCCCTTAGAGTAAAGGACATAATCGTAGAACGCTAAACTGAAAGATTTCACTTCATTTTTTTATTTTCAAAATCTGTGTGTAAAGCAAGTCAGTGAGATTTGTGCGTAGTTTGACATCTAATGCGTGTGCTATTAAGTTGCATTAGTAATCCAGGATCGAACGTTAATTTGAAGTAACATATATATTTCTCTCATTACAAGACAATTATATATATATATATATAATTGTCTTGTAATGAGAGAAATATATATGTTACTTCAAATTAACGTTCGGTCCCGGATTACTAATGCAACTTAATGATATATATACATCAGATACAGGGTGTTTCAAAACAACACCGACAACGGTTAGTCCCATAGTATTGAAACTATAGACGTTTAAAGTTCATTTTCTCATGCTTTCGGCAGCTTATATCTCCGATATGAGGGATTTCTGCACCCAAATTGGTCTATACTTTTTTCTTATCTCGCTGTCAGGTAGGAATGACCACCCAAACGTTGCCGGTGCTGTTTTGAAACATCCTGTATATATAATCCCTTTCACAGATCAGAGCAGTGAAAAACTGGCACTTTTTTAAAATGAAAAATTAACGAAACCATCCGCCGAATTATTTGCTCCAGGGTTTTCTGCTGCTGAAGGATATCTTGTAAGCAGAACAGCCACCAGTTGCTGGAGGAAGAATTTTAGTTGTCATTGAGAGGAACATCTATTTTCGGCGAAGCAACATGACACATATGAGCTCAAATGTATAAGTTCAAACAGAATATCACTTATAGTTAATATAAGGTCATATAGGGTTTAGAGATAAGATGTAAAACTCCCTAACTCTCGTTGCGTACGCCACTGCACGCGAATATAGTACAAAGTAGTGTCCTTATTTTGATTATTTCTCTAGCTCGTGACATACAACAAAGACACTGTACTTAATCTAGAGGTTTATGGTATACAATACTCAATACTCAGGAAGATACATAACATAAATACATTCTCTTATTTTTTTCACCTGTGATCTAATCTGTCTTTAATGTAGTATGTGAATATAGTAGGAATGTGTCTCTTGATTAATAGTTATCTCCTGACAATTCTAAAAATTGGGCATGTAAGATTTTTTTCACAAAAACTTTTTTTAATGGGTAAGTGATGTTAGATGTTTTTTCCACCTTTTTTATTTACATCACAGTATTCTTTCTGTCCCATTTGTCTTGGTTGATTCTTTCATCTCTTTTTTTTTCGTTCAATTCTATATTTCTATTTCCTTTTTTCGTTAATGACGAGTGTCGAAAACATGCCAAGAATGGTGATCAGCTTCCTTCAGTATTTAAACAAACCACCTGTCTCCCTCTTGGCTAGGCACGTATTAGGTTGCCAGTCTAGTTATTTGGAGAACACGGTGGGAAAAAAAAGGAATAGAAGTATACATATTTATATATAAAAAAAATCTGTACCAAAACAAACAAGTGAAGATTTAAAATCATAGTTGTTACCCTAACCTACCTTGCTTCTAACTTGTATGTTTAAGTTATTACACTCTAATTGAAGGAATTACACCTTTTAATAATAATAATAATAATAATAATAATAATAATAATAATAATAATAATAATAATAATAATAATAATAATAATAATAATAATAATAATAATACAAAATTATTAGCATTTAACGGAAAAGAAATATCCAAAGGTAGAACATACACCAATCTATAGACTTAGCAGAGCTTAATAAATTAATAGAACTGAATGATATAGATTAGGTATGGGTCCTAGGTATGGGTATGGGTCTCGGTTCTCAGACCCAGTTTGATCCAGTGACACAGACAGACCCGGTACCTGATTCAGCCGCAATGTCAGCTCTACAGCATTATTCCAGAATTTTAATGGATTAATGATATCGAGATCAAATGTTCACATGTTTGATTCCCGTTGTAATATTTCTTAAACAAGGTACAAAGATGAATAATATTTCAAGTCTTGGTCAAATTGGCCTAAGAGTTTGTCTCAACTGGTAAGCGTAAACAATGAACTCATAGGTCACTATTTCGTCAATATCTTCTGTAAGCTTTTAATGAAAGTGACGATAAGTGCTCAGCAATATCTGATACGTGACTTGTTGCTGTATGAGTTCGAACTCCGGCATAACACTGTGACAGCAATCCAAAACATTTGTCATGCGAAAGGGCTAGGTGTAGTGAACTACAACGCCGCAACTCCTTCGTTCCAGAAATTTTGTGTAGGTTATAAACATGTCGAAGATCAGCCTAGGTCCGCCCGCCCCAGGGTAACAGATTCTGAGGTCATACAACACGCTATTCAGGAAAATCCATCCACCAGCATAATACAACTGTTAAACCATTTCGGCATGTTCCAGTTCTATATAGTGCGTCACGTTTACGAATTCGGAAAAATCAGCACAAGCTGTCGCATTGTGTCATATGAGTTGATATCAATTCACACCCAAAGAAGAGTAGATGTGTGACGACAACTACTGTGGAAATTCATTTGTGTGCGTTTCCTGAATCGAATTGCCACATATGGCGTAAAGTGGGCGTTTTTCTTAATTCCAAGTGTGCAAAAACAGTGGTTGTGCAAGGGTTGAATTCCAAAACCGACCGAGGGCCGTTTCAAGCATAGTCATGCTTTCTGAGTGGCAATATAAGAGAATAATTCACTTCGAGTTCGTTTCTAACAATCGTACTATCAAATCCAACCTTTATCGCGAACAGATGTAGCGGACGTATCCTGCACTATACCAAAAATAAATTTTAAAGAATGTTCTGCACTGATGAATCAAAAGAGCGCCCCAATTCAGCAGAATACCATAAAACCATACTTGGCTCAAAAAACGCAACAAAAATGTAAGAACGTGATCGCATCGAACTGATACCACTCCCAGCATATGGTCCTGACCTTGCCCCTTCGGATTACTACCAGTTTTGATCCAGGTGCACTACCTGAAATCACGATGCTTCACCAACCAGTAGGAGGTGGAAATAGCAATGACTGATTTATTTGACTCTATGGACAAGACGGGATATCGACGTGAAATCGAGGAGCTAGCATGGAGCTGGCTGCGGACAGTCCAACACGAGGGTGACCATACTTTGACTGACAATCTGCTTTCATTGCACTATAATAAATACAAGCCTATTACGTGCCAGAATATTGCAAGACTTATGACTTATCCTTGTATTATGTCTTTAGTATATCTCATTTTATTTGTGTTCTCATACTTAAAAATAATGTAGAAACCTAATATTTACAAAAGTATAGTAGTGACGGGAGGATAAAAATATCCATAGTAGAACTGATGTTTGTAGATACACTACTCATGGAGTCATGACTATTGGTACAATGCCAACCTCATCCCACCTTCATAATTTCTCACTGCCTTAATATAATAAGGGACAACCACCCCTTTTTTTCTTCTCGTCTCTTTTCTTCCTCTCTATGTCAAATACCAAAAAAATAATAACAATAATAAACATGCTGGCACATGATTTATTTTAAATGCATAGCCCAAATTCCAAATTTAATGTCTCTCACCTTATGGAATTCCGAGATATCACTATAATATTTACAATCTCCATTTTACCCCCCTTCCTCGTCAAATTTGCAAAATCCCTTCCCGAGAACTACGCCTTTCTCATGAATCTATTGTGCTGTCTAAATTTCAAGTTTCTAACCTTAGAAGTTTGGCATAGCCAGTGGTTCTCAACCTTATTCCTACCACGATCAACATTTTATCACATCCTCTTGTAAACGACCCCTTTATAATTTCTGCTTTGTACTAAGTTTGTGTGAGATTTTTAATATAACTATTGCGGAGATCTCATGATATCCGTCTGTTTCTAGAATATTTTTTTTGTATATAGTGGATACAGTAACTTCCCTAAACACGAATGGGTTAAAACCAAATTTGGTCAATTCATTCATATTACAAATATCGAATCCGGTCCGTCATACTGTTTGGAGGCCGTTTGAAAATTTTAAAACTGCATAACTTCCTTAATTTTGAGCCATATGTTAAAAAATAAAGTAATTGGCAAATAGAATTATCTTGCGACAAGTCTTTGCAACTGGTTTTCTGTAACGAAGACTTGGACAAGTTCTGACTGAAGAGGAGAGAACATCCTGTTCTGGTATTTGTTGCTTTACGTAAAAGTAATAATAATTCCATTTGCTACATCGTGAAGTGGTTTTTCTTCCACGATAAGCATTAAAACAAAGACAAGAAATCGCTTATCAGTTGAAAATGACTTGATAATGTGCGTCACAAAGATTGAATCGGACATTGCCGCACTAGCGAAATCATACCATGCTCAGATCTCTCATTAATTTTCAATTTTAATTGCATTTCAACATGCAGGTTTTGTTGCATTTGTGTATTTTTACTGGTATTTCAATATGCAGTTATCATTAGTTTGATATCGTACATCTTTCATTTAAATTGATTTCTAAATAACTCTGCACTTGTTGAATCTCTGCATCTATTTTGTTTATCTTTGCGACCCCCAGGTTGAGAAACCCTGCTATAAGCGTTTGATCAATCAGTCAATCAGTTCTATTAATAAAATTTCATTTTCGATAATTTTATAATTAGTTTAGATCCTTTAACTTTCTAAGGACACAACTATTCAGGGACCCAACGACGGAGGAGTATAGTGGATCCGGATGCCCCCAAACTTAGTAATTTGACATATATATTTGTACACTTTCTTAAAAAATACAGTCTTTGTTTAGCAGAGAATTGATGTAGCCTGAAGATATTGATCTTAAACTGCACTCTTTCCTTTATTAACAAGGCAATATAAACGGCGTGACCAACATTTTGGCATTTGAAGGCGGTGCTCCAAGTTCCCTTTAAACGTTGCTAGCAAATGAGAGGCCAGCGGTATTGCCACGTTTATTTTCTACACATCCACGCCTATCCTCTGCCACCTGATCGCGCTGTACTGCTTAGCCATAGCCACACCCCTTTACTACTTGACAACGTCGCGCCAGAGCTTGCGTTTTATTCGTTTAGCTGAAATGCCAAAATGTTTGTCACAGGCTTTAGTTCTATAAGTTTTGCTGACAATACAGGTGCATTACTTGAGAGTCACTTATCTGTTTTCGTGTGTAGAATAATAACGGTTTAATACTAAATAGACGTATAGTATTGCAACCCCCAAACTTGGAACTCTCCCAATAAAAAAATCTGGGTTCGCCCCTGCAACTATTGCGTATCCAAAGGATTTTCTCCGTGGATCCTTGCCTGTTCGGCCAATATATCTCCGTGGTTTCACAAGTTTTTGCTCACTTTACTAGGTGGCCAAATGTATAGATTTTCGCGATTTTTAGAAAGTGAATCATCCTTATTATCTGGCAACTCTGTCCTTCAAATAGTCTGCACGTTTTGAGTACTTTAAGAAGTTATGCGACTAAAGAGAAAAACAACTTTTATGATAGCTTTGGGCGTGAATTTGTGTGTGTGTATATCTTCAATGGCTGCATATCATGTTCCCCACCTTTATGTAGTTCAAATTCATATGCACTTTTATTTTTTATTATTTTTTTTACAGTTTCGCTTAGAAAATAAACAAACAAGCCGACATTCGCTTCAAGCAAGCGTTACTTGCACCTAGACAACGAGACAAGTACTCAAGATTGCTAAGTAGACTATGCCCAAAAGAATGTGAGCAAAAAATCAGCAAAGCGACCATAATTCGAAATTAATAGCAATATGTGAATGTAATGAAGAAGAAATTAAAAAAGAAAATAATAATAATAATCCAAAACCAGAACCTGTTGATTTTTTTAAAAAAAATGCATAAACGTGATGTCTTGTATAGGTGGATACGTGTGTGCCCTTGTTTCATTCCTTTTTCTCCCTTTAAATCACAAAAAGTTTGTAACCCTTTGGAATATCTTTCATTCTTTCTTTTTCTGTAAAGAGTTTCTTAGGATTGATGTGTCTATTATAGCAATAGTTTTAAAGGTAGTAATTACATATAAAACTAAGCATGGTCTGTTTTCTAGTTGCAATAGATATGTAGTAGCAAGGAAGAGTAACTTAATTTCAATACTTCACTGGAATACCCAGCTTTACTCTAGGAATAATTTCGATGGTTAAGTTCTTCGTCCTTCACTTGATGGTGATAATAATAATAATAATAATAATAATAATAATAATAATAATAATAATAATAATAATAATAATAATAATAATAAACAATATAGACTATATATAACGCGAAACATGATTCATAAATCTTGATCAAACTTGGCATGGATGTTGATCTAGACCTGCTTAATAAGAAAATAAAATACTTTCCTGTTCTGACCTTTTTTTACAGAATTATATGTCATCAAAATTGGAAAATTGAATCAGCGCTATTCACATTTTGGTAACAAAAGAAAAAGAAGATATCACAAATTGTTATTTACAATATTCAAATAAAATAGTCTGAATTCATAATAAAGGTTTGTTAAACCCAATGAATGAAAATCTTAAGCAATCGAGATACTCCATAGTTTTCTCAATAAATAAATAAATAAATCACAAATTCAGTAATAATACTAATAATACTAATACTAATACTAATACTAATAATAATAATAATAATAATAATAATAATAATAATAATAATAACCAGGGTTAGCATTTTTAGTATTAGTTTTTATAGCAAAAATGTAGGGAAAAGGTGATGAAAATAAAGCAGGGACGAATCCAGGACGGACTTCTGGGGGGGCGGTAGGTTGTACTACTGTTACTTAGAGCTACTTTTAAGAGATCTGAAACGGGTTTTATTTATATATAAAATAATAAAGTTTCCCCTTCTGTGCGATCGCCAACCCCCCTGGATCCGCCCCTGATCGGAAAGGTTTCATAAAAGCTGCTACTAGCCTGAAATACTTTGCCGGATACTCATTTTCAACGAACTTAGAAAGTTCGTTACCAAATTCTCTCCCCCCCCCCTCTCTCTCTCTCTGTTTGTTTGTTTGTTATTTGCGAATTTTTAATTTTGAGGCCTCCATTCGATAGAGTATCAAAAACTATCTGAAAGAAGTGATGAAAGTTTTAGCGTCACTCTTACCGTTCCCGAGATATTAGCCAAAAAAAGTTTCGATTTCGGGAGTTTCAAGGAGCTATAATCTCCGGAACCGTAAGTCATAGAGAGATGACATTTTACGATTTTTTAAAAATTTTGACCCTCTCCATTTTGAGCATGTGTCTTCGTAAAACAACATATCGTAGAACGTTTTAACATAGCTCCGTTTTATCGTAGAACGTTTTAACAAAACATTTGGAAAAAATTTAGTAGTTAAGAAAATTATAAATGGATAGATATATTACAAGAAAGAACAATTGGTATAAAGCCTGTAGAAGTTAATAAGAACAATTAATTCATTTTAAGTTAGCTCTTGGAATGCTCTTGGAGTATCCTCAATTTTTTTTTTTTTTTTTTTTTACAGTCAAAGCTAAAAGACTTGTTTTACTTTACAAATTATAATATTACATGCTTGAAATTTTATTCAAAACTGAAATGTTTGTTTTGCTTAACAAATTGTAATATTAGACGTCGCTTGAAGACCTGCATGTTAGTCAGAACTAAAATACTTGTTTTACTTAAAAAATTATAACATTAGACGTTTGAAATCTTCGATTGGTATACTTAGAAATGAGTTCCATGAAATCCATTGGAATATCCATTTTAACACGATTTTTCAAAATGCATTTATTACTACAAACGCATACTATTAATGGAAAATGTCTTTAAGAGCCAGACATCTTGGTCTTAGACGCCACAGGATTTTCTTCAGAAAAGGAATCATTAACAACAAATCACGTTCGGAAAACAAACTTTATGTTAATTATTTCATTACCATATCTTCAGCCAAGGAAAAGAAAACAACTAGTGAAGTGAGAAAATATAATTATTTTTTGCTTTTTATAAGATTTTTGTGTTAACTTGCTGCGTGACTAAACAATTCTGTCAAGTTCAACTGAAAAATAACATTAGCCTTCATCACTTTATATATGAAGTGACTCTTACAGCAAGGCGAATGACCTCAACTAAGGGTGGGGTTTAAACGGGGAAAGTGAAAAGGATGACATTTTGTGAGAGATGTGGTAAAGGACACAGGAAAAAGGTGTTCCATACATTGAAAGAAAATTCATTTCCAAATATCGTTGTTTACAATATATCAGCAAAATAAATATTTATCAGTTCGTTTGTTTGTTTCAGCAATACTATTATTATTATTTTATCGATAGTAGTAGGCCTAGGTTAGTAGATTGTCACAATATATAAATATTTGTTATAAATGACTTTTATGCCAATATATGTTTTTTTTTTTTTTAATGATGTTAAAACGAAGCTCACAAAACTAATTGAATTAGTCATTTCGAAGAAGGCTGTATAGGCATATCCACCAAAGTAAATTGTTGAGGAGAAAGAAAAAACTTTGGATTTCAAACTCCACGTGCATAATGGCGTCGATGATTTTGAGGCAAAAGTGTAGGATACGTATGTAACATAATGTGAGCTGACAATTGGTCTTTTCACCGGGGATGCGCGTTTCTTCGCGTACGTCTCGAATTTGCACTAAAATGAAAATGTGGTGGTGATGGACATATGGTCTTTTCGCAATGACTGGTTCAATTAAATCTTTCAATTTGTTTAACTTTGCATCAAGCTTGAAAATAATGTATCTAATTTTGAGGAGATATTATTTACTGAAATTACTTGACAGAAAATAAGACAGGGATTCTCGTTGACAGAAAATAACGTCTATACTACTCATTGACTGTTCTTTTTCAAGTGGGGACACGGTGGCTCAATACTAGAACGCTTTCTCGTGGGGGGTTTGATTCTTGGCCAAGTAAATTTAAGGTGGACATCGTGTCCGTGTGTTTTCTCGGGGTTCTCCCGTTTTCTGCCACTTTTCCATTCAACCAATTATTTCATCATCTTTCACTTGCCTAAATCATCGTCTCCCTTAGCCTAAAGACTATAATCGTGAGACGTTAAACTGAAAGATTTCATTTCACTTTCTTTTTATTAAGTGGGGAATAAACAATTCAGTTTTATAATGTACAAGAGACTCAACCCGATTTGATTTCATCGCTGGTGTGTGAGGTCCTTGGTTCGATCCTAGTCCGCGCCAAGTGGACTTTGCGGTGAACAAACACCGTGCGCATGGGGTTTCTCGGAGTTCTCTCGTTTCCTCCCACTTTACTCATTCCAACATTGCATACATTTCTTATCATCACCCTTCTCCTTTAGCCTATCCGGCATAACCATGGGACGCAAACCAAAGGATTTCATTTTTCATTTCCAATTTGGTGGAATACGACGGCCTAGCTGAACACCATTATGCGCCCCAGAGGTGTTCCTACTAATGACATGATCACTGAAACAAGTGTGTGCATTCTCAAGAAGACTACTTTGAACGAGTTCGAGTCATTGTATGTTATCTCAATAAACGTATCTAGACATTTTTGCCGACCAAAGTTTCGATACTATTTTTAACACAACTCGTATTTTGATAACCTCACAGACGAAATTTTCAAACTGCCCTATTTTGCTCTTTGTAATTTATAGATAGGTGGTATTGTTTCTGGTGTATGACACGGTTAGTTTGGTGCTGGTTTCGATTCAACATGAAGAAGAAGAACATCAATTTTGGTACCGATCCAGGACCGAGAGATATTATTAGGAGTTACCTGAATTAAGAGATAACGAATATCGATCTACAAACCAAGAAGTAGTGGTTATAGCAGCAAATGTGCTGAATATTGGGCAGCCATAGCCCTTTGAGGGTTGTAATCCAAAAAAGTAGTTTAGATTTCGTGCATTCTCATTCACGCTTGAACGAGCATCAATTGAACGTTACAAAACCGCAATATGAAATATATCGTGTATTTTACTGTATCACCTTTTCCCTTATAAGAAATATAAGAAGAAAATTATGACTGTTAAATAAGCGTCGAAGTATCATCACAACAGTCAATTAAAAATAAAAGTAAAAAGTAAATTATTGGCCGACATGATTTAAGTGTATTGTCTTCGAAAAACAATTCTGCAAAGGTTGAATAAAAAAAAACATATTTTACACTCGAACAAGAGTGCACATGTCGGTTAAATCCTGCTGGGCTTCTTCCGCGCCGTAGGCGTTTCCGCCACTTAAGATTTATGTTCAGGAGCGAATTAAAAGGCTATCAATGCACACGCACAGTGGAATTTGCGATTGAACAATAAACGAAACATGTTAACATAGAACTGTTTACGTTATGTACTGCTGAACTTAAATTAAGCAATATTTACGGACGGTGTAGAATTTACGATACTGTGATTATATTCAATAGTAATTAATATTTCATCTTTATGTACAGCGTACGCGAAATGTTACAAGCTATCAAATTAAAGGACTAGATCTAAATTTTAAGTGGCGCGGAAAGCAGAGACCATGGTGGGCAACTGTCTTTTCTTCTTTGTGTTCGTTATTGAGAGGCAGTTACGCTCCATCCTTTACTTTCAAACGATGATAGAAGGGGAGAAAGCATAGTGATTGTGGAAAATATCGAAATCGAATTTTCAAAGATTTACGAGTTTCATTGTCTCTACGGATTCCTCGATGTCTCTACCTCCATTCGTCTTGATATACCAAGGTACACTTGCCTAGAAGTAATACGATTCGAATCTATCTGGATTAAATTTTAAACTTAGTTTTTATGAGATTCTACAGTTATTTCTTTTTCTTTTCTTTTCGTTTTTCTTTGTTTTACGAATATTTCTTCCGCCTTCAAAATAAGGACAGTTTACTGAAAGGTTAAAATAAAGAAGAAAGTTATTTTCTCCGAAACTGTTGTAACGATTTTTTAATTTTTTTTAAAAAAAATAAATAAATATTTCGTTCACAACCCTAGAATATAGTATAGGGCAGGTATGTGTGCAAGTTGGAACAGGGAGTTTTCCAAACGCAGACAACTTACTGGGTCGTATGAGGCAGTGTATAACATTTTCATAACAATCGAATTGCCATAGTTAACGGAGAAGCCCTTTCAGCGTACACTAACATCACCGGAACACAGAAACTGTTATAACGGTAAAATATTTATTTACTAAAGGCAGAAAAAATCTATTTATTTATAATTTTAGTGGGAAATTTGACTCGTCATGTTCTGAACTAGTCTCTTAATGTTTCGTGGAACACTGGATGTTGGAACGCGGATGATATTTTCCAAGATGGACATCAATTGTCCAGAAAATGTTTTCAAATCAGTTTCAAGATTATATAAGAAGTATATTTTTAAATAAGGGGTCAGGCGGACCGGATGAAAGAGTTCAGTTCGCCAGGACTAGCCCAGGGGCCGGCTGTTGTACATGGCTAGTGTAGGGCCTATGTCGTTTTAGTGGAAGAAAATACAGAAATATGAAAATGAAATGAAATCTTTCAGTATAACGTTCACAATTATGCTTTTTAAGCTAAGGAAGGGAATGATTAAGGCAAATGAATGATGATGGTAGAATTGGTGGGATGACAATGGGATGAAACTGGAGCACCCCGAGAAACCTCACTGAATAGTTTCTGAAAGAAATGAATACTATATCTAATCTTATGTATTATTTCTAATCTAAGTAGCGACTACACCAAGTTTGAGAACAATTAACAATACGCAAGAATGTGTTAATGAGAGAAAGAAGGCTCTTGCGATCAGTTAGTAGTACCCGTCTGTGTATATTGGTTATTTGAAGTTATCCAATCCCAAGGGCACATAGAAGTAAACCTATAATTTAATATAACATCCGAACTACATGTTTTCCCTCCAGAAAATAAACTGAAGTTTATATGAGTCGAAAGTAGTAGGGGAAGGTGGGGCTAATTGCAACACTTTTCAGGTCTGATTTTGTTACTCGAAAACTATTATAGATACAAAAACTATATTGAGTGGACTAAAAGGTACATGCCTTAGCTACATACCCCAAAAAAATAGAAGTGCAAAACATTGAAAGGTAGATTTGATAGCATCCACTTTTTGAACTAAGTCCGACTGTTGACACTTGAACCACCCATGGGGTAAATTGCAACATCATCTGGGGTAAGTTGCAACAATCGGATTTGGTTCAGAAACTTAATGCTATCAAATTTACAGTTTCAACATCGCTTCACTCACTTTCACTGTGGCAGTCAATGCCTACAATCTATACAGATGTAGTACGGATTTCTCTTAGAACACAACCAATGATACCTCTTCTCACAACATAAACTCTGTACTAGACACCCGCACGGGCCGACTCTGCTATTTCTTTGGGTCGGGCCGGGCTTGGGCGGGCCGACACTGTTATTTCTTTGGGCCGGGCCGGGCTTGGGCTGGCCGACACTGATTTCTCTTCAGGTCCGGCCGGGCTGGAACCGATCAATTACAATTCTTTAATAATTATAGACTTTCGTTAAACGATAATTGGAATAAAGCCAAACGTTGAAGAAGTGTGTCCGTAAAAATGTTACAAAGAATGCAATAGCTATTTACAGTTTGTTGCTTAGCGGCTCCACTTTCACTATAGAGGATTGCAGGCATTATGCGGTAAATTGAGCTCTGACCTTGACCTTCACTGAACTCAAAATATAACAAGAAGGGGTGGGAATGTTTTGCCTGTCGCTAAACAATATTGCCATCTTCACTTTATGCTAAAAATCAATTAAGTTAGATTTTTGTTACAGGGAATGGAGTTTTTGTTCTCTCGATGACAGGCAAAGTTCTAGGAGGCAATGGTACCATTCGGGAGGCAAACGACAGGTTGTGAACCAGAGTTTAGAAAATGTTTCTGAGGGTTAGGTCAAATGTAGTACTAAATTTTGAGAAAGATTGGGGCTCGAGCTAATTATTTTTTAAATTATCGGGCCGGGGTCGGGCCAAAACCTTTTAAAATTTATCGGGCCCGGGCCGGGCTTGGGACAAGAATTTTTAAAAAAACTTATCGGGCCTGGCCGGGCCGGGCTCGGGCCGAAAATCTCCGAAACATTTCGGGCCCGGGCTGGGCCGGGCCTAGGTACGTTCGGGTTGGATTGGGCTCGGGCCGAAACATTCGGCCCGTGCAGGTCTCTACTCTGTACCCAGTCTTCTTCTGCATTCTGTTCTTCAAACGATTCTTTACAAACCAAACAGATACAATCTTCTGTAGAAAAACTTGAGAATAAATTCTTTTTAGCTGATGATTTTATCTTCCCGCCTGTTTTTAGACGCTTCTTTTTCATTTCGACAGCACTTTTTTCCAGAGTGTCTGTGAGAATAGCACATCTCTTCCTTTCTCGAACTGTCAGTTTTCGAGTTCCAGCTTTTGAATATGACCCATACATATTCAGGAGAGAAGTCAGGTTTGTCTGGAAGATCACTTGGCTCTGGTATTCGATCATCTGAAGGATTCTGCACTATCTTGTTAGATTCATTTGCAGATGAACCATGAAGCTCACTTTGACCTGCAGTCTAAAGTTCTAACTGAGGAGATGAAAGGAAACAACTACTACTTGGCACTGCAACCAATAAGCCATCACTGTTGTCCTATAATAATAATAATAATAATAATAATAATAATAATAATAATAATAATAATAATAATAATAATAATAATAATAATAATAATAATAATAATAATAATAACGACAATAATAACAACAACAATTATAATACTCTTTGTTTCATAACCAACAACAATTGTGCATGCTTAACAGCACAACAATGCTTAACCAGCAAAATTATCTATTTCAATGCCATGGGGCATGTTGGAACAGAAGTTTTACCCCACCCGCCGTATTCACCAGACGTTGCTCCTTCGGACTACTACTTGTTCGATTGCATGAACAACGATTTGATTGGACAGCGGTTTACTTCTTCAGAAGATATCGAAACATGGGTCTCTGACTGGATCGCTTCCAAGGATGAGGACTTCTTTCGCCACGGAATCCGTACATTGCCTGACAGATGAGCGAAAGTGGTGGCTAGCGATGGACAATATTTTTCTTAAGGTATTTATGTATTTTGTGTTTGTACTACAGCTTCAATGTGTGCGTACCAACCGCACGAATTAATTCCTAGACCAAATACATAAAAGCTTTCCTCGCCACCACATAGCTGATAACATGGGAACAGAAATATAATGTAATTGTACTTCAACTGTTATACTTTTTGTGTACTACAATGTTACTTACTGTTGTTACATATGTGTAAGGTGTAGTAAAGGAAGACAAAAGTTAAAAAAAAAAAAAAAAAATACTTACTTACGGCATCTTTCGACCTCCATTGTTGAACTGATCACGAGAGACCTCTTCCGCTTCGTGTTCGAACACACCACAATGCAACACAGTGGAGCCAACCCTAAAGCAGAAAAAGCACTGTTGCAACGTGCCTCACCTTCCCCTACTGTTAAAGTAGTTCAAATAATAATATTTTGTGTTGCTGTTCGAAAAATGAAAATAAAATGAAATCTTTCAGTTTAACATCAAACGATTAGGCACTTTAGGTTAAGAGAAACGTATGATTTAAGCAAGTGAATGATGACGGACGAATTGGTGGAATGAGGAAGTCGAAGGAAATGGGAGTATTTCGAGAAAACCGAGGGACACAATGTTGTCCAACACAAATTTGCTTCGCCGGAAATCGAACCAGGGATCACAAATACCAGAGGGAAGCGCTCTACCACTGAGCCACCGTGATCCTCTGACGCTCTACGAATATCCGGATATTCGTTGTCATTGTTCGAAAATTATTCGTTATTCGAATAGTTGTACAAATAATTAGTCGTTATTTGAATAGTTGTCCGAATAATTAGTCTTTATCCGAATAGTTGTACGAATAATTAGTCGTTATCCGAATAGTTGTACGATATCCGGATAATTGTAAGAATAATTATTAGTTATCCGAATAGTACGAACAATTATTCGTTATCCGAATAGTTGTACGAATAACTAGTCTTTTCGTATAATTATTCGAACAACGAATTTTGTTTGAATATTTAAATAATAAGTATTCGATGAATCTATTATTCGAATTTTCGAATTACAAGTATTCAAGAAATTCATTATTAAAATTTTAAGAGCACAAATCGAAAACATGCATTCTTATAAAAAAAAAATCTTGGGGGTCTTCTTGTTTGATTAAATAAATATCCGTTTATCAGATTTACACAAATTTCAGTTTACGTTGTTTGCTAGGACTAGGAACTTAGTGCGCACAAGCACAACAAATGGCAGTACTGCTACTCATAAATTTTCGTGGAGCGTTACTAGAGATATTATAGTACGTTGTTCGTTACTTTGGATAAATGTCAAAACATATCGCGTAAAGCTTTTCTCATAGTAAAGATACTAATCAAATTCTTACTACTGGTCGGAACGCGAAGTACTTGGTGTTATAATAACACGCAAAAATCACTCTAAAGTTATAATCATTTTTAGTAGTTTTAACACCTTTTTTTTCTTCTTTTTGCTTTGCACGTGCTATTTTCACACCCGCTAGTCACGGAGATTTCTTGGTGTGTGATCTAATTAGCTATAGATATCTAGCAAATAATATTATATCACATATGCTGAAGTTATAGGCAAATATGCATACTCAGGATTTACCTATTTCTACGAATCTTACCTAGTGAGGTCAACTTTAAAGAAATGTAAGCACAACGTTTCAACAAGCTCTTCAATTGAGTAAAACAAATTAAATGCACAACAGTATAATTAGCAGACTGGACTTGTTATGGCAGTGATTTCAGTTTGAACTCCATTAGAGAACATTGAGAGAATGCATATTTCGTGCCCCAAAAGCATAATGAATATAAGAGGTAGTCAAACTTTAACTTCAGATAAATATTAGGAAATAACGTTTGAAAAATAATTTTTAAAGAAAGGATGTAATAAGAATGTTAGTCATTGACTTCAAGACTTCAGATGTGTAAATGTTTTCAAAGTAAAGGTAGATCAACAAAAAACATCAAAATAATGACTTCTTTACATTGAAATGACTAGAAACTTATATATATATATATATATATATATATATATATATATATATATATATATATATATATATTCTCAGGGGAACGAAATGTCAAATACATATTATACGTACATAAGCAGGAAGAAGGAAACTGTGGTAATTATCCATAATTGTATATCCCTTTTTCGTCCGCTAGTATTGTTCACATTTTCTGTGTTAAATATTATTTCTATCTTCTTCGGTGTTCTTCTTTTCTCGTTGTTGTTGACCATCTGACGGTATTGCTTTATAAAGAAAATGAAAAAAAAAAAGGAAAAATGTTGGTTAATACACGATAAGCTACCATTGGGAGGAATATTTGACAGACTAAACAAATGTGGACACGTATGAAAGGAACCGGAGGGAACCATAACACCAGAAAAGTCAGCTTCAAAAGGCGATGATTACTATCAAAACAGACAAGGCAAAGCAAGAAAAAAAGGTTCTATCTTCCATTCAATCATTGAAAAATTTAGAAGTCCTATTGTGCTAAGCTGCGGAAGGATTGACAGTGAATTATGTATAATGTTTGGTGCCCTAAGAAGAGGTTTTTCCAGTCTTTTTTTACTCTTCCTGGTCAGATCGCGCGGACCTATTATATATACACTTCGTCGTTTAAACCTTGACTGTTTATTCTTCCGTTAAACATACACATACAAATTATGCTTACATATAAACTACAATATACGGTATCTAGGCAAAACTACTCAAATTTCCGTTCAAATGATGAAAAAAAATAAGAAAACTAGCATCAACAAAAAATGTTTCGGCTGTCGGGACATCATCATCAAATTGTCCAACATTTTAATTGGATGAGTGCTAATAGCTAAGGACTTTCTACAAATGTTCTCTGATTCGACATAAAAGTAGCAAAAAAAAAAAAATCGTATTAGAATATATATATATAAAAAGGATACGTGTATACGAAACGAACTGTACAACCAAACTAGTTGAGATTGCAAGGTTAAAGAAGTTATTCTTCCTCTTCTTCCCACACCCATTATGATGAGAAAGGAATGCGCAGGTGACTGCACATCCCGTGATGTAAACAAAACAAAACAAAAACCTACTTCCAGAGTGTCTACTGTTTTTCTTCTTTGTCCTTTTCCTAAAGAGGTGGTGGTTTTTTAAAAAAAAATCGTTGAAAGATCTACTTGTTGCTGTTCTTTCAATTTTTTCCCCCTATGTATATTCAGGTCTGGTTTGTCTTCTTTTTCTCACATAGACAGACAGACACCTGCAAATGCGTGTGTGTGTGTATGTGTGTGCTCGTAGAACTTGATCTCTCTTCTATAGTTTAGTCAGGACCACCCCTCAAGGTATAGAGTAAGAATCTTTGCCCGCAAGTGATTTTTCAAATGTTCGCCCTTGCCAAGCCGTTTTCTTTAACACTCTTTTAAAAAGTCTTTCTTCTTTGGGCTTCTGATGGTACACTTTAAGGTTATATTTCATGTAATTAATAAGTACCAAGCAGTCATCGCCGACGCATTAAAATTGTGTTCCTGCTTAATTAAAGTGTCTTTCAAGAGGAGCAGACAAATAAATGGACGATTAAGTAACTTGAGCAGAATCACGATGCAAAGGAAGAAAGGTCTTTGAGAGTCAGTCACAATGCTTAACAATTAATTCGTTACTAGGTGTGCAACATGCTGTCTAGTCACAATCAGGAGGCAGCAATTTACCCGTTATAGTAAGGGTAATACCAATAATCATATCCTTTCTGTCCTGTTGCTTCGAAAAGACAACATACACATCTGTTATAGGTTCAGCTAAATCCAATCATAACCTTTCTAGAATAGTCAATTGAGGAGATATTGTTTACCATCTGTAGTCAAGTAAAATCAACAACCATACTCCTTCTACATAATTTCATTGTCTGCTGCAGTCAGGTAAAGTCAATCATAGTCCTTTTAGGGTGTTTCGCTATTTAGTCTCTCTAGGCAGTTTAATTTTTTCAAACAAGAAGACATATAGAATCTTCTGTCGAGGCAGGTAACTCTTATCATATATAGCTTCCATTGAGGAACATGTTTACCCTTCGTTATCATAAAAGCTTACAATAATTTTCTTACTGTATTACTGCATTAAGAATGAATATATACTTATTTACTAAACAGTTGGGTAAAATTAATCATATTCTTTCAAGAGTAATTATTCACAAACGTACTGTTTACTTTCTGAGGTCAATTAAAGTCACTTATGACTTAAAAAAAAAAAAACATTATTTCGTTTACAATACAACCTACATATCTGCTGTAGGATCAGGTAAATCAAATTATATTCTCTCTGGAGCATTTAATTGGGAAAACACTGTCCACTCTTTGCAATTAATTAAAATCAATGATCATATTTTTTTCTATATCACACAATCACAAGCACAACTGTTTACACGCTGTATTTAGGCAACTTAGTGAAAAGCACTGGCTGACTTTCTTCCAATCTTTCTTTGTTAATATTTTTCTTGTAGTTTCAGCAGTCAACTCTGGGGATACATTAATATATAAAAGGACAACCATTCACCTTTTCTAGTAAGGTAATATTAGTAATAAATATCTCGATTTATTGTGGTTTATAAATAGATCCCAAAAATTCCAATTGTTGTGCTCCAAATTTGTATTTGGTCATGAGATATACAACCAGAATTACATTTAATCTGAATCACTCTACCCTCTGGATAGCACTTTTGCTTTTATCGGACGATGCCTAATTGGAGCAATAGTATCCACCAGCCAGTATCCACCAGTTGTTTATTAGTCACCAGTATCTACCAGCCTTTATCTCAAGTACAAGTGGATTTTATCTCTCCGTTGGTAAATCTTTATAGATAAATAAAGATTAAACAACAATCATTATTTAAATTAAACTTCACTTTTGAAGTTTTTTGTTTACCAAAACTCCTTGATTTACTCTGCCCGTGTGTCCGTCCGAGAGATAAAAAATTAAGAACTACTTGATCAATTTTGGCGAGAATGTAGAGCGTCAAACGTTAGAAATTTAGTATGTTGATGGAGCTGATATTCAAATCATTGCGGTGCTTGTGGTCCCGGGTTCGATCCCAGCCCCCGCCAAGTGAACTTTGTGGTAGACAAACACCATGTGTGTGGGTGTGTGGGTTTCCTCGGGGTTCTCCCGTTTCCTCCCACTTTCTTCATTCCGCCATTTCATTCATTACTCATCATCACCGTCTTCTTTAGCCTCACTGGCATAACCGTGGGACGCAAAACTCAAATATTTCATTTCATTTTTTCAAATCATTGCTATTTTAACATTAGTCACTATAGAGCAAAACAGCAATAAGTAACGAGAATCCTGTAATCGATTAAGTGTTTCAACGATACATGTCATCTTCATCCATAACACACTATTCAAACCAACAATACATGTCATCTTCATTCTTAACTCTCTATTCTAACCTGTAATTCATGTCATCTCCATCCTTAATTCATTATTCAAACCAACAATACATGTCATTCCTACCCTTAACTCTATTCAAACCAACAATACATACCATTTCCTTCCTTAACTCTCTATTCAAATCGAAAGTGATAGAATTCAACCATTTCTGGTTGTAATGTTGATTGCCATAGAGTAAAAATGGTAAAGGCTAACAGGAAGCTGCTTTCTGTAATCAAGTAAGCATCCCAAACAAATTATTTTTCACATCCACTCTAATCTCTCTACTAAAACCAGAAGTGGCAGAAATCTGCTACAACTTCAAGTAGAATATTAATTAAGCAAATATGACGCCATACAAACCAAACTTCTTCACGGTGTGCGCGTGATACCGCTAATTGTTTAGTTAATACGCTTAACACTTATTTTTTAACTTTGCACGTATAAAATCTAACCAATAGATTTTAAAACACCTAAACAATGATTACAAGTTTACCACCCATTATTTCTCCTGATTATCACTGATTTGATTATTATTACGGTATTTTTCGTGGCAAAGATAACTGCGGTAATTGAGATATTTCTGTAATAATATACCATCAAAAGAATTCCATTTAAGAAAGCAACAGCTTTTCTAACGTAAAACCTAGGTTTTCTATTTCTACAGTTATTCTGATTTCTGCATTCTGACTTACTTGTTATATTTCGTGTTCTACCACAAGCAAAATATTTGAAATTTTGCCAAGTCTGCTGAGAAATTTTATTGTACACTAGTAATAATTTGATTTGATTGATTTATAAAGCATGAATAGTCATTAGAATCTTATTCCAGAAAAGCGCGAGTTATCACCAGCCCGTTACAATACCTTTATTTGACTTGATTTTTACTTTAGCGTCCATTTCAGCAGCGAGGCTATATGAGATATGGACCTACACTTAACGTGGAATCCGAACCACTTGAACTCCAACCGGGAATCGAACCCGGGTCTCCCACGCCAAAACCTTTATTTGAGAAAGTAAATAAGTACCAGATAAAAAAAAAAAAAAAAAAAAAAAACAACTTAGAAATCCCTTACATCTTCGGAGGCGCGAGCAAATACTCAAAAGTCGATATATGGGAGCCAACAAACCTAGCTTTTCAAATCCTAAATATCACTGCGCTAGTTTAATAGGACACCTTTTAAGCCGTTATTTCGTAAAGCTCTTCCTTTTAGTTCTATTGTTAATCCTGTTAATAAAGGTATTTGTATGAGAAACTTACTTACGTATCTTATTAAATACAAGGAATTGCTAATAGTGTACGAGTACTTATGAATCAACAAATGGGGTACATGTCAAACCGTGACGTCATAAAACATGTTGTAAGAAATGAGTGGACTGAATCATACTCGCATAATATCAACATTTCTATATCAGTGCGACTGAATCTACCCGGAAAATTTTACCTCGTACCTAAAAAGGACACCACAAGAAATAACACTAAACAATGTGGCCTCACTTCTGTTTGGAATATTCCTCGTCAATAACCCATTGCATGTTACATAGAGAACACTTTAAAAATACATAATAATACTCAAAACACGCTAAAGAATATAAAGAAACTTAAACGCTCGGGAAGAAACGTAACTTCAGTGATTTTCGTTATTTTCGTTATATTAGGTTGTTAAAAAGAAATGTTCGCTTTGGTGTCTGGTGGGAAAGTCACCTCAGCAACACCATACAGGAATAGACTACGGTCACTTGTCTAACGTCACAAACCATGGTTACGTCTGGCAAATAGGTTAAAGTACTCAGTCAAGAGCCACTGCAATGTTGAAAGAGTCGTATGAAAGTGCACCATAGAAAACACACAATTGTGAGTGAATTTTCTTTACTAATTGCAATTGCAGTATTATTAACAGCAAACCGAAAATATAAGGGTGCATTTGGACCAGGAATGTCGAAAGAACGCACTGCTCAGAATTGGTTTCTCAAGTTTCGTTCGGGTGACACAGCCTTAGAAACTGAGCTTCATGGGTACTGGTCAACATCATGTTTAGATGAGCTCTTCTCGGGAACCTCGTGGAAATATACCTTAGGAAATATCTTCTGTCATTGCACAGAAATTAGGCATACTTCATCCGTGTTGTTTGACGCCTCCATGCAATAGGTAAGGTAAAATACTTTGACTCATTGATGTCACATGAGTGCACACCGGCCAACAAGAATGTGTGTAGTCTCCTGAGAGTAAGAAATAGCCAGAAAAGTTTCCTTAATCAGATTGTCAGTTTAGATGAAAAATAGATTTTGCTATGACAACCGTGAATGGACCTGCAGAAGATGTTACTGGTATGGTGGTATACGTTGGGATTGATCAATTAAGTCTTTTTCATGCGAAGTGAAACCATCAATTCAGATCGTTACAGTGCTGAATTCCATGAAATGTCGACCGCAAACTTGTCTACAAGGATCCAGCAATAGTCAACAGACATGGTGTCATGTTACGTGACAACGCTGTCGCGCAAAGGATGGTACAGACTGTCCACGAATTCCGGAATGAACCTTTTCTCACCTACTGTATAATCTTCCTACTGACTATCACTTGTCCCGGTATCTCGATTATGTCTTGAGGAAGAAGATGTAGTATATCCTGATTGTCGGATAGCGAAAGAGGCGAACATTCCACACTCTTTCAGCCGGGAAGTCCAATCGTTGTCTGTGTTATGGCAAAACCACATGGCTGCAGACGGTAATTATTTTGATTGACCAGGTATTATAATGTTATCCCTTTGAAAATGATGGATCTGAAGAAGATATTTCATTTGCACCAACGTCATAGTTTAATATAAAAATTTAACCAAAATGACACAACAAATTCTATAAAGCATTACCAAAAGATGAGACATGTCATCGTATACCAGTTGATCGATCTTGTTCAGCTGGACAAAATAATGTGATTGAGTATAAATTATCATGCGCAGTTTTAGAGGAAATCGACAAAAACGAATGTTTTTGTAAACTTAATGTTGTTCGGTAACCAGTCCACCCATTAGAAGACCAAATTGATATTTGATGTATATTTTACCAACCCTCCGTACTATCAAGACGACCGTGAACAGAATATTTAGTACGATATAGCTCAAATTTACGATTAACCCCTAAAATTTAATTTCTACTTTTGCTATAATATATTGTCAAACGATGAAGCATATATCAATCAATATATTATATTAAATTGAATAAAGTTATATGTTTGGTGGGAAATTCTCATTAGTAAGTTTTGGGAAAATTGATTTTTTAAAGTCGGAAGTTTCGTAGTGCTTAATATTATCTAGTTCGTTGCCGACAATAGTTAATAGCTTTTTTTTTTATTATTAAGCTGGAATAGATTTTTAATATATGAATTAAGTAATAGATTGTGTATATATGGGTGTTGTGAGACACACAACTTGCGACCGTGACGTAGATACTCCTAACAAGGACACACACACTCTAACAACGACACATATCATTCTAATATTGACTATCACATAGTCCTAATAGGTACGCATATAGATACTAGATATTTGTAATTTTAGATTAATAATGTATAATCCTTAAACACAGGGTATTTTCTTTACGAAGAAATATATTATATAGACCTATCATGCATGATAATGCGTTACAAGATTTAAGAAGACATAATTTTGTTTGTGACGGAATATTTATATAAACATAATTTTCTGCTACTATCGCTATAAGATAACCTGAAACCAATGGAAGAATTAACACAGCATAACTTCATAAGAAATCTAGATACAATAATTATCATTCTTATGCGCTTCAAGTGCCTACAGTTTAACAAATTTTTTGCTAACTTAGTACATTTGTTCCGATCAAATCTTATTACTTTCTCATATACCACTCTCCTACCGATATGAAACGCCATGTTCTTGTGTAAACCTAATAAAACATAGAGTTCACTAAATTAAATTTTTATATATGTATAAATCTATAGGACGCTTTGGGGAAACATATTTCAGAGAGTAAATATTGTATACTAGCCCTTTTCTTTTCTCGTCGATAGATGTCACTTCAGTTGTGATCGTGTCTATTACTCGATGACCTATGCATAACATTATAAATGAAAAGAAAAAATAAGAGTGTGTTACATCTTACATGATACAACGCAAAGGATCGTAGAGACGCGACTTCCTCAAAAACTGAACCAATAAGCCCCAAGTCGCCATCCGCGAGGGAAACCGTGAAAAAAATGTTCAAAAATAAGTTCTTGAAGGCATTAGCATGAAGAAATGATAACATGAGATCACAACACACGGTAAGATTTAGCTAACGGTAACATAACTTACAAATATAGCCTATCGTGCTATTATAGCCTTTGTTGATATCTCGTAACGTAATTATAAACGCTTCGTTAAAATTTTTACACATTACATAATATACTGTTAAATATAAGTAAAATTGTATTAGGAACTAAATCAATATCTTACAGATTTAAATTTACAGTACAGAAAGAATTAATAAACACATATTTGCTTTTCAGGTATCAAAGATGACCAACAAAGTCGACTATGGAGAAGCAATTTTACAGGATTTCTTCAGATGTCACTGAAATCCGATTAAATGTAAGTATGAAGTAACCATAGTTTTTCGAGTATGAAATAATAGTAGTAGCTTGATTATGTAGAAGGCAGTAGTAGCGATAGTACGTAGGTCAGTCAGAAAGTTAGTTGCACTCCTTCGTATATATTTTCGGTCAAAGGCTATTTTATTGAAACTGTGTGGCAACACTGCAGACATATAGCTGTATCGTGTGATGTAGCGGCTTTCATGAGGCAATGGAAGTGTTCTGATAATCAGTCGTAAACATGTCTCCACAGCTGCAAATGGCGTCCAAATTGGAAATGAGTGTAGTGATTCGTTTTTTTGGGGGGGGGTGTAAAAAGGTGTAACTGCACTGAAATTTATCCGCAGTTTCATGAAGTGTACGGTGAAAATGCAATGTCACGTCAAGGTATCGTGAAGTGGTGCAACATGTTTGAGAACGGACGTACAGATATTGACGACGCTGCGCGCAAGGGAATACCTTATAGCCCAGATCTTTCACCGTGTGACTTCCAAGTGCTTGGTTCCAAAAAAGACGAACTTTCGAAGCAACGAACGATACCACTCAAATGATGAGGTGGAAGCTGCAACCAAGAATGGTTATCGGGCATTTGACGGGATTTCTTTGCAGAAAGCATAGACAAACTCGTACCACGCCTCGACAAATCCTTAAATAACAAAGGTAATTACGTTGAAAAGTGGAATGTAAATGGAACTTTACGATAAAAATAAAGTTATTGTAAAATTTCTATCCTGTTTTATTTTTTGAAGCACCGAAACTAAGTTTTTGACTGATCCTTGTAGTACTAAGTTTGGTGTAGGGTAACAGTACAAAAGTATTTGTAATATAAGATTCGAAGGAATCTCATAAAGTAGCATTAATACTACAACAATCTTTATAGAAGAGTAACTTCAGATATAGATGGTAATTCTAAATAGTTTTGAATTTAGATATGCTGTAAGTAGAAATGACAAGCATGAATTTTTAATTTTGAACTATACCACTTTTTACAATTTATTTAAGAAATATAAACCAGTAATGTAGCAGAGGAAATTCTAATTTGAGTTTGAGTTTTAGTGTCTTGCGTTCTTTTGCAGCAGCAAACATACGTTGAGAGTACGTTACCTCATTTAAGAAAAGAAAAGAAAAAGAGAGAATGCAAGTTTTATACTCTGATAAAATGTATTTGAATGTGCAAGGAAGTTAATACGTAATATACAAGAAAGATAATATAGCCCTATATATAATATAATATACTTACATGCAAAGTACAAGAAAAAATAGATTAATAGATTTATGCTACGTTGACTGACATGTGTATAAAATTCCATACACACGGCTCTCACGTGTAGTGTCGCGTGTGTGATTTTCTATACACAAACAAGATATTGCACTTTCGTCGCGTTCGTTCTATAGGTGTGTATGTAATTACATACATATGGCGTACAAGTCAAAATTTAATGTCCATGCCGCGTATATTCAAAACCATACCCAAAGAAAATCATATTTATGGGGCTTGTGGCGAACTGTTGCCCGTGGCGCACAATGATAGCAGTGAACAGATATGGTGACAGTCTAGGTGTTAAAATAAATAAAAATTGTGAAAAAATCACTCAGAAATTGATCAGTATTTCCATATTTTGGTACGGTTCGGTATTTTTGATATTTCGCCTTTCAGTATTTTGATATTTCAGCATGGTTCACTGTTCTCGATATGCAGCATGGTTCGGGATCTACGGTATTTCAGTATTCAAAAATATCAAAACCGGTTTTGATATTTTTGTATTTATTAAAGTCCCATCCCAGACACTTCAAGTACTCGTATACCAAAACACTCCTGCTGTTTAAATCCTGCAAATGTCCTATTTTTGTATTATTTTTTAAAGATTGACTAATGTAACTTATCCAATTATTTAGTTGTTTCTGGAGTGAGTAGTATGAATTTAATTTTCCTAAATTACAAGAAAAAATAATTAAAATAAAATAAAATAAAAAATAATAGATAATTCGTGTCACTCATCACGTCATCAGATGCAATGTACTTTCTAGTTATATATGGGGTCCTTGGTTCGATCCCAGCTCGCGCCAGGTGAGCTTTGTGGTGGACAAATACCGTGTACGTGGGTTTTGTCGGGGTTCTCCCGTTTACTCATACTTTCTTAATTCCAACATCTTATTCATTTCTCATCATTATCACCGTTTCCTTTAGCCTAGCCTTTATAACCGTGGGACGTAAAACTGAAAGATTTTTATTTAATTTTCATTTTACATTCCAGGGAAACAAAAAATAAAATAATTATTTAATATAATGTTTCTAATTACCTAATGAATAAGACCGTAAAGTAATATTCCTTTCCTTCCATCTCACACTCCAATAACGTCAGATTTTGTGGTTTTCCTGTTAAGTTTTAATTACTTGCATTTTCCTTGTATATTCTCAGAAATGTCTATTAGGTAGATTTCCTAGACAATGCTGCTTCTAGTAGAGTGGAGTCGAATCGAACTTGACATTAAGTAAAGTTTAAACTTAAATAAGTGATGGATGGATGGTGTGAGGGGGAAAATAGTGATTTTGGGCCCCCCAAAAAATATATAATAGTAAAAGTAAAATTTAAAAAAAAATCAAGCAAATCATTAAGCTACTCAATATATATATATATATATATATATATATATATATATATATATATATATATATATACAGATAATGATGATAAAGAACGAAAACTAACGAGAAACGAATAGATAAAAATAAAAGAAGCAAAAATATTCCCTCTGCATCCTCTTATACAGGCTTTGAACTTTGATCTAACTCCACTAATACAATCAACATCAACTGATGCTATCACTTCCAACACGTTATACGTATGAGAAGAAGGCTTCTGAGATTGGGCGCCAATAGACTTAAGGCTGGTTTTCAGCTTATGCCCTTATAAAAAAGAAAAACTGCTTTCTAAATGGTTCACTACAGACAAATAGCAACACAAAAAAGGTTAAAGGAATAAGATGAAAAAGCAGAAGAGCTAGACAACAGAAATGAGAAACAATTGAAGTGGGAGTTTTTTCAAAGCTTAAAGACAAAACACCGAAAAATCTTTGGCGTCATTAGCAATAGCGACCAAGCATCTCATCTTTCTAGTTCCGTCAGAACTTGTTGAACCAGATTTTCCCAGGGCATATATATATTATGGAGTTGTATCAAAACAATTAAATTCTTGCCTGGGGTAATTTCTTTCAACTTTTAACAATAAAGCGTAATAACCCTAAGTTCAAAATTTACAAAAGAATTCTAAGGAAAGCAGAATATCTTATGATGATGATGGTCAAGATGATGAGAACGCAATGTGGGCGGTATAACAGTATTATTTGCTATACTATACACACATATGGTATACAATATACAACATCTTTATAGTTTCTGTGAATTGTTAATGAGTTTTCTTTCTTCCTGCTATATGTACATATATGTGTTTGTTGATGAAGTGCGAGTTGTATTACAGATTGTAACATATATGCGTAACTAATCGAAATTGTAAAGTATAAAATGGATTTTTTTTTAATGTTATAATTGTAGGTGGATGGAGTTCTTTCCTTAATTTTACACCAATTTAATACGGGATGTAAACAAACACATTTGTATGATACGTAAGGGGAGAGGAAGTAATGCATTTGGTACTGGAATTATATCGAATACATTTGGAGGTCCTTTGCCTTATTTCCGCTTTAAATAGCTGGTAGCAATGATCGTAAATTTTACCACCTAAGTTTCATTTATTTACGTCCTTTTCTTTCGTGCAGTTTTGTACATAATAATCACTGATAGCCGAAGGAAATATTCTCAAATTTTATGCTTTCTCAGATATTTGCAAAAGTATGAGAAACATAAGAGATTTAACACCTATATGGCTGTACCTAGGTACAAAGAAAAGGGGGAACGGAGCACATTGTTTCATCCATTTTCACATCATTTAGTTTACTTTTTGACCATAGTGTTTTTGACCTTCCAGAAGCGTTTAGCGACATTTGCAATCTTGGATCAAATTTTAGTGGAAGTTATAAGGAATATATTGGTACAATTGATTTATCAGCATCACGTTATATAGGTAAATAAAACTAACCTTCAATTTGCATGAAAATGTAATTCCGAAACTTCGAATAGTCCTACTGATGTCTAGATTTTTTATTTTTAAGTATTTAACTAATCGATATAAATATAACACGATGTGCTGAATGTGAAACCTCTTATCTTTTTCATCTCCATAACTGTTTTGGGTTATCAAGTACAGAGACTATCAACTACATTCGAATACATTTGGAAATACTAGAAAATGTTTTAAGGAAAATTGTAAGATAATTTTCCTTCCGAACGTGATGACCAAATTTATCTGAGTTGGAAATGTCAATTTAATTGCTATTAAACTTTGGTGAAATTTGTACCAGTAATTCAATTAGGTATTTTAACAAATTTCAGTGATTTTCTTAAATATCTCGCTGTAGCAAAAGGACTAAAAACTAAATTTAACATTTTCACTGGTTCAGTTTTGTACGTTTCACGAAATTGTAAAGTTATGATTTGAAAAAATATATATATATATGATTTAACTTCATTACTAAAGAAATTAGCTTTCACAATATTGTCTGGTGTTCTCTAAGATCATTACGTGTCTCAGAGAAATATTTTGGCACTATTCTTCAAGTAACTTTGACACAAGCCGCGCTTCCAGAATTGTTTATATCACAATCCTGTTCTTCTACTTCCGCATTGAGAAAACAACTTTGTTGAGTTTGGAGATTACACGAATAAACTTTCTTCATTCTTTAACAGTTTCAGAAAGTAGGAATATATTTTTTCTATGTTGGTGAAACTTTTTTCTTCATAAAAATAGTTGGTTCGCTTGTGTATACGTCGTGATTCTGTCTTTCTCAAAAAGAAAGAACAAAGGACACTGGTCATACATACATTCGTGACAATAGTGTCACAGTGAGTAATTTGTGCAGCAAGTCATTCATGGAATTCGATTCGAGTTTCGCGACGGCCAGCTTTCATTTTGGCAGGGTCCAGAACAATATTTGTTATTATAGAAGTGTAATCCTAAGTCTCTGCCACATCACTCATTCACATCATCATCATCATAGGTATTCTGCCATTGTTGGCAGGTCGCTTGCAGCAACTGAGAAGCTTCCAGGATCCATGGTCTTTCGCTAACCTCTTCGTCTTCACTTCCGGATTTTCTGTTTTCATATCGTCTATTAATTGTAGTCTCCTTCGCCCTCTTCCTTTCTTTCCTGCCACCATACCTTCTATCACATCCCTCATAATATAATTGCTTCTTAGCCAATGTTCCAACTAGTTTCTCTTCCTCTTTTTAATAATACCTAAAATTGTTCTTTTCTCCACCATCATTTCTAACACCCTCTCATTCATTTTCCACTCGACTCTTCCCTCTATTCTTTTCCACACCCACATTTCGAAAGTTCTCAGTCGTTTTCATCATTTTTGCGTAATGTTCATGTTTCCGCCCCATACAGTACAATTCTCACTCTTTCACAAAGATCTTACAAGTTGAGAGTACATGAATAAGTCCTTTATGAGTTTTATCTAATACTAATCTAATTATTTAATTAACAACTCATTTGATTTCATAAGCTCTACCAAATTGAGATAAGTATCTACCAGTATCAATAAAATTAATTAAATTGAGACAATGTAGGTTTAAAGTTTCAATTAAATCGTCACATTAGTTTTAAGACTGTAAATTTCCTCCAAGCTAGCGACATCTACTAGCGTGACTATCTACTATGATGAATTAGCATGACTCACTGATATTTTGTGTTTTATAAATATATGTGTTAATTTTTAACGAGTTTGGTTTACCAATGTATCCGTTGGTCTGCCCGTTCCAGAGATGGCGTGGGTCAATGAAAGCTTGATCCACGACCCAAAGTGATGCACTCTGACCCACTTCGACGCACCAAAACTCATCGTTATCAACTCTGACCCCATGATCCACGCCCTCGTCTGAACTGACTAAGGATCTACAATTGTAATAAAACAAGACTGAAATTATCACTAATCAGAGTTTGAATTTCTACGGTCAATCGCTCAAGCACCGCTGTGTTACAATAACGGTGGATCTGACCTTTATGATATAAAATAATGTTTGTCATGGGTCAAATTACGATTAATTTCAATAATTATTTCCTTATTGAATTACAGATACTTTTCAGTGGAAAATAGGGTGAAATTTGGGAGACTCAAATTAAGATGTAGTAGACCAACGTGAAAGTGTAAAATTTTCAATATAATTAAGCATACCGTACAAACTTAAAATCTCAATGTAATTAAGATTACAGTACAATTTTCGTGTCCATTTTTCTCAATTTTATGGCTTGATTGCCTTGTGCTCTGAACGCTCCCTATAATAAACAAGCTTCAGCAATTATTATAATAGAAAGCAGCGGATATATAATGCGAAGCACTGTACATTTTGTTTCTCAATTAATAATTGTCTCTCAACTAACATCGATCGTTTTCGATTAGTTTTACAAAACAACCCACTACAAATTTCCCATATATAGAAAGTGATCCCTCATAAAAAGAATTTCAAAAAATGCAAGGACAGTTCTGTTTATTTTTAATAAAAAGTTCATAATACTGATTTCAGATCTCTAAGTTGACCGGTTTATGAGATGCTAAATTTTTTGCAAATAATTCTGACTCCCACTCCCCTTAATATACAGGGGTAGACTAAAAATCTAAAAACACTTCATACAGGATACGTAAGTTTGGCTCTCCACTGTACAACGCGTGTTGCGGTTGCCGATCGTCTTTTGTTTTCAATGTGTCATGTGGACCTTCCTCTTCCGTCAGCAGTAACCAGTTCACCTGTAAGGGTCGTGGTGTGAAAGTGGTGCGTAAAATGGGCGACCTAACAGACTTCCAAAGAGGCATGATCGTTGGTGCCAGTCTGGTTGGAGCTTCAGTGGCAACAGTGGCGAACATTGTGGGTGTATCGAAAGGCACTGTGTCCAATGTCACGCAGACATACACAATTCATAGGCAAACGGCATCTGCAAGGCACAACAGTGGTTGCAATCTGGTCAGATAGGGACCGGAGGGCATTAAAACGGATTGTAGCAGCTAAAAAGAAGACCACTGCAATGAAAATTACGTCTGAACTCAATTCCGGCCTACAGAACCCGGTTTCATCGAAAACAGTGCGACAGGAACTTCATAAAATGTAAATTCATGGCAGAGCCGCTATCGCCAAACCGCTGATTACAGCAGTAAATGCGAAGACTCGTATACAATGGCGCAAGAACCACAAGGCGTGGACTCGTGAGCAGTGGAAACACGTAATGTGGTCTGATGAGTCATCCTTCACATTGTTTCCAACAACCGGCCTTGTTTACGTATGGAGAACTCCGTCGCGGGCCTATGATACAGACTGTCTGCTGCTAACTGTAAAGCATGGGGGTGGTTCTGTTACAGTATGGGCAGCGATATCGTGGTTTTCTGCACGTCCCATCATAGCGCTGCATGGAATGATGAATGTTAAGGCGTATGGGGTCATTTTGGGGGACCAGGTTCTACTCATGGCCCAAATATTGTTCCCTGATGGTGATGGCATCTACCAAAAGGATTTGGCACCCTGTCACGCTGCAAAAACGGTGAAATCATGGTTTGAGGAGCATGACCAGGAGCTATCACTCCTCCCCTGGGTCCCACAATCACTAGATTTGAACATCATTGAGGCGTTGTGGTCTGAGTTAGAAAGACGTGTTCGGTCTCATTACGCTCCACCAGCATCCCTTAAGGAACTGGAACATGTTTTGGAAGAACAATGGTGCAAAATTCCACACAGCACGATTCAGAAGCTGTATACGTTCATTCCACGTCGGATCCAAGCTGTTTTGGAAGCACAAGGAGGCCCCACACCATACTAGGTATGATTTTCACACTTTTGCAAACGTTTTAGATTTTTTGTCCACCCTTGTATGTATTATAATGAATGCGATATTATAACATCTCAGTTGGGATTGAGTCCTAACAATATACCAAAAGTAATTTCATTTGACTTTGCAATTCGACCGTGATTATCAGGCACACATAATTACATTCAAATTTTATATAACATTCATATATTACAATTAATACACACACACACACACACACACACACACACACATATATATATATATATATATATATATATATATATATATATATATATATATATATATATATACAATAGTTAGCTCCTCTAAAAGCTCACAGGTTGTATCTCGTAAGCTAAGTAGTAAGTACTATTGCTATTATTACAATTACAAATACCAATATCCGAAAGTGCCTGAAGTTCTTTTTTCACTTTGATATACTCATTTGAGGCAAGCAAACAGAAACAATGAAAAAAGGAAGAAAAATAGAGGCCTTGAAAGTAAATCGTAGATAAATTCACCAGTGTTTAGAAGATGCTGTCCACAATGTACTGAACTGAGGGGTCTGTGGATCCGAGTGAGTCAGTGGCTCAGAGTGGGTCAGTAGATCAAAGTGGGTCACGATAGGTGGTGGGTCGCAGTGGGTCACGTCCTGTTGACCCACGATCCACTGACAAATCTTGACCCACCGATCCATCCATCTCTTGTCCGTTCATACGGGAGACTATAACTCTCAAGAACTACTTAATGGATCACCATCAAATTTGTTCAGAATGTAGAGGATTAAAAGTTACAGAAGTAGCAAGTTTTTGGAAGAAATTCAAACCGTAAGCGGGAGAAATCAATCATTTCCGGTATCTACGTTGATCACTACAAAGTGGAAATATTAACAGATACAGAGAAGCTGTTTTCTGCTTCTAATGTTAAAAGTTATAGGGTGTCGGCCAAACATATTTAAAACTGTTAGGCCCGGGTTTAGGGTTGTTAACAGCTCGAGCGTCTCAGCTCACAGCTCGTTCACTATCGAGCTGAACAGAGAAGTAAACCAAGCCAAAGCAAATCCAACCGAGCCGGCTCGAGCCGATGGCTCATCCGAACCGAACCGAACTGATAGCTCACTCCGGCTGAGCTGGTTCGAACCATCGGCTCAGTTGAGCCGAGTCGAACCGAGCCGATGGACTCGTTTCAACGGAGCCGGCTCGAGCCTATGGCCCACTTGAGCCGAGTCGGTGGCTCATCCCAACCGATCCGGCTCGAGCCATGAGCTCAATTGAGCCGAGTCGATGGATTATCCAACCAAGCTGGCTCGAGCTGTTCGCTGGGTTGAACCGAGACGAGTCGGTTGACATCACTACCCGGTTGGGCTTCTGTTTGAGCTATAAAATTCGACCGTGCAGGTCTTAGCCTTGATGATAACAACTACAGTATATACTTATATTGGTGCTCACAACATTTGAGGCAGCCTCGTTATATAAAAAAGAATCTATTGTCGTTTCGTTACTGAGACGAAATGTGAGTAGTGTCCCCTCTCGTGAGCAATACTAAAAGTATTTCGCATTACTACTTTCGTTTATCATGGCTTTTGCTTTCTAGTGTTATCAGGCCATAATATCAAAACGAGCTGAACAAGCGAATCCTTTATCAAACTCGACTTGACTCAAAACTTCACTTCAAAAACAGTGACTCGGCTCAGAACTCGACTCGATAAAATTACCTTTGACTCAACTCAAAGCTCGAGTCGAATTCGAGTCAAGTTTCGAGTTGAGTGGAATTTTAGTTCGACACGTGCCCATCCCTAAATGGATCATATCTATGCCTTTGTCCCATCTAGTGAAATAGAAAGTGTTTAAAATTTGCCGCTTAAGGTTTTATTATTCCATATAATGAAAGCAGTAGGAGATAGAAAGATGAATATACAGCGTCACAATAATTTATTTCATTTCCGCTCTTATTTGTTTATTTACATAGTAAGCGTTAGATTTATCAGATTTTAAATTCTTATAGCATACATAAGGCGAAACATCTTATTTATTTATTTACAGAACCTGAAGGTCGGCTTACAGATGGAGAAGGGAGATCAGAATATCATTTTTGGAAACACACCAATGCAGTGTCGTGTGTATAGCATTTCAAGAAGTTTGGTTAGAATATTAAAAGAAACTGGATAATATGCAACCAATCTGACTTTGGTGCTGTTTGGGTTGCATACTACAAAGGGTCAATTCGTGTGTAGTAACTCCTTATGGGAATAGGCCTACATACAGACCATATCTTCGGATCAACTGGATGGATCGCCTCTACCAACGATCTCGATTCGTGCCTTCTTATCCTGTACTTCCTGGCCAAAATATATGGTGACTCATCAAATAGTTCTTGAGATATTATATCTCCCGGATAAACAGGCGGACAGAGGTGAACCAAACTCCTTAAAAATATGTTGAGTCTTTGCAAACTTTTACCTTCAAATACAATGTTATCTACAATCACTTACGTAAATAAATCACGCAACTCATTTCTAAACAGATTAATTAAACTGTTTGCTCCCGGTTGAAACAAAATTAAAGTCATGATAACTTGCCAGTAGCAATAAAGCTTTAATATACTCACTATAATTTCTTCAACATTCGTAGCAGATATACTGCATCCCTCGAGTATCTGTCTCGAACTCTACTGCTGTTTTAAAGACTTGAGATCTTAATTACAATCCATATTAGGAGTTTATAGTTGACGAAGAGTTTTGTTTCCAAGAAAGGGGCTTAACCAGGGACTCCTTCACTAGAGGAAAGCAGTTACCATGGAATTGTCGGGTTGAAAATTCACAGCTGTAATGTTATGCTATGGTGCGAAGTTTCGTTACATGGGGACTTTCCTTTTACGAAAATGAATAGCGGATCATAGTAACTACGTATTGGAATGTTAATATGCTGTGATTTTTTGTTGCATTTCATTGAAAAATTTTCACAATTCTCAAAGCCTGGTTTACGCAAAATCGATGAAGCGGATCGCTGAACCACATCAGGTCACTTGGTCTCTTAGGTCACGCCTTTCTTCCGGAGAAACTGGATCTGGGTCTCGCTTCTTACGTTAGACGCGGTATGACTCCGTGACCTGTACAGACTACAGGCCTGGTGAACCTGACGGTCCCCATGACAGACAAGTATCCGAAGTATCAGCTCTACTGAACTGCATTACTTGTAGAATTTTATAGAAGAGAAATGATGTCCACTACCCGAGTATTCACGTATTAGATTCCCGTTGTGACTTTCGATAATGAAGGTACCATGTCATGACCATATACCGGTAAATATATTTAATTTTTATTCGTCTTCCCATACTATATATATATTGGAGTGGTTTAGAATACAAACTATTAGAAAAGATTTAACAAAACTGTTTCGGCTCAGTGATACCTCTTACATCTACATGACAAGTTTTGTAGGTTAGTACGATTCCATTTTGACAATCCCAAGTAAAGAAAAAAAGAACTTTGTTATTAGTGATTTTCAGGTGTTTATACTCTGGTAGATTTTATTGTTAACTTTCAGTGGAATACTTTGTCTTACAAACGCACACAACAAACGAGAAAAATATCGATTTAGTTGGAAAGGAAAGTAAGAGGAAATAATCGTTGGTTTGTACGATTGGAGTTTAGTGTCCCTTTCAGCAGTGAAGCTATATAAGACGCGGACATGCAACTTACTGAGAAGTTCTAACTATATGATCCCCCACCGAGAATCGAATCCAAGTCTGACGCACCAAAAATTTGTACGCAAGCCATGTACCCACGAGGGAGTTCAGGAGATCGTGTATGTTAGAAATACATTAGTAGACCTACTAGTGGTGGGCACAAAAACTGGTTTCGGTTTCCGGGTTTTTAGAAAACAGAAACAGGCTTTTGAAAATTTTCAAAAAAACGGATTTTCGCGGAAACCGGTTATCGGTTTTCTCCAAAACCTGTTCGGTTTTTCACCGGGTCCGATTCGATTTTCTTCAAAACCAGTTCCGGTTTTCTCCAAACTAGGTTTCAGGTTTTCCGAAACTGGTTCTATTATAGACCTGAATAGTGCTTCGTTGTTATCCGGAAACCGATTCCGTTTCCACATAAATGGTTTTATGTGTTTTCCAAATCAGTTTTTACCGATACCAGTTTCGGTGAAAACCGAACCGGTTTATTGAGAAAACTGAAACCGTTTTCGGTGGAAAAACGAACCGGTTTTTGGAGAAAACAGGAACACCGGAACCGGTTTTGGTGAAAAACCGAACCGGTTTTTGGAGAAAACCGAAATGTCGGTTTTTTGTGTTTCAATTTTTGTAGAAACCAGTTCCAGATTTTTTATAAAAACCGGTTTTGCCCATCCCTAATTAGTACCCTTATATGTATTACATAGTCTAAGAAATAGTGAGTCTTTTGTGCACGAGATGGCATTAGTGTGTCTCAACTATTAGGGTGTATGAGGAATCAGGCTTAACGTAATTTGAACACTGACAGTGGAAATTAGTAGACGTCCAAAAAGTATTGCAATTCTCATAATCAGACGTAACGCCGTGATTACGCCGTGAGAATGAGTGAATTTTTTTTTATCAAAACTGCGCTACGTTCAATATTTCGATAAAGGAATAAACGATGCTGAGGTCCGCGAATAAATTTTTAACGTTTATAAACTAGATACGCTATCAAAAGCCACGGCCAAACGATTGTTCAGTCGCGTTCGTTCCGAAAATATCGAAGTCCAAGAAGCTTCTGGCAATAGGCGTCAATTACAGCAAATATGAATGATATTCTACAGAAAGTCAAGGAAGACTGGCGTGTAAGCTGTCATGGCATAGCCATGACCGAAACATCCAGCACCGAAAAAAACAACTCGATGTTTGGGTACTATATAATGACTCAAAAACATTTATTCCATTTTTTTCTTTTTTATCTGCGAATCTCTTCTAAAACGTGAGGAACTCGAACAATTTCTGAAGTGATTAATCACAAGTCATAAACAGTGGATGACAACAGTGTGCAGAAATGACTGTGGTCGGAGCGAGGAGAAGCTTCACAGTCTGTGGCATAGCCCAAGAAGAATATGCTGTTTGTTGGGGAGATTGGAAGGGCATCGTGCATCACGAACTATTACCACCGGACAGAATGATAGATTCGGAGCTGTACTAAAGACAATTAACGCGAGTGCACCCAGTAATTCAAAAGAATTGGCCGTAACTGGTCAACAGAAAGGCTGTCGCATACCACGCATTCAAGGTCAGGCCGCATACAGTTTTAACGACAAGACAGAAATTCTGAGAATTTGGCTGGGAGGTTTTAATGCATCTACCATCTATCTCGGAGCTAGCACCGGCTGACTATTTCAGTCTCTTCAGAACTCCTTGAATGGTGTTAAGTTAGTTTCAAGAGAGATCTGTGAAAACTACGTGTTACTGTCTTTTTCTTTTTTTACCTTTTTTTAACCAGAAAGCACGGGTGTTCTATAACGACGGGATTATGGTGTTCCCGAAAAAAATAGCAGAATATTATCGAATAAAACAGTGCACATATGGTTTCATAATATTAGTTGCAAATAATAGTAAATGTATTTTCAAGTTTGACCTCCAACTGCTCATTACTTTTTAGACAATCTGATATGACGATGTCTCGTTGTCTCTGGGTCCCCTGTGCCATGGACCCCTTCAGTTCACTAGTTTGGGTCATAGATCACAAAATTAGGGAACCCTTCCGTCTCTGCTCAATAGGATATGGTGTGAGATCGCAGGCTGCAATGCCATTGATGGTAGCTGTGCCAGGCTTGTTCGGTAATAAGTCATCTCAAGATTCAGTGACATTTCTTGGCTCCCATAATCACCTATTGTAATACGATGACCTAGGCAAGGACACTGGATGAATTTGAAACAAAGTATTCAAGCCGAAATTCGTGGTATCACAGCTGAGATATTCCGCCAAGCAATTTGGATCCTCGACAGTATATTTGAAAAATGCATAGTAAAGGTAGACGCAAACTACAGGACGTTTCCTAGACATTAATAACACGGATTACTGATCTGTAAATGACATGCTGTAATGGTTGAATTTCTTTCAGTAAAATTTGTTTATTTAACTTCTGTTTTTGGTATTTTTTTTAAAAAGGTTCTGTTTTTGTGTCACCCTATATATAGTCTGAGATTTAGTATCATAGGAAAGCCTGAGAAGACTAGTAATGTACGCTATGAAACGTATTCAAAACAAGCAATCTTTAAGAGAAATCTAAACTAAAGACGATAGATGTGAAAAAAGAAGTTCGTATATAATATGGATGTCTACTAAGAACCTGTATATCGGGACTCGAACTGAGGACTCAAGAGGTCGACGGCCGCACGTGCAGTTTTTGAGCCCTCGCGTGGCAGGAGACCCCCACTGATCGCTTCAACCTGGTACCGACTTAACTACGAACGTGACCGACTACAAGCGGAGATTACCGAACATCTTGAGGAGCGTGGCGGCACTCGCCTGATCTGCTCCCGAAACCTCTTCACAAGATCTTTGCCAGGATTGCCATCTTAGTGCTGTTTGAAATTGGCGGAACAAGGGGAAAGAAATATTCAAAGACAGATGATTATAAATGACATTGTTTTCCCTAATACCAATTAGCATTTTTTTCCATGGAAAGTTTTAGGACGATATAAAAGTAATTTGATACTCGAGAAGAAGAAAGTCGTTTTAGCAAGGATGGATAATACAAAACAGAAAAAATCTTTCTCTTTTATATAAATGTTATTTCTTCCTTTTAAAAAATCACGTAGTTAAATTGTCTCTTCTTCATTTTTTGAAACTAATCTGAAGGTAATAGTTTATTTTTAGGTTGGAGCACATAAAATGGTAATGTAATAATTTGAATTTGAATTTATTTATAGCAATGATCACAGCCTAAGCCATAATTGGTCACGAATATGCAAACAATGTACAATGGAGGATTACAATACTACTACTACTACTACTACTACTACTACTACTACTACTACTACTACTACTAATAATAATAATAATAATAATAATAATAATAATAATAATAATAATAATAATAAGTAATGCAAAGGAAATGAGCCCTTATCTCAGGCAGAGATGTGAACATAAGCTTAATAATAGCCTATAATTTATATCTTTAAGTAGTAATGCATAGTCAAGCAGCTTATCGACCTCTTAACCGTTTGTGTTACACACGAGATGAGGTGCTTGTCATTTTTTGTCCCATTCTCGTCTCATTTCGATTCTCGGAAAGCTTTTCTAGTCTCGTCTCCATTTGTAAATGTAGGGTCTATGTACAAAACATTATGCCTTAAATTTTTCCCTTAATTTCATCTAGAAATTATCAAAATTCTTCCACATCACAGGAGGTCTACAAAATTTGAGACATAACAATATTTAAATCGTATTTATTATTGAAGTGCAGTGTGTTGTGTAATGACTTGGGTATCTCTAAACGTTGAAAAATGCTTTTCATTGTGTTCGTACAATCACTTTATCGCTTTTTTAAAAATATTATTTCATGTAATTCTAAAACAGTATAAGACTTGATTGCTCATGAGATTAAAGAGATGTATCATCTCGACTCGAATTCAAAAATGCACTTCAAGCCTTGTTTTCGAGACTAAAAGATTCACGTCTCGTGGGCAAAACTACTAACGGTAACTTCTAGCTTTCCTCACCTGCTGGTAGGCTCGTGTTACAAACGAGACGAGACAAATAGAAAGATATACGCTTTTCGAGACGAGATAACACTTTAACGACACTTCTTCTTTTTGACACGAGACAGACCTCCAACGTAGTCTAGAGGGCAATTCTAATTAAGTCGAAAAAATTATCTAGTTACCATCGTAGAAATCAAACCCAAAACTACAGGCGATACAAGAATACACTGTCGTCTACTTGTCACTTGGGTTTTCGCAAATACGCACAACACCATTATATCTTAAGTTCCTATCAAGAATTGAATCTTGGACTCTGCGTATCGCAAGCAAAAACAAACAAACTCAGAATAGAATCACCGATCAGGTTTAAGAAGCGGCCTAGTAGTCTACATTTGCCTCTTCTTCTGGGTTAAATTCTTAGCGGAAATATTGTAGGTTGAAAAGATTGATACAAGATCTATTTAAACCCAAATGTAAAATAACTGTGATCATTAAATATGTAACGAAACAAAAGCTGACACTATTATTATTATTATTATTATTATTATTATTATTATTATTATTATTATTATTATTATTATTATTATTATTATTATTATTATTATTATTATTATTATTATTATTTAGCTATCAAGACCCAAAGTAATGTTTATAATGAAGGTACCTCATTTAACCAGAAAATACATATCTGTTTGTTCACCAAAGCCTATCATATATCATAGGATATAAAGAAGTTGATCCACACTCAGATGTGCTCATCCTCCCCCAAAAACCTTAGTTCCAACACCCCTAATTTTATCATTCCCCTATCAAATTTACTATTCTCTCTAAAATTTGCCTTTGTTCCTCAAATTTACGTTTCTCCCCTCAAACTCTATCAGTATGATCCCCAAATTGACGTTTCTCCACCAAAATTTACCATTCTGTCCCCAAATTTACCTTTCTCACTCAAATGTACCATTCTGAATCCAAATTTACAGTTATCCCCAAAATTTATCATATGTCTCCAAAATGTATCATTCTTCCACCTAAATTTATCATTCTGCGACCCAAATTTACTTTTCTTCTCCAAATTTATCATTCTGCTGCCCAAATTTACCTTTATCTCCCAAAATTTACCACTGTGTCCCCTAAAATCTACGTATCTCCCCCGAATTTTATTATTCTGGCCCTCCAAATATACCTTTCTCACCCAAATCTGCTCCAAAATTTACCTTTCTTTCGCGAATTTACTATTATGCCCCCGAAAATTTATCTTTCTTCCCCAAATTTACCATTCTGACTCCAAAATTTACCTCTCTCTCCCGAATTTACCATTCTTCCCCCAAATTTACCTTTCTCACCTAAATTTATCATTCTGCCCCCCAAATTTACCCTTATCCCTCAAATTTATCAATCTCCCAAATTTAGGCACTATTCTTCAATTTAATTGTACCATTTACAATGAATAAACATGCCCCTCCAAATAATCACATGCTCATTAGAACCTGATTGAAAGCACCCCTGCCCTCACTTAATATAAATGTGCCTCTAATCAAAGTCACCCATCCACACCCGTACACAACGATTTTTTTTAAAGCACACACACTTACACACACAAGGTTGTTTATTATGTGTAACATATTTAAAAGAAAATAATACGAATAATTTGGTATTTCCAGTAATCCAACTTGATTGCACTGTTGTGTAACAATTCCAAGAACCAAATACTAATCTCGGATTTCCCAACTAATACGTTAAGACATCTCTGAAACTTTTCACTGATGTTGCACGTCTGATCATAACAGGAGGTAGGTATAAGAGAAAACAGAGAGGGAGAGAGAGTTTTCAACCAAATAAGAAAAAAGAAAATCAAAAAATCAGAGTATAACGGCGGGAGACAGAAAAGGGAGAATGATAAAGAAGAAAAAGGCAACTCAGGTGGGCGGGTCACGTGGTGATCCCTGAGAGGTTGCGGGAGGGAAGGGTTCCGAAACGATGATGGTGCTTCTGTGGTGTAAAAAATCCCGACTCCCACGGTCGACCAGACCGGAGAGAAGAAGAGCAAGTGTGCCGCAGGAACGGTGTTGCCGGATTGTCAGCAATAATCATAACACGTTTCGTCTACCACCCCTCTTATTCCACTGTTTGCTTTGCCTTCCTTCCTTCCTCTCCCATCTTTCTGACTGGACTTTGTTGTACGGGGAAGGGAGTGAGAAGGTAGAAAGATTAAGGCTTGATAGCAACAGAATCATCATTATCATCATCAAAAGTAACAACTACAAGACAGACAGGTGAACGGGATAGATGGGCGAGGCATATCCAGAAGTTGTTCTGTCCAAACATTCCTATAGCCAAGATGTACTAAATTGAAAGAATGAAGCCCTCTCTCTGCTTATTTTTATTAAGAACTGTTAATCCTAGCAGTATTAAAAATGATACTTACCTACAGTATTTCTTAATAAAATTAAAATCAAATTGTTAACAAAATTATTTAGGAAATAATATAAGAAATAATTATATAATATTTTCATTTTTCATTTCAGAATATTAGTTTGAAGAAAACTAGCACTGAACAGAATTTCTCTACTGAAAGAGAAACAAAGTTTATCATTACTATTATTATTATTATTATTATTATTATTATTATTATTATTATTATTATTATTATTATTATTATTATTATTATTATTATTATTATATTATTATTATTAAAAATGGCTCTGTAGAGATTTCTCCTCTTTAAAAACCTGTTTAATTTTATATTATGCAAATGTTAGAAGTCAACTAGAATATTGCGTCAATATTTGGAACAAAGGAACCCAGTATTTTCAAAGGGATATAGAAGTAGTACAAAACTTATTTCTTTCATGGCTAAAATGGAAATTTAAACTTCTATCAGGAAAAACTTATGATGGAATTAGGTATCATCTTGGACTATTAAAATTATCTGAAAGAACAACATTATTTGATTTTAAACTTCTTCATAATATTTTATTTGGTAAGTTGCCACTGATTGAGGCCATTGGTCTTGTTGTTCCTGATATGGCTAGGAGAAACCTTAAAATTTTCAACCATAATCCGAAGTTTAGTGATGCGCCTATATACAAATGCCTGTTAAATGCTAACAACTATTCGCATGTCATTGACGTTTTTATACCTGATTTTCTTTCTATCAAAAGGAAGTTTATAACTTATCATTTATCATAATCATAATTTCATTACTGTCTGTGCATGCCTGTGTATGTGTATGTTTCAGCAATATTTTATAATTTATTGTAATGTTAGTTATGTTTCATATGATATGTTTGTCGTTTGCTATTGGATGTAACCTACATTTTTTTCAATACTATTGTATGTATTATTGCTTTTATGTTTATGTACCCTGGAATTGTAAAGGGGCTTTTATTCTGTAATTTCCAATTATGCAATAAAAATTATTATTATTATTATTATTATTATTATTATTATTATTATTATTATTATTATTATCTACGAAATAGGGTTCACAGACTAAAAGCGCCGTTGAACGAATTGATTCAAGTGATTTTTTTGATTTGATTTGTTTTGATTTTAGTTTAGTGTCCCTTTCAGCAGAGAGGCTATATGAGATATGGACCTACATCTTAACGTGGGATCCGAACCACATGAGCTACCGCAGGGATTCAAGTGATGACATAAATAAACATAACATAAACATTATACAATGATAATCCCAACTTCAACACCTCTTTATCTTGGACACCTCTCTAACTTGGACACCTTTCCTCGGAAGCAGAAAAATTCGTATTGATCCCCTGTAGTCTGGGAATACTAACTAGCGTTTTGGGCATACAAACTTAAAACAAAAAATAGACACCACAAAGACAAATGGGAATGAATTGAACATTGACAACAAGTTATGATCTTATCATTCGCGAGATAAGATTACTAGAGTTCCAAGGAGAGATAGTAGTGACGGAGAAGAACAAATTAACTATTTTCATCAGAAAACCATTATGAAACTCCGAGAATACGTAAGTGAAGAGGGTGCTTCGCAATCGCCAACTGTATTTGATGTGAGAATATTGGTTGAAAATGTGGATGAAAAACAAGTTATAGAAGAGTAATGACAAACAAACCCTCGTAACTGTTCTCCATTCCAAAAATAAAATAAAATAAAATAAAATAAAATAAAATAAAATAAAATAAAATAAAATAAAATAAAATTTGAGGAAAGAAAAATATTACAGAGCAAAATTTTTTCTCTGAATGTTGCTTTTGTGTATATGTGCTCTTGTCCAACTGTTAGATGTTTAACGAAGTACGTACATACGTACGTAAATTACAAACTAAATCGTATAATATGTATCCCGTATTTTATTGTACGGCTCAATTCAAGTTGATATGTTTCTACATGAAGAAACTATAGAAATATTCAATAACAGAAACATGATATGTAAATACTGTTCTATACATAATATAGTGTATTGACGCTTCTAGAAGTGTAGTGTTGCTTATTTCATAACATAGATATGATACAAGCTTATTTCATCTTGGTCATTCCTCTAACTTCGATAGTTTTCGAAGGAATCGAAAGTATCCAATTTAGAGGGATTTCACTGTACAATGCTTCTGTTTTTTATTATTTATTTGTTCTTGTTAGAATTGTTTAGCTTAGATTTCACACACTTACGTACTAATTAGAGCTCTAAAATTCTGTTTAAAAAATGTGTAACTAAGATGAGAATGCAATAGTTTCATCTATTTTTAAATGTAGCTTATGGTTTTATAGCCAAATGAAATAAATATTGATTGTTCTTAGCTAACTGTACATCCAATTCTGTTAAGCAACCAAACGTGTTCTGAAATAGGCATATACATATAGGACATCCAGGACATGAAGTAAGTTGAAATATTTCAGTATTAACACCCCACGATTATGCCCTTTAGACTAAGAGGGACAATGATTACAGCAAGTGAATGGTTACGGAATAATTGGTGCAATTAGAAAGTGAAAGGAAACGGGAGTACCCTGAGAAAACGAACGGACGAAATGTTATCCACCACAAATTTACTTGGGCGAGGATCGAACCAGGGATCAGAGGTAATCGCTCTACTACTGAGCCATTGTGCCCTCCTAACATCCAGGAGATACGTTTGAGTGTTAATTTTATTTCTTATTATGAAAGTAACATAAACTGCAAGAACCTGGCTGAACGAAAAGACGTTTTCTAATAAAAGATAATTAAAATTTTAAAATATATATTATATACATATGAACCAACTTATAAAGCAGACAATAATAATAATAATAATAATAATAATAATAATAATAATAATTTATTTATTTATTTATTTATTATGAGAAATTGCGACCACAGCCGAAGCCATAATGGTCATATATACAATTATATACAATGGAATATTACAGGAAAAAATACAACAAAACAAAAAAAAAAAAATAAAATAGATGAAATCATGACAATCAAGAAAAGCAAAGGAAAAAACATTAACACAAGTTTAATTCAAACTAAATTACAAAATAAAATTACAAACATATCCTCATTTCAATAAAGATTCAATCAAGTAAAATGTATTACTAAAAATTTACATAAGTAGATTATGAAATAAACAAATTAAAAAAAATTAAAACACATGAACAAATATACACCATATGGGTAAAAAAAAAAAAGAAAATTCAATAGACAATATACAAAAAAAAAGGGTTAAATTAGGTATTTTAATTAAATATAACAATCCAAAAACTGTTTTCTAAGCGCCAAAAAATTCGAATCAAAAAAATCAATTTTGAGTGACTTTTTGTTTATGTTGTCAACACAAATAAATAATGGCGAACCAACTAAATTACTATTACACAATATAGGACGGTAAAACCTAGATTTATACAAGGGAACTTTAATAAACAAATATTCAATTAAGTTCAGTTTCGCATGTATTATATCATGAATAAATTTAATTTGCCTTAAATTACGACGAACTTCGAGAGCAAGTAAATCCAATCTAGCGAGAATCACCCTATTGGGCAGATCATATAGTTTAAATTTATATTTTAACCAGGCCAGGAAGGAAATCTGGACTGACTCCAAAACTTGAGTAATACTAATGAGGTTACGGTTCCAAATCAAGCTAGCAAATTCCAAGTGGGAACGTACATATGCACAATATAAAATTTTGCAAGTTGTAATATCCTTAAAATCTCTAGCAGCCCATTTGATGAGTCCCAGATTCCTTCTAGCCTTGGAAACCATGGTTGAAACATGATGGTCAAAAAGTAATTTAGAATCAATCACAACACCTAAATCTTTGTTAATTGAAACAGGTTGAATTCTATACTGATTTATTGAATAAGAAAAATACGATATATTCGTTTTCCTGGAGAACGCTATACTTTTTGTTTTATTCATGTTTAATGGAAGTAAATTTTGTACAGACCATTGGTAAACTGAGGTAATATCAGCTTGTAATTTAAGGAGATCCTGATTACAAGTTATTTCAGAAAATATCTTGAGATCATCAGCGTACAGTAAAAAAGAACATTTCAAATAATTACCAATATCATTCACATATATTAAAAATAATAATGGACCCAAATTGGATCCTTGAGGAACACCCGAAGAAATCTTGAAAACAGATGACTTAGAACCCATATATCTAACTACGAATTTACGATCAAACAAGTAAGAAGCGAACCAGTGAATCAAGGATTTGGAAATTACAAAGAAATGAAGTTTATTAAGAAGCTTATAATGGGATATTTTATCGAAGGCTTTAGCAAAATCAAAATAAATAGTATCAACTTGACCACGTTTATATACAACAGGAGAAACTAAGGTCAGAAATTTATTCAAATTTAGTTCAGTTGATTTACCCTTTAAAAAGCCATACTGTTCAGGTATAATAGAATGTTCAACAGAACTATAAAGATAATTGTAAATAAGCTGATCAAAAATTTTTGGTATTACATCAAGAATAGAAATAGGTCTATAATCAGTTACAGACCTACCATCAGTTTTAGGAATTGGAATAACAACAACAGTTTTCCATACACTAGGATAGAAACAAGATGCTAAACTCCAATTAAACAATGATGTCAAAATTGGTGCAATTATATCGGATATACCTTTTATTATAAAAATCGGAATTAGATAAAGACCTACAGAAGCTTTAGCATTTAAAGATTTAATAACATCTATTACCTGTTTAGTAGAAAAGATATTTGATCACTACAAAATTGACTGGCCATAAAAGTAACATTATTATCATTCACATTAATATCATCTTTATGATAAACAGCTGCAAAATGTTTAGCCATGGCTTCAGATATCAATTGAGGGTCGGAAAGAAATTCGTCACCGACTAATATTGCCTTATGTCCATCTTTACCATTTATTTTATTACTTGTATACTTCCAAAATCTTTTGGGATTATTTTTTAAACTATTCTCAATCTTATTATAATATTTAGTTTTATCAATAATAAGTTGCTTCTTAAAATCCGAACGAAGTTTAGAGAAAATATTATAATCTTGAAGAGATTGGGTTCTTTTATACTTTTTATGAGCATTATTCTTTTTTTTAAGCAAATAAATTAAATTACGAGAATACCATCTCGGATACTTAGAAATTGATTTGGTTACTAGAGGAACATTGTTTCTGATTGCATTCAATATAACATCATTAATATTTTGAGCAACAAGATCAATATCTGTATTCAACAAAATATTGGCCCAGGGGAACCCTTCAATTTCTTTATATAAAGAAAGATAATCACCCTTTTGATATAACAAAAAGCTATCTCTAGGTATCTCACGTATAAGAGATAATAATTTAACAGTAATCTCAATCGGATCATGATACTGATCGGGCGGAACCAGAGATACTACAGAATTATTAGATTGAACATAAGTGTTGTACAAAATTAAATCAAGACCAGATGTTCCTGAAACAACGTTCAAATTCATATCATCTAAAAAATTAAATAGGGTTTTCGCCTTGGTTTTAGAATAATAGTTTATATCGTTTGATAGATTTCTATTCGTCCAGTCCACTTTAGATATATTAAAGTCACCAATAATCACTACTTCATAGTTCAAAAAGTTCACTTTGGAAACAATATAATTAAGATAATTCGTAAAACTTGTGACAGGATAAGTTGGATGAAAATAACAGCATGCAACTAATAATTTTTTCCCATTGGACGTGTCAATCTCAATCCAAACACACTCAATTTCAGATTCCAAATCAAATCTCCTTTGACAATTTATATTTGTTTTAACAGCTAGCAAAACACCACCACCTCTACTACACTGATCGATAGTATAATTCCTATCAGAGCGAAAACATTTGTAAGTTTCAGGGAAATAATCATCAGTATGTTGTTTATAATTAAACCATGACTCAGTTACAGCAATAATATCAAAAGAACAATCAGCAACAGAAGAAAAAAATATATTACTTTTAGTTCTAAGTCCTCGAACATTTTGATACAAAATATGGACTTCCATATTGAACTAGTTATTGTTATTAACATTATTAATTGGATTTTCAGAATTAGTTGTTAAAAGTTTGCCATAAAATGGACCAATTAATATGCCACTGGGCCAAATCATGGGATCATTAATAATCCCAAAGTCAGATTCAAACACTTCAACATGAAAAGAAGCATAAGTATCGTACTTAGTTTTTAATCTAGTACATTTGACATAGGTTACATTTCTATCACTCACAATAGACTCAACATCACTTTCTTTTACTGATGGATCAAATCTAGTAACAAATAATGCCCTTTTTCTACTTTTAGCAACCAAATCAATTTTATCAGTACCACTACCAGAAGTCAACTTACGTTGATTTTTATGTAAGCCAGTACTCAAATTCCCTCTATTATCTGTCTCTCTTGGTCTTTTATTCTCTAATCTCCTTTTATTACGTGAAATAACTTGAACCCATTGATCTTTGTTCGCATCAAACTCAACTTCTTCCTGATTAGAATCTACAAATTGTATATTCTCATTTCTAGTTAATTCAGGAAAATGATCAGGATCGCTTATATCTACAACCTTAGGATTCTTTCGAGAAGGTTCAACTGATACCTTCCTCAAACAATTACAGGATTTGTTCACAAGTAATTCGTTAAGTTTTTCATTTTGAGACCTTAATTGCACTATTTCCTCTTTCAAACTTTCAAATTCCCTTAAAAATATTTTCTTCAAGTCATTCAGTTTGTTTTCAAAAATTTTTACCAAAGAATCTTCCAAATTTGACTTTCCAGAATCTCCAAAATTACCCTCATTATGAGATATTTCAGATACACTTTCGCCCTGTATACAATTATTACACAAAAATTCAGACAGCTGAATGGAACTACTGTCCATTTTCGAATATGATTCAACACATGCAAAATGGCACTTTATTAAACAAGTGTTACATTTGATGGACTTTTGTCTACCATAAATGGGCTGACTACAAAAAGGACAATTCTCGCCAGTAGGAGCCATAATATATTGTCTATTGAATAGATTAAATAATTACAAACAAATATACAAGACAATTCTACACATTCCTGGCCCAAATGTGAGAAATAAAATTAAACAAATTAAACAAAATAAACAAAATTGCACAACGTTACACAATATTCACAAAAAATCGCCTCTCAACCTGCATTAGGATCTAAAAAGAAGGCCACACGACCCAGCCTACCAAGTGAGGTAGATATAGAGAAAAGATAGTAGTTCCCTTTTAGCCACTGGGAGCCCTTCTGCGACACACTTCCCACCATAAAGGTTGGAAGGCCGACTTACTGCCCGCAGTGTTACCAGCCCAACCACGAGGAGGCAGGGACAGTCACTCATAGATGGAAATTGGCCAGAAAGAAAAGGAAAACCTTGAAGAAAATGAGTGACCACGGGGCCAAAGGCCGAGAAGCGATAATAATAATAATAATAATAATAATAATAATAATAATAATAATAATAAACGATTTACAAGCCGAAAATAAATAATTACTATTGCCTATAATTTTTTTTAAAGTCGTGCCAAACCGAATAAATTAATGCATAATATAAAATTATTTCTTTGGTAGTCATATGAAACATCTTTGGTAGTATGTTTGGCTTGGTACAGCTTTATATATATATATATATATATATATATATATATATATATATATATATATATATATATATATATATATATATATATATATATATATACATATATATATATATATATATATATATATCATAGTAATACATTATATTATGCATTTACGCGCTTTATTATTGTGTCTTTTAACTCTTTTATTATCTTTTCCTTTTTAGTGCTTTTTTGATTTGGTTCATGATTTTTTTTAATTTTAATTTTCTGCTTTTTTGGTGAGTTTTTTAAGTAGGTTAAATTCTTCTTTTAAAGAAATTATCTTTCGTTTCTTACCAGGGAACTGTACGAATGGGGCACTCGAGTTGCCAGACGAGGTGCATCACATCTGAAAGACGATGTAAAAAGATGTCCATATGCAAAATTGTAGCGGCTGAGGGCAACATGGACGAGCGTGAGAGGCGGAAGAAGTGGGGCCTACAGTGGGACTTAATAACACAAAAATATGCAGAATCACACGTTTCGCTCCAGAATGGTGAAAGAAATGCATGTCAAATGTATAGGAAGTGGAACATAAGAAGAGATGCTATATTGTGGGGGATATGGACATCATGGGCGTCGTCTTGAAAGTAGCCATCTTGAATTTGAATTCAAAATGTTAAATAGAAAGTGGGACATATGGTATATCAATTAAGACTGAAATTTTTACCAGAAATGCATTGGTGTGAATAATTTTATAGTTTCTTGGTGAGTTCAGAAATAGGAACATGCAGCAACGTCTTGAGGGGATATATACACGCAACATAACCAATGTTTCTTTTGAGTCCTGTTAAGTCAATTGTCCAGCAAAGGATACATGACAAAAAGATATACTGTACGCATATGATAGTGATCGTGTGGAAAACCATATTATCTGAACCATTCGCAGAATGTAGTCACTGGATGTACCTCTATAAGAAGAGTACAAAAAGTGTGTTCACATGCAAATCACTGGGAATGTTGCAGGGCAGAAAGATTGCTGTCTGTGCGTGAACAATACACCCATGTACTTGCCTAAAACAGGTTTCATTACACCGTGAGTATTTCAAATACAATAACATGAATCATAACATAGGCAATTACAAGTAAATGTAAGTGCAAAAAGATGCCGTACCAGTCTATGAAACACAGTTGATGTGGAGGGTATCGATAAGAATGTGCTGGAAGCAAAAAACATTTTTGCAGTGTGCACACCTGACGAAGCTGGGATTAGTACACTGATTTTCCTGACAATCTGCCGCTATGTCAGAATCAAAACAAAAGGTCATTGGAGTTTGGAATTTTCCTGGATGTTCTTCAAGATATCCAGCTACGTAGAAGGCATGCTTAATGAAATTAATGAACCGAGAAGTACGGAATTGAAAATGAGTGAAAGCTTGGAGATGGATGAAGTTGTCTCAATACCAGATATGAAACCCATCAATGTTCAATGCGGCGTCAATGATAAATCGCACTTACTGCTTGTGAGTGTGAAAGAATCCAACGTCTAGAGGTTGAATAAGTCCAGTGCATTTGGAGGGTATGAGTTGTTTGTAAAGAACAACATTATATGGAACAGTAGAATGTATCAATTGCGCATCTTTGTTACAAGAACACGAATCAACAGGCAGCAAAAGGCGATTTTCCGTCACAGTTGGCCAAAATACGTCTTGGAGAAATAACTTCAGATCATTCTTGCTAATATTTACTGTTTTTCGAGCAAATGCCTTGATATTCGAAGGAGTGTCTCGCATATTCGCAGGAATTTACCTGTAGGTTCAGCAGATATTGGAAATAATGGTGATAACAGTTTACCATCGATCGCTATAAATCGGCATTATCATATAAGAATGCGTAACTGCTGTCGATAATCTAATGCTAGAATACACCCGTTTGACGCCTTTAGTTGTCAGTGTTCTGCCTGAATGCAGTTCCTTTTCAAATCTACTTTGATCTGTGTTAACCACTTGGCCTAAATTGAGGTTTTCTTCCACGATTATAGCCTTTGTTTCCTCGACAAACACGTCTGCAGTTTTCTGTAATTCTTGCTCACTTTTGGCAGATTTCTACACGGAGTGCGTAATTTTGCGTGACACAATATTGTTACGCTTTTTAAATTTTGCTTCCCAGGAAGACGATGCCTTGAAGTTAAGAGTGTCAGTTGGATCAATGCCTTTCTTTACATTCATCGTCCACATTCGAATTGTCCGATAGTGAATTATTCCATTCATGGCCCGAGTTCATTTAAAACGTAATAGCACCTCGTCGTTTATTTTGCTGATGGACGCTTTGTTGAGGTTGCGTTCAAAAGTACGAAGGAACTTCAGACTCCCCAGTAGAAATTTGTACCGTGAAAATACAGGCGATGCTTTTCTTCTTTTACCGGATCTTTTTCTGTCTCAATCTAGTAAGTATAGGCTTTCTCTAACTGTTCCTCCGTACATTTCGTAGGTTATTTTGGTGGAGAAGGGGCGTATGGCGAACTACTACTCTGCTCACAACTGCTATCTTTTGGAGAATGAGTTGACGCATTCGCTACACAAGATTTTTCGCGATGGTCACTGTCACTACTCTCACTGTCAATCTCATTCTCATCTGCTAGACACTCGTCTATAACTAACGTTTGATATTCTTCGAGTACCGTATCGTTATTTACTAATAAGCGTCTGATGCGTTCAAAAGCATTACGATCTTCTCGACGGGGATCCGACGATCCAAACTCACAAACTAATAACGATACCACTACTTGGGGATTCATGTTCACGAACAGGACCCAAATACCTTCTACACTTCAAGCACTACAACACAAAACGTCAATTTATAACACTTATTTACCAGGAAGTAAACGACCTAGGTCACATTAAACTTAGCACTAGTCACTCTATTTTCGTCTAGTTGCTGCTAACGCACGTCAGTTATTCATATCGCGCAGTCTCTCTCTGTTAGCACAGAATGTTGTCGATGGCTCTGTACTACCTGGTCTGACCTCTATCGTTTGTAACTTCTTTTTCTTACGCACAACTAGTTGCATCTAGCCGCAGAGTTTATAATGATCTACACTGAAATTGCAATTGAAATGTAATGCAACAAAAAGCCACATTTACAATATTTTATACTACAATGTGTTATAATATTAACCAATTAAGTCTATAAGTCACAGCATTATAATATCAGTCACTTATTCCGACATTCTTTGTGTTGTCCAGTGTTCAAACCCCTACATGCCAAAATTCCATCATTGTAGGCTTGTAATGCAATAAACAATCCATACGAGTAAGAAACTGTCGTCAGCCTTAACCTAATTACCTTTGCATTTTTTATTCTTAAGGATTATTTCATGAGTATGCGACATTTGTATACCCATCTCTGTGCTCTTTCCTACCTGCTCGTTTTTTCTAATTCACAAGACAGTTACAATAGCAGTTTTCACACCAATGAATTTCTGGTAAAATTTCAGTCTTAATTGATATACCACATGCTCCACTTTTCATTTAACATTTTGAATTCAAATTCAAGATGGCTACTTTCAAGATGGCGCCCATGATGTCCATATTCTCCACAATATAGCAACTCTTCTTATGTTCCTCTTCCTATACATTTGACATGCATTTCTTTCACCATTCGGGAGCGAAACGTGTGATTCTGCATATTTCTGTGTTATTAAGTCCCACTGTAGGCCCCACTTCTTCCGCCTCTCACGCTCGTCCATGTTGCCCTCAGCCGCTACAATTTTGCATATGGACATCTTTTTACATCGTCTTTCAGATGTGATGCACCTCGTTCGGCAACTCGAGTGTCCCATTTGTACAGTTCCCTGGTTAGTATGTTCTTGAAATCGACTGTTCTTTTAAGTTTGTGTATTTTTTCCACTTTCGATGTTCAAAATGCTTCTCACAATGGGCAACCAAGTATGGAAAAAAGTGGATGACATTCCGAAACAAGACCGCGAATAATCCATCATCAAAGAGTGTTAAATCAATCGCAGAAAACTTTTGTATAAAGATGTTCTTAACCGCCTTGATTATAAGCAACCCACCTTACTTTATTGATTACCTGGTTGCCGCATCTCAGGGAATACATGAGTTATTTGATTCTTAAAATTAATTGATCAATTAATTATTCCAAATTTTAAAGTTTTCTTTTAACGTAAGAATTTTCCTTAGAAATAACTTATTTGACTAGTGAAAACTGTGTTTAAATATGAAGACGATTATGACGATTTTTGATATAACACACACCTCCTACATATATGTAAGTCAAACTGGGATCCTGCTCTTTTTAAGGTCGATCGGAAAACAATAATTGTTTTTAAAAATTGAAAAATAATGGTTGTAGTAAAATGCACCAGAAAGGAGAAACTTCTTTGGTGGAGTAAAATGAAATTGCAATGAATTTTCTTCAAGTTACTCAACCAAATTAAATATTTTCCTCTTTATTATAGCGTATTTTATAAAAGTGTTGTTCTTATGCATTCGTTATTTTAAATTATTTACTACCACTAATAACCGCTTCACTGGGTTAAAATAAGAAACATTAGTAATACGCTCAGTTAGTCGGTCACCTTTTACTATTACTGAAACGCTCCGAAAACGGTAGAAACAATTTTTTCCTAAATTCTGAAGCGAAGTGCTGAGTTGTCACACCTTCAACAATAGCACATACTGCTGTAACGATTTGTAGTTCAATCACAAATGAGTAAACACACCCTATATGTTCTTTTATTATTAAGTTTCGCACGAATCGACCAATTGAAATTGTTTTCAGTGCCGAGAGAACTGAGATATATGTTCTCTCTATATAAAAGAAAACTAAGGTAAGCTTGACCAACAGATTCCGAAGTTATGTGATGAAACTAGCTGAATTCTTTCTTGGATGTCGTTGGACCTACCTATTAAGGTTGTTTGAACCATCAAATAGTTAGTTTACTGCTCAATGAGTGGCTCCACCGTCACCAATAATACTGTTTGCAAACAGTAACATAAAAACAATTACAAAAAGTGAGCAAATTAAAGAATTCAAGTGACAAGGATGCTTACAATGTTATCACTGAAAATTCTTTCTCTGTTAACATTCGTCCCTCTGTATCATGTAACTAAAATTTTACAGCGTTATCACTGAAAATTCTCCCTGCGCTGTCGTTAAAAAAATAGCATGTGGGGTATGTATATATACTTTTACTTGTCATTGTACAAGTCCTGCTTGAATTCATAAGTTTGTCATGCTTTTAAAAAAAATAACCAGGATACCGAAGTATGGACAATTAAGAGATCTCTGTACACGTCATGAGACTAAAATTCAAAGAAAATATGTTATTTAATCTATATATAGGTTGCTACGATCATAATATGAAACAGATTATCCATCCATGATTGAAATAATGCCCTCTAGTTACATTTTTTCCCTTTCGTTTCTCTCCAATATACTGTAATATCATCACTAATAAATATGAAATATGAGACATGTATTGTACTCTTCAAGCAACCTCAGTATTTTTAAATTGTTTGTACCAGCGCTTTCCTTGGTCATTCCTTGGTAGACTTTGTACTACATACGAAACCAACTTTCTTCCTTATGTCCACTTTCATATAACTTTTTTGTAAGTAAATGCGTATTTTGTAAGTCATTGTTCTGCGAAGCTATAACACAAACAACAAAAATCCTTTGGACAGATTAAAAGAAGATCTTTAGGTTATCATCTTCAAGATTAAATTTGATTTTTTTTTTCTTGGGGACAAAGACCGTAAGATGAACAAGATGAGAAGACATACAAACTCTGACAGAAAGAAATGTTTTGCGCATAATATGCGAGTGACTTGAGCTCGTCCTTTGCAATCAGGATGTCCTGTGTTAAAATTACGAGCTCAACCATCTTGACTATAATTTCTCCAGAGTTTCCTCAGCTTCAAGAGGTATATATGGAGATAGTACCTTCAATATATAGGACCTTCTCATATATTATTTCGAGTTCTTAATATTGTCTATACTCATACGGCCACTGCGAAATGGGCTTGTTGACTTTTTTCCAATACTTAAATAGGTATTTAAACACTTTTTGAAGACTGTAGTTTACATAAGTGTTTTGAGTTGAGCTGGTTGAGTTGATTTTGAGTTTAACATTCCTTTCAGCAGCAAGACTATATGAGACATGGACCTACTGACTAATGTGGAATCCGAACCACATGAGCTTCGCCGGGAATCAAAGCCGGGTCTTCGACGCGAAAGGCACGTATGCTAACCGCTTAGCCACTAAGGAGCTCACAAGTGCCTTGAAAATTGAACTTCATTAATTATATTCTTTTCTATGCAAAAAAAAAATGTATTTCTCCATTTTTTTTTCTTATTATAAATATTAATGTACTTATTTATCATGTGTTTTACCATTAAATGTGGTTTTCAAATTATGTTGTCATCGGATGGGCTTTTTGTTGATACATCAAATACATTTTTTCTAAATTCATACATTCTTTATAATATACCTTAATTTAAAGCAACAAAGGATGTCAGATTTTTATCGTAAATTTTCAGGATATTCCCTGTAAAAGTACAAGTTCTTTTTAAAATTATCTCGTAGGAAATTCTAATTATTGAATATTTTGCGTAGTGTTGCCCACGAGACGAGACGAGAGGAGAAATAAGATTTTCTCATCTCGTTTTGTAAATTTTATAGAAATCTCATGTGTCAAATACTTTTTGTTTTCTCGTCGCTTCTTGATTCTTGAAAAACTTTTTTTTCTGTTCTCTCAAAAAATTCTTGTTTCTTTTCGTAAATGTGTGTACTTGACTTGTGTATTGTAGAATCTGACACTTCGCAATAGGAAATTCAAATCTTATGTAGAGATGGCTTTTGAATAATTAGCATCAATTAATATATATATATATATATATATATATATATATATATATATATATATATATATATATATATATATATATATATATATATATCACCCAGGTTCCGTAATTAATCCTCGCACTACCTAGGTATTTTTTGCAACACGGACTACCAAGGGGAATATTTTGTGCCCACCTTTTAAGATTAAATATATCTCGCAAGATAAACTAATTAGAAATTCTCACAAAAATCTACAGGAACTGAAGTGAACAGTAGGCCTACACAGGATAAAGTTAATAGCTAAAGATTAAGGTTATTATGCTGCCATCTAGGAGTGCAATTTTAAATGTCAGTCACATCTCCTACCAACCAGAGGGAGGTACTTTGTGCCCACTAACTTAAAATAGCAAACTTGTGAGACATTAACGTGAAACTCTCAAAATGAACAGTAGGCCTATACGAGATAAGACTAACCGCCAAATTCAGAAAAGCGCGGAATACTATTTATTATACTGCCATCTAAAATGACACTACTAAAAGTCAGTCACATGTCCTACCAACGGGGAGGGGGGCGTTACTTTGTGCCCACCATCTTAAAAAAGCAAATTTTGAGACACACTAACGTTCAATCTCAACGACCATAAGGTACACGCTTTAGCTAAACGTGTTGAACAATGGCATATTTTCTTATAATTTTAAAGAAAGGATTAGAAGAGTAATTACAAAAAATATATTGAGGTGGGCACAAAGTAACCCCCGTTGGTAGTTCGAGGGTAAATGTTCATATCTAAACGAGAACAAAGCACCAAACACGTTTACAGCACGAACATTTCCGAAGTATATATATATGAAATGCAAGTTTCTGATCTCTTTCAGATATATGCATAGGTGTAACAGTAACAATAGTATACAATTTATCAAATATTACCTAGGTAGAGATAAACAGTCCATTAGAACTTAAATCTTGTAGAAAATAGGCTGTTTTATTTTTTAACATGGATATAATTTTCTTAATAAAATGACTGAATATAACATAAATAGTTTAGGAAGTTTAATAGTCAAATTATGTTGCATAACTAGTTTAAAGATAAATGATTAAATTATGCAAGTAATGACATATGAGGATCCAAACTTCCGATCTTCGTTATTTCTTATGTACTCTATTTACGAGAAGAAATTGAATATTCAGAATGCACTATATTCAGACGAGGTTAAGTTACATAGGAAATACAGCATGATTATAATGTATTAAATTTCAAGACCTACTCGTAAACCATATTTATATAAGTGGAGTATAATGTGTAATCACTTGTGTTTCTTTAAATGATTATAGGTGCTCTTTCATTGTACTTACAATCAATTTATAGTTTCTATGAAATCTAATGTTTTGGTGGAATAGAACTCGTGTAATTTCTTGCTTTGAAAGTGAGACGATAATGATCAAGTTATTTGTCTCGTCTCGAATTTAAAAAATGTACTTCTCGTCTTCCTTCGATTGCATTGTCTTTAGACATGTCGTTATACTTATTACGCAACGAGACACATATTACAGTGTCATTACAGGGAATGCTTCCTGGGTTGTCATTAAACCTGTCTGTTACGTAACTCAAAATTTAAAGCGTCATCATTGGGTATTCTGCATTTTCATTGGATCTCTATTGCGTAGAAGGAATTTTACGGCATTATCATTGAGAATATGTGGATTGTCGTTGGATCTATCTATTACTGTTTTTTAACAAGTTTATATAACAAGTTTCATCTTCTTAGCTTGAGAAGCTCACGAGATATTTTGCTTTTGGCATAAATTTTGAACCCTTCTCCCCTCTTAGGATATGCATTTTAACCAAAGTAACATGATAAAAGAAAATAACAAGTCAAGGTAAATAATAGCTAAATTAATTAAATAAGAACTGGAGCTTTTCTGGTGTCGATGAATTCTACGTCGTCCTAGACGTGGACGACGTCGAATTCACCGAGCTGATTGCTCGAGAACTATTATATTCAACTAAATTCATTTTAAAGATCCAACCGTTTTTCCGTGAAACGATCACAAATATGAAAACTTTCATTTGTTTTTATAGATACAAATGAAAGTGTTCTTCTTTATACTTGTAGATACTGTACAAGGTATAATATAAACAAACCCACAGACTAAAACGTTACTAACATATAAATCTAATGCTAGTTTTATGATTATAGTACTTTCTGGCCGAACTTACTAGTGGTAAATTAATGTAAACCTCATTTCTCAACCCCAACACACCTTTACTTTCGATTTGCGATATGATATATAAGTAAGAAAGTAATTCTTGTCTATAATAATGTTAAGTTCTGACATAGCTCTTATAAGAAAGGACATCTCAAACCATAAAAATGAGAACTGTCAATGATAAATATATACATATAGAAAAGATGAGAACTCTTAACTTCAAATTGGTTTTGAGTAATAGTTTTAATGAATAGCAAGAAAAAGATAAGCATCCAACCATCTCAAACTACTCTAATCCTTGTTCTCCTTGACTAGAGCTTTCAATGTTGCAGTGAGCAGGTGATAAAACCAAACAGTGCACCTGGCATCCGATTTGCCCGAAGGTCAATGATTTTGCAAATATGCATCTTCTTGCATACTAGATCCAAAAATAAGAAAAATGATCAAAAAAAGATTTTAAAAAACTTAGTAGGAAATAACAATAAATATGCAACTTTGGTTTCCTTGATGATCCATTAGAGAACGAATTATCCTTTTTGCTCTTATTTAACTGGACATTCAGTCCACGGATGGATGGTACCTGACAGGAAAGCCAAAGATCGAAATGTGCTTCCATTTAGATGAAATACGAATAATTCCAAACAAAGATCGCCAGCGAAAATAAAAGTCTTCCAATTAAGTCAAAAGCTAGTTGGTCCATCACTAAGAAGTTTAAAAATGAAAAAAGAAAAAAGTTATATATATATCTTCGGCAAGCTGCGACTTTAGTTGGAAAAGGAAGCCGCATACAGATTGATGGGAAGTAACTTCGTGTTTGCAAATGAACCACCTGCCTTTTGTGATCTGTCCAGTCCATCTCATAATGGAATTCACAACTTCTTGCAACAAGCTGCTCAAGCTTGGGCTGAAATAGAAAATAAAAGTGAATCTGGTTGGTTGGTTGGTTGGTGGCGGACAGGATGTTTATAGAGCACTTTGCAGAGAGAGATACTTTATGAATAGCAAGCGGGTGGAAGAAATTCTGTTTGTTGTAAAAGAAAGCACTCGTATGCTGGATGAAAAAGAAAGAAAGAAAATACATATGTAACAAAAATAATCAAGTTATGGTCAGTTATCTTGCAGAAAATAACGGTACTTGTATGGGTCATCATACTCGAATTCTGCAGTAACGAAAAGGTCTTTTGAATGTCAAATCACAATGTTATACAAGTCAAAATAGCAATATTCTGTTCTGTCCTGTAACAAACAAGAATATGTTTTAAATATATTGAAAAATATTGAAATTAAAGTACCACGTAATAGAACAATTCTCACAAAGTAGTTACCTGTAATATGACACACATTCGTACATATATATATAGTGGCGGACATAGGCGCCGACTTGAAGAAAATATTGGGGGGTCCAAACAATGAGTAAACATACGTCGTCATATTCAGCCGGTTTCAATTAACTGTTTGATGAACCCCCCCCCCAACCGCAGATCTCGGTCCTCTACTCGGCTGCAATATTCACGCTGCATTGATCTTCACTTTCATATCAGTGCTACCAGAGTGTTGGTTGAAGCTTCGGTCTTTGCTTCGATCAAGCTTTTGCTTCGATCAAGCTTCGGTTGATTGAAAACGGCCTTTTCTATCGAATAAGAAGCCTGATCCTAGCGTTGAACGAAACGTTAAAGGAACGACGAAGTTTACAACAGAAATGCTTGCTCCTATTTGTTAATTCTTTCTCAACAGGATTATATTGGAGGGGCAAGGATCCCACCTTTAAATATTGGGGGGGGGGGCAAAAGTGCCCTGCTCCCCCAAAGTAGGCGCCTATGGTGGCGGATCCAGGATATGATCAAGGGAGGGGCTAAATAATAGTTTGCAGCTTTATCCAGTGTAAAGCAGGGTTGAAACCCATTTTATCCAGTGTATACCTTACAACGATACTTGTATTTTTTTAACCTCTTTATTTGTATTTATGTGCAAAATGAACTTTTAAAATATGCACAAGCTGTTCAAAAAAGGAAGAAGAAGAATATGAAAAGAGAAATAGAAATAATTTCTCTTCTGTTGTTATGCGATGATATTTTGTTATGTTAATGATTGGATGATGTGAGTTTAGTTGTCATAGCAACGAAAATACATAATATATAAAAACGAAGGGTCCATCTCGTGACAACTGTATGTACAATTTTTAAAAAGTGTGTAAATGTTTAACTGTTACGTACGACAATAAAAAGGTTCATAATGCAGTATTTAGATGCATTTTGATAAATCGATGACCTTGGTTATCTAAATATACGAACTACGGACCTTACATCACAATGGGCGTTATCTGTACCAGAATATCGTCATAGCCTGAGCGTCAAGGGGGGCTATAACCCCTATAGCCCCTCTTGGATCCGCGCCTGTATATATATATATATATATATATATATATATATGGAAAATGTTTAACGGTGAACTCCTCTTACTCCAATGGCAAGATTTTGAGTTTTTTGGTATAGATTTTTATCATATTAGTTTACTGGAAGGGCTTATTTTAACGGCGAAGAGGATGGGTTCAAAAATCTATGTCAAAAATACAGTATCTGATGAGAACGTCAAGTTAGAAAGATGATACTTAGTAGATAAACTCCTCATTAAAAATAAGAAGTCATGTCCACGTGTTTGTGAAAATTTCCATTTTATGGGGGAAGGGGACATCTACTCATATTGTATAAACAAAAATTAATGTAACAATATTTCGTGGCCAACTCCTAGAAAGCTGCACCAAATTTGATTATTTTTGGTATATGAATGTACCATTACCTAGCTTAGGTTTTCAACATATAATCGGGACAGGAGTGAAAAGAAATGGTAAATGGGATTGAGAATGAGGTGACATGTAAAAATAATCGAAAAAACTTATATAAGTGTTTAATCTATAGTTATTGGGGTCGCTGTGATCAATAGAGTCCATCTCGATGCCGTTTATGTTCAAATTAATCCCTTGTCAGTATGAGAGTGATAAGATAGGCTGGGATAACTTAAAAAAATAATCGAGTACAATATATATATATTAGTGTCCAATTCATAGTTTTTGTGGTAGATAAGATGAATAGTGAGACTACAAATGCTGTTGAATTCCAAATTTATCCTTAGTTGGCATAAGGAGTGGGAAAGATTTATCGCATAAAAATAACCGAAAAATGTCAATATTAGTGTCTAATCCATAGTTTTTGAAGTCACTAAGATAAATAATGACGCTACGACGGCATTTAATGCCAAGTTCGCCATCGTTATAAATATAGATGAGAAGAGGAGCGGGTGGAGTGTGAATATGGTGACATTAGGGCTCTTCATCATTACATTTCATTGGAATGCGTATCCTAAGGGAGGACGAGGTTCAAATACTATCCGGTGCGAAGAACATGAATTTCGCAAACATATTTGTACTTTAACGTCCCACTTTTATGTTTTTAGGCTAAAGAAGGCGGATGTTCGTCGAAGTGAATGATTGCGAAAATGAATTGTTAATGCTCTTGAATAGCATAGAATCCCCACCGGGAATAGAATCCGAAATCATGTGCACCAAAGGGTGCATGCGCTAGTTAACCAACAGGGAGGACTACACACACTCGTATAAAGAAGGGGCTTTTAAATATGATTATGAAATCATTAAAATTTGACTTATCGAGATTGTAATTTTTAAATATTCGACTTACAGATGTTACTTTAACATTGAGCATTATGGAAAGTTCAAGGAAATGTCAAAAATATCAAGTTATCAAGAAATTCGAATTATCGAGGTTCAACTGTAATAATAAAGTGAGGAAAAGCATACCGAAGACCTTTACGAAATTCTGATAAATGTAGATTACTTTTTATAAATTGCAAATGACCTTAGAACAATTAGAAGTAATCTATGTTATCATTTACCTGTTGCTTTGTTCTCGGTATTAGAATATTGATTAAAAAAAATAAAGCTAATACCTAAGAAGGAACCATTCTGATTTGGTGAAATCAATTGCTGAAAATGGTTGTTACCACGGGATTCAGCACTAAAAGAAACAGAGAGAAAGAGGGTGTTTAGTGGCAGGCCGTATACAGGGTGGAAGATAAATGAGGGTAAAGCGTGAAGATAGAATGTAGAAAATGTCTAGAAATGCCTTGTTAATTTTGAAACGAGTAGATGAATTGAGATCAAATGTTGGCTATGAAGAGTGCATGTAGAGGTCTATTGAATAGGCGTAATGCGAACAGTATTTTAACTATCAATTGTATGTAATTGGTTGCCAGAAGAGTCACCAGTGTTACAACCGGCACGTTTTGTTTATAGGGGGTCATTAATATATCAGAAACCTGAATGGGACAGGTGTCTTTGGGCAAGGTACCACGCCAGTATTTATCCACTGGAACTACTTCTCATTCAGTTACAAGTTGCAAACATTCTTCTTGATGTTCCAGGATTCGATTCTACCTCTTTCTACCCCTCGTACACACAACATACTCATGGACCGTACTACAGGACTCTAATTCCTCATTCACGTCACCTTTACGACAGTATTGATACACTGACATAGCGTGGAACGCCTCCTATTACAGAGGTCTCAAACTGTATTGGTCACTATTGATTTCAATAAACGGTGTGCGTTAAGTGCCATGTCACAGAGCCCCTTGCCAATGCCATGTCACTAAGTCCAACATGGCGGCTTTTCAGACGTCCCCCATGATTCACGTTACACCTATTCAGTGCAGCTTTACATGCATTCCTCACATCGAACATTTAACCTTAATCCCTCTACTCGTTTCAAAATTAATATGGCATTTCTAGGCATTTTCTGCGTTCTATCTTAGCACTTTGCCCTCATCCATCTCCCACCCTGTATACTGTATGTCACTAAAAATCCTCTTTTTCTCTGTTTCTTTTGGTGCTGAATCCAGTGCTAGCAATCATTTTCAGCAATTGAATTCACCAAATCGGGATGTTCCCTTGTAAGTCTAGTAAAATTCATATGGTCACAACCAAATTCCGAGTGTATTCTCGTTAACAGTAGTTGAAAATATCGGTCAACCAGTTCAACTAAGTTCAAGGAAGAGAATGAAACCTGACGTCACTTCCGCTCGAAAAGAATGTGCTGAAAATTAACTCTGAAATACCATCGTGATAATGTGTTATATTCTTTTCTTCTGTTCAAAATAATAATAATAATAATAATGAATGAATACTCATGATCTTTATGTTACCAAAATAGCATAACGTATTTTTTTTTAATTCTTTTATTTCCTCAACACGTTTATCCCTAAAAGTTTAAGATTTAAAAAAAATAAAGAAGAAATGGCCCATGAAAGGAAAAGGACAACAAGAAAATCACTTTCTGTATGCAATGTGGTTGTATAATTTTCAAATATAACGTAATGACAGACCTCAAGCAAGTTGCGTGCTGCACGTAAACTATGCGGGTTGAAAGAGACATGAGCCTTTTTAGAAATATGGCCACAAACGGTAACCAAACAGCTAACCGAAAGTTAAAAGGGATTATATATATATATATATATATATATATATATATATATATATATATATATATATATATATATATATATATATATATATATATATATAATAAATCAAAGAAGCATTTGCTTCATTTAATCTTCTTTACAAGTCGTTTAACGCTTGTTGCCTTATTTTGCATTTGCATATAATTATTTTGTTGGCTTATAATATATATTTTAACATATTAGTGTATAGTTGTCAGCAAGAACCAATTGAAAATGCTCGAAGAGTATTGCCAAGACGAACTTAAAAAGAATTATTTTTTTTTTTCGAAATTTATATGAAATTGTATATTAAATGTATTTGATTAAATTCAATAGATAATAATAATAATAATAATAATACAATAATAATAATAATAAATTATAATTGTAATAAAACAATTAGAAAATGATAATACAAATTGTAGGCACTTAATTAAATGAAACATTATGTAATATATTAATTTATTGAGTCAATAACTAATGATGTAATAATTATTGAATCGATAACTAGTATACATAGTGAATTAATATTGGTATTGATGATCAACACCAATATCATCTCTCAATGACTTACAGTTCCAGAGATGTGGCTCCTTAAATCTTTCGAAATCGGAACTTTTTGGCCAATATCTTGGGTACGGTAAGAGTGACGCAAAAAAAAATTCCATCACTTCTTTCAGATAGTTTTTGATGTTCTATCAAATGGAGGGCTTAAAATTGAAAAAAATCACAAATAACAGACAGACACACACACACACAGTCATAGAGAATTCAGTAACGAATTTTTTAAGCTCGTTGAAAATGGATATACATAATCTATGTGCTCAGTTTTCAATAACTTCGAAACAATAATTTCATTCCAGTTTCCTTTCATGTAGAGAAAAATTTAGTTCTCTGTATAAAGTGAAAACTATAAGCACTATAAGATTCAAGTGTCGTATCCTATCTAAAACTTTTCCCTGTCCCCTAAACTTTTTGACTAGTAATGGGTGGATTGTGCGTGTTAATAGCTTAACAAAGATCAGTGGCAGATCTAGCCTGGGGCCGGGGGCCTACCATCTTTTTGATTGACAAAAATAATTGTTGTATTATTTATATATTTTTGAAAGTTTATAGTAAATTTTGCCTTTTATTCTTTGTTGGAATATTTTTTGAAAGATTAGATATTCCTAGTTCCTGTTAACGAAGTGCGTATTAAAATGATTTGCGTAACCTCATGATATACCTATCATAGTCTGGGCTCTGGTTGCCTCCCCCCAGTCTTTACCTTCTAGATCCGCCACTGACAAAGATTTATACACTCAGTAGGATTTGCCATTATTTTCAAATTGGTATAGTTGGAAAGGTATTATAATAACAATACTTCCTTGGTAAATATTACTTGTAATTTTGACTAATTTATCACTTATTGCATTGTATCAGAGTTTTTACTGATTGTCCCAAAATTAACCTTAAATACGATAAATGTAATAAACTTATACAAAATTTTCAAACTCACACCACAGAGAGAAATATTTTTAAATTCCACTGGCTCTCACATGTTCCAAATGAATAAAAACAAAAACGTAATTAAACTCTGACACTAGTCAAGCCAACTACAGAAACAAACTACAAGGAAAATGAACTCTAATAAAGGTAAGCAACTTCTTCAAAAGTCCTGTTCTGAGCAAAAATTTTGAAAATTATTTAATTTTGAGGAAGACTTTGTATTAAAATACTGTCCCCACGATTGTGAGTAGACAAACCTTACAAAGAAAGACAACTGAACATTAAATAAAATCACTAGTGATTCAACACGATTCGTAACCCATGACCAAGACACGTGACTGGAAAGACCTGATGACCTGGACAAACCTGAAGATGATAAAACATCGTCATTCATATGAAGAGTGTGTATGGGGTCGTTAATACGACTGTAACAAGCTAAATTCTTTCTCTCCTATTATTAAATGTATGATTCTTTCTCTCTTGTATGTGTTTGTGTTTGTGCCAACGCTTTGCACTGAAAGATAACTGCACGTACTATCAAAGTATCAATGTGTGAAAATCACAGAGCAGCAAAACTACATGTTTTTCTCATAAATGATAATCAAAATTTAATAGAGTGTGACTGTAAAACTTGTCGTGTAGAATATAAAAAATGCCGCTAAGCACAAACCGATACAGAGATGCTGATATATATATATATATATATATATATATATATATATATATATATATATATATATATATTGTATAATCTCTGTTCAAGACTACTGCGTTATTTTTTTCAGTACAGGAACACGAATAAACATTATATTTGAAATTAAATTATATTTGAAATAGTCAAGACATTGTATTTTGATAATTAATAGAACAACCCAAAAACTTAAAAAGCATAAAAAGCATAATAGCAATTTACCCATATGGTTGGTATCTTGAACATGTTTGTGGTTGTCTAAGGGTCCAGAAGAAACTAATTTTAAAAGCATAATAAAGCATAATATTAGAAAATAAAGCATAAAGGCAAGGGCGCCCACCAGGGGGGCAAGGTGGGGCCCTCGCCCCCTAACAGGAAATTATACTTGGGAATGTCGAAAACCAATAGAATTTTTATATTAATTACAGCAAAATTTAAAACAGTTTGAAATGTCGCTTATACTTGTCCCCCCTTGGAAACCACAACATTGGCGCCCTTGCATAATGCATAATTTAAAATATATAGCACAATTCTTGGAAAATTCTTTTAGAACAATTCTTGCAAAATTCTGTTTAATTGCAAGTTTAACATACTGCATTAATATATTTTAAAACCAACATTTACAATGCAAAATCATTGGGAACGTAAGGATGGAACAATGAAAAGCTTTTTACTTCGGTGTAATCCTTTGATGTAGAGAAAAGAAAAGAAGGAAATTTTCCGCCAACAATAAATAGTACACAAGAATTTCACACTATATTATTATGTGTACCTTTTGAACTTGAGCACATTCTGTACTTTTTGGTGGCATCTTTTACTTTTCCTTGCTGTATAGTGTATGCACCTTTAAGGCGCACACAAGTGATAAAAAACCTTACTCGAGTAAAGCATGTCTCTTTAAATTAGAATTAAATAGAAAGCATTGGCATTAAATAGAAAGTTCATTAAATATGAAAGAAACTGGTTGCATAAAATATTAATAAATAAATCAAGATATTTGCAATATTTAGTGTGTAGTAAATATTATATATTATGCACGATTATGTAAAACAATGATTGAGATTAACAATAAAGCATAATTTGGAAAAATAAAGCATAATGTGGGTTGCTCTAATAATTAAATATCATAACAGGAATCGAAAGTGTGACTATTCGGGCTCAAGTAGTGGAAACCAGTTATCTTCTTTAAAGTTCTTTAGTAATAGTGTAAAGCAGATATTACTTCTGCTTCTGGATCATCGGGTCAGTCGGGTCACCGGAATTGGGTTTGAGTTGAATCCCAAGCAATTACTGGTCTATACATATTAAATACGACTAGTTGTGCTTAAATTACGATAGTGTATCAAATGTTCTTTTCTTTAAAGTGCAATTTCATTCTCATCGAAGATGGGCGGGAAGCAGAAGGTAACGCCTTCTCTGGGGTCAAATGTTCCTTAAAGAGCTTAACATGTAAGCTGTAAAAGAACAAATAATTACAAGTATTTTCATATTTTTTAAAAAAGAAAAAAAACAGCCATATAATGCTCACTTCGAGTTAATTCTCCAAGAGTAAATATAATAGCAAAGTTGTATTTCGCATATTTTCATTTCGTCCCCTGAGAGGAAAAGTCCCTTTTTGTCCTTTGAACAAGTTTGAATATCTGGAGTATTCTCTACGGGTGATCACGTAACTCACTTTTAATCATGCCACGTTAAGTGTCGCCGAGCGCAATACATTTCTCTTGGACCTATTTACAAGACCTTTAAGTTTCTTAATTACTATATAACAGAAATAATGTATGATTTAGAATAACAAGCGAATAGCTAATAATAATAGCTATTTACTAAATTGTATATAGGTTTCCTTGTGCATTTGATTTATTGTATCTTGTACATGCATTGTTTTGTTTACTTATTACAATATGCGTTTCTCATGAGTGTTATTTTTTAAAATGAATTTATTCTGAGCACATAAATGTTTCAAAAAAATCCTAATTTTAGGGATATCTTGCTTGACTTTTACCGCGTTTGATGTGCTTAGAGCACCCATAGTGAGGAGCATCTTGAACATGGAAATTTTCATTAACTCCTTTCTTCATGTTTTTTTTTTTTTTTCCTATAGCGAAAAAAGAAATAATCAGTATTGGAAATCCTCACATGGGAACTTGCAAAATGAATTAAAACTTGAATTTTAGATTTTTCACTTAATTCCGACGAGAATTAAGTAAGTGACACACTTACAACTCACAAAGAACATGCCAGATAACACCAAAATCTCTTATTCATACACGTCAATATTTCACACAGCAGACAAAACAGTCATTTGATGCCTCTGATTAATAACAAAAAAGCTAAAGTGAAAAAAGGGTATGTGCCATATATGGCACGGCATGAGGAAGGGACTTAAGAAAGTAACAAAACATCTTTAGGTTGTTGGTTTTGATAACGTATCTTCACGGGCCTGTGAGAAAAGTCCATTCATATTCACAGTGCATTACCTTACGTCTGATTACAAAAATTCCAACAATTTTTGAACATCTACTAGCTTCCACTAACAGCTGTCAAATGACATCACGTTAGTCCAAGCGCGTAGCCAGAATTTCGTGAAGGGGGGAGGGTCCGTGACATGAAATATTGTGTGTGATCATCACACCAGGGGCTCGATCATTCTAAACTATTTAACTGGAACATATATTGGTTCTTTTAGCCAGGATTTCTTAACGGGGAAGAGGGGAGGCGTGATATGAAATTCTAAAGGCTCAGGAGCTTGGTCAACGTAAACCACTTTATAGTGTTGTCTCGTCTCGAAAAAATGTGCTCGTCCTGTCTCGTGTCTCGTCTCGAGAGGTTCTGTCCCGTCCCGTCTCGTCTCGTCTCGTTTGTCTCGTAAAAATATAGCAGCATACCATGTGAACGAAAGTAAAATGTGGCAGGCTGCACCATGCTAATCAAGATACAAGTTACAAGTTGCAAGCTAACTAAGTTACAAGTATTACCCAGAACACACAAGACAAGAAATGTCACTGTAGCTACACCATGAAGCCTTCACCTCTGGTGTATAGTCGTCTCGATCTCGGTTAGTGCCATATGAGCTTTGTGGTGGACAAACATTGAAGTGTGTGGGGACAGCGGTGGCTCAGTGGTAGAGCGTTCACCTCTGGTGCTTGGGGCCTCGGGTTCGATCCCAGCCCCGCCAAGTGAACTTTGTGGTGGACAAACACCGTGTGCGTGGGTTTTCTTGGGGTTTTCCCGTTTCCTCCCACTTTCTTCATTCCACCATTTCATTCATTACTCATCATCACTGTCTCCTTTAGCCTAACCGGCATAATCGTGGGACGTAAAACTCAAAGATTTCATTTCATTTTTCGAATATGTGTGTTTTCTCGAAGTAGTCTAGTATCCTACTACTTTCTTCATTTCACAAATTTCCCCATCATCATCCATTCGGCCAAAGTTGCCTAAAGGTCTTAAAAATAAATTCAAATAAGCTCACAAGGCAAGGACAAATAGTTTACAACATAATATATCTCTGATGTTAGTTGTCTGAGGCTTCTCGACCCTGGCTTTTTTTTCTTTCTTTTTCTTTTTTTTTTTTTTTTTTTTTTTTTTTACATTCTGAAACACTGAAATTTGTTTCAGTAGTTTCAATACACGAATATACAGTAAATTGCTCATAGGTACGTCGAAGATGAAGACACTAATGTCAAATAATGTTTACACGACAAGCAAAGTTCGATGTAAAGGTGTAACCATCCCCGACACTACAGTATACTATCAGCCCACTTGCTTTATAGTGGCTGTATTAGTTTTTAGAGAGAGAGAGAGAGAGAGAGAGAGAGAGAGAGAGAGAGAGAAAGAGAGAGAGATGGAAAAATATATAGATAAATAGAGAGATAGATATGTGTGTACACTTTGATTTCATATATTCCAGCCTTTAGGTTTCACAGTGTTAACCCATACCAATCAAAAAACTACTTTCCATTTTAGCATGTTTAGATTTGTTGCAATTTTTTTTTTTAAAAAAAAGCTCGGAACCAAATAATTTTATTGAGTAATGGAAAGTATTTGATTGAAATTTTATATGTTACTGCACAAACCGATTTCTTTACTTATAAGCTCTACTTAAAGTACCATAGTAATGGGAGCTGAACGACGCATCGGACGAAAGAATGCTTGGGGCCAGTCTTCACCTCCATTGTTCAAATCTACCGCGGGGTGTGTGATACTATGTGGTGGTTGCAACTTTTGTGTGACAAACTCATGACAGTGCACCCAGATTAGCTAGTGGTCTAAAAAAAATAGCGTCTGATGAAGCCAAAGTGGGGAAACTGTAACACGTATGTAGTTTTTTATGTGAATATATTGTTTTGCTCAGCAAATAGTTTGTTTGTTCTAAAAAAAAAATTGATTTTTTGGTGGCCATTTTGGATTAAAGTTTCTTATATTGTCGTGATCTATTCGCAATCATACAACGTACATCTTCATACCAAGCCGAGCGGTCTGCGGCGATAGACCATCGGCTTTAAGGCCCCGAGTTGAGTCCTGGAAGGGTCATGTGTATGGATTTTAACAGCATTTGTTTTTCGTATTGTGTCAGGGGGGGGATCGTACGGGATAAAAGGATTTCAGTCTGAAAAAAATTAGAGAGAATATCCTCCCCAGGATACTTTCATGGGAGTAAGGAATTAGTAAAAATATAGGATATACATTTTATAGCAGGTTTAAATATATGGTTTGGGTATCCTATTTCTTTTCTGTTAATTATGTTCTTCAATGTTCGAATTTTGATCATTCTCATGATATTTTCTGCTTTCAACGAAGTTCCATGAATATTATACCAAATATTCTTTACATTTATGCAAGTTCGAAAGGTTTTATGCGCCTGTAAGAAACCATTTTTGAAGATAATTCAGGTCCTAATGAATATTATTCACTAGGAAAGGGAAGCATTCCCCTCCTCTCAACATGGAAGCAGAGGGCAATTTAGCACTCTGGTCAGATCAAACATTTCCGCGTAACAAAAGGTAGGCCCCCCTGTAAAACCTCTTCACCTCCAGTCGTATTGTTAGTACCATAAATTTGTTGAAAGCAAACAATTTGAAGGGTTCGTCGACAATATCTATGCTTTCTTTGTCCTTCGCCCGGCTTCCAAACGAAAAGGTGAATTTTACAACATGACTGCTGTATAATACGCGAACGATTGGTAAAATGGTAAAGGTGTGTTTTTATGTGTGTGTGTGTGTGTGAGAGAGAGAGAGAGAGGGAGTGTGTGTGTGTGTGTGTGAGTGAGAGAGAGAGAGAGAGAAGACAAAATTTTAGTTGCAAGATGACATACTTCAATTGCCGTTTTCGGTTCATATAGCAAAAAAGAATACCACCAAACCAGAGAATAAAGACAAGTGAAGTCTGTTCTGTTCTCTTCCGCCTTCTCAGCCAGAACTTTCAACTACAGCCTGTAATAAGTGTAGACCTTACCCAGTTTTCAAATTGAATAGATGGTGGTAGTAGTTCGGTTTTTGACCTTGTAAAAATCTTCCCTGTCTTTGATTTTGTTTGTCATCATTCCAGCCAGAAATAAAAAAATGAGAATTCCTCAGTTTACAGCAAGGGGAATTGGGGACAAGACATTAAGGATGATATTCCTGGAAGCTCATGTATCACGATTGTTTCATTCAATAGACAGAGGACACTTTTCTATGAAGGCTTTTCAATACGTTTTCTCGAAAAGAGGATTTTTCTTTTGTAATCTATATGACCACTGGCAAGTTCAATCTTGGCCATTCCCGCCAGCGTTTTCATTTTCGAGACACGAGACGGGACAAGTAGCCTGTCTCGTCTCGTGTCTCGTCTAAAAGGGTTCTGTCTCGTCTTGTTTACGAGACGAGACGAGACACGAGAAATGTCTCGTCTCGTGGCAACACTACCACTTTACTATCAACATATATTGGTTTGTTAGGACAATAAAATGGGGATATGTAGATAAGTATTTTAATGACACTCTATGAAAAAATCTCGAGTAATAAAAGAATTTTAAAAAGTATTGAAAAAGATTTTACAACATTTACATTCCTTTCTTTCTTGATTCAAATATAACAATTTTCCTTTCATTATAATCTCAACTATTATGAAAAGTACATATTCACTTTATAAAAAGTACATACTCAATAATGTCTTGTAAAATATTTTACGATATCTGCGTTATTTTTCCTGTTGAATTAAATGGTAATAGAACTTGTTTTCCATATAAAATTTTGTTTTTATTATTCCGTCAACTACTGTCGGTTCCAAATGACAGATTAAAGGAGTAATAGACATTTTTTTTAAATAACGTGTTTGATTCTGCAAGGAATCAATGACGAAAAATTATTATAAAAAATGTCCACGCTGTTACTCAAAGGTACTATGCTTTCGGAAGCATGAAATCTCCCTGACTAGTAGCAGAAATTCTGAGAATTCTGTAACTTTTCTAGAAATTTCAAATTCCCTGACTCTTCCAGGATATCTCGCTCACCTCGCCACCATGCATTGCAAGTAATACAAATCTCCTCATAAGAAAGAGTAACCAAAAGCTTCCTGTAGATTTTTTTAATTTTATTTTTAAATCTGATCCTTCTTTTTCTGATTTCATTTTGTTTAATCCTTCCTTAATTTTTTCATTTGTGGTCTCAAAGGGGGGTCCGGACCCCCCCCTTGGCTACGTGCCTGCGTTAGGCGACTCACATACTCTAATGTTTGGGATACTAACGCCATTTAGTGTGCAAAAGGTTCAAAACTGCGTTAAGTATAAGTCTTTGTGGTCGTCAATATGGCAACATTCACACACATGAAACCCATTCCCCCCTACATAGACACACAAGCATTTTAAAAAACACACATTTAAGCGCAGCAAAGCGAGAACTCCACTAATCTCTATTCATATGAAAATTAGCATCTAATATATTTCTGAGCTTTTGTATGTCTCGTTATCACGAGCTGGTTTTGTTGATTTTTCTCTCTCTCTTTCTCCAGTATATCCCCCTCCCTCACCCCTCTCCCACCCCGTGTCGCTTAATTCTACAGAAGCCACTCAACCCCAAAACACCAAAACATATATACACACTTAACCTCATAGCCAAATCGAAAAAAAAAAAATCTCTGCAGTAAAATTTTATTATAATGACCCTCGGCCCTTGCTATATATATATATATATATATATATATATATATATAATATCATCATTATCAGAGACCATCTCCAAATTGCATTCTCAGCTACAGTATTATACAGAAATAGTCCATGTATATAGCCCCATCGCATGATAGAGACTCAGTATGCCCACTTCTGTACTCACTGTGTAACGAAAATAATCACTTTAAAGAGCTAGTTAATGATCATATGAAGCTACTCCTATTAAGTTATATGAGATCCTTACTTACATGTTATACAAAATGATTTCCAAAAATAATTTAACTTTCTTTTTACAAGGTAATAAGCAAATAATGGAACGATTAGGAATAGAATTTCATTATCTAATCATAACAAAATCGGACAGAAAATAATCCATAGAATTCGACATTGTTACAGACAAAAAATAAAAAATTGAATTTATATATATATATATATATATATATATATATATATATATATCAGTGGCGTATTTAGGATTTTGTTTCTGGAGGGGCTATGCACAACACTTAGCACTTATATTTTTCCGTTTGGGTGCCGACAAATTGTAATGAAGTTGTGAATATACCAAATTTAGTTCGGGGGGGGGGGGCTTGAGCCCGGTAGCCACCTCCCTAAATACGCCACTGATATATATATATATATATATATATATATATATATATATATATATATATATATATACAGGACCGGAACTATAAGTACATTTGAATCAAATTTATTTTTTTTAAATGCCTTTAGGCATCTGTGATGTGTATGTGGAACTGACTTAAACTATTGTGTTTAGCAAACCCGCAATATTTTAAGCCCGAAACGGAAGCATGACATGAAATATTAGGAAAGTATTGCTATGTTCACTGCCAGTTTCTCATTTTAGATACTGTGTATTCAAAACGGAGGTGGGTGTACGTGCTCCGGTGCACCCCCCTAACTCCGGTCCTGTATATATATATATATAGTGGTGGATCCAAGGGGGGCTATAGGGGCCCCTTGACGCTCATGTATACACTGGATGTATACACTGGATAAAATGGACTTCAATCCTGCTTTACACTGGATAAAACGGCAAATCATGGTTTAGCCCCTCCCTTAATCATATCCTGGATCCGCCACTGTATATATATATACATATATATATATATATATATATATATATATATATATATATATATATATATATATATATATATGTCGGAAGCTCCCACTATGCTTATTAATTAATAATAAAACATTGGGTCCATAATCAAGTAGAATAAACTAAAAGTTGATGTAATCGTAGCGAGTTTATTATTATTATTATTTCATTCAACTTTTAGTTGAGTGTCTGTACATTTGTCTATCTGGACGTGTCTCATTGGTAGAGCGCTTGCCTCTAGTGTGTGGAGTCCTTGGTTCGATCCCTGACCAAGTAAGTTTCTGGTGGACAACATCGTGTCCTTGGGCTTTTTCGAGAAACTCGCGTTTTCTCCCATATTAACATTCCACCAATTATTCCATCAACATTCATTTGTCTTGTCTCCTTTAGTCTAAAGGGTGTAAAAGTGGGGACGTTAAACTAAAAGATTTCACTTATAATTTATATGGTACCAAGTATGGTAACCTTATTTACATTTAATAGGCCTTTTTTTTTTTGTTAATAGTAATAAACAGCTAAGCGCGTCCGCACAATCAGTATGCACTTTGATATAAAGACGGGCAGATAACGTAGCGAAGTAGTGATTCTTTTAACTATTAGGAATTACCGTTACTCACAGACTAAGATGTTTTCATGCTATAATAACGATTATATCTTCCTTGACTACCACGGTGAGTTCCTTCGTCTCCTTTGATATTTCTTTGCACTAATTCTTTCACAATTATTCATTTACTTCCCTTAATCATTTGCGTCTTGTGGCCTAAAGGGCATAATCTGCGATTTTTAAAATTTTCATTTTATTTAATTTCATTATTTTCTCATTAGAAATTGTTCCTATCAATAGTAATGTCATAGAATATCTTCATGTCTTTTTTCTTCTTAACTCAGTACTATTGAAAACTATTACGATAAACAATACATTACTTAAATCGACATAGTTTTGTCGTGTCGTCTGATTTATAAAGATTAATTTGATATGCTTTGTATAACTTAAAATTAACGTATTGATGTTAAAAAATACAATAACGTAAGTACGTTTTTAGTTTGCAACAGATTTCTTTCCATAGATTTGATTACCATCTCGCCTCAACTGAGTTAGTACTGACAACACTACAATAACTATTTTTTTGATAGTTACAAGAATAAAAGAAAGTCTCAACTCAAATATTGCATGCAAGTTATCTAATGTTCGGTACCCTACTTTCGAATCTCAATAGACAAGTAATAGCATATAAGAACGTTCCATAATGGTTCCCGAGCATGTAAAAAGAAAATATTCTTCGCCGAAAACGGAGTTTGGTAAGCGAGTGCCATCAGGGTATAATTTTCAGTACGGAAACAGCCTTATAAACCATCATTTCTATTTCCTTGGCCAACACCATTTTCTTGGTAGTTCTGTCTGGCACCATATAACAAATCGACAACGTGACTTGTGTATGTAAGGAGGTCCAACATTCACAGAAACACACTCACAGACTGTCTCAATACGTACATACATATAACACATGACGAAGTGATGAGGCTTTGCATAGGTTGTGTTTTCTATTATTAAATTGAAAATTAAAAAAAAAACATTATTTATGGTACTAAGTATTACAATTGTTGCATTTCTTCAATTTTAAATCTATAGCATACTTATTAAACCATTGTAACGAAAAGTGTGCTTTCATACGACTCATAATCTTTTAGTACTAGCAAATAATATCGGGACAAATATCTTTGAAAACAAGTTTATGCATCTGTGTGCGCGCAGAATGTAATTATCACTAAGTTACGGAGAAACAGTATTAAAATTAATCTATTTGTTCAGAAATTGTCTTTGAACAACTTCAAAAACCAATTTTCAAGTGAAGATTTGTCATATACTCTGCGGATATGCTTTAGATGGTGACAATAATGTATAAGCATCAAATCAATCAATCAACTCAGTTTAATCATAATTATTTAACTGCTTACCTTAGTAATTAAGTCATTCGTCGAATAACAAATAGAAGGTTAACTATTTTATATAGTTAGAACTTTTTTAAATGATTAATTAAAGTTACCAGCAAGAAAGACTGCTTAAAAAGTAACTTTTAGTTCATATCTACTGTGCAATCTATTATCGTAAAAAGTTCCAGTTTCAACATTCATTTGTAGAAAGAGAACATGAACTTTGGTTCTCACATACTTGAACCATTAAATATGTAGTATTCACACATTTAAAAGAAGCAAAAATCTGGTCAGTAATTAATTGACTACGTTTAATTCGGGACAACCTTTGTAAGAAAATTTATCTCGAAAGAAATAAAAGAACAAGCTTTTAAAAATAAATAAATAAATAAATAAAAGTGTTTTCTGTAAGACTTGCTCGTATATAATGCGTTACTCACGAATCGATTTGTTAATTGTACGTACGCAGCATGCAAAAGAATAAACCAACCCAACGACATAGAATAATTGAATTGAGTCAGAAGATGGCAACATATATAAACAGCCCAAGCCACCCATACGTAATTCAACCTCGGCCACTTAAACGAAATTACCTGTCAGTTATCAAAACGATATAAGCCATTCAAGTTTGAATCACCGTGCATGGAGCGAGTGATAAGCGGGATTTTGAGATTGTGTGTCAAACTAGAGACGAAACCTTTTGGACAACAAAATAATAATAAAAAAAAACTACTGGCTTCTTTTTCTGTTATTCTAATACGTAATAGAATAAATGAATCGGGTTTTCTCGAAGATATATACTCGTCGCTTTTACGAATCATTTTCTATGTTAAAGAAATGAAAAGAAAAAATCTTACTTGTTTTATTATGTTCGCATCATGATGTTCCTTTGTTCTTTTTATATACTTCTTTTTCAGTTGACAGCTACCATTTCTCCTGCTGTGTGTATCTTGCGAGAGCTGCAATTATTGCTTGTTGATAACGTCATACGCCACCTATCAGTTGTTTCGTGTACAAGAAACGGGTGTCAGTGTAAAATATGTGTTTCCAAGAGCCACTGGCACATGCGGTATTTACTGATACAGAATAAAATGCAAAAACGAAAACAAGAAGAGGACGAAGATGAATATTAACGATCAGGCAGGGGGACAGAAGAAGAGAAGAAAATGAAATAATAGAACAAGTAATTGAAGAACATGTGATGAATAATCAAGAAGAGGTCATGCATTAATGGAAACACATTATAAATATCTCGTGACTACATTGTGTAATATATCTGTGGGAGTGGTGTTGTCTCGTTGTGATACCATTACAAATCATAACACATGTTCTTTTATTAGTTGTTAATACTATTAGAGCCACTGGAAAGCGATGTTAACAGTAACTTCGAATGACAAACAGTATGTTTCTTCTATGCACCTAGTTGAGTAATTACAATATAACTTCGTTTGTCTTAATTACAATAGTATAAGTACATACACCTACAACTCAGAAAAAATAGTTTAAAATGTTACAAATAAAGATTTTTTTTTAAAAAAAAAAAAAGAACCTAATGATAATTTTGGGTAAATATACCGGTATTTCATTAACCATAATACGTACTGTCTTCTTGTTAGTATCATGCTGAAAGGCGTACTGGTAGTGACTCCGTTTACAGTATAACTTCTTTTTCTTCTTTCGAAATAACTCCCGTTTACTCCCACTTTCTCATGCCAGCAATTCTTCTATTATCATTCACTTGTTTTAATCACTCTTCCCTTAGCCTGACGGGCATAATAGTGGGACGTTAAACGGAAACATTTCACTTCGTTTATTTTTTCTAAACAGATCTTTTTTTTTTTTTTTTTAATCCCACAGGCTGAGGAAAGACATGTGACGTTGTATTTGGTAGTGAATTACGACATACGAACTCATAAAATGGAATAAGTGAGTGGAGGAAATATAGGAGAATTACGAGGAAACGAATGTAGCCTATACAATGTTGCATATCAACTGGGATCAAGCCAAAGACCCTTCGTAAAGGATCACAGTAGCTCAGTGATCGAACGCTTATCTCTGTTACGAGGGATCTCTAGTTCGATTCCAGGTGATATGAGTTTGTGGTGGAAACATCGTATTCGTGGCACGTAGGAAGGAATCAACATATTTCTAGACAGTTGCAGTTCAGTCACTATAAACAGAAAATCAAAGCGTATGTGGCGTAAGAAAAAAAACGTAGGTTATATGCGTAAATCCTGTAGTTTCTGGACTTAACGTACGACTAGAGTGATGTAAAATCCTGCAGCAAACGTGTAACTGAAAATGTATGTTTTGCAATATTTTCCATGTAAATGTTCCATCTATACATACTTTCCATATGAAACAAAGAAAAGGCGGCCAGAATCTCACACATAGGTGGACGTATGCTCCGTACAGATTTCCGCAGTAAACATATGGATTCCGTATAGATATTTGTATAAGCTATCCGGGTACAGGATATTTCTCAGTGTAAGCAAAAGTTAATTTACAACGAATGAAGCAGTCATTGGTTTTGAGTCATCTAGAAAGAAAGCAGTAATTACAAGACATAATTTTATATCTATTCCAAAATTCCATGTAAACGCTTTCCATCCAAGTTCATTTTTTATTGTATATATATCTGGTCTCTGCTGGCTACTGTACACGCTTGTATTACGAAAAAAAATTACATTAGTGATTGCGATCAAAAATGCGTTCAGCGATATAATTAACCACACCTTTCTTCCAAATTCTTCTATCATGAATGTGTAACAGGCTTAAGAGGGTTGGTAGGAAGCAGAGAAAAATGAAGATTATTTTTTTGTTTTTCGTTACCTTGGATGCTCTTAAGTACAGTGTCTCGTTACAAGTTCATTACATCGTCTAGCGTTCTTTGCCACCACCAACGATCCAACCACCATGATGAAATTATGGGGTCAGACGTGATGATTTCGGATCCTGTTGTTACTCTTCTTGACCATCACGTCGAAGGCAATCATTTTTTAATCATTTGTTGTGATTGCGGCTGACTGAAATTAGAAAACAAGCCAAGGTCATGTAACAATTTTCCTTCCGAATCATCCGAGAATACGTTGTGCCACATCATTTTCTTCACTTTTTTTTTCATTTCGGTTTCAATCTTTTATTTATTTATTTTTTTTTATTTTGAAAGGAAAAAGGTATAAACAATTTTTGTTACAACTTCTTAATGTTGGAACTCATGTATAATTGTGGTCCTTACTGTCTAAAAATGATGTGTGTCAGTACATTGTCTGCCATTACAGTTAATTGTGGCTGTTTAGACCAAAATTTTCTTTTTATTTATTATTTGTGCCTCAGTGTTAGGACGATGTATGTCACCGTTAGAAATATGTGCCTCACAATTAGGATAATCTATCAGTGTTAGGAACATGCGTGTCATTGTTAGGACGATGTATCTCACCGTTAGGTCAATCTGTGTCACTGTTTGGAGCATGTGTCATTGTTAAGAGTATACGTGTCACCGTTTGTGTGTGCCACTGTTAGGGACATGTGTATCACCGTTAGAAGTGTGTGCCGCCATTAGGAATATGTGTATCACTATTAGAACAATGTTTGTCATTGTTAGGACTATGTGTGTCACTGTTAGGACTGTCTCAATGTTAGGAGTATGTGTGTCACTGTTAGAACGATGTGTGTCACTTTTAGAAAATATGATTCACTGTTAGAACGGTGTGTCACTGTGAGGAGTATGTGTGTCATTGTTAAAAGCATATGTGTTACCGTTAGTGTGTGTCACTGTTAGGAGCATGTGTGGGGCATATGTGTCACCGTTAGAAGTGTGTGTCACCGTTAGAAGTTTGTGTCGCCATTAGGAATTTGTGTATCACTATTAGGACAATGTGTGTAACTGTTAGGACTGTCTCACTGTTAAGAGCATATGTGTCACTGTTAGGAATATGTGTGTCACTGTTAGAACGACATGTGTCATTGTTAATAGCATCTGTGTCACCGTTAGTGTGCGTCACTGTTAGGTTGATGCATATCACTGTTAGAAACATGTGTGTCACGGTTGGGAGAGGACGGACAGCAACAGATATACTCAGTTAGTTAATATTGTATTTTCTTTCAAGTATACAATACTTGAATAAACAATCAGTTCCAGCAGAAACTAAAACTACCAATTATTAGTGGGGATGAATGACACACTTCCTTCTTTAATGCCATAAAAGATCGTTTCTCTTGATTTTCTCAGAAAACTTTCTATGAGAGATTACCACCTAGCTCAATTCATATGGCCTCATCTTTGGACAATATTCTATAGTAAAATAAAAGTAGGAAGCTTAAGACTTCATTACAATTTTGGACGATATCTCATTAACCATACTGTGGTCTTCCTAGTGTCATAATAAAAACATTGATGGGAGGTATACTTCAGTGGTATGATTGTCGCACAGCAATAATGTTTAGGTTTCCAAAAAAAAGTTTTTCTTGAAAACAATGTAAGGGTACATGGTGCATCAGTTGTAGAGGGCTTAACTGTGGTGCATCGTGCCCTTGGTTCGCTTCCCAGCCAAGTAAGCTTTTGGTGGGCAGAGATACTCCCGTTTCCTTCCACATCATAATTTCACTACTTCTTTTATCATTATTCACTTGCCTTAATCATATGTCTCCCTTAGTGTAACGAACATAACGTGGGACGTTAAACTTAAAAACAGAATGTTTAGATTTGAAAAAATAGTTTTTCTCAAAAATTATGCATGAGGATTTACACTCGTAATATTTTGCTAAGTTCAATTAGATCTACCGATTGAACATTATTATTATTATTATTATTATTATTATTATTATTATTATTATTATTATTATTATTATTATTATTATTATTATTATTCGTTAAGCGTTTATAATATTGTAAAATTTAGGAATGTGTACAGTAATTGACACACACACACACACACAAAACAAAAGCTCACAATAGGAGTAATGCAAAGAGAGTCTATATTTGATATTTGCAACTAGGGGTGACCAAGTCCGGTATTTTTACTTTCCGGAATCCGGAAAGTAAAATTGTAAAAAAAAATCCAGAATTCGAAAAAAATCGAATTTCGGAAAAATTCTAATGTCTGAAAAATGTCGGAATTCGGAAAAATTCTGATATTTTTCCGAATCCGAATAATTTTCCAGATGAAAATTTTGGCCATCCCTACTTGTAACCTTTTGCACTTTCCATTCACATCTTCACTTATTCGGCTACAAATCTTCACATGTATCTTACATACATTTAATAACATAATGTAAAATACATAAATGCAGTGTTTATCTCACGAGACGAGAAATTTCTCGTTTCGTCTCGTTTTGGATTCTCCTTTCGAAAATGAGACGATAATGGAGACGAGAAGTATCTTTTTGAGACGAAACGAAAAACATGACAAATCTGATATCGATCTCGAGACCAGAAATTTCACTAATCTCATGTGTGCAAAGATAGTTCACCCAAGACTTGAACCTTAAACACTGTTTTAGTGTTACATAATTCCTGTATAAAAGCTATAGATTGATATAATGGTTGTTGCAAGTGGTTATCTCGTTGCAACAATATAGGAGTAATCACAGTAATTGATTTAAATATGTTAAATATTAAATTAATGTTATATGTGAAACATATCGAGGGAGACACCAACAAAATGACTCACATCTCTATGTTCATGCTGTTCTTAAAACTATTAGTATATTATACAAGCTTCATATTACTATTTCAGACCGATGGCGTTTGTTTTAAGTGAACGAATTGGTGGAGAGACGTGGCTCAAGTTGTAAAAATGATATGAAATTTCGATCCTCTTCACTTTTCTCCATTAATTTAATTCCTGATTTCTAGATGTTCATTTCAGCACATTCATACAACTTAACAGAACAGGATTTTTCCAAGTACTTCAACTACATGTTAACATTACAGTGAGATATTAGTCAAAGTTTTACATTCTGTGCAAGGGGCTTCTGGTTTGATTCCCTATGTGAACACTTGATCACAAAAGTTTTAAAGCCTTTTCAGGCCAGCTATCCTGACAGGTTTTTTCCTGTGTCTTATCATTCACACCAGGCATATACTAGGATAGTGCCTATCATACAGATCTCAGGCCGCTTTCTTCCTTCACCTACTTCTGATTGATCTTCGTAGGACGTGATCTCTTGAAAGGCCATAGATTTCGAATGCCCAGAAATATAATTTCAATCCTATGTTCTCTACCTTAATAATAATAATAATAATAATAATAATAATAATAATAATAATAATAATAATAATAATAATAATAATAATAATAATAATAATAATAAAGTATCATACATTACCACATACTAATATACCTTGTGTCCTTTGTATAATTTTAAGCATTTTTTTCAATTAATTAGTTTACTGAGTTAATGCTACAGAGAATATATGTATTCTTCCTGTAGCTTTATTTTGTACAGCTTTGCTTTAATTGCTGAGTGTAAATGTATAAGCTTCAACTAAGTTTTGTTTGATCCTACCTTCACTATCTTTGAACACAAATAACATGTTCTTCTATGGAAAATCTGGATTCTTGACATATTTTTTTTCTATAAAAGTCTCATAATAAAACAGAGGCGTACGCAAGAGAAGGTTTCGGAGTTGAAACCCTTTCTTGAACAAGACATTATGGAAAAATAATCTATTACTATATTAAGATGTGCTGTGTATACAAATATAATGCTACTCTGAAAGGATACGAGATTGAATATTTGAACTCCCTCCTTGAAACTTTGTATACGCCCCTGTATGCAAGAAATATTAAGTATTTTGTGCACGGCTATATGTACATAATGAAGTCATAATAACTCAGTTCTTATCTACACAAATGTACTTAATTCTAATTTTTAATATAGCCCTTCGCTCTTGCTTCCTAATCTCCAATTTTCCATATACCCTTGAGAATAATTGACAAAGGAGCTTGGAATACTACCCCTTCCCCTTACTGACTACTTTAGATAATTGATATAAAATTTGCCATCAGAAGAAAATAATATAGAGCATAGAAATATTTCCTTATGATAGAAGTATTGATATCCATGACAACATGATATTGTTTGAGATAAAAGTATTAATATCAAAACAATATAATATTGTTTCCGGCATAGACATATCTGTGACAACATAATACCGTTTCGGATTAAAAGGTTTAATACCCATTGACGACATAACATTATTTTAGGATAGAAGTATTAATATCCATGATGGTAATGTTCCTTTGGGATGGACATATTAATCCATGTCAGTATACCGGTAATATTGTTTTAAGATAGCTTTGGATTAGATTTGAGTGTAGCGCTTCCTTTAGCAACCAGGTTATATTTATGAGATGTGAACCTATAGCTTGACGTAGGAGCTTGACGTAGGACTACATGAGCTCGAGCTCGAGTTCCGGCTTGGTTCAACTGAGCCATCGGCTCGAGCCGGTGAGCCGAGGACTCGAGCCGACTCGGTAGGGTGAGCTGTTGTTTCGGCTCACTTCTCGGCTCGGCTCGGTGGTGACTGATTTGTGAGCCGAGGCGCTCGAGTCGTTGAGAAAACACTAGATTATCTAATCTCGGCCAGTAAAATGTTCAATCTTTCTTTTCCGGAGTCACAATGAGAATTCCTAGATGTTATTAACACCTTTATAAATAGACGAAAAATACCGAGCTCCTGCTGAGCTCGAGCTCCGGCTCGGCTCGACTCGGTTCACCCGAATCATCGGCTCGGCTTCGATGAGCCATCGGCTCGGTTCAGCTTGGCTCAGGTGAGCCATCGGCTCTGCTTAAGTGAGTCATCGGCTCGAGCCGACTTGGTGGCGATGAGCCACCGGCTCTGTTCGGCTCGGCTGCTGTGAGCTGTCGGCTCGAGCTGGCTCGGTTGCCGATAATTTAAGCTATTATTTATATATTTTTGAAAGTTTATAGTAAATTCATGATATGCCTATCATATTCTGGGTTCTGGATGTCTGCCCCCCCCCCCCCAGTTTTTACCTTATAGATCTGCCATTTTATAATTCGAATGATGCAAAAATGTTATTGCAGAACCGAAAGTTATCATCGATTCTTATTGTCAGTCATCATTGACTTCTAAAATAAAAACAGAAAAAAAGAATATATTAAGTTGTTCATATTTACCCTAAAAACTAACTCATTAATAGTGAGTAACAGTATTACCTTTAGGTTAAAAGTAACTGTTAAGTATTATTCTATTTAGTTCCCGTTTAGTATAACAGGTCTCTGGGTTAATCAAAGTAATATTCTTGCATCACCAAATCGCATGTGATGAAAAGAAGCAACGTTACGTGTAGTTATTTTTAGTTAAAACTTTACCGAGTACCACTAACACCAAAAATCATAACCAAACACCTGTCTTCTAAATAGAACCTTACTTGATCAACCTTCGAAAGAATGCTTTTAAAAATCAGATTACTTTAATTACACGAAATTATTTTTAAATATGGAGGTCACTGAACATCTGCTTCTGAGCCACTTTTTATTGTTATTATTATTTGTGCTCTAGCGTGGTTGGATTATTTCCTTCTCCAGAGATATTGAAGGTAAGAAGCCTAAATTACGGAAATGCTGGTCGTGATTTTTCAACGACACTCGTTCGATATCAAGATTTATTATGCTACAGAACTAGTTAAGATTTTGGTCTCTGTTGGTACTTTTTTTTTTTTTTTTCAATTGAGGGTCCTCTCAGTGTTCAAACGTGCTAGATACGATATTGATCTCAATTTCAAATGATCAAAGCAGCTGTTGTCTCGGGAGATAGAGGATAACCTGTATCTCTCGCTCTGTCCATTTCCCTTCCTTGAGAAGGTCTCCTATCTTGTCTTCTTCGTATGTAATTAAAGCTATTCAGAGTCTTCACACATATGTCTTTGGACTCCCAACACCTGCTGTTGTTTCAACTGCCATAAAGAAAAAGATGGGGCCGTAGAGCCTTTCAAGGATGAGAGAGAGAGAGAGAGAGAGATGTTATGTGTGTTGTGGAAATCTCATGAAACGAAAAAAAAAATCTCTGCACACTGAGGGAATGCCATAATCAGCGCCAATATGGCAACGTTGTTTATACTACGTCAGCAGCAGGTGTAAAGGAGCTGGTCTTCCTTTTTTTCTTTCCAAAGGGGTTGACGTCTACCAGGGCCCGCCTCGGGCTACGTACAACAAGAACTTGCCAGCTGTTTCTCTTGAAATTCTTGACTCCTCTCGACTTGGATGGCGTGATGTGGATTAGATTGACGACCTCCGTTTCTTTTTCTCTTTCCCTTTTTTTAAATCAAAAAAGTCACACGGTGTTATTTATTGTTTTGTTTTGCAGAGAAAAGCATGTCTATAATATACGTGTGTGTCCTGCTTGGAATATTTTCTGTTTACTTCCGAATTGTTTATAATTGCGTCACGTTGGCAATGAAGAATGAAGATAGCAGGTGCTATACCACATCATGCAAACACGTTCATTTTGCTGTTGTTCTTGTCCATACAGCAACATAGAAAGTAAAGGTAAAATACCTACGTAAAGCAAGTGTCCTGACAAATGTTGATCTAAAAGAATGATGATGCCGTTGGTTCGCATCAACGCGTATACTGATTCTGAATTTGGCCTGTCATTTCTCCAATATGCAATTCCGATAGATTTGTTTAGAACCGCAACGTACCTTTTTATTAATGAACTTCAAGCAGATTAGTTTGCTTAGGATTAGCTGTTTGAAGTCAAGTCAATCCATTTTAAATCATCCAATTTGAGATTAGAAAATTGCCAACAAAATTTATTATTTTTTTCAATTTTTGTACACAAGTTGTACAATATTTAGAAACTTGAAAACATGTATTCATTCATTTTCTGTGTGTTCAATTTTCTTTTTAATGGTCATTTTGCATCTACAGGTGCGTGAGCATATTTTGCAGTTTACGAATATTTGCTGTAAACGCTGTAGCTCTGTTATTTTTGAAGATATTTATTTCAAACAAAAACCATTATAATATCCTGTGCACAACTTCACTGCAGATGCCCAAATAACTTTTAAAAAATTTTAAAGAAATAAATAATATTCACCATTGGTTGTCTTTTCAGGTACGGGTTTTGTCGTGTACTGCTTTCTAGAAATGCTTCATTTCTGAGTTTAACTTGTTTGTTTGTTTGTTTGTTTGTTGTGGGTCTTTAAACATTACGATTTTTCTTTAGTATATCCATTCAAGATATTTAAGTTTGAACACAGCCGATTTTCAAAAACTCAAAACAAAAAAACATGAGACTCTTAGATATCAAACCTTTTCAGGAAGTAGTATAAGAAGAAACACGTATAAAATTAATTAATAATGATTTTACTTTTCTTCTTAAAAATTTAAATTTAGAAAATCGTAATTTAGTTTTTTCAAACTTCAATTTTCAACAAGTTTTTAAAGGTATCTGCAGTATAGTTGGTTTAAATGTGCTCAGGACATAAAATGTATTACATATAAGTTTCTTTCTAGTGATTTTTTTGTTTGTTTGTAAAAAATATCTTCAAAAATAACGAAACTACAGTGTTTTCCGTAAATCTGTGTAAACTGCAAAATATGTTCTCGTATCTGTACAAAATGTCTGCTCAAAAGAGATCTGAACGTCTAAAGACTGAATGATTGTTTTCAACTCTCTAACTATAGTATAATTTTGTGTACAAAAATTATAAAATAATAAATTTTGTCAGCAGTTGAATCGTTTTCTATTAAAAGGGAGTATGTGCAATAAAAATATTTGTCGGGAAATGACAAGAACTGTTTTCTTAAGTGACGGTTGGGTTTATGAAAAAGAAAAGGAAAAATGCCTTATATTTATTATAAAACGTTTCAAGAGATACACGTCCTTTTAACACAAATTGTTACATCTACCTCTAAAATATTGATTTCATTTAAAAAGTTAAAATTATGAAAAATGTTATATACGCCCTTTAAACAGAAAGCAATTCAATTATCACTGAGTAAGTTGATATAAATTTACCCTGTCCTGACAGGTTATTACTAATACGTAATAGTCATACATACGTTGCCTTCACTTCAAACCGGAGTGTACATTATTTCAGATCATTTAAACGCAAGAGGACGTGGGTTAGATCCAAAGTTAATAACATTGATTGTTACCCCAAGTTTTTGGCTCGTTTGCTAATGCTAGCGACATCTCTTAGCGCCAAGTAAGAGGTAGCGCAGTTAATGACAATAATTGAATGATTCTGAACTATTGGGAATTAGCGTGACTGATAGACTGGGGGAGTCTTGCTTCTATGGTAAAGATTAAGAATTTATGAATATTTCGCCTAGAAGTTTATGCAACCCGTAACTTTTGAATGCTTTGAAGTTTGCATATTCGAGTAACTTACAGATTGATATGTTTCTTGCTTTATAATATGAGTGACATGTTCTTCATAACGTTGGTGTTATATAAGGGAGTAAAGCAAAAATCTTACAATTTCAGTTTAACAAAACTTACAATAATATCAACGTACACACACAACCTTCCACAACACCTCAAAATAAACATGTACAAAATTTAAAAACAAAGAAAATGGAAATAAATTATACGCAAGTAAGGTAACAAAGTAGGAGTGCCATAGTGTACACTACGTGAAGAAGTTTGGTTTGCTTTTTAACATACAAACCCTACCCTTAAATATGGCATTTTTTTTTACATTAAGTTAAATTAAGTCTTTAAATTTGTTGAGTAGAAAATCATTTACTTTCATTTACTTTTAGCATTGTATTCCACGAACAGATTAATATTTTGCATCCTATGCATTACACTAACATGATAATTTCAAGATTACTGCGAGTAGTCTACCAAGCTATGAGTATGTCCAGAATTATTACCATATTAATAGATGGGATCGATTCTTAGGATCAACTGGATGGATCACATCTGTCAACGAACTTTTATTTCTAGCTTTTAACCCTTTCCATAGTAGCCAAAATTGATTATGATCCATCAAGTGGCTTCTGAGATTTTGTATCTCCCAGAGGGACATACGGACAGATTGACTAATTGTATAAAAGTAAAGAAAATTCCTTAATAATACTTACGAAAGATATTTCAATATAGCTGAAACACCGGCTGTCTCATTCCGGAATATTTTACGAATCTAGCTAGAACATTTAGGAAGTACATTGAGGGAAGTGCTCCTTCGTAGCGGAGTGAGCTAACGAATGAGTTTTCTTTACGCTTGATGCCTGGTTCGATTCCTAGCGGGAGTACTTGCCTGGTATACAAATCCGATTATCGTGGTTCGGATGCCACTTCAAGTGGTACATCTCATCTCATATAGTATCGATCTCTAAAGGAAGTTAAACTCCGATCAATCAATTAATGAACATTCTGATAAACAAACTTGTCAGAAATTAGTTGCTCCTTTTGTAAATTGATGGGAAAGATGCGGTGTAGAAAAACTCACCAAAGGACAAATCGGTACACAATGGTCTAGGTGTATGCAACAGTTTAGATATAGCGCAAATTACTTGTACTTAATTTTTTCTTGTAGCAGAGTTAGATACTTTAAAAGTGGGTTTGAATTATTAAAAACAAGTATCAATACATTTTTAAAAAATGGGTGCGAGGCAGCTGTTGAATTGACGATTGACATTGAGCATTGCTCTCACACGAACCAATGCACTTATTGTGACTTTGCAAATGTTCTAAGGTGAAAGCCTGATTGTGATAATTTGCTGTATAATCATAGTGAGATGAAAACTTTGTCAATATGTTACAATATTTGCCTATTGAAAGTAAATTTCCGAATGGAGGTTTGGCAATAATGTGACGCAAGCTCATTGGTTCATGCCAAACGTTAATTTGCCATAGTATAAGAATAGACCAATGCAGGGGCGGATCCAGGGGGCGATCGCTCCCCCAGGAGAGGAAGCCTTCTTATATATATATATATATATATATATATATATATATATATATATATATATATGTATATATATATATATATATATATATATATATATATATAATGCATCAAAAGTTTGGAGCCCTTAAAAGTAGCAGCATGATAACCCACCGCCCCCCCCAGAAGTCGGTCCTGGATCCGCCCCTGGACCAATGCATTATTTATGAGTAGAGTCAATCTATTTTTAGCTTTCTAATATAATGGTTTAACATTATTCTACTTGAAACACTCTAAATGTATCTGAAATCATACTCTTTTTACAATTGTTTATACCGTTGTTATTACTGCAGTAACCAAGAACAAATGTTTTTATAAATACAAATATAGTCGCAAATCTTTTTTGAGATAGATAGTGTCAATAAATTATTTTTATTCTTATCCATGTAGTCATATTATTATAAACACAAACTGACAAGATGGCTTTTGTAGTTTGGTAGTGCATAATCAGGACATCAGCTTCAATAACTATAACCTTTGGTTTCCTAGACTCAGAATTCTACGTTTTAATTTAAATATCCTTCCAATTGCCACATGATTCTGGATCTACACTGAAAACAAATTATTTATTTATTTATTTATTATTTGCGTCAATAAATTTTCTGTAAGCATTCCAGCTACTGATTCCAATCATTTATCTTACATCACAAACTTTGTTATGTTTTCATTTTAGAATGCAAAAGTCAAACTCAGTTCAATTGTAAACTGGTCATATTCTGTTAGTAATTACAGAATATTTTAAAATTTAAATCAGACAATCGCAACTGAACATATATCTTCATGTTTCGTAATCGAAGAATTATTATTTTTTTTTTTTTTTTTTTGGGAGGGGCACGAATTTTGTATTCATGCACGCAGATTCTTCAGTATTTTAATTGGGTATACAGAACATCGATGGATCAGGATTCGAATAATTGATTCTTTACTGTAACTTGCTAGATAAATTCTGGACTTTACCATAGAGACAAATAGTTTTGCTCCAGTCACTCAATCGTTAGAAACTTCTCTGACAAACAGGAACATTAAGATTGCTAAAAGTGTGAACGGGCAATGTTGAAGTTCATTTATTTATTCATTTTTATTTAAATCTCACAAATCGTACACAATCTACAGACTCTATCCAATCTTGAACATACTTGGTATGGATATAGATCTTGTTCTACTTAAATAAGCATATAAAAATTTTACCTGCCCCAGTTATGTGATTAAAAAGTTGGGACTTGAGCTTAGTTTCACAAATAGCTATTTAGAACAAGAATTGGGAGAAATGCCTGGCACTAATATCTTAAACGTTAATTTGAGGTTAAAGTTCCAAAGGAAAATATACTAATTTGTTATTTAGAACAAGAATTGATAGAAATACGTGGAACTAATATCTTAAACGATGATTTGAGGTTAAAATTTCCAGAATAAAAAGTACTAATTTGTTATTTAGAACAAGGATTGAGAGAAATACGTGGAACTAATATCTTAACCCTGCAACTACCATACATTTTTACACACATGTTCTACCATTCGGGTCCAATGGACCCTAATTAAGAATCGAGGATAGGGAGTAATTTTATGAGATTTTCACATTGTTTTATTGTATGAAAAAACACATACAGCGCAACAAATTAACTTTCATGAAGAGAATAAAAATATTGAAAAGTATAATCACGGGTCCAATGGACCCGCTTGGTAGTTCTCGGGTTAAACGTTAATTTGAGGTTAAAAGTTCCAGAAGAAAATGTACTAATTTGTTATTTAGAGCAAGAATTGGAAGAAATATGTGGAACTAATATCTTAAACGTTAATTTGAGGTTAAAATTTCCACAATAAAATGTACTAATATGTTATTTAGAACAAAAGTTGGGAGAAATACGTGGAACTAATATCTTAAATGTTAATTTGAGATTAAAAGTTCCACAAGAAAATGTACTAATTTGTTATTTAGAACCAGGATTAAGGGAAATGCATGGAACTAACATGTTAAGTTTTAAATTGAGGTAAAATCTTAATTTCTTAAACTTTAAATAAATGTAATGTATATTTATAATAAAGATTAGTTAGAATCAGTGAAAGATAATTTTTCCCAGCAGTCGGGAAGCTCATGCCTTTTCAAAAGATTTATGAATAAATTTAATTACTGTATGGTATATATATATATATATATATATATATATATATATATATATATATATATATATATATATATATATATATATATATATATATATATATATATATACAGAGTGTCCATATGAAACTCCCTGATTACAAATATTAATTGCGTGGAAACTATAGTGCCAGAAAATAATGGTTTGCGGCATCTTGAAGAGCAACTCGAGCAGTTTTTTTTTTTCTGTTGATTGTTAATTGTTGTTATTTGTTGCAGGTATTCATGAACAAAGACGACAACAGCACAAGTGAGAGTGCAGTGTGTGGTATAGTTGGCTGAGACTAAATCACCAATTACCGTGCAAAAGAACTTCAGACGAAAGTATCCACGGAGCCCACCAAACATCAAGACCATTAAAACATGGTTTGAGATTTTTTTAGCCACCTGGAGTGTCAACCGAAGGCAAAGCACGAGCGTCTGAGGAATCTGTGGATGAGGTCAGTGAGCCCTACACTAGAAGCCCAACAAAGTCAGTTCACAGAGCGTCACGCGAGCTGAACATCCCACGTTTAACGGTCCATAAGATGCTCCATAAAAAACTGCGATTGTATGCATATAAGGTGCAAATTGTTCAAGCGCTACAGCCCGATGACCTATCAAAACGAAACAGGTTTGCAATGGAGATTCTGGAACTGATCGAGGATGATCCCAATTTCTTGGGGAGAGTAATTTTCAGAGATGAGGCAACCTTCCACACGTCAGGCAAGGTGAATCGTCACAGTATGTGCATTTCGGGTTCCGAACTCCCATACGTTGTTCGTGAATATGTCAGGTATAGCGAGAAAGTGAATGTGTAGTGTGCTTTGGGACGCGACAAAATTATCGGACCATTTTTCGTCATGGAGCACACAATAACAGGGTCCGTTTATCTGGACATGCTTGAACACTTTGCTTTTCCCCAGCTACTCCCTCTGCAAACAAATGTGATATTCCTACAAGATGGTGCTCCACCGTACTGGTGTTTAGATATTCTTAGGCCTTTAGACCGAACGTTTCTACAGCGATGGATTGGACGCGATGGACCCGCTCCTTGGCCACCACGATCCTAGAGTCTACGCCACACCTGTACGTGATATTCCTGCTCTTCGTCACAAAATTGAAGAAGCCATAAACTCAATCACACCGGACATGCTACACAACACATGGCGGGAGATCGAATATCGACTAGATAATTTGACAGTTACTAACGGGGCCCATATAGAAGTGCAAACATAGCAAAAATAACTGTTTGAGTTGGTTTTCAAAATGTTGCAAACCGTTATTCATAGTTTCCATGTAATTAATGTTTGTAATCAGGGTGGTTTCATGACACCCTGAATATACTCGTGTGTATATATATATTATGCATATGTGTGTGTGTTTTAACTCCCATGCCAGCACTTACATTATCTAACAAGGAAGGGTCACGCAGTGGCTCCGCTGAGATCTGAACGAGACAATTGTATTTGCATTTGATATGTTATAACTAGACGAATCCCAAAATTATACGTGCCACCGGGCGGAATGTCGTGAGTTACAACATATTTTGGAATATAAGAACTACAGAAAAACTACCTCGCAGAATAGTTTGAACCGAGTTATTTTTTTCGGAAACGGTTGGGTAAATGGAAAACTCGTACAATACGTATCCCATCATTTTCAAGGACACGCATTTTCGGATAAAAAAGTTTGCTCCAGGGTCCTCTCAGGGTCCCAGACGGAATCCAACTCAAAATTTTCAAATGGCAAGGGGGGTTGAGTAGAACATCGTTTGAAAGCTGTTGTTTTTTTTCAAATGCAGCAAGTCTGGACTCTCTACGAGAACCCTGTGCAAAATGGCGGAGGGTCAAAATGTAAACAAAAACTTAATTGAAAAGTCCATGGTCAACCTATGAATCGAAAATGGTCAGACAGATATGAAAATATGAAAGGGAGTGTAGCATTATTTTCAAAGTACAACAATTTAAGTTAAAGTATCTTGTCCCAGGGTGCCCACAGGGTCCCAGGTGGGGTCCAACTAAAAAGTTTCAAATAGAAGAGAGGTTAAGAAGATCATCGTTTGCAAGATCTTGTTAAATGAAAGTAAATGGATCAAGTCTTGACTTTCTACGACAACCCTGTCCAAAATTGCGATGGGTCAAAATGTAAACAAAAGCTTAATTGAAAAACTATGGCCACATTGAATCCAAGATGGCCGCTTAAAACCTATGTCATTCATAACAGTACAAATCTAAATCTATTTTTCTCTATTATGTATCTAGAAATAATAGGAAGACTAAAGAACAATTGAATTTCGATTCGCTTCAACTATTACTTCATTCGGTAACAACTCATATATGTTTTGTTCTTAATGCAGGTTCGTCACGGTTCTCTCGACATTGTTTATTTAAAAATAACGAATATGCGACAAACACACAAGTCTGACTTCCTACTTATACTGCTAAACAAAAGTTGAATACCTTCGGGTATTTTTCTAATTTTGTTATACGTAGTCCATACAGAAAGAACTTGCTGCACCAGTAGGTTGGGGGCTCTATTGTAACGTATTCGTGATGGTTACATTTGTATGTCATTCGTTGGTTTGATCACAGTACTTCAAGCAATATCAAATACAAACAAAAAAATCATTTGCAAGATTGGCGAGTAGTACCAAACATGTGTAAGTCATTTCAGTACATCGAGCTGCGTCAAGCTTTGTTGGTTTGGTCACAGTATTCCAAGAAATAACATATTTATATACAAACTCATTTTTCACGCTGGCAACCATATTGAATTACAGATTATACTCTTTGATATTTTGTGGATTTTGTGGATACCATAAACGTTCGCTTCCCCAACACCACTGGTGTGAGCTGGATATGCGTTCGATATATAGTGCGGCATTTTGAACTCAAGATGTCGCGTTTTTGAACAATTTGCATATTTTAGTCACTTGCTAATCAACATTAATGCCAAATTTGTTTTCCTAACTTCAGCAGTGTGGAATGCCTATCGTTTCGATATAGGTTTTAAGCGGCCATTTTGGATTCAAGGTGGCCATAGATTTTCAATTAAGTTTTTGTTTACATTTTGACCCACCGCAATTTCGGACAGGGTTGTCGTAGAAAGTCAAGACGTGCTCCATCTTCTTTCACTTAACAAGAGCTTGCAAACGATGTCCTACCTCTCTTGCCATTTGCAACTTTTTAGTTGGACCCCACCTGGAACCATGTGGGGAACCTGGGACAAGACGTTTTTCATTTAAATCGTTGCACTTTGAAAATAATGCAACACTTCCTTTCCTGTTTTCACGTTTGTCTCACCGTTTCCGATTTATAGGGGTGACCATGGACTTTTCAATTGTTTGTTTGTTCACATTTTGACCCGTCGCCGTTTTGCATAGGGTTATTGTAGAGAGTCGAAACTTACTATCTTTTCTTCCACTTTACAACAGCTTTCAAATGATATGCCACTTAACTCCTCTTGCCATTTCAGAAGTTTGAGTTGAACCCCGTCTCAGACCCTGCGGGGGACTCTGGGACAAAGTTTTTTACCCCAAAAAGTTTGTCGTTAAAATGATGGGATACGTGTTAGTCGAGTTTTCCACTTACCCAACAGTTTCCGAACAAATGACTCTTTCAAACTATTCTGCCAGGTAATTTTTCTGTAGTTCTTATATTACAAAATATGTTGTAACTCACAATATTCCGCCCGATGGCACGTATAACTTTGTGATTCATCTAGTTATGACATATCAAATGCAAATACAATTGTCTCGTTCGAATCTCAGCGGAGCCACTGCGTGACCCTTCCTTGTAAGATGTGAATCTTCAATTTAACAAAAAATAATATGAACTATTTTATAAGCTTTCGCAAGATATAACTTTATCTCTTACGGGAAAAAATAATGTTATTGATTTTTAGGAAATATTTATTGTAAGTAGACAGTATATTTAGAACATAGCCAATCAATTATTTCTCTGTTTACTTTGTTAAGCCTCCAATCAATGTTATAAAAACATATTTGTTCTAAATATCTACGTAGTAATTAGAGGAATCACTCGCGAAAATTGGCGATTATGTAGAAAAAGAGTTAAATATATAAGCTTTAAAATGTAAACACTATTGATAATAAACGTTTCATTGTATCCCCCCCCCAAAATGTCCTTACTCTTGGAATATCCTTTATATCTGTACACAATAATGTTTCACATACAAATTTCAAGTTCTACTAGCATACAAATTTGATGAATATGCAGACTAGACAAACTTATAAATAATACATGTTGCATACTTCCCAGGATAAAATAACTATGAAATCCTATTTAGATAGTTCTTTTTGTACATTTTTCTTAGTGAACTTTCGTTTGTCATTCTCAATGGATAAATTAGTATTTACACCCCTTTTTCAGCAACAAACTATACAGGACAAGATCTAAGTTTAAAATAAGTTCGGAACCACTGTAGTACGCTCAATGCTTTCCAACGAGAACTGAACCTGGGACCTCACGGATCAAAGATACATGAGCTAGTCAATATGTATGGTTAGGGTGTTTCTTATTCATGTTTAATCCAATGAACGTCAACGCTTGCTGATATGATTTGAGAAACTGAAGCTTGCAACACTGACATTAACTCCGTAGAAACGTGATTTCGGGTCTTTTCCTTTCGTAGTACGGCAAGAAGCGGGCCAAAAGGAAGAAAGTTTTGCTCCACAGCGGTTCTTTCGCCATCCTTGAGGGCATGGCGCCTGGTCCTCTACTTGTTTTTCCATCCACCATCCAAGCAGTCACCTTGACAGAATTTACCTATGTGTTCGGCATCTTTAATGACCTTTGAGGCCCCAGGACTTGTTACTTGAGTTCGAGCCGGAGTGAGCCACATTGAAGATGAGGAGGGCAGGTTGTTCAACTCTTGGAACGCGTTTGCTCGCCTTGCTTGCTTGCTCTGGTTTGCGTTTTCCTCTTGTCGCCTACATAATTGGTTCAAAGGTATTTTTTTTATTCCTTTTCCTTTCGTTTGTATCTTTTTTTTATAGAGTTATTCTTTAAGATTCTATTTCCTTACTTTTTTCTCCACTCTTTCGATATCATCCAACGTTTACCCTTTATTCCCTTCTTGTATTTTTCTTTATTTCTCTTTCTTCTGGGTTCTTTGAAAGAATCTTCAGGAGCCCTGGCCTATTCTTACGCAAGACATAAAACGTAATTAGCGCCCTCTCTTAATGGTCGCAACAACCTGACGTAGAAGGTGTTTCTCGACCTTTCAACTTCTGTAATACCTAACACACACACGTTTAGGCACACTATTCTGATAATAGGCAGACCAAGACAAAAAATCAAGAAAGAAGGCAAAAACTTTCAACATACCATTGTTTTGATTTGCTTTGTTTGGGTAGTGAAAGACTAACAAAAAAATCGACATCTATTTACCAAAATTGAAGAATCCACTTTTCAAGAAGCAGTTTTCTTTTTGACTTTTCTCAACAATCCAGAAGCTTTTCTTGATTAGTCTGTCTGCCAGCAGGTGGCGCAGCGGCTAGGTGTTTTCATAATCGACCTACCTGCCAACAACGGTCCCCCCTTTTTTGTATATATATCTTTCGGCAGCCTGGCTTGTCTTAATAAAGATACTAACTGACTTAGGCTGTAATTTTGGAATAACCGCAAGGTAACCAGCTTAGTCGTAAATTCTAAGATTTATACTTTTTTCTTTCTCCTAGATACGTTTTTCAACCGTCATAAAGACACAGAAATATCTAATTTTCGAGTCTTTAAATAGCTCTCCTTTCTCGTTTGGTGTTCTTTCTTCCCCTTGCTGTTCTTAGTTTCACAAGCTGGTTTATATATAATCACAGAGTATGCTTTTTATTGCTTAATTTTTGCTAGGAAAGAAATTGAAAACAACAAGATGGGTAAGTATACTTCGAAGATTGTATATTCAAAAGATTCTTGTTTACAGCTTGAGAATAAGAATTGAAATGTGCGTTATCCTTAACTATGCGCGTTAACTATGTGAGTTATTCTTAACATAACTATGATTCATTTGATAGTGAACATAGTAAAACATTTGATAGTGAGAAAGACTTTATTTCCTGTGTCAAGCGATGGTGTGAAAGTCAATCCCCAGAATTTTACCAAAGTGCATTTACATCATGGAAAGATCGTTGGACCAGATGCGTCACTGCTGGTGTAAGCTACATTGAGTAGGCTCAGTGTATAGCTAAATGTAACATTATGTTCACAAAAAATTTCATTCTTCTCCTGCAACAAATAAAAAAAAATAGAGACCACGGTGCAAAACTTTTTGAATACCCTTTGCAGTATTTTGAGGAACCTTGAATAAAGAATTGAGGAAAAGATTCACAAAGTGCTTCGTGTGGAGTATTGCACTGTATGAGTCGGAAACATGGACATTACTCAAAATGATGGAAAACGACTGGAAGTTTTCGAAATGTGGGTGTGGAGAAGAATGGAGCGGATTAGCTGGGTCGAGCGGAAAACGAATGGGAGGGTGTTAGAAATGGTAGGGGAGAAAAGAACAATTTTAGATATTATTAAGAAGAAGAGGAAGAGAAACTGGTTGGGACATTACCTAAGAAGAAAAATTGTATCATGAGGGACGCCATAGAGGGTATGGTGGCGGCAAGGAGAGGCAGAGGGCGAAGGAGACTACAATTAATGGATGATATAAAAACAGAATGATCATACGTAAAGACGAAGACGTTAGCGGAGGACTTTGGAGCATGGAAGCTTCTCAGCTGCTGCAAGTGACCTGCCAGTAATGACAGAATACCTATGTTGATGATTATTTAAATCTATTTGGTATATAGAGATACATATTTTTTCGGGGGGGGGGGGGAGGAAGCAAAGACAGTAAAGAAAGCTCAATAATAAATTTATGAAGTGCGTCTATAACATTGAGACAGTTTTCAACGTTCCACATTAGTTTCTTCGACGCTTTTCAACAGACAAATGATCTCATTAAAATTAAAAATCACTTAAGCTGTATCTTTACTTTTTACAACTGAATCTTGGGTAAAAATTGAGATTTATTTGTTTCCGATTTATGAATTTTGTTTGACGACATTTACCTTCTTCATATTTTGAAAACTAACTGAAATAATTTTGGTATTGTGATATATTTATTCAACTTCTTCAGTCTGAAACTGCAATATTAGATGCTTTTTATTATTTAAATAAATATTTTTATAAAAAGGCATTGTGTCCATCTTAAACATCGTGGTTTCAAAAAGAATGTGCATCAGAAGTTTACTGCAATAAAAGGAGTGATGTCGATGAAGGAACAAAAATGAATTTCATTAGGAATATGGAAGAGAAGATCAAAATGATAAATACGAAGGAAGATCAAAAGGAGAAAGATATAGAAAGATTATGGGAACAATTGAAAGACAATGGTTACAGTGAAAAGGACAAGAAAAAGAGCAGGAAGAGAAGGAAGAAAAGTGAGAAAGAAGAAGAGAAAGAAGAGGACAAGAAGAAAAGATGGCATGGTATTGAAAGTGCAGGGTGATATCAGAGAAGATAAGAAGAATTCTTAAGAGAGAAGGTATTAAGACGTACAGGCAAGGAGGAATGAAGATAATAGATATCATCAAGAAAAAGAAGATGAGAAGGTCAGCGGAATTATATAAGAAAGGAGTGATATATGAAGTACCGTGTGGGATGTGTGATAAGGTGTATATAGGAGAAACCAAGAAGAGAATGCAAGAACGTTTAAAACAGCATAAAGATGATGTAAGATTGAAGAGAGACACGAATGCCATTTACAAGCACGTAGATGAAACAGGCCACGAAGTAAACTGGGAAGGAGCGAAAATATTGGAATATGAAGGGAGACAACTGGTTAGGAAGTGGAAAGAAGCAAAAAGGATAAAAGAAGTGTACTTTAAAGCTATGAACTTGAATAGTGGTTTGAGTATTAATGAAGAATGGGAGGACATTTTGAAAAGAGAAGAAAGAAGAAAGAAGAAAAGTAGAATATAAAGACAATATAGGGTTAAAATTTTATTTATATGTTTTTCAATATTCACGTAGTTAATTAGTAATCAATATTCAGGTAGAAAATTTAGTATTCAATATTAGGTAGAAAATTTCAATATTTAGATAGTTAATTAGTATTTAATTTAGTTAATATATATTAAAAGAAATATAAAGATTAGTAACAATGTATTATTTCTGTTAAGAGTTTAAAATTGTCACAACAATGGGCATATATTTTGAATTTTAATGAAAAATGAAAAAATGATTCTTGATTGGTAGAGATAACAAATTATGTTATGTTATCTATGATTTCAGTTAGAGTAGTAGTCTGAAGAAGGAAGTGATATACTTCCGAAACTGTAACATTTCTCGTTAATTTATAATAAAGAATATAGACAGCCTTGTAAGAAAGTTATGTTTAATTTGTATTTAAATAAAAAGTACCCTACTGCATTTATAAAGTATTGAATATCGTTAACATCTCTTATGGGAATACTTCAAAGATGCCATCGCGGGGGCCCTTGGTTTGATTCCAGCTTGCGCCATGTGGAACTTTGTGGTGGACAAGCACCGTGTGCGTCGGTTTTCTCAGGGTTCTCCCACTTTCTTCATTCCACCATTTTCTTCATTTCTCATCATCACAATCTCCTTTAGCCTAGCCGGCATGAAGTTTTCATTTTATTTTCATTTAAAGATGTCATTTGTTTAAACTAGTATTTTTTTTTTCGTTCAACAAAGAATAGCACTGTATGTAAGCACTTTAAAATGTCAACATTCATCAGGGTTTTAGTAATGTATTAACCTTATTTATTTCAGCTGTTACTCATACCGGAAATTCCCAATTCAATCCGAAATATACCTTCGATTGAAAATCCACCAATATGTCAGCGACAATTAAGCGATTACTGTTGAGCTGTAGACATGTCGTATAAACGTTTCTTTTCACGCAATTTGCGTTGGGATAAACCATGAACAAAGTCTCCAGCCATTAATGTTTGAAAAGCCAGTTATTTGCTGGACACCTATCCACCTCTAGTATGCAGCTGCTATAGTCATTTTCGTTTCTGGTACAGGAAAATCTGGTTGAGAGAGAGAGAGGTATATTGATTAAGCGTCAACACAGAACCCAGTGGGAGTTGAAAATGGGACGTCCACATGTCGCTTCAAGTGCTACAAAAACAACATTATCTATTTTTTAACGACAGCTCAAGTGGTAGCGTCAAAGTCTATAGCTCTTAACGATGTATCTGCTAGTTATGGATAGTTGTAACATTTTCATTGCTCAAATAGGAAAATAGTCATACCATTGAAGAAAAAAAAAGACAAATAAAGTTAATAGGACTTTACAGTTGATAACTGGTTTAAAAGTTTATTGTTTGGGGAAATGTTAATAAAAAATGTTACTATCTACTTATTTGGTTGTTTTTCTTAATGCAGTTTTACTTAGAGTTATGGTCAAAACTTCACTTCAGAGTATTTTATGTATCAACTTTTGTAATTCATGACATAATTCAATAACTGAAAGTGGGCGGGGCATCAAATCATTTGTGTCATGCTTGACTTTTTTTGTAAATATAACCAACTTGCCTTTGGTGTCACAAATAAAAAGTAGTTTCATATATTTACTGTTAATAATTTAATAATTCATTGTAAATTCTTCCCAAACACTACCATTACTTACCATATTTTTCCTCAACATACTGTTGTACTCTTTTGCTATTTTCATAACATTATTAAGCAAAAATTCCTTGATGTCTCATAAAGAATTTCCTCCAATAGTAGTTTGTGTGTTGTTGTGTGCTCAGCTCATTGGCTCTCATGTCTTTGTTATTCCCACTTTTCTTTTGTTCTCCCCAAGTTGACTTATTTCTTAATTCAAGTTGCCTCTCAATGTTGTTTTCAATATCTGTAGACTCAAACGAACGTGACTCAAAGAAAGTGCTGACTTGATAAAATAAATAATTAAGAATCAAAGTACAAGGAAACGTGTGAATATATTTTCTTTTAATCGTTGTTTCGACAATTTGGACATTTAGTGCACAAGAGAATCAAAGTTCACTTTTGGTCATATGTCTACTGAGAATCTTTTCAGAACTTATAAGATTCATGTTCAGATATTGTATATAACTTCTATAATAAGACAGAAACACAAAACTGTTTCCTATAATTAAGCGTTTCATACAAACTTTATATGTATTTTTCTCATATCTGCGGTAATGTAACTTGGTATATTTGCTCTCTGAACGTCCTAATCCGTGCTAGGGTTGCCCGCGAGACAGGAGGAGATAGAATTTTCGAATCGATGCCATAGCTCTCCCAAACATAGAAACATAGAAACACACACACTTTCGAGACAAGACGTCTTTCTCAATATCTTTTCGAAACAAGACAGACTGAGCTGTTGTCTTCTTGGCAATCCTAATTCCAGCTGTGGAATTCCCAGTGCTAATCGAACATCGTTATGTAATTGGGGGCAAAAAATCGCGATTTCTGGTGTAGGGATCGAAAAATAACGCCGACAGAGGCTAATGTGCTGACCACATATTCGGCAGGCTATATAGTCTTCTGTTGGAGTCTAGTGGTAAAGGTTTAGCTTTCTTACCGGAAAAAAGGACATGGTTGTATATATGGATGATGACTTTTGGTATCGACTATAGCAGTGCTTCTCAAACTTTCCGATAATCCGGACCCCATGTTCATTCGGGAACTGATCTGCGGACTCTCTTGCAATGCTATCTGAAATTTCACATAGTACTAAAAAATATAAAGAAAAGGATCAAGAAAAATAATGAAATAAGTAATTTATTCTAAAGATATATGATCGTTTCCTAGTGAACGAAATTTCAATTGAAAATACAGTAACTTTCAAGACAGAAAATCATTTTTTAAAAAAAAAAAAAAAAAAAAAAAGTGGAAATCCACTTCATAAACAACGTTCTCAAATGTGGAGTCACTAATGTGAGGAATGAAATTCTTTGTGTTTTTCCATAACCGCATTCAAATCTGGAATAATTTTTGTCACCATCAATCTTAGGTCCGCTTCCATATTAAGACGATTTCGCTTTAAAGTTTTAATACTGCAAAGAGCAGAAAAGGTCTGCTCATTAACATCAAATGTTGCAATGCCAGTTTAGACAAATTTTCACATTCATAGTGCACACGCAAACCAATTTGAGTCAAGAATTACTCACATTGGCGGATCTATTAACATATTTTGGGAGGGGTTTCTCATATTTTTTTTTTTATTTTTTAGAAATTCTAGAATTGGGGGAAGCTTGATGTTTATAAGCATAGGAATGACTAACATTTACTTCTTCTTTTTTTAAAAAGGGAAGTCTAAAATATTTGGTAGTTGTGGGAACCCCCAGGAATCCGCAGACGGCAGACCCCACTTTGAGAATTACTGCTCTAGAGTATGCGTCTATGGCTTGATTCCTGTTTCACATACATGGTCATATTTTGAAATAAACTTTTAGACGTTTAACGAGAAAATATGTCCAAAGATTAGACTTAAAAATCAACAGATGTATCTCATTAAGATGAACAAAATGGTATAGTTGCGGATAAAACCTCATGCGTAGTTTTCGACTAATCTATAAAAACTCCTTTATGGCACTAAAATATGAGATGACAATTTTCTGTTGTGTTGAAAGAAATTGTTTATTTAGTTTGGCCTACGTGATGTATATGTAAAAAAAAAGATTTATTGAGTTGATTGATTTTTAGTTTAGCGTTCCTTTCAGCAACGAGGCTATATGAGACGTGGACCTATTGATTAACGTGGAATCCGATCCACATGAGTTCTCGCGATACATTATTGAGTAGCAGATCCTATCTATTGTTGTTTATTTTCTGTTAATGATGACACACGTACATTTACCAATGACACACATACTTCTAACATTGACACACGTACACTTATCAATGAAACACATAGTTCTAATATTGACATATATACACTTATCAGAGACACATACTTCTAACATTGACACACGTACACTTATCAAAGACATATACTTCTAACATTGACACATGTACACTTATCAATGACACACATAATTCTAACATTGACACATATACACTTATCAGAGACACATACTTCTAACATTGACACACGTACACTTATCAATGACACACATACTTCTAACATTGACACGTACACTTATCAATGACACACAAACTTTTAACATTGACATACATACACTTATCAGAGACACATACTTCTAACATTGACACACGTACACTTATCAATAACACACATACTTCTAACATTGGTACATATACACTTATCAAACACACATACTTCTGACACTGACACACGTAAACTTATCAATGACACACATACTTCTAACATTGACATACATACACTTATCAATGACACACATACTTCTAACATTGACATACATACACTTATCAATGACACACATACTTCTAACATTGACACACGAACACTTATCAATGAAACACATACACCTAACAGTGATAAAGATACACTTATCAATGACATATATACTCCTAACAGTGGCACACATACACTTATCAAGGACACATATCCTCCTAACAGTGAGATACATTCAAGAATACTAAACAAATTCCCGCATTCGCGTCCAGTACAAAAAAAATAAAAGTGTTGTCCATGTGAAACTATGCTCAAACTTCTATTTGCATTTATTTAAGGATTCAAAAGCACGTTATTACTACGCATCCATAATGTGCACATGCTTAAGTAAATCACAAGGCCGATCCAAAAAATATAAGTATTTATGTATCTCTTAACGTGCGCAATTACTTCCATAGGCTATCTTTTCAACATGACATGACATGGATTAACAAGCCATCACTGTCTTTCATGAAATGGTGTCCGTTTTAATACTATTCAACAGTTCCGGAAGTATCTTAATAATAATAATAATAATCTCTCTAGCTAGATTGAGGCAAGAAACTCCTAATAGAAAGCATATTTAGTCCCGGCGTAAGCTGCACTTTGTACTTTCGGAACAAGAGGATGTCACATACAAGATGGTCGAATTTAGAAGATGACCATTAAGCTGCCTTCTCGAGTAAAGATTAAGAGGTTTACTCGAGCAAACCAGATGAAAGGCCTGCTGCCTCTGATCAAATGAAGTTCTTGTCACTAGTACATCTCACAAGAAAACAAGCCAAGGGAAAATACGAGAAGAGAGACAAGGAAGACCTCTTGTCAGAGAATTGAAGCCAACGTCAAGGACTTCCTCTTGTGATAGAGACAATCTCTCTTTCTCTCTCTCTTTCTCTTAGCCTTTAGTTAGAAGATGCTCTCGATACCTTTCCATTACACACAAGTTGTTCTTCCTTAATGTCAAGATCTCTTCATAGCTATTCTAGTCTTGGAACTCTGACTCCATTCTCGAGCGTCATTTGTCTTGTGGCTACTCTTCAGCTATTTCGAACAAACTACTTGATGTTGCTTTGCTTTCTTTCTTTCATTGTGTATAATGTGTGGAGACAAAAGCAAGATTCAAGATGTTAGTCTTAAAATCTCAATTTATACGATATAAAGAGTAAAGTAATCCAGTACATAGCTTGAATATAGAATTTCTTCAAGTTAGCGATAGCAGTCTTATGGTTAACGTGGTTGGATGTTTACCTGACAATTTAAGTGTCCATGACAAACATCTTACGTTAGATAAATCGAAATCTGCACGGATGCGGATATATTGTAATTCCTGTGCGGATGGCAGATAGAAATACGGATATTTGTCAAAAGACAAAAATTTTACTGATCGTTCTCCTGAACATTATCAATTATTGACATTTTCCAATAAAGTGTGATTACCCTTTCGGGACAAATAGCCATTAGAATAAAGTTTAGTTTTCTTAATTATTTTCTCTTTTTCTTTGATTTAAAACCATATTATAAATATGAAGTGGTAATCTGATTCTATAGGAGTTGTAAGCTATAATATGAGGTGATTTATTCTTCTTTCTAGAGGATCGTTTATCTGCATGTTACCTTTGTCTTATGAAAAGCAAAGCAAAAGAGAGAGAGAGAGAGAGAGAGAGGGAAGAGAAGAGAAAAAAGATTTGCTAGAAAATTGACTGATATGATATTACCAACTTGACAAGTTTCTTGTCAGAAATCTCCATTTGGGTAATCTTAAGTATGTAGGATATATTATTCAATAATTTCGTATTTCTATTTGAGTAACTTTTATTACTTTCGTTTATTTGTTTGTTTGTTTAGCGAAGTTGACTATAGAAAGAGATAATATTATATTTAGTTTGAATTTCATTAATTTTATATCCACATAGCGCATGAAACTATAAAGAAAAGGTTGACAGCTATTATAGTAAGAACTACAACAGATGCGGATATAGTTTACAACTTTGCTCAATATTTCAAGTGTTTATTCTCCTCAGCCTTCTGATTACGATATTATCTCCCATACCAAGTCAATCATACCTTATTGTTTGACGGTGAATTCCATTTCTGAATGTGAACTTAAAGAGGCTATTAAAAAGTTAAAATCTTCTAAATCAAGTGGGCCCGATCTGTTGCTAACTTATTTATTAAAAGGATGTGGAGAAATTTTAACAAAACCATTAATACATTACATTATTACATTATTACATTTAACATTAAACCATTATTACATTTATAATTTGATATTAAAAACTCTAATATTTCCAGAAATCTGGAAAATTAGTAAAATTCGTCCAATACATAAGAAAGGAGATGCCGAGAGTATTGAAAATTATAGACCAATATCTCTAATTTCCACGGTAGCTAAAATATTTGAGCATATTCTCTATAATAGAATATTTCATCATGTCAAACCATACATATCAAATTTTCAACATGGATTTTATCCACGGAGATCAACTGTTACTAATTTATTTATATTTATTCAGTCTATTGCGGATTCCCTTAATCATGGTTTTTCAGTAGATGTAATTTATACAGATTTTGCGAAGGCCTTTGATAAGCTAGATCATGCTGTATTACTTGTAAAATTATCTAATTATGGCTTTCCTAAGCAACTACTATTATTAATTTCTTCTTACTTAAAAGGTCGAAAATAATATGTTGTGTATAATAATCACAGTTCTCCATTATTTGATGTTAATTCGGGTATACCACAAGGCTCTAACTTTGGACCTCTTTTCTTTCTACTATTTGTTAATGATTTACCATCTGTACTTGAACATTCACACTGTTTATTATATGCAGATGATATGAAATTATACAAGGAAATAAGAGAACTTGTTCTAAAGCTTCAGAGGGATTTGAATAACTGCTATTTATGGAGTGTTGAAAATAAGTTATATTTTAATATAAATAAATGTAATGTAATGATATTTTCAAAAAAAAAATGAAACCCTATACATTATAATTACACCTTAACAAATACTATTCTTAATATAATTCAGGAGGTAAATGATTTGGGTGTCATTGTAAATACCAAATTGTGTTTTAACGCACATATAGAAAAGGTTGTCAATGAAGCTTTCAAATCTCTAGGTTTTGTGATAAGAAGTACTAGAGATTTTAATAATCCATATGTCATTATTATGTTATTCAATTTTCTAGTACGAAGCAAACTTGATTATGCAAGTATAGTTTGGACACCGTATTATAAGCAGTACATTGCAAAAATTGAGAACGGATTGAGAAAAAGTTTTTGAGATACTTATATTACAAAACTTATAGAATAAACTCTTATGAAAATAAAATGTCGTATGCAACTCTTCTAAGGTTATTTGATGTTGGAACATTCTGCTAGACGAAGGTATTCTCAACTTATATTTCTTTTTAAGTTAGTAAATGGAATTGTTGATAGTCCTGAGTGTTTGCATTTATTAAATTTTAATATTACACATAACTGTTTGAGGAAAAGAATGCCATTTATTTGTAAAAGATCCAAAACCATTGCACATTTGAATACACCCTTGATAAGTATGTGTAGATTATTTAACAATTTAATACAAAATAATATTGAAATTGATTTTGCTATGCCACGTATTGCCTACATAAGATCGCTTATAACAATTTTACCACATTTATATTATCTATAGTATTGATATTTCTAAATCTACTTATTATATAAGCCAATTTAATTGTAACATGATAATAATGTAAGTCCTTAATATTTGAACAATCTTTCTATTGTTACTATTTTGAATTTGCTTAGTAGCAATATTGTATCTATTAAAAAATTGCTTTGATAAGTTAGTTTATGGACTTTGTTATGCTCCTTCACTAAAAGATGGTTTATAAAACTATTTTAGAAGTATCTCACTGTTCCTGTGCTCATAAAAATCATTATATCAGACTTCTAATGTATTTTCTATTGTTTTTTGGTCGTATGTGATTTGGTAGTTTGTTTATCTTTTCTTCCTGGTATTTTATTCACTTCTTGCTCTCTCCCTATGCATTTAGCATTTTGCCATTGTATGTTCTGACCTTTTCTTGTGGATATTTTTATTTGTTTTGTTTCTTCTATTTTTATTTTCTCTTCTATTGTTCATTTGTAGAAATAATATTAATTTTGTAAGCCTGTTGTAACTGGGATAAACTCCTGTAATAGGCAGCGATAATAAATAAATAAATAAACTATTTTCGAAATTGTAACTGTCAGAACAAGTAAGTTTTATATATATATATATATGCTATCTGTGGATGCAGACAGAGATATTGCGGATACGGATGAGATTTTTTTTTTTTTGTATCCGTACAAATCCGTATACATAACATTACATTTGAGCCTTCCTCGTCAGTGAGTAGGTACACGTGACAGATTGACTGACTCATTGTTTAATTGATTCGAGTTAAACGCTCTTTTGGAGTGCTGACGCTGTAAGATGGACCAAGATTGGGTCCAAATGACCTTCACACCTAGATTCATATATATATCTATCTATATACTACGCAAAACTATGAAATTGTATTAATTCTTCGCACGTAAAACGCATACCTCTCGTGCGTGAGGTCCCTGATCTGGAGTTCGCACATTCTCACTCTTACTAACCGCACGGGTCGAACGAATCCAACTTCAGCTCTAGCTTGCTATTCATCTCTGGGTGTCCATCTCAGGTTCAATATCTACAGTTGGGCTCGCGCTCAGTATTATTCTTACGTAGGCTCAGCTAACTCAGATTGGCACTAGCTCGAGCTCTCTATCCTCAGTGAGACTCGCACTCGCTCAAACCTTGAACTCTAGCTCGCTATCAACTCATAAAATTCCTGTCTTACACAAACTTGCTCTCATTTATTGAATTCGAGGCCAATAGAGCCCAGAAGTCTGGTTCACTAGTTAGGACATCTTTGTCAGATACGAGACGAGACATAGTTATTCCAATAAAATCAAATAAACTTTCTGAGACGGGACATCAAGTTCACGATACCTTTTCGACATGAAATATCCCCAACTCTTGTCTCGTCTGGTATTCAATCTTATTGATAGGTAGCAATATTAGTCCTATATTGTGTCTGCTAAGTGCTGATACTCTATATTACGAAATAGAATCTAAAAAAACTGAAAAGCAGTTGCAGTAGTAAGAGAGAAATGAAACCTTATTTCGCTAATCTTATTACTTAAAAACGAACTTCGTTTTGAAGATACGTGATGTTTCTTTGTAACAGTAGGAGAAATAACACTTTAAGCTTGGAAGAGAGAAGTAGAAGCTGCTTCGGGTATAAAAGGTGAAGTGTGTGAGAGAGAGAAGAGATCTGCAGAGAGGGGGGATAGAGGAGTAGTTTAACAGGGCGTGACCTCCTCGTTAGTCCAACAAACAAGTTTACAGAGCCTGCCAGGACCGTAACAGGATCAAAGTTGGATTTCATTACCGAGGTGTTAGAAAAGTAGACTGGAGACTTTTGGATTTCCTCACGACTGCTGTGCTAAATGTGTAGACCACCTGCTTCCAGCCTGGTGGCTTCCTCCAGTCATGCTTTATACACTCAAAGCTGCTGGGCCAGGTAGTTGAACGATATGAAAAGTAAAGTACATAGATACGAGACATCTTTTTCCTTTTTTTTTTTTTAACGTTTTAAGTTAATAATTTGACGATCAGTAGCTAATTGACGATGTTGGAGAAGATGTTTAAAGAGTACTGCACGATTTCTGCTCTAATTGACGACATAGGTCAACGAAGTAGCGACTTTCTTTAACGTATTAACATGTACGTATGCACTTTGCCATACATCTCAATAACACGAAACAAACTTTGCAAGTATCCTTCTTACATTGTGGTCGTAAAAATCATAATCCGCTAATACTACGGTACAAGCAAGTTGCAGAACACGCTGCAACAAATTTTAATAAATCTTGAACACTTTACAATAATTTTAAATGACATTTTAACAAGTTGTAAATTAAAAAAAAAAGAAAGAATGAACTTCAAAACTATTGAATTTTACAATAATTATATTAGTTTAAAGACGAGATATTTTATGACATGCATCAGAATAAATTGTTAAGTGTAGTTTCCCAGAAAATCAACGAAAACAAATTTGCATGGGCTAAGCAAACGTTCCTTTTCAACAATTTAGACGTTTTTTTTAGAAAAGGCTTTTATTCATTGTTTCACATGTCCAAAAGTGTCCTGGAGTGACCTATTAGTGAATAAAAGAATTTAGAATGCCTCCAAACAATGGTTAATAGGAAATGCCTTAATAGTGTTACAAAATGTACCTGAATTTATAATGAGTCCAATGAGTATACGGGCACGGAAATAACTTTAAGTTCTAAGTGACCTAGCACGAAATGAAATGAAATAAAATCTTTTAAGTTTTACATCCCATGGTTATGCCGGCTAGAATAAAGGATAAGAAAATGACAGTGACGATAAGAAAATGAATGAATTGATGGAATGAAGAAAGTGGGAGGAAACGAGAAAACCCACGCACACCGTGTTTGTGTTATGTAAATCTATTTCACTGTTATTCTTAATCTGTACGCAGAAACATTGATTATTTGTTTCGGAGTTTAACTTTTCGTTCAGCACTGAGGCTAATGAGACGTGCACTTGTAGTTTAACATGGGATGCGAATCAACTTACTCCACTGGGAATTGGACCCGCGTTCCCGTATCGAAGACTCGTATACTATACGTATAGTGGGGGGCGCGGTGGCCCGCGTTCCCGTATCCCGTATCCCGTATCGGTGGCGTTCACCTCTGGTGCTTGGGGTCCCGGGTTCGATCCCAGCCCCCGCTAAGTGAACTTTGTGGTGGACAAACACCGTGCTCGTGGGTTTTCTCGGGGTTCTCCCGTTTCCTCCCACTTTCTTCATTCCACCATTTCACTCATCTCTCACCATCACCGTCTCTAGCCTAACCGGCATAACCGTGGGATGTAAAACTTAAAGATTTCATTTCATTTTTTTCATATACGTATAGCCATGGGAAAGTTTTATACTATTAAAATGCTTCAGAAACACATATTAGATTGTTTTCATCTGTATGTTTTCTACAGGAATAATGTTATTATTTTTATTGCTCCATTGTAAATCTTAATGTTTTCTAGAATTTACCTTATTTTTAACTTAGAAAATTACTGTGTTGAGGATTATTTTTAATACATTTTTTTTTTTAATTTTACAATCCCTTTTCTTAAACCTAGTTCTCAGAAAAAAATGAGTGCTAGAAATACGAATGGTTCATATACATACAAACTAAATTAGAAACGATCTGAAGAATAGACTAGCCGAAAGCGTAACCATGGAAAAGACTGCTTTGGAGTTTGGTGTAAGTATGGCTCCGAAAAAACGAATAAAATAAAACATTTCTGATCCCCAAAATTTTCAGACCTTGTTAAAGAGAAAATCAAAAGAAAAATCTAGGATTTAGGATTTAGATTTCTGGGCTTTCAGCATCTAAGGCTGTTTAGCCCGTCAGGTTTTGAGGGATGACGTCCCTCGGCGAGCACACTATCCGGGGAAAGGGAAGGATGAAAGGATTGGGGAAGGAAGGAAGCGGCCTGGTACTTATAAGTTAGGTACCACCCCGTCATTTGCCTGGTGTGAATGAGGAAAACCCAGGAAAACCTCATTCAGGGTGGCTGGCCTGAAAAAGCGTTTGATACTGTACACATTTTTTAGTGTTGTAGTATAACACTATTTTATGTACAATTTGTAATAAAACAAAATTGAGTTTAAAGTACTATAAATCGAATATAGTTATTATACTATACAGTGGTAAAAAAATCTGTGAAATTATAATTTTCATTTCTCTTTCAGATTAATCCGGCATTTTAATGATTTAAGGTAGCATTGGTCCTACCTAACTCAAATTATTGAAATTCTGGTCAATGATCTTAATGTGTTTCTTATACAGTTAAAAAAAAAAAAACAATAAAAATATATCTTCATATTTCACTAACGAAAATAGATATTAAAGTTATTCAAAGAGATCTGTACGTAACACCTCAAGATTTTTTTCTTTCTTTTTTTTAACGGCTTGTGTCTTTCTGGATCTGGGGACAAGAAATCCTTCGTCACATATAAAAACCTGGAGTGCATACTATGTGGTATGCCATGTTAGCCGTTGCATGAGTGATTAATGGAACTATGTTCAGTGTTTAGTATATCAAAATATTTAGTTGTTTCCATTACCGTTTCTAAAGTAATCCACTACTTCAGTGCTTAATTATACACTGTAAAAAATCGTTGTGTTACTTCAACGACATGCCTATGTGTTAAAACGATTGTGTTAAAATATAACTCAAACAGGTGGTTAGAACAACTCACTCTCTATTTGGAGTAGTGTGTCAAATACCGGTAGTTGAAATGACACACAGCTAGTGTGTTAAATTAACACAAGTATTGAATCTTCGGTGTTGTTTTCTGCGTGATTGCCAAATATGTTGGGCATCTAATTATAAAGACTTGTGAATTGAAGCTACAGACAAACACAGTAGAAAAAATACTTAAACAAATCCAGATATTCGCAAAATTTCAACATGCAAACCGCGCGCTGTGTTTTCAATTGTTTTACATAAAGTTTCTGAAGAAAATTTGTCAATAGCGAGAAACAACACCGTATTACTGTGTCACTTCTACACTTCACTAGAGCTCACTAGTCAACACCAGAGACTGTGCTTCAAAAATGTCGGAAAACAAGTAGAATCACGATTAAAAGGCAAACATATAAGGATATAGGTAGGTAAGAGTTTCCTATCATTATTGAACAAGATGTTGGTGAAGGTTGTGTTTCGGGCAATAAATGTTGGGGAGGACGACAAAAAGTTTTATGAAGATTTTCGAAATGAAGTGTTCTGTAGTTTACTATTCTTATTTTAAAATTAGAATCTTCGGTAAGCGTAAGCATGCACACCGCAAGGTTTTCCAACACAGAAAGATGGTTACGTCAACACTACACACGGAGTTATTTCAACACCGAAATAGGTGTCGTAGTAACACGGAAGTAGAGTCGAACTAACACTAAAAATGGTGCTAATCTGGTGGTCTGATCTTGAATTTTATCACAGGGAGTGTTGAAATAACACCAAAAGGGTGTTATACCGCTTTGACCTTGAATTATGACACAGATTGTGTGTTAAAATAATAAGAAAATGATGTTGAAGTAACACAGGGACTTTGTTATATTGATACTTGTCATGGTGTAGTATTGATACAAAATAATCAGGCAATTGAGTTGAATTAACACAACTATTTTTTACTGTGTAGGGTATAAACTAAATGCATATAAATAGTACGCAACATATACATGCATAAAGCAAGAGTATAGGGTAGCCATAAAAGTTTACGTCAGACTGAAGAAGACTGTCGAGAAACTGTATGAAATAATAAAAGAAGCTTACTGACACTGCTATTTTGGGTGCATATATCTTGGAATGACACAAGTAATTTTGTGAGGAATGTGACAGTGTAGAAGACGAGCCACGAACTAGACACTCATCCAGTATCTCAAGAGAGATTAGCATTAAAACCATCGACATCACGCTAAGGCAGATTCAACGAATATCCATCTAGGAAATCACAGGCATAATGTACTTTTCCTTGGGGTTTGTTGATAATATTAAGATACAGTTGGGTATATGAAACTAACAAATTCATTCCATGTATCAGTGACGATAACAAGTGTAATTGGACCGACATTGTTGTCAGTGGCTGTCGCCAGGGAATTTTGTATTACAACGTGTTATCAGCGGGAAAACTGTAATCAGGGAGTATTATGTACAAATCCTAAAGCATTGTAATAAGTTAAATATAATTTGTTATATATATATATATATATATATATATATATATATATATATTAGGGTGGAGCGAAAATATCAAATTTTTGAGTATCGAACTTTAATAGAGCTCAAAAGTTGCGCATTCGCATGCTAGTCAATGGAAAAATGACGACAAAATCACACTTCGCATCTTCATTTCCCACAAACGGCCTAAAGTTCGAAAAAATTACCCACAAAAACACCAAATGTACCTTTACGCTAAAGAATCAGATTTTTGAGTATCGAATTCTAAAAGGGCTCAAAACCAATCGAAAAATAACGAAAATAATCACACTTTGGATCTTTAGGTCGCGCAAAGGCCTAAATTTGAAAAAAATGACAAAAAAACACCAAAATTTACCTTTAGGCAAGGAATATACAGATTATTTTTTTCTTTCATTTCTGTAGCGTCCAAGTACTTTAATTTAGTTGTGTAGGAGCATGCTTGTCAATAACTCGTTAATGTGAGTAATTTTATTTTATTTTCATAATGTTATTGCAGCTCTCCGCCCATTTGTCAACGTTTTCTTTTCTTTTTTCTTTTTTTTTTTTCATGAAATGGCCCAGAACTCATCACGAGGCGGTGGCTGCAATTTGAGTTCCACTCACATCCTACTCAATTCTCCTACCAATTAGGGTGTGCTAAATTATGTTGATTTAGTCAAGTACATTGTCTTAAATTCAGAGTTTTTAATCAAATTTTGGCACTGTGAGTCTTGTGCGCAAAGTTGCTCCAATGTAGCCATATCTGTTTTGTTGCCCACACACTTTTCCTGCAGACTCCGTAACAAGTTTGACACTTTTCGACTTCCTGATTATAGCATGGAAAAATTAAGAAGGCAAACTCATGAGCAGAGTTATATGCATAAGTGTTAAGATACTTTCTGTTGTCAAGCTTCACAATAAAAGATATACAATGCCAAAATTTGATTAAAAATCTGAACTTAAGACAACGTACTTTACTAAATCAACATAATTTAGCACACCCTAATTGGTAGGAGAGTTGAGTAGGATGTGTGTGGAATTCGAATTGTATCCACCTCCTAGTAGGGAGTTCTGGGCCATTTCATAAAAAAAAAAAAAAAAAAGTTGCCTAATGGACGAAGTTGTGAAAAATCATTATGAAAATAAAATGTATAAAATCACTCACATTAGCGAATTATTAAGAAATATACCCTCACGCAACTAAAATAAAGTACTTAGACGCTATAGAAATAGAAAAAAGTAATCTGTACATTCCTTGTGTTAAGGTAAATTTTTGTGGTTTTTGTCATTTTTTAAAAATTTTAGGCCGTTTGTGCGAACTAAAAATCCGAAGTGTGATCTCTTTCGTTATTTTCCCGTTAATTATCATGCAAATACGCTGAAAACAATACTGCGGAAGTAGGAAGGAGTGAGACATATAAAAATAATCCAAAATGACCAATATTAGTGTGCAACCCATAGTCTTTGGTATCACTGAAATAAATATGACTCTCTTAATGTCATTTAAGTCCAAGTTCAGTCCCATCGGTAGTAGAGGGAAAAGGGGTAAAAGTAAAATGTCAAAAATGACTGAGATTAGTGTTGAATTAATTTTTTTCGGGGTCAGAAAAACAGCTGACCAATTTGAAATTACTTTTGAAACATAGTTAATACCCACCTTATGCTAGGTTTTTAAAGCATATCAATGTGATTAAAGGATGTATCTTTAGGGGATAGGGTATTTCAAAATGTATGTCAAAAGTAGAGTATCTTCTGTGTTTTTATCATTGCTCTTTCATTGAAATATGTATCCTAAGGATTAAGGAAATTTAAACATTTCCCATAAACCTATTGTTTTCGTACGAATTACTTGCATTTCAGCTAATATTTAAATAAATTATAACGAAATTAAGGACTACTGTGAACAAAAATCACATCAAAGTTGGCACCAGATAACGTTCCGGCACATTGTGTTGCTGCAACCCAAGCTTCTATGGACGAACTGGGGCTTATATTAGATCTACTCACTTGATCTTGCCCCATGTAATTTTATCTGTTTTCTGAGTTTAAAAAAATTACGAACACATACGCACACCATTTTAATAGTGATCTTAACAAGTTTCTGATGGGTATTTCCAACAAATTTTCGAAAGACGAGTACTTCAAAGTATTTCAAACGCGGATATGTAAATTCGACAAGTGGATTCCGATTCATGAGAATTCTTTGAAGTATACTAGTGTAACTAACTTTCTTTGTGTTCTCAGTTTAAATTATTGTTGGAGTACTCCTCCTATTGGTCCTTAAATTTCACTGGAGAGAAGTAGAAAACATACTGTTATGGAGGTATATGCATATACCAGAAATTTGGTATATATATATATATATATATATATATATATATATATATATATATATATATATATATATATATATATATATACATATATATATACCAGAAATTGCATCAAATGCATCTAGTATTTCTTCATCCTACAAACAACCTAGTTATAATTGATAATTATCAGCCACCATATATGCATAACCATGGTAGGGTAGCTAGCCACACCCTTTAAACGGGATGGGCAACCGGTTGAGAATTGCAAGTAAAATAACCACAAGTAACAGTTAACGAACAACGTTAATAAACAAGAATGCCGTACAAAAGAAACAAGAAAATGAAAACAGTTTACTTATATGGAAAGTAGTTACTGTAAAACGGTAGGTTACACCCATATATGCATAGGTAATTTACAAGTTAAGTATTTCTAATTTTATCTGAACAAAAATATACGTACATACATTCCATTCTCATCCACTATCTTTCAGTTGTATTTAGTATCAGTTTACTTTAACCTATGCGGTGTAACTTTGGGACATTTAATTCCACAAAAAAAAATAATAAATAAATAAAATAAAAAAATAAATAATAATAATAATAATAATAATAATAATAATAATAATTTGTATAATATACTCAGTGGCGTATCTATCTGGCTCAAGCCTCTCCCTCCACGAAATAAATTTGTTAGTTTTTCGCATTCCATGTACAACAATAACCCTTCTTTACCATTTCTGAGAATTTCATTGATTTTCCATTTTCTTATGCTCTTTGTTCAAAAATAATATGGTATTTGTCAGATTTCATTCCATGTAAAGACAGATATCACAGAACACATAACAGATAACAGAACTTGCACGGGTATCACCATAACGGTACTTTAGTTATTATAGCAAAGCAATATTTACATAATCGTTTAGTTATAAAGAAAGGTAAATGTTTTAATTAAAGAAAATCAAGAAGGGGTAATAGGTAGTCCAGGAAATTAGGTTGATCAAGAGGATGCTTTCTTTTTCTTCTCTAAATATAATAAAAGGTTAGATTCACTAATAAATGTTTGTGTGTATCATATCATCTAAGATTCACCAGTCTCCAATTCTTGCTATTACCATTGTAATCAGTATATTTCATCTTCAACTTGTCTCAACATTTGCTTTCAGGTAAAAACGGTCTCAGATAAAACTGAACTGATTTCTACTAATTGGATTCTACTAATTTTCTAAAATGAAATCAGTTAAGTTGAAATGAGATCACAAATATTCAATGTGTGTTTGCAGGAGCGTCATTTCATATTTGTCAGGCGGAGAGGGGTAAGATCCAACCACCGACATATGAGTTTAAGGTTTTTCCTATTATATTAGTGGACAATGAATAAAAATATATTTAATTTATTTAATTCTGAAACTCAGGCGGGCCATTGCCCCTCCTGCTTCCTAAATATTCCTCCTACATCCTAAATACGCCACTAAATATGCTATACATTAATGCTTAGCGACATGTGGTGTGCATAGTCCCCGATCATATCACTATATACGTACTACGTACGGTATATTTTAGAGAATATGTCAGACATAGTCTATATATATATATATATATATATATATATATATATATATATATATATATATATATATATATATTTCTCTGCATATGATTGCGTATGCGTATTTGCACTCGTGTCTATTTCTCACTGCATGTGCTTCATACGTTTCTCCTATACATCATATTCTAAGCCGCAATATCACCATAATTAATCCATGATAATTATCTCTGCGGGGCTTAATCAACGAATCAGAGTTCAATTACAGGGAACAGAGTTCGATTCTCATTGCTTATTGACATTTAGTTAGTTTATATATACTAACAATCGTAGTGCTCTGGGTAAGGTTTTTTTTTTACATTTGGAATTATTCCACACAAGCATACATACACAGTTATACATATTATTGTAAAGTTGTTGCTATCTCTTAGGTCAATATCCTGAAGGGTGATTAACTATTGCATAGAGAATTAGTTAAACCAACTGGTTCATTATGTCTACATGTGTGGACAGAATAGTGTTAAAATGTTTTTTTGTATAGTCTGTTTGTGTAAGTTGGCGTCTCTCTTCAATACCTACAGAGGGCTTTGAGTCGTAAACTGTACATATGATCGAATCACTAACACATGCACTTTTGTTGGGATTTTGAACCTGAATCTTCTACATAAAATATTTTTATATTTGAAGACGGTGAGGCAAGAACATGGTAACCCAGAATTTTACTATTTTAAAAAATTAGAGGTTTTCTGCTACACAATTCATTTTCAAAGTCGGAAAGCTGATTTTTCACTTAAGACTATAAATGAAGGATTAAATGGACATGGTTAAAAGAAGCGGTATGCGTTGCTCTCTATCGGGTGTTGTAAAATTCAGCAATTGTAAAATTGTGGGTTACCAAGTTCATGCCTCACACCCTTCATTTCATGTCAGAGTATGTTTTTTGTGAATTGTACCGTACAATATTATTAGTTTTTGAGTATTAGTAAAAAAATGTCCAAATTTGAGACATATTGGACTCTACTAATTGATATGTCTAACCGAACTGAATAATAGGATATGCATGAGTGTCAATCCTCATGCGTAATTTACAAAAGAAACCGATAAAAGCTGTTTCTTTAAATTTTAAAATTGATGTTGTACGATAAAGCGCTACCGATTAAGATACAACAAATACCTCCTCAAGATTTTCGTTGTGACACTAGCAGCAGGGCAGTACACGGTATAGTTAATTAGATATAGATGAAGACTATGATTAGCGGCCCCACGTAGCGTAGTCGCAAACGCTCTCGCTTTTGATTCGAGCATCCCTATGTTCGATTCCCGGTAGACGAAATACCATCAAAACTGTGTAAAAAGCCTTTGCAGAAAAGAAATTCTGAGTGATTTTTTTTTTGTTTTCCTCATTGAGATAAATGCCGGTATTGGTACCTAACAGAAAAATCCAGGCCACTTCCTTTCTTTCCCAATCTTTTTTTTTTTTTTTTTTTTTTTGTACCTCTACTTTCCTGGACAGTGTTTCCACCGAAAACGGGTATCGGTTTTCTTCAAAACCGGTTGCTGTTTTTTAAAATTAGTTCTATTTTTGAACAGAATAGTTTTTCGTTGTTCTCCAGAAATCGATTTCGTTTCCACAGAAATCCGTTTTATGTGTTTCCCAATAGTTTTCACCAAAACCAGTTTCGGTGAAAAAACCGAACCAGTTTTGAAGAAAACCTAAATCGGTTTCGGTAGAAAACCGAACTGGTTTTGGAGAAAACCGAAGTGTCAATTTTTCGGATTTCGGTGTTTGTTGAAACCGGTTTCCGGTTGTTATAAAACCGGTTTTGCCCATCCCTAGTTATAACTCATACGTGACGAACTTAAGAGGTAACAGATGCCACTAAAGGCACGAAATATAATTTCTAATACTAATCCCAAAATTATGATTAACTCTTAAATTATAATATTGTTCTAATTATAATATTATTAAAAGATTAGGCATATATTAATCAATAGATCACGTCAAACTGAGCAAACTGAGATGCTGAAAGGTAAATTCTTATGCGTAGTTTTCGAGCAATTTCAGAAAAAGTAATTTTTATATAGTTAAAGGATATGTCGTTTGTTACAATAGTAATGATAGGCCTAGATCTTATTCTGCCGGAACAGTATTATGATTTAGTCGTCTACGTACTGTAAGTGTAGAAAAATAGACTGTTAAGTAGTAGGTTATATATATTGTTATGTATCTTCTCCTAACGGTGATGTACATATTCCTAATAGTGACATACATGCTCCTGACATGTACTACTCGTAATTAGGAAGAAAACTTGAATCACTTAAAATGATTTCTTTGGAAAGTCTTCTTTGTCTTTGTCTTTCCCTATATTCAAATTAAGTCGGCGTTTCCGTTTTTAATTATTTTCCTCCACTTTGCTCTATCCTCGGCTTCCTTTATTTCCATCCGCTCTCACTGAAATAATTTAGTATCATCCATCGCTTCTTGCTTCTTTCTTTCTTCCTTCTTCCTGTACATCCAACTGTCCAATTCTCTTTTCAAATCAGTGTTTCTTTAAGAAAAAATGTTCCGGAGTATACACTTAGTATTCGGAGTGTATTATGGTTATTATTTTCACGCGGTACTATCCTATTTATTGTATTATGGTTGTATTATTTTGGTCTCCTCTAAGGGCCCACCGCCCAAGAACATGCCTGGAAGAAACACTGTTTTCAATAGACGTCGTCTCTTCGTTCTATATTACCAATCCATCTTAACCTCCGTTCTTGGAACGTTTTACTCGTGGGTCTTACCTTTACACCGAATCTTTTATATAATCGTTTCTTATTCTACTCTTACTCGTCATCCACACTTTCATCTGAACATTCTAATCTTCACCACTTCCATCTTCTCCTCTTGAGCCCTAGTGATTGCCTAGGCTTCACTTCTGTACATCGTTACCGGTCTTAACATCGTTTTGTTTTTATAAAATAGAGTACAGGAATAATTCGAACGTATCCCTGCAGGCTGGCATGATAGAGTGGTCTAATGTGTTAGGATGACGGTAGCAAGAACAATCTTTCCCATGCTCGAATCCCATTTATATAAAATTAGTGTTTATGCACTGTTTTTTCACCATTAATTATATTACTATGAATTTATCATCGTTTGCTTTAGCTTGAAAGGCATAACTATGAGTGTATAAAACTCATCTACAATATCATTATCATATAATAATAATAATAATAATAATAATAATAATAATAATAATAATAATAATAATAATAATAATAATAATAATAATAATGTTTGACGGTGAATTCTGCGAAGTTTTTGATCAGATCGACAAACAAAAACTAATGTTTATGGAGTTAAGAAAAATATGTTATTCGTGGCTATCAAATCCTCTCCACTCGTCTAGTAGCTAGCGCGTGCGCCTTTGCTGCATGTAGTCTTAGTTCGATACCCGATGAGAAACTGCCATAAATTTAATTCCACAAATCATACTCTTTCATTATACATACGTTTCTTTTAACCTAAATGGCATAATTGTGAAATCGTTAAACTTACAACTTCGTGCCTATCGAAAGCCAGATTTGAGAGCCGCCGTGGTTCAGTGGTAGAGCGTTCACCTCTGGTTCTTCGGGTCCCTGGTTCGATCTAAGCTCGCGTCAAGTGGACTTTGTGGTAAACAAACACCGTGTGTGGTGGTTTTCTCGGGGTTCTCCCGTTTCTTCCTACTTTATTCATTCCACCATTGCATTCATTTAGCCTAGCCGGCACAAGCATGGGACGAAAAACTTTAAAAATTTCATTTTGTTTCAATTAAAAAAAAAACAGTTTTAAGAACACACCACCTATTAAAATAAACCATGTCTTATAAAATATCTTCATCAAGTGTTTCATTTAGAGTCTAGCAGGACGACAGCAAATATTGTGATTAATGAGGCAACTTAAAATCATCGTTAATTATTACGTTTTAATTTTTAATATATTTAAATTAATATTTTCAAAGTTGTACGTATTTCTATCAATTGTACATTTTATAAATTGTACCTTTTCTATAAAAAATTTAGTTGCTATCATGTCTAAATCTCAGTTTTTGTCCTTCCCGATTAAAGTTTAGTAACCTTCTCCGTAAAATATGACCAAAAGAAAATATATACTTCAAAATTTTTAATCCAAATATTAATAATTCCCCTGCTTATTATCTCCAAATATTCTAACATGTGTCCTCTTTGTGAATCTAAATCTTCAAATATGTATGTAGGGACTGAAAGGGAATGAAACAACCGAGAAAAACTCATCCTGCGTGAACCTCAATGAAAGGGAAACATGGCTGGAGAGAGAGAGAGAGAGAGAGGAGGATATAGAAATCTCGTATTCAATGTCAACATTGAATAAATTATTTGGTTCGTCTATTATGTCTATTATTTCTTTTAAAAGGTTAAAGCTATTTCCTGACCTGCAATGCGCTCATGGAGCTATCCTTCTCCCCCCCCCCCATTTCTTACTCTTCCTTTAGATTTCCACGTGGCGGACGATCAAATGTTTAAAGAAAAGTGGAAAAAAAAGGCTATTTGGGCAAAGATCGCTGAGGAAAAGTAGCATGCATACTAAGCGATCTTCAATGCTCTATTTCCATGCTTCTTACGCTGCGCTTCGAATGAATTATCGTAGTTATACACACTAGCACACAGTGGAAAAAAGCTTTCTGGGTGTGGAAAACCCGTTGATGATAATACTCAATCTTTTCTTGTGTGTGTGTGTGTGACTTGAAGAAAGCGCGATAGCATTGTGTGGTCTCTTAAAAAAGAATGTAGTCAGAGAAAGAAAAGAAGGAATCAATAGAATTTTCAATGATGTTGGTTCAGGTTACATTATACGGTCCATAATACTAAATAATGTAGTTAAGTCAACATTTAACATACCGAACAATTCTGACAGTGAAAAGAGATATGACTTCAAATTGTTTCATATTGTGATAGAAGATTAGGTTCTCTGTTTAACTTATACAAATTTAAGAGTATTTATTGAAGTTGAACTTCAACGTAAAAACTTTCTCAAGTTCTTTTCCTCCTCTGAATTAAATTTCAATCTCACAAACTACTGATTCAGTATACAAATAGCACTAATCACTGTAACACTCAATACAGTATATTTCTATTGTTAGGATATTTAATATATTGAAAGAGTACAACAACATTTTTAGAAACTAAGTACGTAGCTACGGTATGATCAGATGGGATTCAATTTCCTGAAACGTTCATTTATTTGTTTAGATAAATTATAGCCTACGTTCGAAAAGTAAGCAGTTAGGAAATACTTACAGCTTACTTCCTTGCAAAGAAAAATTTTAATTTGATTGTGGAGCAGAATAGCGAATACAATTTTAAAATTTTAGCATTTCCAGCCTATGGCAAATCGACTGGTTCTGGACCCCACGCAGAACTTTTGAAGAAAAAAAGTATTATGCAAATCGAAATTTGTAACTTGAAGGACGGGGGGAGGGGTTGGGGACTAAAGTTCGTAATAGTGTTTTGTGTTACCATAACCCAAATACTCACCAGGCCTACTCCCCTGTGATTGCTATATTTCCCTGAAATTAAGAGCATCACTGAAATGTCATTGTGCGATTGTGATTTTGATTGTCTCAGTGATTTTTTCACCATTCAGAAATCATTGACGAGGACTTTGAATAACATTACTGACCAGAACTACCAAAAGTCATTCCATGATTTAATGGATCTTGATACGGTCAATCCTAGTCCCGTCTCCTAATTGCCGTACTGTGTATTTGTATGATATTTGCCCATAAGATATTTATGTATTATTAAACACCACTGGAGGCTACAGGTATTTCCTAAATTGCCTCTTTTCTTTATTTCTCACAAAAGTTAGGTACAATATTACTAGAGAAGTTTACCCAGGATAAAAATAGTCGAATTTGACCACAACATACCTGGCTAGTAAATTCCCTTGCTTGAGCGACTATACTCGATGTGACGGCCTTGGGTCCGAAGAATCATCTGGCAGCTATGATAAGGGCAAGAAAAGAAAAGGAAAAAGAAAAAGAAAGCTCTGTAACATATGAGGGTTGGGAAACCCTGTATTGTGCAAATGAGATGCATGGAGTAAGTCGTGAGTGGGAACCCTTCACCCCTGGTGGGAGATTATTCATGAAGCTATCAGCTTATGTCTAATTATATTGGAATATATTATCCATTTCTTAATTTCGAACATACTAGGTTCGATCGAAATGAGAAAAACTTTTCTATCGGACTTCTGAAGAAAATAAAATAAAATAAATAAATACATGACCGTGTTTATTATATATGGAATTCCCAGTCACGACCCCCTTTTCAGTTTTATTCACAATAGGAGAAGAAGAAGATGAGGAAAGGAAAAGGAAGATAGGATAGAAGATAAAAGAGGGAAAGTAAGAAGGTGAGAAAGAGGGAAACTGCTACTGGATATTTTTGATAAATATGGTAAAGAAAAGTGGATAATTATCGAATTGGGATCATTTCCAATAGCTATTGGGTGAATATTTGGTATTAAGGTGATCAAAAGTAGACACATGTCAACCCATACTTCCCAGACCTAGATCCATGTAACCCCAACTACCGAATTATCCCAATCTAGATCTGAAATAGATGAGAAAGTTTGATTTAACAGTTTATTCAATATTTCCGAAAGTTCTCGTCTAGTATCCAACATTTGAAAGATAAATGACGAAGTTGATGGCATGTTAGAATCGACCACCACCACCACAAAAAAAAAAAAAAAAAAAAAAAAAAAAAACAGAGTAACACATCTATTTGTCGAAAAATTTTGACTTTCGAAGTTCTCCTATGATGATCATTCGTTCAGGTTACTTCGGTTCTTTTCGCTTCCTTTATAGAGCAAACTTAAATTAAGTTAGTATTGACATTCAAAGACTTTAATTGCCAACTACCATTAATTATAGTAAGTCACACATGTATGTCAAAAGAATTGGTGCACTTAATACTAAACCTACATTTCACTCACACACACATTCATACAGGACAATGTATACTTCAGGTTGTATTTAGTTCAATTAAACTAACCTAACTACATTTCTATAGACATTTATTACGTTTCAAGAAAAGAAATCTTAGTTCGACATAACAGCAAAAGTTTGATACATGAATTAAAAAAAATTATATTAATAATAATACATAGGCATGCACAGAAATCTGTTACTTTCAACAATATCGAATAACACATTTCTCTTTTAGAGATATTAAAAAATTGGATTACATTAAAAAAAATCGACAAAACGAAAGACGAAAGAGAAAGAAAAATAACATTGCACATATTTCAGATTCAGAACTAAACGAGTACATACCAATGCGAAAGAAGAGAAAAAACATTGGTTAATCATTTAAACACAACTTTGGTAGCATTTTTATTGAGTCTCTGTCCCAAGAGGAGAAATTTCGACAATTTTATGAGTCCTTTTCTCACGTCGATAGTATCTCCTTTATCAACTCTCTTTATGCACTGTAATTTGTGTCCATGAGAGTATTTAATCGTTTGTCTTAACTATAGACGAAAGAAAAAAATAGTTTCTTCATTATATATATATATATATATATATATATATATATATATATATATATATATATATATATATATATATATTTCATTTCGACACTTGACGCACTTGGTAGAAAAGTTTCAAAATTTATCAAGATTAAAACAAAAATTATCGAATCCAATCCCAGACATTGGGACCATATTTCCATAATACTATATGTCTCAATGGAGCTAGGTCTCTGGACCTATCTAGGTCCTGTATTTTCATTACTAAATTATTAACCAAAATCAGTTCAAATTACGATCACTGAATTTCTATTTCTAGTATACGTAGATCGTGGGGTCAAGAGATTTTAGTCACGAAACTGACGAACGACAAATAGTTGTTTCCGATCGTAGGGGAGGATTTGCTTCATAGTTCACTGATAGAAGGATTTGTTGGCGGGGCGCACTGTTTCGAAGTTTACTGATTTCACTATGATCTCGCAAAATAAATTTGGATAAGGATTAGGGTTTTGTTTTCTTACGACCTGCTACTGTTCCATTTACATGCAACATTTGACATAGTATTAAAAAATTGAATAGTTACAAACATTACTGACAAATCAGTAAGGTGTCATTAATTATAAGTTACGCAGTAACACTTTACATCACAAATAATTGGGCAAATATCGGGTGTCAAAATTTATGGCAACCTAAAACAACCAGGGTAAATACCGAGCCCTTTACATACATATTCGCTCATATATATATTCATATTACTCAATATAATAAATTTTATTCTAATATCAATCTTAGTATTTCGTCAACACTTAATTCTATACGTAATATTTTCATATTCAATAAGTATTCACACATTTTTCGCTCAAAATAAACATAAACCCTGACAAACAAAAATCTTTTTCTTTTAATAAGGTTGCGACATTGCAATGCATATATAAACCCGATAATCAATAGAATTTCAATTTTATTAAGATCCGCGTATAAAGAAATGGTTAATGTTATTTAATAAGTCGACACAACAGTGGAAATACAGCAAATATAGCAGGCACGTAAGTTTCCAAACTATGTAAGCACACATATATAAATGTATATACAGAGAAGGAAAGAAAGAAAAAATCAAGGTTATTTAAAATTAGTGTGTCCAAACTACTAATACATACACACCATATAACCAATCAATAGAAAGAAAACCAGAAATCAGTAGTCAATGGATATAATTTTTACGATCGATGAATAACAAGTAAGTTTCTGGGAATCTGAAATCATAGTGTACCTTCTCGTCAGTTTCTTCCGTGGTGGATTGAATATCGTGAAAGGGGTCCTGAGTTGTCCTGAAATACCTCCACGAATTGTATTCCTCGATGTCTCAGTTAGCACATACGATCAAAATAATTGATATGAACGTTGCATGCTTTCATGAGTTTCAGAACCGGGGGGGGGGAGAGGTTGGAAAAATTTAAAAAATTGTCTACTTTAGAGAAGAAGTAGAAGAAAGAATAGGTAAAAAGAGAGGAGACAGAACACTACAACTACGAAAGATAAATGGTCGAATTTATGTATATAACAACTCACAGCCAAAAAGTTCACATATGCCGAAAGAGGGTGGTTTACTTAAATACGTAAACTCAAAAGTTATCTCCAAAAACACAACTAGTCTGTGCCCGCAAGGGAATTTTCAAAAAGACGAAAGCTTTAAGGAAATTCCCCTCCTCGCTGTATCCGGTTGAGTCCTTGGAAACCCCGGCCATGCCGGAAGGTTAAAGAAGGCGCTAATTTAGAATTTCAAAAAGGGAAAAAAATCATTCAACCTCTTAGAAACTAAGAAAGTCCAGAATAGTAATGAAACTAGTGTAAAATAATAGCTAAGATATCCCTAATTAGTGATTTGCAAAAAAAAAAAAATTAAAATTAACTGAATTTTGGATCGGTGATTTCAGTGACCAAACATCACCGATGGCTACCCTGCGCAGACATACCAAAGTCTGGGACGTCGTTAATTTCCATCATCTAATTAAACTAAGAAAAGAAACGAAAATACTTAAAGGGACTAGGGTCGACGTCCGGGTACGCAATGGACAAAAATATTAATTTAGTAGCGGTTGATTTAATCGGATAGTCCGATCTATTGCTATATGGTAAGCAACGAATAAAAAAAAATCTCGGAAAGTCGATGAATGTTAAAGGTACAAATGATCAAACCTGTACTTTCCGATGATCACAGGATATAGCAATTAATTTTCTTAATTATCATTTCTGTCGACCTTTAAAAGTAATTCCCACATGATGCTACCCTATCTGATGAGAAGCTTAAGAACCGGGGCTGTTAGTATGAGGTACTTAAATGCGAAGTGACATAAAATTCCCAACTACACATTACTATCCAAATAGCAAACTCGGTTGGATGAATGTACTGGTGTAGAAGTCAAAACGCGAGAGATTTTCAGTAAAACATATTCATATTCTCCATATATAATATACACTGGGAATATTCATTTAAGTACGGGTGTCCTATCATTCATATTTTATATCGTATTGTTACTATCATTACATTCATTCATTCTTTACTCATTTTCGCGCGAAGTAATATTTTACAGACACCCTATTTCATACATTTTACACGCAGGCCATACACATATTTATATTACGCACTAATAAATATATAATTATGACAATCTGTCACGCTTAAACCACTACACGATAACATTCATCGAACCACGGACTCTGTTTCGAAGCACCCAAATTATATTAACTTCGCAGAAAAAAAAATCATATGTGTATTCACTGAAAGTTCAATTGTCAATGATTAATTTATTTCTGATTTGCTGATAAAACTAAAGCAACAATGGCATTTTTCTACAGCCACGGGAAAAGAGAATTTAAAACTACATTTTGAAACAAACAGTAACAGCATATGGGCTTTACTTCTATTAAGAAAATAGGCATTCTTGATTTCAGTGGATATTTCGATTACTACTTGACCTAGCAAGCGGTAATTTTCAGAACTACGAGATCTCATGCTATTTCATCAAAACGTACACTCATTTGAACCGAAAACCATGTCCACGGGATGTAATTTAGAAATAAGGGGCCAAAATCAAACAATCTAGATCACTAACTTGGGCGATGACGTAATGTCAACAAACAATTGATTAGCGAAAACGGACACGATGGCGCTGTAGTGGAGACAATTTACCGTGTATTGAAGTATATACTTGTACTTATTAATCAGAAATCTAATATTTACTCTCGTTTAGTGTGCTTTGAGTTAGACAAATGGTATTAAACTAACGCATGTGAACTACACTGTCCTAACAGTAGAAATCACACACTTACACAGAACTACTAACTACACACACCACTATAAATACTACACATAAAAACTACTAACTAGACAAGCACCATTTAATTACATGCATATTGAGGAAAAGTACTCCCTTGTTGGTATGTACAGTTGGCTCTATTGAACTTTATGGGGGCAAAATGAGAAGAGTTACCCTAGGTCCAATTGACCTGACCAATTGTTTACAAAATGATTACTAAAGATTGATGCCCTGGGGGCACCTTAACGAGGTTTATTGAGGGACCCTTCCCCTGAAAGCGGAAAAGGCCTCAATACAAACAATAACTAACCCATCCCCCGCTAGAACTGGTTCAATTTGGAAAGAGAAATAGGATCCCTCTTAGTTAAATTAAGCTGCCATTCTGATGATTAATATCACACTACGAAACCTACCATGTACATGCACTTACTGAATAATAATATAAAAAATCACATCTATCAGATACACGAATAAAATGCACAAAACCAGGTCGTATTTTCCCTAATCCCTAACTGATTTTGAAAGGATCAAAAATCACTCTCCTATTTCGTCTATTCTAGCTTGATTGGATGACGAGCAATATGGCGTCTGATGAACTGGTTCCTATTTCCCCTTGGTTTTACTGAATTATTAACTGTCCTTTTAGAAAAAAAAACAGATTCTTGAGTTCCTAAATAATCATACGGCGTTTATTATATGATTAGATTAACTTTTACCTTGCTTCTCCTCGAATTTCCACCGTAAAAATGGTAATCAATTTTTACAGGTCGTACACACAAATCGTCCTAGTTAAGAATGATAATATCGCGCCGAATACGACAGGGATTGGAGAATTCCTCCAATCAGTGCGGAGTCCTCCAGCCGCGGAAATTACAAAGCGAATAGAAATTTGGCAAATCCAGATATAACCGGATCTGAAAGTGACTATGGACTAGTGAGAGGGGTGAGGGAAAGTTTAGGTACCTGTCCAAAATCTACATTGGTCTGAAATTAAGAAAATTTATATCCAATAGCGGAACTATATTTCGGTATGACGTCAGAATGGTAAACCTTGTAACTATTCAACTTGTATATGCAAAAATGGGATTCACAATTAATCAAAATATAAATAAATATATTATTCAGTTAAAATATGATTACTAACGAAACCTTTCGATTCATTACATTTAATTTAAAGTAAGGAGAATAAATAAATTGTGTAATTAAACCGAAATCGAAGTAAAAAAAAATCACTAGGTACAGGGTGCGTAAAAAAAAGTTGCCATTACTTTCAACTGAAATGGTACATTACAGCTACAAGAATCATCTGGAGCAAGCTCCTGCGTGGAATGGTAAAGAATATGTCTCGCCATACAGCTTTCTCAATTTTCGGGACGGCGTCGAGGAAGTATCTGCTTAAGGAGTCCAAACTCACAATATCCAGTTTGATGAAGATTGTTTAGGATCCACTGACTTTACAGGGATGGATAAAAATAGGACCACTTCTGTATTCGTTGAGTAGAACGTTTGCGATTGACGAGTGGTATGGCTGAGATCTTGCTGATATAGATCCATACATGTGTGTTCTTTCACCGTCGTCATACAAAGGGTCTATGACGTTCTCCTGGAAGTAAGCTGCGTTGTCTTTCGTGTTGGAAGACACCTTGACGACCAGCAGCGTTCTCCGACTGCAACATCTTACCAACAATCTGAAAGCATTACCATTCAGAATCTTTTGGAAAACTTTCCTTGTACTGCAGCACAAAGTCAGGACGGTTCTTATGGTCTGTTTGACGGTAGTAAATGGATTTAACTCTGTTGATCTCATCTAAGTAGGATTACCCTTCATCCAGAGTACACCCATTTCCACTTGTACCCTACGATGTACATTTCATACAGTTTTTTTTCTTTTCACGTTTATAAACAGCTCCTGGATGAAAAGCTTTGGGAAGCGGAATCTGTTCGTTTTTTGACATGCTTCCGATGCAAGATTTCTTCGGATGATGTTGAAAGCTGTGCTGGATACTGTATGGTCAAATTTTGTTTAGGAACTGTCCCGAGTCACTGATCACCTAATGGCGGGCACTGTATTGGAGATTCGAGTGCCTGGGACCGTGTTCTTTAAACAATCATGTACCACAAGTGTCTGTTGGGTACATGGTCAAATGATAAGATTTACAACTTTGCTGACGATTAAACTGTATTCCTTGCGCAGTTTCACTATTGCTCAGTGGCTATAATGGATGGTAGAAACTCCACAAATGAAGTCCTACTAGAAAGCTGTCATTTTTACCTTCATCGTTCCACAGATTACTCAACTGATTCCGTTATCAAGTAGAGGCCCCAGTGTAGCCAGGAATATTATGTGAATATAGAAGCAGTTAAAGGCATCATACGGGAGGCTAATGAAAATCGACTATTTTTATCTTCGGCAACCTTGTGTACCACTTATATGAGTGAAAATATTTTGTAAGTTTTTCACTTTTTATTTGATTAGCACATGATTCATGACCCCAAAACTTGATACCAGGTAAAATTATTCTACGAAATAAAGAATAACTCAACAATCTTTTCGCATGACCACCCTTTTGATTAAGAAAGAAAGATATGATTGGTAATATATCTGCAACATGTGTAGCACGAAGGAACGCTTTCTAACGATGGAAATAAGCATCTATTCACAAGTATGTGCTTGCGTATTTACTTTCTTACGTTCTAGCGTTTTTCAAATCTAAAAACTGAGGTGAACTTAACATTATAACCCATAGAAAAAAATCCCCACACAGGGAGAAGTGCATTTACCTCACACGAATTGGTAACGTGATTTCTTCGCCTTAGATATTTACATAAATACATCATATGTAACAAGAGATATAATCCTTCCATTAATTGGAAGACTATTATTACTATTATAGCCAATGTTTAAAATGTATTTCATTCATAATTTGCAGTTACAGGTTGTCCTAACAACTTTCCACGTGATTAGCTTTCATATTTATTGCATTATATATATATATATATATATATATATATATATATATATATATATATATATATATATATATATATATATATATATATATATATATATATATATATACACGTATATTAGAGAATTGATGTTCTTACAAATGCTTATCTATATACTACAGAAAAGTGATGATAATTTTAACAAATGTTATTGTTCCTCCCCTATTCTTGGCCTTTTTCCGATCGAGAAAATAGGGAAAAACCAATACTTGATTCAAAACTCTCTTTCACTAATACTGAAGATACCAACCCGATAGTCTAGCATTAATTTATTCAAGTCACGATCATCCGAGAAGATGTATATAACTTTTCCCTCCATCAAATAAATCGAGTAATGTAGACTCGTGTATCAAATAGTGCAACAGTGAACAGGAATAAATTTTAAAAAAATAATAATAATAAATGGAAAAGTTGTATTCCATTTCTTTCAGTTGGTACGATTTTTTTACACGATTTTGTTTTAAAACGAGATAAACATCGTACTGTTTTTGGTTATTATATAACTCAGTTTCAAGATGGGTGTTGGTCCTTAAAAGAAGTTTAGCGCTGTTATCTGTAATTGAGATATATATATGAACTGGTAAATGGTCCATGGTAGCCAAGCTAGGAATTATTGTTAACGTTTTAAGAATGATAAGACCAGCAACAGCTTAAGTTACTGATGCGTGAAAAAAAAGATCCTTCCACTGAAATTAAGGCGCTGCCAAAAAATAAAAATGATGTTATGTACGCAAACACACACTTACACACACACACACACACACACACACACATATATATATATATATATATATATATATATATATATATATATATATATATATATATATATATATATATATATAATAACTTTAATTTATCTGATATATTTATTTATGATGAAGTAACATATAGATATTGACGGGAAAAATATGAACTCATTAATTAACGAAGTGTCTAAACATAATGAACAAAATTAAATAAAACTTTTGCAACTCGAATGTTTTATAAGGTAAAAAAGGAGGAAGATAAATGGAAGTGTGTGATAGAATGGGAAAGTAGAAGAAAACAGAACCTGGAGGAAACCTATAATGATATGACTACCAATAACATCATTTGGACCCGAAACAAATTTTGTATCACTAATCACCGTATTTAGTACTAGACACTATTAGACTATTAAACATTATTAAACTACTATTAGAAACTGAACGTTAAAGAAACAGTCATGATATGAACTAGAGTTGTTAGTACTTTTTAAATAACAATTATAATTAAAAAAATAAATAATTACTTTCATATTACAAATGTGCTAGTTGCTCACACTAAAGAAAAAGTTATCCAATAGAAATATAATAAAATCCAAAGTATATCACAGCAATTCTTTTATTTTCCCTACCTTCTCGTTTACATCTCATAATAATATTTGCTTCTGGGTTTATTTTGGATATCTAATTAAGTATTAGCTCAAGCCAAAGTCATCATTTTTGTACAAACCTAAATTTTACTTTCGTTAACAATGGCTGTTACATTTTGCACACTATTACTCATTGTTGCAGATATAGATAACTTCTGAAACTTAATTTGCATTCTGCATAAAATTTCCTTTAAATTGATTGTGTTATTAATTGTATTTAATTGCTTACTTATGTAGAAACTTATTGCTAAACCTTGTTAAGGCACAATACTACAAAAAGTTGCTATTATTGTTTGAGTCCTTCTAATGATGACACTTATATTCCTAACAATGACACAGATATTCCTCATAATTAGGCACATACTACTTGTAAATATCTCAGTAATAACTGCAACATAACATGATTAATTTAAGGAATGAAAGCAAGAATTTATCCGGTGGTCACATTTTTTTATTCACTTCACTTCAAAGTAATGATGATATAATGAAATCATTACATAAGAGTACTTTAGTTACGTCTTTACAAACGTACGTTATTTTGTTTTTGATCTGTCTCAGAAATATTATCACATTTCAAACATTGTTATCAAGTTTATCGCAGAGAATTCTTCTTATTTCCTTTGTTCTAGTTGCTGCTTTTCTTTGTTTCTCTGGTGGCTATTTGCTGTTTCATTATTTCATCCGCCCACAGAAGACAAGTACAGAACCACACTCGCGTATTTGCGGTTAACCAATCTTTTCCAGGTAGCTATCACGTGAGAATAAATATGGAATTCTTTGTATTGAGTATTAAGTATAGTATGGCATTATTTCCTCATAATTTTTTTTTATTATTTTGATTTCCAGTAGTTATAATTATAGCTGAATTCCATCACCCAGAAATTGACCTTAATTGCTCTTATAGTAAAGTCTTAAGATGGATAACCATGTTAGATACTACTGGACCATAATATGGGGCTACTTGAACACTTTAAAAACATGTAAGTTGGAATAGCTGGATGTGATATTCTATTATGGGAAACAAAAAAGATGTTTAATATCAATGGTATCGTGAGGTTCTCAGGGGCGGTAAGAAAAGTGAATTTCAGTAAGTCAAGAAGTTTACAAATATATATATGTTCTAGGTATCGTAGCAAGTACGGCGATGGAGCTATTGGGATAAAAATGTTTTGCGTAGAATATGTGGACATGTAGGAACGTGTAGCATTTTGCGTAGAATATATATATATATATTGATATACCTTTCGAGTCATCGTCTGGAGACACAAATTACACTATGGAGCCACGTTCCAAATAAAGAACCATAGATTAGATTTATCAATCTAACAAATACTTATATCGATTCTTTCCAGATGGCAGTTAAAGTCAATATTGATTGCCACTAGCATCACTTACTAGTGTGGCAATCCATTCAACTGCTTGTTGTATTCGTGGAGTAATCCTAATGACTCCGAGATAATCTGCGACGTTGCCACATTGTGAAATTTTGATTCTTCATAGTGGCTGAAGGAGACTTCGAAGGGCATACCATCATATATCATATATATTTGTATATGTAAACTTTATTCCGATTTAATCGAATTTTCGTTCAACCTAAGCACCATTGGTCGCATCAAATTCGGTTCAACGGACTCGAGTGTACTAATAGGTTTTCTATATATATATATATATATATATAAAGTTTGAATCAAATGCGCAGGACACGTAACAAACATTTGAAAATAATTTGGAAGATTTAAGGACACAAATATGTTTCCAAATTATGCATTTTAGTTTCCAGTGACAGCTTTTAAGAGAATATTTTGCTGATGTGACTTCTCTCTGGAGCCACCACCGCTTACAATGTCATTTCTCTCAGTCTGTTATAAAGGATTACCTTCTAATGTCCAGGAAACGAGTCAACAAACAACGAACGTGGTTAAGATTTTATTTACTCAAGTAATTTTCCACACCATTTGCAGAAACAGCTTAATTTCTATATATTAAACACACCATTATGTTAGCGTTTGTGGGAAACTTACTTTAATTTTTTTTCTTTGCGTAAAAGAGAGGTGTTTGTACGGCAAGTGAAATGCTAACTTTACTTACTTTTTTTTTCTTTCTTTTTTTTTTTTTTTTAGAAAAATGTCTCTATACTATGAAAGTATTAGTTTTTAGAAAGAAAAAAAGATTTTTTTTGCCAGGTTAGAAATAAAATTACTTCCTTTAATTTGTTATTCATTTTCCAGCATAGCCAAACAGAAAAAAAAAACTTTTTCCCTTAAAAAAAAGTTTCACAGTAGGTGTCCTGGAGTTCCTATTAAGGCCACGGTCAGACAGAAACAAACAAAATCCCAAGCACCAGTGCGGCTGGACCCACAGAGTAGACAACACAGACAACTGCAAAAACAAAAGTATTACCTACAGCGTCCAGTTAATTTAACTCGCAAAATGACTTCCCACAATGGCAAATTACTTGCCAACTTGGCTAGTTTAATCGGGTTGCATTAGTGCCGTTGGTTTTCACGCAAGGAGCACCTCGCATGTCCTTTCCTCTGTATTTTGTGTGTATGTGTGTGTGTGACTACTGTGCCTACGTAGGCTTTAATAACGAACTTTCATAGGTGTATAAATTGATAATCGTTGTTTATTTGCTTATTTATACAGAATAATATGACAGATTGCGTTTATTAGGTTCACATTAGTGAGCCTTCTAGCCCGCTTCGGGTCCGGGGGGGCTAGACCTCTCCAGTTTTTTAAATGACAAAAATAATTGAAGCTATTATTTATATATTGTTGAAAGTTTATAGAAAACTCGTGATATACCTGGGTTCTGGCTGCTCTCTCCCTGTTTTTACCTTCTAGAATCACCAATGGTCTTATAATATTACTATATTCCATATGCACGTGTCTCCGTTACTCAACATGATAACTTTTGAACGAAAACTATTTTTTAACTATGTGTTTTTAACAATAGATAGTTCTAGTGTTTATCTCGGTCGAGTTCGTAAATGGAGTAAATCCGTTCACATTTTCAAGGGTAATAGTAGCTATCCATTTCCCGTTGGGAGGTCGCGGTGGCTCAGTGGTTGAGCGTTTACCTCCGGTGCTTGGGGTCCCGGGTTCGATCCCAACCACCGCCAAGTGAACTTTGTGGTGGACAAACACTAGGTGCGTGAGTTTCCTCGGTGTTCTCCCATTTCCTCCCACTTTCTTCATTCCATTCATTACTCATCATCACCCTCTCCTTTAGCCTAACCGGCATAATCGTGGAAGGTAAAACTGAAAGATTTCATTTTATTTTTTTCCATTTCCCGTTGAAAATTGAAAACATCTCCTAGTTTCTAGGCAACCTGCACAGTACCAAAGAAATGTTGGTTGCCTATAGTGAAAGGATATCTAGCTTTTCGTATTGCTATTATCTCGGTTGATTTTGTTAATGGAATCAATCCGTTGACATCTTCCTGGGTAACAATAACTTTCCCAGTGGCTATCCATATCCCATTATCCACTATTGAAACAAAGGTGAATAAATGATAGAATGCTGGGAGTTACACATCGTATCGTTAGATGGCAGGAAATATCCTCCAGCAGGGCACATCTACTGAAAGAAATTGGAACTTACTGAAATAAAAATAAATCCATGTTTCACGTAATTATTGTTTTTTTTTTATCAGAATTTATTTATCATTTATCATCTCGAAAAAGGGCAAAAATTTTTGCTTTTCTTGAGCTTAGGGAAAGACGATACTTATAATCGTCCGTTGCGAAACACGACTGCTTGTTCTGAGGGAAGAACTTAGACTGAAAGTTTTTGAGAATAAAACCCTGTGACGAATTATTCGAACCCAAGAGGAACGAGAATGGGGAATGATGAAAACTTCATAATAAGGAACTGCACTATTTATACCGTTTACCAAACATTTTGATGCTCATCAAATCTTGGAGGATTAGATGGACAGGTCATGTAGCCAGCATGGAAAAAGGTAGGAATGCTTTGAAAGTTTTAACAGGAAGTCCAAACAGAAAACGACCATTAGGAAGACCTGGACGGAGATGGGAGGACAATATTAAGATGGATCTCGTATAAATAGGAATACAAAGTAGAAATTGGATCCAGTTGGCTAAAGAACAACTTTTGGAACACGGTATTGAACCTCCGGGTTCCATAGGTCAAAGAATTTTATTATATTAAGATCGTCTTCCACGTTTTCCAAACTTCCAAACTATGCTCAGCATTAGTAGAGGACTCTATTCGTCTCTATTAGGAGACTCTATTGTATCTAGAGTCCGTCTGTATCTTCATTTATCAAAGTAAAAACGGTAAGATAACAATATGTACTGATAGATTCAACGCCCCAAGAATAAGTTTGATTTCTTCTATTATTCCTCTACTATCACTTCCGGTTACAACAGTGGAATTATCGGTTTTTGAAATAATTGATAATTTCACAAATATTTATTTTTGGTTTCTTGTTACATTTTAAACAATGGGATAGAATATTTGTACTCTACGAACTCAATTTATGTTCCCTGCACTTTAGACACACACACACACACACACACACACAGAGAGAGAGAGAGAGAGAGGGAGAGACACTATGTAAATTTTCACTTGCCTACTTGAAATAGTAGAAAATTTTCCGGTTCTCGAAAGCTAATTGGAAAATTATAATTTGTTGCTGTCTAATTTTCCTCTACAGGAATTCAATTTTATAGCTCAACGTGCAGTTAAATATAGTGGGAAATTTTCCACCTTACATCACTATACATAATGTTCAAAATTGTCCGGCTTATGGAAAGTTTCTCCACTTGTTTCTACATCGTAATGAAAATTTTTCGATCCATAAAAATTCCTTTCACTTGTTTCTACAGAGCAATAAAACTTTCCAATTCATAAAGTTATTTTACTTTTTTTTTTTTTTTTTTTTTTGCAAATGAAAAGTTTCCGACAAAGTTTTTCAATTTTTCCATACGCACAGAAAATTTTCGATTCATGAAAAATTGTTTCACTTGTTCCTCCATAGAATGGGAAATTTTCTGAACCATGAAAATTTTCAGATGTTTTAAACAATCTTTCACTTTTTCACATATCTATACATGAATTCAATCAATTTTATGGTTAATGAGGAATTGTTACTTGATCACTGATATTTGTTTAGAATGCAAAATTTTCCGGAAAAACATAGCGTGAAAAAGATTAAACGGTAAATCAAAGCAAACTCATAGAACCACAGTAGCAGTTCAAATGTATTTTCAAAGGAAAAAATAAAAAATTAAAAAAACAATATTAATCGACTTGAACAAAAGTGCTAAAGAGTAAAATATAATCCATTACTATTATCTATAAAATGTTTAAAGTCTGTGCCAAGCCAAACAGGTCTACAACCAGCCACAAAAATAAGGGGTAGTGATGTGAGGTAGATAATTTTCCGCTATGTTTTTCCGGAATTATTTTCCATTCTAAATAAATATCAGTGATAAAGTAACAATTTATCATTAACAGTAAAATTGATTGAATTCATGTATAGAAATGTGAAAAAGCGAAAGATTGTTTAAAACATCTGAAAATTTTCATGGTTCAGAAAATTTCCAATACTATGTAGAAACAAGTGAAAGGGATTTTCATGGATCGAAAAATTTTCATTACGGTGTAGAAACAAGTGGAGAAACTTCTCATAAGTCGGACAATTTTGAATATTATGTACAGTGATGTAAGATGGAAAATTTTCCACTATATTTAACTGCACGTTGAGCTATAAAATTAATAGTCTCTCTCTCTCTCTCTCTCTCTCTCTGTGTGTGTGTGTGTGTGTGTGTGTGTATGTAATGTCTAAAGTGAAAGGAATAGATCGAGTTCGTAGACTACAAATATCCTATCACATTGTCTAAAATGTAACAAGAAACCAAAAATAAATATTTGTGAATTTATCAATTAATTCGAAAACAATTCCGCTATTTCTTCACACATAGACCTGCTTATGTAATAAAATAACTACATAAGTTCCTTATGAAGATGAGGTTTGCAACAGAAAATAAGAAGAAATACTTTGATTGTATTGTCTTTAACGCTCGTAAATTATAACTTCAATATGGGAGTTTTGTAAAGCAATATCATAGAGCAAATATTTTGTATCGTAAAACTACCATTATTATGTATAAAATGTACTAGAAATAATAACTATTAGATAGAACAACCATATATATATATAAGAAAGAGAAATATAGTTTTTATTTTGTAAAAAAGTAATTACTTGTTGCTTGTAGAACGCAGCGTTAATAGCGCAGGTTTTTACGTTTCTTTTATTATTTGATTGGAACAACAACTACACAAGTCACCTTGTTTATTAGTTACATTTTACTTCCTCTTCTGAATGAATATATAAATAAATAAATGTTTTTTTTTTTTTTTTAGAAAATATTCAGTATCTGTTTCCATGAGTTAGTAAAACTAGTATTTTGGGTAGTCAAAAATTTACAGTAGGTACTTTATATTATCTCTAGTTATTTATATATGTTGGAAGTATATAAATCCAGAAAAGTAGTAAAGTTGCTAGAAAACTTCGCCTTAAGCGTATTAAACTGACGAAATAGGATTTTCTGAGATCAAAGGTGAACTTTAAGGGAAGAACACAGTGAAGGTTTTGAAACATCTTTACATACATAAAGAATCGTTAGATTTTAACCTCATGAAACTTTTTTCAAACAATATTTATTACCAATAAATTTTATGGCGATGTAAGAATAAGTGAAATATGGTTTTATGACTCGGAAAATTTTCCAAAAAATTTTCCGTTTCAAAATTTTCCGGAAAATTTTCATTACTGTTTGGGGGCCATAAGTACAATTAAGAAGGCGAAAGTCATTAAAAGTTTTAAACTGCTCGATATCAATAGTAATTTTCTGAGATTTGGTAATCGTGGAAACCATAATTTTAATTATATTCTTTCACTCAAGATACCTACTATAATATTCATATTCGTAACAATAATAATAATGTGTATTTCAAAAACATTTATTAACTAGTACAAAAATTAACATTCTGATATGTGGCGATTCCTGAGACTCCTTCCTGAAATGAAATTCTACCTTATTTATTGAAGTATGTTGTAAGTAATTCAGGAATTTAATAGCATAATAGAACTATTAATTTTCTTGATCAATGTTTTTTATTTTACTTTTTGCCACAATTCTTTTCACTTCAAATATTAATAAGTTGTTTTATCTTCAATCTGGACAGTGTAAATGTGGAAAGGAGGTAAATGTGGGCTCATAATACTACTCTTATTAATTCAATGACTTAAAATGAAGATAGATTAGATTAGATTAGATTAAATAAGCATAACACTCTTTACTATGTAAATAATGGTACGTACAGTATTTGAGAAATCTATTTAAAGCACATATTTAAAGAGAAATGAAATAAACGATACGGACTACCATGCTGAGAAAAAAAAAATACCTGAATAACATTCACCAAAAGTGTAAACTACTTCTTAACCTTTCCAGAAGAAACAGCTTAACGCCACGTTATTGCCTTATTAGCGAAATGCTAATTTGTGAAATATGAACAAAATTGTCAAGGAAGTTCTTGAGACAACAATTCGAAAGAAACCTCATACCCAAGTATAAAAGTCTTTCGGAATTATTCATTGGAAATGGCTTACGTCATATTACAAAATAATTAATTAAATATTTATTTATGAAATACGAACAAAATCGCCTCATTTGTTTGTAAAAAACTCGTCCGAAAAAGCACCCCAGAAGTAAAATGAGAGTTGTGGATTTTTTAAAAAAGAAGAAATAACTTACACGGTATCTTTCGTTCATATTTATTTATAAAATACGAACAAAAACTTCCTAAGCCGTTTTTAAGACAATCATCAAAAACAAAAACAAAAAAAAATATCCCTTTTGGGAAGTATTTCTTTTGTAATTTGGAAAAAAAAAATAGAAAAGTAAGTTAAAAGGTATTAAGAGTTGTTAATATTATACTGACTTACACGAAATATAAACAAAAGTGTAGATAGAACCATAAACTTTGATTTAGAGCTTTGATCCAGCAAATTTCTCCTTCTTTTCAGGGGTAGGAAGAAAATTCGGAAAATTGTCTAAGAAACTCTTTTAAAAATTCTTAAGTTTAGAATTCCATCTGGATATGTTGAACGGTGTGGACTCCAGGTGAGTGGATATACTTCGGTAAGAACGAACAAACTAATCAGTAAAACGGAAAAACACTCAAACATCAATTTGACGGTATAGGGGCCATGAAACGTGTAAATTCGTTATCTCGAATTCTATTATTTTCACGAATTCCATACGTTCTTCTCTCCTACCGACGTTTCACAGTAAAAATTCAGAGAAATAAGTTAACATATAAAAGAAAAGTTAACATATAAGGATCGCACTTACAAAGGGTATGTGGAAACTCCACTGAAATTGATTTTACGAAAAGTAAGCAGAGCACAATATTGTATAACTTTCTTGAAAGTGTGCACTCTTATTCATATCAACCTGCTCAACTTCAAAGCAGTAGCACTATGTTATGGTAAAGCTTTTTTTTTTTTTTTTTTTTTTTTGTAAATTTGGGGCTGGTGTTCAACAGTAATATCGATTAAATCTGAAACTCAATTATACCTGTTTTCCTACACTCTAACAATTAAAAAAAAAAAAAAAGGATCACGAACAGTGTTTTGAAAAATATATCTTCCCCCATGCTTCTGATTGAGTTGTCAATTTCATTTTCTTATGCTAACTTCTAGGTCTCTACTCAAACATACAAAAAACATCCCAACTTCAGTCAGAATTCGCGGGTTTTGAAACTTGTTTTTCATCTTTTCAGACTTCGGTCATTTCTAAATCCATATGTGTTTGGCTTAATACAATTTCTCTCGCTATATTTTATTCACGATGTCATTAAGGAATTGCAAAAATTCATATTTTTAAAAAAACATGCTAAAAAGATGTGTATCTCTGTTTTCCTATCATTCGTTCCTAGCTGTTTATATGTCTTTATCTCGTATTTTCTTAAGGTTGGTTTAGAGAGACAAGTTTTGCTGATATACGTTACTATAGTCTTCGTATCTCTCTCGTATTTGTTTTTACCTTTTCACGAAAATTCAAGATTTCTCTTACAAATTTCAATTTACAGACTTCAAGTTTCTAGAGAAGGAACTTCATGATCTATTGAAGGCAACAATCTGTGTCGCTTTTCTATTTAGAATTTTCTTCATTGTTGAAATGGCTTGATTGTTGAAATCGATATCCAAACTTTTAACAATAGAACTGTTTCAACAATGAAGAAAATTCATAATAAAAAATGGACAGGGATTGTTGCCTTTAATAGGTTATGAACTTCCTTCTCTAAAAGTGTGAAGTCTCTAGGTTGAAAGTTGTAAGAGAAATTGTAAATTTTCGTGAAAGGTAAAAAATACATGAGAGAGATACGAAGACTTTAGTGACATCTATCGGCAAAACTTGTCCATGTACACAAACCGTAAATGGATTTAATGAATCTCTTTCATATACTCTAAATTGTATTTTTGTATACCACATAATGATGCACTCTGGTCTGGGAGGCAAGGACAATTTAGGTGTGTTTGGTCTTCCCAAGCCCTTTGATTGCGAGCCTGAAATCATACAAATTAATGTCTCATTAAATTACCACCCAAACTTATTTTATATCCATTAGGCATTAATTTGTTAGTTTTTTAAAGTTTTATTTTATGCTTTTTAGTTTGTTGTAGAAATTAGTTATATTTTTTAAGTTTGTTTATTTTTTTCACTTTTTCGTTGCCCTATTATCTTCGTTAATTAGCTAAACTGAAAGTAAGTCACTAACTTCCTATAAGATTGGCCAGCCTACGAAACTTGTGTGAATAAATATAAACTTGTGTGAAAATAAAAGTGCAATTATCTTTGCACGTATTAAACACAAACACCCAACAAACAGTGCTGTCAACTCAATATAAAGTAATGTTTTTCAAAGAGCATTACGTCAGATTATTAGATTTTTCAAATCAACATGTCAATCGAAAACTTAAAATACTACTTTAATTATTCAGTGTTGCAAACTAAGGATGTTATAGTATCACGTTTGGAAGCGTTTCTATTACATACATAGCAGAACGGAGTTGGACAGGATAATGCACATCGAAAGTACCTTAGCGTTGGATACCATGATCATGGTATGATTTTTTTCGAATGAATAGGAACGAAGTTACAAAAGCTTGAAAATGCCTTTTTTTTCGAAAGGTTTTATTTTAAAAACAAGCTTAGGTCAGTATCATATCTAGTTACTTGCATGGTTTGCAATCGGCAATCAAATAATTTTGCCGTTCAGAACATTTCGATACCTCAAATCGTTCCGGAGATATAATAAACATTGATAAAGTTCGCAACACTGAGGAAAATGGAGTCTTTGTAAAAAACATTGTTTAAAATGATTGTTGTTTTTCTTCTCTTTTATTGTATTACAGCAAAATAGCTTTTAGTACCTGTAATTATAACAAGTTCTCGCAATTACATGATTTAAGCAGTGTTGCAAACTTCAACAACACTTTTCATTTCATTTGCTTTGCTTTGAATTTTGAGTTTAATGTCCCGTCTAACAACGATGCTATATGAGACGTCGATATATTGATTAACGTTGAATTCAAACCACATGAGCTCCACCGGGAAACGAATCCGGGTCTCCCACGCCAAAGGCGCGTGCGCTAACCGCTTAGCCACGAAGGAACTCATATCTTCATATGATCAAAACTGTAACACACACACACACACACTCACACGCAATATATATATATATACATATATATATGGGAGGTTAAAAAGGAAACAATCCAATGAAAGACAATTTTACTCTGTTGGTTATTTACAGTTACTTATCCGCAAAGAGTACTCACATTTAAAAAAAAGTCATTAATTAAGTGTACTTTGACTAAAAGCAATGAAAAATCCATGTCTGATCACCAAAATCTGCAATTTATCCCCTATCTTCAAATAATAATAATAATAAAACATTTCCGTGAAATGTATATGTGCGAATATATACGGATATTGGCATCCGCGCAGACCTTTATCTATTAGCAGTGGCGGTTCTTGAAGGAAGTCACACTGGTGAAAATTAAAATGTTATCTTTACAAGCTAAAGGAAGAAAATGTACTAATCCTTGTAAAGAAGGATATGTAGATTACAAGTAAATAAACTTTCTTACCTTACCTTGTAGTGATAAAATCTTAATATCCGTCGAGTGACTTCCCTCAAGAGTCGCCACAATCTGAGATTGGTGTATGTTGGAAGATGTTTCGACACATTCATAAATATCAATATCTTGGCACTGCTGGCCATCTAGCCGTGTACTTATGATTATTGAATTCTCTAGGTATATGAGAATGAAATTACTTTTCCAGATCAATTTTCCTTGCATTTTGTTTTAGGTTATTTATAATTTTGATCACTGCCCGACAGTCATAGGTAAACAGTTAGCATCTTCTTGGTAATCGGAGGTCTTGAATGCAAATCCCGCCTTCGGTCATCTTTACTGAGTTTTCTTCCAAGGATTTCTTAGGGTTTTAGCTAAATGATGAAATGCTGTCATTAATTTTTAGGCTCTGACTGTCTTTCTTTCAAATTTCGGATCCAATGTTTAATCGATAACTTTTTCTGCTATATTATTGAAAACTGTTACTTATAAACTTCATGCAGTTAAGCCACGCCTTGGAAACGGCACACATCCCCTCGCGTCTTGTGGTCGAGATTAAGTGCTCCTAACGCGTTTACGTATCGGACACTCTCATCTGACGTATAGTTATTTGTTGCGTTGCTTGAATGGCCCATATTGTGAGGAATGTATTGTCCTACTGAGTCGGCATATTCTTGTCGAATGTCCTGAATACTCAGAACTCAGAGGGCACCACGGACTGTCACTTACATCTGAACGTGCAATTTACAATGATTTTGCTATTGTTAAACGTGTCCTCTCTTTCGTGCACTCTTCGAACATTATTCTCTGAGCTTTTTAGCCTTTTCCTCGTATATTTACTGGTGCTGCTCTTTTCTTTTATTCTCATTTTTTATTTTTCACTGTTTATTGTTATTGTTATATTTTTGTTGTTATTATTATTACTATTTATTGTTATTGTTCTATTTTACTATTTACTGGTATTTTATATCTTTCCTATTTATCGTTGTTATATATTTACTATTTATTGTTATTGTTACATATCTGTTATTCTTATACATTTATTATTTTACCTCTTCTTTTAATTTTTTACTTTTTTTCTCATCATTTCTTTCTTAAAATACTGGGTCGGTGCATAACTTCTTGTGGTCTTCTTTTGTAATTGACAACAATCTGGCGTGAAGCGATTGTTTATCGTTATTCCGTTGTTTTACCGTAGTTCGGAGTTTGTGTGTTGTGAAACACAGGTTTTCTTGATTGTGAACATATTATTGTATTTATTTCAGACAAACTAATATGGAACGTCAAATTGAGAAAAGTAATCATTTCCGTCACATTTTACTCTTCGAGTTTAACCGAGGATCAAGTGCAGTAGAAGCTGCGAGAACAATTTGTGCAGTGAACGGGAATGAAACAATTGCTGAAAGAACAGCAGAGAAAAGCTTCTCTTGACCAATGGCTAACAGATTTCTTTCAGTCAGAACCAAAACAGTTCTACAGACAAGGCATTGAACTGCTACCTGAACGTTGGCAGAAGGTCATAGATAGTGGACGTGAATACATCATTGAGTTAATGTGAGTGACAGTAAAATGTATGCAATGTATTGTAACACTCGTAGAATATGTTAATGTTATAGTAGGTTTGTTTTCTTTAATTTTATTTATGGCAGTTGGCAGTCTTGTTGATTGTGACGGGTACAAATAACCTCGATGCTGCCGTCCCCATTTAACAATCAATCAATCAAAACCGTTATCCCATGTCAATGTTTTTAAAATTATTTTTACGTTAAGTAACAAGTCTTTTTAGACAATTTACACTATTCTGTATATTTCACACATTTCATAGTTCTTATTTCAATTTAACAGCCTCAAAAGTAATGAAGTATTAACTGACGGAGCCAACAGCAAAGATAGTAACACGGCTGTCCAAAAAAAAAAAAAAACACTACGAATTAAACACAACATAAACATTATTTTCACCCCCAAAAAAGTGAGAGTGTTGACATAAATTTATAATTCAATATATTGATTATATTGGAACATTACTGATTTCTAGATATCGGACTTTTATGCATTATGCAAGCAATTCTGTTAAATGTGTTAAAATATGTGCTTAATATGCACTAACAATGCAATAACAGAGAGAGCGTTTTCAAAAATGCACCAAAGTTGGGACAAAGTTTTGTAAGTGAAATATAATATCGAAAGTGTACTTTACCTTTCAGGAACTGTTTTATTTTTTCAGAATTTATTTTTATGACAATTACAGTTTATATATCTATTCTTAACTTTTTAAGACATGCAAATTATGAAATTAAAATAAACATAGTAATATGAGAACATGATTTCTAGTTTTCTTTAGATTTGTATTTTCGAGTGCACTTACTTTAAATGAAATAGATACTATCCTCACTTTTCTAGACGTTTCTACTGTATATATATAAAAAAAAAAAGTTTTTAAGAATTTACTCCTTCTTACAACTAAATTTACAGTATATCACAAAGATGCTTCTCTCCATTCTTTTAATGTCAGCTGTGACATTTGTAGCCAGAAAATGATCTCTTAACATCAATACATGTTACTGGACAATATTTATAGGGAGGAGAAAGTTGAAACGCTGGAAAGTTGAAATTTAACCCTTGAAGATATTTTCCCATGACTTCAATTGTTTTATAGTCGTATTTCTGGCAATAACATATATCATTATTTTTCCCACAGAGTGCCCGAATTTACCAGGAACTGGCTGTCACTCGTGCCGAACTTCATCAACTAGAGCTAAGCATTCACTGAGAAGTATTCGTCGTGTCTCTTGTTTCTGAATTGATGTCGACACGATATTACGATATCTTTATCATTATCAAATCTCTTTTAACGTCTTGGCAATTGCAAGCGTATTTGCTCTGCTGATTGGTTGCTAGCATTATTGGTCCTCCATAAACTAGATATTCTTCCATCCTCGTATGCAAAAACCCGTTCTGTTGCATAGACACATGAAAGCATTGAAAATACAAAACAAAACTGGATTCATTCATGCTATAAGCATACATGAGATATAGAAACTTATAGAATATACTGAATATGCTCTTAAGCACTATTAACATTATATGCTCTAACTTTTGAAATAAGCATTTATATGCGCTATAAAACTTCAAATTCGTGTTATATTATTGTTGTTAGAAACCCCTAACAAGTTTAACAGAGATGCATGTAATCAAACAAAATACGCATTTGTATAAAAATTCGATGTCTATTGATTTCTGACACGCGTATTTGAAACCAAACAAAGTCGAGTATTATATTACAAATTGTAAATTATCCATCATAGATAGAAAGAATGCTTTCTTCATGCATCTTCCATCGAATCTCTTTTCTTAATAGAATTCTGTGTTATATGTTCTCATATATATCACTACATCTACATAAGTTTTGTATCATCATATCTGTCAGTTACAATCTACATATATATATATACATTCGCTTGTGAGATGAAGAAAAGCAAGTGGCTCTTCGGTGTTACTACGGATTATAATTTTATGTTGTATCTTGGTCTGAATTACACAATGGTTCCGGATATGATCTTCTTTTACATAATGTAAACGTTGACTCACCTTTGTCGTCAGTGTAGGATCATAGAAGATGAAGTGTATGAGACTGCTGTGTATATATATATGTGTGTGTATGAGTGCACTGCCGCCTAGGAGATAAGACAAAACATAACAGAGGGGCGGGGAGTAGGAGATGTGCTCTTCAGGTCTTTACGTGATGGGAACAAGTGGATCAGGAAAAGATGCAAGAGAAAGAGCAGAAGCAATGCTGAAAAATAAAGGATGTTAAAGAAAACTGGAAGACTGGGTTAAAAGAACGCGGGGTGAGGGGAGTTATATGCTTGATGGAGAGAGGGGTACTTTCCTTTTCCAGTTTAAAACAACAAGTTCCGCCGTTGCCTTGGTACGGCACGGAAGGAAAGTTCCTAAAGAGGATAAGTCTTGGAGGCAATGGGCTTGAAGAAATATAAGCCTGTGAGTAGCTCTAACCCCTTAGGCTCCTGGATAGCGGCAGATTAGGTTATTCAAGAAGGAACGGTGAAGTAGTTGCGTGTTACACTCTCTATATATATTCCGGTCCTTGCTCCTTGTACTATGTATACCTCCTCGCCCTATCTTCCTTGTTACTCTTCTTCCTCATCTACTCCAGGATCTTGCTCAAACTTAACCCTACCCCTCTCTCTCTTCTTTCGTTTTATCTTCATTTACCTTTCGCTTCTCTTCTTCTCTAGCGAGCATCTTTCCGCATAACTCATTCAGAAACTTCCGTTTCCCATTCTTGAGAGTGCTTCTGTGTAGATGTCTCTTACGCAAAGACATCTGAACTTCATCCAACATTTCCTTTCTTTAAAAAACATGTTGTCATAACATCTTTTGAGCGCAGACACTATAAGGGAATTAAGTTAGATCGAATTAAAATATTCATGCGACAAAAAAATGATATTGAAATTCATGTGGCGGATTACAGAACTTAGTAGAAACAAAGAACAGTGAAATATATATATATAAAATTAGGGTAAAGATGCTGACTATTTGTACACGTACAACTATAGACACTATGCAAAGATAATATTATACCAATTAGGAGATGATCTTCAGACAGATATAAGGTCTCCGAAACCCCCCACACACATACACACACTTGGCCATAGGCTGCACGCAGTCACCTAAAATGTCCTTGAGCATAAGCACAGAACCCAGAAATACCATGGACTTACGGCCCACAGCACTACAGAATTAGCCGTTATTCTTCATAATAGAGAGCAGATAGTTCAGAAAGTTTCTTTGGACGCCCTCCACATATAAACATGAACTGTTGTTGGGAATGCAGTGAAACAGGTCGATCGACCACTATTACACGTTTCCAATTATTGACGATACGTTGTGTTGTTGCTCTAGACACTATTTGCATCACACTGTAGCATTGTTAACGGTAATCGACAGTTTGGTACTTCCAACCCGACAAGAGGTGCTTAGGAACTCGCGTCAGACTGTGATTGTCGCTATTACTGTTAAAATTATGTATTCGACCTAAATAATTCCTAACTCATAATTCAAATGTTCGTTTTCAATATTCGAATAATCTGTATATATATGTATAAAATTGAAAATTACTATATTTGTGACTCTAAATCTCCTGAACCGCCCGAACGATCTCGATGAAATTTGTAACATAGATGAGGTTCGAGGCTGGGCTGGTTTTAGGCTATTCACTTTGATGGTATAACTGAGGGGGGAGGCGGAGGGAGTATAAAAATAAATAAAACTTAATAACTCCTGAACCACTCGACCCATCTTGATCAAATTTTTAACATAGATGAGGTTCAGACCTAGGATTGCTTTTATGATTTAAACTTGACAGAGCAACGTAGGAAGGAGAAGGAGGAGGAGATATCTAAAAATCAATTTATATAAGACTGAAAGTTACTATTTTTGTAACTTAATAACAGTCCAACTATCCAACCGATTTGTATTTGAACTATCCAACCGATCTCAATCAAATTTTCAAGATACATGAGGTTCGGATTTGGAAACATTTTTTGTAATTTCACTTTAACGATAGATCCTAGGGAAGGGGGAGGGGAGGGAACGTATAAATAAAAAACTGATAAAACCTAATAACTTTTGAACCACCCAAGTAATCTCGATCAAATTTTCAACATATATGAGGGTAGGGCATTGGATGTTTTTTATTGTTTCACTTTGACAAGCCAACCTAGGAGAGGGAGAGGGGGCAGATATATGTAAAAGAAATTAAAATAAAAATGACTGCCTTTGTGACTTCATCACTCTTGAACCATCCGACCGATCTCAATCAAATTTTCAATATATATGAGTTTAGGGGCAGGGATTACTTTAGGCTATTCACTTTGACGATGCTACGCAGGGTGGAGGGAGGGGGAGAGAAATTTAAAAATGATCAAAAATGACATTAATATTGGTCAGTTTCGATCATTTATCTCTCTCTCTCTCTCTCTCTCTCTCTCTCTCTCTCTCTATATATATATATATATATATATATATATATATATATATATATATATATATATATATATATATATATATATATATAGATAGATAGATAGATAGATAGATAGATAGATAGATAGATATAAATGATCGAAAATGACCAATATTAATGTCGAATCCATGGTTTTTGGGGTCGCCGAGATGATCAATGATCTCTTCGATGTTGTTTAAATCGATGCCATTAAAAACGTAAACAGCATATTAAAACACATGAGATACGGAGTTGTACATTTAAATTTTCATTTCAACCCAGCGAAGCGGGTAATATATGCTGGTTGTTGATAAACCTAATAATCGTTCGATTTAACATAAGTTCTGCGGCCCCTCATTACCTTGAACACTGATCCTCAAGACTAGGGATGAAAAAAAAAATCAGATTTTCTTTGCAATGGAGGTTTGTTTTTCTTCTAATAAAAGACAGACTTTTTTTTAGAAAAAGATATCGATTTTTAAATTTTTAATGGCTTCCTTATTCAAGTATCGCTTTTGCTTCACTTAAAATTAAGAAATGCGTTTAAAATATGCAGTACTTGTCAGTCCCATCTTCAGACCCATGTTGTCTGTTTTGATTGGTTTTACAACTGACGTGGATGTTGCTACCAACAAGTACACGTTATGCAACCCCCACATACCAAGTGTCATTTTGGTTGCCTAAGCATCTTATTAAAATACCTGGAAGTTATATATCATAATATTTGTGCTTTTCTGGCTCCCTACATTCAATCTGACAAGTAAGAGAAGAAACATTTACCAAACCAGTTTTATTTTTATACAAAATTTTGTTTACTTCTAGTTTTTGGTTTGGAAAACATTTTATTGCAAGATTCAGAGTTCAGTTTACAAAATTAAAAGTATAAATGGCTATTTTGGTTATAGAATTACTTTAACATCATTACTCACACAATTCCTTTTTTTTTTTTCTTTATTGTTGTAAGGGACACGGTGGCATAGTTGTAGAGCGCTTACCTCCGGTGAACAGGGGGCCGTTAGTTCGATCCCCGACTAAGTAAGTTTGTAGGGAACAAACATCGTTTCAATGGGTTTTCTTGGGGTACACCAGTTTCCTTCCACGCTGTCGTTTCACAAATTCTTCCATCATCATTCACTTGCCTTAATCATCCGTCTTTCTTAACCTAACGGACATAATCGTGGAACATTAAACTCCAATATTTCATGTTCATTTCTTTGTATTATATCATGTCAACATTCTGAAATAAGAAACGTATGGATAACGTTTCAAACGTTTTCCAAGGGTATAATCGCGGAACGTTAAAGTGGAAAATTTTTATTCCGTTTTAATTTCTTAACTATTATATCATGCCAAAACTTTTGATATAAGACATTTATGGATAGCGTTTTAAACATTTTTTCTCCTTGAATTATAAGGGCCTCACTAATGTAATATACAATTATAATAAAGTTTTAGTTTATTCATAAATTTTAAATGATTTTTTATACATAAAATCTACTAAATTTTCAGAACAGCTATTGCTAATACAACTTTTGTTATTGAACGTTAATCTAATAACTGTATAAAGAACAGTTCATTGGAACTAGGAAACTTAACTGCGTAAACCGATTTGCAATTTTTCTACCTTATTGGATAACTGAGTTTTCTTTAATTCTTTCTTTTTTTTTTTCAGGAGTGTCTCTTCAGAATGCAGTAATTATTCATTTTTCGTGTTATGACGGGGAAACAAAGGTAGGATATACTGTTCTCTCTCCTCTAAAATTAATTTTTAAAAAGCTCAAAATTTCTCAAACAAAAAAATGAGTGAAAAGACTTCTTTTTTTTCCTCCGAGAGCCATTGCATTTCTACTTACGAAACAAGTAATATACTTATCTCCTTAGATATACAGTAGGACATCGATAACTCGAAGCTGAAGAGAATACACAAAAATTCGAGCTATCGAGTTTTACGAGTAATCAAAGTTCGTGTTATCAAAGTGGCCACAAATATATATATATATATATATATATATATATATATATATATATATATATATATATATATATATATATATATATATACCAATGTTCCGCGTTCTTCATTAAAAGTGACTATATAGGCCTAACTTTTGTAACTGCAAGTTTTATTCACTCGGCCTCTAGAGGAACTCGAAGTTGTGAAAATTCCTTAAATTAAATAAGATGACTAGTAAAAATAAAATAGACTGAGGGAAGAACATAAACTGAAAGTATTTGAGAACAAGATCCTGAGACGAATATTCGGACCTAAGAGGAACGGGAATGGGGAATGGCGGAAACTTCATAACGAGGAACTACATAATTTATATGGTTTACCCAACATTGTTAGGGTCGTCAAGTCTAGGAGGCTTAGGTGGGCAGCTCATGTAGCTAGAATGGAAGAAAGTAATTAGAAACGCTTTCAAAGTCTTGACTGGAAGACCAATCGGAAAACGACCATTAGGAAGACCTAGTCGCATATGGGAGGACAATATTAAGATGGACCTCGCAGAGATTGGAATACAAAGTAGAAACTGGATGCAGTTAGCTAAGGATAGAAGTCAGTGGAGAGCTTTTCTGAACGCGGCGTTGAACCTCCGGGTTCCATAGGTCATAGAGTTAGTTAGTTAGTAAAAATAAAATACTGCACATGTATTGTTTTGGAGTAGGGAGAAGCATTTCTTGTCTAGACATGACGAAGACACAATTATCGTACACATTAGTGACAATGTCAATTGCACAAAAGCATAAAGCTTTAGCTTTGAGTTATCGAGGTCACATCAAGAAAACTTCGAATTATAGAGATAAACTTCGTCTTGTAAACCTAGAGGTTCACAGATACGAGAGTTGGAGTTATCGAGGTTTTTTGAAACATGATTATGAGACCCTCAAAATTCGACTTATCGAGGTTGTAATTTTTAAACATTCGACTTATAGAGATTATTTTAACATTGAGTGTTATGGAGAGTCCAAGGGAATATGAAAAAGATCGAGTTAATCGAGGTGTGTGTCATCGAGGTCCCACTATACTTAGACAACTAATCGCACACCTACAATTTGGCTTCTTGGAAACTCAGATATTTAGGGCAAAACGTTACATACACTGTGAATTTTATCACGTAGATGTACTGTACATGATCAGAAAACAGGAAAGCTTTTGAATCTGACAGAGATAAAGATAATTTACCTAAGCCAAATTATGCTATAAATTATTTGTTGAATCAATAGAAAATGGTGAGCTTAGAAGACTGCAAAATTTAACTGCACAAATGCAAAGGATAAACGAAATAAAACTATGTTCATAGAGATCACGACATCAGACAGTGTAAGATCATAATGTCAGTTAATAGTTGGTATTCTTTAAAAAAGAATAGAAACTAACTAGAAGAATCGAAGCAATTAAAGTACAGGAAAGGAATTACTACCCCTATTATGCTTTATTTTATTTTCTCTCATTTGACAAATTGATGTGCGTCTCTCTCTCTTTCCTTTCTCCGTCCTCTCCTATAATCGTGCAAAGCCATTATCTGCTTCGACAATATAAGACCAGCTATCGCTTTGTACAGAAGACATTCAATTCCGAAATTTCATCCATATCTGTCAAGAAGTATTTAGGACCAGTACGTGAGAGGAAACGAGCACGTGTTTCCTATAATGTGCTCAAGTTTAGAAAAAAAAAATTTAAAAACTTTAATGTTGACAGTGTCGGTAGCTGTATGAGTGCTGGATTGTGTGTTTGTGTGTGAGAGTTGAAATAACAGTTTGAAGAGAGAGAGAGAGAGAGAGAGACGTGAAATTGTTTGTGGTCCATTCATCCTATAAAAGAAGTAAGTTTAATTTCTAGTAACGTTTATGTCATTTGGCAATATTGTGGTTTCAGTTGTGTTTAGTCGAATAGACTTTTCTTTTCTTTCTTTTTTCGGGATGGGGTTCGGTAGGGAATAGAAAAGGAGGGGGTATGTTTCCATCTCACTCGGCGTTTTGTTCAGTTTATGGACGTTCCAACTGTCTCGCCAACGTATAACAGTAGAAAGAAAGTGTTCGCGTTATTTCTTTCCTCTTACCATTTTTATACTTTCGTTTAGGTAGATTCCATTTTTTCTTTCTTTTCTTAAACAAGCGCAAAAGTCCTGTACAAAACTACACAATAAAATTTCTAAACAACAAAACAATCGAAAAAACATTCTGTAATGTAGCTTCGACGTAATTCGATCTATGTAAACAGAAATCAGAAATATATTGCTCTTGTTGTTTGTAATACCTGTGCAGTTAAGTATGTAAATCATAAACAATATATGAGAGGAGCACAATGGCAGAGCGCTTACCTCTGGGGGTCTCTGGTTCGATCTCCGGTCAAGTAAGCTTGTGGTGGACAACATCTTGTCCATGAGTTTTGTTGCTGTACTCCTGTTTCCTCCCACTTTTTCATCCCACCAATTCTTACATCATCATTCATAGTGCTCTCAAACGGGTCGGGTTACGGGTCGGGTCGGGTCAACTCGGGCCGGGTTGTCGGGTTAGGCTACTCGGGTTGGGTTGTTGGGTCGGGTCAGTCGGGTCAGATCGGGTCAGGTCAATCGGGTCAGCTCGGGTCGGGTTGTCGGGTCGGGTCACTCGGGTCAGTTCACTTTGGTCAACTGAGTTTAGGTTGAGCTTAAACTCGGTTGGAGTCGAAAGCTGCTGTTTTTCACTAGCTGCCTAATTAAAAATAGCAATTTTCAATTGATTTTATAGAAACCATAAATCTATTTTGAACACTTGCACCTAGTGTTTTTATGGTAAATGCTTATTTTTGTACTTGTGTGTACTTTAATTTTTAAACGTGGAAGATTGATTTTACCAATCGACTGTAATATTAATATCTACGCCAATATGGAGTCTGGATTTAGAACAAAACTAGAAGTTGTTTAAGCAAGGCCAAAAAAAAAAAAAAAGAAAAAGAAAAAAGAAAAAAAAGATTGGATATGGACGACCAAGCCCAAGCAGGGCTGCGGTGGCTCAGTGGTAGAGAATTCATCTCTGATGCATGGTGTCCATGGTTCGATCCCAGCTTGTGATAAGTAGGCTTTGTGGTGGAGAAACGCCGTGTAGTGGGTTTTCTCGAGGCTCTCCTGTTTCCTCCCACTTTCTTCATTCCACCATTTCATTCATTTCTCATGGTCACCATATCCCTTAGCCTCGGTGCAGAATCGAGCGACCTTAAACTGAATATTTCATGTTATTTCACCAAGCCCAAGAATATCGATACAAGAACAAGATAAAGATTGGATATGCAAGACGAATTGCATAGTAATCTTGCTCTTGGCCTTGTTTTGGTGATCGCCAACTAGCGATGAGCGTATTTTCTTGCTTTCCGTATAGTATGAAAGATCATAATCAAAATCACACTTGGTCTTCATTTGTACCGATGAGGCGAGCGTTCTTGGCTCTTGTATAACATGAAAGACCACCAAGACTACGAAATGCAGGACCAAGACTTGACTGCAAGACAAAGAATAAGACGTAGTATTGATGACCAAGACCCAGGGAGCGAATTATTTAAATTTCATTTGATGGGCTGAAAGTGATGAAATAAAATTAGTACTTTATAATTAAATATCATACTGTATTTTTAAATTTTAAATTACAAAATTCATATTATGTATCTTCTTACGTGCAACTATATATACTGTAAAATACGTTTTAATTACCGAGAAAGAAAAAATCATAGTGGCACGGGTCCCGGAATCATAAGAACTTATTTTGGAATGCAAGTTGAAGAGTTGGAAAAATCACAGGTGTTCTCCTGTTTCCTCAACCCTTATCATTGTAGTTAAACGATTTCCTTTTGTTTCCGCCAAGAGACTCTTGCTGCTGCCATCCGAGAAGACCCCCTGCCGTCCGAGCAGGTGAGAACACTGACCTTGAAGAAAAATTTCGTCACATAGAACTAAAGCAAGAAAAAAAAATAAATTTCTCCCAAGTCTGACATTGGTATCAGTTATAAAAAGAAATAACCAAACCTCAAAAGTGCCAAATATTCATTAAGATGCATATACAAATCCCCCGCTTGATCTAGCTACTGGTTAACGTGTAAGACTTCGGTACACGTGGTCCGGGTTTAATTCGAAATGGGAGTGCATTTTGGCGTTCACCGAGTGTCGTGACCATAGCAGAGTTGGCGTGGGTCAATGAAAACTTGACCCACGACCCACCATGACCCACTCTGACTCACCACCCAGTTTTAACCACTCACTTCCACTGTGACCTACTCTGACTCACCAAAATCCATCGTCATCAACTCTGAACACGATCCACGGCCTCTTCTGTACTGAGTAAAGAGTTTACACTTGTAATAAAACAAGACTGTGAAATCGTCACTAATCGGAGTTTGAATTTCTAGTCAATCGCTCAAGCACCACTCTGTTACAATAACGGCGGGTCTGACCTTTACAATATCAAATGTTAAAGTGTTTGTCAGTGAGGAAATTGAAGCACTTCGAGGTGGGAGGAAATTAGTGTGTGCCTAAAACATACTTGTACTAAGAGAGTATTCTTGCAAGTGTTAATTTCTCAACGCATTCCAAAAGCAACTTCTATTCACAGGAAAATACCCCTGTACAATATGGAAAAGGTTATGGTTTCTCAGTTCACAGTAAATTTCTCACAAAAGACTTGAAAAATCAGTTTTTCATAGTGTATAAAGGTGCTCGGGTACCCTCTGTGAGAGCATCTCCACAAAGTATGCTCATAATTGTAATTTATGTAATCACTAAAACACCACGTTAAAATTAAGTTACAAATATGCATAATTGCAATTATTATGAATATTTATTCAAAGTAGTTTAACTAAAGCAAATATGAGACTTATTAAAAATTAGGTACAAAGTTGAATAACACAAATAAGCCATTAGTAATACAAGTATACATTTTCCATAACTCGTAATTTTCCACCTTAAAACAAATCTGAAATCGGGCTTATTTCCGGTTGACCTCCAGAACCTTTTCATGGTAAATCATCCGCAGCGGAATGATGTCCATCCTTCAGCCCAGAACTAACTAGCTCGTCTACTTTGAGCTTGTCTAGCGGTGGGCCATTAACATTGATGAACAAGTTAGACAATGTTTGAGCACCTAGTCTATTTCTAATATGTCATTTGTAAATTCATAAGGGGAAATCCCCGTTCGCACTCTGTCGTGGAAATTGACAATGCTTCTACCCGATTCTGTAACTCCTCATCGAGAATCTGCTTGTTAGACTTAAGTCTGATAACGATTTTTCTCGGTCAGTTTTGAAATACTCAGCAAGAAGTATCATCGCTCTTTCACCATACAACATCTTTTCCATATCAGGGGCCGCTGTGGCTCAGTGGTAGAGCGTTCACCTCTGGTGCTTGGGGTCCGGGTTCGATCCCAACCCCCGCCAAGTGGACTTTGTGGTGCACCGTACAAACACCCGTTTCCTCCCACTTTCTTCATTCCACAATTTCATTCATTACTCATTATCACCGTCTCCTTTAGCCTAACCGGCATAAACGTGGGACGTAAAACTCAAAGATTTCATTTTCATTTTTCTTTTCCATATCGACCATGTCAGTTGGCAATGTCGACTCATGGAGAACAGAAACTTCATCTACCACACCTTCGATAGGGAATCTTGTGCATAAATTATCAATTAAAGCCTGATAAACTGATGATTTCTTATTTGTTTATAAATTTAATTTTTGTAATCACACATGAAGGTTTGATACCATTACCAAGTTTCCTCCCCCATCTAGAAAGCGAAAGGGAACGAAGTTCCTGGAAAGTGTTCAGAGGTGAATGGGAATTTCCCTCCTTCTTCCCCTTCAATTTTAGTGATGAGCTCAAAAGTCTTGGTCTTGCAGTTTTTGCAAGAGTCTTGCATGCAAAACCAAGACCAAGACCAGGAATCCCGATGCAAAACCAAGACCAAGACTCTTGCGCAAGAGTCTTGCACAAGTACTGGCTCAATGGTAAAGCGTTCACCTTTGGTGCTGGGGTAACTGGTTCGATTCCAGCTTGCACCATGTGAGCTTTCTTGGTGGATAGAGCAGGTGTGCATAGGTTTTCTTGGGGTTTTCTCGTTTCCTCCTACTTTCTTCATTTTATTTCATTCATTTCTCACCATCACCATCTCTCTTTGCCTTGGTTCATAATTGTGGCACGCAAAACTAGATATTACATTATTTCAAAACATATTAGTGGTGTTCTTCTTCTAAAACTAAAGAGAAATGTAGTATTGATCATCGGTAATTCCGTACACTATAGGTGCCGACTACATGGGTATGGCCTTGGCTCCAAGGATCAAGTATCCGCTAGAAATTTTTAATGTGCCCTCAAAAATTAATATCGAAATAACATTTTCATGACATTGACAAAAACATGTATCTGACCGCAAGTTTGATTTCATGGGCGGGTGCGCTTATACGTTGAATAGTTGTTTATCAATATAACTTTTAGCCTCCTCAGGTATATGGCCCACGAGAATTGAGAAATATAACATTATATAACAATAAATAATCCATATTCACAAGTGAGAAAGATTTTGTACAGTTATTTCAAATAACTTGGAGTTGATGCTGTGTTTTTGTATTTCTAATATAGGTCAAAAGTATTTGTATAAACTGAGTTTACACAAAAGACATGGACAGTTGAGTCGTTTTCAGTTTTTACTCAAATTATACTAAAATATTAAGAGGTTTGGTTATAATCGTTATTATTTTAATTTTTCTCCCTCTTTTTTGACCAATATTGCTAACATATCATCATCATCATCATCATAGCTATTCTGCCATTATTGGCAGATAACTTGTTGCAACTCAGAAGCTTCGATGTACGGTGGTCCTAAGCTAGGGAGATTGTAGCTGTAGTTCCTCCAACTACAATCTCCCTTGTCTCCTCCGTCTCTTTCCTTCCACCATATCCTTTAGCATTTCTCTCATAATTAAGTTCCTCCTCAGACAATGTCCCAACCAGTTTCTTTTCCTCCTCTTAATTACATCTAAAATTCTTCTTTTCTCTCCTACTGCTACAATTTCTAACACCTCATTCGTTTTGCGTTCAACACACCTAATTATCTCCCTTTACAGAAAGCCTCCAACATTTTTTCATCGCTTTTGCGTAATGTCCATGTTTATGTTCCATAGAGTATATATTGGAATCAGTAAAATTAAATCTCAATATTTAATTGGAAGTTTGTTCAATACAAAGATGAGCTATTCTTGGTTGAAAATGAAAAGAAAAAAGTATGTGACGCCTTTGGAGTGTAAAAATAATATAGCAATTCATGATATTTCAGTAATCTATGCCGTCTTGATTTTCTTTCATGCGTCTCCCCAATTTGGGAACCAGTGGAGTATTGAATCTGTTAATATATATATATGGTTGTGGGAACCCATTTTTTTTTTTAAAAAATAAAGGTTATCGCTTATGTTGTACACTATCATCATACTTACACGAAGGTAAACTATATTACATTTAGGAACATATATTGTATTTCCGTTACTATTGGCGCATTGTAGAATTTATCCAGAGTAAAATTTACCCATGAAAATCATAAGATTTCTGAAAAGCAAGACTTGCAAGACTCTTGCAACAAAACCAAGACCAAGACCAAGACTGGGTATGCAAGACCAAGACCAAGACCAAAGGTTACAGTGCAAGACCAAGACCGAGACTGGTTGTGCAAGACCAAGACCAAGACCAACAGGGTCTTGGTCTTGGTCTTGCATTTGCTCATCACTATTCAATTACCACACTGCTGTTTGCCATGGGCCAAATTACGATGAATTTCAATTAAATTATCATAGTATAATTATTTCCTTGATGAATTATCGATACTTTTTCAGTGGAAAAAAGGATGAAAGTCCTCAATCAAGGTAAGTAGACCAACGTAAAGGGGAAAAAAAAAGTAAAATTTTCCATACAATCCAAACTTGAGATTTCCGTGTAATTAAGCTTACAGTACAAATTTTGTCTATTTTTCTCACAACTTTATGGGTTGATTGCCCTGTGCTGTAAGCGCTCCATATAATAAACATAAGCTTCAGCAATTATTATAGTAGAAAGGAATGGATATATGAAACAAAGCACTGTAATTTTTGTTTCTGATTTTTTTCTTAACTAATATCGATCGTTTTCGATCATTTTTACAAACCAACTCACTACCAATTTTCCATATATAGAAAGTGCCCCCCTCTATAAAGGAGAATTTTAAAAAAATGCTAGGACACATTCTGTTTATTTTCAATATACTCTGAATTTCAGCTCCGTAAGTTTAACGGCTTGCGAGATACTGATTTTTTTTTTCGCAAAAATTCGGATCCTCACTACCTCCTTAGTATATTATGTATTATAATGAAAGCAATATAACATCCCAGTTTGGATCAAGGCCTAACTATATACCAAAAGTAATTTCATTTGACTTTGCAATTTGACCGTGATGATCAGGCACACATAGTTACATTCAATTTTTAATATAATAATTTATATATTACAGTGATTCAAAAATGTATTTTTTTCCAGTAGTTAGCTCCTCTAAAAACTCACAGGTCTCGAAAGACAAGTAGTAGTATAAAGCGTATTGCTATTATTACAATTACAAATATCAATATCTAAAAGTGCCTGAAGTTCTTTTCTCACTTGGTTAGATACAGATAGTGATCAGAAAAATGGAAACATCTGAACGAAATTGCAACTTACCAGATTAATATGGTGTCGGGCCACCTTTCGCCTTCAGAACAGCCTTGATGCGACGTGGGATGGAGGCATAGAGGTCGTGAACGGTACCAAGTGGAATTTTACACCATTCCTCGTGCAGGGCATCGGCCAGTTCTGTGAGAGAGGATGGAGGTGGAAATCGTCGCCGGAGTCGTGTTTCCAAGACGGACCACAGATGTTCAATTATGTTGAGATCTGGGGATTGGGCGGGCCAGGGGAGGTGTTGAACTTCATCCCGATGTTTCTCAAACCACGCTGCAACAACGCCAGCTGTGTGAATGGGTGCATTATCATTCTGGAAGATGGCGTCATTGTCCGGAAACAATATCCGGACCATAGGATGCAAGTGGTCTCCTAAAATTGCGACATAATCGTTGGCAGTGATTCGTCCGCTAAGTGTAACCACAGGACCCAATGAAAACCATGATATGGCGGCCCACAGCATCACCGAGCCGCCGCCATGTTTCACAGTTGGGCGGAGACACTGCAGATCATAAGCTTCTTTGGCCGTTCTCCACACATAAACACGGCCCGTGGTTGGGAATAGGATGAAGGATGACTCATCCGACCATATCACACGTTTCCAGTTCTCAACGGTCCAAGTGGCATGGTCGCGGCATCACTTGCGGCGTGCGAAAGCGTTATGGTCCCTGATGAGCGGTTTGGCCCGTGCAACACGACCCCGTAAGTTCATGTCATGTAATTCGCGGCGGACTGTGATTGTCGAAACAGGAAGGGGAGGTGCTGATTGAGTTCCTCCGTCACTTGCTCCGCAGTGGCACGACGGTTCTGCGTGACGATGCGCTTTAATACCCGGCGTGACCTGACACTCATGATTTTCTTCCGCCCACTGTTCCGCTTCCCCGATGTGGTTTTCCCGTGTGTTGTGTAGGCCATCATCACCTTCGACACTGTCCCACGCGACACACCTAACACAGTAGCCACTGCCGTCACACTCACTCCACGTAACCGCGCACCAACATTTTGCCCTCTTTGAAAATCTGAGAGGTCTCCCATTTTACACTACCTCCGTCTGCTGCAGCCTTTGTACACTGCTGTTCCACTGCGCCTGACGTAGTATGGAGACCGACCTAACACACCACCACCAGTGGTCCGGCGCTGCGGGCGCCACGACACTACTGCCAAGCCATACATCTGACGTGTTGCCAACTACAAGTGTTTCCATTTTTCTGGTCACCATCTGTATACTCACCTCAGGTAATTAGAAAGAAACAAATGGAAAAAGAAGGGAAATGAAGGTCTTGAAAGTAAAACGAAGACAAAATTACCAGTCTTCAGAAGATACTGTTTACAGTGCAGTGAGCAGAGTGAGTCGGTAGATCAGACTGAGTTAGTGGGTCACAGTGGATCACATGCTGTTGACCCATGACCCACTGACCCACTCAGAAACTTGACCTACTTGACCCACTGACCCACTGACCTACTCCATCTCTGGACCATAGTGCTCTCAAACGGATCGGGTTGACACGACAGGACTCGGATCGGGTGAGCTCGGGTCCGGTTACGGGTCGGGTCGGGTCGAGTCAACTCGGGTCGGGTCAGTCGGGTCAGTTCGGGTCGGATTGTCGGGTCAGCTCGGGTCGAGTCAATCAGGTCGGATCACGGTTCGGGTCAGTCGGGTCATCGGGTCGGGTCAGTCAATTCGGGTCACGGGTCGGGTCGGCCTTCAACCCGACCCGACCCGATCCGTTGAGAGCACTAATCATTCACTTGTCTTAATCATCGCCTTCCTTAGCCTAAAAGGATAACCGTGAATTGTTAAACTCAAATATTTATTTCATTTCATTATAAACAATATATGGAATAGGCCGGTGTCAGAACATTAATGCAGAGGTTGAGAAATATTGGGGGAGGGGGATAACTTGAGTTCACCTAACATTCTTGACTGCAAATTTTTTGACATATATTTATCTAACCAAACAACTGAAAGTTTCAGATGCCTAAAGATGATCCTAAGGGTCTGAGTCCACATTGGCACGCCATGTTATGGATCTGCAGATTAGAAAATTAGAGTCAAGCACATAAATAAACTAGAATCAATTCTTATGTCTGTTTTATAAAAAATTTAGACGTAAGCAGTTTGGTTAAGTTTAGCGTTCCTTTGCAGCAGCGAAGCTATATGACCTTTAATAGCTTCAGATTTTTTAATCCCTCCCACCTGGAATTGAATCTGCGACCACACGCTAGCCATTTCAAAAAAACCGAGACCTTGTTTCCATTTATATATGACCTGAATATATATAATATATATAATTAAATTTTCTATTTAACAGGGACACGAACATTGGAACTTCGGGGACAGTTAAAAATAAATCCGTGCTTTACAGAGGTAACTAGGACCCCAATGGGTTTCACTAGACTGAGCTCTAAACCTGGCCTCCCCTCAGTGACGACGCCAGCTTTAATTTGTTAGGGGCTCAAAGGATGGGTAGATAATTTTTTGGGAGGAGGCGACTACTTTTGCATACCAAAAATGATAGTTTCATTATGTTTGACTTACATTATAGTATAACGCGTATTATAACGTTCTTTTCATATTATACAGTTATAAATGAAACTTATTTCAAATAAAATTTGCAACTAACAAGTAAGATAATGTCTACATATGAAATATTCGATTCTTGGTGGGGGAGATTTAAATTTGAACCCATTACAGGGGTTCTAATTCCACATTGAATGGTCCGTCTGCATTTTATGTACCCTTGGTGCTGAGAAAGACACTAAACTCCTATCTAACCAACCTAATCGAAGATATCTTAGTGAACTTAGATTTAACTGTTTACATCATCCCTATCAGGATTGGAAACAAGGTTCAAGAAAGTGTTTCGAATGAAATTTACGTATTTTCCCCCGAGAACTCGAATCTTCAATTAAAATGACGGGGTTTCTATATAATTTTTTAGTTTTCCCGTCCACTCCTAAGGGGAGAAGCGAGAGACTAATTTTAGCATAGGTAAATTTCTCCCTGCAAAATATGAACTTTCTATGTCGTACATTTGTTTTCGTCTGATGCTTGTTTCTCAAGATATTTAGCAGTATGAAATAACAAAATTCACCCTATATATTCATTCTCATCCCTCATTTTAATGGACGTCTTCCACTTTTTTATGTCATATAAAAAGGGAGCATGAGTGGTCAAATGTCTTCGATTGTCTGTAAGTCCTGCAATGGGTAATATCTACTGCAAATGTTTGCAGTGGCTAATATCTACAACTACATTGCGAAAGAAAGTCGAATAATACAGCACTATGTACTTTTAATGAAGCACAATATCCAAATTGGCCATATAAAATACCGGAAACGCTGTAAATATGCATTATAAGACAATAATTTCAACATTTTTGGTTTAAAATCAGGACTTTCAGACTGAATCGGCTCCTCCAGATTTTGTGTCGCTTCCTAAATTTATTAAATGGAGGTACGTAAAATCGAGGGGTGAGAATATATATAATTGTTATTTTCATATTCTTTGTAAATGTGAAGTATTAGTGAAAAAAAAATAGAATTCCTTCTGGACTGGTAGACTTGACAGTAGATCTCCCCCTCATTTCCTGCCTACTCGTCAATTTAAAAAATACGCAAGAGTTGAATTATTAAACATTGTATTTAGAACCCTAAACATTTGTGGAACGAACAATACTCTGATGTATTTTGTTGACGCGTGTATACACTGCGAATATCAATTTGAACAAATGCAGATTTTAGGTCAATATTCCTTGTGATTCGATAAATTCGAGACAGTTTACTTGTAAACATTGTCATCAATATTCCCTACCACAGATAAAAATTGGAATTTCGTCAGCTATTTGCTTTTAAGGTATATACGCTGAGTAAAACGCAAAACAAGGGTATACGAACTTTGATTCATTCAGCTCAATTAAGCCACGTAGAATATTTATTACAATGATAAGTTCTTTACAATCAAAGGATGAACACAACGTCGCCATAAGTAACTATATGTTTTCAACATGTTTACTCATAAAAAACATTTTCTCTGATTGCATTTCATTACCATCCAAGAATATTCCGAAAATGGTTGGAAATGTTCTCTTCTTAATACCAGTCCAAACGTGTTACCATCCAAATCCCTAAAAGATTCCCTGAAAGTATACCAAATTTTATAATAGTTATTATGGATTTTAAACTGAATAATTGGAACTAGAAATATTACTCATTTCTTATTGTTATTTAGAGGAAAATATTTGTTTTTTCTCCTTTTTTTCTATACAAGAATTTAAACTGGCGGGTGAAGTCGACATTTATTTAAGTCATAGAAGTCCTTGGGCATCATGTGTGCCCAACAAGCGAATTCGAGGAACGTGGAGTTTACAGCGGTAATCTGATTTTTGTTCCACCAAGGAAAGTCACAAAAGCAAATTCACGAGAAAATCAGCGAAACACTCTGGTACTCTCCTCCGTCATATGTAGTAGTGAAGAAGTGTGTGACACAGTTTAAACGTGGTGATTTCTCAACAGATAATGCTTTACATCCAGGATGACCAAAAGCAATTAGTGTTTCCGAAATCGTGGATGAAATTCATGACATTATTCTTGAAATTTACAGAATTTTCAGCAAAACGTGCGACAGAGATTGTGGGCATTTCTCTGGAACATATTGGTAACACAATTCGTAATGACTTGAGTATGCGCAAGCTATCGGCATAATGGGTTCCCAAAAATCTGTCAGGAGATCAAAAGAGTGATAGAGTGACGGTATCAAGGAAAGTCTTCTCCCATTTTCACCGCAATGTCGATCAATTTCTCTCACGAATAATAACCATGGACGAAACATGGTTGTACCACTACGATCCTGAAACGAAGCAAAAGCCAATGGAGTGGTAGCACTCTTTTTTCCCCTCGCCTCAAGAAGTTCAAGAAACAGAAGTCGGCTGAAAAAGTGTTTGAAACATTCGTCTGGGAGTCTTACTTTTAGATCACTTGCACAAAGGTAGACATTAAATGAGAATCTCTGCATTACTCACAAAATTGAAAGAAATTAAAAGTGCAATACAAAAAAAACTGCATGATCTAGGATTTTAATAAGTAGATCATCATCCTTTTTCCCTAGATTTAATTTTGCCTGGCTATTACTTATTTCTGCTTAATATGGCAGACAATATAGTAGACGTCACGTCAGAGCTTTGAGGCAAAAGGGAGCACTAATACATACCAATTACTAACAAAAATTATCACTCTGACAATACTTTTTTATTGGGAGCTAATCAGTTTAATCCCATACATTTATTATTATTTGCGGCAAGGGAAAGCATAACACCTTTCATCTCCTCCAAAAATTAAACTCTTAGTACTCAGAAATTAAGCTGTTATAAGCCCATCTTATGAATACTGAATATCGAAGATAATGTTTCAGAAGAAAAATATAGAACATTTAATTAAAGCAAAATGTGTATATTGAAAACTTCAAATTTGGATAAATACCAAGGATGTTATAAAATAGAGGATCTGCCCATATGTATTTTCATACAATTACATCAATGAAGCCAAAAAACAACCGAGGTTCGGCACATCTGATTGGCTACTCTCGTTTTTGCCATCGCTTGATTGGCTACTTTCGTATCCGCCATAAATGTTGGCTCGAAACATTGCGATCTTGTTGGGCGGAGTGGGCAGAGTAGGGGTGGTAAAACTATAACGTATGGCTTCAAGATTTTGTTGTAAGGGCAGATCCTCTATTTTATAACATCCTTGATAAATATACACGTATTATTTAAGATATACAACATAATTAATTGTTTTGCATTTCTTTTGTTTCTGATCTAAGTTGATCCAATGCGTAGAAAAACAATCGACCAATTCTACTATTGTTCGATAGGCACAATGAAAGCTCTGTTTTCAGTTCAATCGGAACTACAATGTTGCCAATCTCCAAAAGAGAAGTTGCCTATTCTTACTGTTCATAAGAAAGAACTATAACTAAAATTTACCGGAAAAAGCGCTAAATTAGAAAACAGAAATATACGTGCATACCTAGACACTCAAAGAAGAATACTTAAGCAGTAATTTGAAACATAGTAAATGCATGGATAATACAATTTGACAATGAGACTAGCTATGATATTGACGTATAAAATATCAAATTTAAAATATTTTAAGATTGTAGGAGTCATGAGGGGCAGTAAGCGGGTAGAAGTAGCCAACAAAGGGCGCTCACCCCCCTTGTCCCTCTCTGGCGTCGTCACTGCCTCCCTCTATTTCTACAGTAGCGTATGGTTGTTTTCAATGAATGGTTTCGAAGTGGTGTAAGGTTGAATGGACACTGGATGACATGGTGTTGAGAGAAATTCGAGTGTAAAGCAAACAACGAAATAATCTCAGTTTCTTCCAACATAACTGTATTTGTTCAGAATTTTGAGTTTATAGATACCCTATATACCTGACATAGAACAATCTCAAACCTTCAGGTTTTCTGAGCTGTTTCCCTTGTAGCAAGTAAACATGAAATCGAGAACAAGAGCAAATTAGTTTGTTTTTTTTTTTAAAATATTTTTTATAACTAACTTATAAATAACAGGTTAATTTGTCCACATCTTCATTCAAAATTGTACTCGTGGTCATCCAAATGAACACTGTCGTGATGATTGCTGACTACCAACATATGAATTATAGAAACCTGTTTATCAGTTTCTAGTAGGTGGTAAAAACATCAGCCGGCATTTACTCACATCCTCTTTAAAAGCAAAATTTACAACACATTCAAACAGAGAAAAAGAAAATTATCCATAACCGCCTACTACATCCACATTTCGAAGCAAGAAAAAAGTAGGGTAAAAAATCTTAAATAGAACTAATTTTAATAACCACATGAGAGTTTTTAAAATATAACAAACTAAAGAAAATAAACATTGCTTAAAGCATAAAAAGAATAAACAGAAAAAAACAGTGCCCTGTAGAGGAATAAATACATTAAATTAAATGTTATTGAAAACATGGCATTGTTTCAAAACTGGAAGAAAAGAGTACACCCTTTTTAAAGTTCTCCAGAAAAAAAATATATATATATATATATAATTTTGTCAATGTGTGTGGTTGACTAAACGTTGCTGTAAGGGCTAATTTATCCCATTAAATTCACTGAGTGCATTTAGTTCTGAGTTATTTACATTTTAAAACAAGCTAACTAAAACGAAACTACTTAAACATATATTAACTTTCATTGGAAAACCATAAAACATGCAAAATACATCACTAATACATATATATATACGTAAATAGGAATATTAATATTAAATTTTGTAAGTATGATATGTATAATGTATAGAACCATGAAAAATGTATATGAAAAAACAAAAAATCTTTTATCTATTGCATCACAAATAAGAATCAACGTATATACATATAATATTAAAATATGATAACTAATTTTACCTCGCCCAATATCACACAATGAGTACAAAGATATAGCAGAAAGTTTAGAACGGGGTGAAAAAACATAAGGTAATAAAATAACATCAAGCATGAAATACGAGTTCCCAATTAAAATATAATTATACTCTTTTAAATTCTAGTCATTCTTTTAAGGAAGTACTAAGAGGACAAAAAGGAGAGAACCTAGCTTTTCCTACTCCATCCCTTTCTAAGTATTTTTTTCCTTTCTTCCCTCCTTTCTTCCTTGCTTTTAAATGTTCATAATAATCTGGGCAATAAGCTTTTTCGCTTCTTCTACCCTAAGAACTTTCCACGCTGACTTTAAGCACATGAGAAGAAACAGGGCAATCCCAACGCAAGTCAAGGATTTTTTAAAAGAAAAAAATCTGATTTTTTCATTATATTTTTTTTTTCGTCTTAAACATCCCCACAACTATCTTCTTGTTCTAAAAAGAAAGAGAGAAATAAAAAAAAGTTTGTTTTCTCCGTGAGGTAATATAAGCTCAGAACAAGGAGATATTTCAGTCGGATGAAATCAACATGAAAAATAAATACAGAGAAAGCTCGAGCAAGGGTAAAATTAATTTGAGATCTTTTTTGATAAAATAAAAATGAAAAAAGAAAGAAATATATTGTTTATAAAGTATATATAATTATATGAGTTACGTTTAATTTTAATTATTATTTATGAAATTAAGGAACTAGTAATCTTCTTTATCATTGTTAATCGTAACTTCTTAGCAGCATTTATTCTAGAGACAAAATGTGAAGAAAGACAACTCTTTTTTTTATTCTTCATTCTTTGATATAATGTTATATATGTTGAAAATGGATTCATGTTTCACATTTAAAAAAAAAATGTTTTCCAGTTGGATGAAATCAACATGAATGGTAAATGAAAAAGAAATCAAACAAGAGTAAAATTAATTTCAGATTTCTTCGTAAAATAAGAAGACAATATATTGTTTATAGATAATAGACTATATATATTTCGAATTTTATGAATTATGTTTAATTTTAATTATTTTGTACAAAACTATATAATTAATAATCCAAGGATAGGAATGACGAAAAAAGGCCTTTAGGAGGAAGAACATACTATTTTGCGGCACCTTGAACAAAAAATTGAGAAAAGGACTCATAAGGTGCTTCGTGTAGAGTATAACGACTCACCAAGGGTAGTCGTTAACCTGGTTCGATCAATGATATATATCCTGAGTGGTAGTAATAGTTTGCATGTAAAAATATCTTTAATAATTATACATATTATTATTCTCACCTTTTCTATCAAAATTATAACGTCGATGAACGGTATGAAATGTTTTATTAGTTGATACACTTTTATGTATTCTTATTCAAAACGTCATGCACACATACAAGATGATTAGGTATCCATAAACAACTACATAGCAACTAACTACATAACACTATCCCATAATATATCTTACAGATATTAAAAACATTCTTCTTTTGTTAATATTAAATTAACATTCTATGAAGTATAGTGCATATGTATGAGCACTTTCTGCCCAAGGTACAGGTAATTATTACACTATCCAAAGTATTTTGTTATATAAAATGTCGCCCGACAAATGGACTGAATATAAAAGTCATAAGCGAGTTTGGCTTTTATGTTCAAGAACCACTGGTCCGTTTACAATACTGTTCTTACATGCATATGTCCATCACATTTTGATCGCACCTCATATATATCTTCATTACATTTCATATATATATATATATATATATATATATATATATATATATATTTATAACAAATATTACACTTCATCAATACTTATTTTTAATTACATTCATTATATTATTATTATATTTTCTTATTAAAAATATCGTCGCTCATTTATTTAATCGTTGAAGGGTGCGAATTCAAAAATCGGAAGGGACAAACATGAGTTACAAATAGTCAGGGCGCATTATATGATAATCATTTTAGGTGATATTTTAAAATAAACATTAGATTAATAAGGCATCACAACATAGAAGAATCTCATTCAAGATAGTTGTCGAATATTTAGTTTTATAGAATAGATCTTCTTCTTAACATAATCTTTGACAGTTAAGTTTTTTTACACAAATCAATCTAATATAAATAACCTTTGCTTTTAATCATTTATGAATCGAATTATAATTCTTACATATATTAAAAACATTTGAGAATTATCATTGATTAATGAGAATTAAAGAGAATTAAATTGAATAAAAATAAAATAAATGTTCATGAAAATCTATAACTGATATGAATTTAACTTAATTTCATTAACGGTAATCAGGTTACGTTCGTACTTGCATATGAATTTAATAAAGTACATTGTACTGCACAATCATGATTAGGTTCTACACTCTTTTGTACATGAATTGCGTCACGATTCAGATTTTGTTGCAAAGTGTCATCTCTTGACCTTCCATTACGTCTGTCCACGTAGTTCGCTGTATTGCTGGAATTTCGCCATACATTCCGTCTATTTTTAAACCTATTTTGATTATATGGTCTAAAATATGGATTGCTACGGTTAATTAGGTTAGGCGGATTCCCTACATAACTTTGTCTATTTTGCTCGTTTTGATTACTAGAATATACTCGGCTTAGGTTATGTTCCGTATTATTCACACTTCGGATATTTAAATTCCGAATAGGCACAAAATGATCTGAATTATTCTTATTTTTACCCATTCCTGCTTGTTGATTCATAGCATGGTATTGAGTTTCATAGCATTGGACAAGCATTAATAAATGGTTGAAACTCATACACTGTGTAGAGAACAAGATCTGTTGTAACTTAAATGGGAGCAAATTTCGAATCGATGCTATTATTCTAGATTCCGATTGCAAGGGATTAACGACGTTTAATTCGTTGTATGTATTTACAACAAACTCTACAACAGATTTGTGCAAACGAGGATTGAAATGTTGATTTCTAATGGTGGCATCTCGATTTGCAAGCAAAAAGTCATTTTCATAATTCGCGATCAGTGCTGCCTTAAATTCCTCATATGTATTGATGTGATCACGTACTGCTTTAAACCATAAAGAACATGGTGGGAGTAATACATGAGGGATTAATTTCATATATTGTGATCTATCTATACACATTATATTACATTCGTCCTGAAATTTTTCCAGGAAAGAAGTAGCGTTTTCATTACATTTACCACTGAATTTACTCATAGCCCGTATTTCACTCATCTTAACACTTAACTTTACCTTCCTTTTATCATTCCGTGTACTTATTGGGTGACAATTCCTATCCATGACGTGATGTGTCGTTGCACCATCCCTTTTCCGCCCATCTGTCCTCTTCGGATGAATTTCTTCCAAAATAATATCCTCATCAGACACAGGTGAAGGCGAAGTCATCTCTGGTGAGTGGGGAAACTCCAAGCGATCACTACCCATATTATTGTGGTATGTGTTGTCCTTAACCTGTAGCGTTCTAATTTCTTCCTGTAGAGTAGCTATCAATTGCGCATTTGCACGTATGTTGTTAGAATTATTGATAATCTGAATCTTTTGCTGTTGAACAGAAGATTCTATTACTTCTAAATCCTTTTTTACACCACTGATTTCTTGGATTTGGTGGTTGTGCTTATCCTGACAATCCTCGGATATTCTTTTTAACTTTTCCTCGAACTGCGAGGTGATGTCATTCATCGCCTGGACAATTGACTGTTTCGTTTCATCAGACTTCTGTTCCATTCGTCTACTTAATTCCTCATATTGCTTGTTAGATTCTTCGGACTTATGCTCTATCGTCTGCCTTAACTCCTCGTATTGCTTGTTAGATTCTTCGGACTTCTGCTCTATCGTCTGCTTTAATTCGGTAGACATCTGAATCAATTGTCGCTGTAAGGCTAGCAAGATTCGGTCTTCTGATGTCATTCCTGGTGCTACACTAGGTTCACCGTTGTCACTATTATTGGATTCTTTTTCTATTGCCTCACCGTTCATTTTTCTTATAATTATTCTACCACTTCTTAGTCTGGTGAAATTCGTATTCATCAACTTTATTACAAAAGTAAATTCACCCTTACTTTGCTTCGGGGTATGAATTTACAGCAAATCCCGGGTGAGGTAAACCAAAATTTTTATCTAATCCCGGTGTGAAGGCACCAAAATTTTTATAACGACTCACCAAGGGTAGTCGTTAACCTGGTTCGATCAATGATATATATCCTGAGTGGTAGTAATAGTTTGCATGTAAAAATATCTTTAATAATTATACATATTATTATTCTCACCTTTTCTATCAAAATTATAACGTCGATGAACGGTATGAAATGTTTTATTAGTTGATACACTTTTATGTATTCTTATTCAAAACGTCATGCACACATACAAGATGATTAGGTATCCATAAACAACTACATAGCAACTAACTACATAACACTATCCCATAATATCTCTTACAGATATTAAAAACATTCTTCTTTTGTTAATATTAAATTAACATTCTATGAAGTATAGTGCATATGTATGAGCACTTTCTGCCCAAGGTACAGGTAATTATTACACTATCCAAAGTATTTTGTTATAAGAGTATTGTGCTCTATGGGTCAGAAACATGAATATTGTGGAAAAATTATGAAAAGCAACTGAAAGCTTTCGAAATATGGGCGTGGAAAAGAATGGAGAGAATTAGCTGGGTCGAGTGGAAAACGAATGGGAGTGAGTGAGAAATGGTGGGAATGAAAAGAACAATTTTAGGTATTAATGGGACATTGGCTAAGAAGGAATTATATCATGGGGGACGTTTCAGAGGGATTGGGGGCAGGAAAGAGAGGGAGGGTAAAGAAGACTACAATTAATGGACGACATCAAACTAGAAAAATCGTACGCGGAAGACCATGGAGCATGGAAGCTTCTAAGTTGCAGCAAATGATCTATCAATAATGGCAGAATACCTATGATGATGATGATTATTATCATTGTAATGGTAACTAATAGGCAGTACTCATTCTGAAAATTTAAAGAATTTATATGTTGGAATTAGTTTCATATCTCATGTTTCAGGAAAGAAATACTTTCGTAACCAAAAAATTAAGTACTAAAACTGTATGTGAAATTGCATAACTGCTTTATAGAATTGATTGAGAATATGAAGAATCTTTACTTATTTATCTATCTGTCTATCTATCTATCTATTGACACAACAGGTATTACTGCGCAATTACAGTGTCTACATATGATACTTGAATACATAATATTAAATTATAATTATACTAATAATTGAATACAAAATATTAAATTATAATGATGCAGATACCTGAATATAGAATATTAAATTAAAGTAATACATTTGCCTTGAGAACGTTTTTTGTTTTACAAAATACTCAATATTAATTTTTTGAACGACTTTTCAGAACAATTAAATATGTCTACATTTTTGTAACCCTTACTGATTGTATTGTATGTAGCACAAATTCTTCATGTAGGTAACATATACGGTGCATTTACACGTGTCTTCTTGCAGTAGAACAGGACACTATTTCCCTTGCGTGTTTTGAGGGATGGAACCTGGATCATTATCTTTGCAATTATATCTGTACAGACTATTTTGTTGTGCAAAAGTCTGTGCAAAAAAAGAAAGAAAAAAGAAAAGAAAAGAAAAACTCGTTCGACGTCCGTCTTTGTATAAGTGTCTGAAATGTAAAATTACCTACTAAATTATCACACGGTTCATATTTTGGGTAAAATCCTATCCTTTTGTATGTAAGAAAACGTAAGAATTTGTTGTGTATCTGTTCGATTTTTTTACTACATATTTTCACAGAATTGTTCCAATCAAGTGAGGCGTATTAAAGTTTGGATCTTACGTAAGAAAAGTAAAGGGCTTTCAAAGAGTCATTATTCGTAAATCCTTTCGTAATAAGAAACCCCATTTTTCTATATGCACCTTTGGTGATACTTGCCACATGATGCGAAAAGGTTAATTTTGTCAAAAATCACACCTAGATCTTTAATTTATCTATTTTTCTCTAAACTTATTCCATTGATCGAGTGAGTGATATCATACTTTTTTATCATCTCTACTGTATGTCATGGTTTTACACTTATTAATATTTACTTCAAGTTTATTGCTGCTATACCATTTTAGTATATTGATCAGATCTTGTTAGAAGAGTAGACAGTCTGCTATAGACTTCAGTGTATGGATATTTTTAAATCATCTCCAAAGAATACTTTATGGGACTTATGAATATAAAGTGGCAGATCATTAATAAATAATAAAAACGAAACAGGAACGAGATTAGATCCCTGAGGGACTCCGGAATTTACACGAAAACTTTTGGTTTTATATTCTTTATATAGAACGGGTTGTCTACGTTAACGTAAATAAGATTTAAAGAAAATAATTTAATGTTCGACGGTTGTGCCCTGTCGGCTAAAGGAGAATAAATATTACTGGAAGCAAATGGTTAGAAATGAATTGGTGGAATGAAAATGTGAGGGGAAACAAGACACACCAAGAAAATCCATAGACATAATATCATCTACCTCAAACAATCTGGAATCGAACCAGAGACCCCTCACATCAGAGATGAACGCTCTGTCATTTCATCACAATGCCCCCAGTTTAGTATACGAGTGGCATAGATACTGAAAGGACAAGAGTTATATGAATTAGTAAAAAATGTATACGAGTATAAAGAGTAACTGAAGGACGAATAATAAACAAATAAATTATCTTAAATCCACGTATCTTAAATTGTATTAACCTATATTCAAAATTTGGTTATTATTGTTACTCTATATTTGATTGTATGTGTTAATGTGATACAATACATGACAAATGATTGTGCACCAATGAATAGACTTTGAAATAATATGTATAGAGTTGATTTAAGTTTCTTGTTTTAAATGCGACGTTAACAGTTATTGATATTTCCGAACAGTCAGTTTGTTAGGAGAAATCATTATTACGTATTATTGCTGATTCAGTTGTAATATTCTGTCTTGTCTCTGTTCTTATTCCTTTATTATTCTGTGTCGATCATATTATTTTCTCTACCATTCATCTTCGACGGTGTCCAGAACGTGATATAATTTAAGAAATATTTGAAAGAAATACATTTAAAGGAGACAGAAATATTTAACGTATTTTAATAAAAATCAACAAGCTAAAGTGGTGTTTCAGGGATGAGTTGCAAATAAATTTTCAAGAAAAGGAAAAATCCCAATTACTCCATACATACCAAAGTGGTATCTATGAAATGTCCACACATCATGATTGGAGTCTAATCGAAAGGAGAGATCAGCAGAAGAGGGTATGGAATCGACAGAAACAATATTATATAAATTTTGTCACATCACTCCCAGTGCTACAGACTGGAGACGTTCTTGCCACAGTAGAATATTATTAGACTTTCGCTAATAATAGAAGGATAAATAGGAAAAGCTTATCGGCAAGGCTTAGATAGCACGGTAAATTTTCGATCAAGCAGCTCCAACTTATTTTCTTTTGAAAAACCATTGTAACAGAAAAGAAATCATGGTCATTTTCCGTAGGTCAATATGTGATATAGCTAAGCAACGTTAAAGTATCACATGCAAACAAAGGATAGAACCAGCCTTGTAATTATGATACGTTGTCATCTAAAACAAATCATGGCTACTTAAGATCTCTCTTTTCAGAAAGAAGATTCTAGGAGCTGCCAGAATGACTACGGAAACTCAACTACGACATCATCAGACTAACCGAAGTAATAAATAATAATAATAATAAAGCGCGATTAAAAGCAGAAAATAATTAATTATCTATAAAAATGTCGAAGTATGTACCAAACCAAACAAATTAATGTCTCATAAAGTTATCATCGAAATAAATTTTGTATTAGAAATTAATTTGTTTGACTTGACACAGATTTCAAAATTTATTATAGATTACGGTAATAAATTACTTTCTGCTTTTAAATGCCTTACTATTATTATTATTTGCTGCTTTTCAGCGCTTTCATTATTTTCTACTTTTTAGCGCTTTTGTTGAACTCAGTAGGTATTGGCATTTTTAAAAAATAAATGAAATGAAATCCCTGAGTTTTACGTCCACGGTTATGCCAGCTAGGCTAAAGATGATGATGAGAAATGAATGAAATGGTGGAATAAAAAAACGGGAGGAAACGGGACAACTCCGAGGAAACCCAAGCACATGGTATTTGTCTACCACAAAGTTTACTTGGCGCGGGCTGCGATCGAACAAGGGACCCCATGCACCAGAGGTGGACGCTCTATCACTGAGCCACCGTGGACCCCGGTATTTTTAAGAAAGTTATTATTTTCTGTTTTTCAGTGCGTTCTTGAAGTCGGTTATTTTTCTTTTTAAGTTTATTTAATTTTTTTAGCTTTTTGTTACCCCCAATAGTTTAGATAGATACCTAAAATAAAGGTAGAACACCTACTTCCTACAAAATGGATTGACCTATAAAACATATATATATATATATATATATATATATATAGAGAGAGAGAGAGAGAGAGAGAGAGAGAGAGAGACGTGTACGGAGGAAATTATCTTAGGAGGTCAAAATTAAATATGAAGATAAATTAAAATTTGTAAAATCATTTCTGAAATTAGATTAAATTTACAGAATTGCCGAGATTTCGGGGAGCCCGGACTCTCAGGACTCTTTGTGTACGTCGTTTTATTCATAAATAAAAGTCACTGTTTGTAACTTAATAACTCTTGGGCCATCCAACAGATCTCCATAAATTTTCAACATAAATGAGACTTAGACCTGGGATGGACTTTATCATTTCACTTTGATTGTGCAATTTAGGGAAGGGAGAGATATTTAAAAATGATCGAAAATGACCAATATTAGTGTAAAATACATAGTCTTCGGGGTTGCTGAGATGAACAGTGACATTGCCGATGATGTTTAAATCAATTCAGCCCCACAACTTAGGAAAGATGTATAAAAATAATTGAAAATATATCAGAGAGCGCTTCAGGAATATTAAAAAAGTGACTGACTGACTGAACGTATTACTACCTTTTTTTAACCCACAAACGCCCAAGACCAGTTTTATTCGTTAGCAACTGCCTTGAACAATACCGCGTTACATCGCAAAAATGAGAAGAAAACTGAACGAAATTCGTACAACAAGAGAACGGGTAGTGTGCCTGAAGTGGAACAACGGTGGTTTGGCTAAATGAATGATATAGCCCGTGTAACGTAGTGAAAAATAAAGTGGGTCACTGGTGGCACAAGGGGCGTTTTAAATATTAACCTAGCGAAGAGGGTAATTGACATTAGTGAATATAAGGGGCCACGGTGGCTCAGTGGTAGAGCGTTCACCTCTGGAGCTTGGGGTCTCGGGTTCGATTCCAGCCTCCGCGAAGTGAACTTTTTGGTGGACAAACACCGTGTGCGTGGGTTTTCTCGGGGTTTTCCCGTTTCCTTCCACTTTCTTCATTCCACCATTTCATTCATTTCTCATAATCACCATCTCCTTTAGCCTAACTGGCATAACCGTGGGACGTAAAAGTCAAAGATTTAATTTTTAGTGAATATATATAAAGATCTACAGAATTATAGGTGAACATACACTGTCATCTGTTTAGAAGTTTCATCATATAATTAGGAAGACTTTCATTCATTCAGGATAAAACTTATATGAACCGTATAGAATATAATTATATTCTTTAGAACTAAAAATAATAATCAAAATCAGTAGAATTATGTTGAAGTTATACTTGAACATGCTCAAACAAAATGAAATGTGTTAATTGCGATATTAACACTGTCAGCCATTGAAGAATTTCATAGTCTAGCTCTAGAGATTATTGTTTTTATGAAGTTTACATGAGATGACAAAGAAAGAATATTCCTTCAAACGAAAGGAGAATCATCGAAATCGGTACATCTATGCCCTATATCGAAGTTAAGCGTGATCACATAGACAATTACAGTAGAACACTGTAAGCCATTGAGGAGTTTCATAATCTAATTTCGAAGAATATGATTAGATCCTTATGGAGTTTAAATGGGACCACAAAAAATATCCTTTTTGCAAACAAAGAAAGAACCATTGAGATTGGAGGACATTTTCTGTGGTTATGAGTAATATATACCCACAAAAAAAAAAGTTAATGACGATAATATTAGCCATTGAGGTGCTTCATGGTCTAATTTTTAAGAATATAATTAGATCCTTATAAAGGTTTAAGTGAAACCACAAGAAAAGATCATTCTTTCAAACAAAGGACGAATCATCACAATCGGAGTATCTATATTGAAGTTATGTATAAACATATGCATATTAAAGTTAGTTAATTACGGTTTTCACATTGCACTCATTATGATGTTTCATGGTACAGCTCCAAAGGTTATCATTACATCCTAATTAAACTTATACGAGACCACTAGAAAACTATACTCTTCCAAACAAAAGAAGAATTATTATAAAGCTAACCAAGAAAGTTCTGTTACTTTTTGTAAAGGTCTGTGTTCAATTGGTCCTCACACTGTGAGTTGAATGCGAATGGAGGTAAGGCGAAGGTCAGTTGTTGGTATGGGTATATCCAGCATACCACCTGGTTGTGGCAGTTCAGTTACACCGTGCACTTGCGTAAGGACAGAGTGAACATGGGACCTCCACAAAGCGTCATAAGGGTATGTATGTTGTACGAGTTCAAACTGGGACCAAACGCCTCTGCAGCAGGGCAGAAAATTTGCCAGGCCTTCGGTGAGGGTGCCGTGACTACGCGGACAGTGCAGAGGTAGTTTAACAATTTTAAGGACCGTGACGAAACATTCGAAGACACTACGTGCGGGAAGACCAACACATGTACAAAATAAAGATCTTTAGGCAGCAATTGAGGCGAACAGTGGCCAGACATGTAAGGAACTGGGACTTCAATTCAGTGTGAGTGGAGAAATCATTCCGCAGCACCTCCATCAACTTGAAAAGCACTACAAGTTGAGTCGATGAGTCCCACATGATTTGATTTCGGACCAGAAAGTAACGCGAGCAAATACCTATGTTTCTTCGCTGTCTCGTCTGAGGAAGGAGCCATTTCTCGACAGGATGTTGACATGTGATGAGAAGTGGGTCCTGTATGAAGCTCCACGGCGTTGTAGTCATCGGTTAGCATCCCAAGAACCGGTTCCAAAATAGAAGAAATCAGCACTGCACCAGAAGAAAGTTCTCCTGTGTGTTTGGTAGACTGCTCGCGGCATCGTGTATCGGGAACTGCTAACGTTGACTGGACATCTGAGCAATGGGAGAAGGTAAGAGTTTAAAATATTCATGTAAAAACGTTAATAACACAAATGATTAAAATTATGCAAAATATTAAACTTTACTTCCAATTTTAAGCTTTGCAGACTTTCACGTCATTAAGTCTACTCGTTATTTAATTGCGTCCATCACTTTCTTCAGCTGTTCAACATCTTATTTTGTGTTCTGTATTGTTGCAGGTTGTGTTCTCTGACGAGTCTACCATTGCAGTACTTGACGACCGTGTGCAGACTGTAAGAAAACAATTAGGTGAGCAATTTACACCGGAATGTTTAAAGAAGACTAAAATTCATTCAAAAGGTCATGATTTGGGGAGCCATTTCTGTGCATGAAACAAGTCGTTTGAAGATTGTTGATGGCACCATGGACCAGTATCAGTATATAGAAGTAAACAAAGACGTTTACTACCTCAAACAAGGGATTGGTTTGCGGATAGACCTCGGATTATTCAACAGGACTCTGCCCCTTGTCACACGACAAGGTCGGTGAAGACCTGGTTTGAAGAAAATGGTGTAGAAGTGCTCTCATGGCCTGGAAATTCCCCGGATATGAATCCGATTGAGAGTTTATGGTGTGTATTGAAAGATGCAATACATGAAGTTCAAATAACGACGAAAACAGAACTCGTACAACGTCTTATCAAAGTATGGTTTCATTCAGGTAGAATCAGGGAATTGTGCAGAAAGTTGATCACTGTAATACCCAGACGTGTTAAAGCACTTGTTAATGCAAAGGGTGGACAAACTAAATATTAAAATAGTTGTTTACTATTGACGTACTCACTATTTGTGAATAAAATTGATTTGCATTATTATTTGTTTGCTTAAACGTCGTTTCTGTAGAAAAATTATCTTTTTTTTTTTTTTTCAATATTTTTGATCTTCCAGGTACGTCTTCCAGGTATCGATGTTCGAAGGTGGTAGGGGATGTCAATCATGTTGTTTATGTGTATGTGTGCATATGTTTCACAGTGCTCTGAACATCCGTACTGTTTCTTGTTCAGTTTCTTTGTCGGTAGGTATAGTGAAAGCATTTCGTATGATTTTTGTTACTAATTTTATCCTTTTGTGCCTATTATGTTTACGTTTGTATTCAATTAACACAATCATGTTTTTATTCATTTAAAGGGGAAAAATTGTCTTTGAATTCGAACTAATTAAGTTCCAATTGTAAGATATCGCTGTAGCCAAATTGAAAAGGGAAAAAGATCCTCTATTACAGAGGAACAGATCGCGTAAAGACTAAGGCTATTAGACTCCTGAACAACAGCAAACCGGGGAATTATGTTTTGAAAATAAAAAGTGCATCCTGTTGAGTTACAAATGTTCATACCATACTCTCTTAGTACCATAAATTAAAGTGATTTTTAAGTATGTACCGGAACGCTATTCAGGAAAGTAAATTGAAGAATTCTATAAATAAATTGAAAAGTTTGAAAACGGAGAAAATAATTAAGTGAAAATTATCATGTTATAATCAAGAAGACTCATGTTAGAATCAAGTAACAAGGAAAAACGCAAAAGTCAATAGAAAACATTCAGTATGAGTTGACCAATTCCACAACGTCTCTTGTCCATTTTACAATACTTCAGGAAATGAAGTGTTTTTTTTTTTTTTTTTTCAATATTAATATTATTTTACTATCTTAACTTCTACGCTTGAAAATAGGCAAAAGATTTTTTTTTTTTTTTTTTTTTTGTAAAATGTAAAATAATTACCTGAAGGTGTTGATTGAGACAAATTAGCTAAAATTAGGTATTTAACGAATCATAATAAAAAAAAAAGCAAATAAGGACGATTTGGAATTGGGAGACTCATATAAATAACAAGATGTATGTAGAATTATTTTAGTTGATTTGCCGAAGTTGGGACTGTACGCCATTAATTAATTCTTGGAGAAAAAAGGAACTCACAGAAAATGAACATTGTAGTACCCAAGTGAAAGAACAAATAAATTTGACCACATCTCTAAAGGACAGTAATGTACTGAATAGGTTCAACACAGGAAAAACCATCGAATGTTAAAGATGTAAACTGTATCTAAAAGCCCACAGGAAAGAAGAAACCACGTTGGAAGACAGAAACGTGTCGAAGAAGGTTATTATATATATAATAAAGAGAGAAGCGTAACTAACTTCAAATAGAACTAATTTCTTTTATGACACACTAAAGGACATTTCAGAACCTAACTGGGATCACAGAAATTTTAAAGGACATAGCTCTAATGTAGGAAGTACTACTACTAAGATTAATGCGAGAATACCGAAAGAAACAGTCGTGTAATTAAGAACAAAAATTAAATATGATTAAATTATATATAAAACTGGAAACTCCAAGGTAAATAAAGTTTATAATGACAACTCATTATACAGTTTATGACATCAATATTAAAACATTGTACTTTTAAATCTTATTTTAGCTGAGAGAGCAGAAACAGTTCGATGGCACTGAATGTGAGGAATATGGAGATGAAGCAATATTTTATAACTGCATTATTTCACAGCATATTGAGATATCTGTGATCTATAAGCTGGTGTATTAGTACGACTTTGGATAGCTTTCAACGACAATCACATTTAATTTTTTCAAGCAAACAAGTGTATACAAAAATTACTCTTAATTTTCCCAAGCGAGCAATTATACATAGTTCAAAATAGCATTCTTCGTTCATTGAAGCACTTTAATAGACAATTCATCATAAGAATGTCTTCAGAGTACGGGGTTAGCATAAATGATTCATTCGTTTTAAAAAGGATATAGTTTCAGAAAGTATTACACGTACACACATGAATAGAACCACAAACACACAAAGTTTGTATTGTGTGGCAGCACGAGTTCATTATTTTTCGATAGGCTGTGGAAGTACGAGGTTAGTACCTGTCAAAAATGGAGGGAAAGCAAGAAAAAAGACGTCGAGTATCGTATGGACGTGTGTCGTGTCACCAAAGGCTCACATATTGGCAAACATTTGTAGAAGGTGTATAAACTTGGTGAGTTTGTAGTTCTTTTCATATATTTTTCATGTGTGTACGTGTAAATACTTTTGAAGATATAGCCTTTTCAAAATGAATGAATCGTTTATGCTAGCCCTCTATAATAAAATACTGAACATTATTTCTGAAGGAAAGTACCACATGAGACCTCTTAGAAATGGGGGAGATTCCATTGCTTTGAAGACCCCTTCACCTCGGAATCAAAGTGGTGTACCTCAGTCAGTTCCTAAGCCACAGCATCTTGACCAAAATATGGTTGGATTTTATTCATAAAATTGAAGACATGTTTAAAAAGACAGCTGTTGAGGATGCTCCACTGTGAGGTTCATATTCAGTTGATCTCCTTTTTGAAATCTGTATCCCATTTTTTCACAGCGGCATATTAATGTACAATGCTTTCCAATATTCGTCGCATATCAAAGTGGGTGTTTTGGAGTCATTTCCTTTTTGTAGATGTAATTGATGACCATTCGGTGTTTGTCCGCTGTTCTTAGGCCATGGCTATACAGGTTCTGCAACATAAAATCTATAGATGCAAAGAACTCAATATTTGTACTACCACTCCATAAAGATTATACTTTACTGATATTATATGCACTATCTTAAACTTACGTAGTAACAATATTACGGAGTGGAGCTAGAATCTTGTCAAGCACATCCTCTTATTTATTGAAATTTATTTTAATTAAACACAAATCTTTATCTATAAGCAATTATAGGGATTAAACAGTTATTCAAGCGATCTTTTGTCCATTATTTGATAGTTCTTTCCCTTTTCTGCTGTATCCGTCACTGTATCAGTGCCGTCACTCCAGTCACCATTGTATTGGCGACGAGCGGCTATACGCTAGAGAGCTGGCTTCAGTAGCGTAGAAAGTCAGTTTCGAGCGTGGTACTTATGATATAATGCAGAATTTTGTGCTTTGCAATGCGATGTTAGGATGGAAAGGTTAAAAAAAATGAACGATAAGGATTGATGGATGGACAAAATGTTCACAATCGATGAAAATCATCTGATCTTGACTTCAGACGCTACCTTAGACGCGTATATAACATCATGGTCTGAGGGCTTTTGGTTCCTGACTCAAAGAGATTTGAACTTACGGTCAAATTTTCGCAATAGCGTGTTGATAAACATTAATTTGAGACATTAGAAAGTATATAAATAACGAAACAATGGATTAGATATGCTGTAAATGCATTGCGTACTCATAATAAAACCCCTTCAATCGTGGCGGTAACATGTACACATTATGTTTCAAGGTTAATATAATTATTTTGGAGAATTCAAAATGGCCTACTTTTATATCTTTTTATACTTTGAACATGTCTAAATCATTATCTTGCTATATCTATAGTCCTTCCATCTCTTGTCGGGAAGTTACACACAGATTAATGAAGTTCTGCCATGTAGTTTTTTTTTTTTTTTTTTAAATGAAGAGAACATTTGCAATAAATTATCCTTCTGCTCCAGTGATATGTTTCGAGTCCCTAAAATAGTTAAATTACATTTGATATTTTCGATTAATGCCATTTTGTATAAAAATTTCCACATTGTAAGTTATGGTGTGTATGTCACATTATTTCTGCAAATATGAATCCTGGAAACAAAATGGAGATTGTATTTCATTTGTTAAGTTAGAAAGCACAATAGTGCCAAATAAAAATAAAGGTCAGTGACTAAAAAAAAAAAAAAAAAAAAAAAAAAAAAAGAAAAGAAAAGAAAAGAAAGAAAAGAAAAGAAAAAAAGGCCAATCAATGAAGGGTGAAACTTTTCCGCAATTAAATAGGAATACTTACTAGTTTGAAGCTATTTCATTCTCCAATAGAACATGTTTTAAGTTGTTTTTTTTTAGTTTTTTTTTTTTTTTTTTTTTTTGCGTGGGAAAGGTGTTGATTTCAAATCATTTGCCGATAAATTATATTACCCATACATACATGTGTATTTATTATGTTTGCTTTATGTCTCAAACGACGGAAGTAACATTAACTGTACAATGCAAGCTTAATATATGTACTGTATATGCATATCCTTTTGCTGCCTTTTGATGCATACAGTGATAGACCAATGACTGTAAACTCTCATTTGAAAATCGAGAGAGTGCGTGGTTTAATTTCAGTGGAGAGAAAAAACAAGAAATATCCCACAGACTACCCGTATTATAAAATGACTACGTTGGAAATAATCATTTCGGAAAAAGGCCTCTAGAACCTAGATATACTAATATTCGTAATAAAAACAGTGGTTGTAATAATAATATCGTCTTCTCTATTAACACAACACTTTTCCCAATGCAATTTTCTCCGTGTATATGTGTTAAAATGGTTATATGTACTTAGTGTTTATTTTGTTATGTTTTGAAACCCATTTTCTACTCATAACATCGCACATGACGCATACTCAGGCCACTTCAGTGCCTTGTTTGAATAATCCCCACGACAAGATGTGAAATAACATTCTCTCCAGGGACAAATCCTTAGGAGTTTTGTACTACGCTGCATCCTGCAAGGACACAGGGAATGTGGCAGGAGTTTTGCAAGAGGGAGGGAGAGGAGGATCAGAAGGGGTACTGCTGGTCTCTTCATGTAAAAGGATAAGGAAGACACACACACACACACACACAAGTATAGATCGTACAGGAGGGTTGGGATTTTGAAAAAAAAAAAAAAAAATGGAAAAGAGGAACGCTTTATGTTCTCCTCCTGTTCCATTGCATCTTGGGGTTTGGAGGGCGTGACATTCAGCGCCTCTAACATTGTGTCTCGTATAAATTTTATTGCTGGAGCATCTGCTTTATGAGTCAAAATGTTTGGACGGAATGGCTGAAGCTGTAAGCTGGTCACGTGCCTTAGAGGAATTCTCGTTTTCCTCTCTGTCTCTCGCTCGACCTAAAGTCGTTTGCAAAAAGGAGTGAACAATTCAGCTGGAAAAGTATACTTTTAACTAGCAGTGGGTTGGGTCGTGGGCGAAAAGGAATTAGCAAATGGTTATATGTACGTACTCTCACACGTATATATATATATATATATATATATGTATGTATGTATGGGTATAAGAAAGAAAAGAATAATTAAAGTCTCCGGAAAACATAATAGTTCTTTCACCACTCTCTCTTCCAAATTACTTCTTCCAATCTAAATTCCCTATTTTTTTTCGCCACGATGAGAAACAGCAATAATGAATGAGAAATATTTTATCTTAGATTCTTGTATTTCTTTCCCCTCTCCCCCGTGTAGAACAACATTCAATGAGAGACTATCATATTGTCGTATAAATTACATAGAATCTTTTTTTTTTTTTTTTAATTGAAAAAGGCTTTATTCAAGCGGGCGAGGTTCAGCATATTGCTGCTCTACCACCTAAACCTTGCCAAGGAAGTACATTGAGTTATACAAACAACATACAATCAATTGAGTCAAAAGATACGGTTATATACAACAAAAATACAGGTATACAGTAAGATGATAAAAAAAAGAAAAAATAGTACTTTTAACAAAACACACGCACACGCACAAGTACGGCAAGTGAAGAAAGAAAAAAAGCATACAAATACAAACATGAAAACAAACACCACCACCACCATCAGAGGCTTCAGATTTTCCGTAAAATAATATAAAATTTAATTCATAAATATCTTAGAAAATACTGCACTTAGGAACTTGCAATTTTGTAGACGAATGCCAAAGAGCAATACAATCCAGATGATTGTCTCAATTTTGCACCTAATGACTTAGATTAATTGTAATTCTTACAAACAATCAAAAGACTATTTGTAGACCTCATAAATTACTACGGATGACATTCTTTGAAGAATACAATGCTGAGGAGGGCTGTATTTTGGCAGTTTGAGAAGCGAAACTCATGTCTATCTAATGTATTTTTGTGATCATTTACTCCTTGAGCGGGGGCCGCGGGGCTCAGTGGTAGAGCGTTCACCTCTGGTGCTTGGAGTCCCGGTTTCAAACCTTGCTCCAGCCAAGTGAACTTTGTGGTGGACCCTGTGTGCTTGGGTTTCCTTGGGGTTCTTCCGTTTCCTCCCACTTTCTTCACTCCACCATTTCATTCATTACTCATCATCACCGTCTTCTTTAGCCTAGCCGGCATAATCGTGGGACGTAAAGCTCAAAAATTTCATTTCATTTCATTTTCACTCTTTGAGCGGCCTCCCTTCCCTGCCCGCCCCCGCTACCGTACTGAGTTCCTACAACTTCACGACCGCAACTATTTGAATTTGATTTTTTTTTTTTTTTTTTTTTTTTGGCGGAAGCTGGTGTGACTCACACGTCAACAAAATACTTCCCAGAACAAAGATAATGATCTTTGAAGCCTCGGTACCTAACATGATTTTATACATCTTTTTGTTGAAACATAAAATATACAAGAATCAGTAAATCTCATTACGTTGAAGAAAATGATATAGTGAGTGTAAATTTTCATTCGTATTTTTCGAACAAACTTCAGGAAATGATTTTTTGTAAACTTAAAAATTTGACGAACCACGCCACCTATTAAAATTAAATTGACACTGAAGTACACATACTATCACCGAGTTTTTTTTTTTTATTATTATGACACTAGCGAAATGGCAGTATACAGTATGGTTAATAAGATATAACCTAAAATTATGACTAAATTTTTAAAAGATATATGTTTCTATTGAACTGTGAGGTTGTGCAAAGCAGTGGCGCACACACGGAGAATCCATTGGATCCGAACCTTCCTCCCCCCAAAACTTGGTAATTTGACATATATTTGCGCACTTTCATAACAAAACTCTATTGTTCAGCAGAGAAATGATTGATGTAGTCTGAAGAATTTGATCTTATACTTAAGAGGCCTCATCCCGGCGAAATAAAAATACCGCTAATTTTACAGTAATTACGAGACAATATCATTTTACATGAGATACCGTTATCACGACTCACTTATCTGTTTTCGATTTCGAGACATTTTAAAAAATTGGCATTTATTTTCGCGTTTCTAAACGACTGAAAACGGAAAGCCACTAGGTAACGACTTGTGATAATGATATTTGGTCTAGGAATTAATTCGTGCGGTTGGTACGCACACATTGAAGCTGTAGTACAAACACAAAATACATAAATACCTTAAGAAAAATATTGTCCATCGCTAGCCACCACTTTCGCCCATCTGTCAGGCAATGTACGGATTCCGTGGCGAAAGAAGTCCTCATCCTTGGAAGCGATCCAGTCAGAGACCCATGTTTCGATATCTTCTGAAGAAGTAAGCCGCTGTCCAATCAAATCGTTGTTCATGCAATCGAACAAGTAGTAGTCCGAAGAAGCAACGTCTGGTGAATACGGCGGGTGGGGTAAAACTTCCCATCCGACATTTTCTAAATAGGTTTTGACCGGTTTTGCGACATGTGGGCGAGCGTTATCATGTTGAACAATAAGTTTATCATGTCTGTTCTCCCATTCTGGTCGTGTTCTGGCCAGAGCTTGCTTCAAACGCATTAATTGTCGTCGATAACGTTCTCCATTCATAGTTTCACCCGGTTGCAGCAGCTCATAGTACACCACACCTTTCATATCCCACCATATGCACAGCATAACCTTTGCACAGTGAATATCTCGTTTCGGTTGTGATGGACCTGGTTCACCTGGTTTCACCCAGGCCTTTTTTCGTTTAGGGTTCTCGTAATGGATCCACTTCTCATCACCCGTAATAATTCGATGCAGAAACCCCTTTCTGCTCTGTCGTTGAAGCAGCAATTCGCAAATGGTTTTTCGTCTTTCAACGTCTCTGTCTTTCAATTCATGTGGAACCCAATGTGACATCTTTTGAATCATTCCCATGGCTTTCAAGCGTTTGGAGACTGTTGTTTGATCAACGCCTAATGCTGCTGCAAGTTGTTCCTGCGTTTGACACGAATCCTGCTCGAGCAATGCTGTCAATTCTTCGTCTTGAAATTTTTTTGGCTGTCCAGCTCGCTCTTGGTCTGCCAAGCCGAAATCACCACTTCTAAACCGTGCAAACCACTTCTGACACGTTCACTCAGCTAGAGCATGGTCACCATACACTTCCACCAAAATACGATGACTTTCAGTCGCACTTTTCTGCATGTTAAAGTAATGCAGCAGGACACCCCGCAAAAACACTTTATCAGGCACAAATTGCGCCATGTTCACTTAACTACAAACTGGTGTTGTTGACGCTTTAATCCACTGTCCTATACTACGAACGATACGCGATGACAGGGGTTTGCAACACATGTGTGGATACACGGAACTGTGGGACGCTCCGTTCGTTGCGCCATCTCTTGTCCACCCGCACGAATTAATTCCTAGGCCAAATACCTCACGCAAAATAATATTGTTTAGGGCGCTTTTGTTCCACATTTCAGTCACCTTTTATCTATTTGAAGATATCACATAATTACTGTAAAACTAGCGTATTTTAATTTCGCCTGGATGAGGCCTCTTAATTTGTACTCTTTCTTCTCTTACGAAGCAATATACAGTATTACAAAGCAATATAGCCCTACAATACTTCTGTCATTTTTTTCCTGAGAATATAGATGGCAATACTTGACAATTACTTATCTTTTTTTCTCGGATGAAGAAGAACATCAGTTGAATACTATCAATATATAGACTTAATGTTTTGCAGTATTGGATCCTCCCCTTTTTGAACCCCTTAAAATAAAACATTCTGGGTGCGCGCCTGGTGCAAAGATAAGGCATATATGAATGGACATACCACGTTGAGCTGGACAAAATGGCATGATTGAAGGTAAATGCTCATGTTTGGTTGTCGAGAACATTGACAAAAATTAATTTTTATGAGGCAAAAATTACGCTGTTTCATTGCCACTAATAGCTGATAGGTTTTATTCTACCGGAAGAAATTGTTTCTTTATTTATTTATTAATGTACTGTGGATGTAACAAAAATACACTGTTATTTCTCTTCTAATGATATCACTCACACTACAGTATAATGTGGTGATTCATTATTCAATTTAGAAAACAGAAACTGAAAAATATTGCACATTTTATTTAAACACTAGCTGTCAACACCTGTCATTAACGAGTCAACACAAATGTACTACAATGGACTAGAATTAAGTTGCTCACATTGAGAAGGGTTCGGTTAGCATGAAGCATCATCAGTTGTTCCAAAAACTGCAGACTAACTGTATTTGATTCTTTCAGGCGCCGTGATGGCTAAATAGTAGAACATTCATTTCTGCTGCGTGGAGTCCATGGATTGATCCTAGCTCGTATTAAGTAGGATTTGTGCTAGACAAACACCGTGCGCGTGGGTTTTTCTCGGAATTCTTCCTTTACCTTCCGCTTTATTCATTCCACCATTTCATTCATTCCCATCATCACCTTCTCTTTTAGCCTACACAGAATAATCGTGGGACGTAAAACTGATAGATTTCTTTCTCTCTCTTTTTTTTTTTTTCTTTTTTAATTTCTCCACTAGCGCTTTGTGGAAAATACCTAAGGTGTCACCAAACGAACGAAACCTTGTGAATATAATTGATAGTGTTTGGTTGCTTCGGCATTTGAAATGAAGAGTCAACTATAAATTTCAATTATTCTTTTTATTTAAGTACTTTGTGTGTGTTGAGAAATAATTTCAAAGACCATCATTAATTTTAATGTTGCATTGCTAATCCTTCAATAAAGTACACATGTCAGGTGATCCAAAGGCTTGAACTCTCTTCATATTTCACCAAAAATGATGCGTTCAATGTAAATATATATATTTCTGTGAAACGTCGAGAAAAAAAGAAAGATTCATGAAAAGTTTAGGGTTAGAACTTACTGCAGCTGGATTCCATTTCAGTATCTTGACGATGATGCAGACAGACGTATCGTAAAACAGCCGAAAAGAATTCATAAATAGAAAATACTTGCGTTCTTCGAAATGATTCTAACTTGCTTATTCTTTTGTTCTAGTTACTTTCAGATTCTATATCACTTTTTTTCTGAATACTGGGCAAAATGTTTGGGACATGAGGTCTGATAAATCATATCTTACTAACATCACCAAATATCTTCTGTTTATACCCGTACAAGTATTTCTAAGTTGTAATGAAACATCTCGGTTCTATGATATTTGGAAACTTATAGGGTTACAACTTGCAGTGAGAGATTATGTCTTTCTAAAAGTCATTTGTATTTTCAATGATACGTTCAAGGTAGAAATAATTCAAGCTAGAATGTAAATGAGTATAAGATTGTACAAAGGTCTGGAGAATGTTTCTCTTCTTGCTGCAAGAGAGAAATCAGGAGGAGGGAAATGGGTATATGCCCCTCTTATTTATTTTGCAATGAAATATCGTTCATTAATATCCCAAGTGAAATAACCTACTTTCAAATAATGAGGAGGAAAGGCCTTCCTCACCGATTGCAGTCTATAAATAAGGGTGGTAAATGATAAAAGAAATATTGTTCCAATAATAACAAATAAGAAACCTCCTGCTGGTTATACCTCGAACATATTCATTGCATTTACCATGGAAACTGTGAGACTTAGATGTGCATGCAAGAAGTTTAGTCTTCAGTATATATTTGTGGATACTATATGGAAATATGTTGTGTACTCAATTTTTTATAGACATACGAAGGTGAGATTTCAGGAATTCATATATATATATATATATATATATATATATATATATATATGCCTATGTATATTATTGCCCACAAGACGAGAGAGGTGCATTTTTCAATTCAAAACATGAGCTCATATAATTCTAATCCCATGTTAAGCTTTAGTTTCAAGTCCCATGTAGCCTTGCTACTGAAGGAACGCTAAACTCAAAATCAAATCAAATTGGAAACAAAACGGAAAATAACGATAATGAGAATTCTCGTATGGTTTCGAGGCGAGGTGTGAAATTTCTAGTCTTGTCGGTAACAGTAGTTCACCCAAGTCTTTAATCTCAAACACTGCATTAGTGTTACGTTACTCATAGTAAAGAAAAGAACAAACTATAAATCGATAAAGCAATTGTAAGAACACAATAAAAGGCGTAGAGTATTTATCAAAGTTTAATAATATGCAAGTCATTACACAATACATTACAATAATAAATATAGTTTAAATCCTGTTACATGACACCCTTTGAGGACCTCTCGTAACGTGAAAGGATTCCAATAACTTCTAGATGAAATTAAGAAAAAATCAAAGAATAAATTTTGTACATAAATTTGCAAAACGAGACGAGATGAAGAAAATGTTTCCGAGATTCAATACGAGACGAGAAAGAATTCCTTGACAATCGAGACGAGACAAGAATTCGACAAGAAATTACGAAAAAGTGTTGCTAGTAATTACATTCTACGTTGCCTAAAAGGCATAAGCGTGGGACGTTAAACTGAAATATTTCTTTTCATTGTCATTTTATACATTTCACGTTTATTTTTCTAACAGTAATGTCTTAAATATCTTTTTTAGCACGCTGGACATTTCCAAGAGAACTAACATATTTCGCACAAACAGAAATTTATATATAATACAGTACTAAAACTACAATTAAAACCTACAAAAACATAATTCCTTTTTTTGCCCTTGCCCTTGAAATAGTATACCAACTAGCGTAATTGAGTGTGGAGTATTACACTTGTTGTCTTGAACTATACTTCGCGATACCCAAGGATGTTATAAAATAGAGGATCTGTCCATGTGTATCTTCATCCTATTAGGTAACTGAATGGTCGCCATATATGTTGTCTCAAAACATTGTGATCTTCATATGTAGACATGTAGTGTGTTTCTTTCAGATTTATATTATATAATGGTTTACATGCTGCACGTATGGGGGTACAAATAGGAGTGAGAAGAAATTACCCGGGATAACCTTTCGCAAGTAAGAAAATCACCAATCATAAGATAAGTATGGCTTCACGATTTTGTGGTATGAGCAGATCCTCTATTTTGTAACATCCTTATCGATATCTCTACTTGACGTCACAGATCACAAAGTATTCTGGGACAAATGAGAGCAGAAAGGCTGAATTGAGAATCCCCTGAAACATTCAACATGGCTGCTATTCTCTAGACATGTAGAACGCGGATTTTGGATATGTTACTCTATATACTGAAGATAATTTGTTTTCAAAACATCAAACCATACGATGGAAGTTAACCAATTTCTTATCACGTATTTTATTAAGGATTTCGATTCGTAATTAATTATTCTTTAATCTGATTGAAGAATTTATCAGTTAACTAAAACTCACGAACGTTTTAACAGAAACTAATAAATATCTCGCCTACTCTTAATTTTCGTATGCATATTTTAACTTATGCTGTAAGAATCTGGTTTAGCAACTATTCGTCGCCACAAGACGTGCAAGCTGTCTAACTAATACTATTTACTTCTAATTTTTACATTAACTCTAATTGTAGAGAATGTCAATCTATCGAACAACTCTTTGTTTTCTTTGCACTTAATTGGTACGATTAATCTCTTCCTTGAAAATAATTTGTTTATTGTCTGCATTGTAAAGAAAAATAAATAAATAAATAAATAAATAAAAGCACACTTCATTATAAGTTCTCATCTGCACCTTATAAAGTCGACACGTGTACGTTAATTGTTCAAATTTGCATTTACATTTCAAACTGAATATTTCCTTGCACTGTTCAAAAATATTACCAGCGGCTGCACAATAAGCACTCGCGTATTTAGTGATTATTAACCAAACGTAGCTTTAACAACTAGCACTGCAATGTGTACACCACATGAAGATGTTTGGTTTGTCTAGCGTGATATTTTCTCAAAATTATTATGGCAGCCGGAAGTGGTAATATTTTTTTAATTCAGGTTTCAGTAGAGAGAAATTTGAATAGGGATGGAATATACTTCTGGAATGCTTAATTTTTGCAGTAAACCAGTTATCGCTATCTTTACTGTTTTTATTGTATAGCGACCAATTTTCAAACCGGAAATGGTTGATTTCTGTCACTTGTTTTTTGAATAGAGAGTTAAAAGAAAAGAGATAGCCTATTCTTAGAAAGCCAAATCGATTCCTAGAAAACCGCTTCTTGCTATCCCTTATTCTTTTTGATTTATGTAGATCAATGTTGGTAATACAGACATACGACTTCACATACAACTGAAGAAGTACAGGAAAATCATGCGAAAATAGAATAAATTATAGGCAGGGAGAAGAGGGGTGCATGCGTAATTGTAATGGGATATTTCAATGCAATTGTGTGAGAAAAACAAGATGGTAGTGTCGTAGGCAAATATGATTTAGGAGAAATAAATGAAAGGAGAGAGAGAAACTTATCAATTTCTGAAGGCATAATTATTTAGTAATTGGGAACACTTGGTAATATCAGCAACAGAAGAAGATGTGCATGGAAATCTCCAATAGACTGCCGAAGATATCAAATAGAGTTATAATTCAGGACAGGTATCAGAATAGCTTGAAGAATGCGAAGACTCTTTCCGAGGTAGACATCTCTCTGATCATAACCTCGTGCTTGTAGGAGTGGATATTCAACTGAAAAACATCTCCCTCTCTCTCTCTCTCTCTCTCTCTGGCCTATGCAACCCGAAGGTTCAATACCGCGTTCACAAAAGCTCTCCACTCACTTCTATCCTTAGCTAATTGCATCCAGTTTCTACTTTGTATTCCTATCTCTGCAAGATACATCTTAATATTGTTCTCCCATCTGTGCCTAGGTCTTCCTAATGGTTGTTATAAGATGGGTCCTCCAGTCAAGACTTTGAAAGCGTTTCTACTTTCTTCCATTCTAGCTACATGACCTGCCCACCTAAGCCTCCTAGACTTGATGACCCTAACAATGTTGGGTAAACCATATAAATTATGTAGTTCCTCGTTATGAAGTTTCCGCCATTCCCCATTCTCGTTCCTCTTGGGTCCGAATATTCTTCTCAGGATCCTGTTCTCAAATACTTTCAGTCTATGTTCTTCCATCAGAGTAAGCGACCATGTTTCGCAACCATACAGAACAACAGGCATGATTATCGTTTTATATATTTTAAGCTTCAAATTCTTCGACAGAATTCGCGACGACAAGAGATTTTGAGCCGAATAATAACACGAATTCCCTGCTTTTAGTCGACATTTAATTTCTTCGTGAATATGATTTTCGTCTGTTAATATTAATCCTAAATATTTGAAAGTATCCACTTTATCAAAAGTATTATTAATATTTTAACGCCTCCACAATTTACCGTATTAGGGTCCCGATGCACTTCCATGTATTTAGTTTTCTCTGCATTTACTTCTAAACCCATGTCCCTGCAAGCATTTAATAAGATCTCTGCATTTCTTTCTATTGTTCTCCTATCATCCCCTATGAAATTTACATCATCAGCATATTGCCATAACCTGGGGAATACCGTTCAACTCTAGGCCGTGGTTGCTATCTTTGATTTTTCCTTATGGCGTATTCCAGCACAAAGTTAAATAATAATGGCGACAACGCATCTCCTTGTTTCAGGCCATTTTCGACTTGAAAGCTCATGGACAAAAATTTTCCTACCCGGACTTTACTTTGGGATTCACTTAAACGTATCTTAATTAATCTAATTAGCTTTCTCGGTATTCCAAGTTCTGTAAGAACGTTGTATCATGTTTCTCTCCTAACCGAGTCTTACGCCTTTCTAAAATCAATAAACTGAAAAACATATACAGAAGAAAACTAGGCAAGAACAAATTAAATACTGAAAAGTTGAAAAACGAAGAACTAAGAACTCTTTTCGTTGAAAAATTCGAAGAAAAATATTCAAAAAGGATAGGATAAGTGCGAGTAATAACAGATGGTGGGAGTATATTAAAATTTGTATACAGGAGGCTGCAGAGGAAGTAGTAGGTTACACCACAAATACAACTTGTCTAAGAAACCATGCGTTACAGAACAGATGTTATAGGAAATGAGGTAAAGGAAGACGTAGAAACAGGTTGATACAAAAGAGGACAGAGAAACGTACAGGAAGTTAAACAACGAGTTACGAAGGGAAACAAACAGAGCAAGGGGGAAGTTTAACAAAAGAAAATGCAAGGACATAGAAGAATTAGAAAGAGTTGGAAAATATGAGGAAATGTGCAAGGTAGTGAAATCTATGGAACCTCGGAAGAAACAAGGATATTTTGATGGTAGTAGAAAATAGGAATAGGATGATAGCGAGAGAAGTAAAGTCAGGAAGATGGAAAGAATATATTGAGGACTTATATGAGAGTAGGGATGGACTGTGTGACCTAGATGTTGAAGTAGAAAATGAAGTACACGAGGATGATAAAGGGTTTAGTATTCTTCGAGATGAATTTGAAAAAGCTATCTCCAAGATTAAAAATGGAAAGCCAACTTTGATAGATGATATACCAATCGAGTTTATTAAGAATTTGGAACACAAGGGCAAGAAAAAAAATGTCCCGACTCTGCAATGAAACAGGAGAATGATCAAAATACTTTCTGAAGACGATCATGATACCAATGGGTAAGAAATTGAATCCAGAGACATATGAGGATTATAGAACTATTAGTTTCATATCTCATGCAGCAAAGAGTTTGTTTCGAATTCTAAACAGAAGGATTTTTATGAAAGAACAAATGAAAAAGCTGAGAAATAGTTCGGGCTCAGGAGAGGTAAGGGCACAAGAGATGCAATTGGATTAATAAGGATAATCAGTGGAAGATTTATAAAAACACGAAAAGAGGTGTATGTTGTATTTATTGATCTAGAAAAGACTTTTGACCGCGTGAATTGGGAATTGAGGTGGGAGTTCCAAAGAAGGTTGGGTTGGAATGGAAATATCGAAGATTTATAAGAAACTTATATATGAATCAACAAGTAAATGTTAGAAGAGTGTATAAAATGTGATAGAGGAGAGTGCAATTGAAAAGAAAGTTTGACAGTTATGCTGTCTCTTATTGATATTATTTAAAGAGACAGTGAAAAAGAGCCTACATAATGAAGACGACATTTCGGTAGGATGTAAAATGATTAGGTGTATACGGCACAAAATAACTTAGGCGTGTGTTTCTACTCAGGCACGTACCAATAATGTATTACGGGATTGATAAAAAGCTTTTGGGAGGGGGTTCAAATTCAATTTGAGGATAAATTATATTACAATTTGTAAAATACTCACTAAAATTAAACTAAATTTCCAGAAAAATCGAGATATCAAGGAGGGGCAGTCCGGATCTCCAGCATTTCACCCGAAAACGTTCGAATGGCGATGCTTGATATACGAGTAACACCCATAGATAAATACAAATGTTCAGGGAGCGAGTTCATTCGTGTCTAGTATGTTCATTAAATTAAGGTGTTCTAAAATTAGAGTTATTACATTACATACATGTTATTGCATCATAAGTGTTAGTTCAAACGCCAGCTATTTGCTCAGAAAGAATAGGTTATGTAAGATATTGAAAAGCTTATTTGGATTATTTTTATATATGTAGTATATTATTAAGAAAAATATTACAGAAATTGCTCACTTCCCGTTTTAGCAGGAGAATTTTCTAAAAGACTGGAGTACAGATGCACTTCTTTTTAGACTTCCAAACCTTGCTATGCTTACGAGTCGGAAGTTTAGGACGACTTTGTTCGTCTGTCCGTCTGTCGACAGATATCAGAGCAAAAACGATCAGAGATATTGAGATGCAGTTCTTGCAATTGATTCAGAATCCTAAGGATAAATTTCATTTCATCTGGTAACTCTATATTCAAACTAAAAGTAGTTTAAATTAGTTATTTCCGGTTTCAATGTTTATCGTTATAGCACAAAAACTGTAACAGATAGCGAGAAGCTGTTTCTTGCAAACTATTCGGCATCTCAACACAATATTCCATGACCATCCACATTTTACCAAAACTGGAACTGGAATTAGTTCAAATTTACTATTGCTTTCGGTTACAATACTGATTTTCGTAGAGCAAAGACAGTAAATGCTATCTAGATGCAGTGTTTTGAAATAGATTTAGGGTCAAACGAATAGGTTCTGTCGGCTTCATTAACCTTCTATTCAAACTGGAAGTGGTTTAAATTATCCATTTTCGGTTTCAACTATTATTTCCATAGAACAAGAATGGTAAGAGATAGCAGGAAACAGTTTTGGCAAACAATTCAGCTTCTCAAGAAAAAATAACACGACTATCCACAAGACTCAATCTAAACCGGAAGTGGTTTAATTTACTACTACTTCCGATATCAATACTAATTTATAATAGAGCAAAAACAATAAGAGATATCTAGATGTAGTTTTCTGCGAACGATTCAGCTTTCCAAGAGTTGGCTCAGTCTTCTCTGTTAACCATCCATTCATACCGGAAGTGGTTCAAATTAAAGAATTTCAGTTTCAGTCTTCATTGTCATAGAAGAAACACAGTAAGGCATAGCAAGTAATGGCTTTCTGATATAGATTCAGCGTCTGAGGAACAGATCTTACCTTTGATCTTACTTATCTATTGCAGCCAGTAGCTATAGATGCACTACTTCGAGTTTGAGTATTGATTCCTATAGTTTAGAAACCATGCGTCTACCGTCGTTTCACACAGTGAATCGAAACTAACTTGTTAATAAGGAGTTTCTATAAACCTACCAAGTTTGCAACATAAGGGACTCATGATATACTCTATTTCCTTGGCATGCATTTTAAACCCCCCTGTTTCCCCGATAGAGGTCTGCATGGGCTCAGGCCTTCAAAAGCATATATCACTTAGGGCTCGGGCCGTGAATTTTTAAATATACAACCATATTTCTCGGGCTCTTTGGGGCCTAACTTCGTAAAAATACTGTACAACGATATATTTGCACTGTTCTATCTGGAGAACTTTTAAAGCACAACTGCACAATTGCTGTAAATAAAAACACAATTTTGCGTTAATTATCAAGTTTCTGTAATTCGGGTTTATTTCGGGCTCATTTGATTATCACACGAGCTCGGGCCGGGCTTGGATCTAAATGCTAAAACATATTTCGGATTCGGTTCGGGCCTCACATTGTAAATTCACAGGCTGGGCCGGGCCCGGGATAAAAATTCCGGCACATGCAGACCTCTATTCTCCGATAAGATACGATTTTATTTAAAGTAGCAAGACAAAAACTCGGTTCAACCCAAGTGCGAACTATATTCGAAAAATTCATTTCAAACAGTTCAACCGTTTCCCAGCAATGTTGAGATAGACAATGTCGATTTTAATGAGAAAGAAATATAGAAATTGGCCCCGTCCTTTCTCTGTGAAGAGATTTTCGAAAGCGCTGGGACCATGTTCAATCAAATATCTTTAATAAAAATGTTTAAATATTGAGTTTCATCTTTCTAACTTTATTGAATTCTGAGATACTCTATTTTTTTGGCATAAAGTTTGAACCCCTTGTTATACAATTTTAATCAAAATGAAATCATGAAAGCCCAGTTCGATATAAGTACTATTTATATTCAAAAATTCATTTGAAATGGTTCAGACGTTTTTCCGTGGAGCAATCATAAACCAGATACCTTTCACTTTTATTTAAGAAGTTTTTGTCATACACATTTAGTATTTATCCCGGCGGGAGCTCATGTGGTTCGGATTCCACGTTAATCAGTAGGTCCACGTCTCATATAGCCTCGCTGCTGAAAGGGACGCTAAACTAAAATCAACAACAACAACAACATTTAGTATTTAGAACACACTATATTTTCCGTAATTTGGAGAGCCTAGAAACTGGTCATTGTTCAAAGCAACCAATAGTGGACAATATAGTAAGGTTTCAACTACACTGTTAATTACGTATTTCCTATTGTTTACTCTTCGCTTCGATGTAGCAAATAACTGTCACAGTAAGAGAATATATTCCAATGTATTTGGAAAGTTTCTGTTTTGTTTGTAGTGAAATTCATTTTAATCCAAATTATTATCATGGTCTTAATGATAACAAATGCTGACATATCGATGGATGATGTTCACGGAAAGTTAGTTTTAGCAAATTTCTGTGCTTACAGCGTAGAGTAAGTGAGAGAAACAGAACCATTGAGAAGGAGCGAATGAAAGAGGGGTAGCATTATTCAATGATGTGCCAACGAAAGTTGAGCAAAAGTTGATCAATTACAGGAACCGTTAATTGAAGCGAACATGGCGGTATTAGTTCGGATTAGTAGCCAAACTTTCTAAAGTCCATTGAATACACACATACAAAAAAAAAAAAAAAGCGAAACATCCCTTTATACCCTGAAAAGTTGAGAAATTAAATGTGATAAACGCTTTTGAAAAACAAATTACCAAATACTATATAATGTTTTCGCCCCCGTTAGAGACAAGTTTATAGTATCGTTTGAACATCCACATCGCTAAAATACTTTGTCACGATGTTTTCAAAACTTAAATCAAATAGCTCTAACTATGTCAGTATTCCTTCCAATGTACAGGGTGTTCCAGGAGGAAAAGTCATGTATGGGCATTCATGCAGAAGGTATTCAGGTACCATTCCGGTCATTTTGGACATATTTCATATTTAAGATCTCCTTCTGAAGCTCCTTTTAGTACTTTAAAAATTCACGTTCAGATATTGTAAGTAACTTATAAAACTGAGCGTACAAATTTTCTTTTCTTTTCTTTTTTTTTTTTTTTTACAACTTTGATAATTGAACATAAATACTTTCTTCTCTAAACGTCCTATATATTACTGGATACGTATGAAACTATAAAAAAATTGTGGTTATAAAATGAATATGCACTTTCATATCAAAGTAATGTAAATTAATATGGTTGTTCTTTATTAGTTGGTTAGACAGTAAATCAGTGATCATAGGAATCAAATTAAAAAATAGGCTAACCAATATAATTTATTTAAAACAACAAAAGTATACCTCGTTCTCAAATGTTCATATGACGTTTAAATATCTTAAATACATAAATAAATTAGTCTCTGGTCATTAAGCTAAACACAAAAGGGGGGGGGGAAGAAGAAAACAATCCAGAGCTACAGGGTGTCCGAGAAGTCCTTCCCTGATTTCAGAAATTGATAACTCAGGCTAAAAATAAGATAGAAATATGAAACTGGTGTTGAATTGTTTACAAACTATAAAAGTTTTTGTCACATCAGTACACTTCCACATGAGCATCTTTGGTAGCACGTAGCACATCTAGGCGATATTCAATTTCCATCCACACATTAGCCAACATCACTGGAGGGATCGATGCAACGACTGTGGTTATTCGTTGCTGCAGGGTTATTCGTTGCTGCGTACGTTATGGTGATTCACTACTCCACTGACAAAGAATGTCGCTTCGTCGGAAAAGGCAATTCGTCTGAGATAACCATTATCGCCGCAATACGTGATAGCATTTCGACCGCAAAGTCATATCGACGTGTACCGTCGTCGGGCAACAAGACCTGAACGAGTTGCACTTTGTAAGCACGAAACAATACACGTTTGTGTAAAATGTCATGGATAGAGCTTTTTGGCATCTGTAATTCACGTGAGGCCTTGCGCACCGATTTCTTAGGACTTCTCAGAAAAGACTGCCGCACAGCCTCCACCGTGTCTGCTGAGATTCTTGGTCGACCAGACCTCGGAAGGTCAGCAACCGACCCTGTGTTCTTGAACTTCTCATACCAGGCTTTAATGCTCTTGACATCAGGTGGAGTCCTCCCAAATGTTGTCTGGAACTGTTATAACCGCTAAGAGGTTATAGAAGGATTTTTTGTGGACATACTTTATATTTCGTAAAGACAGTGATTATTATTTTCGATTTATACTTTATTCTGCAACGCACATAAGTTCTTTCTTCGGTGGGAATTGCTTCTTTCCCACACAATTGTACAAAGAAGTCTTTCATTATTTTTTCATATATATATTTAAAACATTGATTTTGCTGAGAACATTTCAGCGAATGACTAACCATTTCAGTGTTTCTCCCTGACTCAGTATATGCACAGTATATATTCTATAGTTATTGGGAACTGAATTAAGTGCTTTCTTTAATCACTTATGGAAACATTACAATAGATTAGAGAAATACGGGCTGACCAGATGTCCCAGTGGCCAAAGTGGCACCAGCCTCACAATTTTTGCAGTTCGTTATCTGTACTTTCTCACGCCAAAGTTATCGCCGTGTCTAGTGCATTATAGGCAGTTGACTAAAATTAACATAAATTGTTTTCTATATTCTGTTTGTCTGTGCATACAGGTGAGTTAACTGAGTGATTTTTGAAATGAACTGCCAACACTTTTCCGTTGACCATTGCAACCCGTAGCTTGAGTTTTGATGCTCAGGGAGTTCGACTCCAGGTCTGGAAGCCGTAGCCTGCGCATGTCATGTCGAGCTTCAGATACAACTTTTTGTGAAGGGGCACAAGCTATTTAGCCCGTGAAGGACGATTTCTTACGGCTAGCCCCAACTAGTGAAATCCCAGGTCCGCAAACCTTGTGCGTTTAAAAAGTTATATACGCGACCTCCAATATCAGCATTCCAATGTGGAGACCATTTCGTTTATTTGCTGAAGATTCACCTTTACGCTGCAGGACTGTTCAGCGTAACAACTGGATTCATCGTGGAACGATCCAGACAACTTTTCCCCAGTGCTAACCCCCCAAGTGTGTCAAGGGTGTGAGAGAAGAATTTGTAGTGATATCTGAATCATAATCATATATATATAAAGGGCTATATTGCCCGAAAAGGGCAAAGCGTGATTTCAGTGACGAAAATTATTTTACTTATTCAGTGTCCAGTGTTGTGTTCATTCATCTTCGCTATTTTTTTTAAATAGTGTTCTAATAAATAAGTATAGTGTCATTTAATCCAGTGTGTTTTCGTTGTTTGCATGAGTGATGTTTGTGTGCGTTATGGTCTGGATGACCATCTGATCGTCCGTGAGGTTTTCGAGAGAGACACCCGAACCTCTCGGCGCCTAATGCTCATCTCATTATTGAGACAGACGAGCGATTTGGAAACAGTTTGTAACCTTTTCTTGGAGAGGTCCTTCATCGTCCTGTCCACGTAAGTTAAAGTATCAGGAAGATACTTATTGGCAGTACCACGAGCCACGGACAGCGACCAGATTACACGGATTGGTTACAAATAAATGTTCGCCCGAGCAGTGACCCGAACTCAGGACGGTTACAAATAAATGGCGCCCGAACAGGGTCCCGAACTCAGGACGGTTACAAATAAATGACGCCCAAACTACCGACCCGAATCGAGACCGTTGGTGCTCGAATATACTTGTAAGATCAATATTTTAATATACCATTTCTCTTTCAGCTCAGTACCAGGAATTAAAAAAAAACTTCTCTTTCAGGTGATTTCAATCATATCGTGTTGTGATATTATATTTATTCTAATTGTATGTTTTAAGCTTTATCTTGTTCAAGATGGCACACAAGGAAGTAGACTTGGCTACTAAGCTAGATTTACTTTTACAAAAAGCAGATAAGAACGAGGAGAATTTAGCTAGATTAGAACAAGGAAACAAAGAGAATATTGACAGATTAGAGAAAGAGCTAAAAAGTGAGTTAGGCCAGAAGTTAGACGCTGTACAAAAAGAATGTCGCGAAAATAACCAAAGATTAGAACAAAGTATTAGGACTGTAGAGGCTGAAAGTAAACGTAGGTACGAAATCCTCGAACAAAAGTACAATGGCATAACTCTTAGGATTCATGATCAGGTTCACGAAGTCAGTCATAGTACTAAACAGGCAATCGAACTCGCCACACAGACCAGCATCGAAGTCAGGCAACAGACTGAAGAAACATGTCATCGTGTAGAACAAATAGAAACAAAAGTCTAAAATTCAGAATCATTTAGGAGGCTTGCACGAATACACACAATCCCTCCAAGGGCAGTTGGAATCAGCTCGAGATGTGTGTCAGGCTAATAAGGAACGCTGCGTTAGTTTACATATAGATACAATCGATAAATTAGATGAGATGCATGACCGTATTGAGGAAATTTCTGAACGCGTAGAAAGGCAAGGTAAAGACATTAAAATGGTATATGAAGAGGCGAAACTGATAGATTACAATATGAAGGTAAAAAATGAATCTAACGCAGAATGTCGCGCCGAAATACGGGCCATAGATAAGAACATAAAAGAAATTAGGCGTCATATGGTAGAGCTCGCCCAGAGAGTAGAAAGTACCGAAAATAGAGCGTCAGAATTCGAACCCCGAGTAGAAGCAGGTACTCCTAGACAAGTTAGAAATAGGCACTACAGTGATTCGGCTTATTCGGAATGTAAGAACACCAGTAGTAGTGATAGTGCAAGTGATGATTCAGAAATCAAGGTTGTATGTGACCGAAGGCGCAAGCGCGACAAAAATGTTACTTTCACTAATCGCCAGAGAAAAAAAACGAAATTAAAAGACGATGTCATGCTTAAGGAAATTCAGTGTTTTCCTAAATTTCAGGGTGATCCTTTCAGTGAATCAATTCACAATTATTTGCAAAAGCTAGAGGTTACAGCTCAATTAGCCAACCTTTCTGATAAAGCTCTGTTTAAACTCATTCCACATTTGTTGCAAAGGAGTTTCATTAAGTTGGTACAATCCGCGGCAAAAAACCTGCAACATGAGGATGTAAGTTTATTGTGAAACTACGCCTAACAGCACAGGGAATGAACATAACGTCTAAGTGTAACGAATCACGCCAGGATAAATCTCGGCCTCCTCCCGTGCACACTTATTTTGGAGCAAAAGACTTCGTCATTTCACAATAAACTTATATGCTCATGTTGCAGGTTTTTTGCCGTGGATTGTACAATATCAGGAAAGACGACTTTACTAACTATGATCAAATCAAACAAGCACTTATTGAAGCTTTCGCGGGCAAAGCTACAGTACAACACAGGCTATCAACCTGTAAGAGTACTATGTTCGATCCCAATGTACATAGTTCCGTACATGATTTCGCGCTAGATCAATTCAATAAACTTCGTGAATTGACACCGCAATTGCCTGAATTTCTCATACTTACAGATGTAATACAGACTTTGCCTAATAGATTTAAAACTGAACTCTTTCTTCATTCATGTAACAATATCAGGGAGTTTTTGGCCGCAATTCAAAAATTAGAAACTTTACACGCTCAGCAAAGTCGTAGAGAGGAAAGATACAAGCAGGGTAATAATTATAATGGTAATCAAAATTCCAGTTTCCAAAGTAACCAACGAATTTTTTCGTATAATAAGAGTAATCAAAGGTACCAGGATCAGCGTGTCAATAATATGAGAATTGATAGGAATCAAAACCGAGGTCGTACGCGACATGACAATAGTAGAAATAATAGAAACCGATCCTCGAGATCACGTGATCAGAGAAATAGTGAGGAACGGAACAGGAATCGCAACTCGAGCGATAATTCTAACACTAGACCTGAACGAAAGAACAATAATTGTAGGAATAGACGAACAAACCATAATTATCAAAGTAGAAATAGTAATCATAGGGAAAAAAGTAACCAGGATCTTGTGTGTTGATACGAATTTTTCTTTCAGGAAAGCCACACATTTCTTTTAATCTTTCTTTCAACATTTAAGCGATAGACATTCATTCATTTTTCTTCCTTTTTGCTTTTAGTTTTTGATAGAAAACCTGGATACGAAAAGAAGAATTGCGCATTTCTTTTAATACTCCTTTTTGCTTCCAGCTTTTAACTGTTCAGCAAAGAATAGATAACACGTTTTTCTTTCTTTATTTTGATAAGATAGTCGCTGCATTTTCGAACACCTGTGTTTATGGTTACGAATAACGGGTGATACACAGCTGATTAATTCTTTTCCTCTTTTTGTCTTTGCTCTGTGTAGCACTTCATACCTCAGTCAGCTGTGCATTTGTGTTGCAAACCTTATCAATGACTTACTATTAGTTTAATGCCATTAATCTTTTCTGGTTTTCATTTCAGATGTTTGAATTTAGATTTTTTAATAAATAATTAACGTATTATACGTAGGGGAATTGCATTTTAAAAGCAATTTGAAATCTTGGCGCGATTTCCGTATCCCCAGCCAGTGGGAAGATGTTTTGGCGTTATAATATTTTTATTGTGTTTTAAAATTAAAAAAAATTCTTTTAGGATCCCTTCCCACTTTCGAAAATCTTAAATATGTTATTACATGTTATTTAGAATTAATATTCAATTTTCTTTTCAGAATTAAAAAAAATGATCGAGATACTCAGGATGAGAAAATTGTTAGTTGTTAGCTATGTATATATTTCTGTATTTGTAAATGAAACTTAGTACGTAATCTCATGCGTAGAATATGGAATTTTACATTTATAATCAATCTCGAATTTTTTTTTCAATGTTAATCTTAGATTTTTGTTTTCATTTTGATAGTAACCCGTAATTAAGCATGTGTATTCTTAGGTTAGATTTTTTGAGTATATCTGTCTAGTAATATTCTAGTGAATATCGTAATGTTTATGAACCGCAATTTTATTATGTGTATTTGTATGCTAATGTGTTACAATGTTTAGTTTATACATTAATTTTCAGAAAATTATATTTTAGTCACAGTATGTCCTAAAACTATTTGGAATTTAGTAGTAAAATTGTTATTGTTATGGAGGATTTTTTTAAAAAAAATCAACATGACCAAAGGTTTTGGAATATAAATCTTTAGGTTTCAGCCATAACAAGCAGTATGGAGGATTTCCTTCAGAAATCAACATGGCCAAAGATTTTGAAATACAAATCTTTAGGTTTCAGCCATACTACCATTGACGGATGATTTTCTTCAAAAATCGACCTGGCCCATTATTTATGAGGTTTCAGCCGTCTCAGCAATATTGATATAGATCCCGAAAAATAAACTTATTTTCTTTCCAACAGCATGAAGCCATAATGTTTTATGAAAATTACTTTGTCAATTATTTCGTATGCTCGATGACTGAATTTTAATGTGTTAATAAAACCATTTTGAATATTTTGTAGCGAAGATGCCTAAGAAAGTTTAACTGTCTTGAAATTATATAACCGTTTTGTAGGGAAGTTAATCTTGATGTTTCAGACCGACCAGAAAGTTGTAATGTCGTTGACTATATTCTTGTTTGTATCTCATGTTTTTCTTTTAATAGGTCTCATGTATTTTGTCTTATAGAGACATATTTCACGATGCTACGAGAGCATTTATATCTTGTGTGTTTACACATTTTTTCTAGGTGGAAGACGTACGCTATGTTCAGGGAACATACGTGTATTTTACTGAATATTAGTGTTGATATTTCAGTTATGTATAGAAACATTTTGTAAGTGCCTATGGTTGCAGGCCTTCCCTCGTTTCTAGTTTTGCCTCGCATGTGTCGATGGCATATTTCGTGTGTAAGTACGTGTAGTATTACACATTTTCCCACCTATAGTTTTGGTCAATTCATGGCGTAATGACCATTTATTTTCAGGAATGTTTGGACTAGTGAGTCAATTTCCTTGACTTAGACCTTTGAGAAACTTGGATCAACACCGTATAGTTTTCAACGCTTTATTAATAAATTTCTTGCAGATAATACCCACCTATTCTGGTAACCCTACAATGTTTACGTTTCTGGAAGTGAACAACCACCATTATTCTAGGCCTACGCTAATAATAACTTTGTTTCAGAATGAAACCATTTGTTGTATTGAGCATTATTGAATTAAAGTCTCGATTTTCACGACGAGCAGATGGCATTTGATCTTATGGCGTGCCAAATTTTCTTCATACATGTCAGCGAAATCACGATCTTTTCTTTGATATGCAGAATCATGCTTGTTTCTTGGAATTACTATGAACGTCAATTTTGACACTTAAGTTTATTTTTTATTTTGGAAAAACGATTTTTCGTTTTTTTTCTGCCAAACAACACGAGGCACAGTTAAAAAAAGAAAAAAAGGACATACAGGTGAAAATCTTATTTTCTTTACATATTGTCAGTTTATCATGTGTTTACATTTCCATTCATTTTACTTTTTCAATGATTTTCGTATTTTTCAAATATATTATAGTGATATCGAAACTTTGACAATAATTTTAATATTTTAGTACCTTTAACATATTTGCTATTTGCATATTCATTCGTATTTTGATATTTTAAATACAGATATCAGTATATTTACTAATTTTTATTGAGATATTTCATAATTCTTTAAGTCGATGTTTTCTTGAATAGTTATGAGTGTGCGTATTTACTTCATATTACACAAAATAAAGTGATCGAAACGGAACACTTAAACATTTTACGAAAAGAATTTATTAGTGTTTTAAAAAAAGCATTTAAATAGCCCTATAACGTATTTACTTCATATTATATCAAATAAAGTGATCGAAACGGAACACTTAAACATTTTACGAGAAGTATTTGTGTTTTCAAAAAAAAAAGTAAGAATTTTAATAGCCCTACAAACGCTTTCTGCGAACTTTAAAAAAAAGTTATCATACAGCTGTTTCAACCATACCTCGTTTCTCACACCAGTGTTTAAAAAAAACAATCTCCCCTTTTCCCCTCATCAACTCATCGTTGGAGAATCATGGAGGATACTCACACAGGAAGACAATATGGTTTCAATACGTGAAGAAACGGAAGATAAGGAAACCCAATTGCACCAATTGTTCAAGAGGATCTTATTACTTCATGGAACACTTGGATTGGACACTGCTCATGCAGGAACCTCATCATGCTATAGTGAGTGAACAAGTTCTTTAACTATTTTAAATAGCCCTTTTTCAGGTGAAAAACCATTCATCGTTTATGCACGTGAGTCTCACACCACATGACAGTGTTGCCAACTAACTAATTTTAAATCTCAGGTGAAAAACCTAATTTTATTCATACTTCGTCATACGGCCAAGGGTTCTCAACCTGTCTACGTGTGCACTTCACAGGTCGTTCCACGTTTCAGACGCCATATATAACCGCTAAGAGGTTATAGAAGGATTTTTTGTGGACATACTTTATATTTCGTAAAGACAGTGATTATTATTTTCGATTTATACTTTATTCTGCAACGCACATAAGTTCTTTCTTCGGTGGGAATTGCTTCTTTCCCACACAATTGGACAAAGAAGTCTTTCATTATTTTTTCATATATATATTTAAAACATTGATTTTGCTGAGAACATTTCAGCGAATGACTAACCATTTCAGTGTTTCTCCCTGACTCAGTATATGCACAGTATATATTCTATAGTTATTGGGAACTGAATTAAGTGCTTTCTTTAATCACTTATGGAAACATTACAATAGATTAGAGAAATACGGGCTGACCAGATGTCCCAGTGGCCAAAGTGGCACCAGCCTCACAATTTTTGCAGTTCGTTATCTGTACTTTCTCACGCCAAAGTTATCGCCGTGTCTAGTGCATTATAGGCAGTTGACTAAAATTAACATAAATTGTTTTCTATATTCTGTTTGTCTGTGCATACAGGTGAGTTAACTGAGTGATTTTTGAAATGAACTGCCAACACTTTTCCGTTGACCATTGCAACCCGTAGCTTGAGTTTTGATGCTCAGGGAGTTCGACTCCAGGTCTGGAAGCCGTAGCCTGCGCATGTCATGTCGAGCTTCAGATACAACTTTTTGTGAAGGGGCACAAGCTATTTAGCCCGTGAAGGACGATTTCTTACGGCTAGCCCCAACTAGTGAAATCCCAGGTCCGCAGACCTTGTGCGTTTAAAAAGTTATATACGCGACCTCCAATATCAGCATTCCAATGTGGAGACCTTCATTTCGTTTATTTGCTGAAGATTCACCTTTACGCTGCAGGACTGTTCAGCGTAACAACTGGATTCATCGTGGAACGATCCAGACAACTTTTCCCCAGTGCTAACCCCCCAAGTGTGTCAAGGGTGTGAGAGAAGAATTTGTAGTGATATCTGAATCATAATCATATATATATAAAGGGCTATATTGCCCGAAAAGGGCAAAGCGTGATTTCAGTGACGAAAATTATTTTACTTATTCAGTGTCCAGTGTTGTGTTCATTCATCTTCGCTATTTTTTTTAAATAGTGTTCTAATAAATAAGTATAGTGTCATTTAATCCAGTGTGTTTTTGTTGTTTGCATGAGTGATGTTTGTGTGCGTTATGGTCTGGATGACCATCTGATCGTCCGTGAGGTTTTCGAGAGAGACACCCGAACCTCTCGGCGCCTAATGCTCATCTCATTATTGAGACCGACGAGCGATTTGGAAACAGTTTGTAACCTTTTCTTGGAGAGGTCCTTCATCGTCCTGTCCACGTAAGTTAAAGTATCAGGAAGATACTTATTGGCAGTACCACGAGCCACGGACAGCGACCAGATTACATGGATTGGTTACAAATAAATGTTCGCCCGAACAGTACCCGAACTCAGGACGGTTACACTGTCTCTGCACCGTGGTTGGTGATCGTGTCTCATGGTACCACAGGACACATTGTGCCTTCTCCTGGTTGGTTGGCATGGCTTCTTGGGCTTCTTACTTACGTACTATAAACCTAAAACGAACAAAATTGAGACTTGGTAAAACAGAACAAGCCTAACACAGACAAAAACTTTTATAGTTCGTAAACAATTCAACACCAGTTTCATATTTCTATCTTATTTCTAGCCTGAGTTATCAATTTCTGTAATCAGGGAAGGACTTCTCGGACACCCTGTATTTACTTGGTTTAGCTCTTCTTTCCATTCATCACATTGGAAAGAAACACTGCATACTGAAATATGAATTTTTGGATATCATATCTGTGACTTCCTTTACACTAATGTGAACCACTACTCCACGATTTTCCGTGTTCGAAATAATGAGTGTTACAATGTATCTTTTTTCTACGGTGGCTTTGAATCAAAGTACCCCATATGTTTGTATAAATATTTTTTTTCTTATCTTGGCGTCAGGAATCTCCTTCCAAACGTCGTGAGTGTTGTTTTGAAACACACACATATATATATAGGATGTTTTAATATAGGGTATATATAGGACTATTGAGCCTCTTGCACATGAGATGGCATTACACTAGTTAACAAATTTAAACTTTTTGTTTGTTACATGAGAAAAATCACCTGATCTTAAAGGAACTTTTTGCGCTGAATTCGAATATGCACTCGGTTTCTCTCCATCACGTACAGTTTTCCCGTAACAGAGGGATTAAATTTCAAAAATTTCCCTTTTTCAGATATTTTATTCCCCTAGCTCCTGTCCCCTTACATATAGTAACATAGAAATTATACCTAAGTATACCTTGATTTATATTTAATAAACCCTAAAAGTTTCGTAAAAATCGCTTTGTTCTTTCTAGAGAAATAACTATATTTGTATGTATACTGTGTGCACTGTTTATTGCACCTGATAGTAATGTTTTCAGATCTCCTGAGTTGGGGTAAAAACGATTTGCTTTATTACTACAAACACAGACATAAAAATGAATATTTACAATAGTCAACAACACACTTGTATTGCTCTCTGTAAATTAGAAACGTGTATAAAAATAGAATGTACTTCCAACGTATATTTTTTTTAAAAGTACAGTATATGTATATCTTAATTCTAAAAAAAGCAAATACACAATAAGTTATCCCAACGTTAAATCCGCAATTAGACCTATTCCGCACGGGGATGAACTTCCACTTCCCGAGCCCCCTACCATCTGGGAAGAGATATGGCCAAAAGACTCTGATGATGATCATGACCTTGATGAACCATCGACATCAACATGCACATCCAAGGATCCAACGTTCATCCCTGACTGTGTTCGCGAGCCACATTTCATCCGGCAATGTGAACTTCATGACCTAGTCCGTGATTTGCACCTGACAAAACATGAGGCGGAACTTCTGGGATCAAGGCTCCAGCAGTGGAACTTATTGGATGCAGAAACGAACATATCAGTGTACAGGAAAAGGCGTGTTCAATTTTCAAGCTATTTCTTAATGCAAGATAATGTGTGCGTATGTACGGATATAAATGGGTTGATGGCGGAGCTAGGAATTCCTTACGTTCCAGAAGAATGGAGGTTATTTATCGACGCGTCAAAGGTCAGCCTTAAAGCTGTCCTTTTACATAATGGAAATAAAAAACCTTCTATACCACTCAGTGAAGATTAAGGAATCCTATGACACCATGTCAACTTTGCTAAATCTTATAAATTACAAGGACCATTGTTGGCAAATATGTTGTGATCTCAAGGTAGTTGGTATTTTATTAGGACTGCAGTGCGGTTACACGAAGTACCAATGTTTTTTATGTTTATGGGATAGCCGAGCTGATGACAAACATTATGAAGTGAAGGAATGGGAACCTAGAGTGAATTACGTACCTGGAGAATGCAACGTCAAATACGCTCCTTTGGTAGATCCTAATAAGATATTACTACCGCCACTTCATATCAAGTTAGGACTTATGAATAACTTTGTCAAAGCCATGGACACATCTGGTGAAGGTTTCAAGTATTTGCGAGATAAGTTCCCTAACCTGAGTGATGCTAAGATTTCAGCGGGAGTGTTTATTGGTCCCCAAATTAGGAAATTAATGCTTGATGATAGCTTTGACAGCAAGTTAAACAGTGCTGAGCTAGCTGCCTGGACAGCATTTAAGTGTGTTGTGCGCAACTTTCTGGGCAATAACCAAGCTGAGAGTTACACAGAAATCGTACAGGACATGATACAGAAATACAAAGAGTTGGGTTGTAGGATGTCTTTAAAAATCCACTTTTTGCACTCCCACCTCAGCTTCTTTCCTGCTAACCTAGGTGCTCTCAGCGACGAACAGGGGGAAAGATTCTACCAAGATATAATGGCAATGGAGAAAAGGTACCAGGGACGATGGGATCCTTCAATGATGGGGGACTATTGTTGGGGTCTTGTTAGAGAATGCAACATTTCTTACAACAGAAAGAAGTAGTGTACGTTTTTGTAACCCAATGGAAGTTTCATATATTGTGATAGTTTTGATTGTCTTTTCATGACCTTTTGGTACATTTGTATTATTGTTTATTGTAAATTGTCACACTTGTAAATTATATTGCATTTAATATATGTGTTTGTGGTAATAAAGCAAAACGTTTTACCTCAACTTAAGAGATCTGAAAGCATTACTATAAGGTGCAATAAACAGTGCACACAGTATACATACAAACATATTTATTTCTCTAGAAAGAATAAAGCGATTATTACGAAACTTGGACGGTTTGTTAAATATGAATCAAAGTATACTTAGGTATAATTTCTATGTTAGTATGTGCAAGGGGACAAGATCTTGGGGTGTAAAATAAACGAAAAGGGAAATTTTTGAGGGATTTTCTCGAAAATCCCTCTGTTACGGGAAAATCGTACGTGATGGAGAAAAACCGAGTGCATATTCGAATTCAGCGCAAAAATTTCCTTTAAGAACAGATATTCCCTTTTATGTAACAAAACCTTTGTTAACTACTGTTATTGTCCCAAATCTCAAGCCAAATGAGTGGTGGCGGCTCAAGTTTCACATCATTGGGCAGTTGATAGTTGAAACTACTAAGAGGATTTTTTTTTTTTTATGATCACATGTAAAGTATTGCGCCGTAAAGATGAGTGAAGTTTGTGACAAAATGTTTTATATTTTACAATTTTATTTCGGTAAAGGCGCAAATGCTGCGTAGGCCAGCGAAGAAATTTGTGTTACAATTTCAAAAACCTTTTTTTAGGCGGAGGGAAGGGGTATCCTCAATTCATCCGAGATTCTTCCTCTTTATAGACTCTTGATTTATTACTTTGGCGGAAATAACCACGAGTAGAAAATCACTAAGGTAAAATTCAAGAGGGACAAAAAACCATACAAAGTATTTAATTAACAGTACGTTACTCTTGTTTATTGAAGGAAATAAATCTGTATATAGTTAGGGTCTGCTTCTGTACAATGCATATTTACATTTTTCGTTTGCAATCAACTAAAACAGATCTCATAGCTTTGGTTGTTTGGTTTTAAACTTGTCATCACCAGTCCCTGAGATTTTCTTTTGTTTATATTACTCAACTTTATTATTATTATTATTATTATTATTATTATTATTATTATTATTATTATTATTATTATTATTATTATTATTATTGAAGAATTGTGTTCTTCTTAGTCAGCTGGTTTTGTTTCTCGGTTTCAACATTCATTTTGTCTATCCTGTTTCTGTGTTGAGTTTACATAAAAAACAATTACTATGTACCGATACGTGACATGAAATGAAATGAATAAATATACAAATATTTGTGTGCATCTGCTTGGTACATCTGGTAAGTAATTCTTCAATAACATGTTTACTTTATCTAACCGAAAAATTTAATATCAATAACCTAAGCAATTCCCAATGTTTATTATTTCTCAAACTTGTGTAAACTTTCATTAACTTATTTTTCTATTTTATGTGTATTTGAGTGTAGAATATATGAATTTATTTGACCTACGATGTCAGATGCATAACATCTGGATATAAATGGAAGAATTTTCACATTATACAATCTGTTTACAAAGTAAATATTATTGCAAATTGCGTGGAATATCCAAAGTTTATGACTACTTTAGTATTTGATGTGTTTATTGATCTAAGAGTAAACTTGTGCGTAAGCGTTTCCTCGTCTTTCGTATCCCGAAAGAAGCGTGGGAGGCATGGTAACTCAGTGCGTTTACCTATGGCACATGGGGTCCCTCGTTCGAACCCTGATCAAGTAAATATGTAGTGGATAACATCACATTCGTTAATTTTCTCAGGGTACTCACGTTTCCTCCTACATTCTCATTTTGCCAATTCTTCCAGCATCATTCACTTGCCTTAAGTATCCGTCTCCCTTAATCTAATGGGTAATAAACGTGGGACGTTCAACTGAAAATGATTTAATCTCATTTCATTCTCGAAAGAAACGTTACTCTTCATAAACACGAAAGATAAAGTCAAAGAGGAGCGAGTGTTAGGAAGGTGTTATACTGTAATTACACTTAACCTTGTAAGACCTAACACGGAACGAAAATGAAACCATTTAGTTCCACGTTCCACGATATGCAGTGGAGGCTAAAGGAGACGGTGATGATGAAATAATGAATGAAATGGTGGACTGAAGAGAGTGGGAGGAAACGGGAGAAGCACGAGGAAACCGACGCACACCTGTTTGTCTACCACAAAGCTCACTTGAAGCGAGCTGGAATCGAACCGAGGACCCCATGCACCGGGTGTGAACGCTCTACCACTGAGCCACCGCGGGCCCTTTATCATGGAATGAAATTAAAGCTCTTGAAGTCTACAAATACTGAAATTTTGCATACTATTTGCGTTTAACCAAAAAAAAAGAAGAAGAAGAAGAAGAAGAAGAAGAAGTCCAAAGTCGATAAATTCCAATCAGTTGATCTCATTGAGGTCAACAAAATGATAATGGATCAGTGTAAAACCTCATGTATAGTTTTCGAGAAAAACGGGGATAATCATTATTATTATTTTAATTATTTATTTTTATTTTATTATATACTAGCTGAACCTGCGCTCTCTACACAGCGCATCATTCACATATGAGCATGAATCTCATTATTATTCTTCACAACATCTGTACATGTCCCTTTACAGACACAAGCGAAAGACGTTTTGATTTTTTTTAAAAAATCGGCAAGGGGTACAACACACGGGAGATTTTTTCGATTATTTTTTCAATATCTCGCACCCTTTGCAAGATTAAGCCTACTTCCAATTGAAGTTTCTAATTCATGTATTATCAGTGTTTTCTTTCCTCTTGCATGCAGTATGTAATAAGCAAATACATTACATACACATTTAATTATAAGATCAGTGATATATGGTGTTCATTGGACAAAACACTCCAAACAATAAAGATTCATCTTAGACTGGATAAAAAATGATTATTTTTCGTTTTTCATTATCAATTGGCATGAAACAAACTCTGACGGATATACAACCCCTCTATACAGTTATGTGGTATTGGAATGATATGATGCTTCACTTTTTAAAATTTTAACACTTTCAGTGTACTCCTAAAAATGTACTAAAGAGATAACGGTCATGTATTTTTTAAAACACTCAATTAGAACTGTATAATCTACACAAAATTTGGAATCGACCACTGAAAACGACACTTGCGGTTTGTAGCACTTGCGATTTTCGAGATCTTATTGTCGAAATGATTGTAAAGAAACATCTAAACTTTTCTTTGGAGACAGACATATAAACCTAGCATTTTAATATATAGGCAATTGATATTTATGTTTTTGTTCAAGTAAAATTAATGCTGTAGCCGTTGATAACCACGTCAGCCTTATCAACCTGGCATTAAGATCAAACTGATTCTGTATGTTTATCAAAATGTTAATTGTGAAATTAACAAGAAAATAATGTACAGTATGTTTACAAGAATTAATCTAAAACATTTTATTAACTCTTAAACTTTACACTTTTATTAACTATTGAATACTGTACAAAATATATGGTACAAGGTGTGACAAAAGTACAGGGTCACAGGGTTAATAATAAGTAAAGATTTATAAAAATATATAGAGAAATGTTATTGGAAATACGTGGCTTTCAATCTAAAATGGTGGAATCTTTCCCATCACACGAGCCGTTTAGGATTCACACTAGTAAGGTGCCCAATGTTAAATGAAAAAGCAACGTTTTCCGTTCACCAGACTGTTCGAACGGAACTTAAATGTTTGCAAAAATGACACAGAGAACGTGTATATTTACTACGTGAGAGAATCCAGAACAGCTAGAATTCGTTTCTCAACAACACTGTATTGTTGATATGGTTTAGTGCCCAAGAAAATAGCCTGATGAAGTGAACTGAAACAGCGACTAGTCGATTTTTGAGATCTATTCAGCGTCTTAAAGCAACATACAATCCCATCTATAACACTTCATCAAAACCGAAAGTGGTTGCAATTTACTACTACTTCCGGTTACAATATTGATTTTGGTAGAGCAAAAACGATATCGAAGCAGTTCTTTGCAATCAATTCAGCGTTCCAAGAAAGCAAGAATAGGTTCCATCTCCTCCGTTAACTCTTATTCAAAAGTAGTTCAAATAAACTGCTACCAAGTTCAACGTTGATCACCATAGTACACATAAATGGTAATAGACATCAACAAGCAGTTCTTTTGGAATCGATTCTGCATTACAAGACAACATACCATAATTATCTGTAACCCTATCAAAACCAGGAATGTTGCAATTTACGTGTACTTACGGTTCCAATACTGATTTCCAATAGCGCAGAAACGGTCAGAGATATCACAAAGCAGTTCTTGCAATTGATTCAGCATGCCAAAAGAGGAAATGGTAAAGATATACTAGTACAGTAAGCTCACAGTTACCCGGCCTAATGTAGCGTACGGACAGGCTGGATTTAAAAAAAAAATGCTGAACAGGCCACAGTTCTATAATTACTCACTTCGTATTCTACTCATACCATTGAAAACATTTCTTATTCATACATATCCAAAAAGCATTTCTTAGTATACGTAACAATTTTTGTTCTATATAGTGATCAATGTGGCAACTGGAAATTGTATATTTTTTAACAGTTTTGGTTTTCAATAGAAGGCTATAGAAAGAGATGAAACCTACTCTTATAACTATTATTAAAATAGTGCTTCTTGCTGTCTATTATCATTTTTTGCTCTATAGTGATCAATGTTAAAACCAGAAACAATAGATTTTATCCATTTCCTGTTTTCAACAGAGTTTTTTTTTTAATTTAACGTCCCACGTTACGCTTTGAGAGTAAGGTAGACGATGATGATGAGACAAATGATAATGGTGGAATGACGAAAGTGGCACGAAACGGGACAACCTTGAAAAAAACCACGGAAACACAGTGTTTGTTCACCACAAAGCCTATTTAGTGGAAGCTGGGATCGAACAAGTGACCCCATGCTCCAGAGATGAGCGCTCTACTACTGAGCCACCGCGGCCCGTAATAGAGGGTTTAAAAAGAAAATGAAATTAATTCTTGTAATGCAGAATCCATATTCAAAAAGCTTTTCTTGCTATCTATAACCATTATTTATCTATGACGATCAATGTTGAAACCTGAAATAATAGATTTTACACTTTCTGTTTTCAATATAAATCCAAAAAAATATTAAATCTATTCTTGCATTGCTGAACTTATATCCGAAAACCGTTTCTTCTTATCCATAACCATTAGTACTCTATGGTAGTCAATGCTGAAACCGGAAATACTAGATCTGGTAATACTAAATTTCTTACTATTTCCGGTCCCAATAGAAAGAGAAGAAACTGGACTTATTCATGTATTGGGACACCGAATCCATTAACACAAGAAATTCTCGCTATATCTTTTATCATTTTTGCTCTGACTGTCGTAAGACGGACATATATACGAGTTCTATAAGGCTTATAAGATTTGTGGACAGCATAGTTTGAACCATACTTTCACCCCAAAAATCAAGAAATGGTTTCAACTTATATTATAATATTGAGAGTGATTGTTTCCGACTCTTAATCTCTTGAACCGTCCGACCCATTTCGATCAAATTTTCAACTTAGGTGAGGTTGGGACTTGGGATGTTTTTTCATCGTTTCACTTTGACAGTAGAACTAAGGGGAGGAGGAGGATGGAGAGATATACAAAAATCAATATATAAGATAAATGAAAGTGGCTATGTTTGTGAGTTAATAACTTGAACCACCGATCGATTTCAATTAAATTTTCAAGATAGATAATGCTTGGACCTGGCATGGTCTTTATCATATCACTTTGACGGTACAACTTAGAGAAGGTGGGAGGGAGAGATATTTAAAAATGATCGAAAATGACCGATATTAGTGTCGAATTTATAGTTTTCGGGGCTGCTGAGAGGAACAATGACACTTCCGATCCCGTTTAAATCCAGATTCAGCCACGCAGCTGGGGAGAGGAGAAGGGGGAAGAAATATAAAAATGGTCGAAAATAACAGATAGCAAAGAGCGCTTTAGTGATAGTAAAAGTGATTGACAAACGAAACATATTACTATGGTATTTTTTCTTAGCTAAACAAAGCGAAGCGGGTAATTGATGCTAGAATATTATATTCTGAAAAATTATTTTAAAAAAAGAAAAGAAGAGAGAGAATATTTATTTTCTCTAAATATCTACAAGTGTAATGTCGCATTATCTACCTTCTTTTTCTTCCTTTTAAATAATAACGGCGATAAAGAAGAAGAAAAATTAGAGCAAACATTTCAGAAATGCATCAAACACACAAGACATGAGGAACCATTATGAAAAGTTGAAAGAGGAAACCAAGGTAGCTGAGGATTGTAAACAAGATATTTGGAACAAAAGATGGAAAAGAAAGTGAGAAAGATGCAAAAGAATAAAATTATTCCCATTTTCTCTTTCAACCTTCCTTTCTTTCTCATTCTGCCTGTAATTCTGCCTCTCTCCCTCTCTTTTATTATTGTTGTTATTATTATTATTCCTTTCTTTTTAAAGAGCTTTTCTTGCGACGCTCATCCCGTAGATTTCAATAGCGAAATGTCACACCTATTTATATACGTCGACTCTTTGGAATTTCATTGTGCTGGAAAAAGGTAATTTTGTCAGTCAACGACAAACAGAATTTAACGGCATGCGAACGTATTTCATAAGTGTCACTGCTACCTATGACAAAAAGAAAAGTAAAAAGTGAAAAAAAAGGGAGTAAAATGACGAAAAATTAAATTTTGAAAAAAAATATAAGGAAATTTTTTTAAAAAATAAAACTTTCGAAAAGTGACGTGAAAGAAACTTTTAATGAAACATGATATCTCAAGAAGTAAGAAAAAGGTAAAGAGAGTAAAAGAGTAGAAGTACTTTTCTCGTTATTCTACCTGAGATGATTTGCGAAGACTTTCTTTCATTTCTTATTCTTTTTTTCTGTTTTTAATTTTTTTTTTCTAAAATAGGTAGCAGTGTATTCTAATGAATTTAGTTCTTTTGACTTCAACCTTAAAGTTCACGATCTTCCCTTGTGTGAATATTCACATTGAAGGCAGATTCTAACACATTTTCTGACGCAGTTAGCAAGCTAGGCTATATGCGTCAGAAATGTGTACACCAGATAAGGAATTGGTCACTTCGTGACCCGTGACCCAATGACCTGGACAAACCCATGATCTAGAGCAATGATCGCCAAACTGTTGATCGCTAGCTACTTGTAGCTCGCAGGAACATTTTCGGTAGATGGTGTTAATGCTCCAATTGGCTAACCTTGATGCTTCCACTGAGCTAACGATAGGGGACGCTGACGACAACTGCTTGTTTCTCCTGCGCAACTAGCATTGTCAGCCTCATCTTATAGTTAATTGTATACGAGGGTGTTGTGCACGTTATGTTTTCCGTGAGTAAATTATACATTTGCTAGCTTGGATAGTTTGATTTTATATTTACTAGACATTTAAGTTTATAAGCAATAAAGAAATATAAGATATTAAAAAAAAAAAAAAAAAAAAAAGATGGTAGCTCACGGTAGGATTCAAAAACGGTACGGTAGCTGAGAAGCATCATAAGTTTGACGACCACTGATCTAGAGTGACCTAGACATACCCGTGACTTCGAGTGACACGGTATGACCTAGAGATGGTGAAACATTGTGACAAACATGGGAGTATATACTTGTACTAGCAGCGTTCACCCCGCTTCGCTGCGGTCACCCCGGAACGCAATAAACTTTGTTACTTAGATAATTTTTACTTTTTCGCTTTCAAATTGCAAGCGCCTGTCATTTATGTTAACCCGCCGAGTCACGTGGTCATGCGGGTTGCATATACATACGTTTATTTTTACCTATGATGAACTATGGAGACTTGAATGGTCCATTATCTCAAGACACTGGTAATTAAAAATTAAAGTGATATGATAAAAACCATCTAGGGTCCAAATCCTAACAACCCCCCAAAAATGAAAGAAATCGGTTCAGCCGTATTAGCGTGATGAGTTCACAAAGGATTTGTACGTTCTCTTTTATATATATAGATGACGTTGCTAATGTGAGTCTAAGAACCACGGCTCTATTTTCACTGAATCTCTATTTTTTTTCTTTCTCTTTTGTACGCGTCTGTGTGTAAAACACATCGCACTGAAATATAACTACGAGATCTATTAGAGTATAAATGCATATAAATCATAGAAAAGGAAAACTGTTTTCTTATTAAGAGGAGCCGTATTTTCTTATTAAGAGTTCAAAATGTAATTCAAACAAGAATGTGAAACTTGCAGATACTGCTAAACCTAAAACTTCCAGAACTATTTAGATTTACTATCCGTCAATGAGCAAGGTAGATACACTTTTAATACTTAATGAAACCTCAAAATGTATAAGTGCACAAAATCTACAATATGTGGGATACGTTTCACAACATGTAAACTCTCTGATTTAACTCTCAATGCTTATCAAATACTTAATGGTCTTTAAAAATTTTAAATGATTAATTTTTTCTACCTTTTCTTAGTTTCATTTAGTGATTTATCTAGGATATTGATCTTGGGGGGGGGGGGGGGTTCAAACAATCTGGGTGTGCAATCTTGCATTGAGGTCGTATACTATTATCGTCTTTTTAATTAGCTTTTTTTTTTTTTTTTTCAAACTTTAAACTTTGTTAATGTAACGAACGATTGCATTGGGTTTCCTTCCTCAGCCAAAGCCAATTAGCGTCGACTTTCTCATGCTTGGTGTGACGTCGAGGTGAAATCGTTGGCAATCGATTGATCAAACGTTGTTGTGACGATCACAGCCGTGTAAAGGTTGATTTCCATTCAATCTTGCGTTTCGTGCTTTGCTTGAAAATTTATTTCGTCGAAAATAAGTTGTTTTATTTTATTGACACTTGGAAACCAGACTTCAAAAAGTTTTAAAATCCAAAATAGCAAGATATTTAATGGTGTCTTCCCGTTCTGCCTAAAGACCCTCTAGCACTTTGTAAAAAATATTTTAAATGTTGTTATCGTTAGGCAGAACAAGAATTCGAAATTCCCGTTCTGCCTAATTTTTAGAGACGAGGAATTCTGTCCAGGGAGGGATTTCTTCAAGAGAATTTTTCTTTAGTAATTGTAACAAATTTTGAAAGAAGAATAACAATTTCTTTAATATTCCATACATTTTTTCAGTGTAGAAATATGTTTTTGCATTTTATAAAAATACAAAATAGTTTTATATTGTAAAGAAATTTGTTTTGAATTTTCGTTCCTAATAATATGAATATTCCAAACGTTAAAAATATCACTAAAACAAATATTAACTAAAATTGTGAAACACTTGGCTTTGCTTGTCTCTTTCCAGGTACTTTCTGTTCTTGGATTAAAAACATTCTTCAGAACATCATAAAAGAGGTTGTCAGCCTTCTAGGATGTCTATACTTCTGTCTTATTGTGAGTTATAGAAGAAACATCTCGTCCAATTCTTTACCAGGAGATAATGTGCCTAAGATCGATGACACATTCCCGCGCTGGATGGCGATGCTGATACGTTGGAAAATGAATGCAGTAGCTCGGGATCACCAGTTTTGATCACTATTCGTTTATGATGGCTTCATTAATGAAATTAGATCATTCGTGACCCCAATACCTACTGGTTTCTATTGCTACTGTTACAAACCAATATTTGTCCAATAGGTTTGTGTATTTTAGTCTTTTGTCTGATTCTCTGTGAGCGGCGACGAGACCTGCCTGAATTGAAGAATGGGTTATGTTGGAGGTAGCAAACGTATCGGAACATGTGAAATCCCAGAATTAGTGCTTTTCCGGTTTTCCACGGTACCAATGTCATGCCGTCAGACTATAATTTCTTTAAGTTTTATCATAAATTTTAGATGTTATTCTACTTGTTTTTCTCGAAAAAAAATGACCAGATAGAGTTCTGTTATTAACAGTGTTAATCACATGTATTTCAGTAAAAATGAATGTGATAAAAAAAAAAAAAAGCTACCTGCAGAGAAATGGAAAATTGATTGATTCGGTTGCGAGAAAGCCGTTTGACATTGTAACTGAAACGAAGATAAAACAAACTTACTTCGGTCTAGTATCAAGTCATTTCATAACAAAATTTTATTAATTTTTCCAGTAGTTCACCTCCAACATGTTAAGGCTCATACAGTAAGGGGCGGCTTTAGGATTTTAATTTCGGGTTGTCCCGCTCCCTCGCGTATAAATACATTGTACATTTGATTGATTAATGACAATAGGAAATTACTTTTACAGTAGTGGTTGATGCTGTTTATTAAATAATTATTTACTATTAATATAAAAAGTGTAAAATATATTTACTCTTTATTGTATCTTTCAGTGTTTATATATATTTCAAAATTTTTGGGTGGGTCCGTGCCCTCCTCGCTAAAACCGCCACTGCTCGCAGTAAGTAAAAGGTGCAACAGTTCACACCCTCAAGACATGTTTGGCCATACATTAAGCCAACAATGCAAAAGGATACATAAGACGGCCCTTATTCCCGATTATCTGACCTTTTGATTTGATTGAAACTACAAAATAGCATACAAGTATTTCAACATTGATAATGATATTTTATATTGCTGCTATTTACATTGACAATATAAATATGAAAATAGAAGTATATATGCTACCATTGCATATAGTATAGAATTATGTATATAAGACAAATCAGCTGATAAGGTGATGTCGGAAAAGGGTTTGTGATGTAGAACACTAACATTGTTTTTTTAAGAGTCTCCTTATGTATCCTTTCGCATTGTTTACTTAATATCTGGTCAAACATGTCTTGAGGATGTGAACTATGGAACCTTTTACGTACTGCGATTCTTAGCATGTTAGAGATGAACTAATGAAAAAAGTGAATAAAATCTTGATGTGAAATAATTTGATATTATACCGAAATAACTTTATTTTATGTTCGTTTCAGTTATAATGTCAAACGGCTTTTTCGCAACTGAGTCAATCAATTTTCCATTTGCCCGCAGGTATTTCCAACAAAAAATCACCTTCATTTTTACCAAAGTAGATGTGAATAACTTTGCTGATAAGAAACTATATCCTCGTTATTTTTTCGAGAAAAACAAGAAGAATAACATCTCAAATTTATGATGAAACTTGAAGAAGTAGTTATTCTTCTTACAGCCTCTGTTAGAATTAAAAAAGAGATTATTACGAATGCAGGACAAAATTCAAGAGGACAAATCCCAAGGAAAATTCAGACAAAACGAAATAAATTCAAGCGACATAATCATAGGCGCAGATTAATAAAAGAATGATTTACTATTTTCTTCAACCGTTAGTAGGTCTATCTAAAATGTTATCTGAAATTCTTCACTTTACGGAAATAACATTTAAAAAAAAAAAAAATATTGAAAACCCAATAAAAGACGTAAGACTGTTATTGTAATTATATATTTCACATTTTAATCTTTGCTAAAAAAAAATCTTGATCAGTATTTCAGAATTAAAATAAAGATTTATACATTACTCAAAATAAGAGACTGGTATTTGCTGCCACACAAGAACGACTTTTCTAAAAATAATAGCATCACAGTTACTTTTCGTAATTGAAATGAATAGTCTTACTGTAATATGCTAAACGTATTTCAAATGTATTAAAGGTATAATAAACAGGAATACTCAGAATTTTTAATATGGGTATGTGTAAAAGTAACTAAAGGTAATCCGCCCTTTTATTATAACATTTACGTTTCATTGAGTTTTCAGCATTTTAAAAGAAAGGAAAAGTTATTTCAGTTGAAAAAATACAGATAGCATTTTAGAATATATGACAATTGAAGGGGAAAAATAATCATATGGTTTGTGCACTGGTACATCCAATATATACTCCTGTGATTTTGTCACTTGGATTTCGTCCTCGTCAGAATTTTCCTTGCATTTCGACCGCTTGGATTTAGTTTCCGCCCTCGTTACTACAGCCATTTTATACATGAGTTCCGATCTGCATACAAACACGATAGGGGTCAAGCTTTTCGGTGCTGCGTTTCCCTAAAACTTTTCCTCCTCGCCGAGAATTCTCTTTGTCCAAAGATTAGGCAGAACAGGAATTCCCGTTCTGCCTAAATATAAGATAATTTAAAATATTTTCTACAAAGTCCTGGAGGGCTTTAGGCAGAAGGAGAATGAATCTTTTTTAATATCGTACTCCCCTAGTTGGAGGTGTAAGGAATTTATTTCCGGGGTGTCCTAAAATTTTGGGGGTGCTGGAGGGTGTTAGAGACTGGTAGATAAATCACTGGTTTCGTTCTTAAGATTTTTTAAAATACAAGATTTTCTTTTACCCTGATGTTTGCATTTCGAAAATTAATACATCACTTATTTCGATTTGTAATTAGACTCAGTCCGTGTTGTTTAGAAAATAAATTTGATGATCACCACAGTAAAGAGAAGGATGTGAAGATGGTTTTTCAAATTTACATACCCACTGACGTTGAACTTCATCGACATTTTCAATCTTGAAATACCATTTTAAAATAGTTGATCTCAAATATCAAGCATCCATTAGCCATTTTGTTTCACTGTCACACATCGTATGTCATCTGTTACAGACATTAGAATACCGCCATCTGTTGAGGAAGCAATTGTAATAATAATTCAATTCAACTTCTACAGCGATATGAAGGTGTCATCTATTAAATTAAGTACACACTTTTTGGCGTACTACATAAGCATGTGAAAACTTATGTTGTTCAGACTTTCGGTTCGCAAGTTATCAGCGGTTAAATTTTGCGTCATATTTAAAATAAATCGTCTACCGAACTTGCATGATAGAATATGCATGATAGATCAAACTTGCATGATAGACTATGATTTGCTTTAGAAGCGTGTGAAATATTGTCTTATGCAGAATTTTGTTTCCCGAGCTATCGGCGGTTAAATTTTGAGGACATATTAAAAGAAACCGCCTACCGAACTCGTCCAATCAAGATCAGACTTGTATGATAGACTATGATTTGCTTTAGAAGCGTGTGAAATATTGTCTTATGCAGAATTTCGTTTCCCGAGCTATCGGCGGTTAAATTTTGAGGTCATATTTAAAAAAAACGCCTACCGAACTTGTCCAATCAAGATCAGACTTGCATGATAGACTATGATTTGCTTTAGAAGCGTGTGAAATATTGTCTTATGCAGAATTTCGTTTCCCGAGCTATTGGCGGTTAAATTTTAAGGTCATATTAAAAGAAACCGCCTACCGAACTCGTCCAATCAAGATCAAACTTGCATGATAGACTATGATTTGCTTTAGAAGCGTGTGAAATATTGTCTTATGCAGAATTTCGTTTCCCGAGCTATCGGCGGTTAAATTTTGAGGTCATATTAAAAAAAACGCCTACCGAACTCGTCCAATCAAGATCAGACTTGCATGATAGACTATGATTTGCTTTAGAAGCGTGTGGAATATTGTCTTATGCAGAATTTCGTTTCCCGAGCTATCGGCGGTTAAATTTTGAGGTTATATTAAAAGAAACCGCCTACCGAACTCGTCCAATCACGATCAAACTTGCATGATAGACTATGATTTGCTTTAGAAGCGTGTGAAATATTGTCTTATGCAGAATTTCATTTCCCGAGCTATTGGCGGTTAAATTTTGAGGTCATATTAAAAGAAACCGCCTACCGAACTCGTCCAATCAAGATCAAACTTGTATGATAGACTATGATTTGCTTTGGAAGCGTGTGAAATATTGTCTTATGCAGAAATTCGTTTCCCGAGCTATCGGCGGTTAAATTTTGAGGTCATATTAAAAGAAATCGCCTACCGAACTCGTCCAATCAAAATCAAACTTGCATGATAGACTATGATTTGCTTTAGAAGCGTGTGAAATATTGTCTTATGCAGAATTTCGTTTCCCGAGCTATTGGCGGTTAAATTTTAAGGTCATATTAAAAGAAACCGCCTACCGAACTCGTCCAATCAAGATCAAACTTGCATGATAGACTATGATTTGCTTTAGAAGCGTGTGAAATATTGTCTTATGCAGAATTTCGTTTCCCGAGCTATCGGCGGTTAAATTTTGAGGTCATATTAAAAAAAACGCCTACCGAACTCGACAATCAAGATCAGACTTGCATGATAGACTATGGTTTGCTTTGGAAGCGTGTGAAATATTGTCTTATGCAGAATTTCGTTTTCCGAGCTATCGGCAGTTAAATTTTGATGTCGTATTAAAAAAAACGCCTACCGAACTCGTCCAATCACGATCAAACTTGCATGATAGACTATGATTTGCTTTAGAAGCGTGTGAAATATTATCTTATGCAGAATTTCATTTCCCGAGCTATTGGCGGTTAAATTTTGAGGTCATATTAAAAGAAACCGCCTACCGAACTCGTCCAATCAAGATCAAACTTGTATGATAGACTATGATTTGCTTTGGAAGCGTGTGAAATATTGTCTTATGCAGAAATTCGTTTCCCGAGCTATCGGCGGTTAAATTTTGAGGTCATATTAAAAAAAACGCCTACCGAACTCGTCCAATCACGATCAAACTTGCATGATAGACTATGATTTGCTTTAGAAGCGTGTGAAATATTGTCTTATGCAGAATTTCGTTTCCCGGGCTATCGGCGGTTAAATTTTGAGGACATACTAAAAGAAACCGCCTACCGAACTCGTCCAATCAAGATCAAACTTGCATGATAGACTATGATTTGCTTTAAAAGCGTGTGGAATATTGTCTTATGCAGAATTCCGTTTCCCGAGCTATCGGCGGTTAAATTCTGAGGACATACTAAAAGAAACCGCCTACCGAACTCGTCCAATCAAGATCAAACTTGCATGATAGACTATGATTTGCTTTAGAAGCGTGTGAAATATTGTCTTATGCAGAATTTCGTTTCCCGAGCTATCGGCGGTTAAATTTTGAGGTCATATTAGAAGAAACCGCCTACCGAACTCGTCCAATCAAGATCAAACTTGCATGATAGACTATGATTTGCTTTAGAAGCGTGTGAAATATTGTCTTATGCAGAATTTCGTTTCCCGAGCTATTGGCGGTTAAATTTTGAGGTCATTTTAAAAGAAACCTCCTACCGAACTCGTCCAATCAAGATCAAACTTACATGATAGACTATGATTTGCTTTAGAAGCGTGTGAAATATTGTCTTATGCAGAATTTGGTTTCCCGAGCTATCGGTGGTTAAATTTTGAGGTCATATTAAAAAAAAACGCCTACCGAACTCGTCCAATCAAGATCAGACTTGCATGATAGACTATGATTTGCTTTAGAAGCGTGTGAAATATTGTCTTATGCAGAATTTCGTTTCCCGAGCTATTGGCGGTTAAATTTTGAGGTCATATTAAAAGAAACCGCCTACCGAACTCGTCCAATCAAGATCAAACTTGCATGACAGACTATGATTTGCTTTAGAAGCGTGTGAAATATTGTCTTATGCAGAATTTCGTTTTCCGAGCTATCGGCAGTTAAATTTTGAGGTCATATTAAAAAAAACGCCTACCGAACTCGTCCAATCACGATCAAACTTGCATGATAGACTATGATTTGCTTTAGAAGCGTGTGAAATATTATCTTATGCAGAATTTCATTTCCCGAGCTATTGGCGGTTAAATTTTGAGGTCATATTAAAAGAAACCGCCTACCGAACTCGTCCAATCAAGATCAAACTTGTATGATAGACTATGATTTGCTTTGGAAGCGTGTGAAATATTGTCTTATGCAGAAATTCGTTTCCCGAGCTATCGGCGGTTAAATTTTGAGGTCATATTAAAAGAAATCGCCTACCGAACTCGTCCAATCAAGATCAAACTTGCATGATAGACTATGATTTGCTTTAGAAGCGTGTGAAATATTGTCTTATGCAGAATTTCGTTTCCCGGGCTATCGGCGGTTAAATTTTGAGGCCATATTAAAAGAAACCGCCTACCGGACTCGTCCAATCAAGATCAAACTTGCATGATAGACTATGGTTTGCTTTAGAAGCGTGTGAAATATTGTCTTATGCAGAATTTCGTTTCCGGAACTATCGGTGGTTAAATTTTGAGGTCATATTTAAAAAAAATGCCTACCAAACTCGTCCAATCAAGATCAAACTTTCATGATAGACTATGATTTGCTTTAGAAGCGTGTGAAATATTGTCTTATGCAGAATTTCGTTTCCCGAGCTATCGGCGGTTAAATTTTGAGGTCATATTAAAAAAAACGCCTACCGAACTCGTCCAATCAAGACCAAACTTGCATGATAAACTATGATTTGCTTTAGAAGCGTGTGAAATATTGTCTTATGCAGAATTTCGTTTCCCGAGCTATTGGCGGTTAAATTTTGAGGTCATATTAAAAGAAACCGCCTACCGAACTCGTCCAATCACGATCAAACTTGCATGATAGACTATGATTTGCTTTAGAAGCGTGTGAAATATTGTCTTATGCAGAATTTCGTTTCCCGAGCTATTGGCGGTTAAATTTTGAGGTCATATTAAAAGAAACCGCCTACCGAACTCGTCCAATCACGATCAAACTTGCATGATAGACTATGATTTGCTTTAAAAGCGTGTGAAATATTGTCTTATGCAGAAATTCGTTTCCCGAGCTATGGGGGGTTAAATTTTGAGGCCATATTAAAAGAAACCGCCTACCGAACTCGTCGAATCAAGATTAAGCTTGCATGGTGAACCATGACTTGCTAGAAGCGTGTGAAATACTATGTTATACAGACTTTCGGTTCTCAAACAACCAGAGGTTAAATTTTGCGTCATATTTTCAAAATAAAAATGTGTCCATTAAAATCATCCGATCAAGATCAAACTTGCATGGTAGACTATGGTTTGCTATAGAAGCGTGTTAAATAGGCAGACTTCTACTTTCTAACAAGTTATGCTCAATCAAAGTTCTGAATCAATTCATTGGATGTAATATGTTTTGTTAAAATAGCAATGAAAGGTCCGTGTTGGACAGAAAATATGTCTAAAATTAAGGACGATACTTTTGTTTTAAAACAATTATCCGTATTGGACTTGTTTTGTACGTTTGACAAGAAAATTATAATTGCTTGTAGCTACAATATGATGCTTAAGACAGTTAGAATAAATATTTTAAATAGATTAATTTGATAAGAACTTGCCTGTACAGTAGAGTCCCTAAAACTCAATAATCCGGCAGCCCGGATAACTCGGTCGCACCCTAACAGGGTGGAAAAAAAAACCACGCGCAGACCTGTTTGAGGTCGTTGCCGGGAATTTTTCTGAGATATGCTTTACCAAATAAATTACTGCACAATGTGTATTCATTAATTTTCATTTTCATGTATAGTAAAAGCTCTATGCCTTCATAACGAACGTACCTTTCTTTTGTTTAAAAGAGTAATTGTGTAGTTTATTCTCTGTTATATTCTCAAGCAATCAATACATACAAGTAGAGTATCGTATTTTCTGAGGAAACACTCGTATTCATTCTTTTTTAATCCCATTCCCCATAACTTGGCATTTCCACAAACTCGGCCATCCTTCAGTCCACATTAGGCCAAGTTTTCGAGATTCTACTGTACAATTTAAGGTACAGGAAGCAATAAAGTTCTTTTGAGATATAGTTTATTAACTAGGTGAAAATAGAACCACTTTACCAGTAGCAAAGGACATGAAGTTTGACAATGGAGTGCACACACAAAAAAGCTGGAAATATTTTTCACATATGATTGGCAAAATGAAACAAACGCTAATTTAGGAAGTTTTTGTGGCGTTTCTAAAACATAGAAAATTACTTTGTTTCGGGCATCATTTACGTAACGATGGGAAATCCGGTCGTATTCACGCACATAACCGAATACTCTATATTACAATGGGATATAAAATGTTATTATTAGTAGAAAATATTCTGTAGGAAAATATTAAAAAAAAAAAAAAAACTTAAAGTAAAAATTTTCTACTTTGTTTGAAGTTTTATATTCTCTCTAAATTAACTCTTCGGTCTCCAATCAGAGCTAATCTAGATTTTTTTTTAAGGATCACTTATATTGTATATTTCAGTTCGACCTTTCCAAAAGAGAGAAAAAAAGTATAAAAAGATCAACGATCTTCATTTCACAGAAACCTGTTAAGGGTAATCGAGAATTACATATATAATTTTTTTTCGTCAATACCTTCAGGGAAAAGAAGCTTATTTTTTGCTTATTTCTGTTTATAGCCTCAAGGACTGCTTGATCCGGCTCGCCCTTCTCCATTTCTATTTTTTTAAACTTACGAAGCTATATAACATACTTGGTCCCCCTTCCTCGCGTGCAATTTTCACAGTTCTTTGATATGACATGCAAATGCATTTTGAGTGAAGCAGAAGTAAGAAGTGGAGCAGTGAAAAATTCTTAAGTGAGAAAAAAGGGAAGTATTCTTTTTAAAAAAGGAGGAGCACAAAAAAACTTCCAATTCAGAAAACTACTTTACGACAACAGACAGGTGGACTTTACAGATTGGGGAAAAAGGAAAAGGAAATCTATCGAAGTAGCACGCAAAAGTTATTGTCACCCAACTTGTGATTGAAGTAAACGTTTCTTTTTTTAAAAAAAAGAAAAAGAAAAAGAAAAGAGTTATAGCAGTATACAAATTGAATTAACGTTATTCTGTATGGGAAGGGGGAGGGGACAAATAAAATAGTATTTGATAATGTGATTTATTTGAGTTCAAAGCACCACGCCAAGAATATATATATATATATATATATATATATATATATATATATATATATATATATATATATATATATACACTTCCGGTTCCTGTTCTAGCGAATTTCGTTATATAAGATGGAACTATGAGATTGTTACACGAATTGCTAATGGGCTTGCCATAAAAAAAGAAGGTATCGCATGAAACTCCTCTAACAACCATGTTAATTGTGAGGTCATTGCGAGTATCAGCAGTAAACTTTGCACTTTATTGTTATTACTATTACTATTGAAGCGAGCGTATCGAAGCTCCTACCATTCGAATCAATCGGTATTTGAGTGCTTGTCCACCTGTCTGTTTTTCCGTCTGTTGCGCGATAACTGTTGTAAAACTTTTCCGGTTTTTAAATTAAACTTGGTATTATGCCTTCTTTCAACTTGCAGAAGTGACCCTATTGTTTGAGTTGTAACCATTCAAGAATAAGTGGATAAAATCTACCCCAAGTTGTAAGTTTGAACATATATTGGCAAAATAATTTTCGAAGACAAACCATATAAAAATTATCCAATTATAATAAAAACTTATTTTAACGTATTATTATGGTATTGCTAATATATCCATAGCTTGGGGTTAAAATCTCAGGAGTAAAAAGGTAAATTTACATGCCTCACCCTTCAATTAAAAACCAAAAAAATGTTCCATGATAATTTTCGTTTCATTAAAAACGTTCGTTTTCGCTGTAATATATACGTTTTGTTTCAAGCTTTAGTCTGCACGAATTAAAATCAGTAATGAATAAACTAGTGAATGTATCCTCGTCTCGATTTCTATTGGAATTCTACGGTAACTTTTGTAAAATTGATCCTATTTTAATATAATAATATGAATATTTACTTTGACTCTTTCCGTAATTCCCAATGGCTAAGGTTAAAAGCAGTCAGGAATGTGTGATGAATGCAGCTCCCGAATGTAGAATGGCATGCTCTCCTCTTAGCCCCTCGATAAAAAATATGATCTCCGATATATTTCGTAGCAATATTAGATTTAAAAAAAAAAAATGAAAAATGGCATTGGGTTCTGTTCACGAAACTAAAAACTAAAGTCACATTGAATTATGCTTTGAAAGGATTTCATCAAAATTCTCTAAAAATGTTAGTTGAAGTTCGTCACAAGGTGCAAAAGATGTTAAACAACTGTGAAATCACATACAACTTCAAAAGATCGGTTTTGTTTCAACATTGGTTCCGTTATTACCCAATAAATTTTCATTTGAAAAAAAAATATTTCGGTTCCGGGATAATTTTCACGGGGAAATCGGTTTCGTTTAGAGAACCGAAATCCACTTACGCCTATCGGCTCGTTTACCGTTAACAATAGTGTCACTTGTACAAAGGCTTGTACAAAGGATGCAAGTGAGTTTCGCTTCCCAGTCGTGAAACCACGATAGAATTCTCAACTATGTGAATTCAATCAAAGCATACGCAAGGAAGGTTTCCGGGCTTTAAGACCCTTGAACATTGTATTATGTTAGAATAAACATTCACTATATAAAATATATATAAAAATACCTGAAATTATATGAAGGTGGAACCTTGAACCCCAAAGCCACTGAATTCAATCTTGAAACAGATTTATAACTTTCGGGTGCAATAGAGGGAAACAAAGATGGAGCTTTTTGCTTGATGCTGAATCCATATTCTACGCTCGGTCTTACAATCATGATTTTTCTATGCCCTACAATTATTATTACATAAGAAGCAACATTGAAACCGAAAACTCTGTTTCTCACTATTTCTGGTTTCAGTAGGAGAATAAAAGTGAGCTGAAATCTATTCTTCGAATACTGAATAGATATAAAAATAATTTGTCTCTTCCTATCATCTTTTTCGCTCTATTTGAACGAATATTACAACTGGAAAGTAATAGTAGATTCTTAGTATTTTAGGTTCCAATACAGTAGTAAAATAAGAGATATAAACTATTTTGCGATACTGAACCTATATCAGAAACCTGTTTCTCGCTATCTATTACTGATTTTCACTATTGGTGATAAGGCGTTGAAAACAGAAATCATAAATTCCCTCCACTTCCGGTTATTATACCGGAACAAAGTTCGAAATAAGTGTTTTTTTTTTTTTTAACTTAGGTTCTTCAATTGATTCCGAAAGACAGCTTCTTGACAGCTCTTACCGTTTTTACTATACAGAAATCAATATTCAAACCGGAAATATTGAATTTCTAGTACTTCAGATCTTAGCAGAAAAACACAGAAGATGGATAATTTTCTTAACATGCTAAATTGATGCCAAAAATCGTTTGTCAATATCTATTACCGTTCTTCTTCTATGGTGATCAACGTTGGAACCGGAAATTGTGGTTTCTACCATTTCCGGTTTCAATAGAGGATTAGCATAAGATATAGAACTTATTCTTAGAACTCTGCATCGATTCGAAGAAGCCCCTTCTTAATATACCTTACTGTTTAGTTCTATGAATCTCAATATTGAAACTGGTAGTAGTAGTAAATTTCAAACAATACAGGTTTTAGAAGTGTTGAGGTCACGACGGTGTTCCTTTCTTGAGATCCTGGAGCGGTTCCTACCCCCTTCCCCCCTCACTTCAAAAAATATTGTCGCTATTACTGTTTTTATTCTATATGAGACTCAATTCTGAAATCAAAACTGGTTAATTTGTATCACTTCCACTTTGAAGAGAGGACTAACAAAGGAAATGAGATCTATTCTTTGGAAGTTGAATCGATACCTCCTTCCTCCCCCCAAATTCTTGGTATCTCTTATTGTTTTTGCTCTGATACTTGTCGACGGACGGACAAAGCCGTTTTATAAAATTTCTGACATTTATGCATAGCACACTTTGGAGTGGAAATCTAATTTTAGAAAAAATAAAATTTCTTAAATACAGGGGAGCACATAAACAGTACCTGATTTTAAAGTGCTATATAATTAACATTTAATTGAATATTTACATGAAATTTTGTACAGAGCTCAGTAAACTCAAAGTATTTTTCCATGCATCTTTTCAGAATCCTAGTTCTGACCAGGGCAGCTAGAGGGCAGTAACATTGAAAATGGCGTTCACCCCACAGCAGCGAAACTGGTGCGTTTTAGAATTTGCAAAAACAAGCAGTTTTGTGAGAGTGCAGCGTGATTTCAAACGACAATTTAATGCTGATACACCCACACAGAAATCCATTGTGAAGTGGCATAGAACGTTTATTGAGACGACATTTGTGATCAAAGGAAAGGACATTCAGAGCGACGTCCAGTCTCCGAGGAAACTGTGGAGCGCATAAGAGCAGCCTTCGTACACAGCCCACAGAAGTCTACACGTAAAGCTAGCGGACAGTTGCAGATGCCACAAACAACAGTAAGCAAGATCTTACGCAAGCGTTTGCGGTGTTACCCGTACCGACTGCAGTTGGTTCAGAAGTTATACCCTAAGACAAGGTAAAGCGCCGTGAGTTCTGTGAGACTATGCAAAATTTCATGAAGGACGACGAAAACTTTCTGACGAAGATCATTTTCAGCGATGAGGCGACATTTCACTTAAGTGGAAAGGCGAATAGACACAATGTAAGGATATGGGGAACCCAGAATTCTCATGCAACTGTAAATGTGGAACGTAACTCACCGAAAATTAATGTTTTTTGTGCAGTATCAGAGCGTCGGGTGCACGGTCCGTTCTTTCAGGAACAAACAATTACAGGTGAAAGTTACTTAGCATTGCTACGTAACTGGTTGATTCCGCAACTTAGTAATGCAGAGATAGACGACTTCGTTCTACAACAAGATGGAGCCCCGCCACACTGGCATCGTGCTGTACACAGGTTTCTAAACGAGAACCTCCCAAACCGATGGATAGGACGCTCTGGAGTCAATGATCAAGTTCTTTGCAAGTGGCCTCCAAGATCACCTGACCTCACTGTTTGTGACTTCTTTCTGTGGAGATTTGTGAAGGACAAAGTGTATGCACCTCCACTACCCGCAACTCTGAACGATTTCCAAGAACGCATCAGTGATGCTGTCAACTCCATCACACCGGATATGCTTCACAACGTGTGGTTGGAGCTAGATTACCGTCTCGATATTTCCCGCATTACAGCTGGCGCGCACATCGAATGTTTGTGATTTCAATTATTGCTACAAAAACTTTTTGAGTTTATGTATCACTGCTCAAAATTTCAGCAAAATATTCCTTCGCATAGTAAATTTACACTAATTTGAATCCTGGGACTGTTTCTGTGCTCACCCTGTATTTCGTCACCATAACAGTACTGCACTTATCAGGTTGGTTTCCCTCCTGAAAACTTACAAGGGAAGTAGGTGAAGTAGTTCGCGGGAATTTGCATGTGTTATATATCGTTTGAAAGGCCACACTGAGTGTACTTCACATGTGGAATATCTTGCTTGAATGGGGCCTGTAAGGAGCGTGGTGACCATTTGAAAATCCGAGTAAAACATGCGCCGAAACACCAGGAAAAGTCCGTACCAAATAGGAAGCTATGATGTAATCATTTCGAGACATGATTTAATATATAGGTTTAAAAGATAATTGAATACGAATCTGACATCAAATATTTACAAATCAAAATGGGGATCCAACATGGCGGACAAAAATTACAAGAAACAAGCTATGGATTTGAAATTGGGTATATAGAGATATTCGACGTCCTTATGTATAAATCAGATAGCAAAATGTAAAATTCAAAATGACAGATTCAAGATGACGGACAAAATTAAAAACATTGGTATGAACTGAAAGTGGGTAGGTAGACGTTTTCGTGGTGACGGAGTTCGAATCCAATGTTAAAAGTGCAAAATGGAATTTGACGGATCCATACTGTGGACGAAAAGGCAAAAACATGTACAGAACGGACATAGTGATTATTACACATACACTATAGTACATAAGCAAGTAGGGACAGGCGATGTTTTATAATAAACATTGAGCGTGTTTTGCTATACAATCATGCCAAAATTGAGGCACGAAATGAAGGGATGTTTTTGTAGCGCACATGAAAGTTTTGATAAACGATCAGATTGCAATCATAGATAATAATTATTTTACTACCGATTCCTTCCCCTGCCCCTGAAGAGATACACAAGGATCAGTAGGTGTTATATATCGTTGGAATCTCAAGGTATAAAGGACATACACTTTTCTTTCAATAAGCCCACAGGTCATAACTACAAGCGGAAGGAATCCTGCATTGCATGTTCTTATGTATTTTGTCGTAAAAGCCTGTGTTACATCTGTTTCTTTGACTTCTACCGTTATCATGAATCACTCTACACTCTTTTCCTCATCCTCTAACATGCATATTACGCACAGCAGTGCATACCTATGGGCCATAAGTGTAAATGTCAGGACCGGTTATAGACATTTCTTAAGTGTAAGAAAACAATATTTAGGCGCATCCACCTAGGTGATAATAAAAGAGTAAAAAGTTATAATTAAAAAAAAATCTTCAAATAATTGTTACAATTGCAAATTTCTTCAATATCTGTAGTCTCCCTGTGAATATTAACGAAAAATGTCAGTATTATAACTGATTGACTGTGGATGAATCCTGAACAAAGTTCCAATTTTAATAATTAATAGCATTTTTTTTATTAAATAAGCACAAGACACAACTAAGATATATACCTAAGATGTATTTTGACAAGTAATAAAATTCATGAGCTTCAAAACTAACATTAACGCAGGTTTGATTTTGACAGTGGTATTTTCATGTGCTTCATTTAAAGCATATTTACATAGTATTTTCTGTGATACGATTACGGTAACTAGCTTTATTTCTAGTTTTCTTTGTTACTGAAAAGTTCATTTAATAGACACTTTTCTAGCTTTCAATTTGGAAAAATATCTTATTACTGCACCGTATCCATTTCATTGAGTACGTCATTTTCAACAGCCTGACTAAAGCTGCTACATTTAGTCGTTCTTGAGATATAATTGATCACATATAATTCTTTATTAATTTTAGCTCAACGTGTTTAATACACAACAAAAGACAAAAGTGTATGCCTTAATCGATATTAAATTTGTCTCCAATCCCGTGGTGGAACTTCTTAATCAGGTCCAACCGCAAAAATTCATAACCCATCCCCCCCAAAAATCCTTAGGCCTATAAAACAATTTTGTCCTTTCGTGTCTCTTTCCAACATAGACATTTGAAATTAGGCAATGGGTAACACAATGTACACTCAAACAGTGGCGCACACAAGATTTCTCTTTTGGATCTGAAGATTTTTCGGAGTAGCCTAGGAAATGCAAATAATTTTGTGTATTTGCCTCGTAAAATTGTGATAATTTTCTTAAAAATTAAAAGTTCTGGATGATCCAGATTCTCAGAACACCTCCGCCGGTCATCCCTGAACACAAATAACTAATAACCAAAACTCTACTTTGCATTAGGACTATTACCAAATGTTTAAAACCATCGTTCCATCTAAATTTAATACGAGAGAATAGATTGACAATGATTGTTACACTGTTAAAATACAACTAGCATATGTAATCGCTGTTATGATTGAATAATTCTAATGACCTTTCGATTACAGTTTCGATTTCGATCACAGTTACCTGTTCAAGTTATATGCGCATATACTGCGTAAAAAATAATTGTATTCAAACAAATTTTCAAATACATTAAATTTAACTCAGACCCGTAACCGGAAAGACTGTATTCATTACATTTTAATTTAACAATGAAATTATTGCAAGCAAGTAAAATAAACTTACAGTTACAAAAGTTTGTCGACTTGCAAATACTTCGTTAACAGTGACTGGTATTGACAATTGCCCGGCATCAACATGGGGTGTATGATTGTCACACAATCCATAAACAACACATGCAGTTGACTTTCTTTTGTTTATTGATCTATTCCCATTACAAAGACACATTTGTCAATTATACTCTCTAGCAAAGTCGCGAAAGGGTTATTAGGAAAGGAATGAAGAATCTGTTATATTTGTATTTTGTGCACATGGTTGGATTGTGGAAAGAATGCTGCTGTCTTGAATCGTACTGAAGTAGTGCTTAGTATAACATCAATTGAAAAGCTAAATTTTTCCTACATTTTATCTCATACTCCTAAAATCTCCCTTTTTCCCGCCTTTTAAAAATTATTTCCTAAATCTCCCTGCGCCACGGAAATTTCCTCAAACTAGCATCACTTGTGAGTGTGGCATTGACGCCAATAAAGAGGTATTTTACAGCCAACCACACAAAAATTCGACTTTATTGTCCTTTTGATGTACGTAATTTACTGTATCTCAATCTGTACAATATTTATTTGAAGCTATTTGGAAATATTTTCATCATATCATTTTCTAAAACACGAAATTCATTTTCCAATTTGGCGCCCTCTACATCTGGCGCCTTCTGCGAACGCGTAGTTCGCAGGATTATAGATCCGGCCCTGGTAAATGTCATAACAGAAGGACAGTTGTCGAACCTCAACGCATATTTTCACTCCAAAACTCGCAGGTTTTCACTGGCTTTGTAATGTTTCAATTTCATAGCCGTCTGTTGCAGTTTGTCCGCCATCTTGGATCTGCCATTTTGAATTTTACATCTTTGGTATCCGATTCGTTCATAACGACGTCGAATATCTCTATATACCCAATTTCAAATCCATAGCTTTATTTTATTTTATTTTATTTTATTTTATTTATTTATTTTTATTTTATTTTATTTTATTTATTTATTTTTTTATTTTATTTATTTTTTTTTTTTTTTGTAATTTGTATCCACTTTGTTGGCTAGCCACTTTGATTTGTAAACATTTGATGTCAGATTCGCATTCAGTTACCTTTTAAACCTATATATACAACATGTTTTAAAAAAATTACACCATAGCTTATTATCTGGTCTACGTTTTCTGGTATTTCAGAGCGTGCCTTGTTCGCCTCTTCAAGTGGTTGCACGCCCCCTACAGGTCCCATTCAAGCGAGATATTTCACATGTGAGGTGTACTCAGTGTGACCCTTTCAACGATATATAACACACACAGATACACAATTGGAAAATCCTCTTATTTTCTTATTTCTCTGATTATTTTCTCCTTTTTTCTTTTGATCACCTATTCATCTGCATATGTGTTCGTGGGCATGTATGTTCATTTTCTTAATCTCTTAAATCTTTCTTTCTTCTATTCTTTCTCTTCCTTTTCGCTACGACTTTTCTTGTTATTTAACACGATTTTCCGCTTCCATTCGTCTTCTTCTGCTGTCCTTAGAATTCCTTCTCACTTACGTGGCCCTTTTCTTATATAGGTACCATTCACAGATCCTATTATTTAATTGTTTCGTCTTCCATTCGTTTTCTTCTGCTCGCCTACCCGTGTGCATATATTCTTGTGCGTGTATTCATTTTCTTTCTTTTCTTAGATCCTTCTGTCTTCTATTATTGGCTCTTCTTTTCCGTTGCGATTTATTTTCATTCCAATTTCGTTCGTTATCCTCTGTTATCTTTAGAACATTAGACGTACTTCGCATTTTGTTGCTTCTTTACTTATATACCATGGATAAATCCCTTCACTTCCTTGTATCGTCATCTCTCCTTTCACTTATGTTCACCTACTCATCTCCGCGTGTACTTAACTAACTGTACCTTTTTGTTTTCGCATTTTTAAGTTTCTTTCTTTCTCTGTTGTTAGCTCTTCTTTCCTTCTTTGCTAAGTGTTCTTTCCCGTTCATCTTCTTCTGCTGTCTTTGTTATTCTTCTTATACATCATTCGAAGGTTGTTTTACTTTTTCTTTGTATCTTCTTTCTTTCCTTTCTCTTTTGCTTGCCTACTCTTCTACATTTGCCACTTCCGGTTTCAACATTTACTGTCATAAAGCAGTCATTTGCAAGTCAGCGATATAAGACATTATAACCTTCACAAGGTTATATAAGTAATTTTTGTAGACGCTCTGTATATTTTGGAAAAACTGAAACCATTCTTCGATTTATACTTTATTTTTGCGACTCAAATAATTTTTTTTCTTCGATGGGACTGCTAATAACCCGATTTCTCTCCCACGAATAATAACAATAGAGTCTTTCATCATTCACCAATACATATATGTGAAACGTTGTTTCACGGCGAGAAGATTTTAGTGAGTAAGAAATACCGTATTGATTTGGTGAGTTATAGGTATGTGAACTCTGTTTCGTCTATCTAGATACTTCAGTGTTTCTTCCTTTCTCATTAATAAGCAAAGACTACGTTATATGATTGCTTGGAACTAAATTGTTTTCTTCAATTACTTATGGTAGTACTAGCATGACACGTGCCACCTAGCCGGACCGTGGCCAAGTAATATTGTTCAGCCAGTTTTATCTTGAAGTTCTCACGATCGAGCTCTCGTCGTCTTCTTTTACATTGTGGTCAGTGAACTGTGAATTAACGCAAATCCTTTCAACATCTAATTTGTGTATTCATACAGGTGGTTTAACCTGATCACATTTTAAAATAAACTGACAACATTGACCAGTTGGTCAACCCAGTTCGTAGCTGGAGCACCTCGAATCTAGATGTTTTCTCCGTGCGTCGATACAGCCAACATGTTCGTTTAATTCACTATAGAATTAAGTAAAGGGCCATAACCCAAGTGGCCGCCCAAGGACTTACTCAGCGGCTAGCCGCCCCCATTTATTAAAGTCCCGGGTCATCTGACATAATTCGAATCAGTGAACGGTTCCCAGTAATTTTTCGATTTTATTACCGCGCTGACAGACGTTTATTCCATGGATACGTCACTTAGAATTTTGGTGAATTCTCAGAGTAGCAGTAAGGAACCTACGTCGTGGGATTACTTTCAGTGTTACCCCGCAGTGCTAACCCCAATGTGCATTATAAGTGTCTAACATCTATATAAGTGTTTAGTGTTGTGATTATTTTCCTTCTATATATTTTTTCACGCGTAGTGCATTTAATAAATAAGCATAATATAATTTTATTTAATGTGTTTTCGTTGAATGTGTAAATGGTGTTTTTGTGTGTCGCGGTTTAATCGATCATCTGTACCGTCCATGAGGATTTCGAGACGAGACATCCGAACCTCTTAATGCTTTATGCTCATGTCATTGTTGAGACCTGAGAGCCATCCGGGAAAACTTCTGCAATTTATTTTTGGAAATGTTCTTTAATGTCTTAACCAGGCAAGTTCAGATCTATTGAAAATGCTCGGTGGGACGTCAGTAATCGATCCGAAAAGCGGTTACAGAAATAAATAGCGCCCGAACAGGGACCTGAATCGAGATCGTTGGTGCTCGAACAGATATGCAACACGCTCACAGAAATAAATGACATTCGAAAACAGCGACATCAGTCGAGACCGCTGGTACTCGCACAGTCAATGTTACAGAATAAATTTCGCACTAAAATAGAAGTAATGATATCAGAACTAGTGACCCGAATCGAGACTGTTGGTGATCAAATAAGCATAATGTAGTTTCTCTCATATACCATTTTTTCCAGCTTAGAACCAGCAATTTGAAAAAGTTTTCTTTTCGATGAATTCAATCATATGTTTCAGCAATATTTTATTCTATTTTGTTCAAGATGCCATACACGCAAGCAGAACTAACTTTATTTGAACAGAAATTAGACGGAAATTAGTTGGAATCATAGGCGCAGTCACGGGGTGTGCCGGGTGTGCCCAAACACACCCTAATATCCTGCTTTATGAAAGAGAATTAGACAGATATTTCAATAAGTGAATAAATAAGTGGCATCTTTTTCAGGGTAAAATTTTTAAAAATACAGATTATTTGAAATATTAAACTCAATGAGCATAGCCCCAAATTCCACCTCCCTTTCTCAATATTTATTTAAAACTTACCTATATTTGTGGCCATGTGGAAACTGATTATTTTCTTTCCTGATCGCTCGAAATTAAAAACTGATATAACACAGGGCTTTTATTTCCAAGCAACAACATGAAAGACTACAAAATCAACAAATCAAAGGATAATAAACATAATTCTTGTCTTATTAAAGGAGACCGCCCATTGAGAGGTCATAGTGAGAATAAAGAGGGATGCAACAGAGGGTTATTCCTAGATGTACTTGATTTAGTTTCCAGATGTGATCCCGTTTTGAAGCGTAATAAACGGGTCAAAATAGTGCAGTTACTCAAGCTCACACATTCAGAATGATATAATTCGCAGTTTAAAAAATGTATTTGTAAGGAAGATGAAAATGTCATTACTTGCCACAAACGTGGGCACTATCGCTGGTGAAACGAGTGATTGTGGTCATCATGAACAGATGTCTATAGTTTTTCGATTTTTTATACTAATAAACAGTCACCTGTCGAGCATTTAGTGGTTCTTCGTAAGTTATCTTCTATAGATGCACAAGTTGGAACTAGTAGTGTTAAAGTTCGGTGTTTATTGGCAAAACTTTCTTTCAATTTGCTTCGATGGAGCCTCAACAATGTTTGGGACTATCTGGAATGCAAATGAAGTGTAAAGAAAAGAACAGTTCAATCATTACGTTCATTGTTTGAATCTTGTACTTGTGAACTCGTGTAACTCGCGACCCGAAAACAGATTAATTTCAGATTTTTTCGGGACAATTCAATCCTTTTACTCTTACATTGAAGGTAGTTCGTAAAGGCATATTATTTTTGGAAATATATGCCAGGAAATTGTTTTAAGTTTGAGAACACTGAAGTACTTGTCAGCGAGATAGCCGTGCAGTGGTGAAGGTGTTTCTGCAGTGAAAAGGAACTACTCTACAGTATATTGGTTTTGGAAGAAATAACTCGAAAGAGACAAAGTGATTTGAGAGCTAAAGGAAATGGACTAAAACAACAAGTCAGATCGTTTGAGTTCGTCTTTTGTCCGATAATGCTACCTCCAGTCCTATAAATGATCGTGAAAGTTAGCAGGTTACTCCAAAGCCCATATGTAAATCTACTTTCGGCTGTATCTAGTGTCAGATCGCTTCGCAATGCTGTGATATCCATGAGAAACTTATCTCAATTCATGGAACTTTATAACGAAATTATTAAGATCTGTGATAGCCTGGAGATTTCAATTTCTTCAATGAAGAGGTGCAAAATTGCAGTCTTGATAAATCAGTCAGCTCGCAATATTTGTACAAAACAAAGAAAGATGAGATGAAAATTTCTTATTATTATTCTCTTTTAGACTCAGTTATTTCTGGTAATGATTAGATATTAAGTCAAGAAACTATTGAGGTCATCAGTGCCGTAGGAAACCTCGTTGACTTGAATGTAAAGCATGAAGAAATAACACTCTTAGCTAGAACATTCAAATTTCAGGAGACGAGTTGGCAGCAGAAGTAAGACTTCTGAAAGAAAAATCATCTACACCTAAGGGAAGCTGTTCTGTTACGCTACAGGAGTGGTTTCAGTGCTAGGAGAAAGAAGATATTTACTGCATTCTACTCGGTAATACAGCGCTTCTCTACTGTACCTGTCACAAACTGCACGTGTAAGAGAACTATCTCCAAGCTTACGCATGTAAAAAGTAATTAAGAGCAACTCAGAAGCAGGATAGATTGGAAGCCCTGCTCTTGTTGTTTGTGGAACAGGAAAGAGCTTCGTCTATTGGTGTAGATGAAGTTATTGATGAATTTAAGAACATTGTGCCTTTTGACAGACGTATTCTGTTATAGATTATGTGTGTTCTGATGTATTTGATTGTAATATTTATGAATATTGTGTGTGTGTGTTTCTGTGCAATTTGATTTTTTTCTAATACATAGATATATCCAGAAATTTTCAACGCCGTCTTTTAGTGAATTTATATTCCGTTAAAATCATTAATGCAGTTAAAAAGCCGAGTAATCGTACTGTAAAGCTAAAAAGGTATTATAAAGGCACAATACCAAATTTTGTTCTCTTTGTGCACACCCAAATATAAAGTTCTAGCTATGCCTATGGTTGGAACCGTGCACAGTTTATAGAATTAAAGAATGAACATAATGAGATCTTTACTAAAATGGTGCAAAAAATAGAAATACAATCTACAGAAGTTAAGAGTGAATTAAGTTAGGAACTAGATGTTGTACGAAAAGAATGTTGTGAAAATAACCAAGAAACAGAAAGTGCCAAAAATATGATACAGGAATCTGAACCCCAATTAGAGACAGACATTCTGAACCAACCTCGAAATACACACGATAATGATTCTGCTTATTCAGAATCCAATGGCACAACCTTTACTACTAGTAGTAGTAGTAGTGAAAATTTCGAAGTGAAGGCTGTATAAGACAGAAGTCTTAAGCGCACTAAAACAGTTACTATCACAAAAAGCAAAGAAGAAAGACACAAACGAGGTAATAGTTATAACTAGAGAGCGGATATTAAGGTGCAGCACCATTTTGAAAAATGTTAAACAACCAAAGTTCAAAATATATTTTTTCGGCCATAAAACGAACTAAAGTGAACGCACTTTGTTGCATCTTTTCCGCGAATGTTGCAACTTTTTTTTTTTTTTTTTTGCTAAATTAACAAAATTACCTTTTTACTTCTTTTAGCCTTAAGCACCTTTATTATCCCTTTTTCTAGTTTTTTTTTTTAATTTAGACAGAACAATATGTTTTATTTTCAATCTGGTTTACACATAATATTCCATAAATTTAGACACTATCTTGGCGGATTTGCTAGGGACACATTTGAACTGAATTTGCGAAACAATCCGGACGTAGAAACCTTTGCAACGTCAGGTGAACTTTTCGTCCATTGGCTTACAAGATATGCATCACTATTTTCAGTTGTTTTCGAGCAAGGTTTCTCTGCATACAAGGATCTCCTGAACTCCAAGCGACAGAAACTAACATTCGAAAACATAAAAATGTTATGCGTAATTAAGTATAACCAATTTCCGAAACCCTACTAGTATGTAACTGTTTCTCAAGCCACAATATTGCTAAATTAATGTTTTTTTAAAAATATCGAGTTGTTTTTAACAGCAATTTTAGTACAAAAATGTTGAATGTTGTTCAAGTCTAAAATTAAATAAATAATTTTGCAATTGATGTAAAATGTTTAAAGCCAAGTTTTAACAGTGTTTTCTGGAATAATGAATAAAGAATGTTCACGTAACTGTGTACTAGAGCACTTATTGAAGTTATCCTATTTGTACCGTTTTTGCGCCTTTTTGAATGATTTTTCAGCACCTTTTATTCCCTTTTTCCTACCACATTTTTGCACCTCAAAATCCGGTCCCTAGTTATAACAGTAAGCAAAAGCTCAATTTTCAAAGTAAGCAACGAAAGCATTCGTATAATGAGGATAGTAAGGAAAGATATCAAAATCAGCTTGTAAACAACACGAAACTTAAGAGGAATCAGAACCAAGACCGCACACAAGAAAGTAATAACAGAAATAGTAAGAATCGTCAATCATGATTACACAGAGCTATAATAAGAAACAATACAGGAATCCTAAGAATAGATCTGAACGTAGAGTAATCATTGTAGAAATAGGCAAAGCAATAACTGTAACTATCAAAATCGTAATAGTAACTATAGAAAAAGAAAAAAGGTATTTGAGACTTTCATGTAAACGTAATTATTTGAAATTTATTAGCAAAATTTCTAGCGATTATGGAGGACTTCCATAGAAGTTGACACGGCAGAAGATCTCTTAGCATGAGTCTTCAGGTTTCAGCCATAGCAAAAGCTAAGAAGGATTTCCTTCAGAAATCGACATGGCCGAAGCTTTTGAGTATAAATCTTCAGGTTTCAGCAGGTACCACAATTGACTGAGGACTTTCTTCAAAAATCAACATGGTTCACTAATTATTTGTGGGGTTTCAGCCGACTTAAAGAGATATTTATATAGATCGCTCTTTCAGGAAAGCGGTTACAACGTAGGACCAAACTTTTATGATCAGTGCCAGGAGAGACGAACAGGTAGAACAAAAACAAAAAAGGAACGAAATAAGTAGAATGAATAAAATAAGTGTTGGGAATGTTTGATTAACCATGAATGCGCAAGCACTGTGCCTGCAAAACAAATGATTATGTCTTGACTGTATATCACCACTGTCTTCTATCATCATTAGAATTGCTGCCTTCTCCTGCCTTGTGAGAGTGATTACTAAGAATCCAAGCAACAAACTGTACGTCACAGAGCATAGAGTTGGAAATTTCTGTCATAGAGCATAAACTGGAAGCTCTTTCTTATATGTATACCGCATATCAAGAATATTTCCGAGCTTATACTTGTATCTCTACTAAAATCGGAAATCGCATAAATGTTCTACCACTTCCGGTTTCAATATATATACTCCGAGTATAGACTCCGATAAAGCAAAAACGGTACGAGATAACGAGAAAGCGTTTTTGGTATGAATTTGGTATCCCATAAGCAGCTCCCATCTCCAACCTTATCCCTTTAACGAAACCGAAAGTCATAAATATCTTACTTTTGCATTCAACATTGAAACCCTACCTCTGTCTCTCTCAGTTTAAAAAAATATCGGAGATTTACAATGTCAAACGAATGTCTAAGCTCCGACTCAGTGGAATTTACCCAAGAACAATCTAGTGATTGGTAGATAATATTAAATAAAGTAATAAATACTTCTAAATCTTGATTTATAGTCTAGAAGCCTGTGTATGCAGTTTATGATGTCCTATTAGCCAGTTTAAAAAATCTGTGCACCACAAAAATGATCTAGGAAATATTTTCGATTTCTATAATGATATTTTCTAGCTATGAACTGGCCTACTTACCAAAATTATCTAATTGTTCATTTGTTATTTCTACTAAAATATTTATTATTATTGTTATTATTATTATTATTATTATTATTATTATTATTATTATTATTATTACTATTATTATTATTATTATTATTATTATTATTATTATTATTATTATTTACGAACATAAGGAAGAGGTACTTTCGGACTGAAAATATTTCTAATTGCTTAGTACACAGTATTTTGGAAGGAATACTTTATTAGGGACTTTTGTCAGATGATATCACTTATTCTCTTTTAAGCAAAAGAAGTTTTATAAGGAAAAAGAAACTCTCAGTAGATTCTGAGATACATAATTTAAAATTGGGGCTCTATTTGTAAACACATATGCTGGTTGTTCAATATGTAATAATAAACACTTCTGACCAGAGTATATACACTTGTTTATTAAAAACGCTCTCAGATATCTCTTTCAGTTAGTGTCTGATGAAGACAACATTATGTTGTCGAAACCGTTACACTGTAATTTAGTTTTTAATAAACAAGTGTATATACTCTGGTCAGAAGTGTTTATTTCTTTAGTGAATTCCAGGATCGTGATGGATAGAGTTCAATAATGTAATACAACATACGACAAACTTATATACAAAAGTGACAACTAAGTCACAAATAGCTACTTGACAAACATAGGTGTCGTCAGAAAGATCTACAAGGAAAGGAATATTAGGAAGTTGCCTATGTTTGTTCGTAACTCTTGACGTACCTTTTAGTAAATTGTTCAGTTAGCTTTTCAGGATATATGAGATGTAGACGTGCAGCTTAACTATAGAATCCAAGTCATATTAGCTCCCACTGTGAATCAAATTTTGGTAAATGTAAAGGAAAAGTATCCTCTCACAGCTCCTTTCCCAAACTTAGATCCCGACTACGCTACAGGTCATACTTGATTCATACTTGATCTAGCGCCTGGACCTTCAAGCTTGAGTTCACTTGTTCGATTTCCAGTGGGAGAACACCGAATATACTACAATAGTTGAGATCCCACTTTTAAGAATAGGTCTTGCCTTACATAGCTTTTCTGCTGATGTGTGAGAAATGAGATAAATACAGATCAATTAAACCAATCAATCAATGGATTTGTTAATTAAAGATTTAATGGAACTACAGTATTTATTCTTGTCACCTATCAAACAATCAAAGTAACTGGCTATTAGTTCTCAAATGCTAAAATAATAGATCTGCTAGTTCATGATTTTTTTTTAATATATTGTTGGTAAGTATTCTGTCTTTTGGTAGGTCCTGCGACTAATGATTTTTTTTATTATTATTATTTTAGCCTTGGGCCTGGAAATGTTTCTACTACGTTTCTCGATCTTCAGCTTCCTCTTTTAACTCCCAATTTTTTCTTCTAGTTTTCACATTACCGATCAGCTTTGTTCTTCTTCTTCCTATTCCTCGCTTTCCTTCCACCCTTTTTTCTATGGCAGAATGAAGAAGATAATTTCTTTGTAAGATGTGTCCAATCCAATTGGACTCAGTACGAAGGATGCTGGCTAAAAGCATCCTCTTCCCTCCTATCCCTTTTAAAATATTTTCATTTGTTACTCTCTGTGTCCATTTTACCTTCTCCATCTTCCTCCAACACAACATTTCCAAACTTTCTAAATATTTTTTCTCTAAGTTTCTTAATGTTCAAGTCTTTGAACTATACAGTCCAATGCTCCAGATATAGCACTTGATCAGTTTGTTCCTTACTTCAACATTAAGCCTGCTAGTTAAGTGTGATCTTTTCTTTTGAATGCTTGTTTGACTATATCAATTGTTGACTTGATCTCTTTGGTACAGTAAGCGTCTCTCTTTAAAATACTACCCAGATACGATACTTGAAGTAATCGACCTCTTCAAATTCTCTTTGTTCTACTCTGACCTGTAAGGGCGCGTGTCCATGAGATATTCTCATGGGTTTCGATTTTTCGATTCAAATCAAATCTAATGCATATCATCACTATTCACATGTAAAAGAAAGAAGTAATTTTTAATGAGAGTATCGATACTGAAAATAATGATTCAGAATATCTCTCTTGTTAATCTTGATATCTTTATTTATATATTATAAGTAGTATAGATTTAGTATGGTAAACATCAAAAGACTTGCCGCGCCTTGATAAGATAGTTTATCGATTGTTTAATTAAGGATAAGGGCAGATAGTGAGTATCGAAGGAGGTGATGAAATAGGGTCAGGTTTTTTTTTCCCTGGAGATAGATGACAAAATAATGTTATGAAAGGTTGAATGACCACTACGAAGGTCACAGTGGATGCTCCCTACCGCATGGTCCCTGGTTCCCAGGACCACAATGGATGACCCCTGGAAATGACCCCCAGGACCCATGGTCCCTATGCAGGACCCACATTATTTATTCCTACGCTTCATTAGAAGCTACCTGTTAAAAAGATGTGAGAATATTTTAATGTTTTGTATAGCAAGCTATACTCATACACTATGTGTGTGAGCATATAAAAGGAAATGGTTCCCAGGACCACAGTGAATGACCCCCCAGGACCCATGGTCCCTATGCAGGACCCACATTATTTATTCCTACGCTTCATTAGAAGCTACCTGTTAAAAAGATGTGAGAATATTTTAATGTTTTGTATAGCAAGCCATACTCCTTGCTAAAAAGGTGGGAGCAGATAAAAGGAAATGGTTCCCAGGACTACAGTGAATGACCCTCCAGGACCCATAGCCCCTATGCAGGACCCACATTATTTATTCCTACGCTTCATTAGAAGCTACCTGTTAAAAAGATGTGAGAATATTTTTATTGTTTCGTATGGCAAGCCATACTCCTTGCTAAAAAGGTGGGAACAGATAAAAGGAAATGGTTCCCAGGACCACAGTGGATGACCTCCCCAGGACCCATGGCCCCTGTGCAGGATCCATACGAACAGTATGTGAGAACAATAGAAGCTACATGTTAAAAAAATATGAACATATTTGACCCATACGAACAGCATGTGAGCATCCCACGACTTGAACAACGTGAAAAGTTAAAAATAAGTCCCTCCCCCTCCTACCCCCTCCCACAAGTATCTATGAAAAGGGTAATATTTATTAAAATATTTTTTTACTTGCGAGCTGAAGACTGACGTGCACAGACATCCTTCCTTGAGAGCCGTTGAAATTGAAATGAACGAGCGAAAAGCCGTTTGGCTTGGCTTTAGTGACGTCAAGATTAACTTTGTACCGTATCAGAATGATAAAACTGATTAAGCTATATCATTATAGACTTTACTTATTTACAAGAAACAGAGATTACTTGCAATCATCTACAAACATTTGTATGATTTGAACTTAATGAGAACTTTGAATAACAATCACGTGCAAGGTTAAAAACCTTTATTATCGACAAGCATGAGTGATATCTAACAGAGTTAATCACAGATGGATCACGAGTTTATGTGTCCGAGTTTAATTGATATTGACGATAGAGAAAAAATAAACCGATAATCACGAGAACTGATGGGTTATTGAACGCTTGCCCTATCACAACTGACGTATATAGTTTCAATCATGAGAAACTCATTTGATTACATGCAATTTAATTGGAAAATGAAGAAAGAAAAAAAGCCAGTATTTAGCTGAAATATACATGTACTTTTCTGCCATCTTTACCCTAAGGTTAACGAAATTTTGTATTTTATATGTGGATTAATTGCTTGATTGTACCGTTAGCAGCAAAGCTATTTGAAACGTGGACCTACGTGGAATTAAACCCTGACCTTTTATGCCAAAAGGTGTGTGCGCTATTCACTTAACCACAGAGGAGCTTTTATATGTAAAACAATGAGAAATTATGCGTTTAACAGAATATTTCCTAAGCACTTTAACTGTAATAAACTAGTTAAAAAAATTTGATTATTTTATACATGTCTACATATTTTACTGTATAATAAACGTTTTATTATTTTTAGTACCATTATACTGTTTTGCAGGACTTGCAACTTGAAAAAAAACGATAGTTATTGAACTAAATGTATGACATATTCACTAATTTTTAAATTGGACTGTTTTTTATTGTATATGTTTTTAATACATTAGTCGGAGCAAGTTATCTTACGGATTGATTGCTAAGCAAGCTCAGAACACTTACAGTGTGAACCTACAAATATTTAAAAAAATTGCATAGACTTGTTGCAGAATTGTAATGATAAAACAGGATCCTCCTGTGGTATAGTTTCTATGCAAGATCCGAATATTTCCTATAGTAAAGTTCGTTTGCATGACCCATACGCTTCATTAGAAGCTGCCTGTTAAAAAAGATGTGAGCATATTTTTATTGTTTCGTATGGCAAGCAATACTCCTTGCTAAAAAAGGAAATGGCTCCCAGGACCACACCGCATGGTCCCTGGAAATGCCCCCCTTCCTTGCCTTGCAGGGACACAGCGAATGACCGCAGAACCCATGGCCCCTGGAAATGACCCCAGGACCCATAGCCCCTGTGCAGGACCCACATTATTTATTCCTACGCTTCATTAGAAGCTATCTGTTAAAAAGATGTGAGAATATTTTTATTGTTTTGTATAGCAAGCCATACTCCTTGCTAAAAAGGTGGGAACAGATAAAAGGAAATGGTTCCCAGGACCACAGTGAATGACCCCCCCAGGACCCATAGCCCCTATGCAGGACCCCACATTATTTATTCCTACGCTTCATTAGAAGCTAACTGTTAAAAAGATGTGAGCATGTATAATTGATTAGAAGCTACCTGTTAAAAAGTGTGAGCATATTTTAATACCTCAACTCGAACAAGGTGTAAGAAGTTAAAAAGATTTTTTGTTAAAATATGACACTTATGCAGGACCCCCTAGCCTTACGAATAAAATATTTATGATTATAATAAAATTTTGCTTGAATGAAATTATATCTATATGAAGCCTTTAATAGGAAACAACTTTATTTTAAAGCTGGAACGGTGTTTGGAGCACTGGCTGTAGTGATCTTTTCTTGACATGCTTTGAAACGAGACTGACTTTTGCGATAGAGATGCTGGCTGGCGATATTATGACGTCATATGAACATTGTTTTACCCGATTGCCACGACAGAGTTAATCATAGAATGATCACGAGGTGTACGTACATGAACCAAAGTTGAAATCAACTTTAGAGATTATTTAGACAGATAAGCTAATGTTTCATAGTGAACGAACTCATGTGCTGTTACCCCCTACCCTGTGATATTAGCTTAACTTATGATGACCTTGTTTGCGCTTTAGCAACAAGAATTTTAATTGGCGTATATAGCTTGACTTATGAGAAACTCATCTGATTGAATGCAAGTTAACTGGGAAATAAAGAAAGAAAAAATTCAATATTTACCCGCAATATACATGGACTTTTCCGGCTTCCCCCATGTTTGAGAAATTATGTGATTAATGACTTTATTTGTAATAGACTAGCCAAAGTTAAAATTTGAACAGACTATCTATATTTAAATGTTCCCCATACGCCATTGATTTAATGTGATAATTTCTAACCAATTGAAGCTCAATAAACTTTTAAACTTAACCCAAAGTTATAATTGTCCTATAATGTATGTATAAAGTAACCCCCCTCCATTAATTAAATGCTTATATATATATATAATTCTTTGTACAACAATTGCTCTATTATTTTTACTTTTAGCAGCATTATACTGATTTGTGTGCTACGTCTATTGATTGCTGATCGACCTGGTTCTTGGGAGAAAAAAACGTAAGTTTTCCAACTAATTGCTTAGTTAACTTAACGGGTTTTACACATTAAAAATGTATAATAATATATTTACTGTGTTTTGAACAGTAAGGCTATGTGAGACGTGAACCTACAGCTTAATGTTGAATTTAAATTTTACGCCACTGCACAAGAAAGATTTTTATAATAATAATAATATTAATAATACCATATTTACAGCGTCTTTTAACAGTAAGGCTATGTGAAACGTAAACTTATAGTTGGTGGGTGATATTTAATTTACACGAGTTTATTACGGAAATGGAAACTAACTTTTAACAGTAAAAACTATAATAAAATTTATGAGGAACGTTAACATAGGTTGAACATTTTATACCCTTATAATAAATTTAGTCGGAGCAACTTTCGCGGAAATAATTTTTTGTTTTGTTTTGGAAAAGACCGGTGTACCCTTAGTTACTGACGCGCCCCAGTTAACATAGGTTGTTTACGGTTGAACATTTTTATACCCTTATAATAAATTATTCGGAGCAACTTACGCGGAAATATTTTTTTTGTTTTGTTTTGCAAAAGACCGGTGTGCCCTTAGTTACTTACGCGCCCAGTTAACATAGGTTGTATATAATTAAACATTTTATACTTTTTAATAAATTAGTGGGAGCAACTTATTTTACGGATTGATTGTTAAGCAAGCACAAAACACATACAGTGTGAACCTACATGAGTTTTACGCTTAGAATTGAGCCCTAACGTTAAAGCTGTGTTCGTTATTTGCTTAGCCATAAATGAGCTGTAATTATTTTTGATTAACGTGGATTTACATTGATTTTTTAGTATTATGAGTGTTATATCTTTGAAAAGCTTTCTTTGTAATATAGAAATGGATATTCCAATTATATGAATTGTCGTTAAAAGAAAATTATTGTAAGAAAGAAACATGTTAGTTACCCCTAGATTTGCATTAGTAATGATTTTTCCCTAGATAATTTATGCAAAGCGAACGGTTTCACTAACATAGGAAATTATTATTATTAGTATTCTTAGGTAGTACACGTATACTTTTTCATTAATGAAGATTATTTTAGATGGTTTTTAATTCAAAGCAGTTATTTAACCCAAACTTAAATTATAGAACTGACTTCCAATGGTTGAAATAATTTTTAAACCATACGAGCCTATTAAAATGTTTTAATATTATAGGAACAATAGAGAAAATTTGACATGTGTATCCCTTTAATTATTAACTAATGGTTAAGAAAAGAAACATAACAATTATTGAAATAAATAATAGTATACATTACCTTAAAATTAAAGAGAGATTGTTGTATACTAAATCCTATTTCAAAATTTTTACCCAAAGGTGTCATGACTAGCACCAATTTATTATAGTAATAGTATTAAAATAATAAGTATTTCTTGAAAGAAATAGATGTATGTATTATTATTAATGCATTTAATATATATATTGTGTTTGTTTAGTTGAGGGTGGAATTAAAATTGAAGTATAGAGCGTAAACATGTGAAGCGAATGTGTTTTTTTTAATAATTTGAGTTGTTTGACTTTTGGAATAGTGTTGAAAATTGTTTAACGTATTATTTTTGAGGGGTGAGAAGGAAGTGGTTGTATGCTATAGTATTTTTATAAGAAAAAAACAATTATATGTGAATTTTAGTTTATTTACACTGACGTTAGATAGTAAAACATGTAAGGTGACATTCTACATTTACTGGGAGTGTTATACTAAGCTTTAGCTATTATTAAAAGCGATGTGAGCGCTAGTTTATGTATTGGAAATTGAATTTGCGCGTGCTTGCACCGGCTTTAATGAATACGTTATATGTAAGCAAATGGGAATTGAAGTATAATACCGTTTACAGTAAATGAAAAAACATGACATACGAGCTGTGGGCAATAAATAATTGTTGTTGTATTACACTATAAACCACCACTGGTTGGAAAATAAAATATTGATTTACTTATTAGGAATTAAATTAATATTTTTAATGTACTTTTTGACCGTAAATGTGTGCCTTAGGAATTAGACTTGCGTTTGTTGCTACCGGGAATTAAATTTGTGTACGGCTGCGCTGGGAATTAAACCGTGGGCGTTAGGAATTAGATTTGCGTTTGCTGCTACCGAAAATTAAATTTGCGCACGGCTGCGCTGGGAATTAAACCCGTGGGCGTTAGGAATTAGATTCGCATTTCCTGCTACCGGAAATTAAATTTGCGCACGATTGCGTTGGGAATTAAACCCTCGGGCGTATGATTGTATTAGTCTGCGTTTGGAAATTAAAAGCGTGAATTAACATAACATTTATTAGCGTGGTTATTATTTTAAAATAGTTAATGATGCATAATTGATATAAATAAATACAGTGTGTGTGTGTGTATGTGTGTGTTCAAAAGAATTTGAGATAAAAGAAAGAAAGAAAAAAACTACATGACAATTTAGAATTTTCCGCTAAATAGGAACGTTTGTTAGTTTGGAGGTTATTTTAACCTACTTTTTTGGAGGTAGTAAAGTTTAACATCGTGCTCATACTGATTTTGATTAGTTATAATTCATTTTTATTGAACATAAAAAGATATATGCCTATATAGATTTTTTGGTTAAGGATTTTCAAAGACAGATTTACTTTTGAGTTTTAGCAGTGTTTTAAAATCTTGAAATTGAGCTTAAGCAAGTTTTTAGTGTTAATTATCCGTTTTTTTAAGTTTGTGTTGTTGGACTTTGTTTTTTAAAATATTTCTAAAACCGACTTGGAACCGTTGCACTAAAGGCATGTATGTTAGGTAAAAGCAATAGAAATTGAGCCCAAAAGGCGGGACTTACCGCAATTTAATTTGGATATGTTTGGAAAAAAAGAGGGTACGTTAGATGAATTTTCTAGGAATTTAACAAAAGTTGAGAGCCTTAATGACTATTCTAGGGGAACAAATTCAGTACAGGGATTGCTTGCATTAATTATGGAAATATGATTGACTTTTATACGTGAGAATAAATATTACAGTTTTTTTATTTAAAAGCATGGAAGCTTAATTTAAGCATGCGTTTAGAATATTTATTTATTTTTTGTGAGAAATTACATGTATGCTTATTGGCAAGTGATTTCCGAAGTGTTTCACGGAAAGGAAAAAAAACAAAAGAATTTTTGTACAATGTCAGCTTCGTTCAGCACCGTGGCTATACGTAACTATTAGTTTACCATAACCGAAAGTTGAACATGGGGTTGCTAGCACCAAACAATAAAATATTAGCACCTGAATCTTTTTACGTGGTAGATGTTATTTACAAACATATTACTGACAGCTTAATTTCAGTTAACCAGCCGTTTAGTAGCAATCCTATATGAAACATGAACCGGCACAAAGTTTAACTTCATGAGAGTTTAGATAGACATATGAAAAATTTTTAGGTACAATAAATTAACTTAGATTTGATAGTACAAGCTAGAAATATATACATATTTTGTATATTAAGAAAAAATAATTATAATTGATACTAATTACAGTTATTTTTATTTTAGAAAAATGGAAGCACAGCCGTCCACATCATCAACCCCCACTACATCATTGTTGAACCAGCTTGAATGGTTCAATAAGATGGATAGTTTATTGGCAACGGTGGAAGGAAAAAGAGGGAGAAAAGAGGAAAAGGAGGTGAAAAATAAGCGCAAACGTTATTTACCGGTTCTAAAAATAATAAAATCGGTAGCACCAACAACACCAGTACCAACGTTGGAAAAGGAAGAAACAGAAAGAGTGAAACCGGCAGTACTAAAATCACCAATGGAACCGGCAGTACTAGAACCATCAATGGCACCTGCAGCAGCAGCAGAAGAAGAAGAAGAACCACCGATGGACCCAAAAACACCACTAACAATGAAGGTTGAGGGACATGAAGATTTACGCTTTTTAAATGACGGGGAGGACGAGGTATTAATAAGGGCCTACGCAAGATGGGAAAGGTTAGAGAGGGCCAAAAAACTTAAAGAGAAATATTTTAAATAAAAAATAAAAATGTAAATATTGTGTAATAAATGTGTATTTTGGGTAAAATGGGAAAATATGAGTGTTATCCTTTTTAAATGCTTATAATAAAACATAAAATATCGTTTAAACACAGTGCCCACTTTTTATTAAATATTACCTTTAAATCTATAATACCTGAAATACTATCATTACAAAACTTTTCAGGAGTAACTTATATACATGTTGTTTCTAATCAATCTAGAATTTTCTGTTTTTAATTCTTCTCTTTTTCTTCTTTTTGTTTCAACGGCATGTGTATAATTTCATAACATATTCTGCCCTTTGATATCTGTTACTATAGATTCAGGAAATCCAACTAATGCAAACAGTTCCTCCAAACATTCTAAGGTAGTTTCTGTATTTGTAGAATCTACTCTCCACACCTTAATCCAATGTGAAAACGTGTCGACAATAACTAGAAATAGAAAACCCAATAATTGGCAATGATCTATATGCATTCGAGCAAAAGGTTTACTAGATGCAGGCTAAGAAGAGTAGTTGGTCTTAGGAACATTATTGGCCACTGCCGCACAAATCTCACAATTTCTTAAGAAACAACGTAAATCATTCATCATATCAGGCCACCAAACTTCTTCAGATGCTAATTTTAGCATAGCATATTCACCCATATAATCTTGGTGTAATTTTCTCATGTATTGGTCTCTTAACCTTCTAGGTATTAACACCCTTCCTCTCCAAAAAACACAATCTTCCTGACACTCTAACTGAAAACGTTTTTTAAACATGTCTTGATATTCCTTGAAATCGAAACAAGAAGGCAATTTCTTTGGCCAACCTCTCATCATCCATTCTTTAACTTTCAAAATCGTGGGATCCTTCCTAGATTCTTCCATTATCTCTTCTTTCTCCAAAATAGTGGACGAGATTTCGCTAATAAATTCAGGAGCTACCTTTTCCTCCTCTGTCGGCACTCTTAGAGGGAATCTTGATAAATAATCTGCTAATTTCACCGATTTACTATATACAATGTCAAAATCATAATTTGTTAATAAGAGAAACCATCTTTGTATTCTCGGAGAAGCACCATCAGGTGCAGTTTTCAACCCGAAAATCCATTTTACAGGCTGTGAATCAGTTAAAATTTTAAAATATCTTCCGAAAAGAAATTTGTGGAATTTCCGCACCCCAAAAATTATGGCTAAAGCTTCCCTTTCAAACTGAGAATAATTTTTTTCTGCCTCCGAGAATGTAGCTGATGCACAAGCAACTGTCCTCAGTTGACCTTCTACTTCGTTATATAATACTGCCCCTACTCCATCTGGTGAAGCATCCGTCATTAAAACAACTTTAGCATCTTCTTTAAAAGGATGTAAGATCCTAGCTTCCTTTAACAGGTCTTTTGCTAATTGGAATTCTTGTTCATGCTTACTGGACCACTCCCACCTGACACCTTTCTTCAATAAACCGTATAACGAAGGAATATTAGTAGGTAAAGAAGGTAAATGTCTATGATAAAAATTCAACATTCCCATGAACGACTGTAACTGCAGAATGTTTTTCTGGAGGGGGTGTATCCAAAATTGGCTGCATTTTGTCTTTCGCAGGTAAAACACCTTGTTGTGAAATGTCATAACCTAAATACGTAATAGATTGTACAAAGAAAACACTTTTGTCTTTATTAACCTGAATACTGTACTCCTTGAATTTTTGCAAAACTTGAGTAGTTCTTTTATGACATTCTTCTAAAGTGCTTCCCCATATTAACACATCGTCCAGATAACAAATTATTCCTTCCAAATCTTTAGTTACTATATCCATGAACTGTTGAAATATTTGAGCTGAGCAGTTCAAACCGAAAGGCAATCTGTGATGTAAATATAAACCCCAGGGAGTATTTACAACTAAGTATTTTAGAGAGTTTTCTTGAACTTCAAGTTGTAAATAGGCCTGCTTTAAATCCAGCAATACAAAATATTTAGCTGCTGTTAACTTATTAAGTACGTCCTGTATCTTCGGCAAAGGATAGCTTACTCTTTCTGTAACTAAATTAAGGGTCCTTTTAAAATCTAAACACAATCTTATGGAGCCGTTTTTCTTTTTAACTATAACCATAGGTGTCGCCCAATCCGCTTGCGTAATTTTTCTTAAAACTCCTGCGTTACATAGTTTATCTAACTCGCTTTTTACTTGATCTTGTAATTCATAAGGTATATCATATGCTTTTCTAAAGATAGGCGTAGCCCCTGGTTTAACCGGAATATTCACTTTAAAATTCTTAATAGGTATATCAATGGATCCTTTAAAAACTTCCTCAAATTGATTTAATAATTGTGCTTGCAATAAATTTACTGTTTGGCTATCTACTGCTTCCATATGTCTCAGATCACTAGTAATATCAAACATCTCAAACCATTGTTTCCTCCACTCAGGTACTATCTCGTCAAGCCAACTTCTTCCTAAAATAGGAAGGAATGTTTCTTGTTTAACTACCATTAAAGTTAAACGACCCTTATAACTTTTATGTTCTACCATAACACTACACTTTCCCACAATGTTAATAGGAGATCCGTCCGCATTATTCAAACGACCCTGAAAATCTTCAATCAAAATTCCCTTTAGTAAAGGCGATTGATAACCTATAGCGGAAACAGCTGCTCCCGTATCCACCAAAAACTTAACCATTTGCTCATCACATTTTAAATAAACAAAAAGAGGTTCTCGGTACATGGCTTTCTTACTAAACGATCCTACCGACTGCGCCATTTGTTATCCTTTTAAAATGCTTATAATAAAACAAAATATCGTTTAAATACAGTGCCCACTTTTTATTAAATATTACCTTTAAATCTATAATACCTGAAATACTATCATTACAAAACTTTTCAGGAGTAACTTATATACATGTTGTTTCTAATCAATCTAGAATTTTCTGTTTTTAATTCTTCTCTTTTTCTTCTTTTTGTTTCAACGGCATGTGTATAATTTCATAACATATTCTGCCCTTTGATTTATATGTGCCCCTAACAATGAGTTTTCTTTCCTTTGAATTTTTTAAACCTACCTAACAAAGGTTATAAATGTCTAATTTTTTTTCTTTCCTGGTTATATTGAACTTATATTGCAATATATTGTTTAATGATCCATATAAATACCTTATTAACAACAGCGTTTAAAAACGCTTTTGAATGTTCATGGTTTTTTCAGCATGAGGCACTATTTAGTTAACACCCACCAATAAAAAGTTTTTTTTTAAATTTTGATGCAATGTCTACCATAACTAATTTGGTTTCCCTCTAGGTTTTAATTTACACATGAGTTTTGATGATATCTATTTTGTTTTCTTATTTTTAACCAATATACATAGTTGTAGGGTGAGACAAACTTATTGAAATAATTGCTTGTTTGCATAGACAAGAATTAAAACAATGTTCTCGTTTATTATTTAGTCTGTTCTTAAAAAATGACCGAACCTAAAAATTTCAAGAAATTTTATGCAGCAAAGTTAAAAGAATTTCAAAACTTTTTTTTCTGTTAATAGTAAAATTTACTTGGTAGCAGGGAACACACATTAAGTGTTTTGAATAATTCATTAGGTATTTCTTTTGGGCCAACCTATTTTATATGAAATCTTGTGCAAAAAGACATGAAATTATTCAAATATTTAAGGTAAAAATGCCAAAGTATAACCTGTATATTAATTCAGTACCGTATGGATTAAAGAAAAATGAAATGAAATGGAAATTTTCTACACTTAGGCTACAATAAATTAATATATAGCTTTTATAAAAAAACTCTTTAAACTTTATAGAAAGCAGCCCTGAAAAAACACAGCAATACAGTGTTTACCCACCACAAAATCCAAAATTTAATGATTGTCATAAAATGTTCAAATAATTAGAGTAATTCCAAGCACCAGAGGTGCCAAGGTATAATTGCCAAAGAAAACTTTAGTTAACTTGAAATACTTATTGCTGCCATAGCAGTTTTTTTTGCTATTAATCTTGGCGCGCTTACACAAAGATTTATTTTTTAATTATAGCAAGCATTTACGGAAATAATTTTAAAATACCATTGCGATGTAACACATGTTGGCGACGCCTTTGTTATAATTGCACGTACGCGAAAGCGAAATAAAAATTACTGTGTTCACCTAACACATATTGATTGCACTTTTTACAATTGCACGTACGCGAACATAAAATAAAACTACTGTGTGCACCTAGCACATACTGGTTGTACTTTTTAAAATTGCACCTACGCGAACATGAAATAAAAATTACTGTGTTCACCTAGCACATATTGGTTGTACTTTTAAAATTGTACGTATGCTAATACGGCCACCAACTTATATTTAAGAACGCTTTATAAAATAGTTCGTGTTATATAACTTCCGCGGACAAATTAGTTGCATAGCACAAAAATTAAATTGCCTATTTATTATTAAACTAAGCTAAGATGGCTAACGCGCCTTTACTTGAAAACCATATGGTTCCTTACTAAGCTATTCTAACGTAACCGTCGCTAACGCGCCTTTACTGGGAAACCATATGGTTCATTACTAAACTAACCTAAACTGTTTATACTTACTAACGCTTCACCTACTGTAACGTGACCATCGCTAACGCGCCTTTACCGTATAACCTAATTTAACGCAGCATTATTCACCTTTGATAATAATGTATAAATTAATTATTATTACTATTTTGTTTTAACTTGTTGCTACGCGTTTGCTAATACTGAATAATTGCTTGGAAATGCACACCGGCTGTGCACCGCCCTAAACCACTTGTTTGCGCGTATGCTTTACCCTGCCCTGACCTGCTTAAATGTTGGGAGGTATGCTTTCTTATATATATAGATTAAGCGACACTGCCATGTATATACCTTGAACTTATTTGTGGAAATAACTTAAATGTATACTTGTTTTGCACGACCCCGCCCACATGAGGGCACGCATGGTTTTTTTCTATATAAATGGACACTGACTGCCACGCTTTTTAAATCTATTTATTGTAATTATGTACATATGCTTCCGTATAAATACACGTACTTTTTATTCACGAATGGACTTGTACTGTTACGCCTTAAACTAATAAATATAAGCATGCTTCCGTATAAATGCACCCTCACTGCTATATTTTAAGCACCTACATTAATAAATACAAAATATAATTGATTTTTAAAACAAGGAAAACAAGAACAACCGGCAATCGGCTAACATTTACATGGCTGAAATACCTTTAAATAGTGTAGGCCAACATCATTTGCTTAATGAACATAACGATGTTTATATTTTAATAATAATAAATTAAGCATTCATAAAAATAAATAAATAAATAAAATACTCTTATGTAGAAAAAAAAGGTTACCTTTAACAAAATACTTTAATTCATTCACGACGTGTACTCAATGCCAACCACGTGCGTCATTATCATTCAAACAAGATGGTAAATACTTACGATTACACCCACTAGGAGGCACCACTAATGAAGCGTTGCGATACCGTATGTAACTTTTTGCGATTTGCAAGTGTCTTTAGTATTTGAAATAACTTATTAATAATTGAAATAACTTATTAATAATTGAAATAACTTATTAATAATTGTGTTTTACTAAGAAATGGTAATTTTATATTATAGTTTTAGTACATGTAGGAAAAAAGTATATGTCTTGCCTAGTTTGTAAAATAAAAATAACTGAAAATATTGCGTTAACGCAAACCAAGATGGAAAGTGCAATACTGTATTGTGAATAATTATTGCGTTTAAAATTGCGAATGCAGAATGAAGACCCTTCAAAAGTTTTTCAGTTAACTTTATAGATTATTGCAATACTTATTTTATACACAAAATAGAAGACCACGGCTGCTAATATGGACCATTTGCCTTCGTGTCTACCATTTTATGGCCCCTTATGATCTTTTGTACAATGTATTGCAATTCTTATAATATTTATTCAAACAGTATGTAGGACACATTGTGTTAGTAACAGACAACTTAGTAAGAAACATTGTGTTAATGAAAGACTATTTAGAGGATATTCAAGAACTATTTAGGGCAAACTAAGAATAGTGAAGGGGCAAACTAAGAATAGTTAAGGACTATTTAGGGGGTAATCAGGGGTTAGTTACGGGATACTAAAGATGTTCAGCGACTATTTAGGGGATAATCAAAGGCTAGTTAGCCCATACTAAGGATAATTCATCACTATTTTGGGGATATTAAGAATAATTAAAGGGTAGTTAGCCCTTACTAAGGATATTCAAGGACTATTAGGGGATAATTAAAGGGGAGTTAGCCCAAACTAAGGATATTTAAGGACTATTTACGGGATTTAAAGGGTAGTTAGCCCATACTAAGGATATTTAAAGACTAGGTACCCTAAACTAAGGATAATCAAGGATTATTTAGGGTATATTCAAGGACTATTTAGAGGATATTCAAGGAATATTCAGGGGATATTAAAGGAATATTTATGGTATATTCAAGAACTATTTAGGGGAAGCTTAATTATAGAGTACAGAATGAGGGCCTTTTCTTTTTGCTATACTTAGTTTCAGAATAAATATTGCGGTGGGGGCGCAGTACAGAATGAGGACCTTTTCTTTTGGTATATATATATATATATATATATATATATATATATATATAGTTTGAGAATAAATATTGCAATGGGGCACAATGGTTCTTAGCTTATTTTAGAATTGGAATAAGGCAACATAGATGTGTACTGTTAATGCATGCGGATATATAATGGGTCTTAGGGTATTTTAGGATTGGAATAAGGCTACATAGAAGTGTACTGTTAACGCAAATGTGTATAGAACGGGTTTTATGGTATTTTACAATTGAAATAAGGCTACATACAGGTGTACTGTTAACGCAAATGTTTATAAAAATGGGTTTTAGGATATTTTAAAATTGGAATAAGATTACATACATGTGTACTGTTATTGGAAACACGTATAGAATGGGTCTTAGGATATTTCAGAATTTTGGAACAAGGCTACATACATGTGTACTGTTAATGCAAGCGGATATAGAATGGGTTTTAGGATATTTTAAAGTTGGAATAAGGTCACATAAATGTGTACTGTTAACGCAAATACGTATAGAATGTGCCTTACGATATTTGAAAATTGGAATAAGGCTACATACATGTGTACTGTTATTGGAAACACGTGTAGAATGGGTCTTAGGATATTTCAGGATTGGAATAAGGCTACATAGATGTGTACTGTTAACGCAAATGTGTATAGAACGGGTTTTATGGTATTTTACAATTGAAATAAGGCTACATACAGGTGTACTGTTAACGCAAATGTTTATAAAAATGGGTTTTAGGATATTTTAAAATTGGAATAAGGTTACATACATGTGTACTGTTATTGGAAACACGTATAGAATGGGTCTTAGGATATTTCAGAATTTTGGAACAATGCTACATACATGTGTACTGTTAATGCAAGCGGATATAGAATGGGATTTAGGATATTTTAAAATTGGAATAAGGTCACATAAATGTGTACTGTTAACGCAAATACGTATAGAATGTGCCTTACGATATTTGAAAATTGGAATAAGGCTACATACATGTGTACTGTTAACGGAAATACTTATACAATGGGTCTTAGGATATTTCAGAATTTTGGAACAAGGCTACATACATGCACAGAGACCTGTTATTTTATGAACCCGTTTGCACACGACTTAATACTATACTGAATGCTTTTGAATAAGGCCGCTAGGTGGCAATACTTACTATATGACTGCGTGAAAACATGGGTGAACTTGTTTAATGTAATGACATATATAATAATATATATTCCGTTTTAATATCATCTTATTGTACGCCGTTGGACATAAAGTGTTGTTTATTCTTGACTTATTACTAGTGCTAATAGTAGTACTGAATTTAGTGAAAATATTATTCCTGTTTTACAGTGTGTGCACCCTGCAGTTGCAAAATAAACAATAGCGATGCCATTTTTAACAGTTTTTGAAGAACAATTAAGAATTAGAAGGTGAGTGTATTTCATAATTATTATTATTATTAATATATTTATTGAAAGCAGTTAGTAACCAAGACTTTTTAAAACCGATTTAATGAACATTTGTTTAGCTAAGGTTGTTTTTAACCATTAATTATTTAACCAACACTTAGTAAACAAGACTTTTTAAAACCAAGTCATAAACAATTCTTTACCTGAGCTTGTTTTTTAACCAGTAATTAATAAACAAGTTTTTTTTATAGTTTTTTCAAAGCAAGTTATTGATTATTGCCTGTTTTGCTAGATTTATGTTAGAACTCAAAAATTTTTTCTTTTTTTGTTTTAGATGGATTTCCTGTGTTCAACTGGTGAGTTCAATATGATTAATGAATTTTTCCTTCATGAAGTTTTGTGCGGTCTTCAGTACGTAAAAGGCAATATTAAAGTTACAAAAAATAGGACATTGAGCCAGTTAGTAATAGTAATAGTGTAAACTTAAAAACTACATAGAATAAAGTTTTTGTAAACTGATACTCCAGAAAGCATAAACGAGAATGAAAACGATTGGTTGCTTAAATTTAAGTGGGCGTTTCCACTAAGATTGCTCAATGAGATTACAGCAATATATATATATATATATATATATATATATATATATATATATATATATACAGCGTTGAAATGAAGAGATCTACTCAATACCTTAGTTTTGGGTATATATGTAAAAGACTTATTTAAAATTTTGTTTCTACGTACTGCTAAATCATGGCGGATACCAAGTGCCAATGCATAAATAATAAAATAAACATTCAATGTTTAATAAAAACCTTTCAATTGTGGGAGCCCAAGAGAAAAACTTTGTTAGTGTGTGTTTTGTGTTCAGACAAATATAAGCAAAGTATTAACCGTGAATGTCTGGTCATACACAAAGATATTTTAAAAACAAGTGTCTTATGTTTAATTACTAATATGGACATCCAAGATGAGATTTTACTGCAGTTTCAAAAATCCCATGAAAAAACATTTACAACATTACAACAATTTTTAATATATATGAAAAAGGAATTGAAAATGAGGAATTTATTAATGAACTAATAAAAATATTCCTAGAAAAGGACTTTAAAAGGCATATACTTGAAAATGTTGTATGTGTGTAATTAAAACTTAAAATAATGTGAAACTGTTATCAATGAATCACAAAAATGTAATGTGCACTGCTGTAAACTATTATTAAACAATTTTTTCAGTATGCACACGTTTCGAAGAAGTGACTTTTTTATAGTGCTAATAATAACAAGTAATTCTCTGCAAATGTTAACAGTTTTCTTAAAATACAATATAATGGGAAAAGTATATTCTTCCAACTATTTTACATGACATTAACTTTGTATAAGAAATATATAAAAAATAGTAATCATTGTCATGTGTTACTTAAAATATGTATGAATAAATAGTATAATTATATTAAGCAGTAAGCGTTAATAGATAAACTTGTTTATAATATTTTTTATTATTATTATTTTGACATCCCAAAAATAGTGTCCCACGACGTTGTTACCCAGTTTTAGTAATACATCATTTGTATAATCAATACTAATAATATAATTTCGTGACAAATACCTTTGAGTTTAATTCTTAAATAAGAATTGAATCATTAAATATTGCTGTGTTTATGCTTTTAATAATAATAATAGTAGTAGTAGTAGTAGTAGTAGTCACCATGTACATATTTAAACTTGTACATGATATTTATGCACTAGTGTCTTACAAAACATACTTATATAAATTTTATTATTTAACTAAAACTTTCTCTAAAACTTTTATTATATAGTTCAATTGTTTTGTCATACTTATACTTTTTACAACTATATGTCTTTATTCTTTTACTTTATAAAATGATTTTTCTTTTGTCTTACTCGTTTGCATGTACTAAATTATAAAAAAATGTTCAAAATTAATTTTCCCCTTGATTTTGTATACATAATCTAGTTTTCATCCTTCCAAAACTTTATTGGTTAGCTCTCCCAGGTAGGAACCCATCGTAAGCTTAGGTTATTCATTGCACCGATAAACATAATACTATCGGTGTCACAATATAATGTGTCTTTTGGGCCCACAGTTGTTAACAAATCGTAAAGCTTTAGCCGCGCCCATAATGTAATGAACACAGCAAGTACAACGTTTGAAAACTTTAACGGCTTATTTTCATTTTCAACGTTTTCATACGTAATAACACCATGTTTTTCCCCAATGAATAGTACGCTTTGTACTTCGTACTGCGGTGCCCATAGGTAGCCGTAAAGCTTTTCCGGCGTGCCAACAACCACTGATTGTAACAAATCCGTTCTTTGTCCACCATTTGCTGTAGAGCAAATTAAGGAATAGCTTGGCTATGTGCCTCAAGCCAGGGTTTAATCCAATATTTTTCTCAATTAACTGTATGCCTTCGTGGACATAACATTCTGCAATATATTTATTTTCATCTCCTTTGCTTGCACATAAAATAAAAATGTTTCATTTAAAGAAATCTGCAATAAACTATGTAATCCTTTTACACTTCTTCTATTTTAATTATATATAATGTATAGCCTTATGCACTGCAAAACGCTCAATATTAGTTTTAACCTTTAAATGTATAAACATGTTCCTATACATTGTATCCTTTACCTTGTCTTTAAAGGTTCAATAATATATGGTTTAATGTTTTATAAGTACAATATTTATATATTATATAATTTATTATAAAATGTCTATTTTCACACTTAAAACAAAATCCAATGTATGTAAAAATTAAATATGTTAATGCGCAATATTCTGTTAGCCAGCAAACAATGATGTCCAAGCTGATTGTAATAATTAAAGTTGCAGCCTTGACACAATAATACATTTTAGGTTTCCAATTTAAAATACTTTTATGTACACAGTTTTTGTCCACAATATCAAAACCACACTCACACTTTTCTTTTCGTCGCACTGATAAATCCATTGGTTCCTTTTGTGGTGATGGTGTAACACTTGCAATTGGTGTATCAGGTTTACATTCGTCCAACTCCTCAAATAAACGAAGAATTTCTTCTTCCTCCACATCAGTAAATAAGTCTGACGATGGGGGCCTTACTTCTTCTCCCTCCTTTACATATGACATTGGTCTTGCTTCTTCCTCCTCTTCAATAAATAAATCTGGTGATGGGGGTCTTGCTTCTCCCTCCTTCACATATATCAATGGTTGTGGTCTTCCTTCTTCTTCATCCTCTTCAATAAATAAATCTGGTAATGGGGGTCTTGCTTCCTCCGCATCCACATATAGTGATGGAAACCTTGCTTCTTCCTCCTCTTCAATAAATAAATCTGGTGATGGGGGTCTTGCTTCCTCCGCATCCACATATAATGATGGAAACCTTGCTTCTTCCTCCTCTTCAATAAATAAATCTGGTGATGGGGGTCTTGCTTCTCCCTCCTTCACATATATCAATGGTTGTTGTTCTGGTGGTCTTCCTTCTTCTTCCTCCTCTTCAATAAATAAATCTGGTGATGGGGGTCTTGCTTCCTCATTCTCCACATATGTCAATGGTTGTGGTCTTGCTTCTTCTTCTTCTTCCTCAGCATCCAGCGTTAAGGTCCATTTCATTGCTGGTACTTTTAATGTTGTACCAAACAATGGTCCAGTATTTGATGCTCTCAATAATGAAGGTGATCCCACTGGTGATGTTGGAATTAAAACCGGTTCATCCCTAAGATCAATAATCTCCTCCTCAATAATTATTTCTGGAGATTGCGGAGCGTCTATAAAAATTTCAGAAAAATAGTCTGAAGACTTAAACTTCTTCATTGCCGGTTCAATATTAGAATCCATCTCAAATCTGCCTCTCTACTTAACTCTTAATTGTGTCTACAGCGTTGATGACTCTATGAACAACTTCTCTTCAAACCCCAGTATATAAGGAAACATTTTATCACCAACGTCATATCACATGATCATTATATTTTTTTAAATATAATTTCAAAAACAACCCGTGATCATAAGCACATGATATACGGAAAACATGTAAACAATATGTTATCATGTTGTACTCAAACCACATGATATTTTAAACCAACCTATTAAAACAAATATTATTTCGAAAACAACAAGTTTTCAAAGTTCAAAACATCTATAATGTTAAATTCAGTTTTATTTATCATTGGTAATCTCTCGCTTGTGTATTCAACGCTCTGCCAATCTTAATTAGTGACAAGGTTCTTTAATCATGTAAGTTCAATACCCTATCTATCTTATTTCGTAGTACATCAACAGTTTCTTTTATAATATCTTATCATAGCGTTCCCATCACATGTTCACAATATGTGAAATCATAATTACTTGTGGCAGTGTCATATAATGCTTATTCATGTGTTGGTGAACATCCCATCACGTGTTCACCTTATGCATAATCAAACGTGGATAATTATCAATCACATGTTACTTATTCATACGGTTGTAGCTACAATTACTTGTCATACGTCAATGACTCCGATTACTTATCACATGATGTTTAATCATGTATCAAGGAACAAAATTACTCATCGTCACATGGTGTTTAGTCATGTATCAATGTTCAAAATTACACATCGTCACATGATGTTTCGTCGTTCAACAAGTTTATCTAATCGTACAAAGGTCAATTCATCCGGGTTTTCAAAGCGCGCAAAACCTCAGTTCATGTCTTAAGTTCTTCGGTGATGGATGTGCAAAACAAGACTCCGTCTTTAGTACGGACACCAAGTATGGCTGAATAATGCAATAAAATAAAATAATTTCCTATTAAAGGGGTTCCCCAGTTCAATTCATGTGTCCACATAAATATAATTTCATATTTTTTAAAATTCATTAAAAAAGGGAGGGTGTCCCTAAAAACCGTGGTCCCTATACAGGGGGCAATCTTGGGTCCTGGGGGCCATTTCCAGGGACCATCCACTGTGAGCTTCGTAGTGGTCATTTAACCTTTCATAACATTATTTCGTCATCTATCATTGTGAAACACAACACGTGTTCTTTATCAATCAATTGACCTTTCCCCCTTTCCTAACCCTATTGCATCACCTCCTTCGATACTCACTATCTGCCTTTATCCTTAATTAAACAATCGATAAACTATCTTATCAAGGCACGGCAAGTCTTTTGATGTTTACCATACTAAATCTATACTACTATTATATTACCTCTAATTCCTTTTGTAGTAGTCCATCCTTTCTATTAAACTCTTAAACTTCCCTTTCAAAGCAAGAGACACTGGCATGTCTCTCGCCTAGTTAGTAATGAATTCGCAGTGGAGTCCGGGGAGATATTTTATCCGAAGGATACAAAATCCCTAAGGTAAATATTATGTCCCGACCGATTAAATATGCTAAAGCAAGAATGCTTAAAGGAAAACATCTCTTCTCCATCCCCGAAGTGTCTATATTTTCTGTCTTTGGTGAAAACGACTTAATTTTACATTCTCTTGCTTTTGTCATTTTCTAATGAAACGCAGATGATGCATTACTTCATTTATGTGCTACATACCAATTTCTAAATACAAACAAATATCTTTTATGATGTGCTAGTCTCCTTTTCTGATATGCTGCTTATAAAAAAGTAAACAGAAATGTATGTAAAATGAGTTAAATAGTTTTCTCTTTAGTAAAAGACACGTACTTCCTTCTAAAATTTTGTCGAAAAAGATCTATTTGTTTCAATTAAGAAAAATATTTGTTCCTCTCAAACCTTCGTCTCACAGATTGTCTTATGCTAGCGTCAGATAGTAGTCAGTGCAGCTAGCGATATCTCTTGGCGCCAGATAGTAATCAGTGCAGCTAGCGACAACTATTAGCCTGACAGAACTATTAGCGTCTTGCTTCTATAACAAGGATAAGAGTAACTAGATCCTAAGGTTATCGATTAACTCGTTCCACCTGATCATTATCAATAAACAAGCCATATTGTATGCCGTTACAGCAAGCCTTATTCTGTTTTTGGAAGGACACGGAGAAACAGTGAATATTGACCGAATTTTAAAGTTGTATTACATAGTTTTAATCTAATGAATTTTGTCTTCAGTCGATATATTTAACTTGCGATAAGATGAGTTGTTTTGTTACTGGTATCATAGAAGCTGTGTCTTTCGTTTCTGCATATAATCTTTTTAATCGGTATATTTTCATAATGGAAATAAAATATGATTCTCTTCAATGTCCTTAAGTATTTCCACGAATTTCTCAACTTTACTTTGTTCTTTCCTTGACTTCAATTTTGTTTATTATCATTTATGATTTCTGAACGTAGAGTATAGATTTAAAAGTGTGAAGTTAGATTAGGTAAATCAATATTACCTTACAATGGTATAACATACTAACGTGGGTTCCTGTCACCACGGCATGGTGCGTCCTCACGTTGGGATCGAGGAGAAGGCCTCTAGATATAGAGGTTAACCGCGAATATACTGAATAAGCAGTCGCGGGCAAACGACTAGGATTGGTCTTCCAGCTTGGGGGGTTGGGTAACGGTAACAACCTCATCCTGTAAAAAAAAGAAAAAAGAAAAAAGGTACTTGTTCAGAAACATTCGGACAAGGACTGATAGCTTGGTACGACCTCAGAAAAGAAAATGGACATGAGATTTGGAACATGGAATATTAGAAGTCTTTATAGGGCAGGCGCGTTAAAATCCGTAACGAGTGAGTTAGAGAAATACAGGATGAACCTAGTAGGAGTTCAAGAACTTAGGTGGGAAGGAAATGGATCTGTTAATTCCGGAAATTTTACGCTCTTTTACGGGTAAGAAAATAAAAACCACCAATTAAGAACAGGGTTTTTTCTTTCACAAATTAATATTACCAGCAATTAAGCGGGTTGAATTTGTTACTGACAGACTTTCTTTTATTACTCTTAAGAGTCGGTGGTGTGATATTATTGTTTTACATGTGCATGCCCCAACAGAAGATAAAGATGACCATATAAATGACAGTTTTTACGAAGAAGTGGAACGGATATTTGACCAACTCCCGCGATACCATATGAAAATTCTATTAGGGGATTTCAATGCGAAGGTAGGACGAGAGGATATTTTCAAACCGATTATAGGGAACGAAAGTCTGCATAAGGAAAGTAATGACAACGGTGTTTAACTCGTGAATTTTGCAGCACCCAAAAACCTAATTGTGAAGAGTACAAAATTCCCACATCGCGACGTTCATAAATACACATGAACCTCACCAGACGGAAAAACACATAATCAAATTGATCACGTTTTAGTAGACAGAAGAAGGCAATCTAGCGTAATTGATGTTCGGTCGTTTAGAGGGGCTGATTGTGACACTGATCACTACCTGACAGCAGCGATAATAAGAGAGAGATTATCGTTGAATAAAGGAAATATTCAATGTCTGAAAACGGAGAGATTTAATTTAAAGAAATTAGATGGGAACCAAGTAAGAGGGGAATATAAGGTTGAAGTTTCGAATAGATTCTCGGCTTTGAAGATTCGGAGTGCACTAGTGTTGAGGATACCTGGAATGAAATTAGAAATAGTATTAAAATTTCAGCAAAATAAAAATTGGGACAGCGGAAATACATAGGAACAATCCATGGTTCGACCGGGAATGCATTAAACTAGTAGAGAAGAAAAAGGCAAAATTACGTTGGCTACAAAATCCGAATGAAATAACTACACAAAATTTCGTAGACACCAGGCGGGAAACTTCCAAAACTTTTAGAATAAAAAAGCGCGATTTTTTGAAAGCTAAAATTAAGGAACTTGAAGATAATAGTAAAAAACATTCGGGACATGTATAAGGAGATCAACGAATTTAAGAAAGGCTATCAACCTCGTGCTTATATATTAAAGAAAGCTGAAGGAACAGTTCTTACGGATACAGATAGCATCTTAAATAGATGGAAAGGTTTCTTTGACGATTTGCTTAACACGCAGCCAAAAACTAATGTGCGTGGAGAAAAGGACATACACACCGCAGAACCATGGTCATGTAGATGGGCAGGTCATGTAGATGGAAGAAAGTAGAAACGTTTTCAAAGTCTTGACTGGAACACCAATCGGAAAACGACCATTAGGAAGATCTAGGCGCAGATGGGAGGACAATATTAAGATGGATCTCGCAGAGATAGGAATTCAAAGTAGAAACTGGGTCCAGTTGAGATAGAAGTCAGTGGAGAGCTTTTGTGAACGCGGCATTGAACCTCCGGGTTCCATAAGCCATAGAGTTAGTTAGTTAATTAGTTAGCTAGTTAGCTAACGGTATAACATACACAGTATGTCAGAAAAATAATGGAACTTTTTAAATTAAACAAAACTAATTAGATATTTCATCAACTGTAGTTCTTTTTATTCAAAATAAATCCCTTCCGCATCAACACACCGCTGGGCACATTCAACCAATGCTTAGCATAGAGTTTTTAATATCCTTTTTCGGAATCATCTCAATGACCCTCGTCACGGCAGACTGGACGTGTGTAACATTGTCATAAAATGTTTCTTTTATGGCCAATTTTAATTTTTTGAACAAGAAATAGTCACACGGCGATAAATCAGGCGAATACGTACGATCTGAAAGCACACAGATTTGTTTTTAGCAACAAAAAAATTCACAACTACGAATGTCACGAACTACGATGACATGGTTCATTATTGTCCAATAAAGACCATCTCTCTGACGCTAGATACTTTGGCCTTACGCAAACGATTCACTTCCACAAACGCTTCATAACACCGAGATAATATTCACTATTAACAGTTTGACACTGTGGAACGCATTTCTGAAGTATAATACCTTTAGAACCGTAAAACAAAATTAACATTTTCTTCTCACGTGACTTTTGAAAATGCAGCTACAATCGATTCCAGGAATGTTCTGTTCCGTCTGGCTGTTTTAATCAGGTTTTTGCGATGTTCAACGCGAGCAAGGTTTTGGTCGTCAGTTAAGGTTCTGGAAGAATATCGAGCGAGCACAGATCTTTCGTTTCTTTAAATCCTTTGCTAAACTTTTGTGAATCATGTCTTCCGTCGTATTTAATTCCTCCGCCATCCATCTCACAGTCGAATTCGCATCGTGGGTGATCATTTCACGCACTGTTCCGCCAACCCATCTCCATTTTTGTTTTTCGGTCTGCCTGGCTTTGAGACATCTTCCCAGGACTCACGACTGTCCTGGAATAGCGTATACCACTTGAATACATATGTATGAGATAGGAACTTATCACCATACATTTGTTTCATCATTTCGAATGTTAGTGTAAATGTTTTACCTAGCTTGAAACAAAATTTAATATTCGCTCTTTGCTCCGTCGTGTTTTCGTGACGAAGTGACACCAGATACACTCACTTTTCGTACTATAACTTGATACTCCGTTAATCGGTTCTCGTGATTGTGGTCTCGTTTTGTTGAACAGATATCCAGCTTTCCGATTATATATTGCTTCAATAGATAGAGCAAGTGGTTATCTGTAAAGAAAAATGTTCCTTTACTTTTCTGACATACAGTGTATGTCATTAGAAACAGGAGCTGTTCAAGATCACTCTATGGCCAGCGAAACCGTGTTTCCAGAGGAACTCATATGTTAGGATGAGTTGTAGGTCCACATCTCCTGTAGCTTGTTGCTGAAAGGGACGCTAAACTCCAATTCGACCAACCAATTAACAAGTAGCTGTTCCAAGTTTCTTGTCTCATTTTCACGTTATAACGGTTCTTATAAATATTTATTGATGAGCCATTAATAATGCAAAGCTCTGTTGTAATTCTTCCATTTATTTATATTTAGTTGTCCTGCCAACTAGACACCAAAATCCTATTATTTAAAAATTATATAACATATGAATATCTTCTTTCTTAAAATCGATATTATTTCTAACTAACTTTTTCTTCTTCTTCAAAAATAATCTAGTTTATTACATATATAAAATACTTTACGCCCAACTTTACAAGTTTACAAGTAATAAAAATATAAAAATATACAACCTCAATGTGCAAATGCTTGTTCCTTACTCTACAGCGTGAAGTTGATACACGGCGTCGCTAGCTCGTTTTCAATACGGTGTTTCTTCTGGGCATACTTCCAGGAAGCTGGATATGGTTCCAGAGTAAAACTTAACTCATTGTAAGTTACTTCCCGTTCTTCTATAGGGTATGCTCTTTAGCAAATATAACATTTTTATTTTGCCTCTCTTTGGGGAAAAAATTCTGTAAGGAAATCTGTTTCTATAGCCATATCACTTGCCGGATCTAAAGCCATGTGATTTATTTCTTTCGATGTCGTTAAAGATGATAAGATTTTCACTCAGATAACACATACAGTTCATGACTTACCGGACACTCTACATCGGGAACAGAATTTAAAATGAAATCATTGAGTTTTACGTCCCACGATTGTGCTGGCAAGTCTAAAGGAGACGGTGATAATGAGAAATGGATGCAATGGTGGAATGATTAAAGTGGGAGGAAACGGGGGAACCCTGAAAAATTCACGCACACGGTGTTTGTCTACCACAAAGTTCATCTGGTGCCAGCTGGATCGAACCAGAACCCCAAGCACCAGAAGTGAACACTTTACCACTGAGTCACTGCGGTCCCGGGGGAAACAGAATAAATTCAATAGTCAAATGAATGTGTTCTTAGTGTACATAGATTGGACAGCTGTTCTTCTACTACTAAAATACCCTGTTTATTATTTGATTCCTTTAATATTTACGTGTCAAGCTTAGTTGAGTGAGATTTACCTATATTAGTGCGATTTGTCTATTTAGCCGACTAATCAGTACATTTTTATTGTAAAACTTTTCGGAATAATAAAAATATATTATCTATACTAAGAACGTATAAAAGTCACTAAAACTTTAATTATAGTACGCAATGTGGCAAAGAACATACTAAAACAGAGAAGATCATTAGTATTAGATATGGCATATAATTTTTGTTCTTCCTAATGATGTGTTGTTAACACTGTTAAGAAACTATGAACAAAATATTATTGGTCTATTTTCCAGAATTGTAAGGTTATAGGGTACTTTCAAGAAAGGTAAAAAGTAAAAGGGCAATGAAAATAGCGGTAAAAAGAGGTAATATTTTAGACTTTTAAAGTTGTTATCCTCCTGACGATGTAGAAAAAATAAGTGTCTTAGCAACTTAATAGAAGAAAGAAGAAGAAAACAGCAAAAATAAAGATGATTGAGACTATAGTTTATGAAGCCATGTTCTTCTTCGGACAATTACTGTCTCTGGAGAAAATTGATAAGATTATTACTTATTATACTGAGAAAAGGAAAAAAAAAGTATTGTTAAGATTCAATTGCCTCTCTTACGAGGGCATCATCATAAGAGATATCCATGTTTTATATGTGGAGCGTCAGTGCACGATTCATACAGCATATTTTTACATAATCACTCAATATTTTCATTACGTTTATTGGCGTTTCTCTGGAAAAATACTGCATGAGATAGACAATGAAATTATCTTACAGTGAGAAGAGCACGACGATTCAATGGTAGAGCGCTCACCTCTGGCACAAGGAGTCCCTGCTTTGATTCAAGCCATCAGTGGCGGATCTATGCCAGGGCCTAGGCTCCACTAGTTTTTTGAGTGACAAAAATAATTGGAAGCTATTATATACAGAGTGTTAATGAACTATACCGACAAACTGTAAGAGGTGAATCCTCACATCAAAATAAGAGAAAAATTTCATATGGATCTATGGCGGAAAGTGCATAGTTTCAGAGTAAGGGCTGACCAAAATCGCGAAAAAGCCAAATTTCAAGAGGCCCTATTTCAAATTCGAAAGACTGTGGATGGTGGTCCTTATCAGCGTAAATGAAGTCATGTATACGCAATACAAAAGTTCATATTTCATTAATGGTCAATGGGTGTACAAATTATTCCTTGCAGGATGAAATTTCCAGATATACCATAAACCGATTTTTGAGATATGCTCTGCCTTATGATTGGTCCGAAGCAGGAAAACGATAAGCCTCGATAGCAGTGAACACGGAATCCTTTGGCGCGATGTCGGAAGTGTTAAGGATCGTCAGCAGCACGGTCTCTTGTACTCGGGAAAACGCATGGTGCGATGTTTTATTTCACGCTTATAAGTGAAGAAAACGTGAAATATACCGGGACGAAATACATATCATCACACGTTATTTCGACACTTCCGCGTTCCCTCCGAAGCATTGAATGTCCATTGTTGTGAAGGTTTACCTTCTGCCTCCTTTCGACCCTTCTTGAAATCATGGTATATCTGAAAACACTTTTGAAAGCATGTCTGAGAATTACACCCTGTAGGAAATACCCTCTACACCTATTGACAATTGATTAAATATGCACTTTTGGATTGTGTGTGCGTGGCTTCCTTTACGCTGATAAGAACCACCATCCACAATTTCTGGAATTTGAAATAGGACCTATTGAAATTTAGCATTTTTGCGATTTTGGACAGCCCTAGCTCTGAAACTATGCACTTTTCGCCATAGGTCCATATGAACTTTTTGTCTTATTTCGATTTCAATCACCTCTTACAGTTTGTCGGTATAGTTCATTAACACCCTATATATATGAAAGTTTATAGTAAACTCATTATATACCTATCATAGTCTGGATTCTAGCTGCCCCCACTAGTTTTTACATTTTAGATCCGCCTCTGCAACACAAAATCGTGTATATGGGTACTCTCGTTTCTCCCTCATTCTCATTCCACTAATTGTTTTGTGATAATTCGCTTTCGTTAATCATACGTCTCGTGTTGCCTAAAGGAAGTAACTACTAGACCTTAAATTAAACATCTCAATTTATTGTTTCTTTTTTATCCTACAATGAAAAATATACTGTGATACTGTAGAATAACATATCTGAAAGTAATGAATAATTTAATGTAATTGTATGATCGGTTTTCGGAAATTATCTTACAATAAAAAATAGTTCATAATTACGTAGCATAACATATTTGACAGTAATAAATAATGAAGTGTAACTGTGTCAACGATTTAGCAAATTATCCTTTAATGAAGGGTTTTGTGATAATGTAGCAAAACTTGGCGGTAATAAATAACCAAATGTTTCTGTGTCAACGAATTACTCTATAGTAAATAATCCTATAGTGAAAATTTTACGATAATGTAGCAAAACTTTACAATAAGAAATTGTCAAATGTAACTGTGTCAAATGTTTTAGTAAATTATTCTACAAGGAAAAGTCTTCTGATAACGTAGCATAATTTTACAGTAATAAATCGGAACCTGAACTGAACTTTTTGTTTTAAGTTTAACAAGAAAAAATCAAAGAAAGCAAAAACATTTTTCCAAATAAATCTAGAAAGGATGAAGGGGTAGGTTTTGGCTGAATTTGAGTCACAAAATAACTCGAATGTAGGTAATTTGTCAGAACAACTCTGAATTTGAATAATACATGAATTAGGTTGGGAAATATCATTATTCTATTAAAAATCTATTATCTCAAGAGCAAAGAGTCAGAATGAAATGTGAAAGCATTAACAATTTTGTCCTTCAAGAAGCGAAGGTAGGAAAGAAACTGTATGTTTCTTTGTGAAGTTTCGGATGGGGGTAAGAAATATAATTTTAATTTCTATTTGTAACTGAACTGCACGCAATATTAAATTATATTCTGTGTAAGTGAAAAGTTTAAAGTGATTATTATTGAAGCATTTATCCACATTTTCTCAGAATTCATGTGAGAATCGTGAAGAAGTTTGTACTCATAGGTTGGATGTCTATGTTAATGCTCAGTTAATGTATAGGGGATGGACAAAAATGTGGAAACGCCTAAAAAATTGCACATTTCTTTTATTAATAGCGAGTAGTAGAACCACTTTTGGCACGCCGAACTGCCTACAGTCGACGGGAAATGAAGAAATACAGGTCGCGTATGGTTGTCAAAGGAATTTGTACCAAGTTACTGTAGAGACAACGGTGGTGGGTAGCGGGCTCGCACTTTGGTCTTCAAAACTTACCACAAACGCTCAATGATATTGAGGTCTAACGAATATGGAGGCTATGGTAGATGTTACACTTCATCTTCGTGCTCATCAAACCAGTTCTGAATGATGTGAGCTGTAATGAAATTAGCTGAATCTTTTTAAACCTTCTGAACTAAAATTGTGTGTTACGTTACACAGAGAGCCCGAAGGACAAGGCATGGCATAAAAATATATGTCAAACCTGTCCGTAATAGGGCACACACACATGTCGTAATGATACTAAACACACTGCCAACAACATGAATAATACTGTCACTACACACACTGCAAGAAGACGCTAGAAATATTAATTTTAGTGGAAATAATGCTAGTTTAGTCACTAGACAGCATTTAAAAGGTGCTAAATTTCTATTCTAACAATATAAATGAACCATTGTTTTTGATAAAACTATCCTTAAAAATTTCTAGATCAAGCGACAAAGTGTTACATTGGTAACACTGATAACAAGAAACAAACGACGACCGCCTCACGTTTCTGCGCATGTGTATAAATTTTTGACGTACAATTATATCATCTCAAACATTGCCCCAGTGATCAAAACATAACATACTAATCCGTCAAAACTAATGAAAACAAGACAGTAAATCATTTTGATATGCTATAGTTTCTCACATTTTTTATGTTGATGGCGGACATATCCAAAATGTCAAAAAATCGTGACATGTCCACCATTAGAAGATAATTCATATGTACACATTAAAGTATGTCCAAATTTGAAGACATGCATTTTTGTGTCGTTTTGAGTCGTTTCGGGCTCTGTGTGTACAAAATGCTATATTATGTTTTAAAATTTAATAGACTAACAGTGCATTCAGTTAATTGAAATGTGACACTTTTTATGCTTTCTCACAAGCTAGCTAGCATAAGTAATGAAATAGAAGACCTAAATTTACCCATCTTGTACAACAATGGAAAGATCTACAGGTTTATCCATTCAAATATTATGCTGACTGTTTGGCTGGAATGACTGATACAGTTCATTATGTAGCTGTAATCTGATGCCGGAGCTCGAATTGTTCCATTCTTCATTGCCGTCGTTGCTACCGACCTGCTCATATTATCATGATCTTTTCTAGCTTTTCTTCATTTCAGGGAGTAAAGTAAGTAATGAAAAGTATATTTTGTTTAGATAAACCAAGAAATGTGTAAAGGACTTTCTTTCTTTCACAGTGGAGTTTAAATTAATTGGTAAGCTGTTATATGCAGCTGGTTCTGTGCATCAAATTTATTGTGCTTGTGGCAGGAACAGTGTATGTTGGTATTTGTTCTTATGTATGGATTGAGAAATGTGAGGAGAGTGTAGGTAAGGTATTATCTCCTCATGTTGAGGAGGGATGTTGAATTTTCTCGCTGTAAACTGTTTTGAAATGTTTTGAATAGCCAGTATAAGTTTCGTCCTACTACTTCCTTGGCTCTGAGATTATTATAAGTACAGAGAGAACTCAATTCATCATTAGTTACATTGCTTCATTGTCTTGGAAATGTCTTTTTTCTTCATTGTCTTTTGTCATTGTTCATTGTCTTTTTTCTTGTCTCATCCCGTTAATATCCTTCTGGTTTGTGGGTAATTCTGGAGTATTGGTGTGCTGGGTAGTCTGATCTTCGGTCGGTTTTGAAAGCAGAAGATTGTTCAGGTGTTAATGATATTTAGTGTAATCTTGCCATATGTAGTAGCAAGAACGCTGATGGTATCCACTGTGTGCAATGTAATGACTAGTCATTTTACACAGACTACTAGTAATGCAGAATACTAGTAATGCATTTTACTAGTAATGCAGAATAGTTTATGATTGAAGCGCAATCGTAGTTGTGTATTTCTGTCCAAAACTGAACCATGGTTATGTGCATAGATTGATGAGATCAAACCGGAATCATTTCTGACATCGTAATTGGTCTGGTGGTGTGAAACTTCAAGTTGGTTAAGTTTGTTGAATTCCAGAGCTGATGAGTCTAATGATTTCCTCAGATTGTTGCAAGAATATTCTAGCGAGCAAGAGACAGTCATTGCTAACAGGTGGTAACGGTAACATATTGACTACAAAGTCTAGTTCTTTGTAAATGCTGTAGATTGATGTTTCAATATTTAGTCCTTTGATAAAACAAGAGATTATAGTTTTCTTCTTAATTTGCTACTATTCTTGATGGTTTCTGGTGATTCTGAGTTTGTTCAAGCTTGAGTTAAAGTTGTGTAACTGATACCGGTTCATCTTCTGTTGTTTCTTTACGCGGGTTTCATTTCGCTATAGGGAACGTTGATAGGTACAAAATGTGGTGGATATTCTGAACAGAATGCTCTGCAATAAACACTCCAACAGCTGACCCTGTCACATAGAACGAAAATTCTTACCACTGAACCATCGTGATTTCTACGGTAGTTAGATATTATTGGAAAAACAATTTGAGAAGCTTTTTATTTCCGAAGCTGATTTTTTTTAAGCGTTAACTAACTTCGCACCAAATAAATCGTGCTAAGTGGGCAGCTTCTGTATAGCTCACGATGTAGCGTATTATCTTATACATATGTAATAAGAAAAAATATTAAATATTTGAGAGAATGCCGAAACAAACATTCAGGCATTCATTTTGCTTTATTACTAATACTACGTACATGCATTAAACAGTAATAATTTAGCGAGCTGCTTCTACAACAAACTTTATTAATAAAGTTGGATTCCCGTGACAAGAGATTGCTACCAGCTTGCAGTTCATATATAATTTGTAAACGTAAATTTCTGCATTACACAAGGGGAAAATATAAGCAAAATGATTTTAATAACTCTTTTTTTTCTATCTTTTAGTTTGCTTGTTTGCAACTAACAAAATAATATCCGTTCCTTTACGAACAGTAATAACGGATATATATCGTAAATGCTCATATGAACGGAAGGCATCGACATTCCTCGTTTATTTTATATTCTACTCCACCCCCAATGCTCTCTATCCACCAATCACCTCTAGCGTATTCTCTCTCTCTCTTTCTCTCTCTTTCCCGCCCCTACTATGTCTCTTTTCGTATATTCATGCATGTTAAACACTCGAGTTTGCAAACCGCGAGGTCAATCGAATGAATGTTTGTAATGTATGTATTATGTAATATGAATGATATCTGCCTCTTAACGAGCATTTGCGAAATTTGTATGGTCGGAATGTAACTGAATCGTCGGCGCATTTTGGCAGTGATAGAATATGATCGCATCATTAACTGTTTGAAATATTAAACGTGGGTCGGCGAAAGTTTCTCTTCAACTCGCCATTCTCTTCGGCCCCCTTCCCCGTACACCTCCTCTCTCTTTCGCATGGTCTACCATGATGTTGGACACCCCTTCCTCCCTCATCAGCTCGATTTTCTGTCCTCAGCCAGCTTTCCATAATATATATATGTATGTATATAGATACATTTACATTGCCTATATTTCTACCCTCTTAAATTTCAAAAAGAATAAATTTTTTCACACACACATACATATATATACACACACACTCAAACACATACAAACTAGGAAAAAAAAGCTATGATTAATGCTCTGTTTGGTTCACACTAGACAGATGTAAACGATCTGGATGTTTCAAACTGGTGCAGGGCAAACCATGCGATTTGTCCATGTCACTAGGATTTTGCGAGTATGCAACATTCGCTCATGCGTTTTCATTCCACTAAAGCCTCTATATATGTTGTCAAAAACTTCTGAAAACTCAGATATATATGTATATTCATATTCATATATATATATATATATATACTATATGACCGTTGTTCGTTTGAGTTGCTATGTAAGATTCATTTCTTTCTTTCACCTATACATAAGTTTCTTCACATGTTAAAGTTTCTTCATTTCATCTGAATTGATTTGAATAAGAAGAAAAGGAAAACGTTTAGAGCCTCCAAACTTGGATAGTTTTGATTTGAATCATCTGTCAGTTCTTAATGAATGAAATATTACGGTGAATACAAAGGAGTGCTATCACCAGATGGCAGCACATTTCCTCTGACTTTCCTTTTTTAAGCAGCAACAATATATTCAGTCACTGAGTCGAGTCAAATTCAAGAGATGGATGTTGATGGATACTTTGCCTAAACTGAATCAATAGTCAGAGGATAATCCATACATTTCATTATTCGATACAAATACTTTCCTTCATTGTTGAGATTACATTATTTTACACCTGAACAATGTAGTTCGAATATTAAACTCTTTCAATAATGAACGAAAGGAGATACATATTAGAAATGTTCATGAATTATCTTTTGATCACTGATTCACTTTATCTTTGGGAAAAGTTTCCAACATCTATTTCTTGAATGTTACAGAAGATGTTCTTTGAATATTGATTCAACTTAACTTTTGATCAAGTTTCAACGTCCATCTCTAGAATATGACTAGAAATATCTTTTGATTATCAATTCAATTTACATTTGGTTAAAGTTACCAACATTCGTCTCTAGAATTTGACAGATGCCCTTTGACTATTGTTTCAATTTGTCTATTGGGTTACGGTTCAATGTCCATCTTGTGAATTTTACTCAAGACATCTCTTGAATTTGATTATTGATTCAATTTATCTTTGTTAACGTTTTAACATCCACCTCTAGAACTTTACTGAAGATGTCCTTTGTTTATTGATTCAATATATCTTCTGGGAAAGTTTTAACATCCATTCCTTTGAATTTGGCGGAAGGTATCTTTTGTTTATTGATTCAATTTATCTTTCGGTAAAGTTTTAATATTGATATCTTGAATTTGACTGAAGATATTGTTTGATTATTAATTTAACTTACTTTTAGATAAAGTTTAAACATTTATTTCTAATTTTACTGAATATATATAGACTGTGCAGGAGAAAGTCAGAAATTTGCCAAAATGAGATGTCAAAATTGGAGATGTATGTGTCATGCTCCACCTCCGGTTAGCTTGGTATGACTCAATTCTAAACATGAGGTGAGTAATCGCGTCTTGGTACTGTCCTGAAAACCTGTGCTTTTTGACTTAAACTGTTTCTCCCGCGCAGTCTAGATATATTTTCATAAGTTATTCAATATATCTTGGACTACGTTCCAACTATCATTTCTAAAATTTGACCGAAGATGTTCTTTTGATTGACTTGTTGAGGATTAATGGGGACGTCAGCATCGAGACTATTTGTCCCCGTCACGAAATATGTACTTTTATTACAAACTAATACATAGATTATAATTAGTTATGTAATTGAAGTGCATATTGCAATTTGTCATAGTTTTTGTTCCGTTTATTTTCTGTAAGTTGGTCACTTTCCAATAAAACCAATGGTGCCCAACATAGACAGGCTTCACTGTATTAATGTTGAATTTACAGCTTATGAAAAATAACACTTCTAATACGGTTTAAATCTAGCTACAGCCCTAATTGAAACAAGACATCCCATGAACCTCTAGGAATTGAGGTGATACGGATGTTATGTAAAAATAATCAAAAACGACAGATATGAGTGTCAAATTCAACAGTTTCCACGTCGCTGAGATGAATAGTGACACTCCAAAAGCCATTTAAGGCCAATTCAATCCCACCGACGTTTGAGTGAGAAGAAGCAAATAATAAAATGTTCAAATTATCGAGGTTAGTATCGAATGAGTTTTCAGTATCGCTAAGCTGATTGGTGACAAACCCGATGGCATTTAAGACCAAGTTCAGACAAAAATAGGCATGCCACCTGGCCTGGAAAATGACAAGGGCAACGCCGAGGATGTTGCTCGTCGCCATTTGTTCTAATTAGTTCTTTATCTTCGGACAGGACAACGCCAAAGACGTTGCTCGCACATTGCTATATGCGAATAAAGATATATTGCTATATTAGGTTGTTGCAAAAATAATGGTTGTTTTGAACTGGCATCTTTAAACGTTCAGAAATCAGCTTAAACAAAATTTCATTAATCGAAATAAGAACTATTACAACCAACACATTCTTCCCAACGAGAAACAAGTTTATTTATGCCGGTAGCGTAGAAATTCGGAGTTCTGGAGCCGATGAAGTCGTTGAAGGCGTTTTTCTCCTTTCATTTTTTAAAGCATTTCTCAGATAAGAAGTTTTCTAAATGCTTGAGAAAGTGGTAATCGGTAGGCGAAAGATCCGAGAAAACATGGTGGATGGTCGAGTCTCATAGCTCATCTCGTTCAGCTTTCGTCGCGTGCTCATTGCAACACGTGGTTTAGCGTTGCCCTGCAGAAGCATTGAATCTTTTCTGTTGACCAATGCCGGGGACATACATTGAAGTTTTTGGTGTATTATATCAATTTGTTGACAATATTACCCCGTTGTTATGGTTTCCCCCATATTTAGAAAGCTGTGATGGATCAGACCGATTGCGGACCACCAACCAGTAATCACTTTCTTCCTTTAGTGACACTTCGGTTTTGGGAAATGTCGCGGAATCTCGTCTTGACCCAACCATTGTGGTGAATGTCGCTGATTATCGTATAGTATCTACGTCACAATCCAGTCTAGAAACGTCCAGTTTTATTGCTTTGAAGATAATTTGATATAACCTAAAACCGACGATGTTTTTTTTTTATTATTATTATTTTCTTTCAATTCGTGCGGCATCCACTTATCAAGTTTCTTATCCTTTTCAATGTGCTTCAAATGGCAAGCAACTGTACAGTGATCTATGTTGAGCTCTTCGGTAATTTCTCGTATGATTTTGAGTGGGTCGGTTTCGATTAACGCATTTAATTGGTCGTTGTCAACTTCTGATAGTCAGTCTGATCTTCGAGACTGAAATCAGCAGTGCGGAATTTTGCAAACCACCTGTGCGTCGCGTCATCACCGCATGCTTTGATGATATTTTGAGTTGCTTTCGCAGCATTGTGACCAAGTTTGAACTAGTGAAGTGAAGTGAACTAATAATGATCCATTTCTAATCTATTTACTGAATATTAACAAGTGTCTCATCCAGTTCATTGTAACAACGAAAGTCAAGAGAAGTATAAATAAGACATCAGCGTTGGCAACTCTATAGTTTAAGAACTAGTAAATTTGAAATTCTTAAGTTACTCACAACTTCTGTAGTGCTTCAGAGCTAAAAGTTGAATAAGGATATCTTTTTATTACTGGTGCAGTCTGTCTGAAGACAAAGTTTTATCATCTACCTCTACAATTTGACTAAATATATCCTTTGATTGTTGGGGGCCGCTGTGGCTCAGTGGTAGAGCGTTCACCTCTGGTGCTTGGAGTCCCGAGTTCGATCCCACCCCCCGCCAAGTAAATCTTGTAGTGGATAAACACCGTGTGCGTGGGTTTACTTGGGGTTCTCCCGTTTCCTCATTCCATCACTTTCATTCATTACTCATCATCACCGTCTCCTTTAGCCTAACGGGCATAAGCGTGGGACGTAAAACTCAGAGATTTCATTTCATTTTTCTCATTTCATCCTTTGATTGTTGATTCAATTTATATGCATGCTCCAACTGTGTCATAAGCTACATCGGACTCAAAGGATATCTACGAGAATGTTTTACCATTTACAGTATTCTAAACAAAGAAATATGAATCATACACTTTTGACATGGAGATGAGGTAAAATAATTTGAAACCTTCGGACGAACAATTTGATTAAAGCTGGGGGTCTGTCAGTGGAAAGTCGAGATATTAGTAAAAGATACTTTTAATACTTACTCGAACATTTCTGTTTGTGCGAAATTCAGAGGAATAACGCAGCACATGTACAGACAAAATAAGCTGAAATCTTTTAACTTCAGTGTAAAACGTTCTAGGTGAATGCAAAATTTGCTAAACATTCTAGGTAGGTGTAATATGAGCTGCATGTTAGGTGTCTACAAAATAATCTAAAGCCTTTTAAATTACTTCTCCTGCACAATTTCCTCTGTGACGTTTCTGCAGCCGTTCGCCCGCGAGCATAATTCGAGGGAACACATACTTTTCAAAGAAACTGAAGAGGATTCTCAATTCCCAAATTACGTGAAATTTGTTTGTTCACTTTACCAATAAAAAAAAGGAGTAACCTCATCACTGAATTCTTTAAAAAAAATCCATCGTCATTCTACAAATAACTCACAAAATTGGAGATGGGTGATGTGATCCTTGAGTGTTAAGTGGATACAGATACTTGATACAGATCTAATTTTGGACGCTTACGAAATACGCACCACACAGTTGTTTTCGAAATTACAATTTCCTGGCTCGCTCTCACTGTACATCTCAGAAGACTTTACTGAATGCATTTCTTAACTTTCTCAAGATCGCTTAGCCGTGGAAGATACGGGAGAATTTACCCTGGCACAGATAAACTGTTCAATGGAATTATTAAATCACCTCCGAATATTTCTTTGCTGGTCTTCATTTAATCATGCACAAAATTGGCATTGTGCAGTACTCGACATTAATCAGCTCATGTGAAGTTGTAAGACGCAAAATGCTATCTTATCGCTAATAACCATTTAACTACAAGAGGTTAGCCTATCACCTGGAGATTGAACTATGAGTAATTGGACTCTTTCCTACACGAACTATTCAGAATGTTCAAATTAATTTATCCAGATATTCCTTCGCAGTTAATGTTATGTTCTTCACGGAGCGTTTTTATTCTTCAAATCATTATAAGGGGGCACAGTGGCTCAGTGGTAGAGCGTTCACCTCCGGTGCTTGGGGTCCCTGGTTCGATCCCAGCTCGCACCGTGTGGACTTTGTGGTGGACAAACACCGTGGGTTTTCTCGGGGTTCTTCCGTTTCCTCCCACTTTCTTCATTCCACCATTTCATTCATCTCTCATCATCACCGTCTCCTTTAGCCTAATCGGCATAATTGAGGGACGTAAAACTTAAAGATTTCATTTCAAATCATTATAAAATTCTTTGAGAAATCATTAGATAAATAACTTGATGCGGAAAATATCCAGGAATAAGTATCAATACTAGGTAATTGTATAGCGATGATTCGTGAAAGTCGCATATCAATGGAACTCGCTTTGCTCTAAGAACTTATTCTCAATTTAATACACTTGAATTAAAAGAGAAATAAAAAAAGCTTGATATATATACAAAAAGAAGAAAGAAATAGCGTCAGATATAATATACCGTATTTCCTTCTTTACAACGAAATTGAGGAAAATGTGCAGCTTTCCTTTCAGCTGAGAAGGAAATTCTTGTACACATGTCTTAGACATAATAAGGCAAGTTCAAAAATAAATATTGTGCTCAGATACCAGATACCGTACATATTCTTTTATAATGCATGAAATGCTCTTTAGGCACAATAGAAGAATAAAAAAAAAAAGAAAGAAATTGAAATGTAGAGGGAAAATATACCAAATAAATGCTCGAATATCTTTTTGTAGAAATATTTAAATATGCTTATAATAATACATACATATATAAATTACATGTAAAGGTTTGAGGTCAGCAATTACAATCACTAGTACCAATTGTTTATTTTGTATGTATCAGACAAAAAAAAATCTATGCTGTAAATAATTCTTTATTTTGTATCTTGAATGCTCACATATAGTTTACAAGGAAACTAATAAATAAAGAATTAAACGCCGTATTGAACAGTCGTTGTAATTTATGTATTTAAAAATAAAAGATTATCTGTCAATTGTTTTGCGCTGTTCTTACATGTATAAAGACCACAACTTTTTTTTCGAAGCAAGACGAACGAATTTATTTTCTTTACTTTCATAAAATGTACGTATGTAGGGTGATCCAACAATCAGTTACTCTCGATAATATGAAGTGATGCTTACAAAATATGAGACTTGTAGTGCAAAGTAATATTGCAAAGATATTATCTTCGACAATATGACTATCATCCTCTAGTTGAAAATAAACTTCCCCAGTGATTAGATAATGGGAGTAAAATAATGAAATGGGACAAAATTCTGTTCTAAGAAAGTACACTCTTATATGGCTGGACAATATGTGCCTTGAAAGGAAATTGTTTTCATTCGTATAAAGTGCATGTGGTTCAAGAACTTCAACAACGTAACAAAGAAAAGCAGCCACAGTTATGTATTTGGTTTAGTCACAGGTCGGAACATTCACCGACCTTGACTTCACCTTCTTTTCAGATGATGTGTTGTTCAATTTCACACTAAACGGTGAATGCGGAGAATACTTGATATTGAACAACTGATAACTTACACATCCTCAGTAAGATTCCACTTTGTGCTATGAAACAAAAGGCGTGGTGCACCAGATTCAGGCACCGAATTGTAGGTTCCATTTTTTCTATAGTATAATGACAACTAAGATTTATCAGCATGTTGTGGAGCAGGAAACCAAGGGCTTTAACCAAAAGTGAGTTATCTGACATACTGAAATTGCAACTGAGAACGTTCTAGTTGCCACTTCTGAAGAAAGAATAGACTTAATTTCAAAGAAACTGGAGCCTCCAATATCTCCTGATCATCCGCCAACGGACTGTTTAAGGAGGGTACATTTAAAGGAACGGGTATATCGTGACAAACCAAGAATTGTGGAGCACTTGAAGAGAAATAACACTCTTGTCATCCTGTGAAAGGCGCTCCCTACCTGTGTAGGCGTGTTCGCCTTTGTGATGGGCAGGAAGTAAATAATTTCCAGCACTTACTATGAGCTTTTGTACTCTGTACAATGTGTATTATTATAATAAATGTATCTCTAATTGGTTATATCAACTTTTGGACCATTCTGTATAAGTATAATTAACACAAGTGTACTCATCATCAAATAGTATTTTTAAGGATCTAAATTCTCTTGGCATGTCTCCCTGAAGAAAGAAAAGAAGTTTGCCATTTCAAGGACTCTTAACCTCCAATACCTGGACACACAACCTTGGTTAAAAGTGTGTGTATTTTGTATGTATTACAAGAAACAATAACTCTTAAAAATATTAATTGCAAGACATTTGAAATTAAAATTTAAGAGAATTTTAAGAGAAGTTTAGATTATTATACGTCATTAACCATTGTGAAAATGAAATGAAATATTTCAGTTTTACGTCCCATGATTATGCTGGCTAGCCTTAACAGCACAAGATGTGCTAGGCATGTGTCTCAGCTACTTTTTCGGTACCCGCCACTTGACACATATGGTATTCATGTACTAAATACTCGTATGTACTTCAGCTACCTAAAGTTAAGGTACTTATTACACCTAATTGATATTTGCGACTATATATCACAAATGTAGCATTTATATACCTGACCCAGTTTCACACTGTAACAGTCATTTGTTTTTTATGTCGTCACTTGGGACATATATCTTTCATGTCCTAGGTTCGTTCTTTAGGTGCATACTTCTTCAGATACTTATGACACATAATTGATATCGACAGCGACGCACGAATGACAGTCAGCTGTTTGCATTTGCTTATGCGCAGTAACATGCAACAGTTTCTCGCGCTTTTTGTTCCACTTCCTATTCCTGTTTCAAATGGCAAGCGATAATACGTATGTTTAGGGAATCTTATTTTCAATAGTGACCAATTGTGGATCTGAATGCAGTAGTTATGTACGTTTACGGTATGTTAACTGTTTTATTTATTTTTTGATTATTGTCAGGTAGTATAATTTGTTGATGAGAGGCGATGGCGAAATTTTATTTGGGACCGTTGAAGACACTTGCGCCGTTGTTTCTCTCTTTTATTTTTGCAGTATCAACTTAGCTACTCTTGCATTCAGATACGCAATTTCTACACCCATCTCCAACACCCGAACCCTTCCCTTAAATAAGTAGTACCTTGGTGAAATTGATAATTGTGAGTACGTTCTTATTCTTTATCCCTAACATACGTAAATAATTAACTGATCATGTATGTTTGAAAGATTCATCTTAATTTTTATTCATCAGTTATATTATCTCTTTCTTCTAAATTCATCTCCCAAATTTGATGCATTTGTTGTTTCTTTACATAATCGCTTAGAAAAAGGAATGTTAGGGATAAAGAGTAAGAACGTACTCAAAATTATCAATTTCCCCAAGCATACTGCATATTAAAGGGGGTATGCTATACAGGGGTACATTTGACAAGTGCCAGTGCCAGGTATATTCCTTTGAGGTATTTGAGGTACGTAAGGTACATGCCAGTCATATGCATAGCATGTACTAAACATCCCAAATAATGTTTTCTACGTGATTGGAATGTACCTAAAGTGTTGTGGACGATATTCGCTTCTGCCAAGATCGTACAGACATGTTCTCCAGGTACATGTCATGCATGTACCTAGGGGCGGACATAGACTGTGACTATCACTTGCCATCCATGTGATTTCTCTCTCATAAGTTCATAAGGCACATACTGGGCATATTCCCATGTACCTAAGGGAACACGATAGGCATATACCTGCTATGCAATTGTGCTGTTAGGGAGGCTAAAGGAGACTGTGATGAGAAATGAATGCAATGGTGGAATTAATAAAGTGCAAGGAAACGGGAGAACCCCGAGGAAACCCACGTACACGGTGTTTGTCCACCACAAATTTCACTTGGTGCGTGCTGGGATCGAACCATGGGCCCCACGTACAAGAGGTGAACTGTCTACCACTGAATCACCACTGCCCCTGTGTGTGTTTTGTATGTGTTACAGGAAATATCTATAAGAATATTAATTGAAAGACACATCAAATTAAAGAGAATTTTATTAACTATTGTGTATACTATTATCACCTTGTCACTGTCACAGTGAAAGATGAAAGGAGTTATATTTTAAATTTAGTTTCATCTTAATAGGAGGACTGTTTTAGAATCTGTTTCTATGGCCACGAGTGACTTTTTATTCTAAGCTTCGGTAGATTTTTTTCGAAATCAAAAACTCCGAATATTTTGTAAAGTGTTGTTTCTATCTGGAGAAGACCCTGCTCATGGAACTGAATATGGAAGAAGACGGAACAAAAAGACAAGAAAGAATATTAGTGCTTCAGTTTCCTGTATGTATTGTGTCTGGTATTATCGTGTAGTCCGATAAGCCTTCCAGAAGAAGGGAAGGAAGAACGCTTATTCATTCCTTTTCCTTTACTAAGTAATATTAGTTTATCCAGTTTTTTCTCTCTTTCCCTCCATGCAGTGAACCCAATTTTACTTCAGCATCCTATGTCTAAGACAAAATTCTCAGACTTAATTTTCTGATTAAATTTGTTATTCGATCTTAGGTTTTGCACTAATGATACGGTATCCCGGATTGGCCAAGTGTATTCGATTCCGTAACGATACTAATTATTGTCATGCAGTGGCGTCACCTTGTGCAGTTCGCAAGAGCACATGAACCACCAAATATCGTGCGCTGTTTGTTGCTCCTTAAGATACTTGATAATATTTAGAACATTATTATATTGTAGTTTCGTTTCTACACTTCGTTTGTTTTACCCCTTGCGTATATGCATTCCATCATCACACACGTTCACAACAGAACAGCGAGCGTGATAGACTACTCTGTGTGTAGTACAGAAGAGAAACACGGGCAGTTGAGGGGACGAACTGCGGTCTCCTGACGTGCAAATCAATTTGATTTGAACGAGCAACGTTGATAGCTATTGATGACTTATTTCCAGTAATGTGGCGTTTTAAACAGAATGAAAGAATGAACTGCAATTTAAAATAGAATATAATAGTGGTATATAAACTCACTCTTTCAATCACTTATCTACATTTCTTTTTATCTCAGTTTCTTGTAATGAAAATACACTAATAGAAGAAACAAAATTACGGCATTCCGAGGTCGTATCAAGGAGAATGGAAGGTTTAGATCCTTCTCCAGAGATTCTTAACATGAGCAAAATTAAATTTTAATTTATTTTCAATACTTTTTTAATTAGGTATAAACTCTATTTTTTTCTTTTTTGAAAAGCGAATAGCTTATCAAAACATATTGTACTTGGTAACATTGCTACAATGGTAAAATCTTACCTTCTGTATTGTGAGAACCTGAAGGAAATTTTGGAACTGATATTTTTCAACATTCGTCTTTAACACATGCAAAATAGAAAAAGACGAGTATTGGTATTTGCAGTAACGTACGTTCAGCTGTAACACTTCTAAAAACACGGAAAGTTTTTTTTTTCTTCTTTTAGGAGGGCGTAACTTACTTCGGAGATTGTACTTTATGCGCAGAAACATTATTCTGTCAGTGTATTTCAAAGTGGCAAACGTGAAAACATGTTGTGTGGTAGTATTTTTATATACTGATTGATTTTTAAATTTTTGCTAGTATTTATTATTTCTGTTATATAATTCCCATCAGCAATGTACTGCTAAAAATTTTTGGTAGGTATAGGCTCGACCATTTTCAAAACCATAGCTTATATCCATCCTTATACCTCCATTACATCTCTCAACTAAAGTGAATATATGCTGAACTGGATATATTCCGTACACTCTCTTATATCCTCCTCAATATGTTTGTAGTGTTAGGTTTTCCTGAAATACTTTCTCAATATAAGTGAATCTAAGGTCTGTTCGATACGGAAGCATTTTTCGGAAGATTTCTTGTAAGAAAAATCTTATCATTACCCTATGTTGTAGAGGATTCTGTGGAGTGATTGCAAACTACTGTATATCTTCTGCTGCACTGACAAATTGGGAAAGTTTAGAAAGATGTTAGAACATAATCAACCAAAGTTAACTATCATCTGGAGGTGAAAACCAAACTGTGTTGAAATTTCGAAGTTGATTCAAAGCAATAAATGGGTGGTAGATCATGAAATGAAAATATGATTGTTCTGATTTTCTCGTTTCTTATATGAAGGGAATAAGCAGTGAATCTAATTTGTAATATATTTGGGACATCTGATTGAAAAAGTAAAGAAATATGAGAACTGTGATAAACACGTTAAAGTTACGCTGAATTTAACTGGTGTGAGTACCAGGGCCGCACCCACTCGGAGAATCTACCGGATTCGTGTTCGCCCTCAAAATTTCTTAACTCAACACTCGCTTGTACAGTTTCATAATAAAACTAATAATTGTTTAGTAGAGAAATGACTGATGTAGCCTAAAGATTTAATATTACATTTCATCTGTACTCTTTCTTTTCTTTTAAAAAGAATCTAATTCTATATTTTTTTCTTAAAATATAGATGATAGAACTTAACAATTAGATACCATTTATAACAAAATACTTTGGATAGATTAATAATTACCTGTACCTTGGGCAGAAAGTGCTAATACATGTGCACTATACTTAATAGTATGTTAATTTGATAATAACAAAAGAAGAATGTTTTTGAGATATGTAAATGATTATTATGGGATAGTTGTTACTATGTAAATAATTATTATTATGGATACCTAGTCAGCAAGTTTGTGTGCTTGACAGTTTGAAGGAAAATATATTATAAAGTATATCAACTAATAAATCATTTTAGCAACGTTCATCGACGTTATCATTTTAACAGAAAAGGTGAGAATAATGCTATATAATTATTAAGGATAATATTTACATGCAAATTAATACTACCACTCAATATTTGTATATCTTATTTAGACGGACCAGGTTAACGACTACCCTTGGTGAGTCGTTGTAAAAATTTTGGTTTACCTCACCCGGGACCTTTTCATAAATTCTATACCCCGAAGTAAAGTAAGGGTGAATTTACTTTTACAATTAATTTAATGAATACAAATTTGACCATATTGAGAAGTGGTAGAATAATCATAAGGAAAATGGACACTGAAATAATGGAGAATGAATCCACTAATAGTGACAACGGTGAACCTAGTGTGACATCAAGAATGACATCGGAAGACCGAATCTTGCTAGTTTTACAGCAGCAATTGAGTCAGATGTCTACCGAATTAAAGCAGACGATCGAACATAAGATAGAACAGAAGTCTGATGAATCTAACAAGCAATACGAAGAATTGAAGCAGACAATCGAACATAAGATAGAACAGAAGTCTGATGAATCTAACAAGCAATACGAAGAATTGAAGCAGACGATAGAACAGAAGATGGAACAGAAGTCGGATGAAATGAAACAATTAATTATTCAGACGATGAGCGATATTACCTCGCAATTCGAGGAAAAGTTAAAAGGGATATCGGAGGAATGCCAAGGTAATTACAACCATCTGAGCCAAGAAATCAGTGATATAAAAAAGGATTTAGACGTAACCGAATCTTCTGTTCAACAACAAAAGATCCAGGTCATTAATAATGCTAACAACATACGAGCAAATACGCAGTCGATAGCTAGGTTACAGGAAGAAATTAGGATGCTACAGGGTAAGGACAACACATACCGTAATAACATGTATAGTGATCGCTTGGAGTTTCCCCACTCACCAGAGATGAACTCGCCTTCGCCGGTGTCAGATGATGACATTATATTGGAAGAAATACATCCAAAGAGTACAGATGGGCGAAACATAGATGGTGTAACGACACATCATGTTATGGATAAGAACTATCACCCAATAAGTACACGGAATGATAAAAGGAAGGTAAAATTAAGTGTTAAGATGAGTGAAATTCGAGCTATGAGCAAATTCAGTGGTAAGTGTAACGAGAATGCTACTTCTTTCTTAGAGAAATTCCAGGACGAATGCAATATTATGTGTATAGATAGATCACAATATATGAAATTAATTCCTCATGTATTACTCCCACCTTGTTCATTATGGTTTAAAGCTGTACGTGATCACATCAATACATATGATGAATTTAAAGCGGCCCTAATCGCAAATTATGAAAATGACTTTTTGCTTGCGAATAGAGATGCTACCATTAGAAATCAACACTTCAATCCTCGAGTGCATAAATCTATTGTAGAATTTGTTGTAAATACATACAACGAATTAAAGGTCGTTAATCCATTGCAATCAGAATCGAGAATAATCGCATCGATTCGAAATTTGCTTCCATTTAAATTGCAACAGATCTTATTTTCCACACAGTGTATGAGTTTCAACCATTTGTTAATGCTTGTCCAATGCTATGAAACACAATACCATGCCATGAATCAACAAGCAGGAATGGGTAAAAATAGGAATAATTCAGATCATTTTGTGCCTGTTCGGAATTTAAATATCCGAAGTGTGAATAATACGGAACCTAACCTAAGCCGAGTACACTCTAGCAATCAAAATGAGCAAAATAGACAAAGTTATGTAGGGAATCCGCCTAACCCAATTAATCGTAGTAATCCATATGTTAGACCCTATAATCAAAATAGGTTTAACAGTAGACGAAATGTATGGCGAAATTCTAGGAATTCAGCGAACTACGTGGATAGACGTAATGGTAGGACAAGAGATGGCATTTCGCATCCGGATCCAGGTATCACAGTAATTCCTGTACCGAATAATAATACGGGACATAATAATGATTGTGCCGTACAATGTACTTTATTAAATTCATATGCAAGTACGAACGTAACCTGATTACCGTTAATGAAATTAGGTTAAACATATATCAGTTATAGATTCTTGTGAACTTTTATTTTCAATCTTATGAGTTAATGTTGATAATACAAACGACTCTTATGAATACTTGAAGTGCTTAGATATAGTTTTAGACAGACTGGAAAGTTAATTTTCCAAGGATTTTAATTCTCTCTTGTTAATGTAAAGAATTATAATTCGATTCATAAATGATTAAAAGCGAAGGTTATTTATATTAGATTGATTTTGTGTTGAAAATTTAACTGTCAAAGATTATGTTAAGAAGAAGATCTATTCTATAAAATTAATTATTCGACGACTGTTTTTATGAGCTATCCTATATATTATCCAAACAAGATTCTTCTTTATTATGACCTCTTAGTGCCACGATGTATACATTAGAATGCAACATCTAACTTATTTGTTATTTAATGCGCCCTGAAAGATTAAACATTTATTTATAACAACACTGTTTTAATAATAATCAAAACTATTAATCATAGTAATTTGTGTTTCACCCTCGTTAATTATATTAATAAGGGACGATGTTTTTGATAATAATGAAATAAATATAAATAATGTAATAAAAGATAAGTATTATTGAAGTATACGATTTGTTATAAATATATATATATATTTGAAATGTAATAAAGATATATACGAGGTGTGATAAAAATATGAAGAACATATATAAAGTAAGAGCACTATTGTAAACGGACCAGTGGTTCTTGAAGATAAAAGCCAAGTTCACTCATGACTTTTATATTCAGTCCAATTGTCGGGCGACATTTTATATAACAAAATACTTTGGATAGATTAATAATTACCTGTACCTTGGGCAGAAAGTGCTAATACATGTGCACTATACTTAATAGTATGTTAATTTGATAATAACAAAAGAAGAATGTTTTTGAGATATGTAAATGATTATTATGGGATAGTTGTTACTATGTAAATAATTATTATTATGGATACCTAGTCAGCAAGTTTGTGTGCTTGACAGTTTGAAGGAAAATATATTATAAAGTATATCAACTAATAAATCATTTTAGCAACGTTCATCGACGTTATCATTTTAACAGAAAAAGTGAGAATAATGCTATATAATTATTAAGGATAATATTTACATGCAAATTAATACTACCACTCAATATTTGTATATCTTATTTAGACGGACCAGGTTAACGACTACCCTTGGTGAGTCGTTGTACATTTTTCGGCTGTAGAATTACATCGGATCAATCGTATATAGATACAATGTCTTAAAGTATTAGACCCCGAAATTTTGGACTCATCCAACAAAATTTTCTGAGCGCACGCCTGGTAAATGCTTCAAATATTTTATCACGATTCGTTCGAATGATCATTTCTATTAAGTCGCATAATAATTTTGTAGAAAAAGAAGTCACAGTCGCCCACTTTTCATTCATTGTATCAGGTCTCCATTAGAAGTCCGAAGATTCTAGTAGCTCTGGTGTTTTCCGTGGTTTGGTTGACTTCATGAAGTGTCGTGTCATCCTCATTTGTATAGTGACTAAGTATGTCTTTGGTGGACTGGCCCCGAGTTCAATTTCAAGTGGGGGAGCATCAAACACGTTATAGTAATCTCCTTTTTAAATTGTAAATCTCGTTTTTGCCTAACCCCTAATAGAAAACGTAAATACAAAATAAACATTCATGAAGAGTCTTGAGACAACAATGCAAACGTACATGGACAAAGCTTTCTAAATTAACCCTTTCACTGTGGAAGGCGACGGAAAAAAATTTCCCTAACCTGCGAATGTCGATTATAGTCGACGTGTTAAAATTTGTCTGTATCTTGGGTTTGTCGATTGTAGTCGCCAAAGGTTTTCTGTGTGATTTCTATTGTTTATCGAAAACAATAGAACACAAACAAAAATGAACGGTACAACTTTGGCGACTACTCTCGACAAAGCCAAGATACGGACAAACAAAGTTTAACACGTCGACTATCGTCGACATTCGCATGTTAAGGAAATTTGGTTCTGTCGACAAAAGTCGACTTTCTCTGTGAAAGGGTTAAAGGTGTCTCTGCAACTCGTAATAATTTGATACATTGTATGTTTCGTGTAAACTGTTAACAATTGACAAAACAGCATACCTGACAATCCAAATATACGAGAAAGCAAACGTTTGCAGTCTAATGCAGATTCTATTTAGTATGTTGTGGAATTGATGGTGAGTCTGTAGAAAGAGAATGGCATACAACAAAATTTGTGGAAATCATTGTAAATAATCCAGCGTGGAGTTCAAAAGCGTAAAGTTGTTTTACTATATTAAAGAATATAAAAGCATTTAAGAGGAGTGCCGTAGCTCAAAGTAATCTCACTGCATTAGCACTGCACCCATCAACTGAAAAAAAATGTAAAAACTAAACTTCAAAAGAGTTATTGACAAGTTGATTGCCCAGAAGAACATCAGAAGTGATTTTATATACGAATGAAAAGGAGTATTTGTTTATGAATGGGTATTTTTAAATTATACTGTATGTAAATATATATGGTTATGTTCATTGATATTTATAGTCTTTCTTTCTTACTTAGAATACTGAAAGAATTCTACAATAGAATTTTCTAACGACTGTGAACTACCGAAAGATTATGTCACGAGACGCCACTGTTGTTATGGTTGAACCAATTACATCAATTTTAAAGTTGTGTCTCAGAAATGCTTGGTACTTAGAAAACCCTTGAGTGTTAGGAATACAATCCCTATAACAGCACTACATACATCTCATGTTATCACATAGACTACATTAATGATGTTTCGCTATCAAAAATAAATAAATAAACTAAATATTTTGTTATGTGGTATGCTTAGTATCATATTATTCTTTCCTGTTCTCAGGTGATAACATTCTTGGATGATATTAAAAGGTTGAAAATTTTCCAATGTTGAAATTTCTATAAAATATATGAATCCCTGCCATTATTATTTATTACTTGAGTTGAGTTGATGTTGAGTTTAACGTCCCGTTCAGCAGCGAGGCTATATGAGACGTGGACCTACTGATCAATGTGGAATCCGAACCACATGAGCTACAGCCGGGAATCGAACCCGGGTCTCCTACGCCAAAGACGCGTACGCTAACCGCGTAGAATTATTTATTACCTAAACAATGTGATAGTCTGGCTCAATTTTCAAAGTTCTAGGTACATGCGTTTGTGTAGACACTACCAGCTAATGAGAAATATGAGTTTTCGATGCAGAATGGATAGTGAGATACAATATTGAATCAATAGATCTATTTGTACCCGCGCATCTTTAGCATCTGATAATTTGAAGGCATTTTTATTCTTTAAAAATAACTTTACTTTTTAAAAAAATATTTAAAAAATACAAGAATATACGTTTTATGTGTAAGAGTCTGGTTCAAGTCTTTTATTCTATTTGTTTGTTATTTTCTGATTAAGGAATAAAATTTTACAGAATGGATGTCGCCATTGAAAAAGACTTTTACAACATTATGATAGTTATTTTGTGCTTTCTTTCGTCTTATTAATAATATAACAAGAATTTTAGAAGTGATCCCAAAAATGCGTCTAAAGATTATGATCTTGCATAATAATTAGTTTTTGGATCAGGGGCCACAAAATTTTTGAACTGGCCCTAAATCGAGTTTTTTTTTTTTTTTTTTTTTTTGGAATAAGCAAATCATACTGAGTTAAGTTACAGTTAGGGTTTGGCTACACTATATGTAGATCTCCAAATATAAGGCGTACAAGAAAATTTTTGATCGAGATATATATTGAATCTTTTGATCCTAAAATAAATTAAATTGAAGAGAAAATTATTTCAGCTCGAGGGTACCTTACTTTTGATATACCCTATAACTAAACATTTAAAACTCACTTTATATTTAATCTCAATCTCTCTTCCCTTCTCTTCCTCTCCCTCTCTCTCTCTCTCTCTCTCTCACACGGACACAGACACACACACAACAGACATAAAGAGGCAAATTTTTAGAATTTTGAACATTACATCTCTAATTATTCAACATTCTTAAAACATTTTCTTTCTCTTTCATGTGCTAGAAAAATAATTTTCCCTTGGTTAAAAAAAATCTCCCTTTTTGTTGTTGTTATATTCTACAGGAGAAGCCTTTAATTAAAGAAAGATGCCTAAAGAGTGAAGAAAAGTCGAAATGAAGATTTATACCAGAAAGAAAAACATAATTAACTGTGGTCCTAAAGATTAGGCAAGAAAGAGAAAGGAATAGAAGGAAAGAAGAAAAAGAAGAGAGGGAGAATGAGTTCTTTTTTAATTTTTTTAGGAAAGAAGTCTGAAAAAAATAATATCTTTAGAATAATAAAAAATAAGAAGAAGGCAAGTCTGAATGAAATTAAGAAGTAAGGAATTAATTTCTTCTCGCTTACTCCGAGAACCGGGAAGCGGATGAAAAAATTTAAAAACAGTTATAAACACTTTCTTTGCTTTCGGACAATGGTAAGAACATCGTAAATTTATTGTAACTCAAGCATATATACAGTATCATATATTTACACAAAAAATTCACATATCTAGTTATAATGATGTAAAGCGGAAGATTATCCGGTAATTTTATCCAGGAAAATTTTCAGTTCTTAATAAAAGGTTTCTGATTAAGAATTGATATTCAATAGATATGTGTAGAAGTTTAATTCCTACTTCTCGCTTTTTGTATTATCTCCTCCAATCTTAAAAGAACATTTTTTTACATTTAATTATAACAAATTGAATTGTAAATTTGTAAAGTACAGTGAGTGTTCATTTAGTGGCGGAAATTACAAAACATTTTCTCAGAAACAAGAGGATTATTTTTAAAGAGACATAATGGAAATTAGAATCTTCACTGTCAAATCTCTTAACTAACCTATATTGTGTTTGATATATGATCGATAAGTAAAAAAGTTATGTAAGTTACTTGCGGCAAATAAGGCCCAGATGGAAATAAGACCCAGTGCAATATTTCCTATGTTAGAAGCATTATGTTAGGAGAAATCTGGCAATGTCGCAAGTAGCGATTACTCACAAAGTGCCCGCTTGCGAGAGCTCGTCTTCCTGTCCCAAGTTAGACGGTTCGCTGGTAGTATTGAATCATCGAGAAATCAATTTCCATGTGTTGATATACGGAGACAAGATAAATTTATCTTTTATGTGTAGAATAAAGCTAACGCGAAATATCTTATATATTTGTAATGATCATAGTGTTTAGTATTTGGGACAGTAGTTACGTTCTAGTCCGAAACATGTTTGAAAATAATGATTTATAAAACGAAGAGTACATGGTCGCTAATTAAGGCCCACCAAAAATGTACTAGCCCTCATTACCCTACGAAACATGTATACGTTTAAATATGTAGAAACTGGCAACTTGAATGTGTATTATTTTGTTATTCTTTCTTGGCCAATGCTAGCCTCTGTACTAGGACGGTCTATCATGTTCGGGCCTAGTTGTTGACTATGGGGTTCTCAGGTTTGGATTCTACGTTGATGTTTTTCATAATGTAAATCTCTAATTATAATGCATGCGAATGGCTCATACCACTGTTTTTGGGTATATTCTAAGCACATTTTCGTGCAGTTCTGAGCGTTCGAGGTATCGTGATATCGTTCATCATTCGCCAAAGAATAGATCGGTGACATGCGAGTCTGTATGGGTATATAACGAATGCATTGTTTTGGTCGACGCCGATGATATTGCTATAAGTGTTATCAAGTGTAAACATTGTTGAAAGTGTGAAATCTGTTTTCAAGGCGACTTGTTTATTATATGTATGTCCAAGCTTATTCTTATTCTTTAAAATTCAGTTAGTTGCCACGACTTAACTAACTACTGCATAACACATGGAAGATTACCTATATCCTTATTATTTCAAATCCATATTGTTACTAAATGTCCTTTTATTATTAGTATCTCAAGTGCTGCAAAAATATTAGGTGTTAATTTACTTTTCAAATAGTGGGATTTATTTGTCGCAAGTACATATATATCTATATCTATATCTATACCTATATCTATCTATCTATCTAGTTATCTATCTATATACGGGGTGCACCATTTACAATGTCTCACCTTTATAACAGAGGAACCAAGAGAGGGAGAGAACCGAAACTTTGCACAAAGCAACTATAGAAAGGGGGATATTTAACCATATATTGGGTAACATCACCAGATGAACAGTATTACCAACCCAATATAAAGTTGTTTTTTTTTAATGGAATGGCCTCAATTTAATTTTATAGTTCAAATCAGCAATGAAAACAAAGATAAAAGAGATGACACTCGCAAACCAGTGTTGCATACTTTTTGAGAAATAACGTTAAACATGTGTCAAATTTAAACGCCTTTGAACACACACAAAGAATGAAGAAGTATCTATTTGTGCACATTAAATTAAATACTGGTAAGAACTCTTTAAGATGACTTCAAGTTTAGAAGGATCAGTTAAACAGTGTTGCCACAATAGAAGAGAGAAAAGTTGAGTTTGGAAATAGTGCAATAACTTTGGGAAGGTCTCTAGTACAGTATGGTTTAAAATTCATAGAGCAAATCAGTATGTTATAACGAGCATTGTCATGTTTATTTGAGACTGATAAGTTAAGTACTTACCGAGATATTCAGCACTTTTTAAAAGATGAGAATTTTATGCTGTACAAGATGATAACGCTGTTTGAAAATTCCCTGTTTTCCCTCTGCGTTGAAGAAAAATTAAAACAGTAATCTGTTGCAGAAGTTATATTCAGTGACATATCGAACTAAAGCAAACCATTTAAAATAAGGAAAAAAAAAATATTTGTCTCTTTCATGAATTTTGTAATGTATGCTATGAATAATTGTTTATTGATCATCATAAACATATATTTCTTTAATTTAATGTGTTTCTCCTGAATATAAGTTAGAAAAGACAATAAAACGTAGATATTAATAGTTGCCAAATTTTAATTTCAAATACGTAGGCTAAGTTCTGTTTGGCATCAAAATTTTCCAGATCATCTCATATTTATAAGTACTGTCGTATTTTAGGGGAATATACACAACTTATTTTATATTTCATTCGCCCGAAATTAACTCCAAATAATTTAAAAATTGTTTTTTAAGAAGCGAGTTGCACTTATGGATTCATAGGATCCGATTCCCTTATGAGGACTCAAACATTATGGGTAAAAATACAGCACGTAGATTTATGCCATGAAAGCTACAATGGAACAAACAGCAAACAGTCTGTTTTAGGTGGAAATTAAAAGCAGAAATGTATCTGATCGGTCAAAAAACGGACAACCTGTGGGTCAATGAACGGATGCATCCTTAGTCAGCTGGCGAGTAAACGAGCACAGTGTAAAAAATATGATCAAACCGCTGCTGGATGGCCACAATTAGCAAGGAAGTATTTAAACAGTCAGAGTAGGGCGAAACTAGTGGAAACTCGGGGTGTCTATAGTGACCAGGCGCGTTAGCAAAGCTGAGTACGCTTGTAAGCAAAATAGTGTAAACATACTGTGTGAAAGAATATTCCATATACCTTCTGCAAATTATATGTGACATCTTATTCACCACACTTACCGCAACTTAACTTTCTGTATAACATCTCACGATTATTCCATTTAGGCTAAGGGGCACAATGATTAAGGCAAATAACTGATGAAGGAAGAATTGGTGGATGAGAATGTGAAAGAAAGCGAGAGTACGCAACAACCCCAT